>NW_026961181.1:0-1383804 GCF_963924245.1 Chroicocephalus ridibundus | reverse complement strand
TTCTGGAGACACTGCGATCAATGTGGGAGATATGTCAAGATGTGTGTTTGTTTTGAGGACGTCTCTCTGGAGAGTCTTAGCAAAGAGGTCACACAGATAATCAGAGCAATTCTCAGAGACACTGAGAACAAGCTCCACAATTCCCTCCTGGCACTTTCCCTGTAGGAGATACCGCAAGACGTTTCTGTAGATTGGGCACAGCGCTCTGCACGGTGTTAGCAGAGACTTTCCCGGGACAGTGAAACCCTATGTCAGAGACACTGAGAAGAAGCCCCAATGTTCCCTCCAGGCACTTTCAGTGTGGGTGCCTTCTCCACGTAGTTCATGGTTTCACTGCGGCTCTGAAGAGAATGTTAGCAAAGAGGTAACCGGGACCATGAAAACAGTACTCAAAGACAGGGAGAGCAAGCTCTCTCTTGGCACTTTGGATGTGGGACATACAGCGAGATGTTTGCTGCTTTTGCGTTTGGCTGTTGGGAGATTTACAGCACAAAGATATCTAGTTGATTTGAAGCAGTTCCGAGAAAGTCTAAACATAATCCCCACTTCTCCCTCCTGGCACTTTCCATGTGGGAGATATAGCAGGATGTATATTGGTTTTGAGGACAACTCAATGGAGAGTGTAGGGAGAAAAGGTCCTGGCTCCTTGAATGCCGTTTCTGGAGACACTGCGATCAATGTGGGAGATATGTCAAGATGTGTGTTTGTTTTGAGGACATCTCTCTGGAGAGTCTTAGCAAAGAGGTCACACAGATAATCAGAGCAATTCTCAGAGACACTGAGAACAAGCTCCACAATTCCCTCCTGGCACTTTCCCTGTAGGAGATACCGCAAGACGTTTCTGTACATTGGGCACCGCGCTCTGCACGGTGTTAGCAGAGACTTTCCCGCGACAGTGAAACCCTATGTCAGAGACACTGAGAAGAAGCCCCAATGTTCCCTCCAGGCACTTTCAGTGTGGGTGCCTTCTCCACGTGGTTCCTGGTTTCACTGCGGCTCTGAAGAGAATGTTAGCAAAGAGGTAACCGGGACAGTGAAAACAGTACTCAAAGACAGGGAGAGCAAGCTCTCTCTTGGCACTTTGGATGTGGGACATGCAGCGAGATGTTTGCTGCTTTTGCGTTTGGCTGTTGGGAGATTTAGAGCACAAAGATATCTAGTTGATTTGAAGCAGTTCCGAGAAAGTCTAAACATAATCCCCACTTCTCCCTCCTGGCACTTTCCATGTGGGAGATATAGCAGGATGTATATTGGTTTTGAGGACAACTCAATGGAGAGTGTAGGGAGAAAAGGTCCTGGCTCCTTGAATGCCGTTTCTGGAGACACTGCGATCAATGTGGGAGATATGTCAAGATGTGTGTTTGTTTTGAGGACGTCTCTCTGGAGAGTCTTAGCAAAGAGGTCACACAGATAATCAGAGCAATTCTCAGAGACAATGAGAACAAGCTCCACAATTCCCTCCTGGCACTTTCCCTGTAGGAGATACCGCAAGACGTTTCTGTACATTGGGCACAGCGCTCTGCACGGTGTTAGCAGAGACTTTCCCGGGACAGTGAAACCCTATGTCAGAGACACTGAGAAGAAGCCCCAATGTTCCCTCCAGGCACTTTCAGTGTGGGTGCCTTCTCCACGTGGTTCCTGGTTTCACTGCGGCTCTGAAGAGAATGTTAGCAAAGAGGTAACCGGGACAGTGAAAACAGTACTCAAAGACGGGGAGAGCAAGCTCTCTCTTGGCACTTTGGATGTGGGACATACAGCGAGATGTTTGCTGCTTTTGCGTTTGGCTGTTGGGAGATTTACAGCACAAAGATATCTAGTTGATTTGAAGCAGTTCCGAGAAAGTCTAAACATAATCCCCACTTCTCCCTCCTGGCACTTTCCATGTGGGAGATCTAGCAGGATGTATATTGGTTTTGAGGACAACTCAATGGAGAGTGTAGGGAGAAAAGGTCCTGGCTCCTTGAATGCCGTTTCTGGAGACACTGCGATCAATGTGGGAGATATGTCAAGATGTGTGTTTGTTTTGAGGACGTCTCTCTGGAGAGTCTTAGCAAAGAGGTCACACAGATAATCAGAGCAATTCTCAGAGACACTGAGAACAAGCTCCACAATTCCCTCCTGGCACTTTCCCTGTAGGAGATACCGCAAGACGTTTCTGTACATTGGGCACAGCGCTCTGCACGGTGTTAGCAGAGACTTTCCTGCGACAGTGAAACCCTATGTCAGAGACACTGAGAAGAAGCCCCAATGTTCCCTCCAGGCACTTTCAGTGTGGGTGCCTTCTCCACGTGTTTCCTGGTTTCACTGCGGCTCTGAAGAGAATGTTAGCAAAGAGGTAACCGGGACAGTGAAAACAGTACTCAAAGACGGGGAGAGCAAGCTCTCTCTTGGCACTTTGGATGTGGGACATACAGCGAGATGTTTGCTGCTTTTGCGTTTGGCTGTTGGGAGATTTACAGCACAAAGATATCTAGTTGATTTGAAGCAGTTCCGAGAAAGTCTAAACATAATCCCCACTTCTCCCTCCTGGCACTTTCCATGTGGGAGATCTAGCAGGATGTATATTGGTTTTGAGGACAACTCAATGGAGAGTGTAGGGAGAAAAGGTCCTGGCTCCTTGAATGCCGTTTCTGGAGACACTGCGATCAATGTGGGAGATATGTCAAGATGTGTGTTTGTTTTGAGGACGTCTCTCTGGAGAGTCTTAGCAAAGAGGTCACACAGATAATCAGAGCAATTCTCAGAGACACTGAGAACAAGCTCCACAATTCCCTCCTGGCACTTTCCCTGTAGGAGATACCGCAAGACGTTTCTGTACATTGGGCACAGCGCTCTGCACGGTGTTAGCAGAGACTTTCCCGGGACAGTGAAACCCTATGTCAGAGACACTGAGAAGAAGCCCCAATGTTCCCTCCAGGCACTTTCAGTGTGGGTGCCTTCTCCACGTGGTTCCTGGTTTCACTGCGGCTCTGAAGAGAATGTTAGCAAAGAGGTAACCGGGACAGTGAAAACAGTACTCAAAGACAGGGAGAGCAAGCTCTCTCTTGGCACTTTGGATGTGGGACATGCAGCGAGATGTTTGCTGCTTTTGCGTTTGGCTGTTGGGAGATTTACAGCACAAAGATATCTAGTTGATTTGAAGCAGTTCCGAGAAAGTCTAAACATAATCCCCACTTCTCCCTCCTGGCACTTTCCATGTGGGAGATATAGCAGGATGTATATTGGTTTTGAGGACAACTCAATGGAGAGTGTAGGGAGAAAAGGTCCTGGCTCCTTGAATGCCGTTTCTGGAGACACTGCGATCAATGTGGGAGATATGTCAAGATGTGTGTTTGTTTTGAGGACGTCTCTCTGGAGAGTCTTAGCAAAGAGGTCACAGGGATAATCAGAGCAATTCTCAGAGACACTGAGAACAAGCTCCACAATTCCCTCCTGGCACTTTCCCTGTAGGAGATACCGCAAGACGTTTCTGTACATTGGGCACAGCGCTCTGCACGGTGTTAGCAGAGACTTTCCCGGGACAGTGAAACCCTATGTCAGAGACACTGAGAAGAAGCCCCAATGTTCCCTCCAGGCACTTTCAGTGTGGGTGCCTTCTCCACGTGGTTCCTGGTTTCACTGCGGCTCTGAAGAGAATGTTAGCAAAGAGGTAACCGGGACAGTGAAAACAGTACTCAAAGACGGGGAGAGCAAGCTCTCTCTTGGCACTTTGGATGTGGGACATGCAGCGAGATGTTTGCTGCTTTTGCGTTTGGCTGTTGGGAGATTTACAGCACAAAGATATCTAGTTGATTTGAAGCAGTTCTGAGAAAGTCTAAACATAATCCCCACTTCTCCCTCCTGGCACTTTCCATGTGGGAGATCTAGCAGGATGTATATTGGTTTTGAGGACAACTCAATGGAGAGTGTAGGGAGAAAAGGTCCTGGCTCCTTGAATGCCGTTTCTGGAGACACTGCGATCAATGTGGGAGATATGTCAAGATGTGTGTTTGTTTTGAGGACGTCTCTCTGGAGAGTCTTAGCAAAGAGGTCACACAGATAATCAGAGCAATTCTCAGAGACACTGAGAACAAGCTCGACAATTCCCTCCTGGCACTTTCCCTGTAGGAGATACCGCAAGACGTTTCTGTACATTGGGCACAGCGCTCTGCACGGTGTTAGCAGAGACTTTCCCGGGACAGTGAAACCCTATGTCAGAGACACTGAGAAGAAGCCCCAATGTTCCCTCCAGGCACTTTCAGTGTGGGTGCCTTCTCCACGTGGTTCCTGGTTTCACTGCGGCTCTGAAGAGAATGTTAGCAAAGAGGTAACCGGGACAGTGAAAACAGTACTCAAAGACAGGGAGAGCAAGCTCTCTCTTGGCACTTTGGATGTGGGACATGCAGCGAGATGTTTGCTGCTTTTGCGTTTGGCTGTTGGGAGATTTACAGCACAAAGATATCTAGTTGATTTGAAGCAGTTCCGAGAAAGTCTAAACATAATCCCCACTTCTCCCTCCTGGCACTTTCCATGTGGGAGATATAGCAGGATGTATATTGGTTTTGAGGACAACTCAATGGAGAGTGTAGGGAGAAAAGGTCCTGGCTCCTTGAATGCCGTTTCTGGAGACACTGAGATCAATGTGGGAGATATGTCAAGATGTGTGTTTGTTTTGAGGACGTCTCTCTGGAGAGTCTTAGCAAAGAGGTCACAGGGATAATCAGAGCAATTCTCAGAGACACTGAGAACAAGCTCCACAATTCCCTCCTGGCACTTTCCCTGTAGGAGATACCGCAAGACGTTTCTGTACATTGGGCACAGCGCTCTGCACGGTGTTAGCAGAGACTTTCCCGGGACAGTGAAACCCTATGTCAGAGACACTGAGAAGAAGCCCCAATGTTCCCTCCAGGCACTTTCAGTGTGGGTGCCTTCTCCACGTGGTTCCTGGTTTCACTGCGGCTCTGAAGAGAATGTTAGCAAAGAGGTAACCGGGACAGTGAAAACAGTACTCAAAGACGGGGAGAGCAAGCTCTCTCTTGGCACTTTGGATGTGGGACATGCAGCGAGATGTTTGCTGCTTTTGCGTTTGGCTGTTGGGAGATTTACAGCACAAAGATATCTAGTTGATTTGAAGCAGTTCTGAGAAAGTCTAAACATAATCCCCACTTCTCCCTCCTGGCACTTTCCATGTGGGAGATCTAGCAGGATGTATATTGGTTTTGAGGACAACTCAATGGAGAGTGTAGGGAGAAAAGGTCCTGGCTCCTTGAATGCCGTTTCTGGAGACACTGCGATCAATGTGGGAGATATGTCAAGATGTGTGTTTGTTTTGAGGACGTCTCTCTGGAGAGTCTTAGCAAAGAGGTCACACAGATAATCAGAGCAATTCTCAGAGACACTGAGAACAAGCTCCACAATTCCCTCCTGGCACTTTCCCTGTAGGAGATACCGCAAGACGTTTCTGTACATTGGGCACAGCGCTCTGCACGGTGTTAGCAGAGACTTTCCCGGGACAGTGAAACCCTATGTCAGAGACACTGAGAAGAAGCCCCAATGTTCCCTCCAGGCACTTTCAGTGTGGGTGCCTTCTCCACGTAGTTCCTGGTTTCACTGCGGCTCTGAAGAGAATGTTAGCAAAGAGGTAACCGGGACAGTGAAAACAGTACTCAAAGACAGGGAGAGCAAGCTCTCTCTTGGCACTTTGGATGTGGGACATGCAGCGAGATGTTTGCTGCTTTTGCGTTTGGCTGTTGGGAGATTTACAGCACAAAGATATCTAGTTGATTTGAAGCAGTTCCGAGAAAGTCTAAACATAATCCCCACTTCTCCCTCCTGGCACTTTCCATGTGGGAGATATAGCAGGATGTATATTGGTTTTGAGGACAACTCAATGGAGAGTGTAGGGAGAAAAGGTCCTGGCTCCTTGAATGCCGTTTCTGGAGACACTGCGATCAATGTGGGAGATATGTCAAGATGTGTGTTTGTTTTGAGGACGTCTCTCTGGAGAGTCTTAGCAAAGAGGTCACACAGATAATCAGAGCAATTCTCAGAGACACTGAGAACAAGCTCCACAATTCCCTCCTGGCACTTTCCCTGTAGGAGATACCGCAAGACGTTTCTGTACATTGGGCACAGCGCTCTGCACGGTGTTAGCAGAGACTTTCCCGGGACAGTGAAACCCTATGTCAGAGACACTGAGAAGAAGCCCCAATGTTCCCTCCAGGCACTTTCAGTGTGGGTGCCTTCTCCACGTGGTTCCTGGTTTCACTGCGGCTCTGAAGAGAATGTTAGCAAAGAGGTAACCGGGACAGTGAAAACAGTACTCAAAGACGGGGAGAGCAAGCTCTCTCTTGGCACTTTGGATGTGGGACATACAGCGAGATGTTTGCTGCTTTTGCGTTTGGCTGTTGGGAGATTTACAGCACAAAGATATCTAGTTGATTTGAAGCAGTTCCGAGAAAGTCTAAACATAATCCCCACTTCTCCCTCCTGGCACTTTCCATGTGGGAGATCTAGCAGGATGTATATTCGTTTTGAGGACAACTCAATGGAGAGTGTAGGGAGAAAAGGTCCTGGCTCCTTGAATGCCGTTTCTGGAGACACTGCGATCAATGTGGGAGATATGTCAAGATGTGTGTTTGTTTTGAGGACGTCTCTCTGGAGAGTCTTAGCAAAGAGGTCACACAGATAATCAGAGCAATTCTCAGAGACACTGAGAACAAGCTCCACAATTCCCTCCTGGCACTTTCCCTGTAGGAGATACCGCAAGACGTTTCTGTACATTGGGCACAGCGCTCTGCACGGTGTTAGCAGAGACTTTCCCGGGACAGTGAAACCCTATGTCAGAGACACTGAGAAGAAGCCCCAATGTTCCCTCCAGGCACTTTCAGGGTGGGTGCCTTCTCCACGTGGTTCCTGGTTTCACTGCGGCTCTGAAGAGAATGTTAGCAAAGAGGTAACCGGGACAGTGAAAACAGTACTCAAAGACGGGGAGAGCAAGCTCTCTCTTGGCACTTTGGATGTGGGACATGCAGCGAGATGTTTGCTGCTTTTGCGTTTGGCTGTTGGGAGATTTACAGCACAAAGATATCTAGTTGATTTGAAGCAGTTCCGAGAAAGTCTAAACATAATCCCCACTTCTCCCTCCTGGCACTTTCCATGTGGGAGATCTAGCAGGATGTATATTGGTTTTGAGGACAACTCAATGGAGAGTGTAGGGAGAAAAGGTCCTGGCTCCTTGAATGCCGTTTCTGGAGACACTGCGATCAATGTGGGAGATATGTCAAGATGTGTGTTTGTTTTGAGGACGTCTCTCTGGAGAGTCTTAGCAAAGAGGTCACACAGATAATCAGAGCAATTCTCAGAGACACTGAGAACAAGCTCGACAATTCCCTCCTGGCACTTTCCCTGTAGGAGATACCGCAAGACGTTTCTGTACATTGGGCACAGCGCTCTGCACGGTGTTAGCAGAGACTTTCCCGCGACAGTGAAACCCTATGTCAGAGACACTGAGAAGAAGCCCCAATGTTCCCTCCAGACACTTTCAGTGTGGGTGCCTTCTCCACGTAGTTCCTGGTTTCACTGCGGCTCTGAAGAGAATGTTAGCAAAGAGGTAACCGGGACAGTGAAAACAGTACTCAAAGACAGGGAGAGCAAGCTCTCTCTTGGCACTTTGGATGTGGGACATACAGCGAGATGTTTGCTGCTTTTGCGTTTGGCTGTTGGGAGATTTACAGCACAAAGATATCTAGTTGATTTGAAGCAGTTCCGAGAAAGTCTAAACATAATCCCCACTTCTCCCTCCTGGCACTTTCCATGTGGGAGATATAGCAGGATGTGTATTGGTTTTGAGGACAACTCAATGGAGAGTGTAGGGAGAAAAGGTCCTGGCTCCTTGAATGCCGTTTCTGGAGACACTGCGATCAATGTGGGAGATATGTCATGTGTGTTTGTTTTGAGGACGTCTCTCTGGAGAGTCTTAGCAAAGAGGTCACACAGATAATCAGAGCAATTCTCAGAGACACTGAGAACAAGCTCGACAATTCCCTCCTGGCACTTTCCCTGTAGGAGATACCGCAAGACGTTTCTGTACATTGGGCACAGCGCTCTGCACGGTGTTAGCAGAGACTTTCCCGGGACAGTGAAACCCTATGTCAGAGACACTGAGAAGAAGCCCCAATGTTCCCTCCAGGCACTTTCAGTGTGGGTGCCTTCTCCACGTGGTTCCTGGTTTCACTGCGGCTCTGAAGAGAACGTTAGCAAAGAGGTAACCGGGACAGTGAAAACAGTACTCAAAGAGAGGGAGAGCAAGCTCTCTCTTGGCACTTTCGATGTGGGACATACAGCGAGATGTTTGCTGCTTTTGCGCTTGGCTGTTGGGAGATTTACAGCACAAAGATATCTAGTTGATTTGAAGCAGTTCCGAGAAAGTCTAAACATAATCCCCACTTCTCCCTCCTGGCACTTTCCATGTGGGAGATCTAGCAGGATGTATATTGGTTTTGAGGACAACTCAATGGACAGTGTAGGGAGAAAAGGTCCTGGCTCCTTGAATGCCGTTTCTGGAGACACTGCGATCAATGTGGGAGATATGTCAAGATGTGTGTTTGTTTTGAGGACGTCTCTCTGGAGAGTCTTAGCAAAGAGGTCACACAGATAATCAGAGCAATTCTCAGAGACACTGAGAACAAGCTCGACAATTCCCTCCTGGCACTTTCCCTGTAGGAGATACCGCAAGACGTTTCTGTAGATTGGGCACAGCGCTCTGCACGGTGTTAGCAGAGACTTTCCCGGGACAGTGAAACCCTATGTCAGAGACACTGAGAAGAAGCCCCAATGTTCCCTCCAGGCACTTTCAGTGTGGGTGCCTTCTCCACGTGGTTCCTGGTTTCACTGCAGCTCTGAAGAGAATGTTAGCAAAGAGGTAACCGGGACAGCGAAAACAGTACTCAAAGACAGGGAGAGCAAGCTCTCTCTTGGCACTTTGGATGTGGGACATACAGCGAGATGTTTGCTGCTTTTGCGTTTGGCTGTTGGGAGATTTACAGCACAAAGATATCTAGTTGATTTGAAGCAGTTCCGAGAAAGTCTAAACATAATCCCCACTTCTCCCTCCTGGCACTTTCCATGTGGGAGATATAGCAGGATGTATATTGGTTTTGAGGACAACTCAATGGAGAGTGTAGGGAGAAAAGGTCCTGGCTCCTTGAATGCCGTTTCTGGAGACACTGCGATCAATGTGGGAGATATGTCAAGATGTGTGTTTGTTTTGAGGACGGCTCTCTGGAGAGTCTTAGCAAAGAGGTCACAGGGATAATCAGAGCAATTCTCAGAGACACTGAGAACAAGCTCGACAATTCCCTCCTGGCACTTTCCCTGTAGGAGATACCGCAAGACGTTTCTGTAGATTGGGCACAGCGCTCTGCACGGTGTTAGCAGAGACTTTCCCGGGACAGTGAAACCCTATGTCAGAGACACTGAGAAGAAGCCCCAATGTTCCCTCCAGGCACTTTCAGTGTGGGTGCCTTCTCCACGTGGTTCCTGGTTTCACTGCGGCTCTGAAGAGAATGTTAGCAAAGAGGTAACCGGGACAGTGAAAACAGTACTCAAAGACAGGGAGAGCAAGCTCTCTCTTGGCACTTTGGATGTGGGACATACAGCGAGATGTTTGCTGCTTTTGCGTTTGGCTGTTGGGAGATTTACAGCACAAAGATATCTAGTTGATTTGAAGCAGTTCCGAGAAAGTCTAAACATAATCCCCACTTCTCCCTCCTGGCACCTTCCATGTGGGAGATATAGCAGGATGTATATTGGTTTTGAGGACAACTCAATGGACAGTGTAGGGGGAAAAGGTCCTGGCTCCTTGAATGCCGTTTCTGGAGACACTGCGATCAATGTGGGAGATATGTCAAGATGTGTGTTTGTTTTGAGGACGTCTCTCTGGAGAGTCTTAGCAAAGAGGTCACACAGATAATCAGAGCAATTCTCAGAGACACTGAGAACAAGCTCGACAATTCCCTCCTGGCACTTTCCCTGTAGGAGATACCGCAAGACGTTTCTGTACATTGGGCACAGCGCTCTGCACGGTGTTAGCAGAGACTTTCCCGGGACAGTGAAACCCTATGTCAGAGACACTGAGAAGAAGCCCCAATGTTCCCTCCAGGCACTTTCAGTGTGGGTGCCTTCTCCACGTGGTTCCTGGTTTCACTGCGGCTCTGAAGAGAATGTTAGCAAAGAGGTAACCGGGACAGTGAAAACAGTACTCAAAGACAGGGAGAGCAAGCTCTCTCTTGGCACTTTTGATGTGGGACATACAGCGAGATGTTTGCTGCTTTTGCGCTTGGCTGTTGGGAGATTTACAGCACAAAGATATCTAGTTGATTTGAAGCAGTTCCGAGAAAGTCTAAACATAATCCCCACTTCTCCCTCCTGGCACTTTCCATGTGGGAGATCTAGCAGGATGTATATTGGTTTTGAGGACAACTCAATGGAGAGTGTAGGGAGAAAAGGTCCTGGCTCCTTGAATGCCGTTCCTGGAGACACTGCGATCAATGTGGGAGATATGTCATGTGTGTTTGTTTTGAGGACGGCTCTCTGGAGAGTCTTAGCAAAGAGGTCACACAGATAATCAGAGCAATTCTCAGAGACACTGAGAACAAGCTCGACAATTCCCTCCTGGCACTTTCCCTGTAGGAGATACCGCAAGACGTTTCTGTACATTGGGCACAGCGCTCTGCACGGTGTTAGCAGAGACTTTCCCGGGACAGTGAAACCCTATGTCAGAGACACTGAGAAGAAGCCCCAATGTTCCCTCCAGGCACTTTCAGTGTGGGTGCCTTCTCCACGTGGTTCCTGGTTTCACTGCAGCTCTGAAGAGAATGTTAGCAAAGAGGTAACCGGGACAGCGAAAACAGTACTCAAAGACAGGGAGAGCAAGCTCTCTCTTGGCACTTTCGATGTGGGACATACAGCGAGATGTTTGCTGCTTTTGCGTTTGGCTGTTGGGAGATTTACAGCACAAAGATATCTAGTTGATTTGAAGCAGTTCCGAGAAAGTCTAAACATAATCCCCACTTCTCCCTCCTGGCACTTTCCATGTGGGAGATATAGCAGGATGTATATTGGTTTTGAGGACAACTCAATGGAGAGTGTAGGGAGAAAAGGTCCTGGCTCCTTGAATGCCGTTTCTGGAGACACTGCGATCAATGTGGGAGATATGTCAAGATGTGTGTTTGTTTTGAGGACGTCTCTCTGGAGAGTCTTAGCAAAGAGGTCACACAGATAATCAGAGCAATTCTCAGAGACACTGAGAACAAGCTCGACAATTCCCTCCTGGCACTTTCCCTGTAGGAGATACCGCAAGACGTTTCTGTACATTGGGCACAGCGCTCTGCACGGTGTTAGCAGAGACTTTCCCGGGACAGTGAAACCCTATGTCAGAGACACTGAGAAGAAGCCCCAATGTTCCCTCCAGGCACTTTCAGTGTGGGTGCCTTCTCCACGTGGTTCCTGGTTTCACTGCGGCTCTGAAGAGAATGTTAGCAAAGAGGTAACCGGGACAGTGAAAACAGTACTCAAAGAGAGGGAGAGCAAGCTCTCTCTTGGCACTTTGGATGTGGGACATACAGCGAGATGTTTGCTGCTTTTGCGTTTGGCTGTTGGGAGATTTACAGCACAAAGATATCTAGTTGATTTGAAGCAGTTCCGAGAAAGTCTAAACATAATCCCCACTTCTCCCTCCTGGCACCTTCCATGTGGGAGATATAGCAGGATGTATATTGGTTTTGAGGACAACTCAATGGACAGTGTAGGGGGAAAAGGTCCTGGCTCCTTGAATGCCGTTTCTGGAGACACTGCGATCAATGTGGGAGATATGTCAAGATGTGTGTTTGTTTTGAGGACGTCTCTCTGGAGAGTCTTAGCAAAGAGGTCACACAGATAATCAGAGCAATTCTCAGAGACACTGAGAACAAGCTCCACAATTCCCTCCTGGCACTTTCCCTGTAGGAGATACCGCAAGACTTTTCTGTACATTGGGCACAGCGCTCTGCACGGTGTTAGCAGAGACTTTCCCGGGACAGTGAAACCCTATGTCAGAGACACTGAGAAGAAGCCCCAGTGTTCCCTCCAGGCACTTTCAGTGTGGGTGCCTTCTCCACGTGGTTCCTGGTTTCACTGCGGCTCTGAAGAGAATGTTAGCAAAGAGGTAACCGGGACAGTGAAAACAGTACTCAAAGACAGGGAGAGCAAGCTCTCTCTTGGCACTTTGGATGTGGGACATACAGCGAGATGTTTGCTGCTTTTGCGCTTGGCTGTTGGGAGATTTACAGCACAAAGATATCTAGTTGATTTGAAGCAGTTCCGAGAAAGTCTAAACATAATCCCCACTTCTCCCTCCTGGCACTTTCCATGTGGGAGATATAGCAGGATGTATATTGGTTTTGAGGACAACTCAATGGAGAGTGTAGGGAGAAAAGGTCCTGGCTCCTTGAATGCCGTTTCTGGAGACACTGCGATCAATGTGGGAGATATGTCAAGATGTGTGTTTGTTTTGAGGACGGCTCTCTGGAGAGTCTTAGCAAAGAGGTCACACAGATAATCAGAGCAATTCTCAGAGACACTGAGAACAAGCTCGACAATTCCCTCCTGGCACTTTCCCTGTAGGAGATACCGCAAGACCTTTCTGTACATTGGGCACAGCGCTCTGCACGGTGTTAGCAGAGACTTTCCCGGGACAGTGAAACCCTATGTCAGAGACACTGAGAAGAAGCCCCAATGTTCCCTCCAGGCACTTTCAGTGTGGGTGCCTTCTCCACGTGGTTCCTGGTTTCACTGCGGCTCTGAAGAGAATGTTAGCAAAGAGGTAACCGGGACAGTGAAAACAGTACTCAAAGACAGGGAGAGCAAGCTCTCTCTTGGCACTTTCGATGTGGGACATACAGCGAGATGTTTGCTGCTTTTGCGCTTGGCTGTTGGGAGATTTACAGCACAAAGATATCTAGTTGATTTGAAGCAGTTCCGAGAAAGTCTAAACATAATCCCCACTTCTCCCTCCTGGCACTTTCCATGTGGGAGATATAGCAGGATGTATATTGGTTTTGAGGACAACTCAATGGAGAGTGTAGGGAGAAAAGGTCCTGGCTCCTTGAATGCCGTTTCTGGAGACACTGCGATCAATGTGGGAGATATGTCAAGATGTGTGTTTGTTTTGAGGACGTCTCTCTGGAGAGTCTTAGCAAAGAGGTCACACAGATAATCAGAGCAATTCTCAGAGACACCGAGAACAAGCTCGACAATTCCCTCCTGGCACTTTCCCTGTAGGAGATACCGCAAGACGTTTCTGTACATTGGGCACAGCGCTCTGCACGGTGTTAGCAGAGACTTTCCCGGGACAGTGAAACCCTATGTCAGAGACACTGAGAAGAAGCCCCAATGTTCCCTCCAGGCACTTTCAGTGTGGGTGCCTTCTCCACGTGGTTCCTGGTTTCACTGCGGCTCTGAAGAGAACGTTAGCAAAGAGGTAACCGGGACAGTGAAAACAGTACTCAAAGACAGGGAGAGCAAGCTCTCTCTTGGCACCTGGGATGTGGGACATACAGCGAGATGTTTGCTGCTTTTGCGCTTGGCTGTTGGGAGATTTACAGCACAAAGATATCTAGTTGATTTGAAGCAGTTCCGAGAAAGTCTAAACATAATCCCCACTTCTCCCTCCTGGCACTTTCCATGTGGGAGATATAGCAGGATGTATATTGGTTTTGAGGACAACTCAATGGAGAGTGTAGGGAGAAAAGGTCCTGGCTCCTTGAATGCCGTTTCTGGAGACACTGCGATCAATGTGGGAGATATGTCAAGATGTGTGTTTGTTTTGAGGACGGCTCTCTGGAGAGTCTTAGCAAAGAGGTCACACAGATAATCAGAGCAATTCTCAGAGACACTGAGAACAAGCTCCACAATTCCCTCCTGGCACTTTCCCTGTAGGAGATACCGCAAGACGTTTCTGTACATTGGGCACAGCGCTCTGCACGGTGTTAGCAGAGACTTTCCCGGGACAGTGAAACCCTATGTCAGAGACACTGAGAAGAAGCCCCAATGTTCCCTCCAGGCACTTTCAGTGTGGGTGCCTTCTCCACGTGGTTCCTGGTTTCACTGCGGCTCTGAAGAGAATGTTAGCAAAGAGGTAACCGGGACAGTGAAAACAGTACTCAAAGACAGGGAGAGCAAGCTCTCTCTTGGCACTTTGGATGTGGGACATACAGCGAGATGTTTGCTGCTTTTGCGTTTGGCTGTTGGGAGATTTACAGCACAAAGATATCTAGTTGATTTGAAGCAGTTCCGAGAAAGTCTAAACATAATCCCCACTTCTCCCTCCTGGCACTTTCCATGTGGGAGATATAGCAGGATGTATATTGGTTTTGAGGACAACTCAATGGAGAGTGTAGGGAGAAAAGGTCCTGGCTCCTTGAATGCCGTTTCTGGAGACACTGCGATCAATGTGGGAGATATGTCATGTGTGTTTGTTTTGAGGACGGCTCTCTGGAGAGTCTTAGCAAAGAGGTCACACAGATAATCAGAGCAATTCTCAGAGACACTGAGAACAAGCTCGACAATTCCCTCCTGGCACTTTCCCTGTAGGAGATACCGCAAGACGTTTCTGTACATTGGGCACAGCGCTCTGCACGGTGTTAGCAGAGACTTTCCCGGGACAGTGAAACCCTATGTCAGAGACACTGAGAAGAAGCCCCAATGTTCCCTCCAGGCACTTTCAGTGTGGGTGCCTTCTCCACGTGGTTCCTGGTTTCACTGCGGCTCTGAAGAGAACGTTAGCAAAGAGGTAACCGGGACAGTGAAAACAGTACTCAAAGAGAGGGAGAGCAAGCTCTCTCTTGGCACTTTCGATGTGGGACATACAGCGAGATGTTTGCTGCTTTTGCGCTTGGCTGTTGGGAGATTTACAGCACAAAGATATCTAGTTGATTTGAAGCAGTTCCGAGAAAGTCTAAACATAATCCCCACTTCTCCCTCCTGGCACTTTCCATGTGGGAGATATAGCAGGATGTATATTGGTTTTGAGGACAACTCAATGGACAGTGTAGGGAGAAAAGGTCCTGGCTCCTTGAATGCCGTTTCTGGAGACACTGCGATCAATGTGGGAGATATGTCAAGATGTGTGTTTGTTTTGAGGACGGCTCTCTGGAGAGTCTTAGCAAAGAGGTCACAGGGATAATCAGAGCAATTCTCAGAGACACTGAGAACAAGCTCGACAATTCCCTCCTGGCACTTTCCCTGTAGGAGATACCGCAAGACGTTTCTGTACATTGGGCACAGCGCTCTGCACGGTGTTAGCAGAGACTTTCCCGGGACAGTGAAACCCTATGTCAGAGACACTGAGAAGAAGCCCCAATGTTCCCTCCAGGCACTTTCAGTGTGGGTGCCTTCTCCACGTGGTTCCTGGTTTCCCTGCAGCACTGAAGAGAATGTTAGCAAAGAGGTAACCGGGACAGTGAAAACAGTACTCAAAGACAGGGAGAGCAAGCTCTCTCTTGGCACTTTGGATGTGGGACATACAGCGAGATGTTTGCTGCTTTTGCGTTTGGCTGTTGGGAGATTTACAGCACAAAGATATCTAGTTGATTTGAAGCAGTTCCGAGAAAGTCTAAACATAATCCCCACTTCTCCCTCCTGGCACCTTCCATGTGGGAGATATAGCAGGATGTATATTGGTTTTGAGGACAACTCAATGGACAGTGTAGGGGGAAAAGGTCCTGGCTCCTTGAATGCCGTTTCTGGAGACACTGCGATCAATGTGGGAGATATGTCAAGATGTGTGTTTGTTTTGAGGACGTCTCTCTGGAGAGTCTTAGCAAAGAGGTCACACAGATAATCAGAGCAATTCTCAGAGACACTGAGAACAAGCTCCACAATTCCCTCCTGGCACTTTCCCTGTAGGAGATACCGCAAGACTTTTCTGTACATTGGGCACAGCGCTCTGCACGGTGTTAGCAGAGACTTTCCCGGGACAGTGAAACCCTATGTCAGAGACACTGAGAAGAAGCCCCAGTGTTCCCTCCAGGCACTTTCAGTGTGGGTGCCTTCTCCACGTGGTTCCTGGTTTCACTGCGGCTCTGAAGAGAATGTTAGCAAAGAGGTAACCGGGACAGTGAAAACAGTACTCAAAGACAGGGAGAGCAAGCTCTCTCTTGGCACTTTCGATGTGGGACATACAGCGAGATGTTTGCTGCTTTTGCGCTTGGCTGTTGGGAGATTTACAGCACAAAGATATCTAGTTGATTTGAAGCAGTTCCGAGAAAGTCTAAACATAATCCCCACTTCTCCCTCCTGGCACTTTCCATGTGGGAGATATAGCAGGATGTATATTGGTTTTGAGGACAACTCAATGGAGAGTGTAGGGAGAAAAGGTCCTGGCTCCTTGAATGCCGTTTCTGGAGACACTGCGATCAATGTGGGAGATATGTCAAGATGTGTGTTTGTTTTGAGGACGTCTCTCTGGAGAGTCTTAGCAAAGAGGTCACACAGATAATCAGAGCAATTCTCAGAGACACTGAGAACAAGCTCCACAATTCCCTCCTGGCACTTTCCCTGTAGGAGATACCGCAAGACGTTTCTGTACATTGGGCACAGCGCTCTGCACGGTGTTAGCAGAGACTTTCCCGCGACAGTGAAACCCTATGTCAGAGACACTGAGAAGAAGCCCCAATGTTCCCTCCAGGCACTTTCAGTGTGGGTGCCTTCTCCACGTGGTTCCTGGTTTCACTGCGGCTCTGAAGAGAACGTTAGCAAAGAGGTAACCGGGACAGTGAAAACAGTACTCAAAGACAGGGAGAGCAAGCTCTCTCTTGGCACTTTGGATGTGGGACATGCAGCGAGATGTTTGCTGCTTTTGCGTTTGGCTGTTGGGAGATTTACAGCACAAAGATATCTAGTTGATTTGAAGCAGTTCCGAGAAAGTCTAAACATAATCCCCACTTCTCCCTCCTGGCACTTTCCATGTGGGAGATATAGCAGGATGTATATTGGTTTTGAGGACAACTCAATGGAGAGTGTAGGGAGAAAAGGTCCTGGCTCCTTGAATGCCGTTTCTGGAGACACTGCGATCAATGTGGGAGATATGTCAAGATGTGTGTTTGTTTTGAGGACGTCTCTCTGGAGAGTCTTAGCAAAGAGGTCACACAGATAATCAGAGCAATTCTCAGAGACACTGAGAACAAGCTCGACAATTCCCTCCTGGCACTTTCCCTGTAGGAGATACCGCAAGACGTTTCTGTACATTGGGCACAGCGCTCTGCACGGTGTTAGCAGAGACTTTCCCGGGACAGTGAAACCCTATGTCAGAGACACTGAGAAGAAGCCCCAATGTTCCCTCCAGGCACTTTCAGTGTGGGTGCCTTCTCCACGTGGTTCCTGGTTTCACTGCGGCTCTGAAGAGAATGTTAGCAAAGAGGTAACCGGGACAGTGAAAACAGTACTCAAAGACAGGGAGAGCAAGCTCTCTCTTGGCACTTTCGATGTGGGACATACAGCGAGATGTTTGCTGCTTTTGCGCTTGGCTGTTGGGAGATTTACAGCACAAAGATATCTAGTTGATTTGAAGCAGTTCCGAGAAAGTCTAAACATAATCCCCACTTCTCCCTCCTGGCACTTTCCATGTGGGAGATATAGCAGGATGTATATTGGTTTTGAGGACAACTCAATGGAGAGTGTAGGGAGAAAAGGTCCTGGCTCCTTGAATGCCGTTTCTGGAGACACTGCGATCAATGTGGGAGATATGTCAAGATGTGTGTTTGTTTTGAGGACGTCTCTCTGGAGAGTCTTAGCAAAGAGGTCACACAGATAATCAGAGCAATTCTCAGAGACACTGAGAACAAGCTCCACAATTCCCTCCTGGCACTTTCCCTGTAGGAGATACCGCAAGACGTTTCTGTACATTGGGCACAGCGCTCTGCACGGTGTTAGCAGAGACTTTCCCGGGACAGTGAAACCCTATGTCAGAGACACTGAGAAGAAGCCCCAATGTTCCCTCCAGGCACTTTCAGTGTGGGTGCCTTCTCCACGTGGTTCCTGGTTTCACTGCGGCTCTGAAGAGAACGTTAGCAAAGAGGTAACCGGGACAGTGAAAACAGTACTCAAAGACAGGGAGAGCAAGCTCTCTCTTGGCACTTTGGATGTGGGACATACAGCGAGATGTTTGCTGCTTTTGCGCTTGGCTGTTGGGAGATTTACAGCACAAAGATATCTAGTTGATTTGAAGCAGTTCCGAGAAAGTCTAAACATAATCCCCACTTCTCCCTCCTGGCACTTTCCATGTGGGAGATATAGCAGGATGTATATTGGTTTTGAGGACAACTCAATGGAGAGTGTAGGGAGAAAAGGTCCTGGCTCCTTGAATGCCGTTTCTGGAGACACTGCGATCAATGTGGGAGATATGTCAAGATGTGTGTTTGTTTTGAGGACGGCTCTCTGGAGAGTCTTAGCAAAGAGGTCACAGGGATAATCAGAGCAATTCTCAGAGACACTGAGAACAAGCTCGACAATTCCCTCCTGGCACTTTCCCTGTAGGAGATACCGCAAGACGTTTCTGTACATTGGGCACAGCGCTCTGCACGGTGTTAGCAGAGACTTTCCCGGGACAGTGAAACCCTATGTCAGAGACACTGAGAAGAAGCCCCAATGTTCCCTCCAGGCACTTTCAGGGTGGGTGCCTTCTCCACGTGGTTCCTGGTTTCACTGCGGCTCTGAAGAGAATGTTAGCAAAGAGGTAACCGGGACAGTGAAAACAGTACTCAAAGACAGGGAGAGCAAGCTCTCTCTTGGCACTTTCGATGTGGGACATACAGCGAGATGTTTGCTGCTTTTGCGCTTGGCTGTTGGGAGATTTACAGCACAAAGATATCTAGTTGATTTGAAGCAGTTCCGAGAAAGTCTAAACATAATCCCCACTTCTCCCTCCTGGCACTTTCCATGTGGGAGATATAGCAGGATGTATATTGGTTTTGAGGACAACTCAATGGACAGTGTAGGGAGAAAAGGTCCTGGCTCCTTGAATGCCGTTTCTGGAGACACTGCGATCAATGTGGGAGATATGTCAAGATGTGTGTTTGTTTTGAGGACGTCTCTCTGGAGAGTCTTAGCAAAGAGGTCACACAGATAATCAGAGCAATTCTCAGAGACACTGAGAACAAGCTCGACAATTCCCTCCTGGCACTTTCCCTGTAGGAGATACCGCAAGACGTTTCTGTACATTGGGCACAGCGCTCTGCACGGTGTTAGCAGAGACTTTCCCGGGACAGTGAAACCCTATGTCAGAGACACTGAGAAGAAGCCCCAATGTTCCCTCCAGGCACTTTCAGTGTGGGTGCCTTCTCCACGTGGTTCCTGGTTTCACTGCGGCTCTGAAGAGAATGTTAGCAAAGAGGTAACCGGGACAGTGAAAACAGTACTCAAAGACAGGGAGAGCAAGCTCTCTCTTGGCACTTTGGATGTGGGACATACAGCGAGATGTTTGCTGCTTTTGCGTTTGGCTGTTGGGAGATTTACAGCACAAAGATATCTAGTTGATTTGAAGCAGTTCCGAGAAAGTCTAAACATAATCGCCACTTCTCCCTCCTGGCACTTTCCATGTGGGAGATATAGCAGGATGTATATTGGTTTTGAGGACAACTCAATGGACAGTGTAGGGAGAAAAGTTCCTGGCTCCTTGAATGCCGTTCCTGGAGACACTGCGATCAATGTGGGAGATATGTCAAGATGTGTGTTTGTTTTGAGGACGGCTCTCTGGAGAGTCTTAGCAAAGAGGTCACACAGATAATCAGAGCAATTCTCAGAGACACTGAGAACAAGCTCGACAATTCCCTCCTGGCACTTTCCCTGTAGGAGATACCGCAAGACGTTTCTGTACATTGGGCACAGCGCTCTGCACGGTGTTAGCAGAGACTTTCCCGGGACAGTGAAACCCTATGTCAGAGACACCGAGAAGAAGCCCCAGTGTTCCCTCCAGGCACTTTCAGTGTGGGTGCCTTCTCCACGTGGTTCCTGGTTTCCCTGCAGCGCTGAAGAGAATGTTAGCAAAGAGGTAACCGGGACAGTGAAAACAGTACTCAAAGACAGGGAGAGCAAGCTCTCTCTTGGCACTTTGGATGTGGGACATACAGCGAGATGTTTGCTGCTTTTGCGTTTGGCTGTTGGGAGATTTACAGCACAAAGATATCTAGTTGATTTGAAGCAGTTCCGAGAAAGTCTAAACATAATCGCCACTTCTCCCTCCTGGCACTTTCCATGTGGGAGATATAGCAGGATGTATATTGGTTTTGAGGACAACTCAATGGACAGTGTAGGGAGAAAAGTTCCTGGCTCCTTGAATGCCGTTCCTGGAGACACTGCGATCAATGTGGGAGATATGTCAAGATGTGTGTTGGTTTTGAGGACGGCTCTCTGGAGAGTCTTAGCAAAGAGGTCACAGGGATAATCAGAGCAATTCTCAGAGACACTGAGAACACACTGAGAACAAGCTCGACAATTCCCTCCTGGCACTTTCCCTGTAGGAGATACCGCAAGACGTTTCTGTAGATTGGGCACAGCGCTCTGCAGGGTGTTAGCAGAGACTTTCCCGGGACAGTGAAACCCTATGTCAGAGACACTGAGAAGAAGCCCCAATGTTCCCTCCAGGCACTTTCAGTGTGGGTGCCTTCTCCACGTGGTTCCTGGTTTCCCTGCAGCGCTGAAGAGAATGTTAGCAAAGAGGTAACCGGGACAGTGAAAACAGTACTCAAAGACAGGGAGAGCAAGCTCTCTCTTGGCACTTTGGATGTGGGACATGCAGCGAGATGTTTGCTGCTTTTGCGTTTGGCTGTTGGGAGATTTACAGCACAAAGATATCTAGTTGATTTGAAGCAGTTCCGAGAAAGTCTAAACATAATCGCCACTTCTCCCTCCTGGCACTTTCCATGTGGGAGATATAGCAGGATGTATATTGGTTTTGAGGACAACTCAATGGACAGTGTAGGGAGAAAAGTTCCTGGCTCCTTGAATGCCATTCCTGGAGACACTGCGATCAATGTGGGAGATATGTCAAGATGTGTGTTTGTTTTGAGGACGGCTCTCTGGAGAGTCTTAGCAAAGAGGTCACAGGGATAATCAGAGCAATTCTCAGAGACACTGAGAACACACTGAGAACAAGCTCGACAATTCCCTCCTGGCACTTTCCCTGTAGGAGATACCGCAAGACGTTTCTGTAGATTGGGCACAGCGCTCTGCAGGGTGTTAGCAGAGACTTTCCCGGGACAGTGAAACCCTATGTCAGAGACACTGAGAAGAAGCCCCAATGTTCCCTCCAGGCACTTTCAGGGTGGGTGCCTTCTCCACGTGGTTCCTGGTTTCCCTGCAGCGCTGAAGAGAATGTTAGCAAAGAGGTAACCGGGACAGTGAAAACAGTACTCAAAGACAGGGAGAGCAAGCTCTCTCTTGGCACTTTGGATGTGGGACATACAGCGAGATGTTTGCTGCTTTTGCGTTTGGCTGTTGGGAGATTTACAGCACAAAGATATCTAGTTGATTTGAAGCAGTTCCGAGAAAGTCTAAACATAATCGCCACTTCTCCCTCCTGGCACTTTCCATGTGGGAGATATAGCAGGATGTATATTGGTTTTGAGGACAACTCAATGGAGAGTGTAGGGAGAAAAGTTCCTGGCTCCTTGAATGCCGTTCCTGGAGACACTGCGATCAATGTGGGAGATATGTCAAGATGTGTGTTTGTTTTGAGGACGGCTCTCTGGAGAGTCTTAGCAAAGAGGTCACACAGATAATCAGAGCAATTCTCAGAGACACTGAGAACAAGCTCGACAATTCCCTCCTGGCACTTTCCCTGTAGGAGATACCGCAAGACGTTTCTGTACATTGGGCACAGCGCTCTGCACGGTGTTAGCAGAGACTTTCCCGGGACAGTGAAACCCTATGTCAGAGACACTGAGAAGAAGCCCCAATGTTCCCTCCAGGCACTTTCAGGGTGGGTGCCTTCTCCACGTGGTTCCTGGTTTCCCTGCAGCGCTGAAGAGAATGTTAGCAAAGAGGTAACCGGGACAGTGAAAACAGTACTCAAAGACAGGGAGAGCAAGCTCTCTCTTGGCACTTTGGATGTGGGACATACAGCGAGATGTTTGCTGCTTTTGCGTTTGGCTGTTGGGAGATTTACAGCACAAAGATATCTAGTTGATTTGAAGCAGTTCCGAGAAAGTCTAAACATAATCCCCACTTCTCCCTCCTGGCACTTTCCATGTGGGAGATATAGCAGGATGTATATTGGTTTTGAGGACAACTCAATGGACAGTGTAGGGAGAAAAGTTCCTGGCTCCTTGAATGCCGTTCCTGGAGACACTGCGATCAATGTGGGAGATATGTCAAGATGTGTGTTTGTTTTGAGGACGGCTCTCTGGAGAGTCTTAGCAAAGAGGTCACAGGGATAATCAGAGCAATTCTCAGAGACACTGAGAACACACTGAGAACAAGCTCGACAATTCCCTCCTGGCACTTTCCCTGTAGGAGATACCGCAAGACGTTTCTGTAGATTGGGCACAGCGCTCTGCAGGGTGTTAGCAGAGACTTTCCCGGGACAGTGAAACCCTATGTCAGAGACACTGAGAAGAAGCCCCAATGTTCCCTCCAGGCACGTTCAGGGTGGGTGCCTTCTCCACGTGGTTCCTGGTTTCCCTGCAGCGCTGAAGAGAATGTTAGCAAAGAGGTAACCGGGACAGTGAAAACAGTACTCAAAGACAGGGAGAGCAAGCTCTCTCTTGGCACTTTGGATGTGGGACATACAGCGAGATGTTTGCTGCTTTTGCGTTTGGCTGTTGGGAGATTTACAGCACAAAGATATCTAGTTGATTTGAAGCAGTTCCGAGAAAGTCTAAACATAATCGCCACTTCTCCCTCCTGGCACTTTCCATGTGGGAGATATAGCAGGATGTATATTGGTTTTGAGGACAACTCAATGGACAGTGTAGGGAGAAAAGTTCCTGGCTCCTTGAATGCCGTTCCTGGAGACACTGCGATCAATGTGGGAGATATGTCAAGATGTGTGTTTGTTTTGAGGACGGCTCTCTGGAGAGTCTTAGCAAAGAGGTCACAGGGATAATCAGAGCAATTCTCAGAGACACTGAGAACACACTGAGAACAAGCTCGACAATTCCCTCCTGGCACTTTCCCTGTAGGAGATACCGCAAGACGTTTCTGTAGATTGGGCACAGCGCTCTGCAGGGTGTTAGCAGAGACTTTCCCGGGACAGTGAAACCCTATGTCAGAGACACTGAGAAGAAGCCCCAATGTTCCCTCCAGGCACTTTCAGTGTGGGTGCCTTCTCCACGTGGTTCCTGGTTTCCCTGCAGCGCTGAAGAGAATGTTAGCAAAGAGGTAACCGGGACAGTGAAAACAGTACTCAAAGAGAGGGAGAGCAAGCTCTCTCTTGGCACTTTGGATGTGGGACATACAGCGAGATGTTTGCTGCTTTTGCGTTTGGCTGTTAGGAGATTTACAGCACAAAGATATCTAGTTGATTTGAAGCAGTTCCGAGAAAGTCTAAACATAATCGCCACTTCTCCCTCCTGGCACTTTCCATGTGGGAGATATAGCAGGATGTATATTGGTTTTGAGGACAACTCAATGGACAGTGTAGGGAGAAAAGTTCCTGGCTCCTTGAATGCCGTTCCTGGAGACACTGCGATCAATGTGGGAGATATGTCAAGATGTGTGTTGGTTTTGAGGACGGCTCTCTGGAGAGTCTTAGCAAAGAGGTCACAGGGATAATCAGAGCAATTCTCAGAGACACTGAGAACAAGCTCGACAATTCCCTCCTGGCACTTTCCCTGTAGGAGATACCGCAAGACGTTTCTGTAGATTGGGCACAGCGCTCTGCAGGGTGTTAGCAGAGACTTTCCCGGGACAGTGAAACCCTATGTCAGAGACACTGAGAAGAAGCCCCAATGTTCCCTCCAGGCACTTTCAGTGTGGGTGCCTTCTCCACGTGGTTCCTGGTTTCCCTGCAGCGCTGAAGAGAATGTTAGCAAAGAGGTAACCGGGACAGTGAAAACAGTACTCAAAGACAGGGAGAGCAAGCTCTCTCTTGGCACTTTGGATGTGGGACATACAGCGAGATGTTTGCTGCTTTTGCGTTTGGCTGTTGGGAGATTTACAGCACAAAGATATCTAGTTGATTTGAAGCAGTTCCGAGAAAGTCTAAACATAATCGCCACTTCTCCCTCCTGGCACTTTCCATGTGGGAGATATAGCAGGATGTATATTGGTTTTGAGGACAACTCAATGGACAGTGTAGGGAGAAAAGTTCCTGGCTCCTTGAATGCCGTTCCTGGAGACACTGCGATCAATGTGGGAGATATGTCAAGATGTGTGTTTGTTTTGAGGACGGCTCTCTGGAGAGTCTTAGCAAAGAGGTCACAGGGATAATCAGAGCAATTCTCAGAGACACTGAGAACACACTGAGAACAAGCTCGACAATTCCCTCCTGGCACTTTCCCTGTAGGAGATACCGCAAGACGTTTCTGTAGATTGGGCACAGCGCTCTGCAGGGTGTTAGCAGAGACTTTCCCGGGACAGTGAAACCCTATGTCAGAGACACTGAGAAGAAGCCCCAATGTTCCCTCCAGGCACTTTCAGTGTGGGTGCCTTCTCCACGTGGTTCCTGGTTTCCCTGCAGCGCTGAAGAGAATGTTAGCAAAGAGGTAACCGGGACAGTGAAAACAGTACTCAAAGAGAGGGAGAGCAAGCTCTCTCTTGGCACTTTGGATGTGGGACATACAGCGAGATGTTTGCTGCTTTTGCGTTTGGCTGTTAGGAGATTTACAGCACAAAGATATCTAGTTGATTTGAAGCAGTTCCGAGAAAGTCTAAACATAATCGCCACTTCTCCCTCCTGGCACTTTCCATGTGGGAGATATAGCAGGATGTATATTGGTTTTGAGGACAACTCAATGGACAGTGTAGGGAGAAAAGTTCCTGGCTCCTTGAATGCCGTTCCTGGAGACACTGCGATCAATGTGGGAGATATGTCAAGATGTGTGTTGGTTTTGAGGACGGCTCTCTGGAGAGTCTTAGCAAAGAGGTCACAGGGATAATCAGAGCAATTCTCAGAGACACTGAGAACAAGCTCGACAATTCCCTCCTGGCACTTTCCCTGTAGGAGATACCGCAAGACGTTTCTGTAGATTGGGCACAGCGCTCTGCAGGGTGTTAGCAGAGACTTTCCCGGGACAGTGAAACCCTATGTCAGAGACACTGAGAAGAAGCCCCAATGTTCCCTCCAGGCACTTTCAGTGTGGGTGCCTTCTCCACGTGGTTCCTGGTTTCCCTGCAGCGCTGAAGAGAATGTTAGCAAAGAGGTAACCGGGACAGTGAAAACAGTACTCAAAGACAGGGAGAGCAAGCTCTCTCTTGGCACTTTGGATGTGGGACATACAGCGAGATGTTTGCTGCTTTTGCGTTTGGCTGTTGGGAGATTTACAGCACAAAGATATCTAGTTGATTTGAAGCAGTTCCGAGAAAGTCTAAACATAATCGCCACTTCTCCCTCCTGGCACTTTCCATGTGGGAGATATAGCAGGATGTATATTGGTTTTGAGGACAACTCAATGGACAGTGTAGGGAGAAAAGTTCCTGGCTCCTTGAATGCCGTTCCTGGAGACACTGCGATCAATGTGGGAGATATGTCAAGATGTGTGTTTGTTTTGAGGACGGCTCTCTGGAGAGTCTTAGCAAAGAGGTCACAGGGATAATCAGAGCAATTCTCAGAGACACTGAGAACACACTGAGAACAAGCTCGACAATTCCCTCCTGGCACTTTCCCTGTAGGAGATACCGCAAGACGTTTCTGTAGATTGGGCACAGCGCTCTGCAGGGTGTTAGCAGAGACTTTCCCGGGACAGTGAAACCCTATGTCAGAGACACTGAGAAGAAGCCCCAATGTTCCCTCCAGGCACGTTCAGTGTGGGTGCCTTCTCCACGTGGTTCCTGGTTTCCCTGCAGCGCTGAAGAGAATGTTAGCAAAGAGGTAACCGGGACAGTGAAAACAGTACTCAAAGACAGGGAGAGCAAGCTCTCTCTTGGCACTTTGGACGTGGGACATACAGCGAGATGTTTGCTGCTTTTGCGTTTGGCTGTTGGGAGATTTACAGCACAAAGATATCTAGTTGATTTGAAGCAGTTCCGAGAAAGTCTAAACATAATCGCCACTTCTCCCTCCTGGCACTTTCCATGTGGGAGATATAGCAGGATGTATATTGGTTTTGAGGACAACTCAATGGAGAGTGTAGGGAGAAAAGTTCCTGGCTCCTTGAATGCCGTTTCTGGAGACACTGCGATCAATGTGGGAGATATGTCAAGATGTGTGTTTGTTTTGAGGACGGCTCTCTGGAGAGTCTTAGCAAAGAGGTCACAGGGATAATCAGAGCAATTCTCAGAGACACTGAGAACACATTGAGAACAAGCTCGACAATTCCCTCCTGGCACTTTCCCTGTAGGAGATACCGCAAGACGTTTCTGTAGATTGGGCACAGCGCTCTGCAGGGTGTTAGCAGAGACTTTCCCGGGACAGTGAAACCCTATGTCAGAGACACTGAGAAGAAGCCCCAATGTTCCCTCCAGGCACTTTCAGTGTGGGTGCCTTCTCCACGTGGTTCCTGGTTTCCCTGCAGCGCTGAAGAGAATGTTAGCAAAGAGGTAACCGGGACAGTGAAAACAGTACTCAAAGACAGGGAGAGCAAGCTCTCTCTTGGCACTTTGGATGTGGGACATACAGCGAGATGTTTGCTGCTTTTGCGTTTGGCTGTTGGGAGATTTACAGCACAAAGATATCTAGTTGATTTGAAGCAGTTCCGAGAAAGTCTAAACATAATCGCCACTTCTCCCTCCTGGCACTTTCCATGTGGGAGATATAGCAGGATGTATATTGGTTTTGAGGACAACTCAATGGACAGTGTAGGGAGAAAAGTTCCTGGCTCCTTGAATGCCGTTCCTGGAGACACTGCGATCAATGTGGGAGATATGTCAAGATGTGTGTTGGTTTTGAGGACGGCTCTCTGGAGAGTCTTAGCAAAGAGGTCACAGGGATAATCAGAGCAATTCTCAGAGACACTGAGAACAAGCTCGACAATTCCCTCCTGGCACTTTCCCTGTAGGAGATACCGCAAGACGTTTCTGTAGATTGGGCACAGCGCTCTGCAGGGTGTTAGCAGAGACTTTCCCGGGACAGTGAAACCCTATGTCAGAGACACTGAGAAGAAGCCCCAATGTTCCCTCCAGGCACTTTCAGGGTGGGTGCCTTCTCCACGAGGTTCCTGGTTTCCCTGCAGCGCTGAAGAGAATGTTAGCAAAGAGGTAACCGGGACAGTGAAAACAGTACTCAAAGACAGGGAGAGCAAGCTCTCTCTTGGCACTTTGGATGTGGGACATACAGCGAGATGTTTGCTGCTTTTGCGTTTGGCTGTTGGGAGATTTACAGCACAAAGATATCTAGTTGATTTGAAGCAGTTCCGAGAAAGTCTAAACATAATCGCCACTTCTCCCTCCTGGCACTTTCCATGTGGGAGATATAGCAGGATGTATATTGGTTTTGAGGACAACTCAATGGACAGTGTAGGGAGAAAAGTTCCTGGCTCCTTGAATGCCGTTCCTGGAGACACTGCGATCAATGTGGGAGATATGTCAAGATGTGTGTTTGTTTTGAGGACGGCTCTCTGGAGAGTCTTAGCAAAGAGGTCACAGGGATAATCAGAGCAATTCTCAGAGACACTGAGAACAAGCTCGACAATTCCCTCCTGGCACTTTCCCTGTAGGAGATACCGCAAGACGTTTCTGTAGATTGGGCACAGCGCTCTGCAGGGTGTTAGCAGAGACTTTCCCGGGACAGTGAAACCCTATGTCAGAGACACTGAGAAGAAGCCCCAATGTTCCCTCCAGGCACGTTCAGGGTGGGTGCCTTCTCCACGTGGTTCCTGGTTTCCCTGCAGCGCTGAAGAGAATGTTAGCAAAGAGGTAACCGGGACAGTGAAAACAGTACTCAAAGACAGGGAGAGCAAGCTCTCTCTTGGCACTTTGGATGTGGGACATACAGCGAGATGTTTGCTGCTTTTGCGTTTGGCTGTTGGGAGATTTACAGCACAAAGATATCTAGTTGATTTGAAGAAGTTCCGAGAAAGTCTAAACATAATTGCCACTTCTCCCTCCTGGCACTTTCCATGTGGGAGATATAGCAGGATGTATATTGGTTTTGAGGACAACTCAATGGACAGTGTAGGGAGAAAAGTTCCTGGCTCCTTGAATGCCGTTCCTGGAGACACTGCGATCAATGTGGGAGATATGTCAAGATGTGTGTTTGTTTTGAGGACGGCTCTCTGGAGAGTCTTAGCAAAGAGGTCACAGGGATAATCAGAGCAATTCTCAGAGACACTGAGAACACACTGAGAACAAGCTCGACAATTCCCTCCTGGCACTTTCCCTGTAGGAGATACCGCAAGACGTTTCTGTAGATTGGGCACAGCGCTCTGCAGGGTGTTAGCAGAGACTTTCCCGGGACAGTGAAACCCTATGTCAGAGACACTGAGAAGAAGCCCCAATGTTCCCTCCAGGCACTTTCAGGGTGGGTGCCTTCTCCACGTGGTTCCTGGTTTCCCTGCAGCGCTGAAGAGAATGTTAGCAAAGAGGTAACCGGGACAGTGAAAACAGTACTCAAAGAGAGGGAGAGCAAGCTCTCTCTTGGCACTTTGGATGTGGGACATACAGCGAGATGTTTGCTGCTTTTGCGTTTGGCTGTTGGGAGATTTACAGCACAAAGATATCTAGTTGATTTGAAGCAGTTCCGAGAAAGTCTAAACATAATCGCCACTTCTCCCTCCTGGCACTTTCCACGTAGGAGATATAGCAGGATGTATATTGGTTTTGAGGACAACTCAATGGACAGTGTAGGGAGAAAAGTTCCTGGCTCCTTGAATGCCGTTCCTGGAGACACTGCGATCAATGTGGGAGATATGTCAAGATGTGTGTTTGTTTTGAGGACGGCTCTCTGGAGAGTCTTAGCAAAGAGGTCACAGGGATAATCAGAGCAATTCTCAGAGACACTGAGAACACACTGAGAACAAGCTCGACAATTCCCTCCTGGCACTTTCCCTGTAGGAGATACCGCAAGACGTTTCTGTAGATTGGGCACAGCGCTCTGCAGGGTGTTAGCAGAGACTTTCCCGGGACAGTGAAACCCTATGTCAGAGACACTGAGAAGAAGCCCCAATGTTCCCTCCAGGCACTTTCAGGGTGGGTGCCTTCTCCACGTGGTTCCTGGTTTCCCTGCAGCGCTGAAGAGAATGTTAGCAAAGAGGTAACCGGGACAGTGAAAACAGTACTCAAAGAGAGGGAGAGCAAGCTCTCTCTTGGCACTTTGGATGTGGGACATACAGCGAGATGTTTGCTGCTTTTGCGTTTGGCTGTTGGGAGATTTACAGCACAAAGATATCTAGTTGATTTGAAGCAGTTCCGAGAAAGTCTAAACATAATCGCCACTTCTCCCTCCTGGCACTTTCCATGTGGGAGATATAGCAGGATGTATATTGGTTTTGAGGACAACTCAATGGACAGTGTAGGGAGAAAAGTTCCTGGCTCCTTGAATGCCGTTCCTGGAGACACTGCGATCAATGTGGGAGATATGTCAAGATGTGTGTTTGTTTTGAGGACGGCTCTCTGGAGAGTCTTAGCAAAGAGGTCACAGGGATAATCAGAGCAATTCTCAGAGACACTGAGAACACATTGAGAACAAGCTCGACAATTCCCTCCTGGCACTTTCCCTGTAGGAGATACCGCAAGACGTTTCTGTAGATTGGGCACAGCGCTCTGCAGGGTGTTAGCAGAGACTTTCCCGGGACAGTGAAACCCTATGTCAGAGACACTGAGAAGAAGCCCCAATGTTCCCTCCAGGCACTTTCAGGGTGGGTGCCTTCTCCACGTGGTTCCTGGTTTCCCTGCAGCGCTGAAGAGAATGTTAGCAAAGAGGTAACCGGGACAGTGAAAACAGTACTCAAAGAGAGGGAGAGCAAGCTCTCTCTTGGCACTTTGGATGTGGGACATACAGCGAGATGTTTGCTGCTTTTGCGTTTGGCTGTTGGGAGATTTACAGCACAAAGATATCTAGTTGATTTGAAGCAGTTCCGAGAAAGTCTAAACATAATCGCCACTTCTCCCTCCTGGCACTTTCCATGTGGGAGATATAGCAGGATGTATATTGGTTTTGAGGACAACTCAATGGACAGTGTAGGGAGAAAAGTTCCTGGCTCCTTGAATGCCGTTCCTGGAGACACTGCGATCAATGTGGGAGATATGTCAAGATGTGTGTTGGTTTTGAGGACGGCTCTCTGGAGAGTCTTAGCAAAGAGGTCACAGGGATAATCAGAGCAATTCTCAGAGACACTGAGAACAAGCTCGACAATTCCCTCCTGGCACTTTCCCTGTAGGAGATACCGCAAGACGTTTCTGTAGATTGGGCACAGCGCTCTGCAGGGTGTTAGCAGAGACTTTCCCGGGACAGTGAAACCCTATGTCAGAGACACTGAGAAGAAGCCCCAATGTTCCCTCCAGGCACTTTCAGTGTGGGTGCCTTCTCCACGTGGTTCCTGGTTTCCCTGCAGCGCTGAAGAGAATGTTAGCAAAGAGGTAACCGGGACAGTGAAAACAGTACTCAAAGACAGGGAGAGCAAGCTCTCTCTTGGCACTTTGGATGTGGGACATACAGCGAGATGTTTGCTGCTTTTGCGTTTGGCTGTTGGGAGATTTACAGCACAAAGATATCTAGTTGATTTGAAGCAGTTCCGAGAAAGTCTAAACATAATCGCCACTTCTCCCTCCTGGCACTTTCCATGTGGGAGATATAGCAGGATGTATATTGGTTTTGAGGACAACTCAATGGACAGTGTAGGGAGAAAAGTTCCTGGCTCCTTGAATGCCGTTTCTGGAGACACTGCGATCAATGTGGGAGATATGTCAAGATGTGTGTTTGTTTTGAGGACGGCTCTCTGGAGAGTCTTAGCAAAGAGGTCACACAGATAATCAGAGCAATTCTCAGAGACACTGAGAACACATTGAGAACAAGCTCGACAATTCCCTCCTGGCACTTTCCCTGTAGGAGATACCGCAAGACGTTTCTGTAGATTGGGCACAGCGCTCTGCAGGGTGTTAGCAGAGACTTTCCCGGGACAGTGAAACCCTATGTCAGAGACACTGAGAAGAAGCCCCAATGTTCCCTCCAGGCACTTTCAGGGTGGGTGCCTTCTCCACGTGGTTCCTGGTTTCCCTGCAGCGCTGAAGAGAATGTTAGCAAAGAGGTAACCGGGACAGTGAAAACAGTACTCAAAGACAGGGAGAGCAAGCTCTCTCTTGGCACTTTGGATGTGGGACATACAGCAAGATGTTTGCTGCTTTTGCGTTTGGCTGTTGGGAGATTTACAGCACAAAGATATCTAGTTGATTTGAAGCAGTTCCGAGAAAGTCTAAACATAATCGCCACTTCTCCCTCCTGGCACTTTCCATGTGGGAGATATAGCAGGATGTATATTGGTTTTGAGGACAACTCAATGGACAGTGTAGGGAGAAAAGTTCCTGGCTCCTTGAATGCCGTTCCTGGAGACACTGCTTTCAATGTGGGAGATATGTCAAGATGTGTGTTGGTTTTGAGGACGGCTCTCTGGAGAGTCTTAGCAAAGAGGTCACAGGGATAATCAGAGCAATTCTCAGAGACACTGAGAACAAGCTCGACAATTCCCTCCTGGCACTTTCCCTGTAGGAGATACCGCAAGACGTTTCTGTAGATTGGGCACAGCGCTCTGCAGGGTGTTAGCAGAGACTTTCCCGGGACAGTGAAACCCTATGTCAGAGACACTGAGAAGAAGCCCCAATGTTCCCTCCAGGCACTTTCAGGGTGGGTGCCTTCTCCACGTGGTTCCTGGTTTCCCTGCAGCGCTGAAGAGAATGTTAGCAAAGAGGTAACCGGGACAGTGAAAACAGTACTCAAAGACAGGGAGAGCAAGCTCTCTCTTGGCACTTTGGATGTGGGACATACAGCAAGATGTTTGCTGCTTTTGCGTTTGGCTGTTGGGAGATTTACAGCACAAAGATATCTAGTTGATTTGAAGCAGTTCCGAGAAAGTCTAAACATAATCGCCACTTCTCCCTCCTGGCACTTTCCATGTGGGAGATATAGCAGGATGTATATTGGTTTTGAGGACAACTCAATGGACAGTGTAGGGAGAAAAGTTCCTGGCTCCTTGAATGCCGTTCCTGGAGACACTGCTTTCAATGTGGGAGATATGTCAAGATGTGTGTTGGTTTTGAGGACGGCTCTCTGGAGAGTCTTAGCAAAGAGGTCACAGGGATAATCAGAGCAATTCTCAGAGACACTGAGAACAAGCTCGACAATTCCCTCCTGGCACTTTCCCTGTAGGAGATACCGCAAGACGTTTCTGTAGATTGGGCACAGCGCTCTGCAGGGTGTTAGCAGAGACTTTCCCGGGACAGTGAAACCCTATGTCAGAGACACTGAGAAGAAGCCCCAATGTTCCCTCCAGGCACTTTCAGGGTGGGTGCCTTCTCCACGTGGTTCCTGGTTTCCCTGCAGCGCTGAAGAGAATGTTAGCAAAGAGGTAACCGGGACAGTGAAAACAGTACTCAAAGAGAGGGAGAGCAAGCTCTCTCTTGGCACTTTGGATGTGGGACATACAGCGAGATGTTTGCTGCTTTTGCGTTTGGCTGTTGGGAGATTTACAGCACAAAGATATCTAGTTGATTTGAAGCAGTTCCGAGAAAGTCTAAACATAATCGCCACTTCTCCCTCCTGGCACTTTCCATGTGGGAGATATAGCAGGATGTATATTGGTTTTGAGGACAACTCAATGGACAGTGTAGGGAGAAAAGTTCCTGGCTCCTTGAATGCCGTTCCTGGAGACACTGCGATCAATGTGGGAGATATGTCAAGATGTGTGTTTGTTTTGAGGACGTCTCTCTGGAGAGTCTTAGCAAAGAGGTCACAGGGATAATCAGAGCAATTCTCAGAGACACTGAGAACACATTGAGAACAAGCTCGACAATTCCCTCCTGGCACTTTCCCTGTAGGAGATACCGCAAGACGTTTCTGTACATTGGGCACAGCGCTCTGCAGGGTGTTAGCAGAGACTTTCCCGGGACAGTGAAACCCTATGTCAGAGACACTGAGAAGAAGCCCCAATGTTCCCTCCAGGCACTTTCAGTGTGGGTGCCTTCTCCACGTGGTTCCTGGTTTCCCTGCAGCGCTGAAGAGAATGTTAGCAAAGAGGTAACCGGGACAGTGAAAACAGTACTCAAAGACAGGGAGAGCAAGCTCTCTCTTGGCACTTTGGATGTGGGACATACAGCGAGATGTTTGCTGCTTTTGCGTTTGGCTGTTGGGAGATTTACAGCACAAAGATATCTAGTTGATTTGAAGCAGTTCCGAGAAAGTCTAAACATAATCCCCACTTCTCCCTCCTGGCACCTTCCATGTGGGAGATATAGCAGGATGTATACTGGTTTTGAGGACAACTCAATGGACAGTGTAGGGAGAAAAGGTCCTGGCTCCTTGAATGCCGTTTCTGGAGACACTGCGATCAATGTGGGAGATATGTCAAGATGTGTGTTTGTTTTGAGGACGGCTCTCTGGAGAGTCTTAGCAAAGAGGTCACAAAGATAATCAGAGCAATTCTCAGAGACACTGAGAACAAGCTCCACAATTCCCTCCTGGCACTTTCCCTGTAGGAGATACCGCAAGACGTTTCTGTACATTGGGCACAGCGCTCTGCACGGTGTTAGCAGAGACTTTCCCGGGACAGTGAAACCCTATGTCAGAGACACTGAGAAGAAGCCCCAATGTTCCCTCCAGGCACTTTCAGTGTGGGTGCCTTCTCCACGTGGTTCCTGGTTTCACTGCGGCTCTGAAGAGAACGTTAGCAAAGAGGTAACCGGGACAGTGAAAACAGTACTCAAAGACAGGGAGAGCAAGCTCTCTCTTGGCACTTTCGATGTGGGACATACAGCGAGATGTTTGCTGCTTTTGCGTTTGGCTGTTGGGAGATTTACAGCACAAAGATATCTAGTTGATTTGAAGCAGTTCCGAGAAAGTCTAAACATAATCGCCACTTCTCCCTCCTGGCACTTTCCATGTGGGAGATATAGCAGGATGTATATTGGTTTTGAGGACAACTCAATGGACAGTGTAGGGAGAAAAGTTCCTGGCTCCTTGAATGCCGTTCCTGGAGACACTGCGATCAATGTGGGAGATATGTCATGTGTGTTTGTTTTGAGGACGGCTCTCTGGAGAGTCTTAGCAAAGAGGTCACACAGATAATCAGAGCAATTCTCAGAGACACTGAGAACAAGCTCGACAATTCCCTCCTGGCACTTTCCCTGTAGGAGATACCGCAAGACGTTTCTGTAGATTGGGCACAGCGCTCTGCAGGGTGTTAGCAGAGACTTTCCCGGGACAGTGAAACCCTATGTCAGAGACACTGAGAAGAAGCCCCAATGTTCCCTCCAGGCACTTTCAGTGTGGGTGCCTTCTCCACGTGGTTCCTGGTTTCCCTGCAGCGCTGAAGAGAATGTTAGCAAAGAGGTAACCGGGACAGTGAAAACAGTACTCAAAGACAGGGAGAACAAGCTCTCTCTTGGCACTTTGGATGTGGGACATACAGCGAGATGTTTGCTGCTTTTGCGTTTGGCTGTTGGGAGATTTACAGCACAAAGATATCTAGTTGATTTGAAGCAGTTCCGAGAAAGTCTAAACATAATCGCCACTTCTCCCTCCTGGCACTTTCCATGTGGGAGATATAGCAGGATGTATATTGGTTTTGAGGACAACTCAATGGACAGTGTAGGGAGAAAAGTTCCTGGCTCCTTGAATGCCGTTTCTGGAGACACTGCGATCAATGTGGGAGATATGTCAAGATGTGTGTTTGTTTTGAGGACGGCTCTCTGGAGAGTCTTAGCAAAGAGGTCACACAGATAATCAGAGCAATTCTCAGAGACACTGAGAACACATTGAGAACAAGCTCGACAATTCCCTCCTGGCACTTTCCCTGTAGGAGATACCGCAAGACGTTTCTGTAGATTGGGCACAGCGCTCTGCAGGGTGTTAGCAGAGACTTTCCCGGGACAGTGAAACCCTATGTCAGAGACACTGAGAAGAAGCCCCAATGTTCCCTCCAGGCACTTTCAGGGTGGGTGCCTTCTCCACGTGGTTCCTGGTTTCCCTGCAGCGCTGAAGAGAATGTTAGCAAAGAGGTAACCGGGACAGTGAAAACAGTACTCAAAGACAGGGAGAGCAAGCTCTCTCTTGGCACTTTCGATGTGGGACATACAGCGAGATGTTTGCTGCTTTTGCGTTTGGCTGTTGGGAGATTTACAGCACAAAGATATCTAGTTGATTTGAAGCAGTTCCGAGAAAGTCTAAACATAATCGCCACTTCTCCCTCCTGGCACTTTCCATGTGGGAGATATAGCAGGATGTATATTGGTTTTGAGGACAACTCAATGGACAGTGTAGGGAGAAAAGTTCCTGGCTCCTTGAATGCCGTTCCTGGAGACACTGCGATCAATGTGGGAGATATGTCAAGATGTGTGTTGGTTTTGAGGACGGCTCTCTGGAGAGTCTTAGCAAAGAGGTCACAGGGATAATCAGAGCAATTCTCAGAGACACTGAGAACAAGCTCGACAATTCCCTCCTGGCACTTTCCCTGTAGGAGATACCGCAAGACGTTTCTGTAGATTGGGCACAGCGCTCTGCAGGGTGTTAGCAGAGACTTTCCCGGGACAGTGAAACCCTATGTCAGAGACACTGAGAAGAAGCCCCAATGTTCCCTCCAGGCACTTTCAGGGTGGGTGCCTTCTCCACGTGGTTCCTGGTTTCCCTGCAGCGCTGAAGAGAATGTTAGCAAAGAGGTAACCGGGACAGTGAAAACAGTACTCAAAGACAGGGAGAGCAAGCTCTCTCTTGGCACTTTGGATGTGGGACATACAGCGAGATGTTTGCTGCTTTTGCGTTTGGCTGTTGGGAGATTTACAGCACAAAGATATCTAGTTCATTTGAAGCAGTTCCGAGAAAGTCTAAACATAATTGCCACTTCTCCCTCCTGGCACTTTCCATGTGGGAGATATAGCAGGATGTATATTGGTTTTGAGGACAACTCAATGGACAGTGTAGGGAGAAAAGTTCCTGGCTCCTTGAATGCCGTTCCTGGAGACACTGCGATCAATGTGGGAGATATGTCAAGATGTGTGTTTGTTTTGAGGACGGCTCTCTGGAGAGTCTTAGCAAAGAGGTCACAGGGATAATCAGAGCAATTCTCAGAGACACTGAGAACACACTGAGAACAAGCTCGACAATTCCCTCCTGGCACTTTCCCTGTAGGAGATACCGCAAGACGTTTCTGTAGATTGGGCACAGCGCTCTGCAGGGTGTTAGCAGAGACTTTCCCGGGACAGTGAAACCCTATGTCAGAGACACTGAGAAGAAGCCCCAATGTTCCCTCCAGGCACTTTCAGTGTGGGTGCCTTCTCCACGTGGTTCCTGGTTTCCCTGCAGCGCTGAAGAGAATGTTAGCAAAGAGGTAACCGGGACAGTGAAAACAGTACTCAAAGACAGGGAGAGCAAGCTCTCTCTTGGCACTTTGGATGTGGGACATACAGCGAGATGTTTGCTGCTTTTGCGTTTGGCTGTTGGGAGATTTACAGCACAAAGATATCTAGTTGATTTGAAGCAGTTCCGAGAAAGTCTAAACATAATCGCCACTTCTCCCTCCTGGCACTTTCCATGTGGGAGATATAGCAGGATGTATATTGGTTTTGAGGACAACTCAATGGACAGTGTAGGGAGAAAAGTTCCTGGCTCCTTGAATGCCGTTTCTGGAGACACTGCGATCAATGTGGGAGATATGTCAAGATGTGTGTTTGTTTTGAGGACGGCTCTCTGGAGAGTCTTAGCAAAGAGGTCACAGGGATAATCAGAGCAATTCTCAGAGACACTGAGAACACATTGAGAACAAGCTCGACAATTCCCTCCTGGCACTTTCCCTGTAGGAGATACCGCAAGACGTTTCTGTAGATTGGGCACAGCGCTCTGCAGGGTGTTAGCAGAGACTTTCCCGGGACAGTGAAACCCTATGTCAGAGACACTGAGAAGAAGCCCCAATGTTCCCTCCAGGCACTTTCAGGGTGGGTGCCTTCTCCACGTGGTTCCTGGTTTCCCTGCAGCGCTGAAGAGAATGTTAGCAAAGAGGTAACCGGGACAGTGAAAACAGTACTCAAAGACAGGGAGAGCAAGCTCTCTCTTGGCACTTTGGATGTGGGACATACAGCGAGATGTTTGCTGCTTTTGCGTTTGGCTGTTGGGAGATTTACAGCACAAAGATATCTAGTTGATTTGAAGCAGTTCCGAGAAAGTCTAAACATAATCGCCACTTCTCCCTCCTGGCACTTTCCATGTGGGAGATATAGCAGGATGTATATTGGTTTTGAGGACAACTCAATGGACAGTGTAGGGAGAAAAGTTCCTGGCTCCTTGAATGCCGTTCCTGGAGACACTGCGATCAATGTGGGAGATATGTCAAGATGTGTGTTGGTTTTGAGGACGGCTCTCTGGAGAGTCTTAGCAAAGAGGTCACAGGGATAATCAGAGCAATTCTCAGAGACACTGAGAACAAGCTCGACAATTCCCTCCTGGCACTTTCCCTGTAGGAGATACCGCAAGACGTTTCTGTACATTGGGCACAGCGCTCTGCAGGGTGTTAGCAGAGACTTTCCCGGGACAGTGAAACCCTATGTCAGAGACACTGAGAAGAAGCCCCAATGTTCCCTCCAGGCACTTTCAGGGTGGGTGCCTTCTCCACGTGGTTCCTGGTTTCCCTGCAGCGCTGAAGAGAATGTTAGCAAAGAGGTAACCGGGACAGTGAAAACAGTACTCAAAGAGAGGGAGAGCAAGCTCTCTCTTGGCACTTTGGATGTGGGACATACAGCGAGATGTTTGCTGCTTTTGCGTTTGGCTGTTGGGAGATTTACAGCACAAAGATATCTAGTTGATTTGAAGCAGTTCCGAGAAAGTCTAAACATAATCGCCACTTCTCCCTCCTGGCACTTTCCATGTGGGAGATATAGCAGGATGTATATTGGTTTTGAGGACAACTCAATGGACAGTGTAGGGAGAAAAGTTCCTGGCTCCTTGAATGCCGTTCCTGGAGACACTGCGATCAATGTGGGAGATATGTCAAGATGTGTGTTTGTTTTGAGGACGGCTCTCTGGAGAGTCTTAGGAAAGAGGTCACAGGGATAATCAGAGCAATTCTCAGAGACACTGAGAACACACTGAGAACAAGCTCGACAATTCCCTCCTGGCACTTTCCCTGTAGGAGATACCGCAAGACGTTTCTGTACATTGGGCACAGCGCTCTGCACGGTGTTAGCAGAGACTTTCCCGGGACAGTGAAACCCTATGTCAGAGACACTGAGAAGAAGCCCCAATGTTCCCTCCAGGCACTTTCAGGGTGGGTGCCTTCTCCACGTGGTTCCTGGTTTCCCTGCAGCGCTGAAGAGAATGTTAGCAAAGAGGTAACCGGGACAGTGAAAACAGTACTCAAAGAGAGGGAGAGCAAGCTCTCTCTTGGCACTTTGGATGTGGGACATACAGCGAGATGTTTGCTGCTTTTGCGTTTGGCTGTTGGGAGATTTACAGCACAAAGATATCTAGTTGATTTGAAGCAGTTCCGAGAAAGTCTAAACATAATCGCCACTTCTCCCTCCTGGCACTTTCCATGTGGGAGATATAGCAGGATGTATATTGGTTTTGAGGACAACTCAATGGACAGTGTAGGGAGAAAAGTTCCTGGCTCCTTGAATGCCGTTCCTGGAGACACTGCGATCAATGTGGGAGATATGTCAAGATGTGTGTTGGTTTTGAGGACGGCTCTCTGGAGAGTCTTAGCAAAGAGGTCACAGGGATAATCAGAGCAATTCTCAGAGACACTGAGAACAAGCTCGACAATTCCCTCCTGGCACTTTCCCTGTAGGAGATACCGCAAGACGTTTCTGTAGATTGGGCACAGCGCTCTGCAGGGTGTTAGCAGAGACTTTCCCGGGACAGTGAAACCCTATGTCAGAGACACTGAGAAGAAGCCCCAATGTTCCCTCCAGGCACTTTCAGGGTGGGTGCCTTCTCCACGTGGTTCCTGGTTTCCCTGCAGCGCTGAAGAGAATGTTAGCAAAGAGGTAACCGGGACAGTGAAAACAGTACTCAAAGAGAGGGAGATCAAGCTCTCTCTTGGCACTTTCGATGTGGGACATACAGCGAGATGTTTGCTGCTTTTGCGTTTGGCCGTTGGGAGATTTACAGCACAAAGATATCTAGTTGATTTGAAGCAGTTCCGAGAAAGTCTAAACATAATCGCCACTTCTCCCTCCTGGCACTTTCCATGTAGGAGATATAGCAGGATGTATATTGGTTTTGAGGACAACTCAATGGACAGTGTAGGGAGAAAAGTTCCTGGCTCCTTGAATGCCGTTTCTGGAGACACTGCGATCAATGTGGGAGATATGTCAAGATGTGTGTTTGTTTTGAGGACGGCTCTCTGGACAGTCTTAGCAAAGAGGTCACAGGGATAATCAGAGCAATTCTCAGAGACACTGAGAACACACTGAGAACAAGCTCGACAATTCCCTCCTGGCACTTTCCCTGTAGGAGATACCGCAAGACGTTTCTGTAGATTGGGCACAGCGCTCTGCAGGGTGTTAGCAGAGACTTTCCCGGGACAGTGAAACCCTATGTCAGAGACACTGAGAAGAAGCCCCAATGTTCCCTCCAGGCACTTTCAGGGTGGGTGCCTTCTCCACGTGGTTCCTGGTTTCCCTGCAGCGCTGAAGAGAATGTTAGCAAAGAGGTAACCGGGACAGTGAAAACAGTACTCAAAGACAGGGAGAGCAAGCTCTCTCTTGGCACTTTGGATGTGGGACATACAGCGAGATGTTTGCTGCTTTTGCGTTTGGCTGTTGGGAGATTTACAGCACAAAGATATCTAGTTGATTTGAAGCAGTTCCGAGAAAGTCTAAACATAATCGCCACTTCTCCCTCCTGGCACTTTCCATGTGGGAGATATAGCAGGATGTATATTGGTTTTGAGGACAACTCAATGGACAGTGTAGGGAGAAAAGTTCCTGGCTCCTTGAATGCCGTTCCTGGAGACACTGCGATCAATGTGGGAGATATGTCAAGATGTGTGTTGGTTTTGAGGACGGCTCTCTGGAGAGTCTTAGCAAAGAGGTCACAGGGATAATCAGAGCAATTCTCAGAGACACTGAGAACACATTGAGAACAAGCTCGACAATTCCCTCCTGGCACTTTCCCTGTAGGAGATACCGCAAGACGTTTCTGTAGATTGGGCACAGCGCTCTGCAGGGTGTTAGCAGAGACTTTCCCGGGACAGTGAAACCCTATGTCAGAGACACTGAGAAGAAGCCCCAATGTTCCCTCCAGGCACTTTCAGGGTGGGTGCCTTCTCCACGTGGTTCCTGGTTTCCCTGCAGCGCTGAAGAGAATGTTAGCAAAGAGGTAACCGGGACAGTGAAAACAGTACTCAAAGACAGGGAGAGCAAGCTCTCTCTTGGCACTTTGGATGTGGGACATACAGCGAGATGTTTGCTGCTTTTGCGTTTGGCTGTTGGGAGATTTACAGCACAAAGATATCTAGTTGATTTGAAGCAGTTCCGAGAAAGTCTAAACATAATCGCCACTTCTCCCTCCTGGCACTTTCCATGTGGGAGATATAGCAGGATGTATATTGGTTTTGAGGACAACTCAATGGACAGTGTAGGGAGAAAAGTTCCTGGCTCCTTGAATGCCGTTTCTGGAGACACTGCGATCAATGTGGGAGATATGTCAAGATGTGTGTTTGTTTTGAGGACGGCTCTCTGGAGAGTCTTAGCAAAGAGGTCACACAGATAATCAGAGCAATTCTCAGAGACACTGAGAACACATTGAGAACAAGCTCGACAATTCCCTCCTGGCACTTTCCCTGTAGGAGATACCGCAAGACGTTTCTGTAGATTGGGCACAGCGCTCTGCAGGGTGTTAGCAGAGACTTTCCCGGGACAGTGAAACCCTATGTCAGAGACACTGAGAAGAAGCCCCAATGTTCCCTCCAGGCACTTTCAGGGTGGGTGCCTTCTCCACGTGGTTCCTGGTTTCCCTGCAGCGCTGAAGAGAATGTTAGCAAAGAGGTAACCGGGACAGTGAAAACAGTACTCAAAGACAGGGAGAGCAAGCTCTCTCTTGGCACTTTCGATGTGGGACATACAGCGAGATGTTTGCTGCTTTTGCGTTTGGCTGTTGGGAGATTTACAGCACAAAGATATCTAGTTGATTTGAAGCAGTTCCGAGAAAGTCTAAACATAATCGCCACTTCTCCCTCCTGGCACTTTCCATGTGGGAGATATAGCAGGATGTATATTGGTTTTGAGGACAACTCAATGGACAGTGTAGGGAGAAAAGTTCCTGGCTCCTTGAATGCCGTTCCTGCAGACACTGCGATCAATGTGGGAGATATGTCAAGATGTGTGTTGGTTTTGAGGATGGCTCTCTGGAGAGTCTTAGCAAAGAGGTCACAGGGATAATCAGAGCAATTCTCAGAGACACTGAGAACAAGCTCGACAATTCCCTCCTGGCACTTTCCCTGTAGGAGATACCGCAAGACGTTTCTGTAGATTGGGCACAGCGCTCTGCAGGGTGTTAGCAGAGACTTTCCCGGGACAGTGAAACCCTATGTCAGAGACACTGAGAAGAAGCCCCAATGTTCCCTCCAGGCACTTTCAGGGTGGGTGCCTTCTCCACGTGGTTCCTGGTTTCCCTGCAGCGCTGAAGAGAATGTTAGCAAAGAGGTAACCGGGACAGTGAAAACAGTACTCAAAGACAGGGAGAGCAAGCTCTCTCTTGGCACTTTGGATGTGGGACATACAGCGAGATGTTTGCTGCTTTTGCGTTTGGCTGTTGGGAGATTTACAGCACAAAGATATCTAGTTGATTTGAAGCAGTTCCGAGAAAGTCTAAACATAATCGCCACTTCTCCCTCCTGGCACTTTCCATGTGGGAGATATAGCAGGATGTATATTGGTTTTGAGGACAACTCAATGGACAGTGTAGGGAGAAAAGTTCCTGGCTCCTTGAATGCCGTTCCTGGAGACACTGCGATCAATGTGGGAGATATGTCAAGATGTGTGTTTGTTTTGAGGACGGCTCTCTGGAGAGTCTTAGCAAAGAGGTCACAGGGATAATCAGAGCAATTCTCAGAGACACTGAGAACACACTGAGAACAAGCTCGACAATTCCCTCCTGGCACTTTCCCTGTAGGAGATACCGCAAGACGTTTCTGTAGATTGGGCACAGCGCTCTGCAGGGTGTTAGCAGAGACTTTCCCGGGACAGTGAAACCCTATGTCAGAGACACTGAGAAGAAGCCCCAATGTTCCCTCCAGGCACTTTCAGTGTGGGTGCCTTCTCCACGTGGTTCCTGGTTTCCCTGCAGCGCTGAAGAGAATGTTAGCAAAGAGGTAACCGGGACAGTGAAAACAGTACTCAAAGACAGGGAGAGCAAGCTCTCTCTTGGCACTTTGGATGTGGGACATACAGCGAGATGTTTGCTGCTTTTGCGTTTGGCTGTTGGGAGATTTACAGCACAAAGATATCTAGTTGATTTGAAGCAGTTCCGAGAAAGTCTAAACATAATCGCCACTTCTCCCTCCTGGCACTTTCCATGTGGGAGATATAGCAGGATGTATATTGGTTTTGAGGACAACTCAATGGACAGTGTAGGGAGAAAAGTTCCTGGCTCCTTGAATGCCGTTTCTGGAGACACTGCGATCAATGTGGGAGATATGTCAAGATGTGTGTTTGTTTTGAGGACGGCTCTCTGGAGAGTCTTAGCAAAGAGGTCACAGGGATAATCAGAGCAATTCTCAGAGACACTGAGAACACATTGAGAACAAGCTCGACAATTCCCTCCTGGCACTTTCCCTGTAGGAGATACCGCAAGACGTTTCTGTAGATTGGGCACAGCGCTCTGCGGGGTGTTAGCAGAGACTTTCCCGGGACAGTGAAACCCTATGTCAGAGACACTGAGAAGAAGCCCCAATGTTCCCTCCAGGCACTTTCAGGGTGGGTGCCTTCTCCACGTGGTTCCTGGTTTCCCTGCAGCGCTGAAGAGAATGTTAGCAAAGAGGTAACCGGGACAGTGAAAACAGTACTCAAAGACAGGGAGAGCAAGCTCTCTCTTGGCACTTTGGATGTGGGACATACAGCGAGATGTTTGCTGCTTTTGCGTTTGGCTGTTGGGAGATTTACAGCACAAAGATATCTAGTTGATTTGAAGCAGTTCCGAGAAAGTCTAAACATAATCGCCACTTCTCCCTCCTGGCACTTTCCATGTGGGAGATATAGCAGGATGTATATTGGTTTTGAGGACAACTCAATGGACAGTGTAGGGAGAAAAGTTCCTGGCTCCTTGAATGCCGTTCCTGGAGACACTGCGATCAATGTGGGAGATATGTCAAGATGTGTGTTTGTTTTGAGGACGGCTCTCTGGAGAGTCTTAGCAAAGAGGTCACAGGGATAATCAGAGCAATTCTCAGAGACACTGAGAACAAGCTCGACAATTCCCTCCTGGCACTTTCCCTGTAGGAGATACCGCAAGACGTTTCTGTACATTGGGCACAGCGCTCTGCAGGGTGTTAGCAGAGACTTTCCCGGGACAGTGAAACCCTATGTCAGAGACACTGAGAAGAAGCCCCAATGTTCCCTCCAGGCACTTTCAGGGTGGGTGCCTTCTCCACGTGGTTCCTGGTTTCCCTGCAGCGCTGAAGAGAATGTTAGCAAAGAGGTAACCGGGACAGTGAAAACAGTACTCAAAGAGAGGGAGAGCAAGCTCTCTCTTGGCACTTTGGATGTGGGACATACAGCGAGATGTTTGCTGCTTTTGCGTTTGGCTGTTGGGAGATTTACAGCACAAAGATATCTAGTTGATTTGAAGCAGTTCCGAGAAAGTCTAAACATAATCGCCACTTCTCCCTCCTGGCACTTTCCATGTGGGAGATATAGCAGGATGTATATTGGTTTTGAGGACAACTCAATGGACAGTGTAGGGAGAAAAGTTCCTGGCTCCTTGAATGCCGTTCCTGGAGACACTGCGATCAATGTGGGAGATATGTCAAGATGTGTGTTTGTTTTGAGGACGGCTCTCTGGAGAGTCTTACCAAAGAGGTCACAGGGATAATCAGAGCAATTCTCAGAGACACTGAGAACACACTGAGAACAAGCTCCACAATTCCCTCCTGGCACTTTCCCTGTAGGAGATACCGCAAGACGTTTCTGTAGATTGGGCACAGCGCTCTGCACGGTGTTAGCAGAGACTTTCCCGGGACAGTGAAACCCTATGTCAGAGACACTGAGAAGAAGCCCCAATGTTCCCTCCAGGCACTTTCAGGGTGGGTGCCTTCTCCACGTGGTTCCTGGTTTCCCTGCAGCGCTGAAGATAATGTTAGCAAAGAGGTAACCGGGACAGTGAAAACAGTACTCAAAGAGAGGGAGAGCAAGCTCTCTCTTGGCACTTTGGATGTGGGACATACAGCGAGATGTTTGCTGCTTTTGCGTTTGGCTGTTGGGAGATTTACAGCACAAAGATATCTAGTTGATTTGAAGCAGTTCCGAGAAAGTCTAAACATAATCGCCACTTCTCCCTCCTGGCACTTTCCATGTGGGAGATATAGCAGGATGTATATTGGTTTTGAGGACAACTCAATGGACAGTGTAGGGAGAAAAGTTCCTGGCTCCTTGAATGCCGTTCCTGGAGACACTGCGATCAATGTGGGAGATATGTCAAGATGTGTGTTGGTTTTGAGGACGGCTCTCTGGAGAGTCTTAGCAAAGAGGTCACACAGATAATCAGAGCAATTCTCAGAGACACTGAGAACAAGCTCGACAATTCCCTCCTGGCACTTTCCCTGTAGGAGATACCGCAAGACGTTTCTGTAGATTGGGCACAGCGCTCTGCAGGGTGTTAGCAGAGACTTTCCCGGGACAGTGAAACCCTATGTCAGAGACACTGAGAAGAAGCCCCAATGTTCCCTCCAGGCACTTTCAGGGTGGGTGCCTTCTCCACGTGGTTCCTGGTTTCCCTGCAGCGCTGAAGAGAATGTTAGCAAAGAGGTAACCGGGACAGTGAAAACAGTACTCAAAGACAGGGAGAGCAAGCTCTCTCTTGGCACTTTCGATGTGGGACATACAGCGAGATGTTTGCTGCTTTTGCGTTTGGCTGTTGGGAGATTTACAGCACAAAGATATCTAGTTGATTTGAAGCAGTTCCGAGAAAGTCTAAACATAATCGCCACTTCTCCCTCCTGGCACTTTCCATGTGGGAGATATAGCAGGATGTATATTGGTTTTGAGGACAACTCAATGGACAGTGTAGGGAGAAAAGTTCCTGGCTCCTTGAATGCCGTTCCTGGAGACACTGCGATCAATGTGGGAGATATGTCAAGATGTGTGTTGGTTTTGAGGATGGCTCTCTGGAGAGTCTTAGCAAAGAGGTCACAGGGATAATCAGAGCAATTCTCAGAGACACTGAGAACAAGCTCGACAATTCCCTCCTGGCACTTTCCCTGTAGGAGATACCGCAAGACGTTTCTGTAGATTGGGCACAGCGCTCTGCAGGGTGTTAGCAGAGACTTTCCCGGGACAGTGAAACCCTATGTCAGAGACACTGAGAAGAAGCCCCAATGTTCCCTCCAGGCACTTTCAGGGTGGGTGCCTTCTCCACGTGGTTCCTGGTTTCCCTGCAGCGCTGAAGAGAATGTTAGCAAAGAGGTAACCGGGACAGTGAAAACAGTACTCAAAGACAGGGAGAGCAAGCTCTCTCTTGGCACTTTGGATGTGGGACATACAGCGAGATGTTTGCTGCTTTTGCGTTTGGCTGTTGGGAGATTTACAGCACAAAGATATCTAGTTGATTTGAAGCAGTTCCGAGAAAGTCTAAACATAATCGCCACTTCTCCCTCCTGGCACTTTCCATGTGGGAGATATAGCAGGATGTATATTGGTTTTGAGGACAACTCAATGGACAGTGTAGGGAGAAAAGTTCCTGGCTCCTTGAATGCCGTTCCTGGAGACACTGCGATCAATGTGGGAGATATGTCAAGATGTGTGTTTGTTTTGAGGACGGCTCTCTGGAGAGTCTTAGCAAAGAGGTCACAGGGATAATCAGAGCAATTCTCAGAGACACTGAGAACACACTGAGAACAAGCTCGACAATTCCCTCCTGGCACTTTCCCTGTAGGAGATACCGCAAGACGTTTCTGTAGATTGGGCACAGCGCTCTGCAGGGTGTTAGCAGAGACTTTCCCGGGACAGTGAAACCCTATGTCAGAGACACTGAGAAGAAGCCCCAATGTTCCCTCCAGGCACTTTCAGTGTGGGTGCCTTCTCCACGTGGTTCCTGGTTTCCCTGCAGCGCTGAAGAGAATGTTAGCAAAGAGGTAACCGGGACAGTGAAAACAGTACTCAAAGACAGGGAGAGCAAGCTCTCTCTTGGCACTTTGGATGTGGGACATACAGCGAGATGTTTGCTGCTTTTGCGTTTGGCTGTTGGGAGATTTACAGCACAAAGATATCTAGTTGATTTGAAGCAGTTCCGAGAAAGTCTAAACATAATCGCCACTTCTCCCTCCTGGCACTTTCCATGTGGGAGATATAGCAGGATGTATATTGGTTTTGAGGACAACTCAATGGACAGTGTAGGGAGAAAAGTTCCTGGCTCCTTGAATGCCGTTTCTGGAGACACTGCGATCAATGTGGGAGATATGTCAAGATGTGTGTTTGTTTTGAGGACGGCTCTCTGGAGAGGCTTAGCAAAGAGGTCACAGGGATAATCAGAGCAATTCTCAGAGACACTGAGAACACATTGAGAACAAGCTCGACAATTCCCTCCTGGCACTTTCCCTGTAGGAGATACCGCAAGACGTTTCTGTAGATTGGGCACAGCGCTCTGCAGGGTGTTAGCAGAGACTTTCCCGGGACAGTGAAACCCTATGTCAGAGACACTGAGAAGAAGCCCCAATGTTCCCTCCAGGCACTTTCAGGGTGGGTGCCTTCTCCACGTGGTTCCTGGTTTCCCTGCAGCGCTGAAGAGAATGTTAGCAAAGAGGTAACCGGGACAGTGAAAACAGTACTCAAAGACAGGGAGAGCAAGCTCTCTCTTGGCACTTTGGATGTGGGACATACAGCGAGATGTTTGCTGCTTTTGCGTTTGGCTGTTGGGAGATTTACAGCACAAAGATATCTAGTTGATTTGAAGCAGTTCCGAGAAAGTCTAAACATAATCGCCACTTCTCCCTCCTGGCACTTTCCATGTGGGAGATATAGCAGGATGTATATTGGTTTTGAGGACAACTCAATGGACAGTGTAGGGAGAAAAGTTCCTGGCTCCTTGAATGCCGTTCCTGGAGACACTGCGATCAATGTGGGAGATATGTCAAGATGTGTGTTTGTTTTGAGGACGGCTCTCTGGAGAGTCTTAGCAAAGAGGTCACAGGGATAATCAGAGCAATTCTCAGAGACACTGAGAACAAGCTCGACAATTCCCTCCTGGCACTTTCCCTGTAGGAGATACCGCAAGACGTTTCTGTACATTGGGCACAGCGCTCTGCAGGGTGTTAGCAGAGACTTTCCCGGGACAGTGAAACCCTATGTCAGAGACACTGAGAAGAAGCCCCAATGTTCCCTCCAGGCACTTTCAGGGTGGGTGCCTTCTCCACGTGGTTCCTGGTTTCCCTGCAGCGCTGAAGAGAATGTTAGCAAAGAGGTAACCGGGACAGTGAAAACAGTACTCAAAGAGAGGGAGAGCAAGCTCTCTCTTGGCACTTTGGATGTGGGACATACAGCGAGATGTTTGCTGCTTTTGCGTTTGGCTGTTGGGAGATTTACAGCACAAAGATATCTAGTTGATTTGAAGCAGTTCCGAGAAAGTCTAAACATAATCGCCACTTCTCCCTCCTGGCACTTTCCATGTGGGAGATATAGCAGGATGTATATTGGTTTTGAGGACAACTCAATGGACAGTGTAGGGAGAAAAGTTCCTGGCTCCTTGAATGCCGTTCCTGGAGACACTGCGATCAATGTGGGAGATATGTCAAGATGTGTGTTTGTTTTGAGGACGGCTCTCTGGAGAGTCTTACCAAAGAGGTCACAGGGATAATCAGAGCAATTCTCAGAGACACTGAGAACACACTGAGAACAAGCTCCACAATTCCCTCCTGGCACTTTCCCTGTAGGAGATACCGCAAGACGTTTCTGTAGATTGGGCACAGCGCTCTGCACGGTGTTAGCAGAGACTTTCCCGGGACAGTGAAACCCTATGTCAGAGACACTGAGAAGAAGCCCCAATGTTCCCTCCAGGCACTTTCAGGGTGGGTGCCTTCTCCACGTGGTTCCTGGTTTCCCTGCAGCGCTGAAGATAATGTTAGCAAAGAGGTAACCGGGACAGTGAAAACAGTACTCAAAGAGAGGGAGAGCAAGCTCTCTCTTGGCACTTTGGATGTGGGACATACAGCGAGATGTTTGCTGCTTTTGCGTTTGGCTGTTGGGAGATTTACAGCACAAAGATATCTAGTTGATTTGAAGCAGTTCCGAGAAAGTCTAAACATAATCGCCACTTCTCCCTCCTGGCACTTTCCATGTGGGAGATATAGCAGGATGTATATTGGTTTTGAGGACAACTCAATGGACAGTGTAGGGAGAAAAGTTCCTGGCTCCTTGAATGCCGTTCCTGGAGACACTGCGATCAATGTGGGAGATATGTCAAGATGTGTGTTGGTTTTGAGGACGGCTCTCTGGAGAGTCTTAGCAAAGAGGTCACAGGGATAATCAGAGCAATTCTCAGAGACACTGAGAACAAGCTCGACAATTCCCTCCTGGCACTTTCCCTGTAGGAGATACCGCAAGACGTTTCTGTAGATTGGGCACAGCGCTCTGCAGGGTGTTAGCAGAGACTTTCCCGGGACAGTGAAACCCTATGTCAGAGACACTGAGAAGAAGCCCCAATGTTCCCTCCAGGCACTTTCAGGGTGGGTGCCTTCTCCACGTGGTTCCTGGTTTCCCTGCAGCGCTGAAGAGAATGTTAGCAAAGAGGTAACCGGGACAGTGAAAACAGTACTCAAAGAGAGGGAGATCAAGCTCTCTCTTGGCACTTTCGATGTGGGACATACAGCGAGATGTTTGCTGCTTTTGCGTTTGGCCGTTGGGAGATTTACAGCACAAAGATATCTAGTTGATTTGAAGCAGTTCCGAGAAAGTCTAAACATAATCGCCACTTCTCCCTCCTGGCACTTTCCATGTGGGAGATATAGCAGGATGTATATTGGTTTTGAGGACAACTCAATGGAGAGTGTAGGGAGAAAAGTTCCTGGCTCCTTGAATGCCGTTCCTGGAGACACTGCGATCAATGTGGGAGATATGTCAAGATGTGTGTTTGTTTTGAGGACGGCTCTCTGGAGAGTCTTAGCAAAGAGGTCACAGGGATAATCAGAGCAATTCTCAGAGACACTGAGAACAAGCTCGACAATTCCCTCCTGGCACTTTCCCTGTAGGAGATACCGCAAGACGTTTCTGTACATTGGGCACAGCGCTCTGCACGGTGTTAGCAGAGACTTTCCCGGGACAGTGAAACCCTATGTCAGAGACACTGAGAAGAAGCCCCAATGTTCCCTCCAGGCACTTTCAGGGTGGGTGCCTTCTCCACGTGGTTCCTGGTTTCCCTGCAGCGCTGAAGAGAATGTTAGCAAAGAGGTAACCGGGACAGTGAAAACAGTACTCAAAGACAGGGAGAGCAAGCTCTCTCTTGGCACTTTGGATGTGGGACATACAGCGAGATGTTTGCTGCTTTTGCGTTTGGCTGTTGGGAGATTTACAGCACAAAGATATCTAGTTGATTTGAAGCAGTTCCAGGAAAGTCTAAACATAATCGCCACTTCTCCCTCCTGGCACTTTCCATGTGGGAGATATAGCAGGATGTATATTGGTTTTGAGGACAACTCAATGGACAGTGTAGGGAGAAAAGTTCCTGGCTCCTTGAATGCCGTTCCTGGAGACACTGCGATCAATGTGGGAGATATGTCAAGATGTGTGTTGGTTTTGAGGACGGCTCTCTGGAGAGTCTTAGCAAAGAGGTCACAGGGATAATCAGAGCAATTCTCAGAGACACTGAGAACACATTGAGAACAAGCTCGACAATTCCCTCCTGGCACTTTCCCTGTAGGAGATACCGCAAGACGTTTCTGTAGATTGGGCACAGCGCTCTGCAGGGTGTTAGCAGAGACTTTCCCGGGACAGTGAAACCCTATGTCAGAGACACTGAGAAGAAGCCCCAATGTTCCCTCCAGGCACTTTCAGGGTGGGTGCCTTCTCCACGTGGTTCCTGGTTTCCCTGCAGCGCTGAAGAGAATGTTAGCAAAGAGGTAACCGGGACAGTGAAAACAGTACTCAAAGAGAGGGAGAGCAAGCTCTCTCTTGGCACTTTGGATGTGGGACATACAGCGAGATGTTTGCTGCTTTTGCGTTTGGCTGTTGGGAGATTTACAGCACAAAGATATCTAGTTGATTTGAAGCAGTTCCGAGAAAGTCTAAACATAATCCCCACTTCTCCCTCCTGGCACTTTCCATGTGGGAGATATAGCAGGATGTATATTGGTTTTGAGGACAACTCAATGGACAGTGTAGGGAGAAAAGTTCCTGGCTCCTTGAATGCCGTTCCTGGAGACACTGCGATCAATGTGGGAGATATGTCAAGATGTGTGTTGGTTTTGAGGACGGCTCTCTGGAGAGTCTTAGCAAAGAGGTCACAGGGATAATCAGAGCAATTCTCAGAGACACTGAGAACACATTGAGAACAAGCTCGACAATTCCCTCCTGGCACTTTCCCTGTAGGAGATACCGCAAGACGTTTCTGTAGATTGGGCACAGCGCTCTGCAGGGTGTTAGCAGAGACTTTCCCGGGACAGTGAAACCCTATGTCAGAGACACTGAGAAGAAGCCCCAATGTTCCCTCCAGGCACTTTCAGGGTGGGTGCCTTCTCCACGTGGTTCCTGGTTTCCCTGCAGCGCTGAAGAGAATGTTAGCAAAGAGGTAACCGGGACAGTGAAAACAGTACTCAAAGACAGGGAGAGCAAGCTCTCTCTTGGCACTTTGGATGTGGGACATACAGCGAGATGTTTGCTGCTTTTGCGTTTGGCTGTTGGGAGATTTACAGCACAAAGATATCTAGTTGATTTGAAGCAGTTCCGAGAAAGTCTAAACATAATCGCCACTTCTCCCTCCTGGCACTTTCCATGTGGGAGATATAGCAGGATGTATATTGGTTTTGAGGACAACTCAATGGACAGTGTAGGGAGAAAAGTTCCTGGCTCCTTGAATGCCGTTCCTGGAGACACTGCGATCAATGTGGGAGATATGTCAAGATGTGTGTTGGTTTTGAGGACGGCTCTCTGGAGAGTCTTAGCAAAGAGGTCACAGGGATAATCAGAGCAATTCTCAGAGACACTGAGAACAAGCTCGACAATTCCCTCCTGGCACTTTCCCTGTAGGAGATACCGCAAGACGTTTCTGTAGATTGGGCACAGCGCTCTGCAGGGTGTTAGCAGAGACTTTCCCGGGACAGTGAAACCCTATGTCAGAGACACTGAGAAGAAGCCCCAATGTTCCCTCCAGGCACTTTCAGGGTGGGTGCCTTCTCCACGTGGTTCCTGGTTTCCCTGCAGCGCTGAAGAGAATGTTAGCAAAGAGGTAACCGGGACAGTGAAAACAGTACTCAAAGACAGGGAGAGCAAGCTCTCTCTTGGCACTTTGGATGTGGGACATACAGCGAGATGTTTGCTGCTTTTGCGTTTGGCTGTTGGGAGATTTACAGCACAAAGATATCTAGTTGATTTGAAGCAGTTCCGAGAAAGTCTAAACATAATCGCCACTTCTCCCTCCTGGCACTTTCCATGTGGGAGATATAGCAGGATGTATATTGGTTTTGAGGACAACTCAATGGACAGTGTAGGGAGAAAAGTTCCTGGCTCCTTGAATGCCGTTCCTGGAGACACTGCGATCAATGTGGGAGATATGTCAAGATGTGTGTTTGTTTTGAGGACGGCTCTCTGGAGAGTCTTAGCAAAGAGGTCACAGGGATAATCAGAGCAATTCTCAGAGACACTGAGAACACACTGAGAACAAGCTCGACAATTCCCTCCTGGCACTTTCCCTGTAGGAGATACCGCAAGACGTTTCTGTACATTGGGCACAGCGCTCTGCACGGTGTTAGCAGAGACTTTCCCGGGACAGTGAAACCCTATGTCAGAGACACTGAGAAGAAGCCCCAATGTTCCCTCCAGGCACTTTCAGGGTGGGTGCCTTCTCCACGTGGTTCCTGGTTTCCCTGCAGCGCTGAAGATAATGTTAGCAAAGAGGTAACCGGGACAGTGAAAACAGTACTCAAAGAGAGGGAGAGCAAGCTCTCTCTTGGCACTTTGGATGTGGGACATACAGCGAGATGTTTGCTGCTTTTGCGTTTGGCTGTTGGGAGATTTACAGCACAAAGATATCTAGTTGATTTGAAGCAGTTCCGAGAAAGTCTAAACATAATCGCCACTTCTCCCTCCTGGCACTTTCCATGTGGGAGATATAGCAGGATGTATATTGGTTTTGAGGACAACTCAATGGACAGTGTAGGGAGAAAAGTTCCTGGCTCCTTGAATGCCGTTCCTGGAGACACTGCGATCAATGTGGGAGATATGTCAAGATGTGTGTTGGTTTTGAGGACGGCTCTCTGGAGAGTCTTAGCAAAGAGGTCACAGGGATAATCAGAGCAATTCTCAGAGACACTGAGAACAAGCTCCACAATTCCCTCCTGGCACTTTCCCTGTAGGAGATACCGCAAGACGTTTCTGTAGATTGGGCACAGCGCTCTGCAGGGTGTTAGCAGAGACTTTCCCGGGACAGTGAAACCCTATGTCAGAGACACTGAGAAGAAGCCCCAATGTTCCCTCCAGGCACTTTCAGGGTGGGTGCCTTCTCCACGTGGTTCCTGGTTTCCCTGCAGCGCTGAAGAGAATGTTAGCAAAGAGGTAACCGGGACAGTGAAAACAGTACTCAAAGACAGGGAGAGCAAGCTCTCTCTTGGCACTTTGGATGTGGGACATACAGCGAGATGTTTGCTGCTTTTGCGTTTGGCTGTTGGGAGATTTACAGCACAAAGATATCTAGTTGATTTGAAGCAGTTCCGAGAAAGTCTAAACATAATCGCCACTTCTCCCTCCTGGCACTTTCCATGTGGGAGATATAGCAGGATGTATATTGGTTTTGAGGACAACTCAATGGAGAGTGTAGGGAGAAAAGTTCCTGGCTCCTTGAATGCCGTTCCTGGAGACACTGCGATCAATGTGGGAGATATGTCAAGATGTGTGTTTGTTTTGAGGACGGCTCTCTGGAGAGTCTTAGCAAAGAGGTCACAGGGATAATCAGAGCAATTCTCAGAGACACTGAGAACAAGCTCCACAATTCCCTCCTGGCACTTTCCCTGTAGGAGATACCGCAAGACGTTTCTGTACATTGGGCACAGCGCTCTGCACGGTGTTAGCAGAGACTTTCCCGGGACAGTGAAACCCTATGTCAGAGACACTGAGAAGAAGCCCCAATGTTCCCTCCAGACACTTTCAGGGTGGGTGCCTTCTCCACGTGGTTCCTGGTTTCCCTGCGGCGCTGAAGAGAATGTTAGCAAAGAGGTAACCGGGACAGTGAAAACAGTACTCAAAGAGAGGGAGAGCAAGCTCTCTCTTGGCACTTTGGATGTGGGACATACAGCGAGATGTTTGCTGCTTTTGCGTTTGGCTGTTGGGAGATTTACAGCACAAAGATATCTAGTTGATTTGAAGCAGTTCCGAGAAAGTCTAAACATAATCGCCACTTCTCCCTCCTGGCACTTTCCATGTAGGAGATATAGCAGGATGTATATTGGTTTTGAGGACAACTCAATGGACAGTGTAGGGAGAAAAGTTCCTGGCTCCTTGAATGCCGTTTCTGGAGACACTGCGATCAATGTGGGAGATATGTCAAGATGTGTGTTTGTTTTGAGGACGGCTCTCTGGACAGTCTTAGCAAAGAGGTCACAGGGATAATCAGAGCAATTCTCAGAGACACTGAGAACACATTGAGAACAAGCTCGACAATTCCCTCCTGGCACTTTCCCTGTAGGAGATACCGCAAGACGTTTCTGTAGATTGGGCACAGCGCTCTGCAGGGTGTTAGCAGAGACTTTCCCGGGACAGTGAAACCCTATGTCAGAGACACTGAGAAGAAGCCCCAATGTTCCCTCCAGGCACTTTCAGGGTGGGTGCCTTCTCCACGTGGTTCCTGGTTTCCCTGCAGCGCTGAAGAGAATGTTAACAAAGAGGTAACCGGGACAGTGAAAACAGTACTCAAAGAGAGGGAGAGCAAGCTCTCTCTTGGCACTTTGGATGTGGGACATACAGCGAGATGTTTGCTGCTTTTGCGTTTGGCTGTTGGGAGATTTACAGCACAAAGATATCTAGTTGATTTGAAGCAGTTCCGAGAAAGTCTAAACATAATCGCCACTTCTCCCTCCTGGCACTTTCCATGTGGGAGATATAGCAGGATGTATATTGGTTTTGAGGACAACTCAATGGACAGTGTAGGGAGAAAAGTTCCTGGCTCCTTGAATGCCGTTCCTGGAGACACTGCGATCAATGTGGGAGATATGTCAAGATGTGTGTTGGTTTTGAGGACGGCTCTCTGGAGAGTCTTAGCAAAGAGGTCACAGGGATAATCAGAGCAATTCTCAGAGACACTGAGAACACATTGAGAACAAGCTCGACAATTCCCTCCTGGCACTTTCCCTGTAGGAGATACCGCAAGACGTTTCTGTAGATTGGGCACAGCGCTCTGCAGGGTGTTAGCAGAGACTTTCCCGGGACAGTGAAACCCTATGTCAGAGACACTGAGAAGAAGCCCCAATGTTCCCTCCAGGCACTTTCAGGGTGGGTGCCTTCTCCACGTGGTTCCTGGTTTCCCTGCAGCGCTGAAGAGAATGTTAGCAAAGAGGTAACCGGGACAGTGAAAACAGTACTCAAAGAGAGGGAGAGCAAGCTCTCTCTTGGCACTTTGGATGTGGGACATACAGCGAGATGTTTGCTGCTTTTGCGTTTGGCTGTTGGGAGATTTACAGCACAAAGATATCTAGTTGATTTGAAGCAGTTCCGAGAAAGTCTAAACATAATCGCCACTTCTCCCTCCTGGCACTTTCCATGTGGGAGATATAGCAGGATGTATATTGGTTTTGAGGACAACTCAATGGACAGTGTAGGGAGAAAAGTTCCTGGCTCCTTGAATGCCGTTCCTGGAGACACTGCGATCAATGTGGGAGATATGTCAAGATGTGTGTTTGTTTTGAGGACGGCTCTCTGGAGAGTCTTAGCAAAGAGGTCACAGGGATAATCAGAGCAATTCTCAGAGACACTGAGAACACATTGAGAACAAGCTCGACAATTCCCTCCTGGCACTTTCCCTGTAGGAGATACCGCAAGACGTTTCTGTAGATTGGGCACAGCGCTCTGCAGGGTGTTAGCAGAGACTTTCCCGGGACAGTGAAACCCTATGTCAGAGACACTGAGAAGAAGCCCCAATGTTCCCTCCAGGCACTTTCAGTGTGGGTGCCTTCTCCACGTGGTTCCTGGTTTCCCTGCAGCGCTGAAGAGAATGTTAACAAAGAGGTAACCGGGACAGTGAAAACAGTACTCAAAGAGAGGGAGAGCAAGCTCTCTCTTGGCACTTTGGATGTGGGACATACAGCGAGATGTTTGCTGCTTTTGCGTTTGGCTGTTGGGAGATTTACAGCACAAAGATATCTAGTTGATTTGAAGCAGTTCCGAGAAAGTCTAAACATAATCCCCACTTCTCCCTCCTGGCACTTTCCATGTGGGAGATATAGCAGGATGTATATTGGTTTTGAGGACAACTCAATGGACAGTGTAGGGAGAAAAGTTCCTGGCTCCTTGAATGCCGTTCCTGGAGACACTGCGATCAATGTGGGAGATATGTCAAGATGTGTGTTGGTTTTGAGGACGGCTCTCTGGAGAGTCTTAGCAAAGAGGTCACAGGGATAATCAGAGCAATTCTCAGAGACACTGAGAACACATTGAGAACAAGCTCGACAATTCCCTCCTGGCACTTTCCCTGTAGGAGATACCGCAAGACGTTTCTGTAGATTGGGCACAGCGCTCTGCAGGGTGTTAGCAGAGACTTTCCCGGGACAGTGAAACCCTATGTCAGAGACACTGAGAAGAAGCCCCAATGTTCCCTCCAGGCACTTTCAGTGTGGGTGCCTTCTCCACGTGGTTCCTGGTTTCCCTGCAGCGCTGAAGAGAATGTTAGCAAAGAGGTAACCGGGACAGTGAAAACAGTACTCAAAGAGAGGGAGAGCAAGCTCTCTCTTGGCACTTTGGATGTGGGACATACAGCGAGATGTTTGCTGCTTTTGCGTTTGGCTGTTGGGAGATTTACAGCACAAAGATATCTAGTTGATTTGAAGCAGTTCCGAGAAAGTCTAAACATAATCGCCACTTCTCCCTCCTGGCACTTTCCATGTGGGAGATATAGCAGGATGTATATTGGTTTTGAGGACAACTCAATGGACAGTGTAGGGAGAAAAGTTCCTGGCTCCTTGAATGCCGTTCCTGGAGACACTGCGATCAATGTGGGAGATATGTCAAGATGTGTGTTTGTTTTGAGGACGGCTCTCTGGAGAGTCTTAGCAAAGAGGTCACAGGGATAATCAGAGCAATTCTCAGAGACACTGAGAACAAGCTCGACAATTCCCTCCTGGCACTTTCCCTGTAGGAGATACCGCAAGACGTTTCTGTATATTGGGCACAGCGCTCTGCAGGGTGTTAGCAGAGACTTTCCCGGGACAGTGAAACCCTATGTCAGAGACACTGAGAAGAAGCCCCAATGTTCCCTCCAGGCACTTTCAGGGTGGGTGCCTTCTCCACGTGGTTCCTGGTTTCCCTGCAGCGCTGAAGAGAATGTTAGCAAAGAGGTAACCGGGACAGTGAAAACAGTACTCAAAGAGAGGGAGAGCAAGCTCTCTCTTGGCACTTTGGATGTGGGACATACAGCGAGATGTTTGCTGCTTTTGCGTTTGGCTGTTGGGAGATTTACAGCACAAAGATATCTAGTTGATTTGAAGCAGTTCCGAGAAAGTCTAAACATAATCGCCACTTCTCCCTCCTGGCACTTTCCATGTGGGAGATATAGCAGGATGTATATTGGTTTTGAGGACAACTCAATGGAGAGTGTAGGGAGAAAAGTTCCTGGCTCCTTGAATGCCGTTCCTGGAGACACTGCGATCAATGTGGGAGATATGTCAAGATGTGTGTTTGCTTTGAGGACGGCTCTCTGGAGAGTCTTAGCAAAGAGGTCACAGGGATAATCAGAGCAATTCTCAGAGACACTGAGAACAAGCTCGACAATTCCCTCCTGGCACTTTCCCTGTAGGAGATACCGCAAGACGTTTCTGTAGATTGGGCACAGCGCTCTGCAGGGTGTTAGCAGAGACTTTCCCGGGACAGTGAAACCCTATGTCAGAGACACTGAGAAGAAGCCCCAATGTTCCCTCCAGGCACTTTCAGGGTGGGTGCCTTCTCCACGTGGTTCCTGGTTTCCCTGCAGCGCTGAAGAGAATGTTAGCAAAGAGGTAACCGGGACAGTGAAAACAGTACTCAAAGAGAGGGAGAGCAAGCTCTCTCTTGGCACTTTGGATGTGGGACATACAGCGAGATGTTTGCTGCTTTTGCGTTTGGCTGTTGGGAGATTTACAGCACAAAGATATCTAGTTGATTTGAAGCAGTTCCGAGAAAGTCTAAACATAATCGCCACTTCTCCCTCCTGGCACTTTCCATGTGGGAGATATAGCAGGATGTATATTGGTTTTGAGGACAACTCAATGGACAGTGTAGGGAGAAAAGTTCCTGGCTCCTTGAATGCCGTTCCTGGAGACACTGCGATCAATGTGGGAGATATGTCAAGATGTGTGTTTGTTTTGAGGACGGCTCTCTGGAGAGTCTTAGCAAAGAGGTCACAGGGATAATCAGAGCAATTCTCAGAGACACTGAGAACACACTGAGAACAAGCTCGACAATTCCCTCCTGGCACTTTCCCTGTAGGAGATACCGCAAGACGTTTCTGTAGATTGGGCACAGCGCTCTGCAGGGTGTTAGCAGAGACTTTCCCGGGACAGTGAAACCCTATGTCAGAGACACCGAGAAGAAGCCCCAGTGTTCCCTCCAGGCACTTTCAGTGTGGGTGCCTTCTCCACGTGGTTCCTGGTTTCCCTGCAGCGCTGAAGAGAATGTTAGCAAAGAGGTAACCGGGACAGTGAAAACAGTACTCAAAGACAGGGAGAGCAAGCTCTCTCTTGGCACTTTGGATGTGGGACATACAGCGAGATGTTTGCTGCTTTTGCGTTTGGCTGTTGGGAGATTTACAGCACAAAGATATCTAGTTGATTTGAAGCAGTTCCGAGAAAGTCTAAACATAATCGCCACTTCTCCCTCCTGGCACTTTCCATGTGGGAGATATAGCAGGATGTATATTGGTTTTGAGGACAACTCAATGGACAGTGTAGGGAGAAAAGTTCCTGGCTCCTTGAATGCCGTTCCTGGAGACACTGCGATCAATGTGGGAGATATGTCAAGATGTGTGTTGGTTTTGAGGACGGCTCTCTGGAGAGTCTTAGCAAAGAGGTCACAGGGATAATCAGAGCAATTCTCAGAGACACTGAGAACACACTGAGAACAAGCTCGACAATTCCCTCCTGGCACTTTCCCTGTAGGAGATACCGCAAGACGTTTCTGTAGATTGGGCACAGCGCTCTGCAGGGTGTTAGCAGAGACTTTCCCGGGACAGTGAAACCCTATGTCAGAGACACTGAGAAGAAGCCCCAATGTTCCCTCCAGGCACTTTCAGGGTGGGTGCCTTCTCCATGTGGTTCCTGGTTTCCCTGCAGCGCTGAAGAGAATGTTAGCAAAGAGGTAACCGGGACAGTGAAAACAGTACTCAAAGACAGGGAGAGCAAGCTCTCTCTTGGCACTTTGGATGTGGGACATACAGCGAGATGTTTGCTGCTTTTGCGTTTGGCTGTTGGGAGATTTACAGCACAAAGATATCTAGTTGATTTGAAGCAGTTCCGAGAAAGTCTAAACATAATCGCCACTTCTCCCTCCTGGCACTTTCCATGTGGGAGATATAGCAGGATGTATATTGGTTTTGAGGACAACTCAATGGACAGTGTAGGGAGAAAAGTTCCTGGCTCCTTGAATGCCGTTCCTGGAGACACTGCGATCAATGTGGGAGATATGTCAAGATGTGTGTTTGTTTTGAGGACGGCTCTCTGGAGAGTCTTAGCAAAGAGGTCACAGGGATAATCAGAGCAATTCTCAGAGACACTGAGAACACACTGAGAACAAGCTCGACAATTCCCTCCTGGCACTTTCCCTGTAGGAGATACCGCAAGACGTTTCTGTAGATTGGGCACAGCGCTCTGCAGGGTGTTAGCAGAGACTTTCCCGGGACAGTGAAACCCTATGTCAGAGACACCGAGAAGAAGCCCCAGTGTTCCCTCCAGGCACTTTCAGTGTGGGTGCCTTCTCCACGTGGTTCCTGGTTTCCCTGCAGCGCTGAAGAGAATGTTAGCAAAGAGGTAACCGGGACAGTGAAAACAGTACTCAAAGAGAGGGAGAGCAAGCTCTCTCTTGGCACTTTGGATGTGGGACATACAGCGAGATGTTTGCTGCTTTTGCGTTTGGCTGTTGGGAGATTTACAGCACAAAGATATCTAGTTGATTTGAAGCAGTTCCGAGAAAGTCTAAACATAATCGCCACTTCTCCCTCCTGGCACTTTCCATGTGGGAGATATAGCAGGATGTATATTGGTTTTGAGGACAACTCAATGGACAGTGTAGGGAGAAAAGTTCCTGGCTCCTTGAATGCCGTTCCTGGAGACACTGCGATCAATGTGGGAGATATGTCAAGATGTGTGTTGGTTTTGAGGACGGCTCTCTGGAGAGTCTTAGCAAAGAGGTCACAGGGATAATCAGAGCAATTCTCAGAGACACTGAGAACACACTGAGAACAAGCTCGACAATTCCCTCCTGGCACTTTCCCTGTAGGAGATACCGCAAGACGTTTCTGTAGATTGGGCACAGCGCTCTGCAGGGTGTTAGCAGAGACTTTCCCGGGACAGTGAAACCCTATGTCAGAGACACTGAGAAGAAGCCCCAATGTTCCCTCCAGGCACTTTCAGGGTGGGTGCCTTCTCCATGTGGTTCCTGGTTTCCCTGCAGCGCTGAAGAGAATGTTAGCAAAGAGGTAACCGGGACAGTGAAAACAGTACTCAAAGACAGGGAGAGCAAGCTCTCTCTTGGCACTTTGGATGTGGGACATACAGCGAGATGTTTGCTGCTTTTGCGTTTGGCTGTTGGGAGATTTACAGCACAAAGATATCTAGTTGATTTGAAGCAGTTCCGAGAAAGTCTAAACATAATCGCCACTTCTCCCTCCTGGCACTTTCCATGTGGGAGATATAGCAGGATGTATATTGGTTTTGAGGACAACTCAATGGAGAGTGTAGGGAGAAAAGTTCCTGGCTCCTTGAATGCCGTTCCTGGAGACACTGCGATCAATGTGGGAGATATGTCAAGATGTGTGTTTGTTTTGAGGACGGCTCTCTGGAGAGTCTTAGCAAAGAGGTCACAGGGATAATCAGAGCAATTCTCAGAGACACTGAGAACACACTGAGAACAAGCTCGACAATTCCCTCCTGGCACTTTCCCTGTAGGAGATACCGCAAGACGTTTCTGTAGATTGGGCACAGCGCTCTGCAGGGTGTTAGCAGAGACTTTCCCGGGACAGTGAAACCCTATGTCAGAGACACCGAGAAGAAGCCCCAGTGTTCCCTCCAGGCACTTTCAGGGTGGGTGCCTTCTCCACGTGGTTCCTGGTTTCCCTGCAGCGCTGAAGAGAATGTTAGCAAAGAGGTAACCGGGACAGTGAAAACAGTACTCAAAGACAGGGAGAGCAAGCTCTCTCTTGGCACTTTGGATGTGGGACATACAGCGAGATGTTTGCTGCTTTTGCGTTTGGCTGTTGGGAGATTTACAGCACAAAGATATCTAGTTGATTTGAAGCAGTTCCGAGAAAGTCTAAACATAATCGCCACTTCTCCCTCCTGGCACTTTCCATGTGGGAGATATAGCAGGATGTATATTGGTTTTGAGGACAACTCAATGGACAGTGTAGGGAGAAAAGTTCCTGGCTCCTTGAATGCCGTTCCTGGAGACACTGCGATCAATGTGGGAGATATGTCAAGATGTGTGTTGGTTTTGAGGACGGCTCTCTGGAGAGTCTTAGCAAAGAGGTCACAGGGATAATCAGAGCAATTCTCAGAGACACTGAGAACAAGCTCGACAATTCCCTCCTGGCACTTTCCCTGTAGGAGATACCGCAAGACGTTTCTGTAGATTGGGCACAGCGCTCTGCAGGGTGTTAGCAGAGACTTTCCCGGGACAGTGAAACCCTATGTCAGAGACACTGAGAAGAAGCCCCAATGTTCCCTCCAGGCACTTTCAGGGTGGGTGCCTTCTCCACGTGGTTCCTGGTTTCCCTGCAGCGCTGAAGAGAATGTTAGCAAAGAGGTAACCGGGACAGTGAAAACAGTACTCAAAGACAGGGAGAGCAAGCTCTCTCTTGGCACTTTGGATGTGGGACATACAGCGAGATGTTTGCTGCTTTTGCGTTTGGCTGTTGGGAGATTTACAGCACAAAGATATCTAGTTGATTTGAAGCAGTTCCGAGAAAGTCTAAACATAATCGCCACTTCTCCCTCCTGGCACTTTCCATGTGGGAGATATAGCAGGATGTATATTGGTTTTGAGGACAACTCAATGGACAGTGTAGGGAGAAAAGTTCCTGGCTCCTTGAATGCCGTTCCTGGAGACACTGCGATCAATGTGGGAGATATGTCAAGATGTGTGTTTGTTTTGAGGACGGCTCTCTGGAGAGTCTTAGCAAAGAGGTCACAGGGATAATCAGAGCAATTCTCAGAGACACTGAGAACACACTGAGAACAAGCTCCACAATTCCCTCCTGGCACTTTCCCTGTAGGAGATACCGCAAGACGTTTCTGTACATTGGGCACAGCGCTCTGCACGGTGTTAGCAGAGACTTTCCCGGGACAGTGAAACCCTATGTCAGAGACACTGAGAAGAAGCCCCAATGTTCCCTCCAGGCACTTTCAGGGTGGGTGCCTTCTCCACGTGGTTCCTGGTTTCCCTGCAGCGCTGAAGAGAATGTTAGCAAAGAGGTAACCGGGACAGTGAAAACAGTACTCAAAGAGAGGGAGAGCAAGCTCTCTCTTGGCACTTTGGATGTGGGACATACAGCGAGATGTTTGCTGCTTTTGCGTTTGGCTGTTGGGAGATTTACAGCACAAAGATATCTAGTTGATTTGAAGCAGTTCCGAGAAAGTCTAAACATAATCGCCACTTCTCCCTCCTGGCACTTTCCATGTGGGAGATATAGCAGGATGTATATTGGTTTTGAGGACAACTCAATGGACAGTGTAGGGAGAAAAGTTCCTGGCTCCTTGAATGCCGTTCCTGGAGACACTGCGATCAATGTGGGAGATATGTCAAGATGTGTGTTGGTTTTGAGGACGGCTCTCTGGAGAGTCTTAGCAAAGAGGTCACAGGGATAATCAGAGCAATTCTCAGAGACACTGAGAACAAGCTCCACAATTCCCTCCTGGCACTTTCCCTGTAGGAGATACCGCAAGACGTTTCTGTACATTGGGCACAGCGCTCTGCACGGTGTTAGCAGAGACTTTCCCGGGACAGTGAAACCCTATGTCAGAGACACTGAGAAGAAGCCCCAATGTTCCCTCCAGGCACTTTCAGGGTGGGTGCCTTCTCCACGTGGTTCCTGGTTTCCCTGCAGCGCTGAAGAGAATGTTAGCAAAGAGGTAACCGGGACAGTGAAAACAGTACTCAAAGAGAGGGAGATCAAGCTCTCTCTTGGCACTTTCGATGTGGGACATACAGCGAGATGTTTGCTGCTTTTGCGTTTGGCTGTTGGGAGATTTACAGCACAAAGATATCTAGTTGATTTGAAGCAGTTCCGAGAAAGTCTAAACATAATCGCCACTTCTCCCTCCTGGCACTTTCCATGTGGGAGATATAGCAGGATGTATATTGGTTTTGAGGACAACTCAATGGAGAGTGTAGGGAGAAAAGTTCCTGGCTCCTTGAATGCCGTTTCTGGAGACACTGCGATCAATGTGGGAGATATGTCAAGATGTGTGTTTGTTTTGAGGACGGCTCTCTGGAGAGTCTTAGCAAAGAGGTCACAGGGATAATCAGAGCAATTCTCAGAGACACTGAGAACAAGCTCCACAATTCCCTCCTGGCACTTTCCCTGTAGGAGATACCGCAAGACGTTTCTGTACATTGGGCACAGCGCTCTGCACGGTGTTAGCAGAGACTTTCCCGGGACAGTGAAACCCTATGTCAGAGACACTGAGAAGAAGCCCCAATGTTCCCTCCAGGCACTTTCAGGGTGGGTGCCTTCTCCACGTGGTTCCTGGTTTCCCTGCGGCGCTGAAGAGAATGTTAGCAAAGAGGTAACCGGGACAGTGAAAACAGTACTCAAAGACAGGGAGAGCAAGCTCTCTCTTGGCACTTTGGATGTGGGACATACAGCGAGATGTTTGCTGCTTTTGCGTTTGGCTGTTGGGAGATTTACAGCACAAAGATATCTAGTTGATTTGAAGCAGTTCCGAGAAAGTCTAAACATAATCGCCACTTCTCCCTCCTGGCACTTTCCATGTAGGAGATATAGCAGGATGTATATTGGTTTTGAGGACAACTCAATGGACAGTGTAGGGAGAAAAGTTCCTGGCTCCTTGAATGCCGTTTCTGGAGACACTGCGATCAATGTGGGAGATATGTCAAGATGTGTGTTTGTTTTGAGGACGGCTCTCTGGAGAGTCTTAGCAAAGAGGTCACAGGGATAATCAGAGCAATTCTCAGAGACACTGAGAACACACTGAGAACAAGCTCGACAATTCCCTCCTGGCACTTTCCCTGTAGGAGATACCGCAAGACGTTTCTGTAGATTGGGCACAGCGCTCTGCAGGGTGTTAGCAGAGACTTTCCCGGGACAGTGAAACCCTATGTCAGAGACACTGAGAAGAAGCCCCAATGTTCCCTCCAGGCACTTTCAGGGTGGGTGCCTTCTCCACGTGGTTCCTGGTTTCCCTGCAGCGCTGAAGAGAATGTTAGCAAAGAGGTAACCGGGACAGTGAAAACAGTACTCAAAGACAGGGAGAGCAAGCTCTCTCTTGGCACTTTGGATGTGGGACATACAGCGAGATGTTTGCTGCTTTTGCGTTTGGCTGTTGGGAGATTTACAGCACAAAGATATCTAGTTGATTTGAAGCAGTTCCGAGAAAGTCTAAACATAATCGCCACTTCTCCCTCCTGGCACTTTCCATGTGGGAGATATAGCAGGATGTATATTGGTTTTGAGGACAACTCAATGGACAGTGTAGGGAGAAAAGTTCCTGGCTCCTTGAATGCCGTTCCTGGAGACACTGCGATCAATGTGGGAGATATGTCAAGATGTGTGTTGGTTTTGAGGACGGCTCTCTGGAGAGTCTTAGCAAAGAGGTCACAGGGATAATCAGAGCAATTCTCAGAGACACTGAGAACACATTGAGAACAAGCTCGACAATTCCCTCCTGGCACTTTCCCTGTAGGAGATACCGCAAGACGTTTCTGTAGATTGGGCACAGCGCTCTGCAGGGTGTTAGCAGAGACTTTCCCGGGACAGTGAAACCCTATGTCAGAGACACTGAGAAGAAGCCCCAATGTTCCCTCCAGGCACTTTCAGGGTGGGTGCCTTCTCCACGTGGTTCCTGGTTTCCCTGCAGCGCTGAAGAGAATGTTAACAAAGAGGTAACCGGGACAGTGAAAACAGTACTCAAAGAGAGGGAGAGCAAGCTCTCTCTTGGCACTTTGGATGTGGGACATACAGCGAGATGTTTGCTGCTTTTGCGTTTGGCTGTTGGGAGATTTACAGCACAAAGATATCTAGTTGATTTGAAGCAGTTCCGAGAAAGTCTAAACATAATCCCCACTTCTCCCTCCTGGCACTTTCCATGTGGGAGATATAGCAGGATGTATATTGGTTTTGAGGACAACTCAATGGACAGTGTAGGGAGAAAAGTTCCTGGCTCCTTGAATGCCGTTCCTGGAGACACTGCGATCAATGTGGGAGATATGTCAAGATGTGTGTTGGTTTTGAGGACGGCTCTCTGGAGAGTCTTAGCAAAGAGGTCACAGGGATAATCAGAGCAATTCTCAGAGACACTGAGAACACATTGAGAACAAGCTCGACAATTCCCTCCTGGCACTTTCCCTGTAGGAGATACCGCAAGACGTTTCTGTAGATTGGGCACAGCGCTCTGCAGGGTGTTAGCAGAGACTTTCCCGGGACAGTGAAACCCTATGTCAGAGACACTGAGAAGAAGCCCCAATGTTCCCTCCAGGCACTTTCAGTGTGGGTGCCTTCTCCACGTGGTTCCTGGTTTCCCTGCAGCGCTGAAGAGAATGTTAGCAAAGAGGTAACCGGGACAGTGAAAACAGTACTCAAAGAGAGGGAGAGCAAGCTCTCTCTTGGCACTTTGGATGTGGGACATACAGCGAGATGTTTGCTGCTTTTGCGTTTGGCTGTTGGGAGATTTACAGCACAAAGATATCTAGTTGATTTGAAGCAGTTCCGAGAAAGTCTAAACATAATCGCCACTTCTCCCTCCTGGCACTTTCCATGTGGGAGATATAGCAGGATGTATATTGGTTTTGAGGACAACTCAATGGACAGTGTAGGGAGAAAAGTTCCTGGCTCCTTGAATGCCGTTTCTGGAGACACTGCGATCAATGTGGGAGATATGTCAAGATGTGTGTTGGTTTTGAGGACGGCTCTCTGGAGAGTCTTAGCAAAGAGGTCACAGGGATAATCAGAGCAATTCTCAGAGACACTGAGAACAAGCTCGACAATTCCCTCCTGGCACTTTCCCTGTAGGAGATACCGCAAGACGTTTCTGTATATTGGGCACAGCGCTCTGCAGGGTGTTAGCAGAGACTTTCCCGGGACAGTGAAACCCTATGTCAGAGACACTGAGAAGAAGCCCCAATGTTCCCTCCAGGCACTTTCAGGGTGGGTGCCTTCTCCACGTGGTTCCTGGTTTCCCTGCAGCGCTGAAGAGAATGTTAACAAAGAGGTAACCGGGACAGTGAAAACAGTACTCAAAGAGAGGGAGAGCAAGCTCTCTCTTGGCACTTTGGATGTGGGACATACAGCGAGATGTTTGCTGCTTTTGCGTTTGGCTGTTGGGAGATTTACAGCACAAAGATATCTAGTTGATTTGAAGCAGTTCCGAGAAAGTCTAAACATAATCGCCACTTCTCCCTCCTGGCACTTTCCATGTGGGAGATATAGCAGGATGTATATTGGTTTTGAGGACAACTCAATGGACAGTGTAGGGAGAAAAGTTCCTGGCTCCTTGAATGCCGTTCCTGGAGACACTGCGATCAATGTGGGAGATATGTCAAGATGTGTGTTGGTTTTGAGGACGGCTCTCTGGAGAGTCTTAGCAAAGAGGTCACAGGGATAATCAGAGCAATTCTCAGAGACACTGAGAACACATTGAGAACAAGCTCGACAATTCCCTCCTGGCACTTTCCCTGTAGGAGATACCGCAAGACGTTTCTGTAGATTGGGCACAGCGCTCTGCAGGGTGTTAGCAGAGACTTTCCCGGGACAGTGAAACCCTATGTCAGAGACACTGAGAAGAAGCCCCAATGTTCCCTCCAGGCACTTTCAGTGTGGGTGCCTTCTCCACGTGGTTCCTGGTTTCCCTGCAGCGCTGAAGAGAATGTTAGCAAAGAGGTAACCGGGACAGTGAAAACAGTACTCAAAGACAGGGAGAGCAAGCTCTCTCTTGGCACTTTGGATGTGGGACATACAGCGAGATGTTTGCTGCTTTTGCGTTTGGCTGTTGGGAGATTTACAGCACAAAGATATCTAGTTGATTTGAAGCAGTTCCGAGAAAGTCTAAACATAATCGCCACTTCTCCCTCCTGGCACTTTCCATGTGGGAGATATAGCAGGATGTATATTGGTTTTGAGGACAACTCAATGGAGAGTGTAGGGAGAAAAGTTCCTGGCTCCTTGAATGCCGTTCCTGGAGACACTGCGATCAATGTGGGAGATATGTCAAGATGTGTGTTGGTTTTGAGGACGGCTCTCTGGAGAGTCTTAGCAAAGAGGTCACAGGGATAATCAGAGCAATTCTCAGAGACACTGAGAACAAGCTCGACAATTCCCTCCTGGCACTTTCCCTGTAGGAGATACCGCAAGACGTTTCTGTAGATTGGGCACAGCGCTCTGCAGGGTGTTAGCAGAGACTTTCCCGGGACAGTGAAACCCTATGTCAGAGACACTGAGAAGAAGCCCCAATGTTCCCTCCAGGCACTTTCAGGGTGGGTGCCTTCTCCACGTGGTTCCTGGTTTCCCTGCAGCGCTGAAGAGAATGTTAGCAAAGAGGTAACCGGGACAGTGAAAACAGTACTCAAAGAGAGGGAGAGCAAGCTCTCTCTTGGCACTTTGGATGTGGGACATACAGCGAGATGTTTGCTGCTTTTGCGTTTGGCTGTTGGGAGATTTACAGCACAAAGATATCTAGTTGATTTGAAGCAGTTCCGAGAAAGTCTAAACATAATCGCCACTTCTCCCTCCTGGCACTTTCCATGTGGGAGATATAGCAGGATGTATATTGGTTTTGAGGACAACTCAATGGACAGTGTAGGGAGAAAAGTTCCTGGCTCCTTGAATGCCGTTCCTGGAGACACTGCGATCAATGTGGGAGATATGTCAAGATGTGTGTTTGTTTTGAGGACGGCTCTCTGGAGAGTCTTAGCAAAGAGGTCACAGGGATAATCAGAGCAATTCTCAGAGACACTGAGAACACACTGAGAACAAGCTCGACAATTCCCTCCTGGCACTTTCCCTGTAGGAGATACCGCAAGACGTTTCTGTAGATTGGGCACAGCGCTCTGCAGGGTGTTAGCAGAGACTTTCCCGGGACAGTGAAACCCTATGTCAGAGACACCGAGAAGAAGCCCCAGTGTTCCCTCCAGGCACTTTCAGTGTGGGTGCCTTCTCCACGTGGTTCCTGGTTTCCCTGCAGCGCTGAAGAGAATGTTAGCAAAGAGGTAACCGGGACAGTGAAAACAGTACTCAAAGACAGGGAGAGCAAGCTCTCTCTTGGCACTTTGGATGTGGGACATACAGCGAGATGTTTGCTGCTTTTGCGTTTGGCTGTTGGGAGATTTACAGCACAAAGATATCTAGTTGATTTGAAGCAGTTCCGAGAAAGTCTAAACATAATCGCCACTTCTCCCTCCTGGCACTTTCCATGTGGGAGATATAGCAGGATGTATATTGGTTTTGAGGACAACTCAATGGACAGTGTAGGGAGAAAAGTTCCTGGCTCCTTGAATGCCGTTCCTGGAGACACTGCGATCAATGTGGGAGATATGTCAAGATGTGTGTTTGTTTTGAGGACGGCTCTCTGGAGAGTCTTAGCAAAGAGGTCACAGGGATAATCAGAGCAATTCTCAGAGACACTGAGAACACACTGAGAACAAGCTCGACAATTCCCTCCTGGCACTTTCCCTGTAGGAGATACCGCAAGACGTTTCTGTAGATTGGGCACAGCGCTCTGCAGGGTGTTAGCAGAGACTTTCCCGGGACAGTGAAACCCTATGTCAGAGACACCGAGAAGAAGCCCCAGTGTTCCCTCCAGGCACTTTCAGTGTGGGTGCCTTCTCCACGTGGTTCCTGGTTTCCCTGCAGCGCTGAAGAGAATGTTAGCAAAGAGGTAACCGGGACAGTGAAAACAGTACTCAAAGACAGGGAGAGCAAGCTCTCTCTTGGCACTTTGGATGTGGGACATACAGCGAGATGTTTGCTGCTTTTGCATTTGGCTGTTGGGAGATTTACAGCACAAAGATATCTAGTTGATTTGAAGCAGTTCCGAGAAAGTCTAAACATAATCGCCACTTCTCCCTCCTGGCACTTTCCATGTGGGAGATATAGCAGGATGTATATTGGTTTTGAGGACAACTCAATGGACAGTGTAGGGAGAAAAGTTCCTGGCTCCTTGAATGCCGTTCCTGGAGACACTGCGATCAATGTGGGAGATATGTCAAGATGTGTGTTTGTTTTGAGGACGGCTCTCTGGAGAGTCTTAGCAAAGAGGTCACAGGGATAATCAGAGCAATTCTCAGAGACACTGAGAACACACTGAGAACAAGCTCGACAATTCCCTCCTGGCACTTTCCCTGTAGGAGATACCGCAAGACGTTTCTGTAGATTGGGCACAGCGCTCTGCAGGGTGTTAGCAGAGACTTTCCCGGGACAGTGAAACCCTATGTCAGAGACACTGAGAAGAAGCCCCAATGTTCCCTCCAGGCACTTTCAGGGTGGGTGCCTTCTCCACGTGGTTCCTGGTTTCCCTGCAGCGCTGAAGAGAATGTTAGCAAAGAGGTAACCGGGACAGTGAAAACAGTACTCAAAGAGAGGGAGAGCAAGCTCTCTCTTGGCACTTTGGATGTGGGACATACAGCGAGATGTTTGCTGCTTTTGCGTTTGGCTGTTGGGAGATTTACAGCACAAAGATATCTAGTTGATTTGAAGCAGTTCCGAGAAAGTCTAAACATAATCGCCACTTCTCCCTCCTGGCACTTTCCATGTGGGAGATATAGCAGGATGTATATTGGTTTTGAGGACAACTCAATGGACAGTGTAGGGAGAAAAGTTCCTGGCTCCTTGAATGCCGTTCCTGGAGACACTGCGATCAATGTGGGAGATATGTCAAGATGTGTGTTTGTTTTGAGGACGGCTCTCTGGAGAGTCTTAGCAAAGAGGTCACAGGGATAATCAGAGCAATTCTCAGAGACACTGAGAACACACTGAGAACAAGCTCGACAATTCCCTCCTGGCACTTTCCCTGTAGGAGATACCGCAAGACGTTTCTGTAGATTGGGCACAGCGCTCTGCAGGGTGTTAGCAGAGACTTTCCCGGGACAGTGAAACCCTATGTCAGAGACACTGAGAAGAAGCCCCAATGTTCCCTCCAGGCACTTTCAGGGTGGGTGCCTTCTCCACGTGGTTCCTGGTTTCCCTGCAGCGCTGAAGAGAATGTTAGCAAAGAGGTAACCGGGACAGTGAAAACAGTACTCAAAGACAGGGAGAGCAAGCTCTCTCTTGGCACTTTGGATGTGGGACATACAGCGAGATGTTTGCTGCTTTTGCGTTTGGCTGTTGGGAGATTTACAGCACAAAGATATCTAGTTGATTTGAAGCAGTTCCGAGAAAGTCTAAACATAATCGCCACTTCTCCCTCCTGGCACTTTCCATGTGGGAGATATAGCAGGATGTATATTGGTTTTGAGAACAACTCAATGGACAGTGTAGGGAGAAAAGTTCCTGGCTCCTTGAATGCCGTTCCTGGAGACACTGCGATCAATGTGGGAGATATGTCAAGATGTGTGTTGGTTTTGAGGACGGCTCTCTGGAGAGTCTTAGCAAAGAGGTCACAGGGATAATCAGAGCAATTCTCAGAGACACTGAGAACAAGCTCGACAATTCCCTCCTGGCACTTTCCCTGTAGGAGATACCGCAAGACGTTTCTGTAGATTGGGCACAGCGCTCTGCAGGGTGTTAGCAGAGACTTTCCCGGGACAGTGAAACCCTATGTCAGAGACACTGAGAAGAAGCCCCAATGTTCCCTCCAGGCACTTTCAGTGTGGGTGCCTTCTCCACGTGGTTCCTGGTTTCCCTGCAGCGCTGAAGAGAATGTTAGCAAAGAGGTAACCGGGACAGTGAAAACAGTACTCAAAGAGAGGGAGAGCAAGCTCTCTCTTGGCACTTTGGATGTGGGACATACAGCGAGATGTTTGCTGCTTTTGCGTTTGGCTGTTGGGAGATTTACAGCACAAAGATATCTAGTTGATTTGAAGCAGTTCCGAGAAAGTCTAAACATAATCGCCACTTCTCCCTCCTGGCACTTTCCATGTGGGAGATATAGCAGGATGTATATTGGTTTTGAGGACAACTCAATGGACAGTGTAGGGAGAAAAGTTCCTGGCTCCTTGAATGCCGTTTCTGGAGACACTGCGATCAATGTGGGAGATATGTCAAGATGTGTGTTGGTTTTGAGGACGGCTCTCTGGAGAGTCTTAGCAAAGAGGTCACAGGGATAATCAGAGCAATTCTCAGAGACACTGAGAACAAGCTCGACAATTCCCTCCTGGCACTTTCCCTGTAGGAGATACCGCAAGACGTTTCTGTATATTGGGCACAGCGCTCTGCAGGGTGTTAGCAGAGACTTTCCCGGGACAGTGAAACCCTATGTCAGAGACACTGAGAAGAAGCCCCAATGTTCCCTCCAGGCACTTTCAGTGTGGGTGCCTTCTCCACGTGGTTCCTGGTTTCCCTGCAGCGCTGAAGAGAATGTTAGCAAAGAGGTAACCGGGACAGTGAAAACAGTACTCAAAGAGAGGGAGAGCAAGCTCTCTCTTGGCACTTTGGATGTGGGACATACAGCGAGATGTTTGCTGCTTTTGCGTTTGGCTGTTGGGAGATTTACAGCACAAAGATATCTAGTTGATTTGAAGCAGTTCCGAGAAAGTCTAAACATAATCGCCACTTCTCCCTCCTGGCACTTTCCATGTGGGAGATATAGCAGGATGTATATTGGTTTTGAGGACAACTCAATGGACAGTGTAGGGAGAAAAGTTCCTGGCTCCTTGAATGCCGTTCCTGGAGACACTGCGATCAATGTGGGAGATATGTCAAGATGTGTGTTTGTTTTGAGGACGGCTCTCTGGAGAGTCTTAGCAAAGAGGTCACAGGGATAATCAGAGCAATTCTCAGAGACACTGAGAACACATTGAGAACAAGCTCGACAATTCCCTCCTGGCACTTTCCCTGTAGGAGATACCGCAAGACGTTTCTGTAGATTGGGCACAGCGCTCTGCAGGGTGTTAGCAGAGACTTTCCCGGGACAGTGAAACCCTATGTCAGAGACACTGAGAAGAAGCCCCAATGTTCCCTCCAGGCACTTTCAGGGTGGGTGCCTTCTCCACGTGGTTCCTGGTTTCCCTGCAGCGCTGAAGAGAATGTTAACAAAGAGGTAACCGGGACAGTGAAAACAGTACTCAAAGAGAGGGAGAGCAAGCTCTCTCTTGGCACTTTGGATGTGGGACATACAGCGAGATGTTTGCTGCTTTTGCGTTTGGCTGTTGGGAGATTTACAGCACAAAGATATCTAGTTGATTTGAAGCAGTTCCGAGAAAGTCTAAACATAATCGCCACTTCTCCCTCCTGGCACTTTCCATGTGGGAGATATAGCAGGATGTATATTGGTTTTGAGGACAACTCAATGGACAGTGTAGGGAGAAAAGTTCCTGGCTCCTTGAATGCCGTTCCTGGAGACACTGCGATCAATGTGGGAGATATGTCAAGATGTGTGTTGGTTTTGAGGACGGCTCTCTGGAGAGTCTTAGCAAAGAGGTCACAGGGATAATCAGAGCAATTCTCAGAGACACTGAGAACAAGCTCGACAATTCCCTCCTGGCACTTTCCCTGTAGGAGATACCGCAAGACGTTTCTGTAGATTGGGCACAGCGCTCTGCAGGGTGTTAGCAGAGACTTTCCCGGGACAGTGAAACCCTATGTCAGAGACACTGAGAAGAAGCCCCAATGTTCCCTCCAGGCACTTTCAGGGTGGGTGCCTTCTCCACGTGGTTCCTGGTTTCCCTGCAGCGCTGAAGAGAATGTTAGCAAAGAGGTAACCGGGACAGTGAAAACAGTACTCAAAGAGAGGGAGAGCAAGCTCTCTCTTGGCACTTTGGATGTGGGACATACAGCGAGATGTTTGCTGCTTTTGCGTTTGGCTGTTGGGAGATTTACAGCACAAAGATATCTAGTTGATTTGAAGCAGTTCCGAGAAAGTCTAAACATAATCGCCACTTCTCCCTCCTGGCACTTTCCATGTGGGAGATATAGCAGGATGTATATTGGTTTTGAGGACAACTCAATGGACAGTGTAGGGAGAAAAGTTCCTGGCTCCTTGAATGCCGTTCCTGGAGACACTGCGATCAATGTGGGAGATATGTCAAGATGTGTGTTTGTTTTGAGGACGGCTCTCTGGAGAGTCTTAGCAAAGAGGTCACAGGGATAATCAGAGCAATTCTCAGAGACACTGAGAACACACTGAGAACAAGCTCGACAATTCCCTCCTGGCACTTTCCCTGTAGGAGATACCGCAAGACGTTTCTGTAGATTGGGCACAGCGCTCTGCAGGGTGTTAGCAGAGACTTTCCCGGGACAGTGAAACCCTATGTCAGAGACACCGAGAAGAAGCCCCAGTGTTCCCTCCAGGCACTTTCAGTGTGGGTGCCTTCTCCACGTGGTTCCTGGTTTCCCTGCAGCGCTGAAGAGAATGTTAGCAAAGAGGTAACCGGGACAGTGAAAACAGTACTCAAAGACAGGGAGAGCAAGCTCTCTCTTGGCACTTTGGATGTGGGACATACAGCGAGATGTTTGCTGCTTTTGCGTTTGGCTGTTGGGAGATTTACAGCACAAAGATATCTAGTTGATTTGAAGCAGTTCCGAGAAAGTCTAAACATAATCGCCACTTCTCCCTCCTGGCACTTTCCATGTGGGAGATATAGCAGGATGTATATTGGTTTTGAGGACAACTCAATGGACAGTGTAGGGAGAAAAGTTCCTGGCTCCTTGAATGCCGTTCCTGGAGACACTGCGATCAATGTGGGAGATATGTCAAGATGTGTGTTGGTTTTGAGGACGGCTCTCTGGAGAGTCTTAGCAAAGAGGTCACAGGGATAATCAGAGCAATTCTCAGAGACACTGAGAACACACTGAGAACAAGCTCGACAATTCCCTCCTGGCACTTTCCCTGTAGGAGATACCGCAAGACGTTTCTGTAGATTGGGCACAGCGCTCTGCAGGGTGTTAGCAGAGACTTTCCCGGGACAGTGAAACCCTATGTCAGAGACACTGAGAAGAAGCCCCAATGTTCCCTCCAGGCACTTTCAGGGTGGGTGCCTTCTCCATGTGGTTCCTGGTTTCCCTGCAGCGCTGAAGAGAATGTTAGCAAAGAGGTAACCGGGACAGTGAAAACAGTACTCAAAGACAGGGAGAGCAAGCTCTCTCTTGGCACTTTGGATGTGGGACATACAGCGAGATGTTTGCTGCTTTTGCGTTTGGCTGTTGGGAGATTTACAGCACAAAGATATCTAGTTGATTTGAAGCAGTTCCGAGAAAGTCTAAACATAATCGCCACTTCTCCCTCCTGGCACTTTCCATGTGGGAGATATAGCAGGATGTATATTGGTTTTGAGGACAACTCAATGGACAGTGTAGGGAGAAAAGTTCCTGGCTCCTTGAATGCCGTTCCTGGAGACACTGCGATCAATGTGGGAGATATGTCAAGATGTGTGTTTGTTTTGAGGACGGCTCTCTGGAGAGTCTTAGCAAAGAGGTCACAGGGATAATCAGAGCAATTCTCAGAGACACTGAGAACACACTGAGAACAAGCTCGACAATTCCCTCCTGGCACTTTCCCTGTAGGAGATACCGCAAGACGTTTCTGTAGATTGGGCACAGCGCTCTGCAGGGTGTTAGCAGAGACTTTCCCGGGACAGTGAAACCCTATGTCAGAGACACCGAGAAGAAGCCCCAGTGTTCCCTCCAGGCACTTTCAGTGTGGGTGCCTTCTCCACGTGGTTCCTGGTTTCCCTGCAGCGCTGAAGAGAATGTTAGCAAAGAGGTAACCGGGACAGTGAAAACAGTACTCAAAGACAGGGAGAGCAAGCTCTCTCTTGGCACTTTGGATGTGGGACATACAGCGAGATGTTTGCTGCTTTTGCATTTGGCTGTTGGGAGATTTACAGCACAAAGATATCTAGTTGATTTGAAGCAGTTCCGAGAAAGTCTAAACATAATCGCCACTTCTCCCTCCTGGCACTTTCCATGTGGGAGATATAGCAGGATGTATATTGGTTTTGAGGACAACTCAATGGACAGTGTAGGGAGAAAAGTTCCTGGCTCCTTGAATGCCGTTCCTGGAGACACTGCGATCAATGTGGGAGATATGTCAAGATGTGTGTTGGTTTTGAGGACGGCTCTCTGGAGAGTCTTAGCAAAGAGGTCACAGGGATAATCAGAGCAATTCTCAGAGACACTGAGAACACACTGAGAACAAGCTCGACAATTCCCTCCTGGCACTTTCCCTGTAGGAGATACCGCAAGACGTTTCTGTAGATTGGGCACAGCGCTCTGCAGGGTGTTAGCAGAGACTTTCCCGGGACAGTGAAACCCTATGTCAGAGACACTGAGAAGAAGCCCCAATGTTCCCTCCAGGCACTTTCAGGGTGGGTGCCTTCTCCACGTGGTTCCTGGTTTCCCTGCAGCGCTGAAGAGAATGTTAGCAAAGAGGTAACCGGGACAGTGAAAACAGTACTCAAAGAGAGGGAGAGCAAGCTCTCTCTTGGCACTTTGGATGTGGGACATACAGCGAGATGTTTGCTGCTTTTGCGTTTGGCTGTTGGGAGATTTACAGCACAAAGATATCTAGTTGATTTGAAGCAGTTCCGAGAAAGTCTAAACATAATCGCCACTTCTCCCTCCTGGCACTTTCCATGTGGGAGATATAGCAGGATGTATATTGGTTTTGAGGACAACTCAATGGACAGTGTAGGGAGAAAAGTTCCTGGCTCCTTGAATGCCGTTCCTGGAGACACTGCGATCAATGTGGGAGATATGTCAAGATGTGTGTTTGTTTTGAGGACGGCTCTCTGGAGAGTCTTAGCAAAGAGGTCACAGGGATAATCAGAGCAATTCTCAGAGACACTGAGAACACACTGAGAACAAGCTCGACAATTCCCTCCTGGCACTTTCCCTGTAGGAGATACCGCAAGACGTTTCTGTAGATTGGGCACAGCGCTCTGCAGGGTGTTAGCAGAGACTTTCCCGGGACAGTGAAACCCTATGTCAGAGACACTGAGAAGAAGCCCCAATGTTCCCTCCAGGCACTTTCAGGGTGGGTGCCTTCTCCACGTGGTTCCTGGTTTCCCTGCAGCGCTGAAGAGAATGTTAGCAAAGAGGTAACCGGGACAGTGAAAACAGTACTCAAAGACAGGGAGAGCAAGCTCTCTCTTGGCACTTTGGATGTGGGACATACAGCGAGATGTTTGCTGCTTTTGCGTTTGGCTGTTGGGAGATTTACAGCACAAAGATATCTAGTTGATTTGAAGCAGTTCCGAGAAAGTCTAAACATAATCGCCACTTCTCCCTCCTGGCACTTTCCATGTGGGAGATATAGCAGGATGTATATTGGTTTTGAGAACAACTCAATGGACAGTGTAGGGAGAAAAGTTCCTGGCTCCTTGAATGCCGTTCCTGGAGACACTGCGATCAATGTGGGAGATATGTCAAGATGTGTGTTGGTTTTGAGGACGGCTCTCTGGAGAGTCTTAGCAAAGAGGTCACAGGGATAATCAGAGCAATTCTCAGAGACACTGAGAACAAGCTCGACAATTCCCTCCTGGCACTTTCCCTGTAGGAGATACCGCAAGACGTTTCTGTAGATTGGGCACAGCGCTCTGCAGGGTGTTAGCAGAGACTTTCCCGGGACAGTGAAACCCTATGTCAGAGACACTGAGAAGAAGCCCCAATGTTCCCTCCAGGCACTTTCAGGGTGGGTGCCTTCTCCACGTGGTTCCTGGTTTCCCTGCAGCGCTGAAGAGAATGTTAGCAAAGAGGTAACCGGGACAGTGAAAACAGTACTCAAAGACAGGGAGAGCAAGCTCTCTCTTGGCACTTTGGATGTGGGACATACAGCGAGATGTTTGCTGCTTTTGCGTTTGGCTGTTGGGAGATTTACAGCACAAAGATATCTAGTTGATTTGAAGCAGTTCCGAGAAAGTCTAAACATAATCGCCACTTCTCCCTCCTGGCACTTTCCATGTGGGAGATATAGCAGGATGTATATTGGTTTTGAGGACAACTCAATGGACAGTGTAGGGAGAAAAGTTCCTGGCTCCTTGAATGCCGTTTCTGGAGACACTGCGATCAATGTGGGAGATATGTCAAGATGTGTGTTTGTTTTGAGGACGGCTCTCTGGACAGTCTTAGCAAAGAGGTCACAGGGATAATCAGAGCAATTCTCAGAGACACTGAGAACACACTGAGAACAAGCTCGACAATTCCCTCCTGGCACTTTCCCTGTAGGAGATACCGCAAGACGTTTCTGTAGATTGGGCACAGCGCTCTGCAGGGTGTTAGCAGAGACTTTCCCGGGACAGTGAAACCCTATGTCAGAGACACTGAGAAGAAGCCCCAATGTTCCCTCCAGGCACTTTCAGTGTGGGTGCCTTCTCCACGTGGTTCCTGGTTTCCCTGCAGCGCTGAAGAGAATGTTAGCAAAGAGGTAACCGGGACAGTGAAAACAGTACTCAAAGAGAGGGAGAGCAAGCTCTCTCTTGGCACTTTGGATGTGGGACATACAGCGAGATGTTTGCTGCTTTTGCGTTTGGCTGTTGGGAGATTTACAGCACAAAGATATCTAGTTGATTTGAAGCAGTTCCGAGAAAGTCTAAACATAATTGCCACTTCTCCCTCCTGGCACTTTCCATGTGGGAGATATAGCAGGATGTATATTGGTTTTGAGGACAACTCAATGGACAGTGTAGGGAGAAAAGTTCCTGGCTCCTTGAATGCCGTTTCTGGAGACACTGCGATCAATGTGGGAGATATGTCAAGATGTGTGTTTGTTTTGAGGACGGCTCTCTGGAGAGTCTTAGCAAAGAGGTCACAGGGATAATCAGAGCAATTCTCAGAGACACTGAGAACACACTGAGAACAAGCTCGACAATTCCCTCCTGGCACTTTCCCTGTAGGAGATACCGCAAGACGTTTCTGTAGATTGGGCACAGCGCTCTGCAGGGTGTTAGCAGAGACTTTCCCGGGACAGTGAAACCCTATGTCAGAGACACTGAGAAGAAGCCCCAATGTTCCCTCCAGGCACTTTCAGGGTGGGTGCCTTCTCCACGTGGTTCCTGGTTTCCCTGCAGCGCTGAAGAGAATGTTAGCAAAGAGGTAACCGGGACAGTGAAAACAGTACTCAAAGACAGGGAGAGCAAGCTCTCTCTTGGCACTTTGGATGTGGGACATACAGCGAGATGTTTGCTGCTTTTGCGTTTGGCTGTTGGGAGATTTACAGCACAAAGATATCTAGTTGATTTGAAGCAGTTCCGAGAAAGTCTAAACATAATCGCCACTTCTCCCTCCTGGCACTTTCCATGTGGGAGATATAGCAGGATGTATATTGGTTTTGAGGACAACTCAATGGACAGTGTAGGGAGAAAAGTTCCTGGCTCCTTGAATGCCGTTCCTGGAGACACTGCGATCAATGTGGGAGATATGTCAAGATGTGTGTTTGTTTTGAGGACGGCTCTCTGGAGAGTCTTAGCAAAGAGGTCACAGGGATAATCAGAGCAATTCTCAGAGACACTGAGAACACATTGAGAACAAGCTCGACAATTCCCTCCTGGCACTTTCCCTGTAGGAGATACCGCAAGACGTTTCTGTAGATTGGGCACAGCGCTCTGCAGGGTGTTAGCAGAGACTTTCCCGGGACAGTGAAACCCTATGTCAGAGACACTGAGAAGAAGCCCCAATGTTCCCTCCAGGCACTTTCAGTGTGGGTGCCTTCTCCACGTGGTTCCTGGTTTCCCTGCAGCGCTGAAGAGAATGTTAGCAAAGAGGTAACCGGGACAGTGAAAACAGTACTCAAAGACAGGGAGAGCAAGCTCTCTCTTGGCACTTTGGATGTGGGACATACAGCGAGATGTTTGCTGCTTTTGCGTTTGGCTGTTGGGAGATTTACAGCACAAAGATATCTAGTTGATTTGAAGCAGTTCCGAGAAAGTCTAAACATAATCGCCACTTCTCCCTCCTGGCACTTTCCATGTGGGAGATATAGCAGGATGTATATTGGTTTTGAGGACAACTCAATGGACAGTGTAGGGAGAAAAGTTCCTGGCTCCTTGAATGCCGTTCCTGGAGACACTGCGATCAATGTGGGAGATATGTCAAGATGTGTGTTTGTTTTGAGGACGGCTCTCTGGAGAGTCTTAGCAAAGAGGTCACAGGGATAATCAGAGCAATTCTCAGAGACACTGAGAACACACTGAGAACAAGCTCGACAATTCCCTCCTGGCACTTTCCCTGTAGGAGATACCGCAAGACGTTTCTGTAGATTGGGCACAGCGCTCTGCAGGGTGTTAGCAGAGACTTTCCCGGGACAGTGAAACCCTATGTCAGAGACACCGAGAAGAAGCCCCAGTGTTCCCTCCAGGCACTTTCAGTGTGGGTGCCTTCTCCACGTGGTTCCTGGTTTCCCTGCAGCGCTGAAGAGAATGTTAGCAAAGAGGTAACCGGGACAGTGAAAACAGTACTCAAAGACAGGGAGAGCAAGCTCTCTCTTGGCACTTTGGATGTGGGACATACAGCGAGATGTTTGCTGCTTTTGCATTTGGCTGTTGGGAGATTTACAGCACAAAGATATCTAGTTGATTTGAAGCAGTTCCGAGAAAGTCTAAACATAATCGCCACTTCTCCCTCCTGGCACTTTCCATGTGGGAGATATAGCAGGATGTATATTGGTTTTGAGGACAACTCAATGGACAGTGTAGGGAGAAAAGTTCCTGGCTCCTTGAATGCCGTTCCTGGAGACACTGCGATCAATGTGGGAGATATGTCAAGATGTGTGTTTGTTTTGAGGACGGCTCTCTGGAGAGTCTTAGCAAAGAGGTCACAGGGATAATCAGAGCAATTCTCAGAGACACTGAGAACACACTGAGAACAAGCTCGACAATTCCCTCCTGGCACTTTCCCTGTAGGAGATACCGCAAGACGTTTCTGTAGATTGGGCACAGCGCTCTGCAGGGTGTTAGCAGAGACTTTCCCGGGACAGTGAAACCCTATGTCAGAGACACTGAGAAGAAGCCCCAATGTTCCCTCCAGGCACTTTCAGTGTGGGTGCCTTCTCCACGTGGTTCCTGGTTTCCCTGCAGCGCTGAAGAGAATGTTAGCAAAGAGGTAACCGGGACAGTGAAAACAGTACTCAAAGACAGGGAGAGCAAGCTCTCTCTTGGCACTTTGGATGTGGGACATACAGCGAGATGTTTGCTGCTTTTGCGTTTGGCTGTTGGGAGATTTACAGCACAAAGATATCTAGTTGATTTGAAGCAGTTCCGAGAAAGTCTAAACATAATCGCCACTTCTCCCTCCTGGCACTTTCCATGTGGGAGATATAGCAGGATGTATATTGGTTTTGAGGACAACTCAATGGACAGTGTAGGGAGAAAAGTTCCTGGCTCCTTGAATGCCGTTCCTGGAGACACTGCGATCAATGTGGGAGATATGTCAAGATGTGTGTTTGTTTTGAGGACGGCTCTCTGGAGAGTCTTAGCAAAGAGGTCACAGGGATAATCAGAGCAATTCTCAGAGACACTGAGAACAAGCTCGACAATTCCCTCCTGGCACTTTCCCTGTAGGAGATACCGCAAGACGTTTCTGTAGATTGGGCACAGCGCTCTGCAGGGTGTTAGCAGAGGCTTTCCCGGGACAGTGAAACCCTATGTCAGAGACACTGAGAAGAAGCCCCAATGTTCCCTCCAGGCACTTTCAGTGTGGGTGCCTTCTCCACGTGGTTCCTGGTTTCCCTGCAGCGCTGAAGAGAATGTTAGCAAAGAGGTAACCGGGACAGTGAAAACAGTACTCAAAGACAGGGAGAGCAAGCTCTCTCTTGGCACTTTGGATGTGGGACATACAGCGAGATGTTTGCTGCTTTTGCGTTTGGCTGTTGGGAGATTTACAGCACAAAGATATCTAGTTGATTTGAAGCAGTTCCGAGAAAGTCTAAACATAATCGCCACTTCTCCCTCCTGGCACTTTCCATGTGGGAGATATAGCAGGATGTATATTGGTTTTGAGGACAACTCAATGGACAGTGTAGGGAGAAAAGTTCCTGGCTCCTTGAATGCCGTTCCTGGAGACACTGCGATCAATGTGGGAGATATGTCAAGATGTGTGTTTGTTTTGAGGACGGCTCTCTGGAGAGTCTTAGCAAAGAGGTCACAGGGATAATCAGAGCAATTCTCAGAGACACTGAGAACACATTGAGAACAAGCTCGACAATTCCCTCCTGGCACTTTCCCTGTAGGAGATACCGCAAGACGTTTCTGTAGATTGGGCACAGCGCTCTGCAGGGTGTTAGCAGAGACTTTCCCGGGACAGTGAAACCCTATGTCAGAGACACTGAGAAGAAGCCCCAATGTTCCCTCCAGGCACTTTCAGGGTGGGTGCCTTCTCCACGTGGTTCCTGGTTTCCCTGCAGCGCTGAAGAGAATGTTAGCAAAGAGGTAACCGGGACAGTGAAAACAGTACTCAAAGAGAGGGAGAGCAAGCTCTCTCTTGGCACTTTGGATGTGGGACATACAGCGAGATGTTTGCTGCTTTTGCGTTTGGCTGTTGGGAGATTTACAGCACAAAGATATCTAGTTGATTTGAAGCAGTTCCGAGAAAGTCTAAACATAATCGCCACTTCTCCCTCCTGGCACTTTCCATGTGGGAGATATAGCAGGATGTATATTGGTTTTGAGGACAACTCAATGGACAGTGTAGGGAGAAAAGTTCCTGGCTCCTTGAATGCCGTTTCTGGAGAAACTGCGATCAATGTGGGAGATATGTCAAGATGTGTGTTTGTTTTGAGGACGGCTCTCTGGAGAGTCTTAGCAAAGAGGTCACAGGGATAATCAGAGCAATTCTCAGAGACACTGAGAACACACTGAGAACAAGCTCGACAATTCCCTCCTGGCACTTTCCCTGTAGGAGATACCGCAAGACGTTTCTGTAGATTGGGCACAGCGCTCTGCAGGGTGTTAGCAGAGACTTTCCCGGGACAGTGAAACCCTATGTCAGAGACACTGAGAAGAAGCCCCAATGTTCCCTCCAGGCACTTTCAGGGTGGGTGCCTTCTCCACGTGGTTCCTGGTTTCCCTGCAGCGCTGAAGAGAATGTTAGCAAAGAGGTAACCGGGACAGTGAAAACAGTACTCAAAGACAGGGAGAGCAAGCTCTCTCTTGGCACTTTGGATGTGGGACATACAGCGAGATATTTGCTGCTTTTGCGTTTGGCTGTTGGGAGATTTACAGCACAAAGATATCTAGTTGATTTGAAGCAGTTCCGAGAAAGTCTAAACATAATCGCCACTTCTCCCTCCTGGCACTTTCCATGTGGGAGATATAGCAGGATGTATATTGGTTTTGAGGACAACTCAATGGACAGTGTAGGGAGAAAAGTTCCTGGCTCCTTGAATGCCGTTCCTGGAGACACTGCGATCAATGTGGGAGATATGTCAAGATGTGTGTTTGTTTTGAGGACGGCTCTCTGGAGAGTCTTAGCAAAGAGGTCACAGGGATAATCAGAGCAATTCTCAGAGACACTGAGAACAAGCTCGACAATTCCCTCCCGGCACTTTCCCTGTAGGAGATACCGCAAGACGTTTCTGTAGATTGGGCACAGCGCTCTGCAGGGTGTTAGCAGAGACTTTCCCGGGACAGTGAAACCCTATGTCAGAGACACTGAGAAGAAGCCCCAATGTTCCCTCCAGGCACTTTCAGGGTGGGTGCCTTCTCCACGTGGTTCCTGGTTTCCCTGCAGCGCTGAAGAGAATGTTAGCAAAGAGGTAACCGGGACAGTGAAAACAGTACTCAAAGAGAGGGAGAGCAAGCTCTCTCTTGGCACTTTGGATGTGGGACATACAGCGAGATGTTTGCTGCTTTTGCGTTTGGCTGTTGGGAGATTTACAGCACAAAGATATCTAGTTGATTTGAAGCAGTTCCGAGAAAGTCTAAACATAATCGCCACTTCTCCCTCCTGGCACTTTCCATGTGGGAGATATAGCAGGATGTATATTGGTTTTGAGGACAACTCAATGGACAGTGTAGGGAGAAAAGTTCCTGGCTCCTTGAATGCCGTTTCTGGAGACACTGCGATCAATGTGGGAGATATGTCAAGATGTGTGTTTGTTTTGAGGACGGCTCTGTGGAGAGTCTTAGCAAAGAGGTCACAGGGATAATCAGAGCAATTCTCAGAGACACTGAGAACACATTGAGAACAAGCTCGACAATTCCCTCCTGGCACTTTCCCTGTAGGAGATACCGCAAGACGTTTCTGTAGATTGGGCACAGCGCTCTGCAGGGTGTTAGCAGAGACTTTCCCGGGACAGTGAAACCCTATGTCAGAGACACTGAGAAGAAGCCCCAATGTTCCCTCCAGGCACTTTCAGTGTGGGTGCCTTCTCCACGTGGTTCCTGGTTTCCCTGCAGCGCTGAAGAGAATGTTAGCAAAGAGGTAACCGGGACAGTGAAAACAGTACTCAAAGAGAGGGAGAGCAAGCTCTCTCTTGGCACTTTGGATGTGGGACATACAGCGAGATGTTTGCTGCTTTTGCGTTTGGCTGTTGGGAGATTTACAGCACAAAGATATCTAGTTGATTTGAAGCAGTTCCGAGAAAGTCTAAACATAATCGCCACTTCTCCCTCCTGGCACTTTCCATGTGGGAGATATAGCAGGATGTATATTGGTTTTGAGGACAACTCAATGGACAGTGTAGGGAGAAAAGTTCCTGGCTCCTTGAATGCCGTTCCTGGAGACACTGCGATCAATGTGGGAGATATGTCAAGATGTGTGTTGGTTTTGAGGACGGCTCTCTGGAGAGTCTTAGCAAAGAGGTCACAGGGATAATCAGAGCAATTCTCAGAGACACTGAGAACAAGCTCGACAATTCCCTCCTGGCACTTTCCCTGTAGGAGATACCGCAAGACGTTTCTGTAGATTGGGCACAGCGCTCTGCAGGGTGTTAGCAGAGACTTTCCCGGGACAGTGAAACCCTATGTCAGAGACACTGAGAAGAAGCCCCAATGCTCCCTCCATGCACTTTCAGGGTGGGTGCCTTCTCCACGTGGTTCCTGGTTTCCCTGCAGCGCTGAAGAGAATGTTAGCAAAGAGGTAACCGGGACAGTGAAAACAGTACTCAAAGAGAGGGAGATCAAGCTCTTTCTTGGCACTTTGGATGTGGGACATACAGCGAGATGTTTGCTGCTTTTGCGTTTGGCTGTTGGGAGATTTACAGCACAAAGATATCTAGTTGATTTGAAGCAGTTCCGAGAAAGTCTAAACATAATCGCCACTTCTCCCTCCTGGCACTTTCCATGTGGGAGATATAGCAGGATGTATATTGGTTTTGAGGACAACTCAATGGACAGTGTAGGGAGAAAAGTTCCTGGCTCCTTGAATGCCGTTCCTGGAGACACTGCGATCAATGTGGGAGATATGTCAAGATGTGTGTTTGTTTTGAGGACGGCTCTCTGGAGAGTCTTAGCAAAGAGGTCACAGGGATAATCAGAGCAATTCTCAGAGACACTGAGAACACACTGAGAACAAGCTCGACAATTCCCTCCTGGCACTTTCCCTGTAGGAGATACCGCAAGACGTTTCTGTAGATTGGGCACAGCGCTCTGCAGGGTGTTAGCAGAGACTTTCCCGGGACAGTGAAACCCTATGTCAGAGACACTGAGAAGAAGCCCCAATGTTCCCTCCAGGCACTTTCAGGGTGGGTGCCTTCTCCACGTGGTTCCTGGTTTCCCTGCAGCGCTGAAGAGAATGTTAGCAAAGAGGTAACCGGGACAGTGAAAACAGTACTCAAAGACAGGGAGAGCAAGCTCTCTCTTGGCACTTTGGATGTGGGACATACAGCGAGATGTTTGCTGCTTTTGCGTTTGGCTGTTGGGAGATTTACAGCACAAAGATATCTAGTTGATTTGAAGCAGTTCCGAGAAAGTCTAAACATAATCGCCACTTCTCCCTCCTGGCACTTTCCATGTGGGAGATATAGCAGGATGTATATTGGTTTTGAGGACAACTCAATGGACAGTGTAGGGAGAAAAGTTCCTGGCTCCTTGAATGCCGTTTCTGGAGACACTGCGATCAATGTGGGAGATATGTCAAGATGTGTGTTTGTTTTGAGGACGGCTCTCTGGAGAGTCTTAGCAAAGAGGTCACAGGGATAATCAGAGCAATTCTCAGAGACACTGAGAACACACTGAGAACAAGCTCGACAATTCCCTCCTGGCACTTTCCCTGTAGGAGATACCGCAAGACATTTCTGTAGATTGGGCACAGCGCTCTGCAGGGTGTTAGCAGAGACTTTCCCGGGACAGTGAAACCCTATGTCAGAGACACTGAGAAGAAGCCCCAATGTTCCCTCCAGGCACTTTCAGTGTGGGTGCCTTCTCCACGTGGTTCCTGGTTTCCCTGCAGCGCTGAAGAGAATGTTAGCAAAGAGGTAACCGGGACAGTGAAAACAGTACTCAAAGACAGGGAGAGCAAGCTCTCTCTTGGCACTTTGGATGTGGGACATACAGCGAGATGTTTGCTGCTTTTGCGTTTGGCTGTTGGGAGATTTACAGCACAAAGATATCTAGTTGATTTGAAGCAGTTCCGAGAAAGTCTAAACATAATCGCCACTTCTCCCTCCTGGCACTTTCCATGTGGGAGATATAGCAGGATGTATATTGGTTTTGAGGACAACTCAATGGACAGTGTAGGGAGAAAAGTTCCTGGCTCCTTGAATGCCGTTCCTGGAGACACTGCGATCAATGTGGGAGATATGTCAAGATGTGTGTTGGTTTTCAGGACGGCTCTCTGGAGAGTCTTAGCAAAGAGGTCACAGGGATAATCAGAGCAATTCTCAGAGACACTGAGAACAAGCTCCACAATTCCCTCCTGGCACTTTCCCTGTAGGAGATACCGCAAGACGTTTCTGTAGATTGGGCACAGCGCTCTGCAGGGTGTTAGCAGAGACTTTCCCGGGACAGTGAAACCCTATGTCAGAGACACTGAGAAGAAGCCCCAATGTTCCCTCCAGGCACTTTCAGGGTGGGTGCCTTCTCCACGTGGTTCCTGGTTTCCCTGCAGCGCTGAAGAGAATGTTAGCAAAGAGGTAACCGGGACAGTGAAAACAGTACTCAAAGAGAGGGAGAGCAAGCTCTCTCTTGGCACTTTGGATGTGGGACATACAGCGAGATGTTTGCTGCTTTTGCGTTTGGCTGTTGGGAGATTTACAGCACAAAGATATCTAGTTGATTTGAAGCAGTTCCGAGAAAGTCTAAACATAATCGCCACTTCTCCCTCCTGGCACTTTCCATGTGGGAGATATAGCAGGATGTATATTGGTTTTGAGGACAACTCAATGGACAGTGTAGGGAGAAAAGTTCCTGGCTCCTTGAATGCCGTTCCTGGAGACACTGCGATCAATGTGGGAGATATGTCAAGATGTGTGTTTGTTTTGAGGACGGCTCTCTGGAGAGTCTTTGCAAAGAGGTCACAGGGATAATCAGAGCAATTCTCAGAGACACTGAGAACAAGCTCGACAATTCCCTCCTGGCACTTTCCCTGTAGGAGATACCGCAAGACGTTTCTGTAGATTGGGCACAGCGCTCTGCACGGTGTTAGCAGAGACTTTCCCGGGACAGTGAAACCCTATGTCAGAGACACTGAGAAGAAGCCCCAATGTTCCCTCCAGGCACTTTCAGGGTGGGTGCCTTCTCCACGTGGTTCCTGGTTTCCCTGCAGCGCTGAAGAGAATGTTAGCAAAGAGGTAACCGGGACAGTGAAAACAGTACTCAAAGACAGGGAGAGCAAGCTCTCTCTTGGCACTTTGGATGTGGGACATACAGCGAGATGTTTGCTGCTTTTGCGTTTGGCTGTTGGGAGATTTACAGCACAAAGATATCTAGTTGATTTGAAGCAGTTCCGAGAAAGTCTAAACATAATCGCCACTTCTCCCTCCTGGCACTTTCCATGTGGGAGATATAGCAGGATGTATATTGGTTTTGAGGACAACTCAATGGACAGTGTAGGGAGAAAAGTTCCTGGCTCCTTGAATGCCGTTCCTGGAGACACTGCGATCAATGTGGGAGATATGTCAAGATGTGTGTTGGTTTTGAGGACGGCTCTCTGGAGAGTCTTAGCAAAGAGGTCACAGGGATAATCAGAGCAATTCTCAGAGACACTGAGAACACATTGAGAACAAGCTCGACAATTCCCTCCTGGCACTTTCCCTGTAGGAGATACCGCAAGACGTTTCTGTAGATTGGGCACAGCGCTCTGCAGGGTGTTAGCAGAGACTTTCCCGGGACAGTGAAACCCTATGTCAGAGACACTGAGAAGAAGCCCCAATGTTCCCTCCAGGCACTTTCAGGGTGGGTGCCTTCTCCACGTGGTTCCTGGTTTCCCTGCAGCGCTGAAGAGAATGTTAGCAAAGAGGTAACCGGGACAGTGAAAACAGTACTCAAAGACAGGGAGAGCAAGCTCTCTCTTGGCACTTTGGATGTGGGACATACAGCGAGATGTTTGCTGCTTTTGCGTTTGGCTGTTGGGAGATTTACAGCACAAAGATATCTAGTTGATTTGAAGCAGTTCCGAGAAAGTCTAAACATAATCGCCACTTCTCCCTCCTGGCACTTTCCATGTGGGAGATATAGCAGGATGTATATTGGTTTTGAGGACAACTCAATGGACAGTGTAGGGAGAAAAGTTCCTGGCTCCTTGAATGCCGTTCCTGGAGACACTGCGATCAATGTGGGAGATATGTCAAGATGTGTGTTGGTTTTGAGGACGGCTCTCTGGAGAGTCTTAGCAAAGAGGTCACACAGATAATCAGAGCAATTCTCAGAGACACTGAGAACAAGCTCGACAATTCCCTCCTGGCACTTTCCCTGTAGGAGATACCGCAAGACGTTTCTGTAGATTGGGCACAGCGCTCTGCAGGGTGTTAGCAGAGACTTTCCCGGGACAGTGAAACCCTATGTCAGAGACACTGAGAAGAAGCCCCAATGCTCCCTCCAGGCACTTTCAGTGTGGGTGCCTTCTCCACGTGGTTCCTGGTTTCCCTGCAGCGCTGAAGAGAATGTTAGCAAAGAGGTAACCGGGACAGTGAAAACAGTACTCAAAGACAGGGAGAGCAAGCTCTCTCTTGGCACTTTGGATGTGGGACATACAGCGAGATGTTTGCTGCTTTTGCGTTTGGCTGTTGGGAGATTTACAGCACAAAGATATCTAGTTGATTTGAAGCAGTTCCGAGAAAGTCTAAACATAATCGCCACTTCTCCCTCCTGGCACTTTCCATGTGGGAGATATAGCAGGATGTATATTGGTTTTGAGGACAACTCAATGGACAGTGTAGGGAGAAAAGTTCCTGGCTCCTTGAATGCCGTTCCTGGAGACACTGCGATCAATGTGGGAGATATGTCAAGATGTGTGTTGGTTTTGAGGACGGCTCTCTGGAGAGTCTTAGCAAAGAGGTCACAGGGATAATCAGAGCAATTCTCAGAGACACTGAGAACAAGCTCGACAATTCCCTCCTGGCACTTTCCCTGTAGGAGATACCGCAAGACGTTTCTGTAGATTGGGCACAGCGCTCTGCAGGGTGTTAGCAGAGACTTTCCCGGGACAGTGAAACCCTATGTCAGAGACACTGAGAAGAAGCCCCAATGCTCCCTCCATGCACTTTCAGGGTGGGTGCCTTCTCCACGTGGTTCCTGGTTTCCCTGCAGCGCTGAAGAGAATGTTAGCAAAGAGGTAACCGGGACAGTGAAAACAGTACTCAAAGAGAGGGAGATCAAGCTCTTTCTTGGCACTTTGGATGTGGGACATACAGCGAGATGTTTGCTGCTTTTGCGTTTGGCTGTTGGGAGATTTACAGCACAAAGATATCTAGTTGATTTGAAGCAGTTCCGAGAAAGTCTAAACATAATCGCCACTTCTCCCTCCTGGCACTTTCCATGTGGGAGATATAGCAGGATGTATATTGGTTTTGAGGACAACTCAATGGACAGTGTAGGGAGAAAAGTTCCTGGCTCCTTGAATGCCGTTCCTGGAGACACTGCGATCAATGTGGGAGATATGTCAAGATGTGTGTTTGTTTTGAGGACGGCTCTCTGGAGAGTCTTAGCAAAGAGGTCACAGGGATAATCAGAGCAATTCTCAGAGACACTGAGAACACACTGAGAACAAGCTCGACAATTCCCTCCTGGCACTTTCCCTGTAGGAGATACCGCAAGACGTTTCTGTAGATTGGGCACAGCGCTCTGCAGGGTGTTAGCAGAGACTTTCCCGGGACAGTGAAACCCTATGTCAGAGACACTGAGAAGAAGCCCCAATGTTCCCTCCAGGCACTTTCAGGGTGGGTGCCTTCTCCACGTGGTTCCTGGTTTCCCTGCAGCGCTGAAGAGAATGTTAGCAAAGAGGTAACCGGGACAGTGAAAACAGTACTCAAAGACAGGGAGAGCAAGCTCTCTCTTGGCACTTTGGATGTGGGACATACAGCGAGATGTTTGCTGCTTTTGCGTTTGGCTGTTGGGAGATTTACAGCACAAAGATATCTAGTTGATTTGAAGCAGTTCCGAGAAAGTCTAAACATAATCGCCACTTCTCCCTCCTGGCACTTTCCATGTGGGAGATATAGCAGGATGTATATTGGTTTTGAGGACAACTCAATGGACAGTGTAGGGAGAAAAGTTCCTGGCTCCTTGAATGCCGTTTCTGGAGACACTGCGATCAATGTGGGAGATATGTCAAGATGTGTGTTTGTTTTGAGGACGGCTCTCTGGAGAGTCTTAGCAAAGAGGTCACAGGGATAATCAGAGCAATTCTCAGAGACACTGAGAACACACTGAGAACAAGCTCGACAATTCCCTCCTGGCACTTTCCCTGTAGGAGATACCGCAAGACGTTTCTGTAGATTGGGCACAGCGCTCTGCAGGGTGTTAGCAGAGACTTTCCCGGGACAGTGAAACCCTATGTCAGAGACACTGAGAAGAAGCCCCAATGTTCCCTCCAGGCACTTTCAGTGTGGGTGCCTTCTCCACGTGGTTCCTGGTTTCCCTGCAGCGCTGAAGAGAATGTTAGCAAAGAGGTAACCGGGACAGTGAAAACAGTACTCAAAGACAGGGAGAGCAAGCTCTCTCTTGGCACTTTGGATGTGGGACATACAGCGAGATGTTTGCTGCTTTTGCGTTTGGCTGTTGGGAGATTTACAGCACAAAGATATCTAGTTGATTTGAAGCAGTTCCGAGAAAGTCTAAACATAATCGCCACTTCTCCCTCCTGGCACTTTCCATGTGGGAGATATAGCAGGATGTATATTGGTTTTGAGGACAACTCAATGGACAGTGTAGGGAGAAAAGTTCCTGGCTCCTTGAATGCCGTTCCTGGAGACACTGCGATCAATGTGGGAGATATGTCAAGATGTGTGTTGGTTTTCAGGACGGCTCTCTGGAGAGTCTTAGCAAAGAGGTCACAGGGATAATCAGAGCAATTCTCAGAGACACTGAGAACAAGCTCCACAATTCCCTCCTGGCACTTTCCCTGTAGGAGATACCGCAAGACGTTTCTGTAGATTGGGCACAGCGCTCTGCAGGGTGTTAGCAGAGACTTTCCCGGGACAGTGAAACCCTATGTCAGAGACACTGAGAAGAAGCCCCAATGTTCCCTCCAGGCACTTTCAGGGTGGGTGCCTTCTCCACGTGGTTCCTGGTTTCCCTGCAGCGCTGAAGAGAATGTTAGCAAAGAGGTAACCGGGACAGTGAAAACAGTACTCAAAGAGAGGGAGAGCAAGCTCTCTCTTGGCACTTTGGATGTGGGACATACAGCGAGATGTTTGCTGCTTTTGCGTTTGGCTGTTGGGAGATTTACAGCACAAAGATATCTAGTTGATTTGAAGCAGTTCCGAGAAAGTCTAAACATAATCGCCACTTCTCCCTCCTGGCACTTTCCATGTGGGAGATATAGCAGGATGTATATTGGTTTTGAGGACAACTCAATGGACAGTGTAGGGAGAAAAGTTCCTGGCTCCTTGAATGCCGTTCCTGGAGACACTGCGATCAATGTGGGAGATATGTCAAGATGTGTGTTTGTTTTGAGGACGGCTCTCTGGAGAGTCTTAGCAAAGAGGTCACACAGATAATCAGAGCAATTCTCAGAGACACTGAGAACAAGCTCGACAATTCCCTCCTGGCACTTTCCCTGTAGGAGATACCGCAAGACGTTTCTGTAGATTGGGCACAGCGCTCTGCACGGTGTTAGCAGAGACTTTCCCGGGACAGTGAAACCCTATGTCAGAGACACTGAGAAGAAGCCCCAATGTTCCCTCCAGGCACTTTCAGGGTGGGTGCCTTCTCCACGTGGTTCCTGGTTTCCCTGCAGCGCTGAAGAGAATGTTAGCAAAGAGGTAACCGGGACAGTGAAAACAGTACTCAAAGACAGGGAGAGCAAGCTCTCTCTTGGCACTTTGGATGTGGGACATACAGCGAGATGTTTGCTGCTTTTGCGTTTGGCTGTTGGGAGATTTACAGCACAAAGATATCTAGTTGATTTGAAGCAGTTCCGAGAAAGTCTAAACATAATCGCCACTTCTCCCTCCTGGCACTTTCCATGTGGGAGATATAGCAGGATGTATATTGGTTTTGAGGACAACTCAATGGACAGTGTAGGGAGAAAAGTTCCTGGCTCCTTGAATGCCGTTCCTGGAGACACTGCGATCAATGTGGGAGATATGTCAAGATGTGTGTTGGTTTTGAGGACGGCTCTCTGGAGAGTCTTAGCAAAGAGGTCACAGGGATAATCAGAGCAATTCTCAGAGACACTGAGAACACATTGAGAACAAGCTCGACAATTCCCTCCTGGCACTTTCCCTGTAGGAGATACCGCAAGACGTTTCTGTAGATTGGGCACAGCGCTCTGCAGGGTGTTAGCAGAGACTTTCCCGGGACAGTGAAACCCTATGTCAGAGACACTGAGAAGAAGCCCCAATGTTCCCTCCAGGCACTTTCAGGGTGGGTGCCTTCTCCACGTGGTTCCTGGTTTCCCTGCAGCGCTGAAGAGAATGTTAGCAAAGAGGTAACCGGGACAGTGAAAACAGTACTCAAAGACAGGGAGAGCAAGCTCTCTCTTGGCACTTTGGATGTGGGACATACAGCGAGATGTTTGCTGCTTTTGCGTTTGGCTGTTGGGAGATTTACAGCACAAAGATATCTAGTTGATTTGAAGCAGTTCCGAGAAAGTCTAAACATAATCGCCACTTCTCCCTCCTGGCACTTTCCATGTGGGAGATATAGCAGGATGTATATTGGTTTTGAGGACAACTCAATGGACAGTGTAGGGAGAAAAGTTCCTGGCTCCTTGAATGCCGTTCCTGGAGACACTGCGATCAATGTGGGAGATATGTCAAGATGTGTGTTGGTTTTGAGGACGGCTCTCTGGAGAGTCTTAGCAAAGAGGTCACACAGATAATCAGAGCAATTCTCAGAGACACTGAGAACAAGCTCGACAATTCCCTCCTGGCACTTTCCCTGTAGGAGATACCGCAAGACGTTTCTGTAGATTGGGCACAGCGCTCTGCAGGGTGTTAGCAGAGACTTTCCCGGGACAGTGAAACCCTATGTCAGAGACACTGAGAAGAAGCCCCAATGCTCCCTCCAGGCACTTTCAGTGTGGGTGCCTTCTCCACGTGGTTCCTGGTTTCCCTGCAGCGCTGAAGAGAATGTTAGCAAAGAGGTAACCGGGACAGTGAAAACAGTACTCAAAGACAGGGAGAGCAAGCTCTCTCTTGGCACTTTGGATGTGGGACATACAGCGAGATGTTTGCTGCTTTTGCGTTTGGCTGTTGGGAGATTTACAGCACAAAGATATCTAGTTGATTTGAAGCAGTTCCGAGAAAGTCTAAACATAATCGCCACTTCTCCCTCCTGGCACTTTCCATGTGGGAGATATAGCAGGATGTATATTGGTTTTGAGGACAACTCAATGGACAGTGTAGGGAGAAAAGTTCCTGGCTCCTTGAATGCCGTTCCTGGAGACACTGCGATCAATGTGGGAGATATGTCAAGATGTGTGTTTGTTTTGAGGACGGCTCTCTGGAGAGTCTTAGCAAAGAGGTCACAGGGATAATCAGAGCAATTCTCAGAGACACTGAGAACACATTGAGAACAAGCTCGACAATTCCCTCCTGGCACTTTCCCTGTAGGAGATACCGCAAGACGTTTCTGTAGATTGGGCACAGCGCTCTGCACGGTGTTAGCAGAGACTTTCCCGGGACAGTGAAACCCTATGTCAGAGACACTGAGAAGAAGCCCCAATGTTCCCTCCAGGCACTTTCAGGGTGGGTGCCTTCTCCACGTGGTTCCTGGTTTCCCTGCAGCGCTGAAGAGAATGTTAGCAAAGAGGTAACCGGGACAGTGAAAACAGTACTCAAAGACAGGGAGAGCAAGCTCTCTCTTGGCACTTTGGATGTGGGACATACAGCGAGATGTTTGCTGCTTTTCCATTTGGCTGTTGGGAGATTTACAGCACAAAGATATCTAGTTGATTTGAAGCAGTTCCGAGAAAGTCTAAACATAATCGCCACTTCTCCCTCCTGGCACTTTCCATGTGGGAGATATAGCAGGATGTATATTGGTTTTGAGGACAACTCAATGGACAGTGTAGGGAGAAAAGTTCCTGGCTCCTTGAATGCCGTTCCTGGAGACACTGCGATCAATGTGGGAGATATGTCAAGATGTGTGTTTGTTTTGAGGACGGCTCTCTGGAGAGTCTTAGCAAAGAGGTCACAGGGATAATCAGAGCAATTCTCAGAGACACTGAGAACACACTGAGAACAAGCTCGACAATTCCCTCCTGGCACTTTCCCTGTAGGAGATACCGCAAGACGTTTCTGTAGATTGGGCACAGCGCTCTGCAGGGTGTTAGCAGAGACTTTCCCGGGACAGTGAAACCCTATGTCAGAGACACTGAGAAGAAGCCCCAATGTTCCCTCCAGGCACTTTCAGTGTGGGTGCCTTCTCCACGTGGTTCCTGGTTTCCCTGCAGCGCTGAAGAGAATGTTAGCAAAGAGGTAACCGGGACAGTGAAAACAGTACTCAAAGACAGGGAGAGCAAGCTCTCTCTTGGCACTTTGGATGTGGGACATACAGCGAGATGTTTGCTGCTTTTGCGTTTGGCTGTTGGGAGATTTACAGCACAAAGATATCTAGTTGATTTGAAGCAGTTCCGAGAAAGTCTAAACATAATCGCCACTTCTCCCTCCTGGCACTTTCCATGTGGGAGATATAGCAGGATGTATATTGGTTTTGAGGACAACTCAATGGACAGTGTAGGGAGAAAAGTTCCTGGCTCCTTGAATGCCGTTTCTGGAGACACTGCGATCAATGTGGGAGATATGTCAAGATGTGTGTTTGTTTTGAGGACGGCTCTCTGGAGAGTCTTAGCAAAGAGGTCACAGGGATAATCAGAGCAATTCTCAGAGACACTGAGAACACACTGAGAACAAGCTCGACAATTCCCTCCTGGCACTTTCCCTGTAGGAGATACCGCAAGACGTTTCTGTAGATTGGGCACAGCGCTCTGCAGGGTGTTAGCAGAGACTTTCCCGGGACAGTGAAACCCTATGTCAGAGACACTGAGAAGAAGCCCCAATGTTCCCTCCAGGCACTTTCAGGGTGGGTGCCTTCTCCACGTGGTTCCTGGTTTCCCTGCAGCGCTGAAGAGAATGTTAGCAAAGAGGTAACCGGGACAGTGAAAACAGTACTCAAAGACAGGGAGAGCAAGCTCTCTCTTGGCACTTTGGATGTGGGACATACAGCGAGATGTTTGCTGCTTTTGCGTTTGGCTGTTGGGAGATTTACAGCACAAAGATATCTAGTTGATTTGAAGCAGTTCCGAGAAAGTCTAAACATAATCGCCACTTCTCCCTCCTGGCACTTTCCATGTGGGAGATATAGCAGGATGTATATTGGTTTTGAGGACAACTCAATGGAGAGTGTAGGGAGAAAAGTTCCTGGCTCCTTGAATGCCGTTCCTGGAGACACTGCGATCAATGTGGGAGATATGTCAAGATGTGTGTTTGTTTTGAGGACGGCTCTCTGGAGAGTCTTAGCAAAGAGGTCACAGGGATAATCAGAGCAATTCTCAGAGACACTGAGAACAAGCTCGACAATTCCCTCCTGGCACTTTCCCTGTAGGAGATACCGCAAGACGTTTCTGTAGATTGGGCACAGCGCTCTGCAGGGTGTTAGCAGAGACTTTCCCGGGACAGTGAAACCCTATGTCAGAGACACTGAGAAGAAGCCCCAATGTTCCCTCCAGGCACTTTCAGGGTGGGTGCCTTCTCCACGTGGTTCCTGGTTTCCCTGCAGCACTGAAGAGAATGTTAGCAAAGAGGTAACCGGGACAGTGAAAACAGTACTCAAAGACAGGGAGAGCAAGCTCTCTCTTGGCACTTTGGATGTGGGACATACAGCGAGATGTTTGCTGCTTTTGCGTTTGGCTGTTGGGAGATTTACAGCACAAAGATATCTAGTTGATTTGAAGCAGTTCCGAGAAAGTCTAAACATAATCGCCACTTCTCCCTCCTGGCACTTTCCATGTGGGAGATATAGCAGGATGTATATTGGTTTTGAGGACAACTCAATGGACAGTGTAGGGAGAAAAGGTCCTGGCTCCTTGAATGCCGTTCCTGGAGACACTGCGATCAATGTGGGAGATATGTCAAGATGTGTGTTTGTTTTGAGGACGGCTCTCTGGAGAGTCTTAGCAAAGAGGTCACAGGGATAATCAGAGCAATTCTCAGAGACACTGAGAACAAGCTCGACAATTCCCTCCTGGCACTTTCCCTGTAGGAGATACCGCAAGACGTTTCTGTAGATTGGGCACAGCGCTCTGCACGGTGTTAGCAGAGACTTTCCCGGGACAGTGAAACCCTATGTCAGAGACACCGAGAAGAAGCCCCAGTGTTCCCTCCAGGCACTTTCAGGGTGGGTGCCTTCTCCACGTGGTTCCTGGTTTCCCTGCAGCGCTGAAGAGAATGTTAGCAAAGAGGTAACCGGGACAGTGAAAACAGTACTCAAAGAGAGGGAGAGCAAGCTCTCTCTTGGCACTTTGGATGTGGGACATACAGCGAGATGTTTGCTGCTTTTGCGTTTGGCTGTTGGGAGATTTACAGCACAAAGATATCTAGTTGATTTGAAGCAGTTCCGAGAAAGTCTAAACATAATCGCCACTTCTCCCTCCTGGCACTTTCCATGTGGGAGATATAGCAGGATGTATATTGGTTTTGAGGACAACTCAATGGACAGTGTAGGGAGAAAAGTTCCTGGCTCCTTGAATGCCGTTCCTGGAGACACTGCGATCAATGTGGGAGATATGTCAAGATGTGTGTTTGTTTTGAGGACGGCTCTCTGGAGAGTCTTAGCAAAGAGGTCACAGGGATAATCAGAGCAATTCTCAGAGACACTGAGAACACACTGAGAACAAGCTCGACAATTCCCTCCTGGCACTTTCCCTGTAGGAGATACCGCAAGACGTTTCTGTAGATTGGGCACAGCGCTCTGCAGGGTGTTAGCAGAGACTTTCCCGGGACAGTGAAACCCTATGTCAGAGACACTGAGAAGAAGCCCCAATGTTCCCTCCAGGCACTTTCAGTGTGGGTGCCTTCTCCACGTGGTTCCTGGTTTCCCTGCAGCGCTGAAGAGAATGTTAGCAAAGAGGTAACCGGGACAGTGAAAACAGTACTCAAAGACAGGGAGAGCAAGCTCTCTCTTGGCACTTTGGATGTGGGACATACAGCGAGATGTTTGCTGCTTTTGCGTTTGGCTGTTGGGAGATTTACAGCACAAAGATATCTAGTTGATTTGAAGCAGTTCCGAGAAAGTCTAAACATAATCGCCACTTCTCCCTCCTGGCACTTTCCATGTGGGAGATATAGCAGGATGTATATTGGTTTTGAGGACAACTCAATGGACAGTGTAGGGAGAAAAGTTCCTGGCTCCTTGAATGCCGTTCCTGGAGACACTGCGATCAATGTGGGAGATATGTCAAGATGTGTGTTTGTTTTGAGGACGGCTCTCTGGAGAGTCTTAGCAAAGAGGTCACAGGGATAATCAGAGCAATTCTCAGAGACACTGAGAACAAGCTCGACAATTCCCTCCTGGCACTTTCCCTGTAGGAGATACCGCAAGACGTTTCTGTAGATTGGGCACAGCGCTCTGCAGGGTGTTAGCAGAGACTTTCCCGGGACAGTGAAACCCTATGTCAGAGACACTGAGAAGAAGCCCCAATGTTCCCTCCAGGCACTTTCAGTGTGGGTGCCTTCTCCACGTGGTTCCTGGTTTCCCTGCAGCGCTGAAGAGAATGTTAGCAAAGAGGTAACCGGGACAGTGAAAACAGTACTCAAAGACAGGGAGAGCAAGCTCTCTCTTGGCACTTTGGATGTGGGACATACAGCGAGATGTTTGCTGCTTTTGCGTTTGGCTGTTGGGAGATTTACAGCACAAAGATATCTAGTTGATTTGAAGCAGTTCCGAGAAAGTCTAAACATAATCGCCACTTCTCCCTCCTGGCACTTTCCATGTGGGAGATATAGCAGGATGTATATTGGTTTTGAGGACAACTCAATGGACAGTGTAGGGAGAAAAGTTCCTGGCTCCTTGAATGCCGTTCCTGGAGACACTGCGATCAATGTGGGAGATATGTCAAGATGTGTGTTTGTTTTGAGGACGGCTCTCTGGAGAGTCTTAGCAAAGAGGTCACAGGGATAATCAGAGCAATTCTCAGAGACACTGAGAACAAGCTCGACAATTCCCTCCTGGCACTTTCCCTGTAGGAGATACCGCAAGACGTTTCTGTAGATTGGGCACAGCGCTCTGCAGGGTGTTAGCAGAGACTTTCCCGGGACAGTGAAACCCTATGTCAGAGACACTGAGAAGAAGCCCCAATGTTCCCTCCAGGCACTTTCAGTGTGGGTGCCTTCTCCACGTGGTTCCTGGTTTCCCTGCAGCGCTGAAGAGAATGTTAGCAAAGAGGTAACCGGGACAGTGAAAACAGTACTCAAAGACAGGGAGAGCAAGCTCTCTCTTGGCACTTTGGATGTGGGACATACAGCGAGATGTTTGCTGCTTTTGCGTTTGGCTGTTGGGAGATTTACAGCACAAAGATATCTAGTTGATTTGAAGCAGTTCCGAGAAAGTCTAAACATAATCGCCACTTCTCCCTCCTGGCACTTTCCATGTGGGAGATATAGCAGGATGTATATTGGTTTTGAGGACAACTCAATGGACAGTGTAGGGAGAAAAGTTCCTGGCTCCTTGAATGCCGTTCCTGGAGACACTGCGATCAATGTGGGAGATATGTCAAGATGTGTGTTTGTTTTGAGGACGGCTCTCTGGAGAGTCTTAGCAAAGAGGTCACAGGGATAATCAGAGCAATTCTCAGAGACACTGAGAACACACTGAGAACAAGCTCGACAATTCCCTCCTGGCACTTTCCCTGTAGGAGATACCGCAAGACGTTTCTGTAGATTGGGCACAGCGCTCTGCAGGGTGTTAGCAGAGACTTTCCCGGGACAGTGAAACCCTATGTCAGAGACACTGAGAAGAAGCCCCAATGTTCCCTCCAGGCACTTTCAGGGTGGGTGCCTTCTCCACGTGGTTCCTGGTTTCCCTGCAGCGCTGAAGAGAATGTTAGCAAAGAGGTAACCGGGACAGTGAAAACAGTACTCAAAGACAGGGAGAGCAAGCTCTCTCTTGGCACTTTGGATGTGGGACATACAGCGAGATGTTTGCTGCTTTTGCGTTTGGCTGTTGGGAGATTTACAGCACAAAGATATCTAGTTGATTTGAAGCAGTTCCGAGAAAGTCTAAACATAATCGCCACTTCTCCCTCCTGGCACTTTCCATGTGGGAGATATAGCAGGATGTATATTGGTTTTGAGGACAACTCAATGGACAGTGTAGGGAGAAAAGTTCCTGGCTCCTTGAATGCCGTTCCTGGAGACACTGCGATCAATGTGGGAGATATGTCAAGATGTGTGTTTGTTTTGAGGACGGCTCTCTGGAGAGTCTTAGCAAAGAGGTCACAGGGATAATCAGAGCAATTCTCAGAGACACTGAGAACAAGCTCGACAATTCCCTCCTGGCACTTTCCCTGTAGGAGATACCGCAAGACGTTTCTGTAGATTGGGCACAGCGCTCTGCAGGGTGTTAGCAGAGACTTTCCCGGGACAGTGAAACCCTATGTCAGAGACACTGAGAAGAAGCCCCAATGTTCCCTCCAGGCACTTTCAGTGTGGGTGCCTTCTCCACGTGGTTCCTGGTTTCCCTGCAGCGCTGAAGAGAATGTTAGCAAAGAGGTAACCGGGACAGTGAAAACAGTACTCAAAGAGAGGGAGAGCAAGCTCTCTCTTGGCACTTTGGATGTGGGACATACAGCGAGATGTTTGCTGCTTTTCCATTTGGCTGTTGGGAGATTTACAGCACAAAGTTATCTAGTTGATTTGAAGCAGTTCCGAGAAAGTCTAAACATAATCGCCACTTCTCCCTCCTGGCACTTTCCATGTGGGAGATATAGCAGGATGTATATTGGTTTTGAGGACAACTCAATGGAGAGTGTAGGGAGAAAAGTTCCTGGCTCCTTGAATGCCGTTCCTGGAGACACTGCGATCAATGTGGGAGATATGTCAAGATGTGTGTTTGTTTTGAGGACGGCTCTCTGGAGAGTCTTAGCAAAGAGGTCACACAGATAATCAGAGCAATTCTCAGAGACACTGAGAACAAGCTCGACAATTCCCTCCTGGCACTTTCCCTGTAGGAGATACCGCAAGACGTTTCTGTAGATTGGGCACAGCGCTCTGCAGGGTGTTAGCAGAGACTTTCCCGGGACAGTGAAACCCTATGTCAGAGACACTGAGAAGAAGCCCCAATGTTCCCTCCAGGCACTTTCAGTGTGGGTGCCTTCTCCACGTGGTTCCTGGTTTCCCTGCAGCGCTGAAGAGAATGTTAGCAAAGAGGTAACCGGGACAGTGAAAACAGTACTCAAAGAGAGGGAGAGCAAGCTCTCTCTTGGCACTTTGGATGTGGGACATACAGCGAGATGTTTGCTGCTTTTGCGTTTGGCTGTTGGGAGATTTACAGCACAAAGATATCTAGTTGATTTGAAGCAGTTCCGAGAAAGTCTAAACATAATCGCCACTTCTCCCTCCTGGCACTTTCCATGTGGGAGATATAGCAGGATGTATATTGGTTTTGAGGACAACTCAATGGACAGTGTAGGGAGAAAAGTTCCTGGCTCCTTGAATGCCGTTCCTGGAGACACTGCGATCAATGTGGGAGATATGTCAAGATGTGTGTTTGTTTTGAGGACGGCTCTCTGGAGAGTCTTAGCAAAGAGGTCACAGGGATAATCAGAGCAATTCTCAGAGACACTGAGAACAAGCTCGACAATTCCCTCCTGGCACTTTCCCTGTAGGAGATACCGCAAGACGTTTCTGTAGATTGGGCACAGCGCTCTGCAGGGTGTTAGCAGAGACTTTCCCGGGACAGTGAAACCCTATGTCAGAGACACTGAGAAGAAGCCCCAATGTTCCCTCCAGGCACTTTCAGTGTGGGTGCCTTCTCCACGTGGTTCCTGGTTTCCCTGCAGCGCTGAAGAGAATGTTAGCAAAGAGGTAACCGGGACAGTGAAAACAGTACTCAAAGACAGGGAGAGCAAGCTCTCTCTTGGCACTTTGGATGTGGGACATACAGCGAGATGTTTGCTGCTTTTGCGTTTGGCTGTTGGGAGATTTACAGCACAAAGATATCTAGTTGATTTGAAGCAGTTCCGAGAAAGTCTAAACATAATCGCCACTTCTCCCTCCTGGCACTTTCCATGTGGGAGATATAGCAGGATGTATATTGGTTTTGAGGACAACTCAATGGACAGTGTAGGGAGAAAAGTTCCTGGCTCCTTGAATGCCGTTCCTGGAGACACTGCGATCAATGTGGGAGATATGTCAAGATGTGTGTTTGTTTTGAGGACGGCTCTCTGGAGAGTCTTAGCAAAGAGGTCACAGGGATAATCAGAGCAATTCTCAGAGACACTGAGAACACACTGAGAACAAGCTCGACAATTCCCTCCTGGCACTTTCCCTGTAGGAGATACCGCAAGACGTTTCTGTAGATTGGGCACAGCGCTCTGCAGGGTGTTAGCAGAGACTTTCCCGGGACAGTGAAACCCTATGTCAGAGACACTGAGAAGAAGCCCCAATGTTCCCTCCAGGCACTTTCAGGGTGGGTGCCTTCTCCACGTGGTTCCTGGTTTCCCTGCAGCGCTGAAGAGAATGTTAGCAAAGAGGTAACCGGGACAGTGAAAACAGTACTCAAAGACAGGGAGAGCAAGCTCTCTCTTGGCACTTTGGATGTGGGACATACAGCGAGATGTTTGCTGCTTTTGCGTTTGGCTGTTGGGAGATTTACAGCACAAAGATATCTAGTTGATTTGAAGCAGTTCCGAGAAAGTCTAAACATAATCGCCACTTCTCCCTCCTGGCACTTTCCATGTGGGAGATATAGCAGGATGTATATTGGTTTTGAGGACAACTCAATGGACAGTGTAGGGAGAAAAGTTCCTGGCTCCTTGAATGCCGTTCCTGGAGACACTGCGATCAATGTGGGAGATATGTCAAGATGTGTGTTTGTTTTGAGGACGGCTCTCTGGAGAGTCTTAGCAAAGAGGTCACAGGGATAATCAGAGCAATTCTCAGAGACACTGAGAACAAGCTCGACAATTCCCTCCTGGCACTTTCCCTGTAGGAGATACCGCAAGACGTTTCTGTAGATTGGGCACAGCGCTCTGCAGGGTGTTAGCAGAGACTTTCCCGGGACAGTGAAACCCTATGTCAGAGACACTGAGAAGAAGCCCCAATGTTCCCTCCAGGCACTTTCAGTGTGGGTGCCTTCTCCACGTGGTTCCTGGTTTCCCTGCAGCGCTGAAGAGAATGTTAGCAAAGAGGTAACCGGGACAGTGAAAACAGTACTCAAAGAGAGGGAGAGCAAGCTCTCTCTTGGCACTTTGGATGTGGGACATACAGCGAGATGTTTGCTGCTTTTCCATTTGGCTGTTGGGAGATTTACAGCACAAAGTTATCTAGTTGATTTGAAGCAGTTCCGAGAAAGTCTAAACATAATCGCCACTTCTCCCTCCTGGCACTTTCCATGTGGGAGATATAGCAGGATGTATATTGGTTTTGAGGACAACTCAATGGAGAGTGTAGGGAGAAAAGTTCCTGGCTCCTTGAATGCCGTTCCTGGAGACACTGCGATCAATGTGGGAGATATGTCAAGATGTGTGTTGGTTTTGAGGACGGCTCTCTGGAGAGTCTTAGCAAAGAGGTCACAGGGATAATCAGAGCAATTCTCAGAGACACTGAGAACAAGCTCGACAATTCCCTCCTGGCACTTTCCCTGTAGGAGATACCGCAAGACGTTTCTGTAGATTGGGCACAGCGCTCTGCAGGGTGTTAGCAGAGACTTTCCCGGGACAGTGAAACCCTATGTCAGAGACACTGAGAAGAAGCCCCAATGTTCCCTCCAGGCACTTTCAGTGTGGGTGCCTTCTCCACGTGGTTCCTGGTTTCCCTGCAGCGCTGAAGAGAATGTTAGCAAAGAGGTAACCGGGACAGTGAAAACAGTACTCAAAGACAGGGAGAGCAAGCTCTCTCTTGGCACTTTGGATGTGGGACATACAGCGAGATGTTTGCTGCTTTTGCGTTTGGCTGTTGGGAGATTTACAGCACAAAGATATCTAGTTGATTTGAAGCAGTTCCGAGAAAGTCTAAACATAATCGCCACTTCTCCCTCCTGGCACTTTCCATGTGGGAGATATAGCAGGATGTATATTGGTTTTGAGGACAACTCAATGGACAGTGTAGGGAGAAAAGTTCCTGGCTCCTTGAATGCCGTTCCTGGAGACACTGCGATCAATGTGGGAGATATGTCAAGATGTGTGTTTGTTTTGAGGACGGCTCTCTGGAGAGTCTTAGCAAAGAGGTCACAGGGATAATCAGAGCAATTCTCAGAGACACTGAGAACACACTGAGAACAAGCTCGACAATTCCCTCCTGGCACTTTCCCTGTAGGAGATACCGCAAGACGTTTCTGTAGATTGGGCACAGCGCTCTGCAGGGTGTTAGCAGAGACTTTCCCGGGACAGTGAAACCCTATGTCAGAGACACTGAGAAGAAGCCCCAATGTTCCCTCCAGGCACTTTCAGTGTGGGTGCCTTCTCCACGTGGTTCCTGGTTTCCCTGCAGCGCTGAAGAGAATGTTAGCAAAGAGGTAACCGGGACAGTGAAAACAGTACTCAAAGAGAGGGAGATCAAGCTCCCTCTTGGCACTTTGGATGTGGGACATACAGCGAGATGTTTGCTGCTTTTGCGTTTGGCTGTTGGGAGATTTACAGCACAAAGATATCTAGTTGATTTGAAGCAGTTCCGAGAAAGTCTAAACATAATCGCCACTTCTCCCTCCTGGCACTTTCCATGTGGGAGATATAGCAGGATGTATATTGGTTTTGAGGACAACTCAATGGACAGTGTAGGGAGAAAAGTTCCTGGCTCCTTGAATGCCGTTCCTGGAGACACTGCGATCAATGTGGGAGATATGTCAAGATGTGTGTTTGTTTTGAGGACGGCTCTCTGGAGAGTCTTAGCAAAGAGGTCACAGGGATAATCAGAGCAATTCTCAGAGACACTGAGAACAAGCTCGACAATTCCCTCCTGGCACTTTCCCTGTAGGAGATACCGCAAGACGTTTCTGTAGATTGGGCACAGCGCTCTGCAGGGTGTTAGCAGAGACTTTCCCGGGACAGTGAAACCCTATGTCAGAGACACTGAGAAGAAGCCCCAATGTTCCCTCCAGGCACTTTCAGTGTGGGTGCCTTCTCCACGTGGTTCCTGGTTTCCCTGCAGCGCTGAAGAGAATGTTAGCAAAGAGGTAACCGGGACAGTGAAAACAGTACTCAAAGACAGGGAGAGCAAGCTCTCTCTTGGCACTTTGGATGTGGGACATACAGCGAGATGTTTGCTGCTTTTGCGTTTGGCTGTTGGGAGATTTACAGCACAAAGATATCTAGTTGATTTGAAGCAGTTCCGAGAAAGTCTAAACATAATCGCCACTTCTCCCTCCTGGCACTTTCCATGTGGGAGATATAGCAGGATGTATATTGGTTTTGAGGACAACTCAATGGACAGTGTAGGGAGAAAAGTTCCTGGCTCCTTGAATGCCGTTCCTGGAGACACTGCGATCAATGTGGGAGATATGTCAAGATGTGTGTTTGTTTTGAGGACGGCTCTCTGGAGAGTCTTAGCAAAGAGGTCACACAGATAATCAGAGCAATTCTCAGAGACACTGAGAACAAGCTCGACAATTCCCTCCTGGCACTTTCCCTGTAGGAGATACCGCAAGACGTTTCTGTACATTGGGCACAGCGCTCTGCAGGGTGTTAGCAGAGACTTTCCCGGGACAGTGAAACCCTATGTCAGAGACACTGAGAAGAAGCCCCAATGTTCCCTCCAGGCACTTTCAGTGTGGGTGCCTTCTCCACGTGGTTCCTGGTTTCCCTGCAGCGCTGAAGAGAATGTTAGCAAAGAGGTAACCGGGACAGTGAAAACAGTACTCAAAGAGAGGGAGAGCAAGCTCTCTCTTGGCACTTTGGATGTGGGACATACAGCGCGATGTTTGCTGCTTTTCCATTTGGCTGTTGGGAGATTTACAGCACAAAGATATCTAGTTGATTTGAAGCAGTTCCGAGAAAGTCTAAACATAATCGCCACTTCTCCCTCCTGGCACTTTCCATGTGGGAGATATAGCAGGATGTATATTGGTTTTGAGGACAACTCAATGGACAGTGTAGGGAGAAAAGTTCCTGGCTCCTTGAATGCCGTTCCTGGAGACACTGCGATCAATGTGGGAGATATGTCAAGATGTGTGTTTGTTTTGAGGACGTCTCTCTGGAGAGTCTTAGCAAAGAGGTCACAGGGATAATCAGAGCAATTCTCAGAGACACTGAGAACAAGCTCGACAATTCCCTCCTGGCACTTTCCCTGTAGGAGATACCGCAAGACGTTTCTGTAGATTGGGCACAGCGCTCTGCAGGGTGTTAGCAGAGACTTTCCCGGGACAGTGAAACCCTATGTCAGAGACACTGAGAAGAAGCCCCAATGTTCCCTCCAGGCACTTTCAGTGTGGGTGCCTTCTCCACGTGGTTCCTGGTTTCCCTGCAGCGCTGAAGAGAATGTTAGCAAAGAGGTAACCGGGACAGTGAAAACAGTACTCAAAGAGAGGGAGAGCAAGCTCTCTCTTGGCACTTTGGATGTGGGACATACAGCGAGATGTTTGCTGCTTTTGCGTTTGGCTGTTGGGAGATTTACAGCACAAAGATATCTAGTTGATTTGAAGCAGTTCCGAGAAAGTCTAAACATAATCGCCACTTCTCCCTCCTGGCACTTTCCATGTGGGAGATATAGCAGGATGTATATTGGTTTTGAGGACAACTCAATGGACAGTGTAGGGAGAAAAGTTCCTGGCTCCTTGAATGCCGTTCCTGGAGACACTGCGATCAATGTGGGAGATATGTCAAGATGTGTGTTTGTTTTGAGGACGGCTCTCTGGAGAGTCTTAGCAAAGAGGTCACAGGGATAATCAGAGCAATTCTCAGAGACACTGAGAACACACTGAGAACAAGCTCGACAATTCCCTCCTGGCACTTTCCCTGTAGGAGATACCGCAAGACGTTTCTGTAGATTGGGCACAGCGCTCTGCAGGGTGTTAGCAGAGACTTTCCCGGGACAGTGAAACCCTATGTCAGAGACACTGAGAAGAAGCCCCAATGTTCCCTCCAGGCACTTTCAGGGTGGGTGCCTTCTCCACGTGGTTCCTGGTTTCCCTGCAGCGCTGAAGAGAATGTTAGCAAAGAGGTAACCGGGACAGTGAAAACAGTACTCAAAGAGAGGGAGAGCAAGCTCTCTCTTGGCACTTTGGATGTGGGACATACAGCGAGATGTTTGCTGCTTTTGCGTTTGGCTGTTGGGAGATTTACAGCACAAAGATATCTAGTTGATTTGAAGCAGTTCCGAGAAAGTCTAAACATAATCGCCACTTCTCCCTCCTGGCACTTTCCATGTGGGAGATATAGCAGGATGTATATTGGTTTTGAGGACAACTCAATGGACAGTGTAGGGAGAAAAGTTCCTGGCTCCTTGAATGCCGTTCCTGGAGACACTGCGATCAATGTGGGAGATATGTCAAGATGTGTGTTTGTTTTGAGGACGGCTCTCTGGAGAGTCTTAGCAAAGAGGTCACAGGGATAATCAGAGCAATTCTCAGAGACACTGAGAACAAGCTCGACAATTCCCTCCTGGCACTTTCCCTGTAGGAGATACCGCAAGACGTTTCTGTACATTGGGCACAGCGCTCTGCAGGGTGTTAGCAGAGACTTTCCCGGGACAGTGAAACCCTATGTCAGAGACACTGAGAAGAAGCCCCAATGTTCCCTCCAGGCACTTTCAGTGTGGGTGCCTTCTCCACGTGGTTCCTGGTTTCCCTGCAGCGCTGAAGAGAATGTTAGCAAAGAGGTAACCGGGACAGTGAAAACAGTACTCAAAGACAGGGAGAGCAAGCTCTCTCTTGGCACTTTGGATGTGGGACATACAGCGAGATGTTTGCTGCTTTTGCGTTTGGCTGTTGGGAGATTTACAGCACAAAGATATCTAGTTGATTTGAAGCAGTTCCGAGAAAGTCTAAACATAATCGCCACTTCTCCCTCCTGGCACTTTCCATGTGGGAGATATAGCAGGATGTATATTGGTTTTGAGGACAACTCAATGGACAGTGTAGGGAGAAAAGTTCCTGGCTCCTTGAATGCCGTTCCTGGAGACACTGCGATCAATGTGGGAGATATGTCAAGATGTGTGTTTGTTTTGAGGACGGCTCTCTGGAGAGTCTTAGCAAAGAGGTCACAGGGATAATCAGAGCAATTCTCAGAGACACTGAGAACACACTGAGAACAAGCTCGACAATTCCCTCCTGGCACTTTCCCTGTAGGAGATACCGCAAGACGTTTCTGTAGATTGGGCACAGCGCTCTGCAGGGTGTTGGCAGAGACTTTCCCGGGACAGTGAAACCCTATGTCAGAGACACTGAGAAGAAGCCCCAATGTTCCCTCCAGGCACTTTCAGTGTGGGTGCCTTCTCCACGTGGTTCCTGGTTTCCCTGCAGCGCTGAAGAGAATGTTAGCAAAGAGGTAACCGGGACAGTGAAAACAGTACTCAAAGAGAGGGAGAGCAAGCTCTCTCTTGGCACTTTGGATGTGGGACATACAGCGAGATGTTTGCTGCTTTTGCGTTTGGCTGTTGGGAGATTTACAGTACAAAGATATCCAGTTGATTTGAAGCAGTTCCGAGAAAGTCTAAACATAATCGCCACTTCTCCCTCCTGGCACTTTCCATGTGGGAGATATAGCAGGATGTATATTGGTTTTGAGGACAACTCAATGGACAGTGTAGGGAGAAAAGTTCCTGGCTCCTTGAATGCCGTTTCTGGAGACACTGCGATCAATGTGGGAGATATGTCAAGATGTGTGTTTGTTTTGAGGACGGCTCTCTGGAGAGTCTTAGCAAAGAGGTCACACAGATAATCAGAGCAATTCTCAGAGACACTGAGAACAAGCTCGACAATTCCCTCCTGGCACTTTCCCTGTAGGAGATACCGCAAGACGTTTCTGTAGATTGGGCACAGCGCTCTGCAGGGTGTTAGCAGAGACTTTCCCGGGACAGTGAAACCCTATGTCAGAGACACTGAGAAGAAGCCCCAATGTTCCCTCCAGGCACTTTCAGTGTGGGTGCCTTCTCCACGTGGTTCCTGGTTTCCCTGCAGCGCTGAAGAGAATGTTAGCAAAGAGGTAACCGGGACAGTGAAAACAGTACTCAAAGAGAGGGAGATCAAGCTCTCTCTTGGCACTTTGGATGTGGGACATACAGCGAGATGTTTGCTCCTTTTCCATTTGGCTGTTGGGAGATTTACAGCACAAAGATATCTAGTTGATTTGAAGCAGTTCCGAGAAAGTCTAAACATAATCGCCACTTCTCCCTCCTGGCACTTTCCATGTGGGAGATATAGCAGGATGTATATTGGTTTTGAGGACAACTCAATGGACAGTGTAGGGAGAAAAGTTCCTGGCTCCTTGAATGCCGTTCCTGGAGACACTGCGATCAATGTGGGAGATATGTCAAGATGTGTGTTTGTTTTGAGGACGGCTCTCTGGAGAGTCTTAGCAAAGAGGTCACAGGGATAATCAGAGCAATTCTCAGAGACACTGAGAACAAGCTCGACAATTCCCTCCTGGCACTTTCCCTGTAGGAGATACCGCAAGACGTTTCTGTACATTGGGCACAGTGCTCTGCAGGGTGTTAGCAGAGACTGTCCCGGGACAGTGAAACCCTATGTCAGAGACACTGAGAAGAAGCCCCAATGTTCCCTCCAGGCACTTTCAGTGTGGGTGCCTTCTCCACGTGGTTCCTGGTTTCCCTGCAGCGCTGAAGAGAATGTTAGCAAAGAGGTAACCGGGACAGTGAAAACAGTACTCAAAGAGAGGGAGATCAAGCTCTCTCTTGGCACTTTGGATGTGGGACATACAGCGAGATGTTTGCTGCTTTTCCATTTGGCTGTTGGGAGATTTACAGCACAAAGATATCTAGTTGATTTGAAGCAGTTCCGAGAAAGTCTAAACATAATCGCCACTTCTCCCTCCTGGCACTTTCCATGTGGGAGATATAGCAGGATGTATATTGGTTTTGAGGACAACTCAATGGACAGTGTAGGGAGAAAAGTTCCTGGCTCCTTGAATGCCGTTTCTGGAGACACTGCGATCAATGTGGGAGATATGTCAAGATGTGTGTTTGTTTTGAGGACGTCTCTCTGGAGAGTCTTAGCAAAGAGGTCACAGGGATAATCAGAGCAATTCTCAGAGACACTGAGAACAAGCTCGACAATTCCCTCCTGGCACTTTCCCTGTAGGAGATACCGCAAGACGTTTCTGTAGATTGGGCACAGCGCTCTGCAGGGTGTTAGCAGAGACTTTCCCGGGACAGTGAAACCCTATGTCAGAGACACTGAGAAGAAGCCCCAATGTTCCCTCCAGGCACTTTCAGGGTGGGTGCCTTCTCCACGTGGTTCCTGGTTTCCCTGCAGCGCTGAAGAGAATGTTAGCAAAGAGGTAACCGGGACAGTGAAAACAGTACTCAAAGAGAGGGAGAGCAAGCTCTCTCTTGGCACTTTGGATGTGGGACATACAGCGAGATGTTTGCTGCTTTTGCGTTTGGCTGTTGGGAGATTTACAGCACAAAGATATCTAGTTGATTTGAAGCAGTTCCGAGAAAGTCTAAACATAATCGCCACTTCTCCCTCCTGGCACTTTCCATGTAGGAGATATAGCAGGATGTATATTGGTTTTGAGGACAACTCAATGGACAGTGTAGGGAGAAAAGTTCCTGGCTCCTTGAATGCCGTTTCTGGAGACACTGCGATCAATGTGGGAGATATGTCAAGATGTGTGTTTGTTTTGAGGACGGCTCTCTGGAGAGTCTTAGCAAAGAGGTCACAGGGATAATCAGAGCAATTCTCAGAGACACTGAGAACAAGCTCGACAATTCCCTCCTGGCACTTTCCCTGTAGGAGATACCGCAAGACGTTTCTGTACATTGGGCACAGCGCTCTGCACGGTGTTAGCAGAGACTTTCCCGGGACAGTGAAACCCTATGTCAGAGACACTGAGAAGAAGCCCCAATGTTCCCTCCAGGCACTTTCAGGGTGGGTGCCTTCTCCATGTGGTTCCTGGTTTCCCTGCAGCGCTGAAGAGAATGTTAGCAAAGAGGTAACCGGGACAGTGAAAACAGTACTCAAAGAGAGGGAGAGCAAGCTCTCTCTTGGCACTTTGGATGTGGGACATACAGCGAGATGTTTGCTGCTTTTGCGTTTGGCTGTTGGGAGATTTACAGCACAAAGATATCTAGTTGATTTGAAGCAGTTCCGAGAAAGTCTAAACATAATCGCCACTTCTCCCTCCTGGCACTTTCCATGTAGGAGATATAGCAGGATGTATATTGGTTTTGAGGACAACTCAATGGACAGTGTAGGGAGAAAAGTTCCTGGCTCCTTGAATGCCGTTTCTGGAGACACTGCGATCAATGTGGGAGATATGTCAAGATGTGTGTTTGTTTTGAGGACGGCTCTCTGGAGAGTCTTAGCAAAGAGGTCACAGGGATAATCAGAGCAATTCTCAGAGACACTGAGAACAAGCTCCACAATTCCCTCCTGGCACTTTCCCTGTAGGAGATACCGCAAGACGTTTCTGTAGATTGGGCACAGCGCTCTGCACGGTGTTAGCAGAGACTTTCCCGGGACAGTGAAACCCTATGTCAGAGACACTGAGAAGAAGCCCCAATGTTCCCTCCAGGCACTTTCAGGGTGGGTGCCTTCTCCACGTGGTTCCTGGTTTCCCTGCAGTGCTGAAGAGAATGTTAGCAAAGAGGTAACCGGGACAGTGAAAACAGTACTCAAAGACAGGGAGAGCAAGCTCTCTCTTGGCACTTTGGATGTGGGACATACAGCGAGATATTTGCTGCTTTTGCGTTTGGCTGTTGGGAGATTTACAGCACAAAGATATCTAGTTGATTTGAAGCAGTTCCGAGAAAGTCTAAACATAATCCCCACTTCTCCCTCCTGGCACTTTCCATGTGGGAGATCTAGCAGGATGTATATTGGTTTTGAGGACAACTCAATGGACAGTGTAGGGAGAAAAGGTCCTGGCTCCTTGAATGCCGTTTCTGGAGACACTGCAATCAATGTGGGAGATATGTCAAGATGTGTGTTTGTTTTGAGGACGGCTCTCTGGAGAGTCTTAGCAAAGAGGTCACAGGGATAATCAGAGCAATTCTCAGAGACACTGAGAACAAGCTCGACAATTCCCTCCTGGCACTTTCCCTGTAGGAGATACCGCAAGACGTTTCTGTAGATTGGGCACAGCGCTCTGCAGGGTGTTAGCAGAGACTTTCCCGGGACAGTGAAACCCTATGTCAGAGACACTGAGAAGAAGCCCCAATGTTCCCTCCAGGCACTTTCAGGGTGGGTGCCTTCTTCACGTGGTTCCTGGTTTCCCTGCAGCGCTGAAGAGAATGTTAGCAAAGAGGTAACCGGGACAGTGAAAACAGTACTCAAAGAGAGGGAGAGCAAGCTCTCTCTTGGCACTTTGGATGTGGGACATACAGCGAGATGTTTGCTGCTTTTGCGTTTGGCTGTTGGGAGATTTACAGCACAAAGATATCTAGTTGATTTGAAGCAGTTCCGAGAAAGTCTAAACATAATCGCCACTTCTCCCTCCTGGCACTTTCCATGTGGGAGATATAGCAGGACGTATATTGGTTTTGAGGACAACTCAATGGACAGTGTAGGGAGAAAAGTTCCTGGCTCCTTGAATGCCGTTCCTGGAGACACTGCAATCAATGTGGGAGATATGTCAAGATGTGTGTTTGTTTTGAGGACGGCTCTCTGGAGAGTCTTAGCAAAGAGGTCACAGGGATAATCAGAGCAATTCTCAGAGACACTGAGAACAAGCTCGACAATTCCCTCCTGGCACTTTCCCTGTAGGAGATACCGCAAGACGTTTCTGTAGATTGGGCACAGCGCTCTGCAGGGTGTTAGCAGAGACTTTCCCGGGACAGTGAAACCCTATGTCAGAGACACTGAGAAGAAGCCCCAATGTTCCCTCCAGGCACTTTCAGTGTGGGTGCCTTCTCCACGTGGTTCCTGGTTTCCCTGCAGCGCTGAAGAGAATGTTAGCAAAGAGGTAACCGGGACAGTGAAAACAGTACTCAAAGAGAGGGAGAGCAAGCTCTCTCTTGGCACTTTGGATGTGGGACATACAGCGAGATGTTTGCTGCTTTTGCGTTTGGCTGTTGGGAGATTTACAGCACAAAGATATCCAGTTGATTTGAAGCAGTTCCGAGAAAGTCTAAACATAATCGCCACTTCTCCCTCCTGGCACTTTCCATGTGGGAGATATAGCAGGATGTATATTGGTTTTGAGGACAACTCAATGGACAGTGTAGGGAGAAAAGTTCCTGGCTCCTTGAATGCCGTTCCTGGAGACACTGCGATCAATGTGGGAGATATGTCAAGATGTGTGTTTGTTTTGAGGACGGCTCTCTGGAGAGTCTTAGCAAAGAGGTCACAGGGATAATCAGAGCAATTCTCAGAGACACTGAGAACAAGCTCGACAATTCCCTCCTGGCACTTTCCCTGTAGGAGATACCGCAAGACGTTTCTGTAGATTGGGCACAGTGCTCTGCAGGGTGTTAGCAGAGACTTTCCCGGGACAGTGAAACCCTATGTCAGAGACACTGAGAAGAAGCCCCAATGTTCCCTCCAGGCACTTTCAGGGTGGGTGCCTTCTCCATGTGGTTCCTGGTTTCCCTGCAGCGCTGAAGAGAATGTTAGCAAAGAGGTAACCGGGACAGTGAAAACAGTACTCAAAGAGAGGGAGAGCAAGCTCTCTCTTGGCACTTTGGATGTGGGACATACAGCGAGATGTTTGCTGCTTTTGCGTTTGGCTGTTGGGAGATTTACAGCACAAAGATATCTAGTTGATTTGAAGAAGTTCCGAGAAAGTCTAAACATAATCGCCACTTCTCCCTCCTGGCACTTTCCATGTAGGAGATATAGCAGGATGTATATTGGTTTTGAGGACAACTCAATGGACAGTGTAGGGAGAAAAGTTCCTGGCTCCTTGAATGCCGTTTCTGGAGACACTGCGATCAATGTGGGAGATATGTCAAGATGTGTGTTTGTTTTGAGGACGGCTCTCTGGAGAGTCTTAGCAAAGAGGTCACAGGGATAATCAGAGCAATTCTCAGAGACACTGAGAACAAGCTCGACAATTCCCTCCTGGCACTTTCCCTGTAGGAGATACCGCAAGACGTTTCTGTAGATTGGGCACAGCGCTCTGCAGGGTGTTAGCAGAGACTTTCCCGGGACAGTGAAACCCTATGTCAGAGACACTGAGAAGAAGCCCCAATGTTCCCTCCAGGCACTTTCAGGGTGGGTGCCTTCTCCACGTGGTTCCTGGTTTCCCTGCAGTGCTGAAGAGAATGTTAGCAAAGAGGTAACCGGGACAGTGAAAACAGTACTCAAAGACAGGGAGAGCAAGCTCTCTCTTGGCACTTTGGATGTGGGACATACAGCGAGATATTTGCTGCTTTTGCGTTTGGCTGTTGGGAGATTTACAGCACAAAGATATCTAGTTGATTTGAAGCAGTTCCGAGAAAGTCTAAACATAATCCCCACTTCTCCCTCCTGGCACTTTCCATGTGGGAGATATAGCAGGATGTATATTGGTTTTGAGGACAACTCAATGGACAGTGTAGGGAGAAAAGTTCCTGGCTCCTTGAATGCCGTTTCTGGAGACACTGCAATCAATGTGGGAGATATGTCAAGATGTGTGTTTGTTTTGAGGACGGCTCTCTGGAGAGTCTTAGCAAAGAGGTCACAGGGATAATCAGAGCAATTCTCAGAGACACTGAGAACAAGCTCGACAGTTCCCTCCTGGCACTTTCCCTGTAGGAGATACCGCAAGACGTTTCTGTAGATTGGGCACAGCGCTCTGCAGGGTGTTAGCAGAGACTTTCCCGGGACAGTGAAACCCTATGTCAGAGACACTGAGAAGAAGCCCCAATGTTCCCTCCAGGCACTTTCAGTGTGGGTGCCTTCTTCACGTGGTTCCTGGTTTCCCTGCAGCGCTGAAGAGAATGTTAGCAAAGAGGTAACCGGGACAGTGAAAACAGTACTCAAAGAGAGGGAGAGCAAGCTCTCTCTTGGCACTTTGGATGTGGGACATACAGCGAGATGTTTGCTGCTTTTGCGTTTGGCTGTTGGGAGATTTACAGCACAAAGATATCTAGTTGATTTGAAGCAGTTCCGAGAAAGTCTAAACATAATCGCCACTTCTCCCTCCTGGCACTTTCCATGTGGGAGATATAGCAGGATGTATATTGGTTTTGAGGACAACTCAATGGACAGTGTAGGGAGAAAAGTTCCTGGCTCCTTGAATGCCGTTCCTGGAGACACTGCGATCAATGTGGGAGATATGTCAAGATGTGTGTTTGTTTTGAGGACGGCTCTCTGGAGAGTCTTAGCAAAGAGGTCACAGGGATAATCAGAGCAATTCTCAGAGACACTGAGAACAAGCTCGACAATTCCCTCCTGGCACTTTCCCTGTAGGAGATACCGCAAGACGTTTCTGTAGATTGGGCACAGCGCTCTGCAGGGTGTTAGCAGAGACTTTCCCGGGACAGTGAAACCCTATGTCAGAGACACTGAGAAGAAGCCCCAATGTTCCCTCCAGGCACTTTCAGTGTGGGTGCCTTCTCCACGTGGTTCCTGGTTTCCCTGCAGCGCTGAAGAGAATGTTAGCAAAGAGGTAACCGGGACAGTGAAAACAGTACTCAAAGACAGGGAGAGCAAGCTCTCTCTTGGCACTTTGGATGTGGGACATACAGCGAGATGTTTGCTGCTTTTGCGTTTGGCTGTTGGGAGATTTACAGCACAAAGATATCCAGTTGATTTGAAGCAGTTCCGAGAAAGTCTAAACATAATCGCCACTTCTCCCTCCTGGCACTTTCCATGTGGGAGATATAGCAGGATGTATATTGGTTTTGAGGACAACTCAATGGACAGTGTAGGGAGAAAAGTTCCTGGCTCCTTGAATGCCGTTTCTGGAGACACTGCGATCAATGTGGGAGATATGTCAAGATGTGTGTTTGTTTTGAGGACGGCTCTCTGGAGAGTCTTAGCAAAGAGGTCACACAGATAATCAGAGCAATTCTCAGAGACACTGAGAACAAGCTCGACAATTCCCTCCTGGCACTTTCCCTGTAGGAGATACCGCAAGACGTTTCTGTAGATTGGGCACAGCGCTCTGCAGGGTGTTAGCAGAGACTTTCCCGGGACAGTGAAACCCTATGTCAGAGACACTGAGAAGAAGCCCCAATGTTCCCTCCAGGCACTTTCAGTGTGGGTGCCTTCTCCACGTGGTTCCTGGTTTCCCTGCAGCGCTGAAGAGAATGTTAGCAAAGAGGTAACCGGGACAGTGAAAACAGTACTCAAAGAGAGGGAGATCAAGCTCTCTCTTGGCACTTTGGATGTGGGACATACAGCGAGATGTTTGCTGCTTTTCCATTTGGCTGTTGGGAGATTTACAGCACAAAGATATCTAGTTGATTTGAAGCAGTTCCGAGAAAGTCTAAACATAATCGCCACTTCTCCCTCCTGGCACTTTCCATGTGGGAGATATAGCAGGATGTATATTGGTTTTGAGGACAACTCAATGGACAGTGTAGGGAGAAAAGTTCCTGGCTCTTTGAATGCCGTTCCTGGAGACACTGCGATCAATGTGGGAGATATGTCAAGATGTGTGTTTGTTTTGAGGACGGCTCTCTGGAGAGTCTTAGCAAAGAGGTCACAGGGATAATCAGAGCAATTCTCAGAGACACTGAGAACAAGCTCGACAATTCCCTCCTGGCACTTTCCCTGTAGGAGATACCGCAAGACGTTTCTGTACATTGGGCACAGCGCTCTGCACGGTGTTAGCAGAGACTTTCCCGGGACAGTGAAACCCTATGTCAGAGACACTGAGAAGAAGCCCCAATGTTCCCTCCAGGCACTTTCAGGGTGGGTGCCTTCTCCATGTGGTTCCTGGTTTCCCTGCAGCGCTGAAGAGAATGTTAGCAAAGAGGTAACCGGGACAGTGAAAACAGTACTCAAAGACAGGGAGAGCAAGCTCTCTCTTGGCACTTTGGATGTGGGACATACAGCGAGATGTTTGCTGCTTTTGCGTTTGGCTGTTGGGAGATTTACAGCACAAAGATATCTAGTTGATTTGAAGCAGTTCCGAGAAAGTCTAAACATAATTGCCACTTCTCCCTCCTGGCACTTTCCATGTAGGAGATATAGCAGGATGTATATTGGTTTTGAGGACAACTCAATGGACAGTGTAGGGAGAAAAGTTCCTGGCTCCTTGAATGCCGTTTCTGGAGACACTGCGATCAATGTGGGAGATATGTCAAGATGTGTGTTTGTTTTGAGGACGGCTCTCTGGAGAGTCTTAGCAAAGAGGTCACAGGGATAATCAGAGCAATTCTCAGAGACACTGAGAACAAGCTCGACAATTCCCTCCTGGCACTTTCCCTGTAGGAGATACCGCAAGACGTTTCTGTAGATTGGGCACAGCGCTCTGCAGGGTGTTAGCAGAGACTTTCCCGGGACAGTGAAACCCTATGTCAGAGACACTGAGAAGAAGCCCCAATGTTCCCTCCAGGCACTTTCAGGGTGGGTGCCTTCTCCACGTGGTTCCTGGTTTCCCTGCAGTGCTGAAGAGAATGTTAGCAAAGAGGTAACCGGGACAGTGAAAACAGTACTCAAAGACAGGGAGAGCAAGCTCTCTCTTGGCACTTTGGATGTGGGACATACAGCGAGATATTTGCTGCTTTTGCGTTTGGCTGTTGGGAGATTTACAGCACAAAGATATCTAGTTGATTTGAAGCAGTTCCGAGAAAGTCTAAACATAATCCCCACTTCTCCGTCCTGGCACTTTCCATGTGGGAGATCTAGCAGGATGTATATTGGTTTTGAGGACAACTCAATGGACAGTGTAGGGAGAAAAGGTCCTGGCTCCTTGAATGCCGTTTCTGGAGACACTGCAATCAATGTGGGAGATATGTCAAGATGTGTGTTTGTTTTGAGGACGGCTCTCTGGAGAGTCTTAGCAAAGAGGTCACAGGGATAATCAGAGCAATTCTCAGAGACACTGAGAACAAGCTCGACAATTCCCTCCTGGCACTTTCCCTGTAGGAGATACCGCAAGACGTTTCTGTAGATTGGGCACAGCGCTCTGCAGGGTGTTAGCAGAGACTTTCCCGGGACAGTGAAACCCTATGTCAGAGACACTGAGAAGAAGCCCCAATGTTCCCTCCAGGCACTTTCAGGGTGGGTGCCTTCTTCACGTGGTTCCTGGTTTCCCTGCAGCGCTGAAGAGAATGTTAGCAAAGAGGTAACCGGGACAGTGAAAACAGTACTCAAAGAGAGGGAGAGCAAGCTCTCTCTTGGCACTTTGGATGTGGGACATACAGCGAGATGTTTGCTGCTTTTGCGTTTGGCTGTTGGGAGATTTACAGCACAAAGATATCTAGTTGATTTGAAGCAGTTCCGAGAAAGTCTAAACATAATCGCCACTTCTCCCTCCTGGCACTTTCCATGTGGGAGATATAGCAGGACGTATATTGGTTTTGAGGACAACTCAATGGACAGTGTAGGGAGAAAAGTTCCTGGCTCCTTGAATGCCGTTCCTGGAGACACTGCGATCAATGTGGGAGATATGTCAAGATGTGTGTTTGTTTTGAGGACGGCTCTCTGGAGAGTCTTAGCAAAGAGGTCACAGGGATAATCAGAGCAATTCTCAGAGACACTGAGAACAAGCTCGACAATTCCCTCCTGGCACTTTCCCTGTAGGAGATACCGCAAGACGTTTCTGTAGATTGGGCACAGTGCTCTGCAGGGTGTTAGCAGAGACTTTCCCGGGACAGTGAAACCCTATGTCAGAGACACTGAGAAGAAGCCCCAATGTTCCCTCCAGGCACTTTCAGGGTGGGTGCCTTCTCCATGTGGTTCCTGGTTTCCCTGCAGCGCTGAAGAGAATGTTAGCAAAGAGGTAACCGGGACAGTGAAAACAGTACTCAAAGAGAGGGAGAGCAAGCTCTCTCTTGGCACTTTGGATGTGGGACATACAGCGAGATGTTTGCTGCTTTTGCGTTTGGCTGTTGGGAGATTTACAGCACAAAGATATCTAGTTGATTTGAAGCAGTTCCGAGAAAGTCTAAACATAATCGCCACTTCTCCCTCCTGGCACTTTCCATGTGGGAGATATAGCAGGATGTATATTGGTTTTGAGGACAACTCAATGGACAGTGTAGGGAGAAAAGTTCCTGGCTCCTTGAATGCCGTTTCTGGAGACACTGCGATCAATGTGGGAGATATGTCAAGATGTGTGTTTGTTTTGAGGACGGCTCTCTGGAGAGTCTTAGCAAAGAGGTCACAGGGATAATCAGAGCAATTCTCAGAGACACTGAGAACAAGCTCGACAATTCCCTCCTGGCACTTTCCCTGTAGGAGATACCGCAAGACGTTTCTGTAGATTGGGCACAGCGCTCTGCAGGGTGTTAGCAGAGACTTTCCCGGGACAGTGAAACCCTATGTCAGAGACACTGAGAAGAAGCCCCAATGTTCCCTCCAGGCACTTTCAGGGTGGGTGCCTTCTCCACGTGGTTCCTGGTTTCCCTGCAGTGCTGAAGAGAATGTTAGCAAAGAGGTAACCGGGACAGTGAAAACAGTACTCAAAGACAGGGAGAGCAAGCTCTCTCTTGGCACTTTGGATGTGGGACATACAGCGAGATATTTGCTGCTTTTGCGTTTGGCTGTTGGGAGATTTACAGCACAAAGATATCTAGTTGATTTGAAGCAGTTCCGAGAAAGTCTAAACATAATCCCCACTTCTCCCTCCTGGCACTTTCCATGTGGGAGATATAGCAGGATGTATATTGGTTTTGAGGACAACTCAATGGACAGTGTAGGGAGAAAAGTTCCTGGCTCCTTGAATGCCGTTTCTGGAGACACTGCAATCAATGTGGGAGATATGTCAAGATGTGTGTTTGTTTTGAGGACGGCTCTCTGGAGAGTCTTAGCAAAGAGGTCACAGGGATAATCAGAGCAATTCTCAGAGACACTGAGAACAAGCTCGACAATTCCCTCCTGGCACTTTCCCTGTAGGAGATACCGCAAGACGTTTCTGTAGATTGGGCACAGCGCTCTGCAGGGTGTTAGCAGAGACTTTCCCGGGACAGTGAAACCCTATGTCAGAGACACTGAGAAGAAGCCCCAGTGTTCCCTCCAGGCACTTTCAGTGTGGGTGCCTTCTCCACGTGGTTCCTGGTTTCCCTGCAGCGCTGAAGAGAATGTTAGCAAAGAGGTAACCGGGACAGTGAAAACAGTACTCAAAGACAGGGAGAGCAAGCTCTCTCTTGGCACTTTGGATGTGGGACATACAGCGAGATGTTTGCTGCTTTTGCGTTTGGCTGTTGGGAGATTTACAGCACAAAGATATCTAGTTGATATGAAGCAGTTCCGAGAAAGTCTAAACATAATCGCCACTTCTCCCTCCTGGCACTTTCCATGTGGGAGATATAGCAGGATGTATATTGGTTTTGAGGACAACTCAATGGACAGTGTAGGGAGAAAAGTTCCTGGCTCCTTGAAAGCCGTTTCTGGAGACACTGCAATCAATGTGGGAGATATGTCAAGATGTGTGTTTGTTTTGAGGACGGCTCTCTGGAGAGTCTTAGCAAAGAGGTCACAGGGATAACCAGAGCAATTCTCAGAGACACTGAGAACACACTGAGAACAAGCTCGACAATTCCCTCCTGGCACTTTCCCTGTAGGAGATACCGCAAGACGTTTCTGTAGATTGGGCACAGCGCTCTGCAGGGTGTTAGCAGAGACTTTCCGGGGCAGTGAAACCCTATGTCAGAGACACCGAGAAGAAGCCCCAGTGTTCCCTCCAGGCACTTTCAGTGTGGGTGCCTTCTCCACGTGGTTCCTGGTTTCCCTGCAGCGCTGAAGAGAATGTTAGCAAAGAGGTAACCGGGACAGTGAAAACAGTACTCAAAGACAGGGAGAGCAAGCTCTCTCTTGGCACTTTGGATGTGGGACATACAGCGAGATATTTGCTGCTTTTGCGTTTGGCTGTTGGGAGATTTACAGCACAAAGATATCTAGTTGATTTGAAGCAGTTCCGAGAAAGTCTAAACATAATCGCCACTTCTCCCTCCTGGCACTTTCCATGTGGGAGATATAGCAGGATGTATATTGGTTTTGAGGACAACTCAATGGACAGTGTAGGGAGAAAAGTTCCTGGCTCCTTGAATGCCGTTTCTGGAGACACTGCAATCAATGTGGGAGATATGTCAAGATGTGTGTTTGTTTTGAGGACGGCTCTCTGGAGAGTCTTAGCAAAGAGGTCACAGGGATAATCAGAGCAATTCTCAGAGACACTGAGAACAAGCTCGACAATTCCCTCCTGGCACTTTCCCTGTAGGAGATACCGCAAGACGTTTCTGTAGATTGGGCACAGCGCTCTGCAGGGTGTTAGCAGAGACTTTCCCGGGACAGTGAAACCCTATGTCAGAGACACTGAGAAGAAGCCCCAATGTTCCCTCCAGGCACTTTCAGGGTGGGTGCCTTCTTCACGTGGTTCCTGGTTTCCCTGCAGCGCTGAAGAGAATGTTAGCAAAGAGGTAACCGGGACAGTGAAAACAGTACTCAAAGACAGGGAGAGCAAGCTCTCTCTTGGCACTTTGGATGTGGGACATACAGCGAGATGTTTGCTGCTTTTGCGTTTGGCTGTTGGGAGATTTACAGCACAAAGATATCTAGTTGATTTGAAGCAGTTCCGAGAAAGTCTAAACATAATCGCCACTTCTCCCTCCTGGCACTTTCCATGTGGGAGATATAGCAGGATGTATATTGGTTTTGAGGACAACTCAATGGACAGTGTAGGGAGAAAAGTTCCTGGCTCCTTGAATGCCGTTCCTGAAGACACTGCGATCAATGTGGGAGATATGTCAAGATGTGTGTTTGTTTTGAGGACGGCTCTCTGGAGAGTCTTAGCAAAGAGGTCACAGGGATAATCAGAGCAATTCTCAGAGACACTGAGAACACACTGAGAACAAGCTCGACAATTCCCTCCTGGCACTTTCCCTGTAGGAGATACCGCAAGACGTTTCTGTAGATTGGGCACAGCGCTCTGCAGGGTGTTAGCAGAGACTTTCCCGGGACAGTGAAACCCTATGTCAGAGACACTGAGAAGAAGCCCCAATGTTCCCTCCAGGCACTTTCAGTGTGGGTGCCTTCTCCACGTGGTTCCTGGTTTCCCTGCAGCGCTGAAGAGAATGTTAGCAAAGAGGTAACCGGGACAGTGAAAACAGTACTCAAAGACAGGGAGAGCAAGCTCTCTCTTGGCACTTTGGATGTGGGACATACAGCGAGATGTTTGCTGCTTTTGCGTTTGGCTGTTGGGAGATTTACAGCACAAAGATATCTAGTTGATTTGAAGCAGTTCCGAGAAAGTCTAAACATAATCGCCACTTCTCCCTCCTGGCACTTTCCATGTGGGAGATATAGCAGGATGTATATTGGTTTTGAGGACAACTCAATGGACAGTGTAGGGAGAAAAGTTCCTGGCTCCTTGAATGCCGTTCCTGGAGACACTGCGATCAATGTGGGAGATATGTCAAGATGTGTGTTTGTTTTGAGGACGGCTCTCTGGAGAGTCTTAGCAAAGAGGTCACAGGGATAATCAGAGCAATTCTCAGAGACACTGAGAACACACTGAGAACAAGCTCGACAATTCCCTCCTGGCACTTTCCCTGTAGGAGATACCGCAAGACGTTTCTGTAGATTGGGCACAGCGCTCTGCAGGGTGTTAGCAGAGACTTTCCGGGGCAGTGAAACCCTATGTCAGAGACACCGAGAAGAAGCCCCAGTGTTCCCTCCAGGCACTTTCAGTGTGGGTGCCTTCTCCACGTGGTTCCTGGTTTCCCTGCAGCGCTGAAGAGAATGTTAGCAAAGAGGTAACCGGGACAGTGAAAACAGTACTCAAAGAGAGGGAGAGCAAGCTCTCTCTTGGCACTTTGGATGTGGGACATACAGCGAGATGTTTGCTGCTTTTGCGTTTGGCTGTTGGGAGATTTACAGCACAAAGATATCTAGTTGATTTGAAGCAGTTCCGAGAAAGTCTAAACATAATCGCCACTTCTCCCTCCTGGCACTTTCCATGTGGGAGATATAGCAGGACGTATATTGGTTTTGAGGACAACTCAATGGACAGTGTAGGGAGAAAAGTTCCTGGCTCCTTGAATGCCGTTCCTGGAGACACTGCGATCAATGTGGGAGATATGTCAAGATGTGTGTTTGTTTTGAGGACGGCTCTCTGGAGAGTCTTAGCAAAGAGGTCACAGGGATAATCAGAGCAATTCTCAGAGACACTGAGAACAAGCTCGACAATTCCCTCCTGGCACTTTCCCTGTAGGAGATACCGCAAGACGTTTCTGTAGATTGGGCACAGTGCTCTGCAGGGTGTTAGCAGAGACTTTCCCGGGACAGTGAAACCCTATGTCAGAGACACTGAGAAGAAGCCCCAATGTTCCCTCCAGGCACTTTCAGGGTGGGTGCCTTCTCCATGTGGTTCCTGGTTTCCCTGCAGCGCTGAAGAGAATGTTAGCAAAGAGGTAACCGGGACAGTGAAAACAGTACTCAAAGAGAGGGAGAGCAAGCTCTCTCTTGGCACTTTGGATGTGGGACATACAGCGAGATGTTTGCTGCTTTTGCGTTTGGCTGTTGGGAGATTTACAGCACAAAGATATCTAGTTGATTTGAAGCAGTTCCGAGAAAGTCTAAACATAATCGCCACTTCTCCCTCCTGGCACTTTCCATGTGGGAGATATAGCAGGATGTATATTGGTTTTGAGGACAACTCAATGGACAGTGTAGGGAGAAAAGTTCCTGGCTCCTTGAATGCCGTTTCTGGAGACACTGCGATCAATGTGGGAGATATGTCAAGATGTGTGTTTGTTTTGAGGACGGCTCTCTGGAGAGTCTTAGCAAAGAGGTCACAGGGATAATCAGAGCAATTCTCAGAGACACTGAGAACAAGCTCGACAATTCCCTCCTGGCACTTTCCCTGTAGGAGATACCGCAAGACGTTTCTGTAGATTGGGCACAGCGCTCTGCAGGGTGTTAGCAGAGACTTTCCCGGGACAGTGAAACCCTATGTCAGAGACACTGAGAAGAAGCCCCAATGTTCCCTCCAGGCACTTTCAGGGTGGGTGCCTTCTCCACGTGGTTCCTGGTTTCCCTGCAGTGCTGAAGAGAATGTTAGCAAAGAGGTAACCGGGACAGTGAAAACAGTACTCAAAGACAGGGAGAGCAAGCTCTCTCTTGGCACTTTGGATGTGGGACATACAGCGAGATATTTGCTGCTTTTGCGTTTGGCTGTTGGGAGATTTACAGCACAAAGATATCTAGTTGATTTGAAGCAGTTCCGAGAAAGTCTAAACATAATCGCCACTTCTCCCTCCTGGCACTTTCCATGTGGGAGATATAGCAGGATGTATATTGGTTTTGAGGACAACTCAATGGACAGTGTAGGGAGAAAAGTTCCTGGCTCCTTGAATGCCGTTTCTGGAGACACTGCAATCAATGTGGGAGATATGTCAAGATGTGTGTTTGTTTTGAGGACGGCTCTCTGGAGAGTCTTAGCAAAGAGGTCACAGGGATAATCAGAGCAATTCTCAGAGACACTGAGAACAAGCTCGACAATTCCCTCCTGGCACTTTCCCTGTAGGAGATACCGCAAGACGTTTCTGTAGATTGGGCACAGCGCTCTGCAGGGTGTTAGCAGAGACTTTCCCGGGACAGTGAAACCCTATGTCAGAGACACTGAGAAGAAGCCCCAGTGTTCCCTCCAGGCACTTTCAGTGTGGGTGCCTTCTCCACGTGGTTCCTGGTTTCCCTGCAGCGCTGAAGAGAATGTTAGCAAAGAGGTAACCGGGACAGTGAAAACAGTACTCAAAGACAGGGAGAGCAAGCTCTCTCTTGGCACTTTGGATGTGGGACATACAGCGAGATGTTTGCTGCTTTTGCGTTTGGCTGTTGGGAGATTTACAGCACAAAGATATCTAGTTGATATGAAGCAGTTCCGAGAAAGTCTAAACATAATCGCCACTTCTCCCTCCTGGCACTTTCCATGTGGGAGATATAGCAGGATGTATATTGGTTTTGAGGACAACTCAATGGACAGTGTAGGGAGAAAAGTTCCTGGCTCCTTGAAAGCCGTTTCTGGAGACACTGCAATCAATGTGGGAGATATGTCAAGATGTGTGTTTGTTTTGAGGACGGCTCTCTGGAGAGTCTTAGCAAAGAGGTCACAGGGATAATCAGAGCAATTCTCAGAGACACTGAGAACACACTGAGAACAAGCTCGACAATTCCCTCCTGGCACTTTCCCTGTAGGAGATACCGCAAGACGTTTCTGTAGATTGGGCACAGCGCTCTGCAGGGTGTTAGCAGAGACTTTCCGGGGCAGTGAAACCCTATGTCAGAGACACCGAGAAGAAGCCCCAGTGTTCCCTCCAGGCACTTTCAGTGTGGGTGCCTTCTCCACGTGGTTCCTGGTTTCCCTGCAGCGCTGAAGAGAATGTTAGCAAAGAGGTAACCGGGACAGTGAAAACAGTACTCAAAGACAGGGAGAGCAAGCTCTCTCTTGGCACTTTGGATGTGGGACATACAGCGAGATATTTGCTGCTTTTGCGTTTGGCTGTTGGGAGATTTACAGCACAAAGATATCTAGTTGATTTGAAGCAGTTCCGAGAAAGTCTAAACATAATCGCCACTTCTCCCTCCTGGCACTTTCCATGTGGGAGATATAGCAGGATGTATATTGGTTTTGAGGACAACTCAATGGACAGTGTAGGGAGAAAAGTTCCTGGCTCCTTGAATGCCGTTTCTGGAGACACTGCAATCAATGTGGGAGATATGTCAAGATGTGTGTTTGTTTTGAGGACGGCTCTCTGGAGAGTCTTAGCAAAGAGGTCACAGGGATAATCAGAGCAATTCTCAGAGACACTGAGAACAAGCTCGACAATTCCCTCCTGGCACTTTCCCTGTAGGAGATACCGCAAGACGTTTCTGTAGATTGGGCACAGCGCTCTGCAGGGTGTTAGCAGAGACTTTCCCGGGACAGTGAAACCCTATGTCAGAGACACTGAGAAGAAGCCCCAATGTTCCCTCCAGGCACTTTCAGGGTGGGTGCCTTCTTCACGTGGTTCCTGGTTTCCCTGCAGCGCTGAAGAGAATGTTAGCAAAGAGGTAACCGGGACAGTGAAAACAGTACTCAAAGACAGGGAGAGCAAGCTCTCTCTTGGCACTTTGGATGTGGGACATACAGCGAGATGTTTGCTGCTTTTGCGTTTGGCTGTTGGGAGATTTACAGCACAAAGATATCTAGTTGATTTGAAGCAGTTCCGAGAAAGTCTAAACATAATCGCCACTTCTCCCTCCTGGCACTTTCCATGTGGGAGATATAGCAGGATGTATATTGGTTTTGAGGACAACTCAATGGACAGTGTAGGGAGAAAAGTTCCTGGCTCCTTGAATGCCGTTCCTGAAGACACTGCGATCAATGTGGGAGATATGTCAAGATGTGTGTTTGTTTTGAGGACGGCTCTCTGGAGAGTCTTAGCAAAGAGGTCACAGGGATAATCAGAGCAATTCTCAGAGACACTGAGAACACACTGAGAACAAGCTCGACAATTCCCTCCTGGCACTTTCCCTGTAGGAGATACCGCAAGACGTTTCTGTAGATTGGGCACAGCGCTCTGCAGGGTGTTAGCAGAGACTTTCCCGGGACAGTGAAACCCTATGTCAGAGACACTGAGAAGAAGCCCCAATGTTCCCTCCAGGCACTTTCAGTGTGGGTGCCTTCTCCACGTGGTTCCTGGTTTCCCTGCAGCGCTGAAGAGAATGTTAGCAAAGAGGTAACCGGGACAGTGAAAACAGTACTCAAAGACAGGGAGAGCAAGCTCTCTCTTGGCACTTTGGATGTGGGACATACAGCGAGATGTTTGCTGCTTTTGCGTTTGGCTGTTGGGAGATTTACAGCACAAAGATATCTAGTTGATTTGAAGCAGTTCCGAGAAAGTCTAAACATAATCGCCACTTCTCCCTCCTGGCACTTTCCATGTGGGAGATATAGCAGGATGTATATTGGTTTTGAGGACAACTCAATGGACAGTGTAGGGAGAAAAGTTCCTGGCTCCTTGAATGCCGTTCCTGGAGACACTGCGATCAATGTGGGAGATATGTCAAGATGTGTGTTTGTTTTGAGGACGGCTCTCTGGAGAGTCTTAGCAAAGAGGTCACAGGGATAATCAGAGCAATTCTCAGAGACACTGAGAACACACTGAGAACAAGCTCGACAATTCCCTCCTGGCACTTTCCCTGTAGGAGATACCGCAAGACGTTTCTGTAGATTGGGCACAGCGCTCTGCAGGGTGTTAGCAGAGACTTTCCGGGGCAGTGAAACCCTATGTCAGAGACACCGAGAAGAAGCCCCAGTGTTCCCTCCAGGCACTTTCAGTGTGGGTGCCTTCTCCACGTGGTTCCTGGTTTCCCTGCAGCGCTGAAGAGAATGTTAGCAAAGAGGGAACCGGGACAGTGAAAACAGTACTCAAAGACAGGGAGAGCAAGCTCTCTCTTGGCACTTTGGATGTGGGACATACAGCGAGATGTTTGCTGCTTTTGCGTTTGGCTGTTGGGAGATTTACAGCACAAAGATATCTAGTTGATTTGAAGCAGTTCCGAGAAAGTCTAAACATAATCGCCACTTCTCCCTCCTGGCACTTTCCATGTGGGAGATATAGCAGGATGTATATTGGTTTTGAGGACAACTCAATGGACAGTGTAGGGAGAAAAGTTCCTGGCTCCTTGAATGCCGTTTCTGGAGACACTGCGATCAATGTGGGAGATATGTCAAGATGTGTGTTGGTTTTGAGGACGGCTCTCTGGAGAGTCTTAGCAAAGAGGTCACAGGGATAATCAGAGCAATTCTCAGAGACACTGAGAACAAGCTCGACAATTCCCTCCTGGCACTTTCCCTGTAGGAGATACCGCAAGACGTTTCTGTAGATTGGGCACAGTGCTCTGCAGGGTGTTAGCAGAGACTTTCCCGGGACAGTGAAACCCTATGTCAGAGACACTGAGAAGAAGCCCCAATGTTCCCTCCAGGCGCTTTCAGTGTGGGTGCCTTCTCCACGTGGTTCCTGGTTTCCCTGCAGCGCTGAAGAGAATGTTAGCAAAGAGGTAACCGGGACAGTGAAAACAGTACTCAAAGACAGGGAGAGCAAGCTCTCTCTTGGCACTTTGGATGTGGGACATACAGCGAGATGTTTGCTGCTTTTGCGTTTGGCTGTTGGGAGATTTACAGCACAAAGATATCTAATTGATTTGAAGCAGTTCCGAGAAAGTCTAAACATAATCGCCACTTCTCCCTCCTGGCACTTTCCATGTAGGAGATATAGCAGGATGTATATTGGTTTTGAGGACAACTCAATGGACAGTGTAGGGAGAAAAGTTCCTGGCTCCTTGAATGCCGTTCCTGGAGACACTGCGATCAATGTGGGAGATATGTCAAGATGTGTGTTTGTTTTGAGGACGGCTCTCTGGAGAGTCTTAGCAAAGAGGTCACAGGGATAATCAGAGCAATTCTCAGAGACACTGAGAACAAGCTCGACAATTCCCTCCTGGCACTTTCCCTGTAGGAGATACCGCAAGACGTTTCTGTAGATTGGGCACAGTGCTCTGCAGGGTGTTAGCAGAGACTTTCCCGGGACAGTGAAACCCTATGTCAGAGACACTGAGAAGAAGCCCCAATGTTCCCTCCAGGCACTTTCAGTGTGGGTGCCTTCTCCACGTGGTTCCTGGTTTCCCTGCAGCGCTGAAGAGAATGTTAGCAAAGAGGTAACCGGGACAGTGAAAACAGTACTCAAAGACAGGGAGAGCAAGCTCTCTCTTGGCACTTTGGATGTGGGACATACAGCGAGATGTTTGCTGCTTTTGCGTTTGGCTGTTGGGAGATTTACAGCACAAAGATATCTAGTTGATTTGAAGCAGTTCCGAGAAAGTCTAAACATAATCGCCACTTCTCCCTCCTGGCACTTTCCATGTAGGAGATATAGCAGGATGTATATTGGTTTTGAGGACAACTCAATGGACAGTGTAGGGAGAAAAGTTCCTGGCTCCTTGAATGCCGTTCCTGGAGACACTGCGATCAATGTGGGAGATATGTCAAGATGTGTGTTTGTTTTGAGGACGGCTCTCTGGAGAGTCTTAGCAAAGAGGTCACAGGGATAATCAGAGCAATTCTCAGAGACACTGAGAACACACTGAGAACAAGCTCGACAATTCCCTCCTGGCACTTTCCCTGTAGGAGATACCGCAAGACGTTTCTGTAGATTGGGCACAGCGCTCTGCAGGGTGTTAGCAGAGACTTTCCCGGGACAGTGAAACCCTATGTCAGAGACACTGAGAAGAAGCCCCAATGTTCCCTCCAGGCACTTTCAGTGTGGGTGCCTTCTCCACGTGGTTCCTGGTTTCCCTGCAGCGCTGAAGAGAATGTTAGCAAAGAGGTAACCGGGACAGTGAAAACAGTACTCAAAGACAGGGAGAGCAAGCTCTCTCTTGGCACTTTGGATGTGGGACATACAGCGAGATGTTTGCTGCTTTTGCGTTTGGCTGTTGGGAGATTTACAGCACAAAGATATCTAGTTGATTTGAAGCAGTTCCGAGAAAGTCTAAACATAATCGCCACTTCTCCCTCCTGGCACTTTCCATGTGGGAGATATAGCAGGATGTATATTGGTTTTGAGGACAACTCAATGGACAGTGTAGGGAGAAAAGTTCCTGGCTCCTTGAATGCCGTTTCTGGAGACACTGCAATCAATGTGGGAGATATGTCAAGATGTGTGTTTGTTTTGAGGACGGCTCTCTGGAGAGTCTTAGCAAAGAGGTCACAGGGATAATCAGAGCAATTCTCAGAGACACTGAGAACACACTGAGAACAAGCTCGACAATTCCCTCCTGGCACTTTCCCTGTAGGAGATACCGCAAGACGTTTCTGTAGATTGGGCACAGCGCTCTGCAGGGTGTTAGCAGAGACTTTCCCGGGACAGTGAAACCCTATGTCAGAGACACCGAGAAGAAGCCCCAGTGTTCCCTCCAGGCACTTTCAGTGTGGGTGCCTTCTCCACGTGGTTCCTGGTTTCCCTGCAGCGCTGAAGAGAATGTTAGCAAAGAGGTAACCGGGACAGTGAAAACAGTACTCAAAGACAGGGAGAGCAAGCTCTCTCTTGGCACTTTGGATGTGGGACATACAGCGAGATATTTGCTGCTTTTGCGTTTGGCTGTTGGGAGATTTACAGCACAAAGATATCTAGTTGATTTGAAGCAGTTCCGAGAAAGTCTAAACATAATCGCCACTTCTCCCTCCTGGCACTTTCCATGTGGGAGATATAGCAGGATGTATATTGGTTTTGAGGACAACTCAATGGACAGTGTAGGGAGAAAAGTTCCTGGCTCCTTGAATGCCGTTTCTGGAGACACTGCAATCAATGTGGGAGATATGTCAAGATGTGTGTTTGTTTTGAGGACGGCTCTCTGGAGAGTCTTAGCAAAGAGGTCACAGGGATAATCAGAGCAATTCTCAGAGACACTGAGAACAAGCTCGACAATTCCCTCCTGGCACTTTCCCTGTAGGACATACCGCAAGACGTTTCTGTAGATTGGGCACAGCGCTCTGCAGGGTGTTAGCAGAGACTTTCCCGGGACAGTGAAACCCTATGTCAGAGACACTGAGAAGAAGCCCCAATGTTCCCTCCAGGCACTTTCAGGGTGGGTGCCTTCTCCACGTGGTTCCTGGTTTCCCTGCAGCGCTGAAGAGAATGTTAGCAAAGAGGTAACCGGGACAGTGAAAACAGTACTCAAAGACAGGGAGAGCAAGCTCTCTCTTGGCACTTTGGATGTGGGACATACAGCGAGATGTTTGCTGCTTTTGCGTTTGGCTGTTGGGAGATTTACAGCACAAAGATATCTAGTTGATTTGAAGCAGTTCCGAGAAAGTCTAAACATAATCGCCACTTCTCCCTCCTGGCACTTTCCATGTGGGAGATATAGCAGGATGTATATTGGTTTTGAGGACAACTCAATGGACAGTGTAGGGAGAAAAGTTCCTGGCTCCTTGAATGCCGTTTCTGGAGACACTGCGATCAATGTGGGAGATATGTCAAGATGTGTGTTTGTTTTGAGGACGGCTCTCTGGAGAGTCTTAGCAAAGAGGTCACAGGGATAATCAGAGCAATTCTCAGAGACACTGAGAACACACTGAGAACAAGCTCGACAATTCCCTCCTGGCACTTTCCCTGTAGGAGATACCGCAAGACGTTTCTGTAGATTGGGCACAGCGCTCTGCAGGGTGTTAGCAGAGACTTTCCCGGGACAGTGAAACCCTATGTCAGAGACACCGAGAAGAAGCCCCAGTGTTCCCTCCAGGCACTTTCAGTGTGGGTGCCTTCTCCACGTGGTTCCTGGTTTCCCTGCAGCGCTGAAGAGAATGTTAGCAAAGAGGTAACCGGGACAGTGAAAACAGTACTCAAAGACAGGGAGAGCAAGCTCTCTCTTGGCACTTTGGATGTGGGACATACAGCGAGATATTTGCTGCTTTTGCGTTTGGCTGTTGGGAGATTTACAGCACAAAGATATCTAGTTGATTTGAAGCAGTTCCGAGAAAGTCTAAACATAATCGCCACTTCTCCCTCCTGGCACTTTCCATGTGGGAGATATAGCAGGATGTATATTGGTTTTGAGGACAACTCAATGGACAGTGTAGGGAGAAAAGTTCCTGGCTCCTTGAATGCCGTTCCTGGAGACACTGCGATCAATGTGGGAGATATGTCAAGATGTGTGTTTGTTTTGAGGACGGCTCTCTGGAGAGTCTTAGCAAAGAGGTCACAGGGATAATCAGAGCAATTCTCAGAGACACTGAGAACAAGCTCGACAATTCCCTCCTGGCACTTTCCCTGTAGGAGATACCGCAAGACGTTTCTGTAGATTGGGCACAGCGCTCTGCAGGGTGTTAGCAGAGACTTTCCCGGGACAGTGAAACCCTATGTCAGAGACACTGAGAAGAAGCCCCAATGTTCCCTCCAGGCACTTTCAGTGTGGGTGCCTTCTCCACGTGGTTCCTGGTTTCCCTGCAGCGCTGAAGAGAATGTTAGCAAAGAGGTAACCGGGACAGTGAAAACAGTACTCAAAGACAGGGAGAGCAAGCTCTCTCTTGGCACTTTGGATGTGGGACATACAGCGAGATGTTTGCTGCTTTTGCGTTTGGCTGTTGGGAGATTTACAGCACAAAGATATCTAGTTGATTTGAAGCAGTTCCGAGAAAGTCTAAACATAATTGCCACTTCTCCCTCCTGGCACTTTCCATGTAGGAGATATAGCAGGATGTATATTGGTTTTGAGGACAACTCAATGGACAGTGTAGGGAGAAAAGTTCCTGGCTCCTTGAATGCCGTTTCTGGAGACACTGCGATCAATGTGGGAGATATGTCAAGATGTGTGTTTGTTTTGAGGACGGCTCTCTGGAGAGTCTTAGCAAAGAGGTCACAGGGATAATCAGAGCAATTCTCAGAGACACTGAGAACACACTGAGAACAAGCTCGACAATTCCCTCCTGGCACTTTCCCTGTAGGAGATACCGCAAGACGTTTCTGTAGATTGGGCACAGCGCTCTGCAGGGTGTTAGCAGAGACTTTCCCGGGACAGTGAAACCCTATGTCAGAGACACCGAGAAGAAGCCCCAGTGTTCCCTCCAGGCACTTTCAGGGTGGGTGCCTTCTCCACGTGGTTCCTGGTTTCCCTGCAGCGCTGAAGAGAATGTTAGCAAAGAGGTAACCGGGACAGTGAAAACAGTACTCAAAGAGAGGGAGAGCAAGCTCTCTCTTGGCACTTTGGATGTGGGACATACAGCGAGATATTTGCTGCTTTTGCGTTTGGCTGTTGGGAGATTTACAGCACAAAGATATCTAGTTGATTTGAAGCAGTTCCGAGAAAGTCTAAACATAATCGCCACTTCTCCCTCCTGGCACTTTCCATGTGGGAGATATAGCAGGATGTATATTGGTTTTGAGGACAACTCAATGGACAGTGTAGGGAGAAAAGTTCCTGGCTCCTTGAATGCCGTTTCTGGAGACACTGCAATCAATGTGGGAGATATGTCAAGATGTGTGTTTGTTTTGAGGACGGCTCTCTGGAGAGTCTTAGCAAAGAGGTCACAGGGATAATCAGAGCAATTCTCAGAGACACTGAGAACAAGCTCGACAATTCCCTCCTGGCACTTTCCCTGTAGGAGATACCGCAAGACGTTTCTGTAGATTGGGCACAGCGCTCTGCAGGGTGTTAGCAGAGACTTTCCCGGGACAGTGAAACCCTATGTCAGAGACACTGAGAAGAAGCCCCAATGTTCCCTCCAGGCACTTTCAGTGTGGGTGCCTTCTCCACGTGGTTCCTGGTTTCCCTGCAGCGCTGAAGAGAATGTTAGCAAAGAGGTAACCGGGACAGTGAAAACAGTACTCAAAGACAGGGAGAGCAAGCTCTCTCTTGGCACTTTGGATGTGGGACATACAGCGAGATGTTTGCTGCTTTTGCGTTTGGCTGTTGGGAGATTTACAGCACAAAGATATCTAGTTGATTTGAAGCAGTTCCGAGAAAGTCTAAACATAATTGCCACTTCTCCCTCCTGGCACTTTCCATGTGGGAGATATAGCAGGATGTATATTGGTTTTGAGGACAACTCAATGGACAGTGTAGGGAGAAAAGTTCCTGGCTCCTTGAATGCCGTTTCTGGAGACACTGCGATCAATGTGGGAGATATGTCAAGATGTGTGTTTGTTTTGAGGACGGCTCTCTGGAGAGTCTTAGCAAAGAGGTCACAGGGATAATCAGAGCAATTCTCAGAGACACTGAGAACACACTGAGAACAAGCTCGACAATTCCCTCCTGGCACTTTCCCTGTAGGAGATACCGCAAGACGTTTCTGTAGATTGGGCACAGCGCTCTGCAGGGTGTTAGCAGAGACTTTCCCGGGACAGTGAAACCCTATGTCAGAGACACCGAGAAGAAGCCCCAGTGTTCCCTCCAGGCACTTTCAGTGTGGGTGCCTTCTCCACGTGGTTCCTGGTTTCCCTGCAGCGCTGAAGAGAATGTTAGCAAAGAGGTAACCGGGACAGTGAAAACAGTACTCAAAGACAGGGAGAGCAAGCTCTCTCTTGGCACTTTGGATGTGGGACATACAGCGAGATATTTGCTGCTTTTGCGTTTGGCTGTTGGGAGATTTACAGCACAAAGATATCTAGTTGATTTGAAGCAGTTCCGAGAAAGTCTAAACATAATCGCCACTTCTCCCTCCTGGCACTTTCCATGTGGGAGATATAGCAGGATGTATATTGGTTTTGAGGACAACTCAATGGACAGTGTAGGGAGAAAAGTTCCTGGCTCCTTGAATGCCGTTTCTGGAGACACTGCAATCAATGTGGGAGATATGTCAAGATGTGTGTTTGTTTTGAGGACGGCTCTCTGGAGAGTCTTAGCAAAGAGGTCACAGGGATAATCAGAGCAATTCTCAGAGACACTGAGAACAAGCTCGACAATTCCCTCCTGGCACTTTCCCTGTAGGAGATACCGCAAGACGTTTCTGTAGATTGGGCACAGCGCTCTGCAGGGTGTTAGCAGAGACTTTCCCGGGACAGTGAAACCCTATGTCAGAGACACTGAGAAGAAGCCCCAATGTTCCCTCCAGGCACTTTCAGGGTGGGTGCCTTCTCCACGTGGTTCCTGGTTTCCCTGCAGCGCTGAAGAGAATGTTAGCAAAGAGGTAACCGGGACAGTGAAAACAGTACTCAAAGACAGGGAGAGCAAGCTCTCTCTTGGCACTTTGGATGTGGGACATACAGCGAGATGTTTGCTGCTTTTGCGTTTGGCTGTTGGGAGATTTACAGCACAAAGATATCTAGTTGATTTGAAGAAGTTCCGAGAAAGTCTAAACATAATTGCCACTTCTCCCTCCTGGCACTTTCCATGTAGGAGATATAGCAGGATGTATATTGGTTTTGAGGACAACTCAATGGACAGTGTAGGGAGAAAAGTTCCTGGCTCCTTGAATGCCGTTTCTGGAGACACTGCGATCAATGTGGGAGATATGTCAAGATGTGTGTTTGTTTTGAGGACGGCTCTCTGGAGAGTCTTAGCAAAGAGGTCACAGGGATAATCAGAGCAATTCTCAGAGACACTGAGAACACACTGAGAACAAGCTCGACAATTCCCTCCTGGCACTTTCCCTGTAGGAGATACCGCAAGACGTTTCTGTAGATTGGGCACAGCGCTCTGCAGGGTGTTAGCAGAGACTTTCCCGGGACAGTGAAACCCTATGTCAGAGACACTGAGAAGAAGCCCCAGTGTTCCCTCCAGGCACTTTCAGGGTGGGTGCCTTCTCCACGTGGTTCCTGGTTTCCCTGCAGCGCTGAAGAGAATGTTAGCAAAGAGGTAACCGGGACAGTGAAAACAGTACTCAAAGAGAGGGAGAGCAAGCTCTCTCTTGGCACTTTGGATGTGGGACATACAGCGAGATGTTTGCTGCTTTTGCGTTTGGCTGTTGGGAGATTTACAGCACAAATATATCTAGTTGATTTGAAGCAGTTCCGAGAAAGTCTAAACATAATCCCCACTTCTCCCTCCTGGCACTTTCCATGTGGGAGATATAGCAGGATGTATATTGGTTTTGAGGACAACTCAATGGACAGTGTAGGGAGAAAAGTTCCTGGCTCCTTGAATGCCGTTCCTGGAGACATTGCGATCAATGTGGGAGATATGTCAAGATGTGTGTTTGTTTTGAGGACGGCTCTCTGGAGAGTCTTAGCAAAGAGGTCACAGGGATAATCAGAGCAATTCTCAGAGACACTGAGAACACACTGAGAACAAGCTCGACAATTCCCTCCTGGCACTTTCCCTGTAGGAGATACCGCAAGACGTTTCTGTAGATTGGGCACAGCGCTCTGCAGGGTGTTAGCAGAGACTTTCCCGGGACAGTGAAACCCTATGTCAGAGACACTGAGAAGAAGCCCCAATGTTCCCTCCAGGCACTTTCAGTGTGGGTGCCTTCTCCACGTGGTTCCTGGTTTCCCTGCAGCGCTGAAGAGAATGTTAGCAAAGAGGTAACCGGGACAGTGAAAACAGTACTCAAAGACAGGGAGAGCAAGCTCTCTCTTGGCACTTTGGATGTGGGACATACAGCGAGATGTTTGCTGCTTTTGCGTTTGGCTGTTGGGAGATTTACAGCACAAAGATATCTAGTTGATTTGAAGAAGTTCCGAGAAAGTCTAAACATAATTGCCACTTCTCCCTCCTGGCACTTTCCATGTAGGAGATATAGCAGGATGTATATTGGTTTTGAGGACAACTCAATGGACAGTGTAGGGAGAAAAGTTCCTGGCTCCTTGAATGCCGTTTCTGGAGACACTGCGATCAATGTGGGAGATATGTCAAGATGTGTGTTTGTTTTGAGGACGGCTCTCTGGAGAGTCTTAGCAAAGAGGTCACAGGGATAATCAGAGCAATTCTCAGAGACACTGAGAACACACTGAGAACAAGCTCGACAATTCCCTCCTGGCACTTTCCCTGTAGGAGATACCGCAAGACGTTTCTGTAGATTGGGCACAGCGCTCTGCAGGGTGTTAGCAGAGACTTTCCCGGGACAGTGAAACCCTATGTCAGAGACACTGAGAAGAAGCCCCAGTGTTCCCTCCAGGCACTTTCAGGGTGGGTGCCTTCTCCACGTGGTTCCTGGTTTCCCTGCAGCGCTGAAGAGAATGTTAGCAAAGAGGTAACCGGGACAGTGAAAACAGTACTCAAAGAGAGGGAGAGCAAGCTCTCTCTTGGCACTTTGGATGTGGGACATACAGCGAGATGTTTGCTGCTTTTGCGTTTGGCTGTTGGGAGATTTACAGCACAAATATATCTAGTTGATTTGAAGCAGTTCCGAGAAAGTCTAAACATAATCCCCACTTCTCCCTCCTGGCACTTTCCATGTGGGAGATATAGCAGGATGTATATTGGTTTTGAGGACAACTCAATGGACAGTGTAGGGAGAAAAGTTCCTGGCTCCTTGAATGCCGTTCCTGGAGACATTGCGATCAATGTGGGAGATATGTCAAGATGTGTGTTTGTTTTGAGGACGGCTCTCTGGAGAGTCTTAGCAAAGAGGTCACAGGGATAATCAGAGCAATTCTCAGAGACACTGAGAACACACTGAGAACAAGCTCGACAATTCCCTCCTGGCACTTTCCCTGTAGGAGATACCGCAAGACGTTTCTGTAGATTGGGCACAGCGCTCTGCAGGGTGTTAGCAGAGACTTTCCCGGGACAGTGAAACCCTATGTCAGAGACACTGAGAAGAAGCCCCAATGTTCCCTCCAGGCACTTTCAGTGTGGGTGCCTTCTCCACGTGGTTCCTGGTTTCCCTGCAGCGCTGAAGAGAATGTTAGCAAAGAGGTAACCGGGACAGTGAAAACAGTACTCAAAGACAGGGAGAGCAAGCTCTCTCTTGGCACTTTGGATGTGGGACATACAGCGAGATGTTTGCTGCTTATGCGTTTGGCTGTTGGGAGATTTACAGCACAAAGATATCTAGTTGATTTGAAGCAGTTCCGAGAAAGTCTAAACATAATCGCCACTTCTCCCTCCTGGCACTTTCCATGTGGGAGATATAGCAGGATGTATATTGGTTTTGAGGACAACTCAATGGACAGTGTAGGGAGAAAAGTTCCTGGCTCCTTGAATGCCGTTCCTGGAGACACTGCGATCAATGTGGGAGATATGTCAAGATGTGTGTTGGTTTTGAGGACGGCTCTCTGGAGAGTCTTAGCAAAGAGGTCACAGGGATAATCAGAGCAATTCTCAGAGACACTGAGAACAAGCTCGACAATTCCCTCCTGGCACTTTCCCTGTAGGAGATACCGCAAGACGTTTCTGTAGATTGGGCACAGCGCTCTGCAGGGTGTTAGCAGAGACTTTCCCGGGACAGTGAAACCCTATGTCAGAGACACTGAGAAGAAGCCCCAATGTTCCCTCCAGGCACTTTCAGTGTGGGTGCCTTCTCCACGTGGTTCCTGGTTTCCCTGCAGCGCTGAAGAGAATGTTAGCAAAGAGGTAACCGGGACAGTGAAAACAGTACTCAAAGACAGGGAGAGCAAGCTCTCTCTTGGCACTTTGGATGTGGGACATACAGCGAGATGTTTGCTGCTTTTGCGTTTGGCTGTTGGGAGATTTACAGCACAAATATATCTAGTTGATTTGAAGCAGTTCCGAGAAAGTCTAAACATAATCCCCACTTCTCCCTCCTGGCACTTTCCATGTGGGAGATATAGCAGGATGTATATTGGTTTTGAGGACAACTCAATGGACAGTGTAGGGAGAAAAGTTCCTGGCTCCTTGAATGCCGTTCCTGGAGACACTGCGATCAATGTGGGAGATATGTCAAGATGTGTGTTTGTTTTGAGGACGGCTCTCTGGAGAGTCTTAGCAAAGAGGTCACAGGGATAATCAGAGCAATTCTCAGAGACACTGAGAACACACTGAGAACAAGCTCGACAATTCCCTCCTGGCACTTTCCCTGTAGGAGATACCGCAAGACGTTTCTGTAGATTGGGCACAGCGCTCTGCAGGGTGTTAGCAGAGACTTTCCCGGGACAGTGAAACCCTATGTCAGAGACACTGAGAAGAAGCCCCAATGTTCCCTCCAGGCACTTTCAGTGTGGGTGCCTTCTCCACGTGGTTCCTGGTTTCCCTGCAGCGCTGAAGAGAATGTTAGCAAAGAGGTAACCGGGACAGTGAAAACAGTACTCAAAGACAGGGAGAGCAAGCTCTCTCTTGGCACTTTGGATGTGGGACATACAGCGAGATGTTTGCTGCTTTTGCGTTTGGCTGTTGGGAGATTTACAGCACAAAGATATCTAGTTGATTTGAAGCAGTTCCGAGAAAGTCTAAACATAATCGCCACTTCTCCCTCCTGGCACTTTCCATGTGGGAGATATAGCAGGATGTATATTGGTTTTGAGGACAACTCAATGGACAGTGTAGGGAGAAAAGTTCCTGGCTCCTTGAATGCCGTTCCTGGAGACACTGCGATCAATGTGGGAGATATGTCAAGATGTGTGTTTGTTTTGAGGACGGCTCTCTGGAGAGTCTTAGCAAAGAGGTCACAGGGATAATCAGAGCAATTCTCAGAGACACTGAGAACAAGCTCGACAATTCCCTCCTGGCACTTTCCCTGTAGGAGATACCGCAAGACGTTTCTGTAGATTGGGCACAGCGCTCTGCAGGGTGTTAGCAGAGACTTTCCCGGGACAGTGAAACCCTATGTCAGAGACACTGAGAAGAAGCCCCAATGTTCCCTCCAGGCACTTTCAGTGTGGGTGCCTTCTCCACGTGGTTCCTGGTTTCCCTGCAGCGCTGAAGAGAATGTTAGCAAAGAGGTAACCGGGACAGTGAAAACAGTACTCAAAGACAGGGAGAGCAAGCTCTCTCTTGGCACTTTGGATGTGGGACATACAGCGAGATGTTTGCTGCTTTTGCGTTTGGCTGTTGGGAGATTTACAGCACAAAGATATCTAGTTGATTTGAAGCAGTTCCGAGAAAGTCTAAACATAATCGCCACTTCTCCCTCCTGGCACTTTCCATGTGGGAGATATAGCAGGATGTATATTGGTTTTGAGGACAACTCAATGGACAGTGTAGGGAGAAAAGTTCCTGGCTCCTTGAATGCCGTTCCTGGAGACACTGCGATCAATGTGGGAGATATGTCAAGATGTGTGTTGGTTTTGAGGACGGCTCTCTGGAGAGTCTTAGCAAAGAGGTCACAGGGATAATCAGAGCAATTCTCAGAGACACTGAGAACAAGCTCGACAATTCCCTCCTGGCACTTTCCCTGTAGGAGATACCGCAAGACGTTTCTGTAGATTGGGCACAGCGCTCTGCAGGGTGTTAGCAGAGACTTTCCCGGGACAGTGAAACCCTATGTCAGAGACACTGAGAAGAAGCCCCAATGTTCCCTCCAGGCACTTTCAGTGTGGGTGCCTTCTCCACGTGGTTCCTGGTTTCCCTGCAGCGCTGAAGAGAATGTTAGCAAAGAGGTAACCGGGACAGTGAAAACAGTACTCAAAGACAGGGAGAGCAAGCTCTCTCTTGGCACTTTGGATGTGGGACATACAGCGAGATGTTTGCTGCTTTTACGTTTGGCTGTTGGGAGATTTACAGCACAAAGATATCTAGTTGATTTGAAGCAGTTCCGAGAAAGTCTAAACATAATCCCCACTTCTCCCTCCTGGCACTTTCCATGTGGGAGATATAGCAGGATGTATATTGGTTTTGAGGACAACTCAATGGACAGTGTAGGGAGAAAAGTTCCTGGCTCCTTGAATGCCGTTCCTGGAGACACTGCGATCAATGTGGGAGATATGTCAAGATGTGTGTTTGTTTTGAGGACGGCTCTCTGGAGAGTCTTAGCAAAGAGGTCACAGGGATAATCAGAGCAATTCTCAGAGACACTGAGAACACACTGAGAACAAGCTCGACAATTCCCTCCTGGCACTTTCCCTGTAGGAGATACCGCAAGACGTTTCTGTAGATTGGGCACAGCGCTCTGCAGGGTGTTAGCAGAGACTTTCCCGGGACAGTGAAACCCTATGTCAGAGACACTGAGAAGAAGCCCCAATGTTCCCTCCAGGCACTTTCAGTGTGGGTGCCTTCTCCACGTGGTTCCTGGTTTCCCTGCAGCGCTGAAGAGAATGTTAGCAAAGAGGTAACCGGGACAGTGAAAACAGTACTCAAAGACAGGGAGAGCAAGCTCTCTCTTGGCACTTTGGATGTGGGACATACAGCGAGATGTTTGCTGCTTTTGCGTTTGGCTGTTGGGAGATTTACAGCACAAAGATATCTAGTTGATTTGAAGCAGTTCCGAGAAAGTCTAAACATAATCGCCACTTCTCCCTCCTGGCACTTTCCATGTGGGAGATATAGCAGGATGTATATTGGTTTTGAGGACAACTCAATGGACAGTGTAGGGAGAAAAGTTCCTGGCTCCTTGAATGCCGTTCCTGGAGACACTGCGATCAATGTGGGAGATATGTCAAGATGTGTGTTTGTTTTGAGGACGGCTCTCTGGAGAGTCTTAGCAAAGAGGTCACAGGGATAATCAGAGCAATTCTCAGAGACACTGAGAACAAGCTCGACAATTCCCTCCTGGCACTTTCCCTGTAGGAGATACCGCAAGACGTTTCTGTAGATTGGGCACAGCGCTCTGCAGGGTGTTAGCAGAGACTTTCCCGGGACAGTGAAACCCTATGTCAGAGACACTGAGAAGAAGCCCCAATGTTCCCTCCAGGCACTTTCAGGGTGGGTGCCTTCTCCACGTGGTTCCTGGTTTCCCTGCAGCGCTGAAGAGAATGTTAGCAAAGAGGTAACCGGGACAGTGAAAACAGTACTCAAAGACAGGGAGAGCAAGCTCTCTCTTGGCACTTTGGATGTGGGACATACAGCGAGATGTTTGCTGCTTTTGCGTTTGGCTGTTGGGAGATTTACAGCACAAAGATATCTAGTTGATTTGAAGCAGTTCCGAGAAAGTCTAAACATAATCGCCACTTCTCCCTCCTGGCACTTTCCATGTGGGAGATATAGCAGGATGTATATTGGTTTTGAGGACAACTCAATGGACAGTGTAGGGAGAAAAGTTCCTGGCTCCTTGAATGCCGTTCCTGGAGACACTGCGATCAATGTGGGAGATATGTCAAGATGTGTGTTGGTTTTGAGGACGGCTCTCTGGAGAGTCTTAGCAAAGAGGTCACAGGGATAATCAGAGCAATTCTCAGAGACACTGAGAACAAGCTCGACAATTCCCTCCTGGCACTTTCCCTGTAGGAGATACCGCAAGACGTTTCTGTAGATTGGGCACAGCGCTCTGCAGGGTGTTAGCAGAGACTTTCCCGGGACAGTGAAACCCTATGTCAGAGACACTGAGAAGAAGCCCCAATGTTCCCTCCAGGCACTTTCAGTGTGGGTGCCTTCTCCACGTGGTTCCTGGTTTCCCTGCAGCGCTGAAGAGAATGTTAGCAAAGAGGTAACCGGGACAGTGAAAACAGTACTCAAAGACAGGGAGAGCAAGCTCTCTCTTGGCACTTTGGATGTGGGACATACAGCGAGATGTTTGCTGCTTTTGCGTTTGGCTGTTGGGAGATTTACAGCACAAAGATATCTAGTTGATTTGAAGCAGTTCCGAGAAAGTCTAAACATAATCGCCACTTCTCCCTCCTGGCACTTTCCATGTGGGAGATATAGCAGGATGTATATTGGTTTTGAGGACAACTCAATGGACAGTGTAGGGAGAAAAGTTCCTGGCTCCTTGAATGCCGTTTCTGGAGACACTGCGATCAATGTGGGAGATATGTCAAGATGTGTGTTTGTTTTGAGGACGGCTCTCTGGAGAGTCTTAGCAAAGAGGTCACAGGGATAATCAGAGCAATTCTCAGAGACACTGAGAACACACTGAGAACAAGCTCGACAATTCCCTCCTGGCACTTTCCCTGTAGGAGATACCGCAAGACGTTTCTGTATATTGGGCACAGCGCTCTGCAGGGTGTTAGCAGAGACTTTCCCGGGACAGTGAAACCCTATGTCAGAGACACTGAGAAGAAGCCCCAATGTTCCCTCCAGGCACTTTCAGTGTGGGTGCCTTCTCCACGTGGTTCCTGGTTTCCCTGCAGCGCTGAAGAGAATGTTAGCAAAGAGGTAACCGGGACAGTGAAAACAGTACTCAAAGACAGGGAGAGCAAGCTCTCTCTTGGCACTTTGGATGTGGGACATACAGCGAGATGTTTGCTGCTTTTGCGTTTGGCTGTTGGGAGATTTACAGCACAAAGATATCTAGTTGATTTGAAGCAGTTCCGAGAAAGTCTAAACATAATCGCCACTTCTCCCTCCTGGCACTTTCCATGTGGGAGATATAGCAGGATGTATATTGGTTTTGAGGACAACTCAATGGACAGTGTAGGGAGAAAAGTTCCTGGCTCCTTGAATGCCGTTCCTGGAGACACTGCGATCAATGTGGGAGATATGTCAAGATGTGTGTTTGTTTTGAGGACGGCTCTCTGGAGAGTCTTAGCAAAGAGGTCACAGGGATAATCAGAGCAATTCTCAGAGACACTGAGAACACATTGAGAACAAGCTCGACAATTCCCTCCTGGCACTTTCCCTGTAGGAGATACCGCAAGACGTTTCTGTAGATTGGGCACAGCGCTCTGCAGGGTGTTAGCAGAGACTTTCCCGGGACAGTGAAACCCTATGTCAGAGACACTGAGAAGAAGCCCCAATGTTCCCTCCAGGCACTTTCAGGGTGGGTGCCTTCTCCACGTGGTTCCTGGTTTCCCTGCAGCGCTGAAGAGAATGTTAGCAAAGAGGTAACCGGGACAGTGAAAACAGTACTCAAAGACAGGGAGAGCAAGCTCTCTCTTGGCACTTTGGATGTGGGACATACAGCGAGATGTTTGCTGCTTTTGCGTTTGGCTGTTGGGAGATTTACAGCACAAAGATATCTAGTTGATTTGAAGAAGTTCCGAGAAAGTCTAAACATAATCGCCACTTCTCCCTCCTGGCACTTTCCATGTAGGAGATATAGCAGGATGTATATTGGTTTTGAGGACAACTCAATGGAGAGCGTAGGGAGAAAAGTTCCTGGCTCCTTGAATGCCGTTTCTGGAGACACTGCGATCAATGTGGGAGATATGTCAAGATGTGTGTTTGTTTTGAGGACGGCTCTCTGGAGAGTCTTAGCAAAGAGGTCACAGGGATAATCAGAGCAATTCTCAGAGACACTGAGAACACATTGAGAACAAGCTCGACAATTCCCTCCTGGCACTTTCCCTGTAGGAGATACCGCAAGACGTTTCTGTAGATTGGGCACAGCGCTCTGCAGGGTGTTAGCAGAGACTTTCCCGGGACAGTGAAACCCTATGTCAGAGACACTGAGAAGAAGCCCCAATGTTCCCTCCAGGCACTTTCAGGGTGGGTGCCTTCTCCACGTGGTTCCTGGTTTCCCTGCAGCGCTGAAGAGAATGTTAGCAAAGAGGTAACCGGGACAGTGAAAACAGTACTCAAAGACAGGGAGAGCAAGCTCTCTCTTGGCACTTTGGATGTGGGACATACAGCGAGATGTTTGCTGCTTTTGCGTTTGGCTGTTGGGAGATTTACAGCACAAAGATATCTAGTTGATTTGAAGCAGTTCCGAGAAAGTCTAAACATAATCGCCACTTCTCCCTCCTGGCACTTTCCATGTGGGAGATATAGCAGGATGTATATTGGTTTTGAGGACAACTCAATGGACAGTGTAGGGAGAAAAGTTCCTGGCTCCTTGAATGCCGTTCCTGGAGACACTGCGATCAATGTGGGAGATATGTCAAGATGTGTGTTTGTTTTGAGGACGGCTCTCTGGAGAGTCTTAGCAAAGAGGTCACAGGGATAATCAGAGCAATTCTCAGAGACACTGAGAACAAGCTCGACAATTCCCTCCTGGCACTTTCCCTGTAGGAGATACCGCAAGACGTTTCTGTAGATTGGGCACAGCGCTCTGCAGGGTGTTAGCAGAGACTTTCCCGGGACAGTGAAACCCTATGTCAGAGACACTGAGAAGAAGCCCCAATGTTCCCTCCAGGCACTTTCAGTGTGGGTGCCTTCTCCACGTGGTTCCTGGTTTCCCTGCAGCGCTGAAGAGAATGTTAGCAAAGAGGTAACCGGGACAGTGAAAACAGTACTCAAAGACAGGGAGAGCAAGCTCTCTCTTGGCACTTTGGATGTGGGACATACAGCGAGATGTTTGCTGCTTTTGCGTTTGGCTGTTGGGAGATTTACAGCACAAAGATATCTAGTTGATTTGAAGCAGTTCCGAGAAAGTCTAAACATAATCGCCACTTCTCCCTCCTGGCACTTTCCATGTGGGAGATATAGCAGGATGTATATTGGTTTTGAGGACAACTCAATGGACAGTGTAGGGAGAAAAGTTCCTGGCTCCTTGAATGCCGTTCCTGGAGACACTGCGATCAATGTGGGAGATATGTCAAGATGTGTGTTGGTTTTGAGGACGGCTCTCTGGAGAGTCTTAGCAAAGAGGTCACAGGGATAATCAGAGCAATTCTCAGAGACACTGAGAACAAGCTCGACAATTCCCTCCTGGCACTTTCCCTGTAGGAGATACCGCAAGACGTTTCTGTAGATTGGGCACAGCGCTCTGCAGGGTGTTAGCAGAGACTTTCCCGGGACAGTGAAACCCTATGTCAGAGACACTGAGAAGAAGCCCCAATGTTCCCTCCAGGCACTTTCAGTGTGGGTGCCTTCTCCACGTGGTTCCTGGTTTCCCTGCAGCGCTGAAGAGAATGTTAGCAAAGAGGTAACCGGGACAGTGAAAACAGTACTCAAAGACAGGGAGAGCAAGCTCTCTCTTGGCACTTTGGATGTGGGACATACAGCGAGATGTTTGCTGCTTTTGCGTTTGGCTGTTGGGAGATTTACAGCACAAAGATATCTAGTTGATTTGAAGCAGTTCCGAGAAAGTCTAAACATAATCGCCACTTCTCCCTCCTGGCACTTTCCATGTGGGAGATATAGCAGGATGTATATTGGTTTTGAGGACAACTCAATGGAGAGTGTAGGGAGAAAAGTTCCTGGCTCCTTGAATGCCGTTCCTGGAGACACTGCGATCAATGTGGGAGATATGTCAAGATGTGTGTTTGTTTTGAGGACGGCTCTCTGGAGAGTCTTAGCAAAGAGGTCACAGGGATAATCAGAGCAATTCTCAGAGACACTGAGAACAAGCTCGACAATTCCCTCCTGGCACTTTCCCTGTAGGAGATACCGCAAGACGTTTCTGTAGATTGGGCACAGCGCTCTGCAGGGTGTTAGCAGAGACTTTCCCGGGACAGTGAAACCCTATGTCAGAGACACTGAGAAGAAGCCCCAATGTTCCCTCCAGGCACTTTCAGGGTGGGTGCCTTCTCCACGTGGTTCCTGGTTTCCCTGCAGCGCTGAAGAGAATGTTAGCAAAGAGGTAACCGGGACAGTGAAAACAGTACTCAAAGACAGGGAGAGCAAGCTCTCTCTTGGCACTTTGGATGTGGGACATACAGCGAGATGTTTGCTGCTTTTGCGTTTGGCTGTTGGGAGATTTACAGCACAAAGATATCTAGTTGATTTGAAGCAGTTCCGAGAAAGTCTAAACATAATCGCCACTTCTCCCTCCTGGCACTTTCCATGTGGGAGATATAGCAGGATGTATATTGGTTTTGAGGACAACTCAATGGACAGTGTAGGGAGAAAAGGTCCTGGCTCCTTGAATGCCGTTCCTGGAGACACTGCGATCAATGTGGGAGATATGTCAAGATGTGTGTTTGTTTTGAGGACGGCTCTCTGGAGAGTCTTAGCAAAGAGGTCACAGGGATAATCAGAGCAATTCTCAGAGACACTGAGAACACACTGAGAACAAGCTCGACAATTCCCTCCTGGCACTTTCCCTGTAGGAGATACCGCAAGACGTTTCTGTAGATTGGGCACAGCGCTCTGCAGGGTGTTAGCAGAGACTTTCCCGGGACAGTGAAACCCTATGTCAGAGACACTGAGAAGAAGCCCCAATGTTCCCTCCAGGCACTTTCAGTGTGGGTGCCTTCTCCACGTGGTTCCTGGTTTCCCTGCAGCGCTGAAGAGAATGTTAGCAAAGAGGTAACCGGGACAGTGAAAACAGTACTCAAAGACAGGGAGAGCAAGCTCTCTCTTGGCACTTTGGATGTGGGACATACAGCGAGATGTTTGCTGCTTTTGCGTTTGGCTGTTGGGAGATTTACAGCACAAAGATATCTAGTTGATTTGAAGCAGTTCCGAGAAAGTCTAAACATAATCGCCACTTCTCCCTCCTGGCACTTTCCATGTGGGAGATATAGCAGGATGTATATTGGTTTTGAGGACAACTCAATGGACAGTGTAGGGAGAAAAGTTCCTGGCTCCTTGAATGCCGTTCCTGGAGACACTGCGATCAATGTGGGAGATATGTCAAGATGTGTGTTTGTTTTGAGGACGGCTCTCTGGAGAGTCTTAGCAAAGAGGTCACAGGGATAATCAGAGCAATTCTCAGAGACACTGAGAACACACTGAGAACAAGCTCGACAATTCCCTCCTGGCACTTTCCCTGTAGGAGATACCGCAAGACGTTTCTGTAGATTGGGCACAGCGCTCTGCAGGGTGTTAGCAGAGACTTTCCCGGGACAGTGAAACCCTATGTCAGAGACACTGAGAAGAAGCCCCAATGTTCCCTCCAGGCACTTTCAGTGTGGGTGCCTTCTCCACGTGGTTCCTGGTTTCCCTGCAGCGCTGAAGAGAATGTTAGCAAAGAGGTAACCGGGACAGTGAAAACAGTACTCAAAGACAGGGAGAGCAAGCTCTCTCTTGGCACTTTGGATGTGGGACATACAGCGAGATGTTTGCTGCTTTTGCGTTTGGCTGTTGGGAGATTTACAGCACAAAGATATCTAGTTGATTTGAAGCAGTTCCGAGAAAGTCTAAACATAATCGCCACTTCTCCCTCCTGGCACTTTCCATGTGGGAGATATAGCAGGATGTATATTGGTTTTGAGGACAACTCAATGGACAGTGTAGGGAGAAAAGTTCCTGGCTCCTTGAATGCCGTTCCTGGAGACACTGCGATCAATGTGGGAGATATGTCAAGATGTGTGTTTGTTTTGAGGACGGCTCTCTGGAGAGTCTTAGCAAAGAGGTCACAGGGATAATCAGAGCAATTCTCAGAGACACTGAGAACAAGCTCGACAATTCCCTCCTGGCACTTTCCCTGTAGGAGATACCGCAAGACGTTTCTGTAGATTGGGCACAGCGCTCTGCAGGGTGTTAGCAGAGACTTTCCCGGGACAGTGAAACCCTATGTCAGAGACACTGAGAAGAAGCCCCAATGTTCCCTCCAGGCACTTTCAGTGTGGGTGCCTTCTCCACGTGGTTCCTGGTTTCCCTGCAGCGCTGAAGAGAATGTTAGCAAAGAGGTAACCGGGACAGTGAAAACAGTACTCAAAGACAGGGAGAGCAAGCTCTCTCTTGGCACTTTGGATATGTGGGACATACAGCGAGATGTTTGCTGCTTTTGCGTTTGGCTGTTGGGAGATTTACAGCACAAAGATATCTAGTTGATTTGAAGCAGTTCCGAGAAAGTCTAAACATAATCGCCACTTCTCCCTCCTGGCACTTTCCATGTGGGAGATATAGCAGGATGTATATTGGTTTGAGGACAACTCAATGGACAGTGTAGGGAGAAAAGTTCCTGGCTCCTTGAATGCCGTTCCTGGAGACACTGCGATCAATGTGGAGATATGTCAAGATGTGTGTTTGTTTTGAGGACGGCTCTCTGGAGAGTCTTAGCAAAGAGGTCACAGGGATAATCAGAGCAATTCTCAGAGACACTGAGAACACACTGAGAACAAGCTCGACAATTCCCTCCTGGCACTTTCCCTGTAGGAGATACCGCAAGACGTTTCTGTAGATTGGGCACAGCGCTCTGCAGGGTGTTAGCAGAGACTTTCCCGGGACAGTGAAACCCTATGTCAGAGACACTGAGAAGAAGCCCCAATGTTCCCTCCAGGCACTTTCAGGGTGGGTGCCTTCTCCACGTGGTTCCTGGTTTCCCTGCAGCGCTGAAGAGAATGTTAGCAAAGAGGTAACCGGGACAGTGAAAACAGTACTCAAAGACAGGGAGAGCAAGCTCTCTCTTGGCACTTTGGATGTGGGACATACAGCGAGATGTTTGCTGCTTTTGCGTTTGGCTGTTGGGAGATTTACAGCACAAAGATATCTAGTTGATTTGAAGCAGTTCCGAGAAAGTCTAAACATAATCGCCACTTCTCCCTCCTGGCACTTTCCATGTGGGAGATATAGCAGGATGTATATTGGTTTTGAGGACAACTCAATGGACAGTGTAGGGAGAAAAGTTCCTGGCTCCTTGAATGCCGTTCCTGGAGACACTGCGATCAATGTGGGAGATATGTCAAGATGTGTGTTTGTTTTGAGGACGGCTCTCTGGAGAGTCTTAGCAAAGAGGTCACAGGGATAATCAGAGCAATTCTCAGAGACACTGAGAACACACTGAGAACAAGCTCGACAATTCCCTCCTGGCACTTTCCCTGTAGGAGATACCGCAAGACGTTTCTGTAGATTGGGCACAGCGCTCTGCAGGGTGTTAGCAGAGACTTTCCCGGGACAGTGAAACCCTATGTCAGAGACACTGAGAAGAAGCCCCAATGTTCCCTCCAGGCACTTTCAGTGTGGGTGCCTTCTCCACGTGGTTCCTGGTTTCCCTGCAGCGCTGAAGAGAATGTTAGCAAAGAGGTAACCGGGACAGTGAAAACAGTACTCAAAGACAGGGAGAGCAAGCTCTCTCTTGGCACTTTGGATGTGGGACATACAGCGAGATGTTTGCTGCTTTTGCGTTTGGCTGTTGGGAGATTTACAGCACAAAGATATCTAGTTGATTTGAAGCAGTTCCGAGAAAGTCTAAACATAATCGCCACTTCTCCCTCCTGGCACTTTCCATGTGGGAGATATAGCAGGATGTATATTGGTTTTGAGGACAACTCAATGGACAGTGTAGGGAGAAAAGTTCCTGGCTCCTTGAATGCCGTTCCTGGAGACACTGCGATCAATGTGGGAGATATGTCAAGATGTGTGTTTGTTTTGAGGACGGCTCTCTGGAGAGTCTTAGCAAAGAGGTCACAGGGATAATCAGAGCAATTCTCAGAGACACTGAGAACACACTGAGAACAAGCTCGACAATTCCCTCCTGGCACTTTCCCTGTAGGAGATACCGCAAGACGTTTCTGTAGATTGGGCACAGCGCTCTGCAGGGTGTTAGCAGAGACTTTCCCGGGACAGTGAAACCCTATGTCAGAGACACTGAGAAGAAGCCCCAATGTTCCCTCCAGGCACTTTCAGTGTGGGTGCCTTCTCCACGTGGTTCCTGGTTTCCCTGCAGCGCTGAAGAGAATGTTAGCAAAGAGGTAACCGGGACAGTGAAAACAGTACTCAAAGACAGGGAGAGCAAGCTCTCTCTTGGCACTTTGGATGTGGGACATACAGCGAGATGTTTGCTGCTTTTGCGTTTGGCTGTTGGGAGATTTACAGCACAAAGATATCTAGTTGATTTGAAGCAGTTCCGAGAAAGTCTAAACATAATCGCCACTTCTCCCTCCTGGCACTTTCCATGTGGGAGATATAGCAGGATGTATATTGGTTTTGAGGACAACTCAATGGACAGTGTAGGGAGAAAAGTTCCTGGCTCCTTGAATGCCGTTCCTGGAGACACTGCGATCAATGTGGGAGATATGTCAAGATGTGTGTTTGTTTTGAGGACGGCTCTCTGGAGAGTCTTAGCAAAGAGGTCACAGGGATAATCAGAGCAATTCTCAGAGACACTGAGAACAAGCTCGACAATTCCCTCCTGGCACTTTCCCTGTAGGAGATACCGCAAGACGTTTCTGTAGATTGGGCACAGCGCTCTGCAGGGTGTTAGCAGAGACTTTCCCGGGACAGTGAAACCCTATGTCAGAGACACTGAGAAGAAGCCCCAATGTTCCCTCCAGGCACTTTCAGTGTGGGTGCCTTCTCCACGTGGTTCCTGGTTTCCCTGCAGCGCTGAAGAGAATGTTAGCAAAGAGGTAACCGGGACAGTGAAAACAGTACTCAAAGACAGGGAGAGCAAGCTCTCTCTTGGCACTTTGGATGTGGGACATACAGCGAGATGTTTGCTGCTTTTGCGTTTGGCTGTTGGGAGATTTACAGCACAAAGATATCTAGTTGATTTGAAGCAGTTCCGAGAAAGTCTAAACATAATCGCCACTTCTCCCTCCTGGCACTTTCCATGTGGGAGATATAGCAGGATGTATATTGGTTTTGAGGACAACTCAATGGACAGTGTAGGGAGAAAAGTTCCTGGCTCCTTGAATGCCGTTCCTGGAGACACTGCGATCAATGTGGGAGATATGTCAAGATGTGTGTTTGTTTTGAGGACGGCTCTCTGGAGAGTCTTAGCAAAGAGGTCACAGGGATAATCAGAGCAATTCTCAGAGACACTGAGAACAAGCTCGACAATTCCCTCCTGGCACTTTCCCTGTAGGAGATACCGCAAGACGTTTCTGTAGATTGGGCACAGCGCTCTGCAGGGTGTTAGCAGAGACTTTCCCGGGACAGTGAAACCCTATGTCAGAGACACTGAGAAGAAGCCCCAATGTTCCCTCCAGGCACTTTCAGTGTGGGTGCCTTCTCCACGTGGTTCCTGGTTTCCCTGCAGCGCTGAAGAGAATGTTAGCAAAGAGGTAACCGGGACAGTGAAAACAGTACTCAAAGAGAGGGAGAGCAAGCTCTCTCTTGGCACTTTGGATGTGGGACATACAGCGAGATGTTTGCTGCTTTTGCGTTTGGCTGTTGGGAGATTTACAGCACAAAGATATCTAGTTGATTTGAAGCAGTTCCGAGAAAGTCTAAACATAATCGCCACTTCTCCCTCCTGGCACTTTCCATGTGGGAGATATAGCAGGATGTATATTGGTTTTGAGGACAACTCAATGGACAGTGTAGGGAGAAAAGTTCCTGGCTCCTTGAATGCCGTTCCTGGAGACACTGCGATCAATGTGGGAGATATGTCAAGATGTGTGTTGGTTTTGAGGACGGCTCTCTGGAGAGTCTTAGCAAAGAGGTCACAGGGATAATCAGAGCAATTCTCAGAGACACTGAGAACACACTGAGAACAAGCTCGACAATTCCCTCCTGGCACTTTCCCTGTAGGAGATACCGCAAGACGTTTCTGTAGATTGGGCACAGCGCTCTGCAGGGTGTTAGCAGAGACTTTCCCGGGACAGTGAAACCCTATGTCAGAGACACTGAGAAGAAGCCCCAATGTTCCCTCCAGGCACTTTCAGTGTGGGTGCCTTCTCCACGTGGTTCCTGGTTTCCCTGCAGCGCTGAAGAGAATGTTAGCAAAGAGGTAACCGGGACAGTGAAAACAGTACTCAAAGACAGGGAGAGCAAGCTCTCTCTTGGCACTTTGGATGTGGGACATACAGCGAGATGTTTGCTGCTTTTGCGTTTGGCTGTTGGGAGATTTACAGCACAAAGATATCTAGTTGATTTGAAGCAGTTCCGAGAAAGTCTAAACATAATCGCCACTTCTCCCTCCTGGCACTTTCCATGTGGGAGATATAGCAGGATGTATATTGGTTTTGAGGACAACTCAATGGACAGTGTAGGGAGAAAAGTTCCTGGCTCCTTGAATGCCGTTCCTGGAGACACTGCGATCAATGTGGGAGATATGTCAAGATGTGTGTTTGTTTTGAGGACGGCTCTCTGGAGAGTCTTAGCAAAGAGGTCACAGGGATAATCAGAGCAATTCTCAGAGACACTGAGAACACACTGAGAACAAGCTCGACAATTCCCTCCTGGCACTTTCCCTGTAGGAGATACCGCAAGACGTTTCTGTAGATTGGGCACAGCGCTCTGCAGGGTGTTAGCAGAGACTTTCCCGGGACAGTGAAACCCTATGTCAGAGACACTGAGAAGAAGCCCCAATGTTCCCTCCAGGCACTTTCAGTGTGGGTGCCTTCTCCACGTGGTTCCTGGTTTCCCTGCAGCGCTGAAGAGAATGTTAGCAAAGAGGTAACCGGGACAGTGAAAACAGTACTCAAAGACAGGGAGAGCAAGCTCTCTCTTGGCACTTTGGATGTGGGACATACAGCGAGATGTTTGCTGCTTTTGCGTTTGGCTGTTGGGAGATTTACAGCACAAAGATATCTAGTTGATTTGAAGCAGTTCCGAGAAAGTCTAAACATAATCGCCACTTCTCCCTCCTGGCACTTTCCATGTGGGAGATATAGCAGGATGTATATTGGTTTTGAGGACAACTCAATGGACAGTGTAGGGAGAAAAGTTCCTGGCTCCTTGAATGCCGTTTCTGGAGACACTGCGATCAATGTGGGAGATATGTCAAGATGTGTGTTTGTTTTGAGGACGGCTCTCTGGAGAGTCTTAGCAAAGAGGTCACAGGGATAATCAGAGCAATTCTCAGAGACACTGAGAACACACTGAGAACAAGCTCGACAATTCCCTCCTGGCACTTTCCCTGTAGGAGATACCGCAAGACGTTTCTGTAGATTGGGCACAGCGCTCTGCAGGGTGTTAGCAGAGACTTTCCCGGGACAGTGAAACCCTATGTCAGAGACACTGAGAAGAAGCCCCAATGTTCCCTCCAGGCACTTTCAGTGTGGGTGCCTTCTCCACGTGGTTCCTGGTTTCCCTGCAGCGCTGAAGAGAATGTTAGCAAAGAGGTAACCGGGACAGTGAAAACAGTACTCAAAGACAGGGAGAGCAAGCTCTCTCTTGGCACTTTGGATGTGGGACATACAGCGAGATGTTTGCTGCTTTTGCGTTTGGCTGTTGGGAGATTTACAGCACAAAGATATCTAGTTGATTTGAAGCAGTTCCGAGAAAGTCTAAACATAATCGCCACTTCTCCCTCCTGGCACTTTCCATGTGGGAGATATAGCAGGATGTATATTGGTTTTGAGGACAACTCAATGGACAGTGTAGGGAGAAAAGTTCCTGGCTCCTTGAATGCCGTTCCTGGAGACACTGCGATCAATGTGGGAGATATGTCAAGATGTGTGTTTGTTTTGAGGACGGCTCTCTGGAGAGTCTTAGCAAAGAGGTCACAGGGATAATCAGAGCAATTCTCAGAGACACTGAGAACACACTGAGAACAAGCTCGACAATTCCCTCCTGGCACTTTCCCTGTAGGAGATACCGCAAGACGTTTCTGTAGATTGGGCACAGCGCTCTGCAGGGTGTTAGCAGAGACTTTCCCGGGACAGTGAAACCCTATGTCAGAGACACTGAGAAGAAGCCCCAATGTTCCCTCCAGGCACTTTCAGGGTGGGTGCCTTCTCCACGTGGTTCCTGGTTTCCCTGCAGCGCTGAAGAGAATGTTAGCAAAGAGGTAACCGGGACAGTGAAAACAGTACTCAAAGACAGGGAGAGCAAGCTCTCTCTTGGCACTTTGGATGTGGGACATACAGCGAGATGTTTGCTGCTTTTGCGTTTGGCTGTTGGGAGATTTACAGCACAAAGATATCTAGTTGATTTGAAGCAGTTCCGAGAAAGTCTAAACATAATCGCCACTTCTCCCTCCTGGCACTTTCCATGTGGGAGATATAGCAGGATGTATATTGGTTTTGAGGACAACTCAATGGACAGTGTAGGGAGAAAAGTTCCTGGCTCCTTGAATGCCGTTCCTGGAGACACTGCGATCAATGTGGGAGATATGTCAAGATGTGTGTTTGTTTTGAGGACGGCTCTCTGGAGAGTCTTAGCAAAGAGGTCACAGGGATAATCAGAGCAATTCTCAGAGACACTGAGAACAAGCTCGACAATTCCCTCCTGCCACTTTCCCTGTAGGAGATACCGCAAGACGTTTCTGTAGATTGGGCACAGCGCTCTGCAGGGTGTTAGCAGAGACTTTCCCGGGACAGTGAAACCCTATGTCAGAGACACTGAGAAGAAGCCCCAATGTTCCCTCCAGGCACTTTCAGTGTGGGTGCCTTCTCCACGTGGTTCCTGGTTTCCCTGCAGCGCTGAAGAGAATGTTAGCAAAGAGGTAACCGGGACAGTGAAAACAGTACTCAAAGACAGGGAGAGCAAGCTCTCTCTTGGCACTTTGGATGTGGGACATACAGCGAGATGTTTGCTGCTTTTGCGTTTGGCTGTTGGGAGATTTACAGCACAAAGATATCTAGTTGATTTGAAGCAGTTCCGAGAAAGTCTAAACATAATCGCCACTTCTCCCTCCTGGCACTTTCCATGTGGGAGATATAGCAGGATGTATATTGGTTTTGAGGACAACTCAATGGACAGTGTAGGGAGAAAAGTTCCTGGCTCCTTGAATGCCGTTCCTGGAGACACTGCGATCAATGTGGGAGATATGTCAAGATGTGTGTTTGTTTTGAGGACGGCTCTCTGGAGAGTCTTAGCAAAGAGGTCACAGGGATAATCAGAGCAATTCTCAGAGACACTGAGAACAAGCTCGACAATTCCCTCCTGGCACTTTCCCTGTAGGAGATACCGCAAGACGTTTCTGTAGATTGGGCACAGCGCTCTGCAGGGTGTTAGCAGAGACTTTCCCGGGACAGTGAAACCCTATGTCAGAGACACTGAGAAGAAGCCCCAATGTTCCCTCCAGGCACTTTCAGTGTGGGTGCCTTCTCCACGTGGTTCCTGGTTTCCCTGCAGCGCTGAAGAGAATGTTAGCAAAGAGGTAACCGGGACAGTGAAAACAGTACTCAAAGAGAGGGAGAGCAAGCTCTCTCTTGGCACTTTGGATGTGGGACATACAGCGAGATGTTTGCTGCTTTTGCGTTTGGCTGTTGGGAGATTTACAGCACAAAGATATCTAGTTGATTTGAAGCAGTTCCGAGAAAGTCTAAACATAATCGCCACTTCTCCCTCCTGGCACTTTCCATGTGGGAGATATAGCAGGATGTATATTGGTTTTGAGGACAACTCAATGGACAGTGTAGGGAGAAAAGTTCCTGGCTCCTTGAATGCCGTTCCTGGAGACACTGCGATCAATGTGGGAGATATGTCAAGATGTGTGTTGGTTTTGAGGACGGCTCTCTGGAGAGTCTTAGCAAAGAGGTCACAGGGATAATCAGAGCAATTCTCAGAGACACTGAGAACACACTGAGAACAAGCTCGACAATTCCCTCCTGGCACTTTCCCTGTAGGAGATACCGCAAGACGTTTCTGTAGATTGGGCACAGCGCTCTGCAGGGTGTTAGCAGAGACTTTCCCGGGACAGTGAAACCCTATGTCAGAGACACTGAGAAGAAGCCCCAATGTTCCCTCCAGGCACTTTCAGTGTGGGTGCCTTCTCCACGTGGTTCCTGGTTTCCCTGCAGCGCTGAAGAGAATGTTAGCAAAGAGGTAACCGGGACAGTGAAAACAGTACTCAAAGACAGGGAGAGCAAGCTCTCTCTTGGCACTTTGGATGTGGGACATACAGCGAGATGTTTGCTGCTTTTGCATTTGGCTGTTGGGAGATTTACAGCACAAAGATATCTAGTTGATTTGAAGCAGTTCCGAGAAAGTCTAAACATAATCGCCACTTCTCCCTCCTGGCACTTTCCATGTGGGAGATATAGCAGGATGTATATTGGTTTTGAGGACAACTCAATGGACAGTGTAGGGAGAAAAGTTCCTGGCTCCTTGAATGCCGTTCCTGGAGACACTGCGATCAATGTGGGAGATATGTCAAGATGTGTGTTTGTTTTGAGGACGGCTCTCTGGAGAGTCTTAGCAAAGAGGTCACAGGGATAATCAGAGCAATTCTCAGAGACACTGAGAACACACTGAGAACAAGCTCGACAATTCCCTCCTGGCACTTTCCCTGTAGGAGATACCGCAAGACGTTTCTGTAGATTGGGCACAGCGCTCTGCAGGGTGTTAGCAGAGACTTTCCCGGGACAGTGAAACCCTATGTCAGAGACACTGAGAAGAAGCCCCAATGTTCCCTCCAGGCACTTTCAGTGTGGGTGCCTTCTCCACGTGGTTCCTGGTTTCCCTGCAGCGCTGAAGAGAATGTTAGCAAAGAGGTAACCGGGACAGTGAAAACAGTACTCAAAGACAGGGAGAGCAAGCTCTCTCTTGGCACTTTGGATGTGGGACATACAGCGAGATGTTTGCTGCTTTTGCGTTTGGCTGTTGGGAGATTTACAGCACAAAGATATCTAGTTGATTTGAAGCAGTTCCGAGAAAGTCTAAACATAATCGCCACTTCTCCCTCCTGGCACTTTCCATGTGGGAGATATAGCAGGATGTATATTGGTTTTGAGGACAACTCAATGGACAGTGTAGGGAGAAAAGTTCCTGGCTCCTTGAATGCCGTTTCTGGAGACACTGCGATCAATGTGGGAGATATGTCAAGATGTGTGTTTGTTTTGAGGACGGCTCTCTGGAGAGTCTTAGCAAAGAGGTCACAGGGATAATCAGAGCAATTCTCAGAGACACTGAGAACAAGCTCGACAATTCCCTCCTGGCACTTTCCCTGTAGGAGATACCGCAAGACGTTTCTGTAGATTGGGCACAGTGCTCTGCAGGGTGTTAGCAGAGACTTTCCCGGGACAGTGAAACCCTATGTCAGAGACACTGAGAAGAAGCCCCAATGTTCCCTCCAGGCACTTTCAGTGTGGGTGCCTTCTCCACGTGGTTCCTGGTTTCCCTGCAGCGCTGAAGAGAATGTTAGCAAAGAGGTAACCGGGACAGTGAAAACAGTACTCAAAGAGAGGGAGAGCAAGCTCTCTCTTGGCACTTTGGATGTGGGACATACAGCGAGATGTTTGCTGCTTTTGCGTTTGGCTGTTGGGAGATTTACAGCACAAAGATATCTAGTTGATTTGAAGCAGTTCCGAGAAAGTCTAAACATAATCGCCACTTCTCCCTCCTGGCACTTTCCATGTGGGAGATATAGCAGGATGTATATTGGTTTTGAGGACAACTCAATGGACAGTGTAGGGAGAAAAGTTCCTGGCTCCTTGAATGCCGTTCCTGGAGACACTGCGATCAATGTGGGAGATATGTCAAGATGTGTGTTTGTTTTGAGGACGGCTCTCTGGAGAGTCTTAGCAAAGAGGTCACAGGGATAATCAGAGCAATTCTCAGAGACACTGAGAACAAGCTCGACAATTCCCTCCTGGCACTTTCCCTGTAGGAGATACCGCAAGACGTTTCTGTAGATTGGGCACAGCGCTCTGCAGGGTGTTAGCAGAGACTTTCCCGGGACAGTGAAACCCTATGTCAGAGACACTGAGAAGAAGCCCCAATGTTCCCTCCAGGCACTTTCAGTGTGGGTGCCTTCTCCACGTGGTTCCTGGTTTCCCTGCAGCGCTGAAGAGAATGTTAGCAAAGAGGTAACCGGGACAGCGAAAACAGTACTCAAAGAGAGGGAGAGCAAGCTCTCTCTTGGCACTTTGGATGTGGGACATACAGCGAGATGTTTGCTGCTTTTGCGTTTGGCTGTTGGGAGATTTACAGCACAAAGATATCTAGTTGATTTGAAGCAGTTCCGAGAAAGTCTAAACATAATCGCCACTTCTCCCTCCTGGCACTTTCCATGTGGGAGATATAGCAGGATGTATATTGGTTTTGAGGACAACTCAATGGACAGTGTAGGGAGAAAAGTTCCTGGCTCCTTGAATGCCGTTCCTGGAGACACTGCGATCAATGTGGGAGATATGTCAAGATGTGTGTTGGTTTTGAGGACGGCTCTCTGGAGAGTCTTAGCAAAGAGGTCACAGGGATAATCAGAGCAATTCTCAGAGACACTGAGAACAAGCTCGACAATTCCCTCCTGGCACTTTCCCTGTAGGAGATACCGCAAGACGTTTCTGTAGATTGGGCACAGCGCTCTGCAGGGTGTTAGCAGAGACTTTCCCGGGACAGTGAAACCCTATGTCAGAGACACTGAGAAGAAGCCCCAATGTTCCCTCCAGGCACTTTCAGGGTGGGTGCCTTCTCCACGTGGTTCCTGGTTTCCCTGCAGCGCTGAAGAGAATGTTAGCAAAGAGGTAACCGGGACAGTGAAAACAGTACTCAAAGACAGGGAGAGCAAGCTCTCTCTTGGCACTTTGGATGTGGGACATACAGCGAGATGTTTGCTGCTTTTGCGTTTGGCTGTTGGGAGATTTGCAGCACAAAGATATCTAGTTGATTTGAAGCAGTTCCGAGAAAGTCTATACATAATCGCCACTTCTCCCTCCTGGCACTTTCCATGTGGGAGATATAGCAGGATGTATATTGGTTTTGAGGACAACTCAATGGACAGTGTAGGGAGAAAAGTTCCTGGCTCCTTGAATGCCGTTCCTGGAGACACTGCGATCAATGTGGGAGATATGTCAAGATGTGTGTTTGTTTTGAGGACGGCTCTCTGGAGAGTCTTAGCAAAGAGGTCACAGGGATAATCAGAGCAATTCTCAGAGACACTGAGAACAAGCTCGACAATTCCCTCCTGGCACTTTCCCTGTAGGAGATACCGCAAGACGTTTCTGTAGATTGGGCACAGCGCTCTGCAGGGTGTTAGCAGAGACTTTCCCGGGACAGTGAAACCCTATGTCAGAGACACTGAGAAGAAGCCCCAATGTTCCCTCCAGGAACTTTCAGGGTGGGTGCCTTCTCCACGTGGTTCCTGGTTTCCCTGCAGCGCTGAAGAGAATGTTAGCAAAGAGGTAACCGGGACAGTGAAAACAGTACTCAAAGAGAGGGAGATCAAGCTCTCTCTTGGCACTTTGGATGTGGGACATACAGCGAGATGTTTGCTGCTTTTGCGTTTGGCTGTTGGGAGATTTGCAGCACAAAGATATCTAGTTGATTTGAAGCAGTTCCGAGAAAGTCTAAACATAATCGCCACTTCTCCCTCCTGGCACTTTCCATGTGGGAGATATAGCAGGATGTATATTGGTTTTGAGGACAACTCAATGGACAGTGTAGGGAGAAAAGTTCCTGGCTCCTTGAATGCCGTTCCTGGAGACACTGCGATCAATGTGGGAGATATGTCAAGATGTGTGTTGGTTTTGAGGACGGCTCTCTGGAGAGTCTTAGCAAAGAGGTCACAGGGATAATCAGAGCAATTATCAGAGACACTGAGAACAAGCTCGACAATTCCCTCCTGGCACTTTCCCTGTAGGAGATACCGCAAGACGTTTCTGTAGATTGGGCACAGCGCTCTGCAGGGTGTTAGCAGAGACTTTCCCGGGACAGTGAAACCCTATGTCAGAGACACTGAGAAGAAGCCCCAATGTTCCCTCCAGGCACTTTCAGGGTGGGTGCCTTCTCCACGTGGTTCCTGGTTTCCCTGCAGCGCTGAAGAGAATGTTAGCAAAGAGGTAACCGGGACAGTGAAAACAGTACTCAAAGACAGGGAGAGCAAGCTCTCTCTTGGCACTTTGGATGTGGGACATACAGCGAGATGTTTGCTGCTTTTGCGTTTGGCTGTTGGGAGATTTACAGCACAAAGATATCTAGTTGATTTGAAGCAGTTCCGAGAAAGTCTAAACATAATCGCCACTTCTCCCTCCTGGCACTTTCCATGTGGGAGATATAGCAGGATGTATATTGGTTTTGAGGACAACACAATGGACAGTGTAGGGAGAAAAGTTCCTGGCTCCTTGAATGCCGTTTCTGGAGACACTGCGATCAATGTGGGAGATATGTCAAGATGTGTGTTTGTTTTGAGGACGGCTCTCTGGAGAGTCTTAGCAAAGAGGTCACAGGGATAATCAGAGCAATTCTCAGAGACACTGAGAACACACTGAGAACAAGCTCGACAATTCCCTCCTGGCACTTTCCCTGTAGGAGATACCGCAAGACGTTTCTGTAGATTGGGCACAGCGCTCTGCAGGGTGTTAGCAGAGACTTTCCCGGGACAGTGAAACCCTATGTCAGAGACACTGAGAAGAAGCCCCAATGTTCCCTCCAGGCACTTTCAGTGTGGGTGCCTTCTCCACGTGGTTCCTGGTTTCCCTGCAGCGCTGAAGAGAATGTTAGCAAAGAGGTAACCGGGACAGTGAAAACAGTACTCAAAGACAGGGAGAGCAAGCTCTCTCTTGGCACTTTGGATGTGGGACATACAGCGAGATGTTTGCTGCTTTTGCGTTTGGCTGTTGGGAGATTTACAGCACAAAGATATCTAGTTGATTTGAAGCAGTTCCGAGAAAGTCTAAACATAATCGCCACTTCTCCCTCCTGGCACTTTCCATGTGGGAGATATAGCAGGATGTATATTGGTTTTGAGGACAACTCAATGGACAGTGTAGGGAGAAAAGTTCCTGGCTCCTTGAATGCCGTTTCTGGAGACACTGCGATCAATGTGGGAGATATGTCAAGATGTGTGTTTGTTTTGAGGACGGCTCTCTGGAGAGTCTTAGCAAAGAGGTCACAGGGATAATCAGAGCAATTCTCAGAGACACTGAGAACACACTGAGAACAAGCTCGACAATTCCCTCCTGGCACTTTCCCTGTAGGAGATACCGCAAGACGTTTCTGTAGATTGGGCACAGCGCTCTGCAGGGTGTTAGCAGAGACTTTCCCGGGACAGTGAAACCCTATGTCAGAGACACTGAGAAGAAGCCCCAATGTTCCCTCCAGGCACTTTCAGTGTGGGTGCCTTCTCCACGTGGTTCCTGGTTTCCCTGCAGCGCTGAAGAGAATGTTAGCAAAGAGGTAACCGGGACAGTGAAAACAGTACTCAAAGACAGGGAGAGCAAGCTCTCTCTTGGCACTTTGGATGTGGGACATACAGCGAGATGTTTGCTGCTTTTGCGTTTGGCTGTTGGGAGATTTACAGCACAAAGATATCTAGTTGATTTGAAGCAGTTCCGAGAAAGTCTAAACATAATCGCCACTTCTCCCTCCTGGCACTTTCCATGTGGGAGATATAGCAGGATGTATATTGGTTTTGAGGACAACTCAATGGACAGTGTAGGGAGAAAAGTTCCTGGCTCCTTGAATGCCGTTCCTGGAGACACTGCGATCAATGTGGGAGATATGTCAAGATGTGTGTTTGTTTTGAGGACGGCTCTCTGGAGAGTCTTAGCAAAGAGGTCACAGGGATAATCAGAGCAATTCTCAGAGACACTGAGAACAAGCTCGACAATTCCCTCCTGGCACTTTCCCTGTAGGAGATACCGCAAGACGTTTCTGTAGATTGGGCACAGCGCTCTGCAGGGTGTTAGCAGAGACTTTCCCGGGACAGTGAAACCCTATGTCAGAGACACTGAGAAGAAGCCCCAATGTTCCCTCCAGGCACTTTCAGTGTGGGTGCCTTCTCCACGTGGTTCCTGGTTTCCCTGCAGCGCTGAAGAGAATGTTAGCAAAGAGGTAACCGGGACAGTGAAAACAGTACTCAAAGACAGGGAGAGCAAGCTCTCTCTTGGCACTTTGGATGTGGGACATACAGCGAGATGTTTGCTGCTTTTGCGTTTGGCTGTTGGGAGATTTACAGCACAAAGATATCTAGTTGATTTGAAGCAGTTCCGAGAAAGTCTAAACATAATCGCCACTTCTCCCTCCTGGCACTTTCCATGTGGGAGATATAGCAGGATGTATATTGGTTTTGAGGACAACTCAATGGACAGTGTAGGGAGAAAAGTTCCTGGCTCCTTGAATGCCGTTCCTGGAGACACTGCGATCAATGTGGGAGATATGTCAAGATGTGTGTTTGTTTTGAGGACGGCTCTCTGGAGAGTCTTAGCAAAGAGGTCACAGGGATAATCAGAGCAATTCTCAGAGACACTGAGAACAAGCTCGACAATTCCCTCCTGGCACTTTCCCTGTAGGAGATACCGCAAGACGTTTCTGTAGATTGGGCACAGCGCTCTGCAGGGTGTTAGCAGAGACTTTCCCGGGACAGTGAAACCCTATGTCAGAGACACTGAGAAGAAGCCCCAATGTTCCCTCCAGGCACTTTCAGGGTGGGTGCCTTCTCCACGTGGTTCCTGGTTTCCCTGCAGCGCTGAAGAGAATGTTAGCAAAGAGGTAACCGGGACAGTGAAAACAGTACTCAAAGACAGGGAGAGCAAGCTCTCTCTTGGCACTTTGGATGTGGGACATACAGCGAGATGTTTGCTGCTTTTGCGTTTGGCTGTTGGGAGATTTACAGCACAAAGATATCTAGTTGATTTGAAGCAGTTCCGAGAAAGTCTAAACATAATCGCCACTTCTCCCTCCTGGCACTTTCCATGTGGGAGATATAGCAGGATGTATATTGGTTTTGAGGACAACTCAATGGACAGTGTAGGGAGAAAAGTTCCTGGCTCCTTGAATGCCGTTCCTGGAGACACTGCGATCAATGTGGGAGATATGTCAAGATGTGTGTTTGTTTTGAGGACGGCTCTCTGGAGAGTCTTAGCAAAGAGGTCACAGGGATAATCAGAGCAATTCTCAGAGACACTGAGAACAAGCTCGACAATTCCCTCCTGGCACTTTCCCTGTAGGAGATACCGCAAGACGTTTCTGTAGATTGGGCACAGCGCTCTGCAGGGTGTTAGCAGAGACTTTCCCGGGACAGTGAAACCCTATGTCAGAGACACTGAGAAGAAGCCCCAATGTTCCCTCCAGGCACTTTCAGTGTGGGTGCCTTCTCCACGTGGTTCCTGGTTTCCCTGCAGCGCTGAAGAGAATGTTAGCAAAGAGGTAACCGGGACAGTGAAAACAGTACTCAAAGAGAGGGAGAGCAAGCTCTCTCTTGGCACTTTGGATGTGGGACATACAGCGAGATGTTTGCTGCTTTTGCGTTTGGCTGTTGGGAGATTTACAGCACAAAGATATCTAGTTGATTTGAAGCAGTTCCGAGAAAGTCTAAACATAATCGCCACTTCTCCCTCCTGGCACTTTCCATGTGGGAGATATAGCAGGATGTATATTGGTTTTGAGGACAACTCAATGGACAGTGTAGGGAGAAAAGTTCCTGGCTCCTTGAATGCCGTTTCTGGAGACACTGCGATCAATGTGGGAGATATGTCAAGATGTGTGTTGGTTTTGAGGACGGCTCTCTGGAGAGTCTTAGCAAAGAGGTCACAGGGATAATCAGAGCAATTCTCAGAGACACTGAGAACACACTGAGAACAAGCTCGACAATTCCCTCCTGGCACTTTCCCTGTAGGAGATACCGCAAGACGTTTCTGTAGATTGGGCACAGCGCTCTGCAGGGTGTTAGCAGAGACTTTCCCGGGACAGTGAAACCCTATGTCAGAGACACTGAGAAGAAGCCCCAATGTTCCCTCCAGGCACTTTCAGTGTGGGTGCCTTCTCCACGTGGTTCCTGGTTTCCCTGCAGCGCTGAAGAGAATGTTAGCAAAGAGGTAACCGGGACAGTGAAAACAGTACTCAAAGACAGGGAGAGCAAGCTCTCTCTTGGCACTTTGGATGTGGGACATACAGCGAGATGTTTGCTGCTTTTGCGTTTGGCTGTTGGGAGATTTACAGCACAGAGGTATCTAGTTGATTTGAAGCAGTTCCGAGAAAGTCTAAACATAATCGCCACTTCTCCCTCCTGGCACTTTCCATGTGGGAGATATAGCAGGATGTATATTGGTTTTGAGGACAACTCAATGGACAGTGTAGGGAGAAAAGTTCCTGGCTCCTTGAATGCCGTTCCTGGAGACACTGCGATCAATGTGGGAGATATGTCAAGATGTGTGTTTGTTTTGAGGACGGCTCTCTGGAGAGTCTTAGCAAAGAGGTCACAGGGATAATCAGAGCAATTCTCAGAGACACTGAGAACAAGCTCGACAATTCCCTCCTGGCACTTTCCCTGTAGGAGATACCGCAAGACGTTTCTGTAGATTGGGCACAGCGCTCTGCAGGGTGTTAGCAGAGACTTTCCCGGGACAGTGAAACCCTATGTCAGAGACACTGAGAAGAAGCCCCAATGTTCCCTCCAGGCACTTTCAGGGTGGGTGCCTTCTCCACGTGGTTCCTGGTTTCCCTGCAGCGCTGAAGAGAATGTTAGCAAAGAGGTAACCGGGACAGTGAAAACAGTACTCAAAGACAGGGAGAGCAAGCTCTCTCTTGGCACTTTGGATGTGGGACATACAGCGAGATGTTTGCTGCTTTTGCGTTTGGCTGTTGGGAGATTTACAGCACAAAGATATCTAGTTGATTTGAAGCAGTTCCGAGAAAGTCTAAACATAATCGCCACTTCTCCCTCCTGGCACTTTCCATGTGGGAGATATAGCAGGATGTATATTGGTTTTGAGGACAACTCAATGGACAGTGTAGGGAGAAAAGTTCCTGGCTCCTTGAATGCCGTTCCTGGAGACACTGCGATCAATGTGGGAGATATGTCAAGATGTGTGTTGGTTTTGAGGACGGCTCTCTGGAGAGTCTTAGCAAAGAGGTCACAGGGATAATCAGAGCAATTCTCAGAGACACTGAGAACAAGCTCGACAATTCCCTCCTGGCACTTTCCCTGTAGGAGATACCGCAAGACGTTTCTGTAGATTGGGCACAGCGCTCTGCAGGGTGTTAGCAGAGACTTTCCCGGGACAGTGAAACCCTATGTCAGAGACACTGAGAAGAAGCCCCAATGTTCCCTCCAGGCACTTTCAGTGTGGGTGCCTTCTCCACGTGGTTCCTGGTTTCCCTGCAGCGCTGAAGAGAATGTTAGCAAAGAGGTAACCGGGACAGTGAAAACAGTACTCAAAGACAGGGAGAGCAAGCTCTCTCTTGGCACTTTGGATGTGGGACATACAGCGAGATGTTTGCTGCTTTTGCGTTTGGCTGTTGGGAGATTTACAGCACAAAGATATCTAGTTGATTTGAAGCAGTTCCGAGAAAGTCTAAACATAATCGCCACTTCTCCCTCCTGGCACTTTCCATGTGGGAGATATAGCAGGATGTATATTGGTTTTGAGGACAACTCAATGGACAGTGTAGGGAGAAAAGTTCCTGGCTCCTTGAATGCCGTTCCTGGAGACACTGCGATCAATGTGGGAGATATGTCAAGATGTGTGTTGGTTTTGAGGACGGCTCTCTGGAGAGTCTTAGCAAAGAGGTCACAGGGATAATCAGAGCAATTCTCAGAGACACTGAGAACAAGCTCGACAATTCCCTCCTGGCACTTTCCCTGTAGGAGATACCGCAAGACGTTTCTGTAGATTGGGCACAGCGCTCTGCAGGGTGTTAGCAGAGACTTTCCCGGGACAGTGAAACCCTATGTCAGAGACACTGAGAAGAAGCCCCAATGTTCCCTCCAGGCACTTTCAGGGTGGGTGCCTTCTCCACGTGGTTCCTGGTTTCCCTGCAGCGCTGAAGAGAATGTTAGCAAAGAGGTAACCGGGACAGTGAAAACAGTACTCAAAGACAGGGAGAGCAAGCTCTCTCTTGGCACTTTGGATGTGGGACATACAGCGAGATGTTTGCTGCTTTTGCGTTTGGCTGTTGGGAGATTTACAGCACAAAGATATCTAGTTGATTTGAAGCAGTTCCGAGAAAGTCTAAACATAATCGCCACTTCTCCCTCCTGGCACTTTCCATGTGGGAGATATAGCAGGATGTATATTGGTTTTGAGGACAACTCAATGGACAGTGTAGGGAGAAAAGTTCCTGGCTCCTTGAATGCCGTTCCTGGAGACACTGCGATCAATGTGGGAGATATGTCAAGATGTGTGTTGGTTTTGAGGACGGCTCTCTGGAGAGTCTTAGCAAAGAGGTCACAGGGATAATCAGAGCAATTCTCAGAGACACTGAGAACAAGCTCGACAATTCCCTCCTGGCACTTTCCCTGTAGGAGATACCGCAAGACGTTTCTGTAGATTGGGCACAGCGCTCTGCAGGGTGTTAGCAGAGACTTTCCCGGGACAGTGAAACCCTATGTCAGAGACACTGAGAAGAAGCCCCAATGTTCCCTCCAGGCACTTTCAGGGTGGGTGCCTTCTCCACGTGGTTCCTGGTTTCCCTGCAGCGCTGAAGAGAATGTTAGCAAAGAGGTAACCGGGACAGCGAAAACAGTACTCAAAGACAGGGAGAGCAAGCTCTCTCTTGGCACTTTGGATGTGGGACATACAGCGAGATGTTTGCTGCTTTTGCGTTTGGCTGTTGGGAGATTTACAGCACAAAGATATCTAGTTGATTTGAAGCAGTTCCGAGAAAGTCTAAACATAATTGCCACTTCTCCCTCCTGGCACTTTCCATGTAGGAGATATAGCAGGATGTATATTGGTTTTGAGGACAACTCAATGGACAGTGTAGGGAGAAAAGTTCCTGGCTCCTTGAATGCCGTTTCTGGAGACACTGCGATCAATGTGGGAGATATGTCAAGATGTGTGTTTGTTTTGAGGACGGCTCTCTGGAGAGTCTTAGCAAAGAGGTCACAGGGATAATCAGAGCAATTCTCAGAGACACTGAGAACACACTGAGAACAAGCTCGACAATTCCCTCCTGGCACTTTCCCTGTAGGAGATACCGCAAGACGTTTCTGTAGATTGGGCACAGCGCTCTGCAGGGTGTTAGCAGAGACTTTCCCGGGACAGTGAAACCCTATGTCAGAGACACTGAGAAGAAGCCCCAATGTTCCCTCCAGGCACTTTCAGTGTGGGTGCCTTCTCCACGTGGTTCCTGGTTTCCCTGCAGCGCTGAAGAGAATGTTAGCAAAGAGGTAACCGGGACAGTGAAAACAGTACTCAAAGACAGGGAGAGCAAGCTCTCTCTTGGCACTTTGGATGTGGGACATACAGCGAGATGTTTGCTGCTTTTGCGTTTGGCTGTTGGGAGATTTACAGCACAAAGATATCTAGTTGATTTGAAGCAGTTCCGAGAAAGTCTAAACATAATCGCCACTTCTCCCTCCTGGCACTTTCCATGTGGGAGATATAGCAGGATGTATATTGGTTTTGAGGACAACTCAATGGACAGTGTAGGGAGAAAAGTTCCTGGCTCCTTGAATGCCGTTCCTGGAGACACTGCGATCAATGTGGGAGATATGTCAAGATGTGTGTTTGTTTTGAGGACGGCTCTCTGGAGAGTCTTAGCAAAGAGGTCACAGGGATAATCAGAGCAATTCTCAGAGACACTGAGAACAAGCTCGACAATTCCCTCCTGGCACTTTCCCTGTAGGAGATACCGCAAGACGTTTCTGTACATTGGGCACAGCGCTCTGCAGGGTGTTAGCAGAGACTTTCCCGGGACAGTGAAACCCTATGTCAGAGACACTGAGAAGAAGCCCCAATGTTCCCTCCAGGCACTTTCAGGGTGGGTGCCTTCTCCACGTGGTTCCTGGTTTCCCTGCAGCGCTGAAGAGAATGTTAGCAAAGAGGTAACCGGGACAGTGAAAACAGTACTCAAAGAGAGGGAGAGCAAGCTCTCTCTTGGCACTTTGGATGTGGGACATACAGCGAGATGTTTGCTGCTTTTGCGTTTGGCTGTTGGGAGATTTACAGCACAAAGATATCTAGTTGATTTGAAGCAGTTCCGAGAAAGTCTAAACATAATCGCCACTTCTCCCTCCTGGCACTTTCCATGTGGGAGATATAGCAGGATGTATATTGGTTTTGAGGACAACTCAATGGACAGTGTAGGGAGAAAAGTTCCTGGCTCCTTGAATGCCGTTCCTGGAGACACTGCGATCAATGTGGGAGATATGTCAAGATGTGTGTTGGTTTTGAGGACGGCTCTCTGGAGAGTCTTAGCAAAGAGGTCACAGGGATAATCAGAGCAATTCTCAGAGACACTGAGAACAAGCTCGACAATTCCCTCCTGGCACTTTCCCTGTAGGAGATACCGCAAGACGTTTCTGTAGATTGGGCACAGCGCTCTGCAGGGTGTTAGCAGAGACTTTCCCGGGACAGTGAAACCCTATGTCAGAGACACTGAGAAGAAGCCCCAATGTTCCCTCCAGGCACTTTCAGTGTGGGTGCCTTCTCCACGTGGTTCCTGGTTTCCCTGCAGCGCTGAAGAGAATGTTAGCAAAGAGGTAACCGGGACAGTGAAAACAGTACTCAAAGACAGGGAGAGCAAGCTCTCTCTTGGCACTTTGGATGTGGGACATACAGCGAGATGTTTGCTGCTTTTGCGTTTGGCTGTTGGGAGATTTACAGCACAAAGATATCTAGTTGATTTGAAGCAGTTCCGAGAAAGTCTAAACATAATCGCCACTTCTCCCTCCTGGCACTTTCCATGTGGGAGATATAGCAGGATGTATATTGGTTTTGAGGACAACTCAATGGACAGTGTAGGGAGAAAAGTTCCTGGCTCCTTGAATGCCGTTCCTGGAGACACTGCGATCAATGTGGGAGATATGTCAAGATGTGTGTTTGTTTTGAGGACGGCTCTCTGGAGAGTCTTAGCAAAGAGGTCACAGGGATAATCAGAGCAATTCTCAGAGACACTGAGAACAAGCTCGACAATTCCCTCCTGGCACTTTCCCTGTAGGAGATACCGCAAGACGTTTCTGTAGATTGGGCACAGCGCTCTGCAGGGTGTTAGCAGAGACTTTCCCGGGACAGTGAAACCCTATGTCAGAGACACTGAGAAGAAGCCCCAATGTTCCCTCCAGGCACTTTCAGTGTGGGTGCCTTCTCCACGTGGTTCCTGGTTTCCCTGCAGCGCTGAAGAGAATGTTAGCAAAGAGGTAACCGGGACAGTGAAAACAGTACTCAAAGACAGGGAGAGCAAGCTCTCTCTTGGCACTTTGGATGTGGGACATACAGCGAGATGTTTGCTGCTTTTGCGTTTGGCTGTTGGGAGATTTACAGCACAAAGATATCTAGTTGATTTGAAGCAGTTCCGAGAAAGTCTAAACATAATCGCCACTTCTCCCTCCTGGCACTTTCCATGTGGGAGATATAGCAGGATGTATATTGGTTTTGAGGACAACTCAATGGACAGTGTAGGGAGAAAAGTTCCTGGCTCCTTGAATGCCGTTCCTGGAGACACTGCGATCAATGTGGGAGATATGTCAAGATGTGTGTTTGTTTTGAGGACGGCTCTCTGGAGAGTCTTAGCAAAGAGGTCACAGGGATAATCAGAGCAATTCTCAGAGACACTGAGAACACACTGAGAACAAGCTCGACAATTCCCTCCTGGCACTTTCCCTGTAGGAGATACCGCAAGACGTTTCTGTAGATTGGGCACAGCGCTCTGCAGGGTGTTAGCAGAGACTTTCCCGGGACAGTGAAACCCTATGTCAGAGACACTGAGAAGAAGCCCCAATGTTCCCTCCAGGCACTTTCAGGGTGGGTGCCTTCTCCACGTGGTTCCTGGTTTCCCTGCAGCGCTGAAGAGAATGTTAGCAAAGAGGTAACCGGGACAGTGAAAACAGTACTCAAAGACAGGGAGAGCAAGCTCTCTCTTGGCACTTTGGATGTGGGACATACAGCGAGATGTTTGCTGCTTTTGCGTTTGGCTGTTGGGAGATTTACAGCACAAAGATATCTAGTTGATTTGAAGCAGTTCCGAGAAAGTCTAAACATAATCGCCACTTCTCCCTCCTGGCACTTTCCATGTGGGAGATATAGCAGGATGTATATTGGTTTTGAGGACAACTCAATGGACAGTGTAGGGAGAAAAGTTCCTGGCTCCTTGAATGCCGTTCCTGGAGACACTGCGATCAATGTGGGAGATATGTCAAGATGTGTGTTGGTTTTGAGGACGGCTCTCTGGAGAGTCTTAGCAAAGAGGTCACAGGGATAATCAGAGCAATTCTCAGAGACACTGAGAACAAGCTCGACAATTCCCTCCTGGCACTTTCCCTGTAGGAGATACCGCAAGACGTTTCTGTACATTGGGCACAGCGCTCTGCACGGTGTTAGCAGAGACTTTCCCGGGACAGTGAAACCCTATGTCAGAGACACTGAGAAGAAGCCCCAATGTTCCCTCCAGGCACTTTCAGTGTGGGTGCCTTCTCCACGTGGTTCCTGGTTTCCCTGCAGCGCTGAAGAGAATGTTAGCCAAGAGGTAACCGGGACAGTGAAAACAGTACTCAAAGACAGGGAGAGCAAGCTCTCTCTTGGCACTTTGGATGTGGGACATACAGCGAGATGTTTGCTGCTTTTGCGTTTGGCTGTTGGGAGATTTACAGCACAAAGATATCTAGTTGATTTGAAGCAGTTCCGAGAAAGTCTAAACATAATCGCCACTTCTCCCTCCTGGCACTTTCCATGTGGGAGATATAGCAGGATGTATATTGGTTTTGAGGACAACTCAATGGACAGTGTAGGGAGAAAAGTTCCTGGCTCCTTGAATGCCGTTCCTGGAGACACTGCGATCAATGTGGGAGATATGTCAAGATGTGTGTTTGTTTTGAGGACGGCTCTCTGGAGAGTCTTAGCAAAGAGGTCACAGGGATAATCAGAGCAATTCTCAGAGACACTGAGAACAAGCTCGACAATTCCCTCCTGGCACTTTCCCTGTAGGAGATACCGCAAGACGTTTCTGTAGATTGGGCACAGCGCTCTGCAGGGTGTTAGCAGAGACTTTCCCGGGACAGTGAAACCCTATGTCAGAGACACTGAGAAGAAGCCCCAATGTTCCCTCCAGGCACTTTCAGTGTGGGTGCCTTCTCCACGTGGTTCCTGGTTTCCCTGCAGCGCTGAAGAGAATGTTAGCAAAGAGGTAACCGGGACAGTGAAAACAGTACTCAAAGACAGGGAGAGCAAGCTCTCTCTTGGCACTTTGGATGTGGGACATACAGCGAGATGTTTGCTGCTTTTGCGTTTGGCTGTTGGGAGATTTACAGCACAAAGATATCTAGTTGATTTGAAGCAGTTCCGAGAAAGTCTAAACATAATCGCCACTTCTCCCTCCTGGCACTTTCCATGTGGGAGATATAGCAGGATGTATATTGGTTTTGAGGACAACTCAATGGACAGTGTAGGGAGAAAAGTTCCTGGCTCCTTGAATGCCGTTCCTGGAGACACTGCGATCAATGTGGGAGATATGTCAAGATGTGTGTTGGTTTTGAGGACGGCTCTCTGGAGAGTCTTAGCAAAGAGGTCACAGGGATAATCAGAGCAATTCTCAGAGACACTGAGAACAAGCTCGACAATTCCCTCCTGGCACTTTCCCTGTAGGAGATACCGCAAGACGTTTCTGTAGATTGGGCACAGCGCTCTGCAGGGTGTTAGCAGAGACTTTCCCGGGACAGTGAAACCCTATGTCAGAGACACTGAGAAGAAGCCCCAATGTTCCCTCCAGGCACTTTCAGTGTGGGTGCCTTCTCCACGTGGTTCCTGGTTTCCCTGCAGCGCTGAAGAGAATGTTAGCAAAGAGGTAACCGGGACAGTGAAAACAGTACTCAAAGACAGGGAGAGCAAGCTCTCTCTTGGCACTTTGGATGTGGGACATACAGCGAGATGTTTGCTGCTTTTGCGTTTGGCTGTTGGGAGATTTACAGCACAAAGATATCTAGTTGATTTGAAGCAGTTCCGAGAAAGTCTAAACATAATCGCCACTTCTCCCTCCTGGCACTTTCCATGTGGGAGATATGGCAGGATGTATATTGGTTTTGAGGACAACTCAATGGACAGTGTAGGGAGAAAAGTTCCTGGCTCCTTGAATGCCGTTCCTGGAGACACTGCGATCAATGTGGGAGATATGTCAAGATGTGTGTTGGTTTTGAGGACGGCTCTGTGGAGAGTCTTAGCAAAGAGGTCACAGGGATAATCAGAGCAATTCTCAGAGACACTGAGAACAAGCTCGACAATTCCCTCCTGGCACTTTCCCTGTAGGAGATACCGCAAGACGTTTCTGTAGATTGGGCACAGCGCTCTGCAGGGTGTTAGCAGAGACTTTCCCGGGACAGTGAAACCCTATGTCAGAGACACTGAGAAGAAGCCCCAATGTTCCCTCCAGGCACTTTCAGTGTGGGTGCCTTCTCCACGTGGTTCCTGGTTTCCCTGCAGCGCTGAAGAGAATGTTAGCAAAGAGGTAACCGGGACAGTGAAAACAGTACTCAAAGACAGGGAGAGCAAGCTCTCTCTTGGCACTTTGGATGTGGGACATACAGCGAGATGTTTGCTGCTTTTGCGTTTGGCTGTTGGGAGATTTACAGCACAAAGATATCTAGTTGATTTGAAGCAGTTCCGAGAAAGTCTAAACATAATCGCCACTTCTCCCTCCTGGCACTTTCCATGTGGGAGATATAGCAGGATGTATATTGGTTTTGAGGACAACTCAATGGACAGTGTAGGGAGAAAAGTTCCTGGCTCCTTGAATGCCGTTCCTGGAGACACTGCGATCAATGTGGGAGATATGTCAAGATGTGTGTTTGTTTTGAGGACGGCTCTCTGGAGAGTCTTAGCAAAGAGGTCACAGGGATAATCAGAGCAATTCTCAGAGACACTGAGAACAAGCTCGACAATTCCCTCCTGGCACTTTCCCTGTAGGAGATACCGCAAGACGTTTCTGTAGATTGGGCACAGCGCTCTGCAGGGTGTTAGCAGAGACTTTCCCGGGACAGTGAAACCCTATGTCAGAGACACTGAGAAGAAGCCCCAATGTTCCCTCCAGGCACTTTCAGTGTGGGTGCCTTCTCCACGTGGTTCCTGGTTTCCCTGCAGCGCTGATGAGAATGTTAGCCAAGAGGTAACCGGGACAGTGAAAACAGTACTCAAAGACAGGGAGAGCAAGCTCTCTCTTGGCACTTTGGATGTGGGACATACAGCGAGATGTTTGCTGCTTTTGCGTTTGGCTGTTGGGAGATTTACAGCACAAAGATATCTAGTTGATTTGAAGCAGTTCCGAGAAAGTCTAAACATAATCGCCACTTCTCCCTCCTGGCACTTTCCATGTGGGAGATATAGCAGGATGTATATTGGTTTTGAGGACAACTCAATGGACAGTGTAGGGAGAAAAGTTCCTGGCTCCTTGAATGCCGTTTCTGGAGACACTGCGATCAATGTGGGAGATATGTCAAGATGTGTGTTGGTTTTGAGGACGGCTCTCTGGAGAGTCTTAGCAAAGAGGTCACAGGGATAATCAGAGCAATTCTCAGAGACACTGAGAACAAGCTCGACAATTCCCTCCTGGCACTTTCCCTGTAGGAGATACCGCAAGACGTTTCTGTAGATTGGGCACAGCGCTCTGCAGGGTGTTAGCAGAGACTTTCCCGGGACAGTGAAACCCTATGTCAGAGACACTGAGAAGAAGCCCCAATGTTCCCTCCAGGCACTTTCAGTGTGGGTGCCTTCTCCACGTGGTTCCTGGTTTCCCTGCAGCGCTGAAGAGAATGTTAGCAAAGAGGTAACCGGGACAGCGAAAACAGTACTCAAAGACAGGGAGAGCAAGCTCTCTCTTGGCACTTTGGATGTGGGACATACAGCGAGATGTTTGCTGCTTTTGCGTTTGGCTGTTGGGAGATTTACAGCACAAAGATATCTAGTTGATTTGAAGCAGTTCCGAGAAAGTCTAAACATAATCGCCACTTCTCCCTCCTGGCACTTTCCATGTGGGAGATATAGCAGGATGTATATTGGTTTTGAGGACAACTCAATGGACAGTGTAGGGAGAAAAGTTCCTGGCTCCTTGAATGCCGTTCCTGGAGACACTGCGATCAATGTGGGAGATATGTCAAGATGTGTGTTGGTTTTGAGGACGGCTCTCTGGAGAGTCTTAGCAAAGAGGTCACAGGGATAATCAGAGCAATTCTCAGAGACACTGAGAACAAGCTCGACAATTCCCTCCTGGCACTTTCCCTGTAGGAGATACCGCAAGACGTTTCTGTAGATTGGGCACAGCGCTCTGCAGGGTGTTAGCAGAGACTTTCCCGGGACAGTGAAACCCTATGTCAGAGACACTGAGAAGAAGCCCCAATGTTCCCTCCAGGCACTTTCAGTGTGGGTGCCTTCTCCACGTGGTTCCTGGTTTCCCTGCAGCGCTGAAGAGAATGTTAGCAAAGAGGTAACCGGGACAGTGAAAACAGTACTCAAAGACAGGGAGAGCAAGCTCTCTCTTGGCACTTTGGATGTGGGACATACAGCGAGATGTTTGCTGCTTTTGCGTTTGGCTGTTGGGAGATTTACAGCACAAAGATATCTAGTTGATTTGAAGCAGTTCCGAGAAAGTCTAAACATAATCGCCACTTCTCCCTCCTGGCACTTTCCATGTGGGAGATATAGCAGGATGTATATTGGTTTTGAGGACAACTCAATGGACAGTGTAGGGAGAAAAGTTCCTGGCTCCTTGAATGCCGTTCCTGGAGACACTGCGATCAATGTGGGAGATATGTCAAGATGTGTGTTTGTTTTGAGGACGGCTCTCTGGAGAGTCTTAGCAAAGAGGTCACAGGGATAATCAGAGCAATTCTCAGAGACACTGAGAACAAGCTCGACAATTCCCTCCTGGCACTTTCCCTGTAGGAGATACCGCAAGACGTTTCTGTAGATTGGGCACAGCGCTCTGCAGGGTGTTAGCAGAGACTTTCCCGGGACAGTGAAACCCTATGTCAGAGACACTGAGAAGAAGCCCCAATGTTCCCTCCAGGCACTTTCAGGGTGGGTGCCTTCTCCACGTGGTTCCTGGTTTCCCTGCAGCGCTGAAGAGAATGTTAGCAAAGAGGTAACCGGGACAGTGAAAACAGTACTCAAAGACAGGGAGAGCAAGCTCTCTCTTGGCACTTTGGATGTGGGACATACAGCGAGATGTTTGCTGCTTTTGCGTTTGGCTGTTGGGAGATTTACAGCACAAAGATATCTAGTTGATTTGAAGCAGTTCCGAGAAAGTCTAAACATAATCGCCACTTCTCCCTCCTGGCACTTTCCATGTGGGAGATATAGCAGGATGTATATTGGTTTTGAGGACAACTCAATGGACAGTGTAGGGAGAAAAGTTCCTGGCTCCTTGAATGCCGTTCCTGGAGACACTGCGATCAATGTGGGAGATATGTCAAGATGTGTGTTGGTTTTGAGGACGGCTCTCTGGAGAGTCTTAGCAAAGAGGTCACAGGGATAATCAGAGCAATTCTCAGAGACACTGAGAACAAGCTCGACAATTCCCTCCTGGCACTTTCCCTGTAGGAGATACCGCAAGACGTTTCTGTAGATTGGGCACAGCGCTCTGCACGGTGTTAGCAGAGACTTTCCCGGGACAGTGAAACCCTATGTCAGAGACACTGAGAAGAAGCCCCAATGTTCCCTCCAGGCACTTTCAGTGTGGGTGCCTTCTCCACGTGGTTCCTGGTTTCCCTGCAGCGCTGAAGAGAATGTTAGCAAAGAGGTAACCGGGACAGTGAAAACAGTACTCAAAGACAGGGAGAGCAAGCTCTCTCTTGGCACTTTGGATGTGGGACATACAGCGAGATGTTTGCTGCTTTTGCGTTTGGCTGTTGGGAGATTTACAGCACAAAGATATCTAGTTGATTTGAAGCAGTTCCGAGAAAGTCTAAACATAATCGCCACTTCTCCCTCCTGGCACTTTCCATGTGGGAGATATAGCAGGATGTATATTGGTTTTGAGGACAACTCAATGGACAGTGTAGGGAGAAAAGTTCCTGGCTCCTTGAATGCCGTTCCTGGAGACACTGCGATCAATGTGGGAGATATGTCAAGATGTGTGTTGGTTTTGAGGACGGCTCTCTGGAGAGTCTTAGCAAAGAGGTCACAGGGATAATCAGAGCAATTCTCAGAGACACTGAGAACAAGCTCGACAATTCCCTCCTGGCACTTTCCCTGTAGGAGATACCGCAAGACGTTTCTGTAGATTGGGCACAGCGCTCTGCAGGGTGTTAGCAGAGACTTTCCCGGGACAGTGAAACCCTATGTCAGAGACACTGAGAAGAAGCCCCAATGTTCCCTCCAGGCACTTTCAGTGTGGGTGCCTTCTCCACGTGGTTCCTGGTTTCCCTGCAGCGCTGAAGAGAATGTTAGCAAAGAGGTAACCGGGACAGTGAAAACAGTACTCAAAGACAGGGAGAGCAAGCTCTCTCTTGGCACTTTGGATGTGGGACATACAGCGAGATGTTTGCTGCTTTTGCGTTTGGCTGTTGGGAGATTTACAGCACAAAGATATCTAGTTGATTTGAAGCAGTTCCGAGAAAGTCTAAACATAATCGCCACTTCTCCCTCCTGGCACTTTCCATGTGGGAGATATAGCAGGATGTATATTGGTTTTGAGGACAACTCAATGGACAGTGTAGGGAGAAAAGTTCCTGGCTCCTTGAATGCCGTTCCTGGAGACACTGCGATCAATGTGGGAGATATGTCAAGATGTGTGTTGGTTTTGAGGACGGCTCTCTGGAGAGTCTTAGCAAAGAGGTCACAGGGATAATCAGAGCAATTCTCAGAGACACTGAGAACAAGCTCGACAATTCCCTCCTGGCACTTTCCCTGTAGGAGATACCGCAAGACGTTTCTGTAGATTGGGCACAGCGCTCTGCAGGGTGTTAGCAGAGACTTTCCCGGGACAGTGAAACCCTATGTCAGAGACACTGAGAAGAAGCCCCAATGTTCCCTCCAGGCACTTTCAGTGTGGGTGCCTTCTCCACGTGGTTCCTGGTTTCCCTGCAGCGCTGAAGAGAATGTTAGCAAAGAGGTAACCGGGACAGTGAAAACAGTACTCAAAGACAGGGAGAGCAAGCTCTCTCTTGGCACTTTGGATGTGGGACATACAGCGAGATGTTTGCTGCTTTTGCGTTTGGCTGTTGGGAGATTTACAGCACAAAGATATCTAGTTGATTTGAAGCAGTTCCGAGAAAGTCTAAACATAATCGCCACTTCTCCCTCCTGGCACTTTCCATGTGGGAGATATGGCAGGATGTATATTGGTTTTGAGGACAACTCAATGGACAGTGTAGGGAGAAAAGTTCCTGGCTCCTTGAATGCCGTTCCTGGAGACACTGCGATCAATGTGGGAGATATGTCAAGATGTGTGTTGGTTTTGAGGACGGCTCTCTGGAGAGTCTTAGGAAAGAGGTCACAGGGATAATCAGAGCAATTCTCAGAGACACTGAGAACAAGCTCGACAATTCCCTCCTGGCACTTTCCCTGTAGGAGATACCGCAAGACGTTTCTGTAGATTGGGCACAGCGCTCTGCAGGGTGTTAGCAGAGACTTTCCCGGGACAGTGAAACCCTATGTCAGAGACACTGAGAAGAAGCCCCAATGTTCCCTCCAGGCACTTTCAGTGTGGGTGCCTTCTCCACGTGGTTCCTGGTTTCCCTGCAGCGCTGAAGAGAATGTTAGCAAAGAGGTAACCGGGACAGTGAAAACAGTACTCAAAGACAGGGAGAGCAAGCTCTCTCTTGGCACTTTGGATGTGGGACATACAGCGAGATGTTTGCTGCTTTTGCGTTTGGCTGTTGGGAGATTTACAGCACAAAGATATCTAGTTGATTTGAAGCAGTTCCGAGAAAGTCTAAACATAATCGCCACTTCTCCCTCCTGGCACTTTCCATGTGGGAGATATAGCAGGATGTATATTGGTTTTGAGGACAACTCAATGGACAGTGTAGGGAGAAAAGTTCCTGGCTCCTTGAATGCCGTTCCTGGAGACACTGCGATCAATGTGGGAGATATGTCAAGATGTGTGTTTGTTTTGAGGACGGCTCTCTGGAGAGTCTTAGCAAAGAGGTCACAGGGATAATCAGAGCAATTCTCAGAGACACTGAGAACAAGCTCGACAATTCCCTCCTGGCACTTTCCCTGTAGGAGATACCGCAAGACGTTTCTGTACATTGGGCACAGCGCTCTGCACGGTGTTAGCAGAGACTTTCCCGGGACAGTGAAACCCTATGTCAGAGACACTGAGAAGAAGCCCCAATGTTCCCTCCAGGCACTTTCAGTGTGGGTGCCTTCTCCACGTGGTTCCTGGTTTCCCTGCAGCGCTGAAGAGAATGTTAGCAAAGAAGTAACCGGGACAGCGAAAACAGTACTCAAAGACAGGGAGAGCAAGCTCTCTCTTGGCACTTTGGATGTGGGACATACAGCGAGATGTTTGCTGCTTTTGCGTTTGGCTGTTGGGAGATTTACAGCACAAAGATATCTAGTTGATTTGAAGCAGTTCCGAGAAAGTCTAAACATAATCGCCACTTCTCCCTCCTGGCACTTTCCATGTGGGAGATATAGCAGGATGTATATTGGTTTTGAGGACAACTCAATGGACAGTGTAGGGAGAAAAGTTCCTGGCTCCTTGAATGCCGTTCCTGGAGACACTGCGATCAATGTGGGAGATATGTCAAGATGTGTGTTGGTTTTGAGGACGGCTCTCTGGAGAGTCTTAGCAAAGAGGTCACAGGGATAATCAGAGCAATTCTCAGAGACACTGAGAACAAGCTCGACAATTCCCTCCTGGCACTTTCCCTGTAGGAGATACCGCAAGACGTTTCTGTAGATTGGGCACAGCGCTCTGCAGGGTGTTAGCAGAGACTTTCCCGGGACAGTGAAACCCTATGTCAGAGACACTGAGAAGAAGCCCCAATGTTCCCTCCAGGCACTTTCAGTGTGGGTGCCTTCTCCACGTGGTTCCTGGTTTCCCTGCAGCGCTGAAGAGAATGTTAGCAAAGAGGTAACCGGGACAGTGAAAACAGTACTCAAAGACAGGGAGAGCAAGCTCTCTCTTGGCACTTTGGATGTGGGACATACAGCGAGATGTTTGCTGCTTTTGCGTTTGGCTGTTGGGAGATTTACAGCACAAAGATATCTAGTTGATTTGAAGCAGTTCCGAGAAAGTCTAAACATAATCGCCACTTCTCCCTCCTGGCACTTTCCATGTGGGAGATATAGCAGGATGTATATTGGTTTTGAGGACAACTCAATGGACAGTGTAGGGAGAAAAGTTCCTGGCTCCTTGAATGCCGTTCCTGGAGACACTGCGATCAATGTGGGAGATATGTCAAGATGTGTGTTTGTTTTGAGGACGGCTCTCTGGAGAGTCTTAGCAAAGAGGTCACAGGGATAATCAGAGCAATTCTCAGAGACACTGAGAACAAGCTCGACAATTCCCTCCTGGCACTTTCCCTGTAGGAGATACCGCAAGACGTTTCTGTAGATTGGGCACAGCGCTCTGCACGGTGTTAGCAGAGACTTTCCCGGGACAGTGAAACCCTATGTCAGAGACACTGAGAAGAAGCCCCAATGTTCCCTCCAGGCACTTTCAGTGTGGGTGCCTTCTCCACGTGGTTCCTGGTTTCCCTGCAGCGCTGAAGAGAATGTTAGCAAAGAGGTAACCGGGACAGTGAAAACAGTACTCAAAGACAGGGAGAGCAAGCTCTCTCTTGGCACTTTGGATGTGGGACATACAGCGAGATGTTTGCTGCTTTTGCGTTTGGCTGTTGGGAGATTTACAGCACAAAGATATCTAGTTGATTTGAAGCAGTTCCGAGAAAGTCTAAACATAATCGCCACTTCTCCCTCCTGGCACTTTCCATGTGGGAGATATAGCAGGATGTATATTGGTTTTGAGGACAACTCAATGGACAGTGTAGGGAGAAAAGTTCCTGGCTCCTTGAATGCCGTTCCTGGAGACACTGCGATCAATGTGGGAGATATGTCAAGATGTGTGTTGGTTTTGAGGACGGCTCTCTGGAGAGTCTTAGCAAAGAGGTCACAGGGATAATCAGAGCAATTCTCAGAGACACTGAGAACAAGCTCGACAATTCCCTCCTGGCACTTTCCCTGTAGGAGATACCGCAAGACGTTTCTGTAGATTGGGCACAGCGCTCTGCAGGGTGTTAGCAGAGACTTTCCCGGGACAGTGAAACCCTATGTCAGAGACACTGAGAAGAAGCCCCAATGTTCCCTCCAGGCACTTTCAGTGTGGGTGCCTTCTCCACGTGGTTCCTGGTTTCCCTGCAGCGCTGAAGAGAATGTTAGCAAAGAGGTAACCGGGACAGTGAAAACAGTACTCAAAGACAGGGAGAGCAAGCTCTCTCTTGGCACTTTGGATGTGGGACATACAGCGAGATGTTTGCTGCTTTTGCGTTTGGCTGTTGGGAGATTTACAGCACAAAGATATCTAGTTGATTTGAAGCAGTTCCGAGAAAGTCTAAACATAATCGCCACTTCTCCCTCCTGGCACTTTCCATGTGGGAGATATAGCAGGATGTATATTGGTTTTGAGGACAACTCAATGGACAGTGTAGGGAGAAAAGTTCCTGGCTCCTTGAATGCCGTTCCTGGAGACACTGCGATCAATGTGGGAGATATGTCAAGATGTGTGTTTGTTTTGAGGACGGCTCTCTGGAGAGTCTTAGCAAAGAGGTCACAGGGATAATCAGAGCAATTCTCAGAGACACTGAGAACAAGCTCGACAATTCCCTCCTGGCACTTTCCCTGTAGGAGATACCGCAAGACGTTTCTGTAGATTGGGCACAGCGCTCTGCAGGGTGTTAGCAGAGACTTTCCCGGGACAGTGAAACCCTATGTCAGAGACACTGAGAAGAAGCCCCAATGTTCCCTCCAGGCACTTTCAGTGTGGGTGCCTTCTCCACGTGGTTCCTGGTTTCCCTGCAGCGCTGAAGAGAATGTTAGCAAAGAGGTAACCGGGACAGTGAAAACAGTACTCAAAGACAGGGAGAGCAAGCTCTCTCTTGGCACTTTGGATGTGGGACATACAGCGAGATGTTTGCTGCTTTTGCGTTTGGCTGTTGGGAGATTTACAGCACAAAGATATCTAGTTGATTTGAAGCAGTTCCGAGAAAGTCTAAACATAATCGCCACTTCTCCCTCCTGGCACTTTCCATGTGGGAGATATGGCAGGATGTATATTGGTTTTGAGGACAACTCAATGGACAGTGTAGGGAGAAAAGTTCCTGGCTCCTTGAATGCCGTTCCTGGAGACACTGCGATCAATGTGGGAGATATGTCAAGATGTGTGTTGGTTTTGAGGACGGCTCTCTGGAGAGTCTTAGCAAAGAGGTCACAGGGATAATCAGAGCAATTCTCAGAGACACTGAGAACAAGCTCGACAATTCCCTCCTGGCACTTTCCCTGTAGGAGATACCGCAAGACGTTTCTGTAGATTGGGCACAGCGCTCTGCAGGGTGTTAGCAGAGACTTTCCCGGGACAGTGAAACCCTATGTCAGAGACACTGAGAAGAAGCCCCAATGTTCCCTCCAGGCACTTTCAGTGTGGGTGCCTTCTCCACGTGGTTCCTGGTTTCCCTGCAGCGCTGAAGAGAATGTTAGCAAAGAGGTAACCGGGACAGTGAAAACAGTACTCAAAGACAGGGAGAGCAAGCTCTCTCTTGGCACTTTGGATGTGGGACATACAGCGAGATGTTTGCTGCTTTTGCGTTTGGCTGTTGGGAGATTTACAGCACAAAGATATCTAGTTGATTTGAAGCAGTTCCGAGAAAGTCTAAACATAATCGCCACTTCTCCCTCCTGGCACTTTCCATGTGGGAGATATAGCAGGATGTATATTGGTTTTGAGGACAACTCAATGGACAGTGTAGGGAGAAAAGTTCCTGGCTCCTTGAATGCCGTTCCTGGAGACACTGCAATCAATGTGGGAGATATGTCAAGATGTGTGTTGGTTTTGAGGACGGCTCTCTGGAGAGTCTTAGCAAAGAGGTCACAGGGATAATCAGAGCAATTCTCAGAGACACTGAGAACAAGCTCGACAATTCCCTCCTGGCACTTTCCCTGTAGGAGATACCGCAAGACGTTTCTGTAGATTGGGCACAGCGCTCTGCAGGGTGTTAGCAGAGACTTTCCCGGGACAGTGAAACCCTATGTCAGAGACACTGAGAAGAAGCCCCAATGTTCCCTCCAGGCACTTTCAGGGTGGGTGCCTTCTCCACGTGGTTCCTGGTTTCCCTGCAGCGCTGAAGAGAATGTTAGCAAAGAGGTAACCGGGACAGTGAAAACAGTACTCAAAGACAGGGAGAGCAAGCTCTCTCTTGGCACTTTGGATGTGGGACATACAGCGAGATGTTTGCTGCTTTTGCGTTTGGCTGTTGGGAGATTTACAGCACAAAGATATCTAGTTGATTTGAAGCAGTTCCGAGAAAGTCTAAACATAATCGCCACTTCTCCCTCCTGGCACTTTCCATGTGGGAGATATAGCAGGATGTATATTGGTTTTGAGGACAACTCAATGGACAGTGTAGGGAGAAAAGTTCCTGGCTCCTTGAATGCCGTTCCTGGAGACACTGCGATCAATGTGGGAGATATGTCAAGATGTGTGTTGGTTTTGAGGACGGCTCTCTGGAGAGTCTTAGCAAAGAGGTCACAGGGATAATCAGAGCAATTCTCAGAGACACTGAGAACAAGCTCGACAATTCCCTCCTGGCACTTTCCCTGTAGGAGATACCGCAAGACGTTTCTGTAGATTGGGCACAGCGCTCTGCAGGGTGTTAGCAGAGACTTTCCCGGGACAGTGAAACCCTATGTCAGAGACACTGAGAAGAAGCCCCAATGTTCCCTCCAGGCACTTTCAGTGTGGGTGCCTTCTCCACGTGGTTCCTGGTTTCCCTGCAGCGCTGAAGAGAATGTTAGCAAAGAGGTAACCGGGACAGCGAAAACAGTACTCAAAGACAGGGAGAGCAAGCTCTCTCTTGGCACTTTGGATGTGGGACATACAGCGAGATGTTTGCTGCTTTTGCGTTTGGCTGTTGGGAGATTTACAGCACAAAGATATCTAGTTGATTTGAAGAAGTTCCGAGAAAGTCTAAACATAATCGCCACTTCTCCCTCCTGGCACTTTCCATGTGGGAGATATAGCAGGATGTATATTGGTTTTGAGGACAACTCAATGGACAGTGTAGGGAGAAAAGTTCCTGGCTCCTTGAATGCCGTTCCTGGAGACACTGCGATCAATGTGGGAGATATGTCAAGATGTGTGTTGGTTTTGAGGACGGCTCTCTGGAGAGTCTTAGCAAAGAGGTCACAGGGATAATCAGAGCAATTCTCAGAGACACTGAGAACAAGCTCGACAATTCCCTCCTGGCACTTTCCCTGTAGGAGATACCGCAAGACGTTTCTGTAGATTGGGCACAGCGCTCTGCAGGGTGTTAGCAGAGACTTTCCCGGGACAGTGAAACCCTATGTCAGAGACACTGAGAAGAAGCCCCAATGTTCCCTCCAGGCACTTTCAGTGTGGGTGCCTTCTCCACGTGGTTCCTGGTTTCCCTGCAGCGCTGAAGAGAATGTTAGCAAAGAGGTAACCGGGACAGCGAAAACAGTACTCAAAGACAGGGAGAGCAAGCTCTCTCTTGGCACTTTGGATGTGGGACATACAGCGAGATGTTTGCTGCTTTTGCGTTTGGCTGTTGGGAGATTTACAGCACAAAGATATCTAGTTGATTTGAAGAAGTTCCGAGAAAGTCTAAACATAATCGCCACTTCTCCCTCCTGGCACTTTCCATGTGGGAGATATAGCAGGATGTATATTGGTTTTGAGGACAACTCAATGGACAGTGTAGGGAGAAAAGTTCCTGGCTCCTTGAATGCCGTTCCTGGAGACACTGCGATCAATGTGGGAGATATGTCAAGATGTGTGTTTGTTTTGAGGACGGCTCTCTGGAGAGTCTTAGCAAAGAGGTCACAGGGATAATCAGAGCAATTCTCAGAGACACTGAGAACAAGCTCGACAATTCCCTCCTGGCACTTTCCCTGTAGGAGATACCGCAAGACGTTTCTGTAGATTGGGCACAGCGCTCTGCAGGGTGTTAGCAGAGACTTTCCCGGGACAGTGAAACCCTATGTCAGAGACACTGAGAAGAAGCCCCAATGTTCCCTCCAGGCACTTTCAGTGTGGGTGCCTTCTCCACGTGGTTCCTGGTTTCCCTGCAGCGCTGAAGAGAATGTTAGCAAAGAGGTAACCGGGACAGTGAAAACAGTACTCAAAGACAGGGAGAGCAAGCTCTCTCTTGGCACTTTGGATGTGGGACATACAGCGAGATGTTTGCTGCTTTTGCGTTTGGCTGTTGGGAGATTTACAGCACAAAGATATCTAGTTGATTTGAAGCAGTTCCGAGAAAGTCTAAACATAATCGCCACTTCTCCCTCCTGGCACTTTCCATGTGGGAGATATAGCAGGATGTATATTGGTTTTGAGGACAACTCAATGGACAGTGTAGGGAGAAAAGTTCCTGGCTCCTTGAATGCCGTTCCTGGAGACACTGCGATCAATGTGGGAGATATGTCAAGATGTGTGTTGGTTTTGAGGACGGCTCTCTGGAGAGTCTTAGCAAAGAGGTCACAGGGATAATCAGAGCAATTCTCAGAGACACTGAGAACAAGCTCGACAATTCCCTCCTGGCACTTTCCCTGTAGGAGATACCGCAAGACGTTTCTGTAGATTGGGCACAGCGCTCTGCAGGGTGTTAGCAGAGACTTTCCCGGGACAGTGAAACCCTATGTCAGAGACACTGAGAAGAAGCCCCAATGTTCCCTCCAGGCACTTTCAGTGTGGGTGCCTTCTCCACGTGGTTCCTGGTTTCCCTGCAGCGCTGAAGAGAATGTTAGCAAAGAGGTAACCGGGACAGCGAAAACAGTACTCAAAGACAGGGAGAGCAAGCTCTCTCTTGGCACTTTGGATGTGGGACATACAGCGAGATGTTTGCTGCTTTTGCGTTTGGCTGTTGGGAGATTTACAGCACAAAGATATCTAGTTGATTTGAAGAAGTTCCGAGAAAGTCTAAACATAATCGCCACTTCTCCCTCCTGGCACTTTCCATGTGGGAGATATAGCAGGATGTATATTGGTTTTGAGGACAACTCAATGGACAGTGTAGGGAGAAAAGTTCCTGGCTCCTTGAATGCCGTTCCTGGAGACACTGCGATCAATGTGGGAGATATGTCAAGATGTGTGTTTGTTTTGAGGACGGCTCTCTGGAGAGTCTTAGCAAAGAGGTCACAGGGATAATCAGAGCAATTCTCAGAGACACTGAGAACAAGCTCGACAATTCCCTCCTGGCACTTTCCCTGTAGGAGATACCGCAAGACGTTTCTGTAGATTGGGCACAGCGCTCTGCAGGGTGTTAGCAGAGACTTTCCCGGGACAGTGAAACCCTATGTCAGAGACACTGAGAAGAAGCCCCAATGTTCCCTCCAGGCACTTTCAGGGTGGGTGCCTTCTCCACGTGGTTCCTGGTTTCCCTGCAGCGCTGAAGAGAATGTTAGCAAAGAGGTAACCGGGACAGCGAAAACAGTACTCAAAGACAGGGAGAGCAAGCTCTCTCTTGGCACTTTGGATGTGGGACATACAGCGAGATGTTTGCTGCTTTTGCGTTTGGCTGTTGGGAGATTTACAGCACAAAGATATCTAGTTGATTTGAAGCAGTTCCGAGAAAGTCTAAACATAATCGCCACTTCTCCCTCCTGGCACTTTCCATGTGGGAGATATAGCAGGATGTATATTGGTTTTGAGGACAACTCAATGGACAGTGTAGGGAGAAAAGTTCCTGGCTCCTTGAATGCCGTTCCTGGAGACACTGCGATCAATGTGGGAGATATGTCAAGATGTGTGTTGGTTTTGAGGACGGCTCTCTGGAGAGTCTTAGCAAAGAGGTCACAGGGATAATCAGAGCAATTCTCAGAGACACTGAGAACAAGCTCGACAATTCCCTCCTGGCACTTTCCCTGTAGGAGATACCGCAAGACGTTTCTGTAGATTGGGCACAGCGCTCTGCACGGTGTTAGCAGAGACTTTCCCGGGACAGTGAAACCCTATGTCAGAGACACTGAGAAGAAGCCCCAATGTTCCCTCCAGGCACTTTCAGGGTGGGTGCCTTCTCCACGTGGTTCCTGGTTTCCCTGCAGCGCTGAAGAGAATGTTAGCAAAGAGGTAACCGGGACAGCGAAAACAGTACTCAAAGACAGGGAGAGCAAGCTCTCTCTTGGCACTTTGGATGTGGGACATACAGCGAGATGTTTGCTGCTTTTGCGTTTGGCTGTTGGGAGATTTACAGCACAAAGATATCTAGTTGATTTGAAGCAGTTCCGAGAAAGTCTAAACATAATCGCCACTTCTCCCTCCTGGCACTTTCCATGTGGGAGATATAGCAGGATGTATATTGGTTTTGAGGACAACTCAATGGACAGTGTAGGGAGAAAAGTTCCTGGCTCCTTGAATGCCGTTCCTGGAGACACTGCGATCAATGTGGGAGATATGTCAAGATGTGTGTTGGTTTTGAGGACGGCTCTCTGGAGAGTCTTAGCAAAGAGGTCACAGGGATAATCAGAGCAATTCTCAGAGACACTGAGAACAAGCTCGACAATTCCCTCCTGGCACTTTCCCTGTAGGAGATACCGCAAGACGTTTCTGTAGATTGGGCACAGCGCTCTGCAGGGTGTTAGCAGAGACTTTCCCGGGACAGTGAAACCCTATGTCAGAGACACTGAGAAGAAGCCCCAATGTTCCCTCCAGGCACTTTCAGGGTGGGTGCCTTCTCCACGTGGTTCCTGGTTTCCCTGCAGCGCTGAAGAGAATGTTAGCAAAGAGGTAACCGGGACAGTGAAAACAGTACTCAAAGACAGGGAGAGCAAGCTCTCTCTTGGCACTTTGGATGTGGGACATACAGCGAGATGTTTGCTGCTTTTGCGTTTGGCTGTTGGGAGATTTACAGCACAAAGATATCTAGTTGATTTGAAGCAGTTCCGAGAAAGTCTAAACATAATCGCCACTTCTCCCTCCTGGCACTTTCCATGTGGGAGATATAGCAGGATGTATATTGGTTTTGAGGACAACTCAATGGACAGTGTAGGGAGAAAAGTTCCTGGCTCCTTGAATGCCGTTCCTGGAGACACTGCGATCAATGTGGGAGATATGTCAAGATGTGTGTTGGTTTTGAGGACGGCTCTCTGGAGAGTCTTAGCAAAGAGGTCACAGGGATAATCAGAGCAATTCTCAGAGACACTGAGAACAAGCTCGACAATTCCCTCCTGGCACTTTCCCTGTAGGAGATACCGCAAGACGTTTCTGTAGATTGGGCACAGCGCTCTGCAGGGTGTTAGCAGAGACTTTCCCGGGACAGTGAAACCCTATGTCAGAGACACTGAGAAGAAGCCCCAATGTTCCCTCCAGGCACTTTCAGGGTGGGTGCCTTCTCCACGTGGTTCCTGGTTTCCCTGCAGCGCTGAAGAGAATGTTAGCAAAGAGGTAACCGGGACAGCGAAAACAGTACTCAAAGACAGGGAGAGCAAGCTCTCTCTTGGCACTTTGGATGTGGGACATACAGCGAGATGTTTGCTGCTTTTGCGTTTGGCTGTTGGGAGATTTACAGCACAAAGATATCTAGTTGATTTGAAGCAGTTCCGAGAAAGTCTAAACATAATCGCCACTTCTCCCTCCTGGCACTTTCCATGTGGGAGATATAGCAGGATGTATATTGGTTTTGAGGACAACTCAATGGACAGTGTAGGGAGAAAAGTTCCTGGCTCCTTGAATGCCGTTCCTGGAGACACTGCGATCAATGTGGGAGATATGTCAAGATGTGTGTTTGTTTTGAGGACGGCTCTCTGGAGAGTCTTAGCAAAGAGGTCACAGGGATAATCAGAGCAATTCTCAGAGACACTGAGAACAAGCTCGACAATTCCCTCCTGGCACTTTCCCTGTAGGAGATACCGCAAGACGTTTCTGTAGATTGGGCACAGCGCTCTGCAGGGTGTTAGCAGAGACTTTCCCGGGACAGTGAAACCCTATGTCAGAGACACTGAGAAGAAGCCCCAATGTTCCCTCCAGGCACTTTCAGTGTGGGTGCCTTCTCCACGTGGTTCCTGGTTTCCCTGCAGCGCTGAAGAGAATGTTAGCAAAGAGGTAACCGGGACAGCGAAAACAGTACTCAAAGACAGGGAGAGCAAGCTCTCTCTTGGCACTTTGGATGTGGGACATACAGCGAGATGTTTGCTGCTTTTGCGTTTGGCTGTTGGGAGATTTACAGCACAAAGATATCTAGTTGATTTGAAGCAGTTCCGAGAAAGTCTAAACATAATCGCCACTTCTCCCTCCTGGCACTTTCCATGTGGGAGATATAGCAGGATGTATATTGGTTTTGAGGACAACTCAATGGACAGTGTAGGGAGAAAAGTTCCTGGCTCCTTGAATGCCGTTCCTGGAGACACTGCGATCAATGTGGGAGATATGTCAAGATGTGTGTTGGTTTTGAGGACGGCTCTCTGGAGAGTCTTAGCAAAGAGGTCACAGGGATAATCAGAGCAATTCTCAGAGACACTGAGAACAAGCTCGACAATTCCCTCCTGGCACTTTCCCTGTAGGAGATACCGCAAGACGTTTCTGTAGATTGGGCACAGCGCTCTGCAGGGTGTTAGCAGAGACTTTCCCGGGACAGTGAAACCCTATGTCAGAGACACTGAGAAGAAGCCCCAATGTTCCCTCCAGGCACTTTCAGGGTGGGTGCCTTCTCCACTTGGTTCCTGGTTTCCCTGCAGCGCTGAAGAGAATGTTAGCAAAGAGGTAACCGGGACAGTGAAAACAGTACTCAAAGAGAGGGAGAGCAAGCTCTCTCTTGGCACTTTGGATGTGGGACATACAGCGAGACGTTTGCTGCTTTTGCGTTTGGCTGTTGGGAGATTTACAGCACAAAGATATCTAGTTGATTTGAAGCAGTTCCGAGAAAGTCTAAACATAATCGCCACTTCTCCCTCCTGGCACTTTCCATGTGGGAGATATAGCAGGATGTATATTGGTTTTGAGGACAACTCAATGGACAGTGTAGGGAGAAAAGTTCCTGGCTCCTTGAATGCCGTTCCTGGAGACACTGCGATCAATGTGGGAGATATGTCAAGATGTGTGTTTGTTTTGAGGACGGCTCTCTGGAGAGTCTTAGCAAAGAGGTCACAGGGATAATCAGAGCAATTCTCAGAGACACTGAGAACAAGCTCGACAATTCCCTCCTGGCACTTTCCCTGTAGGAGATACCGCAAGACGTTTCTGTAGATTGGGCACAGCGCTCTGCACGGTGTTAGCAGAGACTTTCCCGGGACAGTGAAACCCTATGTCAGAGACACTGAGAAGAAGCCCCAATGTTCCCTCCAGGCACTTTCAGGGTGGGTGCCTTCTCCACGTGGTTCCTGGTTTCCCTGCAGCGCTGAAGAGAATGTTAGCAAAGAGGTAACCGGGACAGCGAAAACAGTACTCAAAGACAGGGAGAGCAAGCTCTCTCTTGGCACTTTGGATGTGGGACATACAGCGAGATGTTTGCTGCTTTTGCGTTTGGCTGTTGGGAGATTTACAGCACAAAGATATCTAGTTGATTTGAAGCAGTTCCGAGAAAGTCTAAACATAATCGCCACTTCTCCCTCCTGGCACTTTCCATGTGGGAGATATAGCAGGATGTATATTGGTTTTGAGGACAACTCAATGGACAGTGTAGGGAGAAAAGTTCCTGGCTCCTTGAATGCCGTTCCTGGAGACACTGCGATCAATGTGGGAGATATGTCAAGATGTGTGTTGGTTTTGAGGATGGCTCTCTGGAGAGTCTTAGCAAAGAGGTCACAGGGATAATCAGAGCAATTCTCAGAGACACTGAGAACAAGCTCGACAATTCCCTCCTGGCACTTTCCCTGTAGGAGATACCGCAAGACGTTTCTGTAGATTGGGCACAGCGCTCTGCAGGGTGTTAGCAGAGACTTTCCCGGGACAGTGAAACCCTATGTCAGAGACACTGAGAAGAAGCCCCAATGTTCCCTCCAGGCACTTTCAGGGTGGGTGCCTTCTCCACGTGGTTCCTGGTTTCCCTGCAGCGCTGAAGAGAATGTTAGCAAAGAGGTAACCGGGACAGCGAAAACAGTACTCAAAGACAGGGAGAGCAAGCTCTCTCTTGGCACTTTGGATGTGGGACATACAGCGAGATGTTTGCTGCTTTTGCGTTTGGCTGTTGGGAGATTTACAGCACAAAGATATCTAGTTGATTTGAAGCAGTTCCGAGAAAGTCTAAACATAATCGCCACTTCTCCCTCCTGGCACTTTCCATGTGGGAGATATAGCAGGATGTATATTGGTTTTGAGGACAACTCAATGGACAGTGTAGGGAGAAAAGTTCCTGGCTCCTTGAATGCCGTTCCTGGAGAGACTGCGATCAATGTGGGAGATATGTCAAGATGTGTGTTTGTTTTGAGGACGGCTCTCTGGAGAGTCTTAGCAAAGAGGTCACAGGGATAATCAGAGCAATTCTCAGAGACACTGAGAACAAGCTCGACAATTCCCTCCTGGCACTTTCCCTGTAGGAGATACCGCAAGACGTTTCTGTAGATTGGGCACAGCGCTCTGCAGGGTGTTGGCAGAGACTTTCCCGGGACAGTGAAACCCTATGTCAGAGACACTGAGAAGAAGCCCCAATGTTCCCTCCAGGCACTTTCAGGGTGGGTGCCTTCTCCACGTGGTTCCTGGTTTCCCTGCAGCGCTGAAGAGAATGTTAGCAAAGAGGTAACCGGGACAGCGAAAACAGTACTCAAAGACAGGGAGAGCAAGCTCTCTCTTGGCACTTTGGATGTGGGACATACAGCGAGATGTTTGCTGCTTTTACGTTTGGCTGTTGGGAGATTTACAGCACAAAGATATCTAGTTGATTTGAAGCAGTTCCGAGAAAGTCTAAACATAATCGCCACTTCTCCCTCCTGGCACTTTCCATGTGGGAGATATAGCAGGATGTATATTGGTTTTGAGGACAACTCAATGGACAGTGTAGGGAGAAAAGTTCCTGGCTCCTTGAATGCCGTTCCTGGAGACACTGCGATCAATGTGGGAGATATGTCAAGATGTGTGTTTGTTTTGAGGACGGCTCTCTGGAGAGTCTTAGCAAAGAGGTCACAGGGATAATCAGAGCAATTCTCAGAGACACTGAGAACAAGCTCGACAATTCCCTCCTGGCACTTTCCCTGTAGGAGATACCGCAAGACGTTTCTGTAGATTGGGCACAGCGCTCTGCAGGGTGTTGGCAGAGACTTTCCCGCGACAGTGAAACCCTATTTCAGAGACACTGAGAAGAAGCCCCAATGTTCCCTCCAGGCACTTTCAGGGTGGGTGCCTTCTCCACGTGGTTCCTGGTTTCCCTGCAGCGCTGAAGAGAATGTTAGCAAAGAGGTAACCGGGACAGCGAAAACAGTACTCAAAGACAGGGAGAGCAAGCTCTCTCTTGGCACTTTGGATGTGGGACATACAGCGAGATGTTTGCTGCTTTTGCGTTTGGCTGTTGGGAGATTTACAGCACAAAGATATCTAGTTGATTTGAAGCAGTTCCGAGAAAGTCTAAACATAATCGCCACTTCTCCCTCCTGGCACTTTCCATGTGGGAGATATAGCAGGATGTATATTGGTTTTGAGGACAACTCAATGGACAGTGTAGGGAGAAAAGTTCCTGGCTCCTTGAATGCCGTTCCTGGAGACACTGCGATCAATGTGGGAGATATGTCAAGATGTGTGTTGGTTTTGAGGACGGCTCTCTGGAGAGTCTTAGCAAAGAGGTCACAGGGATAATCAGAGCAATTCTCAGAGACACTGAGAACAAGCTCGACAATTCCCTCCTGGCACTTTCCCTGTAGGAGATACCGCAAGACGTTTCTGTAGATTGGGCACAGCGCTCTGCAGGGTGTTAGCAGAGACTTTCCCGGGACAGTGAAACCCTATGTCAGAGACACTGAGAAGAAGCCCCAATGTTCCCTCCAGGCACTTTCAGGGTGGGTGCCTTCTCCACGTGGTTCCTGGTTTCCCTGCAGCGCTGAAGAGAATGTTAGCAAAGAGGTAACCGGGACAGTGAAAACAGTACTCAAAGACAGGGAGAGCAAGCTCTCTCTTGGCACTTTGGATGTGGGACATACAGCGAGATGTTTGCTGCTTTTGCGTTTGGCTGTTGGGAGATTTACAGCACAAAGATATCTAGTTGATTTGAAGCAGTTCCGAGAAAGTCTAAACATAATCGCCACTTCTCCCTCCTGGCACTTTCCATGTGGGAGATATAGCAGGATGTATATTGGTTTTGAGGACAACTCAATGGACAGTGTAGGGAGAAAAGTTCCTGGCTCCTTGAATGCCGTTCCTGGAGACACTGCGATCAATGTGGGAGATATGTCAAGATGTGTGTTTGTTTTGAGGACGGCTCTCTGGAGAGTCTTAGCAAAGAGGTCACAGGGATAATCAGAGCAATTCTCAGAGACACTGAGAACAAGCTCGACAATTCCCTCCTGGCACTTTCCCTGTAGGAGATACCGCAAGACGTTTCTGTAGATTGGGCACAGCGCTCTGCAGGGTGTTAGCAGAGACTTTCCCGGGACAGTGAAACCCTATGTCAGAGACACTGAGAAGAAGCCCCAATGTTCCCTCCAGGCACTTTCAGGGTGGGTGCCTTCTCCACGTGGTTCCTGGTTTCCCTGCAGCGCTGAAGAGAATGTTAGCAAAGAGGTAACCGGGACAGTGAAAACAGTACTCAAAGACAGGGAGAGCAAGCTCTCTCTTGGCACTTTGGATGTGGGACATACAGCGAGATGTTTGCTGCTTTTGCGTTTGGCTGTTGGGAGATTTACAGCACAAAGATATCTAGTTGATTTGAAGCAGTTCTGAGAAAGTCTAAACATAATCGCCACTTATCCCTCCTGGCACTTTCCATGTGGGAGATATAGCAGGATGTATATTGGTTTTGAGGACAACTCAATGGACAGTGTAGGGAGAAAAGTTCCTGGCTCCTTGAATGCCGTTCCTGGAGACACTGCGATCAATGTGGGAGATATGTCAAGATGTGTGTTGGTTTTGAGGACGGCTCTCTGGAGAGTCTTAGCAAAGAGGTCACAGGGATAATCAGAGCAATTCTCAGAGACACTGAGAACAAGCTCGACAATTCCCTCCTGGCACTTTCCCTGTAGGAGATACCGCAAGACGTTTCTGTAGATTGGGCACAGCGCTCTGCAGGGTGTTAGCAGAGACTTTCCCGGGACAGTGAAACCCTATGTCAGAGACACTGAGAAGAAGCCCCAATGTTCCCTCCAGGCACTTTCAGTGTGGGTGCCTTCTCCACGTGGTTCCTGGTTTCCCTGCAGCGCTGAAGAAAATGTTAGCAAAGAGGTAACCGGGACAGCGAAAACAGTACTCAAAGACAGGGAGAGCAAGCTCTCTCTTGGCACTTTGGATGTGGGACATACAGCGAGATGTTTGCTGCTTTTGCGTTTGGCTGTTGGGAGATTTACAGCACAAAGATATCTAGTTGATTTGAAGCAGTTCCGAGAAAGTCTAAACATAATCGCCACTTCTCCCTCCTGGCACTTTCCATGTGGGAGATATAGCAGGATGTATATTGGTTTTGAGGACAACTCAATGGACAGTGTAGGGAGAAAAGTTCCTGGCTCCTTGAATGCCGTTCCTGGAGACACTGCGATCAATGTGGGAGATATGTCAAGATGTGTGTTGGTTTTGAGGACGGCTCTCTGGAGAGTCTTAGCAAAGAGGTCACAGGGATAATCAGAGCAATTCTCAGAGACACTGAGAACAAGCTCGACAATTCCCTCCTGGCACTTTCCCTGTAGGAGATACCGCAAGACGTTTCTGTAGATTGGGCACAGCGCTCTGCAGGGTGTTAGCAGAGACTTTCCCGGGACAGTGAAACCCTATGTCAGAGACACTGAGAAGAAGCCCCAATGTTCCCTCCAGGCACTTTCAGTGTGGGTGCCTTCTCCACGTGGTTCCTGGTTTCCCTGCAGCGCTGAAGAGAATGTTAGCAAAGAGGTAACCGGGACAGTGAAAACAGTACTCAAAGACAGGGAGAGCAAGCTCTCTCTTGGCACTTTGGATGTGGGACATACAGCGAGATGTTTGCTGCTTTTGCGTTTGGCTGTTGGGAGATTTACAGCACAAAGATATCTAGTTGATTTGAAGCAGTTCCGAGAAAGTCTAAACATAATCGCCACTTCTCCCTCCTGGCACTTTCCATGTGGGAGATATAGCAGGATGTATATTGGTTTTGAGGACAACTCAATGGACAGTGTAGGGAGAAAAGTTCCTGGCTCCTTGAATGCCGTTCCTGGAGACACTGCGATCAATGTGGGAGATATGTCAAGATGTGTGTTTGTTTTGAGGACGGCTCTCTGGAGAGTCTTAGCAAAGAGGTCACAGGGATAATCAGAGCAATTCTCAGAGACACTGAGAACAAGCTCGACAATTCCCTCCTGGCACTTTCCCTGTAGGAGATACCGCAAGACGTTTCTGTAGATTGGGCACAGCGCTCTGCAGGGTGTTGGCAGAGACTTTCCCGCGACAGTGAAACCCTATGTCAGAGACACTGAGAAGAAGCCCCAATGTTCCCTCCAGGCACTTTCAGTGTGGGTGCCTTCTCCACGTGGTTCCTGGTTTCCCTGCAGCGCTGAAGAGAATGTTAGCAAAGAGGTAACCGGGACAGCGAAAACAGTACTCAAAGACAGGGAGAGCAAGCTCTCTCTTGGCACTTTGGATGTGGGACATACAGCGAGATGTTTGCTGCTTTTGCGTTTGGCTGTTGGGAGATTTACAGCACAAAGATATCTAGTTGATTTGAAGCAGTTCCGAGAAAGTCTAAACATAATCGCCACTTCTCCCTCCTGGCACTTTCCATGTGGGAGATATAGCAGGATGTATATTGGTTTTGAGGACAACTCAATGGACAGTGTAGGGAGAAAAGTTCCTGGCTCCTTGAATGCCGTTCCTGGAGACACTGCGATCAATGTGGGAGATATGTCAAGATGTGTGTTGGTTTTGAGGACGGCTCTCTGGAGAGTCTTAGCAAAGAGGTCACAGGGATAATCAGAGCAATTCTCAGAGACACTGAGAACAAGCTCGACAATTCCCTCCTGGCACTTTCCCTGTAGGAGATACCGCAAGACGTTTCTGTAGATTGGGCACAGCGCTCTGCAGGGTGTTAGCAGAGACTTTCCCGGGACAGTGAAACCCTATGTCAGAGACACTGAGAAGAAGCCCCAATGTTCCCTCCAGGCACTTTCAGGGTGGGTGCCTTCTCCACGTGGTTCCTGGTTTCCCTGCAGCGCTGAAGAGAATGTTAGCAAAGAGGTAACCGGGACAGTGAAAACAGTACTCAAAGACAGGGAGAGCAAGCTCTCTCTTGGCACTTTGGATGTGGGACATACAGCGAGATGTTTGCTGCTTTTGCGTTTGGCTGTTGGGAGATTTACAGCACAAAGATATCTAGTTGATTTGAAGCAGTTCCGAGAAAGTCTAAACATAATCGCCACTTCTCCCTCCTGGCACTTTCCATGTGGGAGATATAGCAGGATGTATATTGGTTTTGAGGACAACTCAATGGACAGTGTAGGGAGAAAAGTTCCTGGCTCCTTGAATGCCGTTCCTGGAGACACTGCGATCAATGTGGGAGATATGTCAAGATGTGTGTTTGTTTTGAGGACGGCTCTCTGGAGAGTCTTAGCAAAGAGGTCACAGGGATAATCAGAGCAATTCTCAGAGACACTGAGAACAAGCTCGACAATTCCCTCCTGGCACTTTCCCTGTAGGAGATACCGCAAGACGTTTCTGTAGATTGGGCACAGCGCTCTGCAGGGTGTTAGCAGAGACTTTCCCGGGACAGTGAAACCCTATGTCAGAGACACTGAGAAGAAGCCCCAATGTTCCCTCCAGGCACTTTCAGTGTGGGTGCCTTCTCCACGTGGTTCCTGGTTTCCCTGCAGCGCTGAAGAGAATGTTAGCAAAGAGGTAACCGGGACAGTGAAAACAGTACTCAAAGACAGGGAGAGCAAGCTCTCTCTTGGCACTTTGGATGTGGGACATACAGCGAGATGTTTGCTGCTTTTGCGTTTGGCTGTTGGGAGATTTACAGCACAAAGATATCTAGTTGATTTGAAGCAGTTCCGAGAAAGTCTAAACATAATCGCCACTTCTCCCTCCTGGCACTTTCCATGTGGGAGATATAGCAGGATGTATATTGGTTTTGAGGACAACTCAATGGACAGTGTAGGGAGAAAAGTTCCTGGCTCCTTGAATGCCGTTCCTGGAGACACTGCGATCAATGTGGGAGATATGTCAAGATGTGTGTTGGTTTTGAGGACGGCTCTCTGGAGAGTCTTAGCAAAGAGGTCACAGGGATAATCAGAGCAATTCTCAGAGACACTGAGAACAAGCTCGACAATTCCCTCCTGGCACTTTCCCTGTAGGAGATACCGCAAGACGTTTCTGTAGATTGGGCACAGCGCTCTGCAGGGTGTTAGCAGAGACTTTCCCGGGACAGTGAAACCCTATGTCAGAGACACTGAGAAGAAGCCCCAATGTTCCCTCCAGGCACTTTCAGGGTGGGTGCCTTCTCCACGTGGTTCCTGGTTTCCCTGCAGCGCTGAAGAGAATGTTAGCAAAGAGGTAACCGGGACAGCGAAAACAGTACTCAAAGACAGGGAGAGCAAGCTCTCTCTTGGCACTTTGGATGTGGGACATACAGCGAGATGTTTGCTGCTTTTGCGTTTGGCTGTTGGGAGATTTACAGCACAAAGATATCTAGTTGATTTGAAGCAGTTCCGAGAAAGTCTAAACATAATCGCCACTTCTCCCTCCTGGCACTTTCCATGTGGGAGATATAGCAGGATGTATATTGGTTTTGAGGACAACTCAATGGACAGTGTAGGGAGAAAAGTTCCTGGCTCCTTGAATGCCGTTCCTGGAGACACTGCGATCAATGTGGGAGATATGTCAAGATGTGTGTTGGTTTTGAGGACGGCTCTCTGGAGAGTCTTAGCAAAGAGGTCACAGGGATAATCAGAGCAATTCTCAGAGACACTGAGAACAAGCTCGACAATTCCCTCCTGGCACTTTCCCTGTAGGAGATACCGCAAGACGTTTCTGTAGATTGGGCACAGCGCTCTGCAGGGTGTTAGCAGAGACTTTCCCGGGACAGTGAAACCCTATGTCAGAGACACTGAGAAGAAGCCCCAATGTTCCCTCCAGGCACTTTCAGGGTGGGTGCCTTCTCCACGTGGTTCCTGGTTTCCCTGCAGCGCTGAAGAGAATGTTAGCAAAGAGGTAACCGGGACAGTGAAAACAGTACTCAAAGACAGGGAGAGCAAGCTCTCTCTTGGCACTTTGGATGTGGGACATACAGCGAGATGTTTGCTGCTTTTGCGTTTGGCTGTTGGGAGATTTACAGCACAAAGATATCCAGTTGATTTGAAGCAGTTCCGAGAAAGTCTAAACATAATCGCCACTTCTCCCTCCTGGCACTTTCCATGTGGGAGATATAGCAGGATGTATATTGGTTTTGAGGACAACTCAATGGACAGTGTAGGGAGAAAAGTTCCTGGCTCCTTGAATGCCGTTCCTGGAGACACTGCGATCAATGTGGGAGATATGTCAAGATGTGTGTTGGTTTTGAGGACGGCTCTCTGGAGAGTCTTAGCAAAGAGGTCACAGGGATAATCAGAGCAATTCTCAGAGACACTGAGAACAAGCTCGACAATTCCCTCCTGGCACTTTCCCTGTAGGAGATACCGCAAGACGTTTCTGTAGATTGGGCACAGCGCTCTGCAGGGTGTTAGCAGAGACTTTCCCGGGACAGTGAAACCCTATGTCAGAGACACTGAGAAGAAGCCCCAATGTTCCCTCCAGGCACTTTCAGTGTGGGTGCCTTCTCCACGTGGTTCCTGGTTTCCCTGCAGCGCTGAAGAGAATGTTAGCAAAGAGGTAACCGGGACAGCGAAAACAGTACTCAAAGACAGGGAGAGCAAGCTCTCTCTTGGCACTTTGGATGTGGGACATACAGCGAGATGTTTGCTGCTTTTGCGTTTGGCTGTTGGGAGATTTACAGCACAAAGATATCTAGTTGATTTGAAGCAGTTCCGAGAAAGTCTAAACATAATCGCCACTTCTCCCTCCTGGCACTTTCCATGTGGGAGATATAGCAGGATGTATATTGGTTTTGAGGACAACTCAATGGACAGTGTAGGGAGAAAAGTTCCTGGCTCCTTGAATGCCGTTCCTGGAGACACTGCGATCAATGTGGGAGATATGTCAAGATGTGTGTTTGTTTTGAGGACGGCTCTCTGGAGAGTCTTAGCAAAGAGGTCACAGGGATAATCAGAGCAATTCTCAGAGACACTGAGAACAAGCTCGACAATTCCCTCCTGGCACTTTCCCTGTAGGAGATACCGCAAGACGTTTCTGTAGATTGGGCACAGCGCTCTGCAGGGTGTTGGCAGAGACTTTCCCGCGACAGTGAAACCCTATGTCAGAGACACTGAGAAGAAGCCCCAATGTTCCCTCCAGGCACTTTCAGTGTGGGTGCCTTCTCCACGTGGTTCCTGGTTTCCCTGCAGCGCTGAAGAGAATGTTAGCAAAGAGGTAACCGGGACAGCGAAAACAGTACTCAAAGACAGGGAGAGCAAGCTCTCTCTTGGCACTTTGGATGTGGGACATACAGCGAGATGTTTGCTGCTTTTGCGTTTGGCTGTTGGGAGATTTACAGCACAAAGATATCTAGTTGATTTGAAGCAGTTCCGAGAAAGTCTAAACATAATCGCCACTTCTCCCTCCTGGCACTTTCCATGTGGGAGATATAGCAGGATGTATATTGGTTTTGAGGACAACTCAATGGACAGTGTAGGGAGAAAAGTTCCTGGCTCCTTGAATGCCGTTCCTGGAGACACTGCGATCAATGTGGGAGATATGTCAAGATGTGTGTTGGTTTTGAGGACGGCTCTCTGGAGAGTCTTAGCAAAGAGGTCACAGGGATAATCAGAGCAATTCTCAGAGACACTGAGAACAAGCTCGACAATTCCCTCCTGGCACTTTCCCTGTAGGAGATACCGCAAGACGTTTCTGTAGATTGGGCACAGCGCTCTGCAGGGTGTTAGCAGAGACTTTCCCGGGACAGTGAAACCCTATGTCAGAGACACTGAGAAGAAGCCCCAATGTTCCCTCCAGGCACTTTCAGGGTGGGTGCCTTCTCCACGTGGTTCCTGGTTTCCCTGCAGCGCTGAAGAGAATGTTAGCAAAGAGGTAACCGGGACAGTGAAAACAGTACTCAAAGACAGGGAGAGCAAGCTCTCTCTTGGCACTTTGGATGTGGGACATACAGCGAGATGTTTGCTGCTTTTGCGTTTGGCTGTTGGGAGATTTACAGCACAAAGATATCTAGTTGATTTGAAGCAGTTCCGAGAAAGTCTAAACATAATCGCCACTTCTCCCTCCTGGCACTTTCCACGTGGGAGATATAGCAGGATGTATATTGGTTTTGAGGACAACTCAATGGACAGTGTAGGGAGAAAAGTTCCTGGCTCCTTGAATGCCGTTCCTGGAGACACTGCGATCAATGTGGGAGATATGTCAAGATGTGTGTTTGTTTTGAGGACGGCTCTCTGGAGAGTCTTAGCAAAGAGGTCACAGGGATAATCAGAGCAATTCTCAGAGACACTGAGAACAAGCTCGACAATTCCCTCCTGGCACTTTCCCTGTAGGAGATACCGCAAGACGTTTCTGTAGATTGGGCACAGCGCTCTGCAGGGTGTTAGCAGAGACTTTCCCGGGACAGTGAAACCCTATGTCAGAGACACTGAGAAGAAGCCCCAATGTTCCCACCAGGCACTTTCAGTGTGGGTGCCTTCTCCACGTGGTTCCTGGTTTCCCTGCAGCGCTGAAGAGAATGTTAGCAAAGAGGTAACCGGGACAGTGAAAACAGTACTCAAAGACAGGGAGAGCAAGCTCTCTCTTGGCACTTTGGATGTGGGACATACAGCGAGATGTTTGCTGCTTTTGCGTTTGGCTGTTGGGAGATTTACAGCACAAAGATATCTAGTTGATTTGAAGCAGTTCCGAGAAAGTCTAAACATAATCGCCACTTCTCCCTCCTGGCACTTTCCATGTGGGAGATATAGCAGGATGTATATTGGTTTTGAGGACAACTCAATGGACAGTGTAGGGAGAAAAGTTCCTGGCTCCTTGAATGCCGTTCCTGGAGACACTGCGATCAATGTGGGAGATATGTCAAGATGTGTGTTGGTTTTGAGGACGGCTCTCTGGAGAGTCTTAGCAAAGAGGTCACAGGGATAATCAGAGCAATTCTCAGAGACACTGAGAACAAGCTCGACAATTCCCTCCTGGCACTTTCCCTGTAGGAGATACCGCAAGACGTTTCTGTAGATTGGGCACAGCGCTCTGCAGGGTGTTAGCAGAGACTTTCCCGGGACAGTGAAACCCTATGTCAGAGACACTGAGAAGAAGCCCCAATGTTCCCTCCAGGCACTTTCAGGGTGGGTGCCTTCTCCACGTGGTTCCTGGTTTCCCTGCAGCGCTGAAGAGAATGTTAGCAAAGAGGTAACCGGGACAGCGAAAACAGTACTCAAAGACAGGGAGAGCAAGCTCTCTCTTGGCACTTTGGATGTGGGACATACAGCGAGATGTTTGCTGCTTTTGCGTTTGGCTGTTGGGAGATTTACAGCACAAAGATATCTAGTTGATTTGAAGCAGTTCCGAGAAAGTCTAAACATAATCGCCACTTCTCCCTCCTGGCACTTTCCATGTGGGAGATATAGCAGGATGTATATTGGTTTTGAGGACAACTCAATGGACAGTGTAGGGAGAAAAGTTCCTGGCTCCTTGAATGCCGTTCCTGGAGACACTGCGATCAATGTGGGAGATATGTCAAGATGTGTGTTTGTTTTGAGGACGGCTCTCTGGAGAGTCTTAGCAAAGAGGTCACAGGGATAATCAGAGCAATTCTCAGAGACACTGAGAACAAGCTCGACAATTCCCTCCTGGCACTTTCCCTGTAGGAGATACCGCAAGACGTTTCTGTAGATTGGGCACAGCGCTCTGCAGGGTGTTAGCAGAGGCTTTCCCGGGACAGTGAAACCCTATGTCAGAGACACTGAGAAGAAGCCCCAATGTTCCCTCCAGGCACTTTCAGGGTGGGTGCCTTCTCCACGTGGTTCCTGGTTTCCCTGCAGCGCTGAAGAGAATGTTAGCAAAGAGGTAACCGGGACAGTGAAAACAGTACTCAAAGACAGGGAGAGCAAGCTCTCTCTTGGCACTTTGGATGTGGGACATACAGCGAGATGTTTGCTGCTTTTGCGTTTGGCTGTTGGGAGATTTACAGCACAAAGATATCTAGTTGATTTGAAGCAGTTCCGAGAAAGTCTAAACATAATCGCCACTTCTCCCTCCTGGCACTTTCCATGTGGGAGATATAGCAGGATGTATATTGGTTTTGAGGACAACTCAATGGACAGTGTAGGGAGAAAAGTTCCTGGCTCCTTGAATGCCGTTCCTGGAGACACTGCGATCAATGTGGGAGATATGTCAAGATGTGTGTTGGTTTTGAGGACGGCTCTCTGGAGAGTCTTAGCAAAGAGGTCACAGGGATAATCAGAGCAATTCTCAGAGACACTGAGAACAAGCTCGACAATTCCCTCCTGGCACTTTCCCTGTAGGAGATACCGCAAGACGTTTCTGTAGATTGGGCACAGCGCTCTGCAGGGTGTTAGCAGAGACTTTCCTGGGACAGTGAAACCCTATGTCAGAGACACTGAGAAGAAGCCCCAATGTTCCCTCCAGGCACTTTCAGTGTGGGTGCCTTCTCCACGTGGTTCCTGGTTTCCCTGCAGCGCTGAAGAGAATGTTAGCAAAGAGGTAACCGGGACAGTGAAAACAGTACTCAAAGACAGGGAGAGCAAGCTCTCTATTGGCACTTTGGATGTGGGACATACAGCGAGATGTTTGCTGCTTTTGCGTTTGGCTGTTGGGAGATTTACAGCACAAAGATATCTAGTTGATTTGAAGCAGTTCCGAGAAAGTCTAAACATAATCGCCACTTCTCCCTCCTGGCACTTTCCATGTGGGAGATATAGCAGGATGTATATTGGTTTTGAGGACAACTCAATGGACAGTGTAGGGAGAAAAGTTCCTGGTTCCTTGAATGCCGTTCCTGGAGACACTGCGATCAATGTGGGAGATATGTCAAGATGTGTGTTGGTTTTGAGGACGGCTCTCTGGAGAGTCTTAGCAAAGAGGTCACAGGGATAATCAGAGCAATTCTCAGAGACACTGAGAACAAGCTCGACAATTCCCTCCTGGCACTTTCCCTGTAGGAGATACCGCAAGACGTTTCTGTAGATTGGGCACAGCGCTCTGCAGGGTGTTAGCAGAGACTTTCCCGGGACAGTGAAACCCTATGTCAGAGACACTGAGAAGAAGCCCCAATGTTCCCTCCAGGCACTTTCAGTGTGGGTGCCTTCTCCACGTGGTTCCTGGTTTCCCTGCAGCGCTGAAGAGAATGTTAGCAAAGAGGTAACCGGGACAGTGAAAACAGTACTCAAAGACAGGGAGAGCAAGCTCTCTCTTGGCACTTTGGATGTGGGACATACAGCGAGATGTTTGCTGCTTTTGCGTTTGGCTGTTGGGAGATTTACAGCACAAAGATATCTAGTTGATTTGAAGCAGTTCCGAGAAAGTCTAAACATAATCGCCACTTCTCCCTCCTGGCACTTTCCATGTGGGAGATATAGCAGGATGTATATTGGTTTTGAGGACAACTCAATGGACAGTGTAGGGAGAAAAGTTCCTGGCTCCTTGAATGCCGTTCCTGGAGACACTGCGATCAATGTGGGAGATATGTCAAGATGTGTGTTGGTTTTGAGGACGGCTCTCTGGAGAGTCTTAGCAAAGAGGTCACAGGGATAATCAGAGCAATTCTCAGAGACACTGAGAACAAGCTCGACAATTCCCTCCTGGCACTTTCCCTGTAGGAGATACCGCAAGACGTTTCTGTAGATTGGGCACAGCGCTCTGCAGGGTGTTAGCAGAGACTTTCCCGGGACAGTGAAACCCTATGTCAGAGACACTGAGAAGAAGCCCCAATGTTCCCTCCAGGCACTTTCAGGGTGGGTGCCTTCTCCACGTGGTTCCTGGTTTCCCTGCAGCGCTGAAGAGAATGTTAGCAAAGAGGTAACCGGGACAGCGAAAACAGTACTCAAAGACAGGGAGAGCAAGCTCTCTCTTGGCACTTTGGATGTGGGACATACAGCGAGATGTTTGCTGCTTTTGCGTTTGGCTGTTGGGAGATTTACAGCACAAAGATATCTAGTTGATTTGAAGCAGTTCCGAGAAAGTCTAAACATAATCGCCACTTCTCCCTCCTGGCACTTTCCATGTGGGAGATATAGCAGGATGTATATTGGTTTTGAGGACAACTCAATGGACAGTGTAGGGAGAAAAGTTCCTGGCTCCTTGAATGCCGTTCCTGGAGACACTGCGATCAATGTGGGAGATATGTCAAGATGTGTGTTGGTTTTGAGGACGGCTCTCTGGAGAGTCTTAGCAAAGAGGTCACAGGGATAATCAGAGCAATTCTCAGAGACACTGAGAACAAGCTCGACAATTCCCTCCTGGCACTTTCCCTGTAGGAGATACCGCAAGACGTTTCTGTAGATTGGGCACAGCGCTCTGCAGGGTGTTAGCAGAGACTTTCCCGGGACAGTGAAACCCTATGTCAGAGACACTGAGAAGAAGCCCCAATGTTCCCTCCAGGCACTTTCAGGGTGGGTGCCTTCTCCACGTGGTTCCTGGTTTCCCTGCAGCGCTGAAGAGAATGTTAGCAAAGAGGTAACCGGGACAGTGAAAACAGTACTCAAAGACAGGGAGAGCAAGCTCTCTCTTGGCACTTTGGATGTGGGACATACAGCGAGATGTTTGCTGCTTTTGCGTTTGGCTGTTGGGAGATTTACAGCACAAAGATATCTAGTTGATTTGAAGCAGTTCCGAGAAAGTCTAAACATAATCGCCACTTCTCCCTCCTGGCACTTTCCATGTGGGAGATATAGCAGGATGTATATTGGTTTTGAGGACAACTCAATGGACAGTGTAGGGAGAAAAGTTCCTGGCTCCTTGAATGCCGTTCCTGGAGACACTGCGATCAATGTGGGAGATATGTCAAGATGTGTGTTGGTTTTGAGGACGGCTCTCTGGAGAGTCTTAGCAAAGAGGTCACAGGGATAATCAGAGCAATTCTCAGAGACACTGAGAACAAGCTCGACAATTCCCTCCTGGCACTTTCCCTGTAGGAGATACCGCAAGACGTTTCTGTAGATTGGGCACAGCGCTCTGCAGGGTGTTAGCAGAGACTTTCCCGGGACAGTGAAACCCTATGTCAGAGACACTGAGAAGAAGCCCCAATGTTCCCTCCAGGCACTTTCAGGGTGGGTGCCTTCTCCACGTGGTTCCTGGTTTCCCTGCAGCGCTGAAGAGAATGTTAGCAAAGAGGTAACCGGGACAGTGAAAACAGTACTCAAAGACAGGGAGAGCAAGCTCTCTCTTGGCACTTTGGATGTGGGACATACAGCGAGATGTTTGCTGCTTTTGCGTTTGGCTGTTGGGAGATTTACAGCACAAAGATATCTAGTTGATTTGAAGCAGTTCCGAGAAAGTCTAAACATAATCGCCACTTCTCCCTCCTGGCACTTTCCATGTGGGAGATATAGCAGGATGTATATTGGTTTTGAGGACAACTCAATGGACAGTGTAGGGAGAAAAGTTCCTGGCTCCTTGAATGCCGTTCCTGGAGACACTGCGATCAATGTGGGAGATATGTCAAGATGTGTGTTGGTTTTGAGGACGGCTCTCTGGAGAGTCTTAGCAAAGAGGTCACACAGATAATCAGAGCAATTCTCAGAGACACTGAGAACAAGCTCGACAATTCCCTCCTGGCACTTTCCCTGTAGGAGATACCGCAAGACGTTTCTGTAGATTGGGCACAGCGCTCTGCAGGGTGTTAGCAGAGACTTTCCCGGGACAGTGAAACCCTATGTCAGAGACACTGAGAAGAAGCCCCAATGTTCCCTCCAGGCACTTTCAGGGTGGGTGCCTTCTCCACGTGGTTCCTGGTTTCCCTGCAGCGCTGAAGAGAATGTTAGCAAAGAGGTAACCGGGACAGCGAAAACAGTACTCAAAGACAGGGAGAGCAAGCTCTCTCTTGGCACTTTGGATGTGGGACATACAGCGAGATGTTTGCTGCTTTTGCGTTTGGCTGTTGGGAGATTTACAGCACAAAGATATCTAGTTGATTTGAAGCAGTTCCGAGAAAGTCTAAACATAATCGCCACTTCTCCCTCCTGGCACTTTCCATGTGGGAGATATAGCAGGATGTATATTGGTTTTGAGGACAACTCAATGGACAGTGTAGGGAGAAAAGTTCCTGGCTCCTTGAATGCCGTTCCTGGAGACACTGCGATCAATGTGGGAGATATGTCAAGATGTGTGTTGGTTTTGAGGACGGCTCTCTGGAGAGTCTTAGCAAAGAGGTCACAGGGATAATCAGAGCAATTCTCAGAGACACTGAGAACAAGCTCGACAATTCCCTCCTGGCACTTTCCCTGTAGGAGATACCGCAAGACGTTTCTGTACATTGGGCACAGCGCTCTGCACGGTGTTAGCAGAGACTTTCCCGCGACAGTGAAACCCTATGTCAGAGACACTGAGAAGAAGCCCCAATGTTCCCTCCAGGCACTTTCAGGGTGGGTGCCTTCTCCACGTGGTTCCTGGTTTCCCTGCAGCGCTGAAGAGAATGTTAGCAAAGAGGTAACCGGGACAGTGAAAACAGTACTCAAAGACAGGGAGAGCAAGCTCTCTCTTGGCACTTTGGATGTGGGACATACAGCGAGATGTTTGCTGCTTTTGCGTTTGGCTGTTGGGAGATTTACAGCACAAAGATATCCAGTTGATTTGAAGCAGTTCCGAGAAAGTCTAAACATAATCGCCACTTCTCCCTCCTGGCACTTTCCATGTGGGAGATATAGCAGGATGTATATTGGTTTTGAGGACAACTCAATGGACAGTGTAGGGAGAAAAGTTCCTGGCTCCTTGAATGCCGTTCCTGGAGACACTGCGATCAATGTGGGAGATATGTCAAGATGTGTGTTTGTTTTGAGGACGGCTCTCTGGAGAGTCTTAGCAAAGAGGTCACAGGGATAATCAGAGCAATTCTCAGAGACACTGAGAACAAGCTCGACAATTCCCTCCTGGCACTTTCCCTGTAGGAGATACCGCAAGACGTTTCTGTAGATTGGGCACAGCGCTCTGCAGGGTGTTAGCAGAGACTTTCCCGGGACAGTGAAACCCTATGTCAGAGACACTGAGAAGAAGCCCCAATGTTCCCTCCAGGCACTTTCAGGGTGGGTGCCTTCTCCACGTGGTTCCTGGTTTCCCTGCAGCGCTGAAGAGAATGTTAGCAAAGAGGTAACCGGGACAGTGAAAACAGTACTCAAAGACAGGGAGAGCAAGCTCTCTCTTGGCACTTTGGATGTGGGACATACAGCGAGATGTTTGCTGCTTTTGCGTTTGGCTGTTGGGAGATTTACAGCACAAAGATATCCAGTTGATTTGAAGCAGTTCCGAGAAAGTCTAAACATAATCGCCACTTCTCCCTCCTGGCACTTTCCATGTGGGAGATATAGCAGGATGTATATTGGTTTTGAGGACAACTCAATGGACAGTGTAGGGAGAAAAGTTCCTGGCTCCTTGAATGCCGTTCCTGGAGACACTGCGATCAATGTGGGAGATATGTCAAGATGTGTGTTTGTTTTGAGGACGGCTCTCTGGAGAGTCTTAGCAAAGAGGTCACAGGGATAATCAGAGCAATTCTCAGAGACACTGAGAACAAGCTCGACAATTCCCTCCTGGCACTTTCCCTGTAGGAGATACCGCAAGACGTTTCTGTAGATTGGGCACAGCGCTCTGCAGGGTGTTAGCAGAGACTTTCCCGGGACAGTGAAACCCTATGTCAGAGACACTGAGAAGAAGCCCCAATGTTCCCTCCAGGCACTTTCAGGGTGGGTGCCTTCTCCACGTGGTTCCTGGTTTCCCTGCAGCGCTGAAGAGAATGTTAGCAAAGAGGTAACCGGGACAGTGAAAACAGTACTCAAAGACAGGGAGAGCAAGCTCTCTCTTGGCACTTTGGATGTGGGACATACAGCGAGATGTTTGCTGCTTTTGCGTTTGGCTGTTGGGAGATTTACAGCACAAAGATATCCAGTTGATTTGAAGCAGTTCCGAGAAAGTCTAAACATAATCGCCACTTCTCCCTCCTGGCACTTTCCATGTGGGAGATATAGCAGGATGTATATTGGTTTTGAGGACAACTCAATGGACAGTGTAGGGAGAAAAGTTCCTGGCTCCTTGAATGCCGTTCCTGGAGACACTGCGATCAATGTGGGAGATATGTCAAGATGTGTGTTTGTTTTGAGGACGGCTCTCTGGAGAGTCTTAGCAAAGAGGTCACAGGGATAATCAGAGCAATTCTCAGAGACACTGAGAACAAGCTCGACAATTCCCTCCTGGCACTTTCCCTGTAGGAGATACCGCAAGACGTTTCTGTAGATTGGGCACAGCGCTCTGCAGGGTGTTAGCAGAGACTTTCCCGGGACAGTGAAACCCTATGTCAGAGACACTGAGAAGAAGCCCCAATGTTCCCTCCAGGCACTTTCAGGGTGGGTGCCTTCTCCACGTCGTTCCTGGTTTCCCTGCAGCGCTGAAGAGAATGTTAGCAAAGAGGTAACCGGGACAGCGAAAACAGTACTCAAAGACAGGGAGAGCAAGCTCTCTCTTGGCACTTTGGATGTGGGACATACAGCGAGATGTTTGCTGCTTTTGCGTTTGGCTGTTGGGAGATTTACAGCACAAAGATATCTAGTTGATTTGAAGCAGTTCCGAGAAAGTCTAAACATAATCGCCACTTCTCCCTCCTGGCACTTTCCATGTGGGAGATATAGCAGGATGTATATTGGTTTTGAGGACAACTCAATGGACAGTGTAGGGAGAAAAGTTCCTGGCTCCTTGAATGCCGTTCCTGGAGACACTGCGATCAATGTGGGAGATATGTCAAGATGTGTGTTGGTTTTGAGGACGGCTCTCTGGAGAGTCTTAGCAAAGAGGTCACAGGGATAATCAGAGCAATTCTCAGAGACACTGAGAACAAGCTCGACAATTCCCTCCTGGCACTTTCCCTGTAGGAGATACCGCAAGACGTTTCTGTAGATTGGGCACAGCGCTCTGCAGGGTGTTAGCAGAGACTTTCCCGGGACAGTGAAACCCTATGTCAGAGACACTGAGAAGAAGCCCCAATGTTCCCTCCAGGCACTTTCAGGGTGGGTGCCTTCTCCACGTGGTTCCTGGTTTCCCTGCAGCGCTGAAGAGAATGTTAGCAAAGAGGTAACCGGGACAGTGAAAACAGTACTCAAAGAGAGGGAGAGCAAGCTCTCTCTTGGCACTTTGGATGTGGGACATACAGCGAGATGTTTGCTGCTTTTGCGTTTGGCTGTTGGGAGATTTACAGCACAAAGATATCCAGTTGATTTGAAGCAGTTCCGAGAAAGTCTAAACATAATCGCCACTTCTCCCTCCTGGCACTTTCCATGTGGGAGATATAGCAGGATGTATATTGGTTTTGAGGACAACTCAATGGACAGTGTAGGGAGAAAAGTTCCTGGCTCCTTGAATGCCGTTCCTGGAGACACTGCGATCAATGTGGGAGATATGTCAAGATGTGTGTTGGTTTTGAGGACGGCTCTCTGGAGAGTCTTAGCAAAGAGGTCACAGGGATAATCAGAGCAATTCTCAGAGACACTGAGAACAAGCTCGACAATTCCCTCCTGGCACTTTCCCTGTAGGAGATACCGCAAGACGTTTCTGTAGATTGGGCACAGCGCTCTGCAGGGTGTTAGCAGAGACTTTCCCGGGACAGTGAAACCCTATGTCAGAGACACTGAGAAGAAGCCCCAATGTTCCCTCCAGGCACTTTCAGGGTGGGTGCCTTCTCCACGTGGTTCCTGGTTTCCCTGCAGCGCTGAAGAGAATGTTAGCAAAGAGGTAACCGGGACAGCGAAAACAGTACTCAAAGACAGGGAGAGCAAGCTCTCTCTTGGCACTTTGGATGTGGGACATACAGCGAGATGTTTGCTGCTTTTGCGTTTGGCTGTTGGGAGATTTACAGCACAAAGATATCTAGTTGATTTGAAGCAGTTCCGAGAAAGTCTAAACATAATCGCCACTTCTCCCTCCTGGCACTTTCCATGTGGGAGATATAGCAGGATGTATATTGGTTTTGAGGACAACTCAATGGACAGTGTAGGGAGAAAAGTTCCTGGCTCCTTGAATGCCGTTCCTGGAGACACTGCGATCAATGTGGGAGATATGTCAAGATGTGTGTTTGTTTTGAGGACGGCTCTCTGGAGAGTCTTAGCAAAGAGGTCACAGGGATAATCAGAGCAATTCTCAGAGACACTGAGAACAAGCTCGACAATTCCCTCCTGGCACTTTCCCTGTAGGAGATACCGCAAGACGTTTCTGTAGATTGGGCACAGCGCTCTGCAGGGTGTTGGTAGAGACTTTCCCGCGACAGTGAAACCCTATGTCAGAGACACTGAGAAGAAGCCCCAATGTTCCCTCCAGGCACTTTCAGTGTGGGTGCCTTCTCCACGTGGTTCCTGGTTTCCCTGCAGCGCTGAAGAGAATGTTAGCAAAGAGGTAACCGGGACAGTGAAAACAGTACTCAAAGACAGGGAGAGCAAGCTCTCTCTTGGCACTTTGGATGTGGGACATACAGCGAGATGTTTGCTGCTTTTGCGTTTGGCTGTTGGGAGATTTACAGCACAAAGATATCTAGTTGATTTGAAGCAGTTCCGAGAAAGTCTAAACATAATCGCCACTTCTCCCTCCTGGCACTTTCCATGTGGGAGATATAGCAGGATGTATATTGGTTTTGAGGACAACTCAATGGACAGTGTAGGGAGAAAAGTTCCTGGCTCCTTGAATGCCGTTCCTGGAGACACTGCGATCAATGTGGGAGATATGTCAAGATGTGTGTTGGTTTTGAGGACGGCTCTCTGGAGAGTCTTAGCAAAGAGGTCACAGGGATAATCAGAGCAATTCTCAGAGACACTGAGAACAAGCTCGACAATTCCCTCCTGGCACTTTCCCTGTAGGAGATACCGCAAGACGTTTCTGTAGATTGGGCACAGCGCTCTGCAGGGTGTTAGCAGAGACTTTCCCGGGACAGTGAAACCCTATGTCAGAGACACTGAGAAGAAGCCCCAATGTTCCCTCCAGGCACTTTCAGGGTGGGTGCCTTCTCCACGTGGTTCCTGGTTTCCCTGCAGCGCTGAAGAGAATGTTAGCAAAGAGGTAACCGGGACAGTGAAAACAGTACTCAAAGACAGGGAGAGCAAGCTCTCTCTTGGCACTTTGGATGTGGGACATACAGCGAGATGTTTGCTGCTTTTGCGTTTGGCTGTTGGGAGATTTACAGCACAAAGATATCTAGTTGATTTGAAGCAGTTCCGAGAAAGTCTAAACATAATCGCCACTTCTCCCTCCTGGCACTTTCCATGTGGGAGATATAGCAGGATGTATATTGGTTTTGAGGACAACTCAATGGACAGTGTAGGGAGAAAAGTTCCTGGCTCCTTGAATGCCGTTCCTGGAGACACTGCGATCAATGTGGGAGATATGTCAAGATGTGTGTTGGTTTTGAGGACGGCTCTCTGGAGAGTCTTAGCAAAGAGGTCACAGGGATAATCAGAGCAATTCTCAGAGACACTGAGAACAAGCTCGACAATTCCCTCCTGGCACTTTCCCTGTAGGAGATACCGCAAGACGTTTCTGTAGATTGGGCACAGCGCTCTGCAGGGTGTTAGCAGAGACTTTCCCGGGACAGTGAAACCCTATGTCAGAGACACTGAGAAGAAGCCCCAATGTTCCCTCCAGGCACTTTCAGGGTGGGTGCCTTCTCCACGTGGTTCCTGGTTTCCCTGCAGCGCTGAAGAGAATGTTAGCAAAGAGGTAACCGGGACAGTGAAAACAGTACTCAAAGACAGGGAGAGCAAGCTCTCTCTTGGCACTTTGGATGTGGGACATACAGCGAGATGTTTGCTGCTTTTGCGTTTGGCTGTTGGGAGATTTACAGCACAAAGATATCTAGTTGATTTGAAGCAGTTCCGAGAAAGTCTAAACATAATCGCCACTTCTCCCTCCTGGCACTTTCCATGTGGGAGATATAGCAGGATGTATATTGGTTTTGAGGACAACTCAATGGACAGTGTAGGGAGAAAAGTTCCTGGCTCCTTGAATGCCGTTTCTGGAGACACTGCAATCAATGTGGGAGATATGTCAAGATGTGTGTTTGTTTTGAGGACGGCTCTCTGGAGAGTCTTAGCAAAGAGGTCACAGGGATAATCAGAGCAATTCTCAGAGACACTGAGAACACACTGAGAACAAGCTCGACAATTCCCTCCTGGCACTTTCCCTGTAGGAGATACCGCAAGACGTTTCTGTAGATTGGGCACAGCGCTCTGCAGGGTGTTAGCAGAGACTTTCCCGGGACAGTGAAACCCTATGTCAGAGACACCGAGAAGAAGCCCCAGTGTTCCCTCCAGGCACTTTCAGTGTGGGTGCCTTCTCCACGTGGTTCCTGGTTTCCCTGCAGCGCTGAAGAGAATGTTAGCAAAGAGGGAACCGGGACAGTGAAAACAGTACTCAAAGACAGGGAGAGCAAGCTCTCTCTTGGCACTTTGGATGTGGGACATACAGCGAGATGTTTGCTGCTTTTGCGTTTGGCTGTTGGGAGATTTACAGCACAAAGATATCTAGTTGATTTGAAGCAGTTCCGAGAAAGTCTAAACATAATCGCCACTTCTCCCTCCTGGCACTTTCCATGTGGGAGATATAGCAGGATGTATATTGGTTTTGAGGACAACTCAATGGACAGTGTAGGGAGAAAAGTTCCTGGCTCCTTGAATGCCGTTTCTGGAGACACTGCGATCAATGTGGGAGATATGTCAAGATGTGTGTTGGTTTTGAGGACGGCTCTCTGGAGAGTCTTAGCAAAGAGGTCACAGGGATAATCAGAGCAATTCTCAGAGACACTGAGAACAAGCTCGACAATTCCCTCCTGGCACTTTCCCTGTAGGAGATACCGCAAGACGTTTCTGTAGATTGGGCACAGCGCTCTGCAGGGTGTTAGCAGAGACTTTCCCGGGACAGTGAAACCCTATGTCAGAGACACTGAGAAGAAGCCCCAATGTTCCCTCCAGGCACTTTCAGGGTGGGTGCCTTCTCCACGTGGTTCCTGGTTTCCCTGCAGCGCTGAAGAGAATGTTAGCAAAGAGGTAACCGGGACAGTGAAAACAGTACTCAAAGAGAGGGAGAGCAAGCTCTCTCTTGGCACTTTGGATGTGGGACATACAGCGAGATGTTTGCTGCTTTTGCGTTTGGCTGTTGGGAGATTTACAGCACAAAGATATCTAGTTGATTTGAAGCAGTTCCGAGAAAGTCTAAACATAATCGCCACTTCTCCCTCCTGGCACTTTCCATGTGGGAGATATAGCAGGATGTATATTGGTTTTGAGGACAACTCAATGGACAGTGTAGGGAGAAAAGTTCCTGGCTCCTTGAATGCCGTTCCTGGAGACACTGCGATCAATGTGGGAGATATGTCAAGATGTGTGTTGGTTTTGAGGACGGCTCTCTGGAGAGTCTTAGCAAAGAGGTCACAGGGATAATCAGAGCAATTCTCAGAGACACTGAGAACAAGCTCGACAATTCCCTCCTGGCACTTTCCCTGTAGGAGATACCGCAAGACGTTTCTGTAGATTGGGCACAGCGCTCTGCAGGGTGTTAGCAGAGACTTTCCCGGGACAGTGAAACCCTATGTCAGAGACACTGAGAAGAAGCCCCAATGTTCCCTCCAGGCACTTTCAGGGTGGGTGCCTTCTCCACGTGGTTCCTGGTTTCCCTGCAGCGCTGAAGAGAATGTTAGCAAAGAGGTAACCGGGACAGTGAAAACAGTACTCAAAGACAGGGAGAGCAAGCTCTCTCTTGGCACTTTGGATGTGGGACATACAGCGAGATGTTTGCTGCTTTTGCGTTTGGCTGTTGGGAGATTTACAGCACAAAGATATCCAGTTGATTTGAAGCAGTTCCGAGAAAGTCTAAACATAATCGCCACTTCTCCCTCCTGGCACTTTCCATGTGGGAGATATAGCAGGATGTATATTGGTTTTGAGGACAACTCAATGGACAGTGTAGGGAGAAAAGTTCCTGGCTCCTTGAATGCCGTTCCTGGAGACACTGCGATCAATGTGGGAGATATGTCAAGATGTGTGTTGGTTTTGAGGACGGCTCTCTGGAGAGTCTTAGCAAAGAGGTCACAGGGATAATCAGAGCAATTCTCAGAGACACTGAGAACAAGCTCGACAATTCCCTCCTGGCACTTTCCCTGTAGGAGATACCGCAAGATGTTTCTGTAGATTGGGCACAGCGCTCTGCAGGGTGTTAGCAGAGACTTTCCCGGGACAGTGAAACCCTATGTCAGAGACACTGAGAAGAAGCCCCAATGTTCCCTCCAGGCACTTTCAGGGTGGGTGCCTTCTCCACGTGGTTCCTGGTTTCCCTGCAGCGCTGAAGAGAATGTTAGCAAAGAGGTAACCGGGACAGCGAAAACAGTACTCAAAGACAGGGAGAGCAAGCTCTCTCTTGGCACTTTGGATGTGGGACATACAGCGAGATGTTTGCTGCTTTTGCGTTTGGCTGTTGGGAGATTTACAGCACAAAGATATCTAGTTGATTTGAAGCAGTTCCGAGAAAGTCTAAACATAATCGCCACTTCTCCCTCCTGGCACTTTCCATGTGGGAGATATAGCAGGATGTATATTGGTTTTGAGGACAACTCAATGGACAGTGTAGGGAGAAAAGTTCCTGGCTCCTTGAATGCCGTTCCTGGAGACACTGCGATCAATGTGGGAGATATGTCAAGATGTGTGTTGGTTTTGAGGACGGCTCTCTGGAGAGTCTTAGCAAAGAGGTCACACAGATAATCAGAGCAATTCTCAGAGACACTGAGAACAAGCTCGACAATTCCCTCCTGGCACTTTCCCTGTAGGAGATACCGCAAGACGTTTCTGTAGATTGGGCACAGCGCTCTGCAGGGTGTTAGCAGAGACTTTCCCGGGACAGTGAAACCCTATGTCAGAGACACTGAGAAGAAGCCCCAATGTTCCCTCCAGGCACTTTCAGGGTGGGTGCCTTCTCCACGTGGTTCCTGGTTTCCCTGCAGCGCTGAAGAGAATGTTAGCAAAGAGGTAACCGGGACAGTGAAAACAGTACTCAAAGACAGGGAGAGCAAGCTCTCTCTTGGCACTTTGGATGTGGGACATACAGCGAGATGTTTGCTGCTTTTGCGTTTGGCTGTTGGGAGATTTACAGCACAAAGATATCCAGTTGATTTGAAGCAGTTCCGAGAAAGTCTAAACATAATCGCCACTTCTCCCTCCTGGCACTTTCCATGTGGGAGATATAGCAGGATGTATATTGGTTTTGAGGACAACTCAATGGACAGTGTAGGGAGAAAAGTTCCTGGCTCCTTGAATGCCGTTCCTGGAGACACTGCGATCAATGTGGGAGATATGTCAAGATGTGTGTTTGTTTTGAGGACGGCTCTCTGGAGAGTCTTAGCAAAGAGGTCACAGGGATAATCAGAGCAATTCTCAGAGACACTGAGAACAAGCTCGACAATTCCCTCCTGGCACTTTCCCTGTAGGAGATACCGCAAGACGTTTCTGTAGATTGGGCACAGCGCTCTGCAGGGTGTTAGCAGAGACTTTCCCGGGACAGTGAAACCCTATGTCAGAGACACTGAGAAGAAGCCCCAATGTTCCCTCCAGGCACTTTCAGGGTGGGTGCCTTCTCCACGTGGTTCCTGGTTTCCCTGCAGCGCTGAAGAGAATGTTAGCAAAGAGGTAACCGGGACAGCGAAAACAGTACTCAAAGACAGGGAGAGCAAGCTCTCTCTTGGCACTTTGGATGTGGGACATACAGCGAGATGTTTGCTGCTTTTGCGTTTGGCTGTTGGGAGATTTACAGCACAAAGATATCTAGTTGATTTGAAGCAGTTCCGAGAAAGTCTAAACATAATCGCCACTTCTCCCTCCTGGCACTTTCCATGTGGGAGATATAGCAGGATGTATATTGGTTTTGAGGACAACTCAATGGACAGTGTAGGGAGAAAAGTTCCTGGCTCCTTGAATGCCGTTCCTGGAGACACTGCGATCAATGTGGGAGATATGTCAAGATGTGTGTTGGTTTTGAGGACGGCTCTCTGGAGAGTCTTAGCAAAGAGGTCACAGGGATAATCAGAGCAATTCTCAGAGACACTGAGAACAAGCTCGACAATTCCCTCCTGGCACTTTCCCTGTAGGAGATACCGCAAGACGTTTCTGTAGATTGGGCACAGCGCTCTGCAGGGTGTTAGCAGAGACTTTCCCGGGACAGTGAAACCCTATGTCAGAGACACTGAGAAGAAGCCCCAATGTTCCCTCCAGGCACTTTCAGGGTGGGTGCCTTCTCCACGTGGTTCCTGGTTTCCCTGCAGCGCTGAAGAGAATGTTAGCAAAGAGGTAACCGGGACAGCGAAAACAGTACTCAAAGACAGGGAGAGCAAGCTCTCTCTTGGCACTTTGGATGTGGGACATACAGCGAGATGTTTGCTGCTTTTGCGTTTGGCTGTTGGGAGATTTACAGCACAAAGATATCCAGTTGATTTGAAGCAGTTCCGAGAAAGTCTAAACATAATCGCCACTTCTCCCTCCTGGCACTTTCCACGTGGGAGATATAGCAGGATGTATATTGGTTTTGAGGACAACTCAATGGACAGTGTAGGGAGAAAAGTTCCTGGCTCCTTGAATGCCGTTCCTGGAGACACTGCGATCAATGTGGGAGATATGTCAAGATGTGTGTTGGTTTTGAGGACGGCTCTCTGGAGAGTCTTAGCAAAGAGGTCACACAGATAATCAGAGCAATTCTCAGAGACACTGAGAACAAGCTCGACAATTCCCTCCTGGCACTTTCCCTGTAGGAGATACCGCAAGACGTTTCTGTAGATTGGGCACAGCGCTCTGCAGGGTGTTAGCAGAGACTTTCCCGGGACAGTGAAACCCTATGTCAGAGACACTGAGAAGAAGCCCCAATGTTCCCACCAGGCACTTTCAGGGTGGGTGCCTTCTCCACGTGGTTCCTGGTTTCCCTGCAGCGCTGAAGAGAATGTTAGCAAAGAGGTAACCGGGACAGCGAAAACAGTACTCAAAGACAGGGAGAGCAAGCTCTCTCTTGGCACTTTGGATGTGGGACATACAGCGAGATGTTTGCTGCTTTTGCGTTTGGCTGTTGGGAGATTTACAGCACAAAGATATCTAGTTGATTTGAAGCAGTTCCGAGAAAGTCTAAACATAATCGCCACTTCTCCCTCCTGGCACTTTCCATGTGGGAGATATAGCAGGATGTATATTGGTTTTGAGGACAACTCAATGGACAGTGTAGGGAGAAAAGTTCCTGGCTCCTTGAATGCCGTTCCTGGAGACACTGCGATCAATGTGGGAGATATGTCAAGATGTGTGTTGGTTTTGAGGACGGCTCTCTGGAGAGTCTTAGCAAAGAGGTCACAGGGATAATCAGAGCAATTCTCAGAGACACTGAGAACAAGCTCGACAATTCCCTCCTGGCACTTTCCCTGTAGGAGATACCGCAAGACGTTTCTGTAGATTGGGCACAGCGCTCTGCAGGGTGTTAGCAGAGACTTTCCCGGGACAGTGAAACCCTATGTCAGAGACACTGAGAAGAAGCCCCAATGTTCCCTCCAGGCACTTTCAGGGTGGGTGCCTTCTCCACGTGGTTCCTGGTTTCCCTGCAGCGCTGAAGAGAATGTTAGCAAAGAGGTAACCGGGACAGTGAAAACAGTACTCAAAGACAGGGAGAGCAAGCTCTCTCTTGGCACTTTGGATGTGGGACATACAGCGAGATGTTTGCTGCTTTTGCGTTTGGCTGTTGGGAGATTTACAGCACAAAGATATCCAGTTGATTTGAAGCAGTTCCGAGAAAGTCTAAACATAATCGCCACTTCTCCCTCCTGGCACTTTCCATGTGGGAGATATAGCAGGATGTATATTGGTTTTGAGGACAACTCAATGGACAGTGTAGGGAGAAAAGTTCCTGGCTCCTTGAATGCCGTTCCTGGAGACACTGCGATCAATGTGGGAGATATGTCAAGATGTGTGTTGGTTTTGAGGACGGCTCTCTGGAGAGTCTTAGCAAAGAGGTCACAGGGATAATCAGAGCAATTCTCAGAGACACTGAGAACAAGCTCGACAATTCCCTCCTGGCACTTTCCCTGTAGGAGATACCGCAAGACGTTTCTGTAGATTGGGCACAGCGCTCTGCAGGGTGTTAGCAGAGACTTTCCCGGGACAGTGAAACCCTATGTCAGAGACACTGAGAAGAAGCCCCAATGTTCCCTCCAGGCACTTTCAGGGTGGGTGCCTTCTCCACGTGGTTCCTGGTTTCCCTGCAGCGCTGAAGAGAATGTTAGCAAAGAGGTAACCGGGACAGCGAAAACAGTACTCAAAGACAGGGAGAGCAAGCTCTCTCTTGGCACTTTGGATGTGGGACATACAGCGAGATGTTTGCTGCTTTTGCGTTTGGCTGTTGGGAGATTTACAGCACAAAGATATCTAGTTGATTTGAAGCAGTTCCGAGAAAGTCTAAACATAATCGCCACTTCTCCCTCCTGGCACTTTCCATGTGGGAGATATAGCAGGATGTATATTGGTTTTGAGGACAACTCAATGGACAGTGTAGGGAGAAAAGTTCCTGGCTCCTTGAATGCCGTTCCTGGAGACACTGCGATCAATGTGGGAGATATGTCAAGATGTGTGTTTGTTTTGAGGACGGCTCTCTGGAGAGTCTTAGCAAAGAGGTCACAGGGATAATCAGAGCAATTCTCAGAGACACTGAGAACAAGCTCGACAATTCCCTCCTGGCACTTTCCCTGTAGGAGATACCGCAAGACGTTTCTGTAGATTGGGCACAGCGCTCTGCAGGGTGTTAGCAGAGACTTTCCCGGGACAGTGAAACCCTATGTCAGAGACACTGAGAAGAAGCCCCAATGTTCCCTCCAGGCACTTTCAGGGTGGGTGCCTTCTCCACGTGGTTCCTGGTTTCCCTGCAGCGCTGAAGAGAATGTTAGCAAAGAGGTAACCGGGACAGCGAAAACAGTACTCAAAGACAGGGAGAGCAAGCTCTCTCTTGGCACTTTGGATGTGGGACATACAGCGAGATGTTTGCTGCTTTTGCGTTTGGCTGTTGGGAGATTTACAGCACAAAGATATCTAGTTGATTTGAAGCAGTTCCGAGAAAGTCTAAACATAATCGCCACTTCTCCCTCCTGGCACTTTCCATGTGGGAGATATAGCAGGATGTATATTGGTTTTGAGGACAACTCAATGGACAGTGTAGGGAGAAAAGTTCCTGGCTCCTTGAATGCCGTTCCTGGAGACACTGCGATCAATGTGGGAGATATGTCAAGATGTGTGTTGGTTTTGAGGACGGCTCTCTGGAGAGTCTTAGCAAAGAGGTCACAGGGATAATCAGAGCAATTCTCAGAGACACTGAGAACAAGCTCGACAATTCCCTCCTGGCACTTTCCCTGTAGGAGATACCGCAAGACGTTTCTGTAGATTGGGCACAGCGCTCTGCAGGGTGTTAGCAGAGACTTTCCCGGGACAGTGAAACCCTATGTCAGAGACACTGAGAAGAAGCCCCAATGTTCCCTCCAGGCACTTTCAGGGTGGGTGCCTTCTCCACGTGGTTCCTGGTTTCCCTGCAGCGCTGAAGAGAATGTTAGCAAAGAGGTAACCGGGACAGTGAAAACAGTACTCAAAGACAGGGAGAGCAAGCTCTCTCTTGGCACTTTGGATGTGGGACATACAGCGAGATGTTTGCTGCTTTTGCGTTTGGCTGTTGGGAGATTTACAGCACAAAGATATCCAGTTGATTTGAAGCAGTTCCGAGAAAGTCTAAACATAATCGCCACTTCTCCCTCCTGGCACTTTCCACGTGGGAGATATAGCAGGATGTATATTGGTTTTGAGGACAACTCAATGGACAGTGTAGGGAGAAAAGTTCCTGGCTCCTTGAATGCCGTTCCTGGAGACACTGCGATCAATGTGGGAGATATGTCAAGATGTGTGTTGGTTTTGAGGACGGCTCTCTGGAGAGTCTTAGCAAAGAGGTCACACAGATAATCAGAGCAATTCTCAGAGACACTGAGAACAAGCTCGACAATTCCCTCCTGGCACTTTCCCTGTAGGAGATACCGCAAGACGTTTCTGTAGATTGGGCACAGCGCTCTGCAGGGTGTTAGCAGAGACTTTCCCGGGACAGTGAAACCCTATGTCAGAGACACTGAGAAGAAGCCCCAATGTTCCCACCAGGCACTTTCAGGGTGGGTGCCTTCTCCACGTGGTTCCTGGTTTCCCTGCAGCGCTGAAGAGAATGTTAGCAAAGAGGTAACCGGGACAGCGAAAACAGTACTCAAAGACAGGGAGAGCAAGCTCTCTCTTGGCACTTTGGATGTGGGACATACAGCGAGATGTTTGCTGCTTTTGCGTTTGGCTGTTGGGAGATTTACAGCACAAAGATATCTAGTTGATTTGAAGCAGTTCCGAGAAAGTCTAAACATAATCGCCACTTCTCCCTCCTGGCACTTTCCATGTGGGAGATATAGCAGGATGTATATTGGTTTTGAGGACAACTCAATGGACAGTGTAGGGAGAAAAGTTCCTGGCTCCTTGAATGCCGTTCCTGGAGACACTGCGATCAATGTGGGAGATATGTCAAGATGTGTGTTGGTTTTGAGGACGGCTCTCTGGAGAGTCTTAGCAAAGAGGTCACAGGGATAATCAGAGCAATTCTCAGAGACACTGAGAACAAGCTCGACAATTCCCTCCTGGCACTTTCCCTGTAGGAGATACCGCAAGACGTTTCTGTAGATTGGGCACAGCGCTCTGCAGGGTGTTAGCAGAGACTTTCCCGGGACAGTGAAACCCTATGTCAGAGACACTGAGAAGAAGCCCCAATGTTCCCTCCAGGCACTTTCAGGGTGGGTGCCTTCTCCACGTGGTTCCTGGTTTCCCTGCAGCGCTGAAGAGAATGTTAGCAAAGAGGTAACCGGGACAGTGAAAACAGTACTCAAAGACAGGGAGAGCAAGCTCTCTCTTGGCACTTTGGATGTGGGACATACAGCGAGATGTTTGCTGCTTTTGCGTTTGGCTGTTGGGAGATTTACAGCACAAAGATATCCAGTTGATTTGAAGCAGTTCCGAGAAAGTCTAAACATAATCGCCACTTCTCCCTCCTGGCACTTTCCATGTGGGAGATATAGCAGGATGTATATTGGTTTTGAGGACAACTCAATGGACAGTGTAGGGAGAAAAGTTCCTGGCTCCTTGAATGCCGTTCCTGGAGACACTGCGATCAATGTGGGAGATATGTCAAGATGTGTGTTGGTTTTGAGGACGGCTCTCTGGAGAGTCTTAGCAAAGAGGTCACAGGGATAATCAGAGCAATTCTCAGAGACACTGAGAACAAGCTCGACAATTCCCTCCTGGCACTTTCCCTGTAGGAGATACCGCAAGACGTTTCTGTAGATTGGGCACAGCGCTCTGCAGGGTGTTAGCAGAGACTTTCCCGGGACAGTGAAACCCTATGTCAGAGACACTGAGAAGAAGCCCCAATGTTCCCTCCAGGCACTTTCAGGGTGGGTGCCTTCTCCACGTGGTTCCTGGTTTCCCTGCAGCGCTGAAGAGAATGTTAGCAAAGAGGTAACCGGGACAGCGAAAACAGTACTCAAAGACAGGGAGAGCAAGCTCTCTCTTGGCACTTTGGATGTGGGACATACAGCGAGATGTTTGCTGCTTTTGCGTTTGGCTGTTGGGAGATTTACAGCACAAAGATATCTAGTTGATTTGAAGCAGTTCCGAGAAAGTCTAAACATAATCGCCACTTCTCCCTCCTGGCACTTTCCATGTGGGAGATATAGCAGGATGTATATTGGTTTTGAGGACAACTCAATGGACAGTGTAGGGAGAAAAGTTCCTGGCTCCTTGAATGCCGTTCCTGGAGACACTGCGATCAATGTGGGAGATATGTCAAGATGTGTGTTTGTTTTGAGGACGGCTCTCTGGAGAGTCTTAGCAAAGAGGTCACAGGGATAATCAGAGCAATTCTCAGAGACACTGAGAACAAGCTCGACAATTCCCTCCTGGCACTTTCCCTGTAGGAGATACCGCAAGACGTTTCTGTAGATTGGGCACAGCGCTCTGCAGGGTGTTGGCAGAGACTTTCCCGCGACAGTGAAACCCTATGTCAGAGACACTGAGAAGAAGCCCCAATGTTCCCTCCAGGCACTTTCAGTGTGGGTGCCTTCTCCACGTGGTTCCTGGTTTCCCTGCAGCGCTGAAGAGAATGTTAGCAAAGAGGTAACCGGGACAGCGAAAACAGTACTCAAAGACAGGGAGAGCAAGCTCTCTCTTGGCACTTTGGATGTGGGACATACAGCGAGATGTTTGCTGCTTTTGCGTTTGGCTGTTGGGAGATTTACAGCACAAAGATATCTAGTTGATTTGAAGCAGTTCCGAGAAAGTCTAAACATAATCGCCACTTCTCCCTCCTGGCACTTTCCATGTGGGAGATATAGCAGGATGTATATTGGTTTTGAGGACAACTCAATGGACAGTGTAGGGAGAAAAGTTCCTGGCTCCTTGAATGCCGTTCCTGGAGACACTGCGATCAATGTGGGAGATATGTCAAGATGTGTGTTGGTTTTGAGGACGGCTCTCTGGAGAGTCTTAGCAAAGAGGTCACAGGGATAATCAGAGCAATTCTCAGAGACACTGAGAACAAGCTCGACAATTCCCTCCTGGCACTTTCCCTGTAGGAGATACCGCAAGACGTTTCTGTAGATTGGGCACAGCGCTCTGCACGGTGTTAGCAGAGACTTTCCCGGGACAATGAAACCCTATGTCAGAGACACTGAGAAGAAGCCCCAATGTTCCCTCCAGGCACTTTCAGTGTGGGTGCCTTCTCCACGTGGTTCCTGGTTTCCCTGCAGCGCTGAAGAGAATGTTAGCAAAGAGGTAACCGGGACAGTGAAAACAGTACTCAAAGACAGGGAGAGCAAGCTCTCTCTTGGCACTTTGGATGTGGGACATACAGCGAGATGTTTGCTGCTTTTGCGTTTGGCTGTTGGGAGATTTACAGCACAAAGATATCTAGTTGATTTGAAGCAGTTCCGAGAAAGTCTAAACATAATCGCCACTTCTCCCTCCTGGCACTTTCCATGTGGGAGATATAGCAGGATGTATATTGGTTTTGAGGACAACTCAATGGACAGTGTAGGGAGAAAAGTTCCTGGCTCCTTGAATGCCGTTCCTGGAGACACTGCGATCAATGTGGGAGATATGTCAAGATGTGTGTTGGTTTTGAGGACGGCTCTCTGGAGAGTCTTAGCAAAGAGGTCACAGGGATAATCAGAGCAATTCTCAGAGACACTGAGAACAAGCTCGACAATTCCCTCCTGGCACTTTCCCTGTAGGAGATACCGCAAGACGTTTCTGTAGATTGGGCACAGCGCTCTGCAGGGTGTTAGCAGAGACTTTCCCGGGACAGTGAAACCCTATGTCAGAGACACTGAGAAGAAGCCCCAATGTTCCCTCCAGGCACTTTCAGGGTGGGTGCCTTCTCCACGTGGTTCCTGGTTTCCCTGCAGCGCTGAAGAGAATGTTAGCAAAGAGGTAACCGGGACAGTGAAAACAGTACTCAAAGACAGGGAGAGCAAGCTCTCTCTTGGCACTTTGGATGTGGGACATACAGCGAGATGTTTGCTGCTTTTGCGTTTGGCTGTTGGGAGATTTACAGCACAAAGATATCCAGTTGATTTGAAGCAGTTCCGAGAAAGTCTAAACATAATCGCCACTTCTCCCTCCTGGCACTTTCCATGTGGGAGATATAGCAGGATGTATATTGGTTTTGAGGACAACTCAATGGACAGTGTAGGGAGAAAAGTTCCTGGCTCCTTGAATGCCGTTCCTGGAGACACTGCGATCAATGTGGGAGATATGTCAAGATGTGTGTTGGTTTTGAGGACGGCTCTCTGGAGAGTCTTAGCAAAGAGGTCACAGGGATAATCAGAGCAATTCTCAGAGACACTGAGAACAAGCTCGACAATTCCCTCCTGGCACTTTCCCTGTAGGAGATACCGCAAGACGTTTCTGTAGATTGGGCACAGCGCTCTGCAGGGTGTTAGCAGAGACTTTCCCGGGACAGTGAAACCCTATGTCAGAGACACTGAGAAGAAGCCCCAATGTTCCCTCCAGGCACTTTCAGGGTGGGTGCCTTCTCCACGTGGTTCCTGGTTTCCCTGCAGCGCTGAAGAGAATGTTAGCAAAGAGGTAACTGGGACAGTGAAAACAGTACTCAAAGACAGGGAGAGCAAGCTCTCTCTTGGCACTTTGGATGTGGGACATACAGCGAGATGTTTGCTGCTTTTGCGTTTGGCTGTTGGGAGATTTACAGCACAAAGATATCCAGTTGATTTGAAGCAGTTCCGAGAAAGTCTAAACATAATCGCCACTTCTCCCTCCTGGCACTTTCCATGTGGGAGATATAGCAGGATGTATATTGGTTTTGAGGACAACTCAATGGACAGTGTAGGGAGAAAAGTTCCTGGCTCCTTGAATGCCGTTCCTGGAGACACTGCGATCAATGTGGGAGATATGTCAAGATGTGTGTTGGTTTTGAGGACGGCTCTCTGGAGAGTCTTAGCAAAGAGGTCACAGGGATAATCAGAGCAATTCTCAGAGACACTGAGAACAAGCTCGACAATTCCCTCCTGGCACTTTCCCTGTAGGAGATACCGCAAGACGTTTCTGTAGATTGGGCACAGCGCTCTGCAGGGTGTTAGCAGAGACTTTCCCGGGACAGTGAAACCCTATGTCAGAGACACTGAGAAGAAGCCCCAATGTTCCCTCCAGGCACTTTCAGGGTGGGTGCCTTCTCCACGTGGTTCCTGGTTTCCCTGCAGCGCTGAAGAGAATGTTAGCAAAGAGGTAACCGGGACAGCGAAAACAGTACTCAAAGACAGGGAGAGCAAGCTCTCTCTTGGCACTTTGGATGTGGGACATACAGCGAGATGTTTGCTGCTTTTGCGTTTGGCTGTTGGGAGATTTACAGCACAAAGATATCCAGTTGATTTGAAGCAGTTCCGAGAAAGTCTAAACATAATCGCCACTTCTCCCTCCTGGCACTTTCCATGTGGGAGATATAGCAGGATGTATATTGGTTTTGAGGACAACTCAATGGACAGTGTAGGGAGAAAAGTTCCTGGCTCCTTGAATGCCGTTCCTGGAGACACTGCGATCAATGTGGGAGATATGTCAAGATGTGTGTTGGTTTTGAGGACGGCTCTCTGGAGAGTCTTAGCAAAGAGGTCACAGGGATAATCAGAGCAATTCTCAGAGACACTGAGAACAAGCTCGACAATTCCCTCCTGGCACTTTCCCTGTAGGAGATACCGCAAGACGTTTCTGTAGATTGGGCACAGCGCTCTGCAGGGTGTTAGCAGAGACTTTCCCGGGACAGTGAAACCCTATGTCAGAGACACTGAGAAGAAGCCCCAATGTTCCCTCCAGGCACTTTCAGGGTGGGTGCCTTCTCCACGTGGTTCCTGGTTTCCCTGCAGCGCTGAAGAGAATGTTAGCAAAGAGGTAACTGGGACAGCGAAAACAGTACTCAAAGACAGGGAGAGCAAGCTCTCTCTTGGCACTTTGGATGTGGGACATACAGCGAGATGTTTGCTGCTTTTGCGTTTGGCTGTTGGGAGATTTACAGCACAAAGATATCTAGTTGATTTGAAGCAGTTCCGAGAAAGTCTAAACATAATCGCCACTTCTCCCTCCTGGCACTTTCCATGTGGGAGATATAGCAGGATGTATATTGGTTTTGAGGACAACTCAATGGACAGTGTAGGGAGAAAAGTTCCTGGCTCCTTGAATGCCGTTCCTGGAGACACTGCGATCAATGTGGGAGATATGTCAAGATGTGTGTTTGTTTTGAGGACGGCTCTCTGGAGAGTCTTAGCAAAGAGGTCACAGGGATAATCAGAGCAATTCTCAGAGACACTGAGAACAAGCTCGACAATTCCCTCCTGGCACTTTCCCTGTAGGAGATACCGCAAGACGTTTCTGTAGATTGGGCACAGCGCTCTGCAGGGTGTTGGCAGAGACTTTCCCGCGACAGTGAAACCCTATGTCAGAGACACTGAGAAGAAGCCCCAATGTTCCCTCCAGGCACTTTCAGTGTGGGTGCCTTCTCCACGTGGTTCCTGGTTTCCCTGCAGCGCTGAAGAGAATGTTAGCAAAGAGGTAACCGGGACAGCGAAAACAGTACTCAAAGACAGGGAGAGCAAGCTCTCTCTTGGCACTTTGGATGTGGGACATACAGCGAGATGTTTGCTGCTTTTGCGTTTGGCTGTTGGGAGATTTACAGCACAAAGATATCTAGTTGATTTGAAGCAGTTCCGAGAAAGTCTAAACATAATCGCCACTTCTCCCTCCTGGCACTTTCCATGTGGGAGATATAGCAGGATGTATATTGGTTTTGAGGACAACTCAATGGACAGTGTAGGGAGAAAAGTTCCTGGCTCCTTGAATGCCGTTCCTGGAGACACTGCGATCAATGTGGGAGATATGTCAAGATGTGTGTTGGTTTTGAGGACGGCTCTCTGGAGAGTCTTAGCAAAGAGGTCACAGGGATAATCAGAGCAATTCTCAGAGACACTGAGAACAAGCTCGACAATTCCCTCCTGGCACTTTCCCTGTAGGAGATACCGCAAGACGTTTCTGTAGATTGGGCACAGCGCTCTGCAGGGTGTTAGCAGAGACTTTCCCGGGACAGTGAAACCCTATGTCAGAGACACTGAGAAGAAGCCCCAATGTTCCCTCCAGGCACTTTCAGGGTGGGTGCCTTCTCCACGTGGTTCCTGGTTTCCCTGCAGCGCTGAAGAGAATGTTAGCAAAGAGGTAACCGGGACAGTGAAAACAGTACTCAAAGACAGGGAGAGCAAGCTCTCTCTTGGCACTTTGGATGTGGGACATACAGCGAGATGTTTGCTGCTTTTGCGTTTGGCTGTTGGGAGATTTACAGCACAAAGATATCCAGTTGATTTGAAGCAGTTCCGAGAAAGTCTAAACATAATCGCCACTTCTCCCTCCTGGCACTTTCCACGTGGGAGATATAGCAGGATGTATATTGGTTTTGAGGACAACTCAATGGACAGTGTAGGGAGAAAAGGTCCTGGCTCCTTGAATGCCGTTCCTGGAGACACTGCGATCAATGTGGGAGATATGTCAAGATGTGTGTTGGTTTTGAGGACGGCTCTCTGGAGAGTCTTAGCAAAGAGGTCACAGGGATAATCAGAGCAATTCTCAGAGACACTGAGAACAAGCTCGACAATTCCCTCCTGGCACTTTCCCTGTAGGAGATACCGCAAGACGTTTCTGTAGATTGGGCACAGCGCTCTGCAGGGTGTTAGCAGAGACTTTCCCGGGACAGTGAAACCCTATGTCAGAGACACTGAGAAGAAGCCCCAATGTTCCCACCAGGCACTTTCAGGGTGGGTGCCTTCTCCACGTGGTTCCTGGTTTCCCTGCAGCGCTGAAGAGAATGTTAGCAAAGAGGTAACCGGGACAGCGAAAACAGTACTCAAAGACAGGGAGAGCAAGCTCTCTCTTGGCACTTTGGATGTGGGACATACAGCGAGATGTTTGCTGCTTTTGCGTTTGGCTGTTGGGAGATTTACAGCACAAAGATATCTAGTTGATTTGAAGCAGTTCCGAGAAAGTCTAAACATAATCGCCACTTCTCCCTCCTGGCACTTTCCATGTGGGAGATATAGCAGGATGTATATTGGTTTTGAGGACAACTCAATGGACAGTGTAGGGAGAAAAGTTCCTGGCTCCTTGAATGCCGTTCCTGGAGACACTGCGATCAATGTGGGAGATATGTCAAGATGTGTGTTGGTTTTGAGGACGGCTCTCTGGAGAGTCTTAGCAAAGAGGTCACAGGGATAATCAGAGCAATTCTCAGAGACACTGAGAACAAGCTCGACAATTCCCTCCTGGCACTTTCCCTGTAGGAGATACCGCAAGACGTTTCTGTAGATTGGGCACAGCGCTCTGCAGGGTGTTAGCAGAGACTTTCCCGGGACAGTGAAACCCTATGTCAGAGACACTGAGAAGAAGCCCCAATGTTCCCTCCAGGCACTTTCAGGGTGGGTGCCTTCTCCACGTGGTTCCTGGTTTCCCTGCAGCGCTGAAGAGAATGTTAGCAAAGAGGTAACCGGGACAGTGAAAACAGTACTCAAAGACAGGGAGAGCAAGCTCTCTCTTGGCACTTTGGATGTGGGACATACAGCGAGATGTTTGCTGCTTTTGCGTTTGGCTGTTGGGAGATTTACAGCACAAAGATATCCAGTTGATTTGAAGCAGTTCCGAGAAAGTCTAAACATAATCGCCACTTCTCCCTCCTGGCACTTTCCATGTGGGAGATATAGCAGGATGTATATTGGTTTTGAGGACAACTCAATGGACAGTGTAGGGAGAAAAGTTCCTGGCTCCTTGAATGCCGTTCCTGGAGACACTGCGATCAATGTGGGAGATATGTCAAGATGTGTGTTGGTTTTGAGGACGGCTCTCTGGAGAGTCTTAGCAAAGAGGTCACAGGGATAATCAGAGCAATTCTCAGAGACACTGAGAACAAGCTCGACAATTCCCTCCTGGCACTTTCCCTGTAGGAGATACCGCAAGACGTTTCTGTAGATTGGGCACAGCGCTCTGCAGGGTGTTAGCAGAGACTTTCCCGGGACAGTGAAACCCTATGTCAGAGACACTGAGAAGAAGCCCCAATGTTCCCTCCAGGCACTTTCAGGGTGGGTGCCTTCTCCACGTGGTTCCTGGTTTCCCTGCAGCGCTGAAGAGAATGTTAGCAAAGAGGTAACCGGGACAGTGAAAACAGTACTCAAAGACAGGGAGAGCAAGCTCTCTCTTGGCACTTTGGATGTGGGACATACAGCGAGATGTTTGCTGCTTTTGCGTTTGGCTGTTGGGAGATTTACAGCACAAAGATATCCAGTTGATTTGAAGCAGTTCCGAGAAAGTCTAAACATAATCGCCACTTCTCCCTCCTGGCACTTTCCACGTGGGAGATATAGCAGGATGTATATTGGTTTTGAGGACAACTCAATGGACAGTGTAGGGAGAAAAGGTCCTGGCTCCTTGAATGCCGTTCCTGGAGACACTGCGATCAATGTGGGAGATATGTCAAGATGTGTGTTGGTTTTGAGGACGGCTCTCTGGAGAGTCTTAGCAAAGAGGTCACAGGGATAATCAGAGCAATTCTCAGAGACACTGAGAACAAGCTCGACAATTCCCTCCTGGCACTTTCCCTGTAGGAGATACCGCAAGACGTTTCTGTAGATTGGGCACAGCGCTCTGCAGGGTGTTAGCAGAGACTTTCCCGGGACAGTGAAACCCTATGTCAGAGACACTGAGAAGAAGCCCCAATGTTCCCACCAGGCACTTTCAGGGTGGGTGCCTTCTCCACGTGGTTCCTGGTTTCCCTGCAGCGCTGAAGAGAATGTTAGCAAAGAGGTAACCGGGACAGCGAAAACAGTACTCAAAGACAGGGAGAGCAAGCTCTCTCTTGGCACTTTGGATGTGGGACATACAGCGAGATGTTTGCTGCTTTTGCGTTTGGCTGTTGGGAGATTTACAGCACAAAGATATCTAGTTGATTTGAAGCAGTTCCGAGAAAGTCTAAACATAATCGCCACTTCTCCCTCCTGGCACTTTCCATGTGGGAGATATAGCAGGATGTATATTGGTTTTGAGGACAACTCAATGGACAGTGTAGGGAGAAAAGTTCCTGGCTCCTTGAATGCCGTTCCTGGAGACACTGCGATCAATGTGGGAGATATGTCAAGATGTGTGTTGGTTTTGAGGACGGCTCTCTGGAGAGTCTTAGCAAAGAGGTCACAGGGATAATCAGAGCAATTCTCAGAGACACTGAGAACAAGCTCGACAATTCCCTCCTGGCACTTTCCCTGTAGGAGATACCGCAAGACGTTTCTGTAGATTGGGCACAGCGCTCTGCAGGGTGTTAGCAGAGACTTTCCCGGGACAGTGAAACCCTATGTCAGAGACACTGAGAAGAAGCCCCAATGTTCCCTCCAGGCACTTTCAGGGTGGGTGCCTTCTCCACGTGGTTCCTGGTTTCCCTGCAGCGCTGAAGAGAATGTTAGCAAAGAGGTAACCGGGACAGTGAAAACAGTACTCAAAGACAGGGAGAGCAAGCTCTCTCTTGGCACTTTGGATGTGGGACATACAGCGAGATGTTTGCTGCTTTTGCGTTTGGCTGTTGGGAGATTTACAGCACAAAGATATCCAGTTGATTTGAAGCAGTTCCGAGAAAGTCTAAACATAATCGCCACTTCTCCCTCCTGGCACTTTCCACGTGGGAGATATAGCAGGATGTATATTGGTTTTGAGGACAACTCAATGGACAGTGTAGGGAGAAAAGTTCCTGGCTCCTTGAATGCCGTTCCTGGAGACACTGCGATCAATGTGGGAGATATGTCAAGATGTGTGTTGGTTTTGAGGACGGCTCTCTGGAGAGTCTTAGCAAAGAGGTCACAGGGATAATCAGAGCAATTCTCAGAGACACTGAGAACAAGCTCGACAATTCCCTCCTGGCACTTTCCCTGTAGGAGATACCGCAAGACGTTTCTGTAGATTGGGCACAGCGCTCTGCAGGGTGTTAGCAGAGACTTTCCCGGGACAGTGAAACCCTATGTCAGAGACACTGAGAAGAAGCCCCAATGTTCCCTCCAGGCACTTTCAGGGTGGGTGCCTTCTCCACGTGGTTCCTGGTTTCCCTGCAGCGCTGAAGAGAATGTTAGCAAAGAGGTAACCGGGACAGTGAAAACAGTACTCAAAGACAGGGAGAGCAAGCTCTCTCTTGGCACTTTGGATGTGGGACATACAGCGAGATGTTTGCTGCTTTTGCGTTTGGCTGTTGGGAGATTTACAGCACAAAGATATCCAGTTGATTTGAAGCAGTTCCGAGAAAGTCTAAACATAATCGCCACTTCTCCCTCCTGGCACTTTCCACGTGGGAGATATAGCAGGATGTATATTGGTTTTGAGGACAACTCAATGGACAGTGTAGGGAGAAAAGTTCCTGGCTCCTTGAATGCCGTTCCTGGAGACACTGCGATCAATGTGGGAGATATGTCAAGATGTGTGTTTGTTTTGAGGACGGCTCTCTGGAGAGTCTTAGCAAAGAGGTCACACAGATAATCAGAGCAATTCTCAGAGACACTGAGAACAAGCTCGACAATTCCCTCCTGGCACTTTCCCTGTAGGAGATACCGCAAGACGTTTCTGTAGATTGGGCACAGCGCTCTGCAGGGTGTTAGCAGAGACTTTCCCGGGACAGTGAAACCCTATGTCAGAGACACTGAGAAGAAGCCCCAATGTTCCCACCAGGCACTTTCAGGGTGGGTGCCTTCTCCACGTGGTTCCTGGTTTCCCTGCAGCGCTGAAGAGAATGTTAGCAAAGAGGTAACCGGGACAGTGAAAACAGTACTCAAAGACAGGGAGAGCAAGCTCTCTCTTGGCACTTTGGATGTGGGACATACAGCGAGATGTTTGCTGCTTTTGCGTTTGGCTGTTGGGAGATTTACAGCACAAAGATATCTAGTTGATTTGAAGCAGTTCCGAGAAAGTCTAAACATAATCGCCACTTCTCCCTCCTGGCACTTTCCATGTGGGAGATATAGCAGGATGTATATTGGTTTTGAGGACAACTCAATGGACAGTGTAGGGAGAAAAGTTCCTGGCTCCTTGAATGCCGTTCCTGGAGACACTGCGATCAATGTGGGAGATATGTCAAGATGTGTGTTGGTTTTGAGGACGGCTCTCTGGAGAGTCTTAGCAAAGAGGTCACAGGGATAATCAGAGCAATTCTCAGAGACACTGAGAACAAGCTCGACAATTCCCTCCTGGCACTTTCCCTGTAGGAGATACCGCAAGACGTTTCTGTAGATTGGGCACAGCGCTCTGCAGGGTGTTAGCAGAGACTTTCCCGGGACAGTGAAACCCTATGTCAGAGACACTGAGAAGAAGCCCCAATGTTCCCTCCAGGCACTTTCAGTGTGGGTGCCTTCTCCACGTGGTTCCTGGTTTCCCTGCAGCGCTGAAGAGAATGTTAGCAAAGAGGTAACCGGGACAGTGAAAACAGTACTCAAAGACAGGGAGAGCAAGCTCTCTCTTGGCACTTTGGATGTGGGACATACAGCGAGATGTTTGCTGCTTTTGCGTTTGGCTGTTGGGAGATTTACAGCACAAAGATATCTAGTTGATTTGAAGCAGTTCCGAGAAAGTCTAAACATAATCGCCACTTCTCCCTCCTGGCACTTTCCATGTGGGAGATATAGCAGGATGTATATTGGTTTTGAGGACAACTCAATGGACAGTGTAGGGAGAAAAGTTCCTGGCTCCTTGAATGCCGTTCCTGGAGACACTGCGATCAATGTGGGAGATATGTCAAGATGTGTGTTGGTTTTGAGGACGGCTCTCTGGAGAGTCTTAGCAAAGAGGTCACAGGGATAATCAGAGCAATTCTCAGAGACACTGAGAACAAGCTCGACAATTCCCTCCTGGCACTTTCCCTGTAGGAGATACCGCAAGACGTTTCTGTAGATTGGGCACAGCGCTCTGCAGGGTGTTAGCAGAGACTTTCCCGGGACAGTGAAACCCTATGTCAGAGACACTGAGAAGAAGCCCCAATGTTCCCTCCAGGCACTTTCAGGGTGGGTGCCTTCTCCACGTGGTTCCTGGTTTCCCTGCAGCGCTGAAGAGAATGTTAGCAAAGAGGTAACCGGGACAGTGAAAACAGTACTCAAAGACAGGGAGAGCAAGCTCTCTCTTGGCACTTTGGATGTGGGACATACAGCGAGATGTTTGCTGCTTTTGCGTTTGGCTGTTGGGAGATTTACAGCACAAAGATATCCAGTTGATTTGAAGCAGTTCCGAGAAAGTCTAAACATAATCGCCACTTCTCCCTCCTGGCACTTTCCATGTGGGAGATATAGCAGGATGTATATTGGTTTTGAGGACAACTCAATGGACAGTGTAGGGAGAAAAGTTCCTGGCTCCTTGAATGCCGTTCCTGGAGACACTGCGATCAATGTGGGAGATATGTCAAGATGTGTGTTGGTTTTGAGGACGGCTCTCTGGAGAGTCTTAGCAAAGAGGTCACAGGGATAATCAGAGCAATTCTCAGAGACACTGAGAACAAGCTCGACAATTCCCTCCTGGCACTTTCCCTGTAGGAGATACCGCAAGACGTTTCTGTAGATTGGGCACAGCGCTCTGCAGGGTGTTAGCAGAGACTTTCCCGGGACAGTGAAACCCTATGTCAGAGACACTGAGAAGAAGCCCCAATGTTCCCTCCAGGCACTTTCAGTGTGGGTGCCTTCTCCACGTGGTTCCTGGTTTCCCTGCAGCGCTGAAGAGAATGTTAGCAAAGAGGTAACCGGGACAGTGAAAACAGTACTCAAAGAGAGGGAGAGCAAGCTCTCTCTTGGCACTTTGGATGTGGGACATACAGCGAGATGTTTGCTGCTTTTGCGTTTGGCTGTTGGGAGATTTACAGCACAAAGATATCTAGTTGATTTAAAGCAGTTCCGAGAAAGTCTAAACATAATCGCCACTTCTCCCTCCTGGCACTTTCCATGTGGGAGATATAGCAGGATGTATATTGGTTTTGAGGACAACTCAATGGACAGTGTAGGGAGAAAAGTTCCTGGCTCCTTGAATGCCGTTCCTGGAGACACTGCGATCAATGTGGGAGATATGTCAAGATGTGTGTTGGTTTTGAGGACGGCTCTCTGGAGAGTCTTAGCAAAGAGGTCACACAGATAATCAGAGCAATTCTCAGAGACACTGAGAACAAGCTCGACAATTCCCTCCTGGCACTTTCCCTGTAGGAGATACCGCAAGACGTTTCTGTAGATTGGGCACAGCGCTCTGCAGGGTATTAGCAGAGGCTTTCCCGGGACAGTGAAACCCTATGTCAGAGACACTGAGAAGAAGCCCCAATGTTCCCTCCAGGCACTTTCAGTGTGGGTGCCTTCTCCACGTGGTTCCTGGTTTCCCTGCAGCGCTGAAGAGAATGTTAGCAAAGAGGTAACCGGGACAGTGAAAACAGTACTCAAAGACAGGGAGAGCAAGCTCTCTCTTGGCACTTTGGATGTGGGACATACAGCGAGATGTTTGCTGCTTTTGCGTTTGGCTGTTGGGAGATTTACAGCACAAAGATATCTAGTTGATTTGAAGCAGTTCCGAGAAAGTCTAAACATAATCGCCACTTCTCCCTCCTGGCACTTTCCATGTGGGAGATATAGCAGGATGTATATTGGTTTTGAGGACAACTCAATGGACAGTGTAGGGAGAAAAGTTCCTGGCTCCTTGAATGCCGTTCCTGGAGACACTGCGATCAATGTGGGAGATATGTCAAGATGTGTGTTTGTTTTGAGGACGGCTCTCTGGAGAGTCTTAGCAAAGAGGTCACAGGGATAATCAGAGCAATTCTCAGAGACACTGAGAACAAGCTCGACAATTCCCTCCTGGCACTTTCCCTGTAGGAGATACCGCAAGACGTTTCTGTAGATTGGGCACAGCGCTCTGCAGGGTGTTAGCAGAGACTTTCCCGGGACAGTGATACCCTATGTCAGAGACACTGAGAAGAAGCCCCAATGTTCCTTCCAGGCACTTTCAGGGTGGGTGCCTTCTCCACGTGGTTCCTGGTTTCCCTGCAGCGCTGAAGAGAATGTTAGCAAAGAGGTAACCGGGACAGCGAAAACAGTACTCAAAGACAGGGAGAGCAAGCTCTCTCTTGGCACTTTGGATGTGGGACATACAGCGAGATGTTTGCTGCTTTTGCGTTTGGCTGTTGGGAGATTTACAGCACAAAGATATCTAGTTGATTTGAAGCAGTTCCGAGAAAGTCTAAACATAATCGCCACTTCTCCCTCCTGGCACTTTCCATGTGGGAGATATAGCAGGATGTATATTGGTTTTGAGGACAACTCAATGGACAGTGTAGGGAGAAAAGTTCCTGGCTCCTTGAATGCCGTTCCTGGAGACACTGCGATCAATGTGGGAGATATGTCAAGATGTGTGTTGGTTTTGAGGACGGCTCTCTGGAGAGTCTTAGCAAAGAGGTCACAGGGATAATCAGAGCAATTCTCAGAGACACTGAGAACAAGCTCGACAATTCCCTCCTGGCACTTTCCCTGTAGGAGATACCGCAAGACGTTTCTGTAGATTGGGCACAGCGCTCTGCAGGGTGTTAGCAGAGACTTTCCCGGGACAGTGAAACCCTATGTCAGAGACACTGAGAAGAAGCCCCAATGTTCCCTCCAGGCACTTTCAGGGTGGGTGCCTTCTCCACGTGGTTCCTGGTTTCCCTGCAGCGCTGAAGAGAATGTTAGCAAAGAGGTAACCGGGACAGTGAAAACAGTACTCAAAGACAGGGAGAGCAAGCTCTCTCTTGGCACTTTGGATGTGGGACATACAGCGAGATGTTTGCTGCTTTTGCGTTTGGCTGTTGGGAGATTTACAGCACAAAGATATCCAGTTGATTTGAAGCAGTTCCGAGAAAGTCTAAACATAATCGCCACTTCTCCCTCCTGGCACTTTCCATGTGGGAGATATAGCAGGATGTATATTGGTTTTGAGGACAACTCAATGGACAGTGTAGGGAGAAAAGTTCCTGGCTCCTTGAATGCTGTTCCTGGAGACACTGCGATCAATGTGGGAGATATGTCAAGATGTGTGTTGGTTTTGAGGACGGCTCTCTGGAGAGTCTTAGCAAAGAGGTCACAGGGATAATCAGAGCAATTCTCAGAGACACTGAGAACAAGCTCGACAATTCCCTCCTGGCACTTTCCCTGTAGGAGATACCGCAAGACGTTTCTGTAGATTGGGCACAGCGCTCTGCAGGGTGTTAGCAGAGACTTTCCCGGGACAGTGAAACCCTATGTCAGAGACACTGAGAAGAAGCCCCAATGTTCCCTCCAGGCACTTTCAGGGTGGGTGCCTTCTCCACGTGGTTCCTGGTTTCCCTGCAGCGCTGAAGAGAATGTTAGCAAAGAGGTAACCGGGACAGCGAAAACAGTACTCAAAGACAGGGAGAGCAAGCTCTCTCTTGGCACTTTGGATGTGGGACATACAGCGAGATGTTTGCTGCTTTTGCGTTTGGCTGTTGGGAGATTTACAGCACAAAGATATCTAGTTGATTTGAAGCAGTTCCGAGAAAGTCTAAACATAATCGCCACTTCTCCCTCCTGGCACTTTCCATGTGGGAGATATAGCAGGATGTATATTGGTTTTGAGGACAACTCAATGGACAGTGTAGGGAGAAAAGTTCCTGGCTCCTTGAATGCCGTTCCTGGAGACACTGCGATCAATGTGGGAGATATGTCAAGATGTGTGTTTGTTTTGAGGACGGCTCTCTGGAGAGTCTTAGCAAAGAGGTCACAGGGATAATCAGAGCAATTCTCAGAGACACTGAGAACAAGCTCGACAATTCCCTCCTGGCACTTTCCCTGTAGGAGATACCGCAAGACGTTTCTGTAGATTGGGCACAGCGCTCTGCACGGTGTTAGCAGAGACTTTCCCGGGACAGTGAAACCCTATGTCAGAGACACTGAGAAGAAGCCCCAATGTTCCCTCCAGGCACTTTCAGGGTGGGTGCCTTCTCCACGTGGTTCCTGGTTTCCCTGCAGCGCTGAAGAGAATGTTAGCAAAGAGGTAACCGGGACAGCGAAAACAGTACTCAAAGACAGGGAGAGCAAGCTCTCTCTTGGCACTTTGGATGTGGGACATACAGCGAGATGTTTGCTGCTTTTGCGTTTGGCTGTTGGGAGATTTACAGCACAAAGATATCTAGTTGATTTGAAGCAGTTCCGAGAAAGTCTAAACATAATCGCCACTTCTCCCTCCTGGCACTTTCCATGTGGGAGATATAGCAGGATGTATATTGGTTTTGAGGACAACTCAATGGACAGTGTAGGGAGAAAAGTTCCTGGCTCCTTGAATGCCGTTCCTGGAGACACTGCGATCAATGTGGGAGATATGTCAAGATGTGTGTTGGTTTTGAGGACGGCTCTCTGGAGAGTCTTAGCAAAGAGGTCACAGGGATAATCAGAGCAATTCTCAGAGACACTGAGAACAAGCTCGACAATTCCCTCCTGGCACTTTCCCTGTAGGAGATACCGCAAGACGTTTCTGTAGATTGGGCACAGCGCTCTGCAGGGTGTTAGCAGAGACTTTCCCGGGACAGTGAAACCCTATGTCAGAGACACTGAGAAGAAGCCCCAATGTTCCCTCCAGGCACTTTCAGGGTGGGTGCCTTCTCCACGTGGTTCCTGGTTTCCCTGCAGCGCTGAAGAGAATGTTAGCAAAGAGGTAACCGGGACAGTGAAAACAGTACTCAAAGACAGGGAGAGCAAGCTCTCTCTTGGCACTTTGGATGTGGGACATACAGCGAGATGTTTGCTGCTTTTGCGTTTGGCTGTTGGGAGATTTACAGCACAAAGATATCCAGTTGATTTGAAGCAGTTCCGAGAAAGTCTAAACATAATCGCCACTTCTCCCTCCTGGCACTTTCCATGTGGGAGATATAGCAGGATGTATATTGGTTTTGAGGACAACTCAATGGACAGTGTAGGGAGAAAAGTTCCTGGCTCCTTGAATGCTGTTCCTGGAGACACTGCGATCAATGTGGGAGATATGTCAAGATGTGTGTTGGTTTTGAGGACGGCTCTCTGGAGAGTCTTAGCAAAGAGGTCACAGGGATAATCAGAGCAATTCTCAGAGACACTGAGAACAAGCTCGACAATTCCCTCCTGGCACTTTCCCTGTAGGAGATACCGCAAGACGTTTCTGTAGATTGGGCACAGCGCTCTGCAGGGTGTTAGCAGAGACTTTCCCGGGACAGTGAAACCCTATGTCAGAGACACTGAGAAGAAGCCCCAATGTTCCCTCCAGGCACTTTCAGGGTGGGTGCCTTCTCCACGTGGTTCCTGGTTTCCCTGCAGCGCTGAAGAGAATGTTAGCAAAGAGGTAACCGGGACAGCGAAAACAGTACTCAAAGACAGGGAGAGCAAGCTCTCTCTTGGCACTTTGGATGTGGGACATACAGCGAGATGTTTGCTGCTTTTGCGTTTGGCTGTTGGGAGATTTACAGCACAAAGATATCTAGTTGATTTGAAGCAGTTCCGAGAAAGTCTAAACATAATCGCCACTTCTCCCTCCTGGCACTTTCCATGTGGGAGATATAGCAGGATGTATATTGGTTTTGAGGACAACTCAATGGACAGTGTAGGGAGAAAAGTTCCTGGCTCCTTGAATGCCGTTCCTGGAGACACTGCGATCAATGTGGGAGATATGTCAAGATGTGTGTTTGTTTTGAGGACGGCTCTCTGGAGAGTCTTAGCAAAGAGGTCACAGGGATAATCAGAGCAATTCTCAGAGACACTGAGAACAAGCTCGACAATTCCCTCCTGGCACTTTCCCTGTAGGAGATACCGCAAGACGTTTCTGTAGATTGGGCACAGCGCTCTGCAGGGTGTTAGCAGAGACTTTCCCGGGACAGTGAAACCCTATGTCAGAGACACTGAGAAGAAGCCCCAATGTTCCCTCCAGGCACTTTCAGGGTGGGTGCCTTCTCCACGTGGTTCCTGGTTTCCCTGCAGCGCTGAAGAGAATGTTAGCAAAGAGGTAACCGGGACAGTGAAAACAGTACTCAAAGACAGGGAGAGCAAGCTCTCTCTTGGCACTTTGGATGTGGGACATACAGCGAGATGTTTGCTGCTTTTGCGTTTGGCTGTTGGGAGATTTACAGCACAAAGATATCTAGTTGATTTGAAGCAGTTCCGAGAAAGTCTAAACATAATCGCCACTTCTCCCTCCTGGCACTTTCCATGTGGGAGATATAGCAGGATGTATATTGGTTTTGAGGACAACTCAATGGACAGTGTAGGGAGAAAAGTTCCTGGCTCCTTGAATGCCGTTCCTGGAGACACTGCGATCAATGTGGGAGATATGTCAAGATGTGTGTTGGTTTTGAGGACGGCTCTCTGGAGAGTCTTAGCAAAGAGGTCACAGGGATAATCAGAGCAATTCTCAGAGACACTGAGAACAAGCTCGACAATTCCCTCCTGGCACTTTCCCTGTAGGAGATACCGCAAGACGTTTCTGTAGATTGGGCACAGCGCTCTGCAGGGTGTTAGCAGAGACTTTCCCGGGACAGTGAAACCCTATGTCAGAGACACTGAGAAGAAGCCCCAATGTTCCCTCCAGGCACTTTCAGGGTGGGTGCCTTCTCCACGTGGTTCCTGGTTTCCCTGCAGCGCTGAAGAGAATGTTAGCAAAGAGGTAACCGGGACAGTGAAAACAGTACTCAAAGACAGGGAGAGCAAGCTCTCTCTTGGCACTTTGGATGTGGGACATACAGCGAGATGTTTGCTGCTTTTGCGTTTGGCTGTTGGGAGATTTACAGCACAAAGATATCTAGTTGATTTGAAGCAGTTCCGAGAAAGTCTAAACATAATCGCCACTTCTCCCTCCTGGCACTTTCCATGTGGGAGATATAGCAGGATGTATATTGGTTTTGAGGACAACTCAATGGACAGTGTAGGGAGAAAAGTTCCTGGCTCCTTGAATGCCGTTCCTGGAGACACTACGATCAATGTGGGAGATATGTCAAGATGTGTGTTTGTTTTGAGGACGGCTCTCTGGAGAGTCTTAGCAAAGAGGTCACAGGGATAATCAGAGCAATTCTCAGAGACACTGAGAACAAGCTCGACAATTCCCTCCTGGCACTTTCCCTGTAGGAGATACCGCAAGACGTTTCTGTAGATTGGGCACAGCGCTCTGCAGGGTGTTAGCAGAGACTTTCCCGGGACAGTGAAACCCTATGTCAGAGACACTGAGAAGAAGCCCCAATGTTCCCTCCAGGCACTTTCAGTGTGGGTGCCTTCTCCACGTGGTTCCTGGTTTCCCTGCAGCGCTGAAGAGAATGTTAGCAAAGAGGTAACCGGGACAGTGAAAACAGTACTCAAAGACAGGGAGAGCAAGCTCTCTCTTGGCACTTTGGATGTGGGACATACAGCGAGATGTTTGCTGCTTTTGCGTTTGGCTGTTGGGAGATTTACAGCACAAAGATATCTAGTTGATTTGAAGCAGTTCCGAGAAAGTCTAAACATAATCGCCACTTCTCCCTCCTGGCACTTTCCATGTGGGAGATATAGCAGGATGTATATTGGTTTTGAGGACAACTCAATGGACAGTGTAGGGAGAAAAGTTCCTGGCTCCTTGAATGCCGTTCCTGGAGACACTGCGATCAATGTGGGAGATATGTCAAGATGTGTGTTGGTTTTGAGGACGGCTCTCTGGAGAGTCTTAGCAAAGAGGTCACAGGGATAATCAGAGCAATTCTCAGAGACACTGAGAACAAGCTCGACAATTCCCTCCTGGCACTTTCCCTGTAGGAGATACCGCAAGACGTTTCTGTAGATTGGGCACAGCGCTCTGCAGGGTGTTAGCAGAGACTTTCCCGGGACAGTGAAACCCTATGTCAGAGACACTGAGAAGAAGCCCCAATGTTCCCTCCAGGCACTTTCAGGGTGGGTGCCTTCTCCACGTGGTTCCTGGTTTCCCTGCAGCGCTGAAGAGAATGTTAGCAAAGAGGTAACCGGGACAGCGAAAACAGTACTCAAAGACAGGGAGAGCAAGCTCTCTCTTGGCACTTTGGATGTGGGACATACAGCGAGATGTTTGCTGCTTTTGCGTTTGGCTGTTGGGAGATTTACAGCACAAAGATATCTAGTTGATTTGAAGCAGTTCCGAGAAAGTCTAAACATAATCGCCACTTCTCCCTCCTGGCACTTTCCATGTGGGAGATATAGCAGGATGTATATTGGTTTTGAGGACAACTCAATGGACAGTGTAGGGAGAAAAGTTCCTGGCTCCTTGAATGCCGTTCCTGGAGACACTGCGATCAATGTGGGAGATATGTCAAGATGTGTGTTTGTTTTGAGGACGGCTCTCTGGAGAGTCTTAGCAAAGAGGTCACAGGGATAATCAGAGCAATTCTCAGAGACACTGAGAACAAGCTCGACAATTCCCTCCTGGCACTTTCCCTGTAGGAGATACCGCAAGACGTTTCTGTAGATTGGGCACAGCGCTCTGCAGGGTGTTAGCAGAGACTTTCCCGGGACAGTGAAACCCTATGTCAGAGACACTGAGAAGAAGCCCCAATGTTCCCTCCAGGCACTTTCAGTGTGGGTGCCTTCTCCACGTGGTTCCTGGTTTCCCTGCAGCGCTGAAGAGAATGTTAGCAAAGAGGTAACCGGGACAGTGAAAACAGTACTCAAAGACAGGGAGAGCAAGCTCTCTCTTGGCACTTTGGATGTGGGACATACAGCGAGATGTTTGCTGCTTTTGCGTTTGGCTGTTGGGAGATTTACAGCACAAAGATATCTAGTTGATTTGAAGCAGTTCCGAGAAAGTCTAAACATAATCGCCACTTCTCCCTCCTGGCACTTTCCATGTGGGAGATATAGCAGGATGTATATTGGTTTTGAGGACAACTCAATGGACAGTGTAGGGAGAAAAGTTCCTGGCTCCTTGAATGCCGTTCCTGGAGACACTGCGATCAATGTGGGAGATATGTCAAGATGTGTGTTGGTTTTGAGGACGGCTCTCTGGAGAGTCTTAGCAAAGAGGTCACAGGGATAATCAGAGCAATTCTCAGAGACACTGAGAACAAGCTCGACAATTCCCTCCTGGCACTTTCCCTGTAGGAGATACCGCAAGACGTTTCTGTAGATTGGGCACAGCGCTCTGCAGGGTGTTAGCAGAGACTTTCCCGGGACAGTGAAACCCTATGTCAGAGACACTGAGAAGAAGCCCCAATGTTCCCTCCAGGCACTTTCAGTGTGGGTGCCTTCTCCACGTGGTTCCTGGTTTCCCTGCAGCGCTGAAGAGAATGTTAGCAAAGAGGTAACCGGGACAGTGAAAACAGTACTCAAAGACAGGGAGAGCAAGCTCTCTCTTGGCACTTTGGATGTGGGACATACAGCGAGATGTTTGCTGCTTTTGCGTTTGGCTGTTGGGAGATTTACAGCACAAAGATATCCAGTTGATTTGAAGCAGTTCCGAGAAAGTCTAAACATAATCGCCACTTCTCCCTCCTGGCACTTTCCATGTGGGAGATATAGCAGGATGTATATTGGTTTTGAGGACAACTCAATGGACAGTGTAGGGAGAAAAGTTCCTGGCTCCTTGAATGCCGTTCCTGGAGACACTACGATCAATGTGGGAGATATGTCAAGATGTGTGTTTGTTTTGAGGACGGCTCTCTGGAGAGTCTTAGCAAAGAGGTCACAGGGATAATCAGAGCAATTCTCAGAGACACTGAGAACAAGCTCGACAATTCCCTCCTGGCACTTTCCCTGTAGGAGATACCGCAAGACGTTTCTGTAGATTGGGCACAGCGCTCTGCAGAGTGTTAGCAGAGACTTTCCCGGGACAGTGAAACCCTATGTCAGAGACACTGAGAAGAAGCCCCAATGTTCCCTCCAGGCACTTTCAGTGTGGGTGCCTTCTCCACGTGGTTCCTGGTTTCCCTGCAGCGCTGAAGAGAATGTTAGCAAAGAGGTAACCGGGACAGTGAAAACAGTACTCAAAGACAGGGAGAGCAAGCTCTCTCTTGGCACTTTGGATGTGGGACATACAGCGAGATGTTTGCTGCTTTTGCGTTTGGCTGTTGGGAGATTTACAGCACAAAGATATCTAGTTGATTTGAAGCAGTTCCGAGAAAGTCTAAACATAATCGCCACTTCTCCCTCCTGGCACTTTCCATGTGGGAGATATAGCAGGATGTATATTGGTTTTGAGGACAACTCAATGGACAGTGTAGGGAGAAAAGTTCCTGGCTCCTTGAATGCCGTTCCTGGAGACACTGCGATCAATGTGGGAGATATGTCAAGATGTGTGTTGGTTTTGAGGACGGCTCTCTGGAGAGTCTTAGCAAAGAGGTCACAGGGATAATCAGAGCAATTCTCAGAGACACTGAGAACAAGCTCGACAATTCCCTCCTGGCACTTTCCCTGTAGGAGATACCGCAAGACGTTTCTGTAGATTGGGCACAGCGCTCTGCAGGGTGTTAGCAGAGACTTTCCCGGGACAGTGAAACCCTATGTCAGAGACACTGAGAAGAAGCCCCAATGTTCCCTCCAGGCACTTTCAGGGTGGGTGCCTTCTCCACGTGGTTCCTGGTTTCCCTGCAGCGCTGAAGAGAATGTTAGCAAAGAGGTAACCGGGACAGCGAAAACAGTACTCAAAGACAGGGAGAGCAAGCTCTCTCTTGGCACTTTGGATGTGGGACATACAGCGAGATGTTTGCTGCTTTTGCGTTTGGCTGTTGGGAGATTTACAGCACAAAGATATCTAGTTGATTTGAAGCAGTTCCGAGAAAGTCTAAACATAATCGCCACTTCTCCCTCCTGGCACTTTCCATGTGGGAGATATAGCAGGATGTATATTGGTTTTGAGGACAACTCAATGGACAGTGTAGGGAGAAAAGTTCCTGGCTCCTTGAATGCCGTTCCTGGAGACACTGCGATCAATGTGGGAGATATGTCAAGATGTGTGTTTGTTTTGAGGACGGCTCTCTGGAGAGTCTTAGCAAAGAGGTCACAGGGATAATCAGAGCAATTCTCAGAGACACTGAGAACAAGCTCGACAATTCCCTCCTGGCACTTTCCCTGTAGGAGATACCGCAAGACGTTTCTGTAGATTGGGCACAGCGCTCTGCAGGGTGTTAGCAGAGACTTTCCCGGGACAGTGAAACCCTATGTCAGAGACACTGAGAAGAAGCCCCAATGTTCCCTCCAGGCACTTTCAGGGTGGGTGCCTTCTCCACGTGGTTCCTGGTTTCCCTGCAGCGCTGAAGAGAATGTTAGCAAAGAGGTAACCGGGACAGTGAAAACAGTACTCAAAGACAGGGAGAGCAAGCTCTCTCTTGGCACTTTGGATGTGGGACATACAGCGAGATGTTTGCTGCTTTTGCGTTTGGCTGTTGGGAGATTTACAGCACAAAGATATCTAGTTGATTTGAAGCAGTTCCGAGAAAGTCTAAACATAATCGCCACTTCTCCCTCCTGGCACTTTCCATGTGGGAGATATAGCAGGATGTATATTGGTTTTGAGGACAACTCAATGGACAGTGTAGGGAGAAAAGTTCCTGGCTCCTTGAATGCCGTTCCTGGAGACACTGCGATCAATGTGGGAGATATGTCAAGATGTGTGTTGGTTTTGAGGACGGCTCTCTGGAGAGTCTTAGCAAAGAGGTCACAGGGATAATCAGAGCAATTCTCAGAGACACTGAGAACAAGCTCGACAATTCCCTCCTGGCACTTTCCCTGTAGGAGATACCGCAAGACGTTTCTGTAGATTGGGCACAGCGCTCTGCAGGGTGTTAGCAGAGACTTTCCCGGGACAGTGAAACCCTATGTCAGAGACACTGAGAAGAAGCCCCAATGTTCCCTCCAGGCACTTTCAGTGTGGGTGCCTTCTCCACGTGGTTCCTGGTTTCCCTGCAGCGCTGAAGAGAATGTTAGCAAAGAGGTAACCGGGACAGTGAAAACAGTACTCAAAGACAGGGAGAGCAAGCTCTCTCTTGGCACTTTGGATGTGGGACATACAGCGAGATGTTTGCTGCTTTTGCGTTTGGCTGTTGGGAGATTTACAGCACAAAGATATCCAGTTGATTTGAAGCAGTTCCGAGAAAGTCTAAACATAATCGCCACTTCTCCCTCCTGGCACTTTCCATGTGGGAGATATAGCAGGATGTATATTGGTTTTGAGGACAACTCAATGGACAGTGTAGGGAGAAAAGTTCCTGGCTCCTTGAATGCCGTTCCTGGAGACACTACGATCAATGTGGGAGATATGTCAAGATGTGTGTTTGTTTTGAGGACGGCTCTCTGGAGAGTCTTAGCAAAGAGGTCACAGGGATAATCAGAGCAATTCTCAGAGACACTGAGAACAAGCTCGACAATTCCCTCCTGGCACTTTCCCTGTAGGAGATACCGCAAGACGTTTCTGTAGATTGGGCACAGCGCTCTGCAGGGTGTTAGCAGAGACTTTCCCGGGACAGTGAAACCCTATGTCAGAGACACTGAGAAGAAGCCCCAATGTTCCCTCCAGGCACTTTCAGTGTGGGTGCCTTCTCCACGTGGTTCCTGGTTTCCCTGCAGCGCTGAAGAGAATGTTAGCAAAGAGGTAACCGGGACAGTGAAAACAGTACTCAAAGACAGGGAGAGCAAGCTCTCTCTTGGCACTTTGGATGTGGGACATACAGCGAGATGTTTGCTGCTTTTGCGTTTGGCTGTTGGGAGATTTACAGCACAAAGATATCTAGTTGATTTGAAGCAGTTCCGAGAAAGTCTAAACATAATCGCCACTTCTCCCTCCTGGCACTTTCCATGTGGGAGATATAGCAGGATGTATATTGGTTTTGAGGACAACTCAATGGACAGTGTAGGGAGAAAAGTTCCTGGCTCCTTGAATGCCGTTCCTGGAGACACTGCGATCAATGTGGGAGATATGTCAAGATGTGTGTTGGTTTTGAGGACGGCTCTCTGGAGAGTCTTAGCAAAGAGGTCACAGGGATAATCAGAGCAATTCTCAGAGACACTGAGAACAAGCTCGACAATTCCCTCCTGGCACTTTCCCTGTAGGAGATACCGCAAGACGTTTCTGTAGATTGGGCACAGCGCTCTGCAGGGTGTTAGCAGAGACTTTCCCGGGACAGTGAAACCCTATGTCAGAGACACTGAGAAGAAGCCCCAATGTTCCCTCCAGGCACTTTCAGTGTGGGTGCCTTCTCCACGTGGTTCCTGGTTTCCCTGCAGCGCTGAAGAGAATGTTAGCAAAGAGGTAACCGGGACAGCGAAAACAGTACTCAAAGACAGGGAGAGCAAGCTCTCTCTTGGCACTTTGGATGTGGGACATACAGCGAGATGTTTGCTGCTTTTGCGTTTGGCTGTTGGGAGATTTACAGCACAAAGATATCTAGTTGATTTAAAGCAGTTCCGAGAAAGTCTAAACATAATCGCCACTTCTCCCTCCTGGCACTTTCCATGTGGGAGATATAGCAGGATGTATATTGGTTTTGAGGACAACTCAATGGACAGTGTAGGGAGAAAAGTTCCTGGCTCCTTGAATGCCGTTCCTGGAGACACTGCGATCAATGTGGGAGATATGTCAAGATGTGTGTTTGTTTTGAGGACGGCTCTCTGGAGAGTCTTAGCAAAGAGGTCACACAGATAATCAGAGCAATTCTCAGAGACACTGAGAACAAGCTCGACAATTCCCTCCTGGCACTTTCCCTGTAGGAGATACCGCAAGACGTTTCTGTAGATTGGGCACAGCGCTCTGCAGGGTGTTAGCAGAGGCTTTCCCGGGACAGTGAAACCCTATGTCAGAGACACTGAGAAGAAGCCCCAATGTTCCCTCCAGGCACTTTCAGGGTGGGTGCCTTCTCCACGTGGTTCCTGGTTTCCCTGCAGCGCTGAAGAGAATGTTAGCAAAGAGGTAACCGGGACAGTGAAAACAGTACTCAAAGAGAGGGAGAGCAAGCTCTCTCTTGGCACTTTGGATGTGGGACATACAGCGAGATGTTTGCTGCTTTTGCGTTTGGCTGTTGGGAGATTTACAGCACAAAGATATCTAGTTGATTTGAAGCAGTTCCGAGAAAGTCTAAACATAATCGCCACTTCTCCCTCCTGGCACTTTCCATGTGGGAGATATAGCAGGATGTATATTGGTTTTGAGGACAACTCAATGGACAGTGTAGGGAGAAAAGTTCCTGGCTCCTTGAATGCCGTTCCTGGAGACACTGCGATCAATGTGGGAGATATGTCAAGATGTGTGTTGGTTTTGAGGACGGCTCTCTGGAGAGTCTTAGCAAAGAGGTCACAGGGATAATCAGAGCAATTCTCAGAGACACTGAGAACAAGCTCGACAATTCCCTCCTGGCACTTTCCCTGTAGGAGATACCGCAAGACGTTTCTGTAGATTGGGCACAGCGCTCTGCAGGGTGTTAGCAGAGACTTTCCCGGGACAGTGAAACCCTATGTCAGAGACACTGAGAAGAAGCCCCAGTGTTCCCTCCAGGCACTTTCAGTGTGGGTGCCTTCTCCACGTGGTTCCTGGTTTCCCTGCAGCGCTGAAGAGAATGTTAGCAAAGAGGTAACCGGGACAGTGAAAACAGTACTCAAAGACAGGGAGAGCAAGCTCTCTCTTGGCACTTTGGATGTGGGACATACAGCGAGATGTTTGCTGCTTTTGCGTTTGGCTGTTGGGAGATTTACAGCACAAAGATATCTAGTTGATTTGAAGCAGTTCCGAGAAAGTCTAAACATAATCGCCACTTCTCCCTCCTGGCACTTTCCATGTGGGAGATATAGCAGGATGTATATTGGTTTTGAGGACAACTCAATGGACAGTGTAGGGAGAAAAGTTCCTGGCTCCTTGAATGCCGTTCCTGGAGACACTGCAATCAATGTGGGAGATATGTCAAGATGTGTGTTTGTTTTGAGGACGGCTCTCTGGAGAGTCTTAGCAAAGAGGTCACAGGGATAATCAGAGCAATTCTCAGAGACACTGAGAACAAGCTCGACAATTCCCTCCTGGCACTTTCCCTGTAGGAGATACCGCAAGACGTTTCTGTAGATTGGGCACAGCGCTCTGCAGGGTGTTAGCAGAGACTTTCCCGGGACAGTGAAACCCTATGTCAGAGACACTGAGAAGAAGCCCCAATGTTCCCTCCAGGCACTTTCAGTGTGGGTGCCTTCTCCACGTGGTTCCTGGTTTCCCTGCAGCGCTGAAGAGAATGTTAGCAAAGAGGTAACCGGGACAGCGAAAACAGTACTCAAAGACAGGGAGAGCAAGCTCTCTCTTGGCACTTTGGATGTGGGACATACAGCGAGATGTTTGCTGCTTTTGCGTTTGGCTGTTGGGAGATTTACAGCACAAAGATATCTAGTTGATTTGAAGCAGTTCCGAGAAAGTCTAAACATAATCGCCACTTCTCCCTCCTGGCACTTTCCATGTGGGAGATATAGCAGGATGTATATTGGTTTTGAGGACAACTCAATGGACAGTGTAGGGAGAAAAGTTCCTGGCTCCTTGAATGCCGTTCCTGGAGACACTGCGATCAATGTGGGAGATATGTCAAGATGTGTGTTTGTTTTGAGGACGGCTCTCTGGAGAGTCTTAGCAAAGAGGTCACAGGGATAATCAGAGCAATTCTCAGAGACACTGAGAACAAGCTCGACAATTCCCTCCTGGCACTTTCCCTGTAGGAGATACCGCAAGACGTTTCTGTAGATTGGGCACAGCGCTCTGCAGGGTGTTAGCAGAGACTTTCCCGGGACAGTGAAACCCTATGTCAGAGACACTGAGAAGAAGCCCCAATGTTCCCTCCAGGCACTTTCAGTGTGGGTGCCTTCTCCACGTGGTTCCTGGTTTCCCTGCAGCGCTGAAGAGAATGTTAGCAAAGAGGTAACCGGGACAGCGAAAACAGTACTCAAAGACAGGGAGAGCAAGCTCTCTCTTGGTACTTTGGATGTGGGACATACAGCGAGATGTTTGCTGCTTTTGCGTTTGGCTGTTGGGAGATTTACAGCACAAAGATATCTAGTTGATTTGAAGCAGTTCCGAGAAAGTCTAAACATAATCGCCACTTCTCCCTCCTGGCACTTTCCATGTGGGAGATATAGCAGGATGTATATTGGTTTTGAGGACAACTCAATGGACAGTGTAAGGAGAAAAGTTCCTGGCTCCTTGAATGCCGTTCCTGGAGACACTGCGATCAATGTGGGAGATATGTCAAGATGTGTGTTGGTTTTGAGGACGGCTCTCTGGAGAGTCTTAGCAAAGAGGTCACAGGGATAATCAGAGCAATTCTCAGAGACACTGAGAACAAGCTCGACAATTCCCTCCTGGCACTTTCCCTGTAGGAGATACCGCAAGACGTTTCTGTAGATTGGGCACAGCGCTCTGCAGGGTGTTAGCAGAGACTTTCCCGGGACAGTGAAACCCTATGTCAGAGACACTGAGAAGAAGCCCCAATGTTCCCACCAGGCACTTTCAGGGTGGGTGCCTTCTCCACGTGGTTCCTGGTTTCCCTGCAGCGCTGAAGAGAATGTTAGCAAAGAGGTAACCGGGACAGCGAAAACAGTACTCAAAGACAGGGAGAGCAAGCTCTCTCTTGGTACTTTGGATGTGGGACATACAGCGAGATGTTTGCTGCTTTTGCGTTTGGCTGTTGGGAGATTTACAGCACAAAGATATCTAGTTGATTTGAAGCAGTTCCGAGAAAGTCTAAACATAATCGCCACTTCTCCCTCCTGGCACTTTCCATGTGGGAGATATAGCAGGATGTATATTGGTTTTGAGGACAACTCAATGGACAGTGTAGGGAGAAAAGTTCCTGGCTCCTTGAATGCCGTTCCTGGAGACACTGCGATCAATGTGGGAGATATGTCAAGATGTGTGTTTGTTTTGAGGACGGCTCTCTGGAGAGTCTTAGCAAAGAGGTCACAGGGATAATCAGAGCAATTCTCAGAGACACTGAGAACAAGCTCGACAATTCCCTCCTGGCACTTTCCCTGTAGGAGATACCGCAAGACGTTTCTGTAGATTGGGCACAGCGCTCTGCAGGGTGTTAGCAGAGACTTTCCCGGGACAGTGAAACCCTATGTCAGAGACACTGAGAAGAAGCCCCAATGTTCCCTCCAGGCACTTTCAGGGTGGGTGCCTTCTCCACGTGGTTCCTGGTTTCCCTGCAGCGCTGAAGAGAATGTTAGCAAAGAGGTAACCGGGACAGCGAAAACAGTACTCAAAGACAGGGAGAGCAAGCTCTCTCTTGGCACTTTGGATGTGGGACATACAGCGAGATGTTTGCTGCTTTTGCGTTTGGCTGTTGGGAGATTTACAGCACAAAGATATCTAGTTGATTTGAAGCAGTTCCGAGAAAGTCTAAACATAATCGCCACTTCTCCCTCCTGGCACTTTCCATGTGGGAGATATAGCAGGATGTATATTGGTTTTGAGGACAACTCAATGGACAGTGTAGGGAGAAAAGTTCCTGGCTCCTTGAATGCCGTTCCTGGAGACACTGCGATCAATGTGGGAGATATGTCAAGATGTGTGTTTGTTTTGAGGACGGCTCTGTGGAGAGTCTTAGCAAAGAGGTCACAGGGATAATCAGAGCAATTCTCAGAGACACTGAGAACAAGCTCGACAATTCCCTCCTGGCACTTTCCCTGTAGGAGATACCTCAAGACGTTTCTGTAGATTGGGCACAGCGCTCTGCAGGGTGTTAGCAGAGACTTTCCCGGGACAGTGAAACCCTATGTCAGAGACACTGAGAAGAAGCCCCAATGTTCCCTCCAGGCACTTTCAGTGTGGGTGCCTTCTCCACGTGGTTCCTGGTTTCCCTGCAGCGCTGAAGAGAATGTTAGCAAAGAGGTAACCGGGACAGCGAAAACAGTACTCAAAGACAGGGAGAGCAAGCTCTCTCTTGGCACTTTGGATGTGGGACATACAGCGAGATGTTTGCTGCTTTTGCGTTTGGCTGTTGGGAGATTTACAGCACAAAGATATCTAGTTGATTTGAAGCAGTTCCGAGAAAGTCTAAACATAATCGCCACTTCTCCCTCCTGGCACTTTCCATGTGGGAGATATAGCAGGATGTATATTGGTTTTGAGGACAACTCAATGGACAGTGTAGGGAGAAAAGTTCCTGGCTCCTTGAATGCCGTTCCTGGAGACACTGCGATCAATGTGGGAGATATGTCAAGATGTGTGTTGGTTTTGAGGACGGCTCTCTGGAGAGTCTTAGCAAAGAGGTCACAGGGATAATCAGAGCAATTCTCAGAGACACTGAGAACAAGCTCGACAATTCCCTCCTGGCACTTTCCCTGTAGGAGATACCGCAAGACGTTTCTGTAGATTGGGCACAGCGCTCTGCAGGGTGTTAGCAGAGACTTTCCCGGGACAGTGAAACCCTATGTCAGAGACACTGAGAAGAAGCCCCAATGTTCCCTCCAGGCACTTTCAGGGTGGGTGCATTCTCCACGTGGTTCCTGGTTTCCCTGCAGCGCTGAAGAGAATGTTAGCAAAGAGGTAACCGGGACAGTGAAAACAGTACTCAAAGACAGGGAGAGCAAGCTCTCTCTTGGCACTTTGGATGTGGGACATACAGCGAGATGTTTGCTGCTTTTGCGTTTGGCTGTTGGGAGATTTACAGCACAAAGATATCCAGTTGATTTGAAGCAGTTCCGAGAAAGTCTAAACATAATCGCCACTTCTCCCTCCTGGCACTTTCCACGTGGGAGATATAGCAGGATGTATATTGGTTTTGAGGACAACTCAATGGACAGTGTAGGGAGAAAAGTTCCTGGCTCCTTGAATGCCGTTCCTGGAGACACTGCGATCAATGTGGGAGATATGTCAAGATGTGTGTTGGTTTTGAGGACGGCTCTCTGGAGAGTCTTAGCAAAGAGGTCACACAGATAATCAGAGCAATTCTCAGAGACACTGAGAACAAGCTCGACAATTCCCTCCTGGCACTTTCCCTGCAGGAGATACCGCAAGACGTTTCTGTAGATTGGGCACAGCGCTCTGCAGGGTGTTAGCAGAGACTTTCCCGGGACAGTGAAACCCTATGTCAGAGACACTGAGAAGAAGCCCCAATGTTCCCACCAGGCACTTTCAGGGTGGGTGCCTTCTCCACGTGGTTCCTGGTTTCCCTGCAGCGCTGAAGAGAATGTTAGCAAAGAGGTAACCGGGACAGCGAAAACAGTACTCAAAGACAGGGAGAGCAAGCTCTCTCTTGGCACTTTGGATGTGGGACATACAGCGAGATGTTTGCTGCTTTTGCGTTTGGCTGTTGGGAGATTTACAGCACAAAGATATCTAGTTGATTTGAAGCAGTTCCGAGAAAGTCTAAACATAATCGCCACTTCTCCCTCCTGGCACTTTCCATGTGGGAGATATAGCAGGATGTATATTGGTTTTGAGGACAACTCAATGGACAGTGTAGGGAGAAAAGTTCCTGGCTCCTTGAATGCCGTTCCTGGAGACACTGCGATCAATGTGGGAGATATGTCAAGATGTGTGTTGGTTTTGAGGACGGCTCTCTGGAGAGTCTTAGCAAAGAGGTCACAGGGATAATCAGAGCAATTCTCAGAGACACTGAGAACAAGCTCGACAATTCCCTCCTGGCACTTTCCCTGTAGGAGATACCGCAAGACGTTTCTGTAGATTGGGCACAGCGCTCTGCAGGGTGTTAGCAGAGACTTTCCCGGGACAGTGAAACCCTATGTCAGAGACACTGAGAAGAAGCCCCAATGTTCCCTCCAGGCACTTTCAGGGTGGGTGCCTTCTCCACGTGGTTCCTGGTTTCCCTGCAGCGCTGAAGAGAATGTTAGCAAAGAGGTAACCGGGACAGTGAAAACAGTACTCAAAGACAGGGAGAGCAAGCTCTCTCTTGGCACTTTGGATGTGGGACATACAGCGAGATGTTTGCTGCTTTTGCGTTTGGCTGTTGGGAGATTTACAGCACAAAGATATCCAGTTGATTTGAAGCAGTTCCGAGAAAGTCTAAACATAATCGCCACTTCTCCCTCCTGGCACTTTCCATGTGGGAGATATAGCAGGATGTATATTGGTTTTGAGGACAACTCAATGGACAGTGTAGGGAGAAAAGTTCCTGGCTCCTTGAATGCCGTTCCTGGAGACACTGCGATCAATGTGGGAGATATGTCAAGATGTGTGTTGGTTTTGAGGACGGCTCTCTGGAGAGTCTTAGCAAAGAGGTCACAGGGATAATCAGAGCAATTCTCAGAGACACTGAGAACAAGCTCGACAATTCCCTCCTGGCACTTTCCCTGTAGGAGATACCGCAAGACGTTTCTGTAGATTGGGCACAGCGCTCTGCAGGGTGTTAGCAGAGACTTTCCCGGGACAGTGAAACCCTATGTCAGAGACACTGAGAAGAAGCCCCAATGTTCCCTCCAGGCACTTTCAGGGTGGGTGCCTTCTCCACGTGGTTCCTGGTTTCCCTGCAGCGCTGAAGAGAATGTTAGCAAAGAGGTAACCGGGACAGCGAAAACAGTACTCAAAGACAGGGAGAGCAAGCTCTCTCTTGGCACTTTGGATGTGGGACATACAGCGAGATGTTTGCTGCTTTTGCGTTTGGCTGTTGGGAGATTTACAGCACAAAGATATCTAGTTGATTTGAAGCAGTTCCGAGAAAGTCTAAACATAATCGCCACTTCTCCCTCCTGGCACTTTCCATGTGGGAGATATAGCAGGATGTATATTGGTTTTGAGGACAACTCAATGGACAGTGTAGGGAGAAAAGTTCCTGGCTCCTTGAATGCCGTTCCTGGAGACACTGCGATCAATGTGGGAGATATGTCAAGATGTGTGTTTGTTTTGAGGACGGCTCTCTGGAGAGTCTTAGCAAAGAGGTCACAGGGATAATCAGAGCAATTCTCAGAGACACTGAGAACAAGCTCGACAATTCCCTCCTGGCACTTTCCCTGTAGGAGATACCGCAAGACGTTTCTGTAGATTGGGCACAGCGCTCTGCAGGGTGTTAGCAGAGACTTTCCCGGGACAGTGAAACCCTATGTCAGAGACACTGAGAAGAAGCCCCAATGTTCCCTCCAGGCACTTTCAGTGTGGGTGCCTTCTCCACGTGGTTCCTGGTTTCCCTGCAGCGCTGAAGAGAATGTTAGCAAAGAGGTAACCGGGACAGTGAAAACAGTACTCAAAGACAGGGAGAGCAAGCTCTCTCTTGGCACTTTGGATGTGGGACATACAGCGAGATGTTTGCTGCTTTTGCGTTTGGCTGTTGGGAGATTTACAGCACAAAGATATCTAGTTGATTTGAAGCAGTTCCGAGAAAGTCTAAACATAATCGCCACTTCTCCCTCCTGGCACTTTCCATGTGGGAGATATAGCAGGATGTATATTGGTTTTGAGGACAACTCAATGGACAGTGTAGGGAGAAAAGTTCCTGGCTCCTTGAATGCCGTTCCTGGAGACACTGCGATCAATGTGGGAGATATGTCAAGATGTGTGTTGGTTTTGAGGACGGCTCTCTGGAGAGTCTTAGCAAAGAGGTCACAGGGATAATCAGAGCAATTCTCAGAGACACTGAGAACAAGCTCGACAATTCCCTCCTGGCACTTTCCCTGTAGGAGATACCGCAAGACGTTTCTGTAGATTGGGCACAGCGCTCTGCAGGGTGTTAGCAGAGACTTTCCCGGGACAGTGAAACCCTATGTCAGAGACACTGAGAAGAAGCCCCAATGTTCCCTCCAGGCACTTTCAGGGTGGGTGCCTTCTCCACGTGGTTCCTGGTTTCCCTGCAGCGCTGAAGAGAATGTTAGCAAAGAGGTAACCGGGACAGTGAAAACAGTACTCAAAGACAGGGAGAGCAAGCTCTCTCTTGGCACTTTGGATGTGGGACATACAGCGAGATGTTTGCTGCTTTTGCGTTTGGCTGTTGGGAGATTTACAGCACAAAGATATCCAGTTGATTTGAAGCAGTTCCGAGAAAGTCTAAACATAATCGCCACTTCTCCCTCCTGGCACTTTCCATGTGGGAGATATAGCAGGATGTATATTGGTTTTGAGGACAACTCAATGGACAGTGTAGGGAGAAAAGTTCCTGGCTCCTTGAATGCCGTTCCTGGAGACACTGCGATCAATGTGGGAGATATGTCAAGATGTGTGTTGGTTTTGAGGACGGCTCTCTGGAGAGTCTTAGCAAAGAGGTCACAGGGATAATCAGAGCAATTCTCAGAGACACTGAGAACAAGCTCGACAATTCCCTCCTGGCACTTTCCCTGTAGGAGATACCGCAAGACGTTTCTGTAGATTGGGCACAGCGCTCTGCAGGGTGTTAGCAGAGACTTTCCCGGGACAGTGAAACCCTATGTCAGAGACACTGAGAAGAAGCCCCAATGTTCCCTCCAGGCACTTTCAGGGTGGGTGCCTTCTCCACGTGGTTCCTGGTTTCCCTGCAGCGCTGAAGAGAATGTTAGCAAAGAGGTAACCGGGACAGTGAAAACAGTACTCAAAGACAGGGAGAGCAAGCTCTCTCTTGGCACTTTGGATGTGGGACATACAGCGAGATGTTTGCTGCTTTTGCGTTTGGCTGTTGGGAGATTTACAGCACAAAGATATCTAGTTGATTTAAAGCAGTTCCGAGAAAGTCTAAACATAATCGCCACTTCTCCCTCCTGGCACTTTCCATGTGGGAGATATAGCAGGATGTATATTGGTTTTGAGGACAACTCAATGGACAGTGTAGGGAGAAAAGTTCCTGGCTCCTTGAATGCCGTTCCTGGAGACACTGCGATCAATGTGGGAGATATGTCAAGATGTGTGTTGGTTTTGAGGACGGCTCTCTGGAGAGTCTTAGCAAAGAGGTCACAGGGATAATCAGAGCAATTCTCAGAGACACTGAGAACAAGCTCGACAATTCCCTCCTGGCACTTTCCCTGTAGGAGATACCGCAAGACGTTTCTGTAGATTGGGCACAGCGCTCTGCAGGGTGTTAGCAGAGACTTTCCCGGGACAGTGAAACCCTATGTCAGAGACACTGAGAAGAAGCCCCAATGTTCCCTCCAGGCACTTTCAGGGTGGGTGCCTTCTCCACGTGGTTCCTGGTTTCCCTGCAGCGCTGAAGAGAATGTTAGCAAAGAGGTAACCGGGACAGTGAAAACAGTACTCAAAGACAGGGAGAGCAAGCTCTCTCTTGGCACTTTGGATGTGGGACATACAGCGAGATGTTTGCTGCTTTTGCGTTTGGCTGTTGGGAGATTTACAGCACAAAGATATCCAGTTGATTTGAAGCAGTTCCGAGAAAGTCTAAACATAATCGCCACTTCTCCCTCCTGGCACTTTCCATGTGGGAGATATAGCAGGATGTATATTGGTTTTGAGGACAACTCAATGGACAGTGTAGGGAGAAAAGTTCCTGGCTCCTTGAATGCTGTTCCTGGAGACACTGCGATCAATGTGGGAGATATGTCAAGATGTGTGTTGGTTTTGAGGACGGCTCTCTGGAGAGTCTTAGCAAAGAGGTCACAGGGATAATCAGAGCAATTCTCAGAGACACTGAGAACAAGCTCGACAATTCCCTCCTGGCACTTTCCCTGTAGGAGATACCGCAAGACGTTTCTGTAGATTGGGCACAGCGCTCTGCAGGGTGTTAGCAGAGACTTTCCCGGGACAGTGAAACCCTATGTCAGAGACACTGAGAAGAAGCCCCAATGTTCCCTCCAGGCACTTTCAGGGTGGGTGCCTTCTCCACGTGGTTCCTGGTTTCCCTGCAGCGCTGAAGAGAATGTTAGCAAAGAGGTAACCGGGACAGCGAAAACAGTACTCAAAGACAGGGAGAGCAAGCTCTCTCTTGGCACTTTGGATGTGGGACATACAGCGAGATGTTTGCTGCTTTTGCGTTTGGCTGTTGGGAGATTTACAGCACAAAGATATCTAGTTGATTTGAAGCAGTTCCGAGAAAGTCTAAACATAATCGCCACTTCTCCCTCCTGGCACTTTCCATGTGGGAGATATAGCAGGATGTATATTGGTTTTGAGGACAACTCAATGGACAGTGTAGGGAGAAAAGTTCCTGGCTCCTTGAATGCCGTTCCTGGAGACACTGCGATCAATGTGGGAGATATGTCAAGATGTGTGTTTGTTTTGAGGACGGCTCTCTGGAGAGTCTTAGCAAAGAGGTCACAGGGATAATCAGAGCAATTCTCAGAGACACTGAGAACAAGCTCGACAATTCCCTCCTGGCACTTTCCCTGTAGGAGATACCGCAAGACGTTTCTGTAGATTGGGCACAGCGCTCTGCAGGGTGTTAGCAGAGACTTTCCCGGGACAGTGAAACCCTATGTCAGAGACACTGAGAAGAAGCCCCAATGTTCCCTCCAGGCACTTTCAGGGTGGGTGCCTTCTCCACGTGGTTCCTGGTTTCCCTGCAGCGCTGAAGAGAATGTTAGCAAAGAGGTAACCGGGACAGTGAAAACAGTACTCAAAGACAGGGAGAGCAAGCTCTCTCTTGGCACTTTGGATGTGGGACATACAGCGAGATGTTTGCTGCTTTTGCGTTTGGCTGTTGGGAGATTTACAGCACAAAGATATCCAGTTGATTTGAAGCAGTTCCGAGAAAGTCTAAACATAATCGCCACTTCTCCCTCCTGGCACTTTCCATGTGGGAGATATAGCAGGATGTATATTGGTTTTGAGGACAACTCAATGGACAGTGTAGGGAGAAAAGTTCCTGGCTCCTTGAATGCCGTTCCTGGAGACACTACGATCAATGTGGGAGATATGTCAAGATGTGTGTTTGTTTTGAGGACGGCTCTCTGGAGAGTCTTAGCAAAGAGGTCACAGGGATAATCAGAGCAATTCTCAGAGACACTGAGAACAAGCTCGACAATTCCCTCCTGGCACTTTCCCTGTAGGAGATACCGCAAGACGTTTCTGTAGATTGGGCACAGCGCTCTGCAGGGTGTTAGCAGAGACTTTCCCGGGACAGTGAAACCCTATGTCAGAGACACTGAGAAGAAGCCCCAATGTTCCCTCCAGGCACTTTCAGTGTGGGTGCCTTCTCCACGTGGTTCCTGGTTTCCCTGCAGCGCTGAAGAGAATGTTAGCAAAGAGGTAACCGGGACAGTGAAAACAGTACTCAAAGACAGGGAGAGCAAGCTCTCTCTTGGCACTTTGGATGTGGGACATACAGCGAGATGTTTGCTGCTTTTGCGTTTGGCTGTTGGGAGATTTACAGCACAAAGATATCTAGTTGATTTGAAGCAGTTCCGAGAAAGTCTAAACATAATCGCCACTTCTCCCTCCTGGCACTTTCCATGTGGGAGATATAGCAGGATGTATATTGGTTTTGAGGACAACTCAATGGACAGTGTAGGGAGAAAAGTTCCTGGCTCCTTGAATGCCGTTCCTGGAGACACTGCGATCAATGTGGGAGATATGTCAAGATGTGTGTTGGTTTTGAGGACGGCTCTCTGGAGAGTCTTAGCAAAGAGGTCACAGGGATAATCAGAGCAATTCTCAGAGACACTGAGAACAAGCTCGACAATTCCCTCCTGGCACTTTCCCTGTAGGAGATACCGCAAGACGTTTCTGTAGATTGGGCACAGCGCTCTGCAGGGTGTTAGCAGAGACTTTCCCGGGACAGTGAAACCCTATGTCAGAGACACTGAGAAGAAGCCCCAATGTTCCCACCAGGCACTTTCAGGGTGGGTGCCTTCTCCACGTGGTTCCTGGTTTCCCTGCAGCGCTGAAGAGAATGTTAGCAAAGAGGTAACCGGGACAGCGAAAACAGTACTCAAAGACAGGGAGAGCAAGCTCTCTCTTGGCACTTTGGATGTGGGACATACAGCGAGATGTTTGCTGCTTTTGCGTTTGGCTGTTGGGAGATTTACAGCACAAAGATATCCAGTTGATTTGAAGCAGTTCCGAGAAAGTCTAAACATAATCGCCACTTCTCCCTCCTGGCACTTTCCATGTGGGAGATATAGCAGGATGTATATTGGTTTTGAGGACAACTCAATGGACAGTGTAGGGAGAAAAGTTCCTGGCTCCTTGAATGCCGTTCCTGGAGACACTACGATCAATGTGGGAGATATGTCAAGATGTGTGTTTGTTTTGAGGACGGCTCTCTGGAGAGTCTTAGCAAAGAGGTCACAGGGATAATCAGAGCAATTCTCAGAGACACTGAGAACAAGCTCGACAATTCCCTCCTGGCACTTTCCCTGTAGGAGATACCGCAAGACGTTTCTGTAGATTGGGCACAGCGCTCTGCAGGGTGTTAGCAGAGACTTTCCCGGGACAGTGAAACCCTATGTCAGAGACACTGAGAAGAAGCCCCAATGTTCCCTCCAGGCACTTTCAGTGTGGGTGCCTTCTCCACGTGGTTCCTGGTTTCCCTGCAGCGCTGAAGAGAATGTTAGCAAAGAGGTAACCGCGACAGTGAAAACAGTACTCAAAGACAGGGAGAGCAAGCTCTCTCTTGGCACTTTGGATGTGGGACATACAGCGAGATGTTTGCTGCTTTTGCGTTTGGCTGTTGGGAGATTTACAGCACAAAGATATCTAGTTGATTTGAAGCAGTTCCGAGAAAGTCTAAACATAATCGCCACTTCTCCCTCCTGGCACTTTCCATGTGGGAGATATAGCAGGATGTATATTGGTTTTGAGGACAACTCAATGGACAGTGTAGGGAGAAAAGTTCCTGGCTCCTTGAATGCCGTTCCTGGAGACACTGCGATCAATGTGGGAGATATGTCAAGATGTGTGTTGGTTTTGAGGACGGCTCTCTGGAGAGTCTTAGCAAAGAGGTCACAGGGATAATCAGAGCAATTCTCAGAGACACTGAGAACAAGCTCGACAATTCCCTCCTGGCACTTTCCCTGTAGGAGATACCGCAAGACGTTTCTGTAGATTGGGCACAGCGCTCTGCAGGGTGTTAGCAGAGACTTTCCCGGGACAGTGAAACCCTATGTCAGAGACACTGAGAAGAAGCCCCAATGTTCCCACCAGGCACTTTCAGGGTGGGTGCCTTCTCCACGTGGTTCCTGGTTTCCCTGCAGCGCTGAAGAGAATGTTAGCAAAGAGGTAACCGGGACAGCGAAAACAGTACTCAAAGACAGGGAGAGCAAGCTCTCTCTTGGCACTTTGGATGTGGGACATACAGCGAGATGTTTGCTGCTTTTGCGTTTGGCTGTTGGGAGATTTACAGCACAAAGATATCTAGTTGATTTGAAGCAGTTCCGAGAAAGTCTAAACATAATCGCCACTTCTCCCTCCTGGCACTTTCCATGTGGGAGATATAGCAGGATGTATATTGGTTTTGAGGACAACTCAATGGACAGTGTAGGGAGAAAAGTTCCTGGCTCCTTGAATGCCGTTCCTGGAGACACTGCGATCAATGTGGGAGATATGTCAAGATGTGTGTTTGTTTTGAGGACGGCTCTCTGGAGAGTCTTAGCAAAGAGGTCACAGGGATAATCAGAGCAATTCTCAGAGACACTGAGAACAAGCTCGACAATTCCCTCCTGGCACTTTCCCTGTAGGAGATACCGCAAGACGTTTCTGTAGATTGGGCACAGCGCTCTGCAGGGTGTTAGCAGAGACTTTCCCGGGACAGTGAAACCCTATGTCAGAGACACTGAGAAGAAGCCCCAATGTTCCCTCCAGGCACTTTCAGTGTGGGTGCCTTCTCCACGTGGTTCCTGGTTTCCCTGCAGCGCTGAAGAGAATGTTAGCAAAGAGGTAACCGGGACAGTGAAAACAGTACTCAAAGACAGGGAGAGCAAGCTCTCTCTTGGCACTTTGGACGTGGGACATACAGCGAGATGTTTGCTGCTTTTGCGTTTGGCTGTTGGGAGATTTACAGCACAAAGATATCTAGTTGATTTGAAGCAGTTCCGAGAAAGTCTAAACATAATCGCCACTTCTCCCTCCTGGCACTTTCCATGTGGGAGATATAGCAGGATGTATATTGGTTTTGAGGACAACTCAATGGACAGTGTAGGGAGAAAAGTTCCTGGCTCCTTGAATGCCGTTCCTGGAGACACTGCGATCAATGTGGGAGATATGTCAAGATGTGTGTTGGTTTTGAGGACGGCTCTCTGGAGAGTCTTAGCAAAGAGGTCACAGGGATAATCAGAGCAATTCTCAGAGACACTGAGAACAAGCTCGACAATTCCCTCCTGGCACTTTCCCTGTAGGAGATACCGCAAGACGTTTCTGTAGATTGGGCACAGCGCTCTGCAGGGTGTTAGCAGAGACTTTCCCGGGACAGTGAAACCCTATGTCAGAGACACTGAGAAGAAGCCCCAATGTTCCCTCCAGGCACTTTCAGTGTGGGTGCCTTCTCCACGTGGTTCCTGGTTTCCCTGCAGCGCTGAAGAGAATGTTAGCAAAGAGGTAACCGGGACAGCGAAAACAGTACTCAAAGACAGGGAGAGCAAGCTCTCTCTTGGCACTTTGGATGTGGGACATACAGCGAGATGTTTGCTGCTTTTGCGTTTGGCTGTTGGGAGATTTACAGCACAAAGATATCTAGTTGATTTAAAGCAGTTCCGAGAAAGTCTAAACATAATCGCCACTTCTCCCTCCTGGCACTTTCCATGTGGGAGATATAGCAGGATGTATATTGGTTTTGAGGACAACTCAATGGACAGTGTAGGGAGAAAAGTTCCTGGCTCCTTGAATGCCGTTCCTGGAGACACTGCGATCAATGTGGGAGATATGTCAAGATGTGTGTTGGTTTTGAGGACGGCTCTCTGGAGAGTCTTAGCAAAGAGGTCACAGGGATAATCAGAGCAATTCTCAGAGACACTGAGAACAAGCTCGACAATTCCCTCCTGGCACTTTCCCTGTAGGAGATACCGCAACACGTTTCTGTAGATTGGGCACAGCGCTCTGCAGGGTGTTAGCAGAGACTTTCCCGGGACAGTGAAACCCTATGTCAGAGACACTGAGAAGAAGCCCCAATGTTCCCTCCAGGCACTTTCAGTGTGGGTGCCTTCTCCACGTGGTTCCTGGTTTCCCTGCAGCGCTGAAGAGAATGTTAGCAAAGAGGTAACCGGGACAGCGAAAACAGTACTCAAAGACAGGGAGAGCAAGCTCTCTCTTGGCACTTTGGATGTGGGACATACAGCGAGATGTTTGCTGCTTTTGCGTTTGGCTGTTGGGAGATTTACAGCACAAAGATATCTAGTTGATTTAAAGCAGTTCCGAGAAAGTCTAAACATAATCGCCACTTCTCCCTCCTGGCACTTTCCATGTGGGAGATATAGCAGGATGTATATTGGTTTTGAGGACAACTCAATGGACAGTGTAGGGAGAAAAGTTCCTGGCTCCTTGAATGCCGTTCCTGGAGACACTGCGATCAATGTGGGAGATATGTCAAGATGTGTGTTTGTTTTGAGGACGGCTCTCTGGAGAGTCTTAGCAAAGAGGTCACACAGATAATCAGAGCAATTCTCAGAGACACTGAGAACAAGCTCGACAATTCCCTCCTGGCACTTTCCCTGTAGGAGATACCGCAAGACGTTTCTGTAGATTGGGCACAGCGCTCTGCAGGGTGTTAGCAGAGGCTTTCCCGGGACAGTGAAACCCTATGTCAGAGACACTGAGAAGAAGCCCCAATGTTCCCTCCAGGCACTTTCAGTGTGGGTGCCTTCTCCACGTGGTTCCTGGTTTCCCTGCAGCGCTGAAGAGAATGTTAGCAAAGAGGTAACCGGGACAGTGAAAACAGTACTCAAAGAGAGGGAGAGCAAGCTCTCTCTTGGCACTTTGGATGTGGGACATACAGCGAGATGTTTGCTGCTTTTGCGTTTGGCTGTTGGGAGATTTACAGCACAAAGATATCTAGTTGATTTGAAGCAGTTCCGAGAAAGTCTAAACATAATCGCCACTTCTCCCTCCTGGCACTTTCCATGTGGGAGATATAGCAGGATGTATATTGGTTTTGAGGACAACTCAATGGACAGTGTAGGGAGAAAAGTTCCTGGCTCCTTGAATGCCGTTCCTGGAGACACTGCGATCAATGTGGGAGATATGTCAAGATGTGTGTTTGTTTTGAGGACGGCTCTCTGGAGAGTCTTAGCAAAGAGGTCACAGGGATAATCAGAGCAATTCTCAGAGACACTGAGAACAAGCTCGACAATTCCCTCCTGGCACTTTCCCTGTAGGAGATACCGCAAGACGTTTCTGTAGATTGGGCACAGCGCTCTGCAGGGTGTTAGCAGAGACTTTCCCGGGACAGTGAAACCCTATGTCAGAGACACTGAGAAGAAGCCCCAATGTTCCCTCCAGGCACTTTCAGTGTGGGTGCCTTCTCCACGTGGTTCCTGGTTTCCCTGCAGCGCTGAAGAGAATGTTAGCAAAGAGGTAACCGGGACAGCGAAAACAGTACTCAAAGACAGGGAGAGCAAGCTCTCTCTTGGCACTTTGGATGTGGGACATACAGCGAGATGTTTGCTGCTTTTGCGTTTGGCTGTTGGGAGATTTACAGCACAAAGATATCTAGTTGATTTGAAGCAGTTGCGAGAAAGTCTAAACATAATCGCCACTTCTCCCTCCTGGCACTTTCCATGTGGGAGATATAGCAGGATGTATATTGGTTTTGAGGACAACTCAATGGACAGTGTAGGGAGAAAAGTTCCTGGCTCCTTGAATGCCGTTCCTGGAGACACTGCGATCAATGTGGGAGATATGTCAAGATGTGTGTTTGTTTTGAGGACGGCTCTCTGGAGAGTCTTAGCAAAGAGGTCACAGGGATAATCAGAGCAATTCTCAGAGACACTGAGAACAAGCTCGACAATTCCCTCCTGGCACTTTCCCTGTAGGAGATACCGCAAGACGTTTCTGTAGATTGGGCACAGCGCTCTGCAGGGTGTTAGCAGAGACTTTCCCGGGACAGTGAAACCCTATGTCAGAGACACTGAGAAGAAGCCCCAATGTTCCCTCCAGGCACTTTCAGTGTGGGTGCCTTCTCCACGTGGTTCCTGGTTTCCCTGCAGCGCTGAAGAGAATGTTAGCAAAGAGGTAACCGGGACAGCGAAAACAGTACTCAAAGACAGGGAGAGCAAGCTCTCTCTTGGCACTTTGGATGTGGGACATACAGCGAGATGTTTGCTGCTTTTGCGTTTGGCTGTTGGGAGATTTACAGCACAAAGATATCTAGTTGATTTGAAGCAGTTCCGAGAAAGTCTAAACATAATCGCCACTTCTCCCTCCTGGCACTTTCCATGTGGGAGATATAGCAGGATGTATATTGGTTTTGAGGACAACTCAATGGACAGTGTAGGGAGAAAAGTTCCTGGCTCCTTGAATGCCGTTCCTGGAGACACTGCGATCAATGTGGGAGATATGTCAAGATGTGTGTTTGTTTTGAGGACGGCTCTCTGGAGAGTCTTAGCAAAGAGGTCACAGGGATAATCAGAGCAATTCTCAGAGACACTGAGAACAAGCTCGACAATTCCCTCCTGGCACTTTCCCTGTAGGAGATACCGCAAGACGTTTCTGTAGATTGGGCACAGCGCTCTGCAGGGTGTTAGCAGAGACTTTCCCGGGACAGTGAAACCCTATGTCAGAGACACTGAGAAGAAGCCCCAATGTTCCCTCCAGGCACTTTCAGTGTGGGTGCCTTCTCCACGTGGTTCCTGGTTTCCCTGCAGCGCTGAAGAGAATGTTAGCAAAGAGGTAACCGGGACAGCGAAAACAGTACTCAAAGACAGGGAGAGCAAGCTCTCTCTTGGCACTTTGGATGTGGGACATACAGCGAGATGTTTGCTGCTTTTGCGTTTGGCTGTTGGGAGATTTACAGCACAAAGATATCTAGTTGATTTGAAGCAGTTCCGAGAAAGTCTAAACATAATCGCCACTTCTCCCTCCTGGCACTTTCCATGTGGGAGATATAGCAGGATGTATATTGGTTTTGAGGACAACTCAATGGACAGTGTAGGGAGAAAAGTTCCTGGCTCCTTGAATGCCGTTCCTGGAGACACTGCGATCAATGTGGGAGATATGTCAAGATGTGTGTTTGTTTTGAGGACGGCTCTCTGGAGAGTCTTAGCAAAGAGGTCACAGGGATAATCAGAGCAATTCTCAGAGACACTGAGAACAAGCTCGACAATTCCCTCCTGGCACTTTCCCTGTAGGAGATACCGCAAGACGTTTCTGTAGATTGGGCACAGCGCTCTGCAGGGTGTTAGCAGAGACTTTCCCGGGACAGTGAAACCCTATGTCAGAGACACTGAGAAGAAGCCCCAATGTTCCCTCCAGGCACTTTCAGTGTGGGTGCCTTCTCCACGTGGTTCCTGGTTTCCCTGCAGCGCTGAAGAGAATGTTAGCAAAGAGGTAACCGGGACAGCGAAAACAGTACTCAAAGACAGGGAGAGCAAGCTCTCTCTTGGCACTTTGGATGTGGGACATACAGCGAGATGTTTGCTGCTTTTGCGTTTGGCTGTTGGGAGATTTACAGCACAAAGATATCTAGTTGATTTGAAGCAGTTCCGAGAAAGTCTAAACATAATCGCCACTTCTCCCTCCTGGCACTTTCCATGTGGGAGATATAGCAGGATGTATATTGGTTTTGAGGACAACTCAATGGACAGTGTAGGGAGAAAAGTTCCTGGCTCCTTGAATGCCGTTCCTGGAGACACTGCGATCAATGTGGGAGATATGTCAAGATGTGTGTTGGTTTTGAGGACGGCTCTCTGGAGAGTCTTAGCAAAGAGGTCACAGGGATAATCAGAGCAATTCTCAGAGACACTGAGAACAAGCTCGACAATTCCCTCCTGGCACTTTCCCTGTAGGAGATACCGCAAGACGTTTCTGTAGATTGGGCACAGCGCTCTGCAGGGTGTTAGCAGAGACTTTCCCGGGACAGTGAAACCCTATGTCAGAGACACTGAGAAGAAGCCCCAATGTTCCCTCAAGGCACTTTCAGTGTGGGTGCCTTCTCCACGTGGTTCCTGGTTTCCCTGCAGCGCTGAAGAGAATGTTAGCAAAGAGGTAACCGGGACAGCGAAAACAGTACTCAAAGACAGGGAGAGCAAGCTCTCTCTTGGCACTTTGGATGTGGGACATACAGCGAGATGTTTGCTGCTTTTGCGTTTGGCTGTTGGGAGATTTACAGCACAAAGATATCCAGTTGATTTGAAGCAGTTCCGAGAAAGTCTAAACATAATCGCCACTTCTCCCTCCTGGCACTTTCCATGTGGGAGATATAGCAGGATGTATATTGGTTTTGAGGACAACTCAATGGACAGTGTAGGGAGAAAAGTTCCTGGCTCCTTGAATGCCGTTCCTGGAGACACTGCGATCAATGTGGGAGATATGTCAAGATGTGTGTTGGTTTTGAGGACGGCTCTCTGGAGAGTCTTAGCAAAGAGGTCACACAGATAATCAGAGCAATTCTCAGAGACACTGAGAACAAGCTCGACAATTCCCTCCTGGCACTTTCCCTGTAGGAGATACCGCAAGACGTTTCTGTAGATTGGGCACAGCGCTCTGCAGGGTGTTAGCAGAGACTTTCCCGGGACAGTGAAACCCTATGTCAGAGACACTGAGAAGAAGCCCCAATGTTCCCTCCAGGCACTTTCAGTGTGGGTGCCTTCTCCACGTGGTTCCTGGTTTCCCTGCAGCGCTGAAGAGAATGTTAGCAAAGAGGTAACCGGGACAGCGAAAACAGTACTCAAAGACAGGGAGAGCAAGCTCTCTCTTGGCACTTTGGATGTGGGACATACAGCGAGATGTTTGCTGCTTTTGCGTTTGGCTGTTGGGAGATTTACAGCACAAAGATATCTAGTTGATTTGAAGCAGTTCCGAGAAAGTCTAAACATAATCGCCACTTCTCCCTCCTGGCACTTTCCATGTGGGAGATATAGCAGGATGTATATTGGTTTTGAGGACAACTCAATGGACAGTGTAGGGAGAAAAGTTCCTGGCTCCTTGAATGCCGTTCCTGGAGACACTGCGATCAATGTGGGAGATATGTCAAGATGTGTGTTTGTTTTGAGGACGGCTCTGTGGAGAGTCTTAGCAAAGAGGTCACAGGGATAATCAGAGCAATTCTCAGAGACACTGAGAACAAGCTCGACAATTCCCTCCTGGCACTTTCCCTGTAGGAGATACCTCAAGACGTTTCTGTAGATTGGGCACAGCGCTCTGCAGGGTGTTAGCAGAGACTTTCCCGGGACAGTGAAACCCTATGTCAGAGACACTGAGAAGAAGCCCCAATGTTCCCTCCAGGCACTTTCAGTGTGGGTGCCTTCTCCACGTGGTTCCTGGTTTCCCTGCAGCGCTGAAGAGAATGTTAGCAAAGAGGTAACCGGGACAGCGAAAACAGTACTCAAAGACAGGGAGAGCAAGCTCTCTCTTGGCACTTTGGATGTGGGACATACAGCGAGATGTTTGCTGCTTTTGCGTTTGGCTGTTGGGAGATTTACAGCACAAAGATATCTAGTTGATTTGAAGCAGTTCCGAGAAAGTCTAAACATAATCGCCACTTCTCCCTCCTGGCACTTTCCATGTGGGAGATATAGCAGGATGTATATTGGTTTTGAGGACAACTCAATGGACAGTGTAGGGAGAAAAGTTCCTGGCTCCTTGAATGCCGTTCCTGGAGACACTGCGATCAATGTGGGAGATATGTCAAGATGTGTGTTGGTTTTGAGGACGGCTCTCTGGAGAGTCTTAGCAAAGAGGTCACACAGATAATCAGAGCAATTCTCAGAGACACTGAGAACAAGCTCGACAATTCCCTCCTGGCACTTTCCCTGTAGGAGATACCGCAAGACGTTTCTGTAGATTGGGCACAGCGCTCTGCAGGGTGTTAGCAGAGACTTTCCCGGGACAGTGAAACCCTATGTCAGAGACACTGAGAAGAAGCCCCAATGTTCCCTCCAGGCACTTTCAGTGTGGGTGCCTTCTCCACGTGGTTCCTGGTTTCCCTGCAGCGCTGAAGAGAATGTTAGCAAAGAGGTAACCGGGACAGCGAAAACAGTACTCAAAGACAGGGAGAGCAAGCTCTCTCTTGGCACTTTGGATGTGGGACATACAGCGAGATGTTTGCTGCTTTTGCGTTTGGCTGTTGGGAGATTTACAGCACAAAGATATCTAGTTGATTTGAAGCAGTTCCGAGAAAGTCTAAACATAATCGCCACTTCTCCCTCCTGGCACTTTCCATGTGGGAGATATAGCAGGATGTATATTGGTTTTGAGGACAACTCAATGGACAGTGTAGGGAGAAAAGTTCCTGGCTCCTTGAATGCCGTTCCTGGAGACACTGCGATCAATGTGGGAGATATGTCAAGATGTGTGTTGGTTTTGAGGACGGCTCTGTGGAGAGTCTTAGCAAAGAGGTCACAGGGATAATCAGAGCAATTCTCAGAGACACTGAGAACAAGCTCGACAATTCCCTCCTGGCACTTTCCCTGTAGGAGATACCGCAAGACGTTTCTGTAGATTGGGCACAGCGCTCTGCAGGGTGTTAGCAGAGACTTTCCCGGGACAGTGAAACCCTATGTCAGAGACACTGAGAAGAAGCCCCAATGTTCCCTCCAGGCACTTTCAGTGTGGGTGCCTTCTCCACGTGGTTCCTGGTTTCCCTGCAGCGCTGAAGAGAATGTTAGCAAAGAGGTAACCGGGACAGTGAAAACAGTACTCAAAGACAGGGAGAGCAAGCTCTCTCTTGGCACTTTGGATGTGGGACATACAGCGAGATGTTTGCTGCTTTTGCGTTTGGCTGTTGGGAGATTTACAGCACAAAGATATCTAGTTGATTTGAAGCAGTTCCGAGAAAGTCTAAACATAATCGCCACTTCTCCCTCCTGGCACTTTCCATGTGGGAGATATAGCAGGATGTATATTGGTTTTGAGGACAACTCAATGGACAGTGTAGGGAGAAAAGTTCCTGGCTCCTTGAATGCCGTTCCTGGAGACACTGCGATCAATGTGGGAGATATGTCAAGATGTGTGTTTGTTTTGAGGACGGCTCTCTGGAGAGTCTTAGCAAAGAGGTCACAGGGATAATCAGAGCAATTCTCAGAGACACTGAGAACAAGCTCGACAATTCCCTCCTGGCACTTTCCCTGTAGGAGATACCGCAAGACGTTTCTGTAGATTGGGCACAGCGCTCTGCAGGGTGTTAGCAGAGACTTTCCCGGGACAGTGAAACCCTATGTCAGAGACACTGAGAAGAAGCCCCAGTGTTCCCTCCAGGCACTTTCAGTGTGGGTGCCTTCTCCACGTGGTTCCTGGTTTCCCTGCAGCGCTGAAGAGAATGTTAGCAAAGAGGTAACCGGGACAGTGAAAACAGTACTCAAAGACAGGGAGAGCAAGCTCTCTCTTGGCACTTTGGATGTGGGACATACAGCGAGATGTTTGCTGCTTTTGCGTTTGGCTGTTGGGAGATTTACAGCACAAAGATATCTAGTTGATTTGAAGCAGTTCCGAGAAAGTCTAAACATAATCGCCACTTCTCCCTCCTGGCACTTTCCATGTGGGAGATATAACAGGATGTATATTGGTTTTGAGGACAACTCAATGGACAGTGTAGGGAGAAAAGTTCCTGGCTCCTTGAATGCCGTTCCTGGAGACACTGCGATCAATGTGGGAGATATGTCAAGATGTGTGTTTGTTTTGAGGACGGCTCTCTGGAGAGTCTTAGCAAAGAGGTCACAGGGATAATCAGAGCAATTCTCAGAGACACTGAGAACAAGCTCGACAATTCCCTCCTGGCACTTTCCCTGTAGGAGATACCGCAAGACGTTTCTGTAGATTGGGCACAGCGCTCTGCAGGGTGTTAGCAGAGACTTTCCCGGGACAGTGAAACCCTATGTCAGAGACACTGAGAAGAAGCCCCAATGTTCCCACCAGGCACTTTCAGGGTGGGTGCCTTCTCCACGTGGTTCCTGGTTTCCCTGCAGCGCTGAAGAGAATGTTAGCAAAGAGGTAACCGGGACAGCGAAAACAGTACTCAAAGACAGGGAGAGCAAGCTCTCTCTTGGCACTTTGGATGTGGGACATACAGCGAGATGTTTGCTGCTTTTGCGTTTGGCTGTTGGGAGATTTACAGCACAAAGATATCCAGTTGATTTGAAGCAGTTCCGAGAAAGTCTAAACATAATCGCCACTTCTCCCTCCTGGCACTTTCCATGTGGGAGATATAGCAGGATGTATATTGGTTTTGAGGACAACTCAATGGACAGTGTAGGGAGAAAAGTTCCTGGCTCCTTGAATGCCGTTCCTGGAGACACTACGATCAATGTGGGAGATATGTCAAGATGTGTGTTTGTTTTGAGGACGGCTCTCTGGAGAGTCTTAGCAAAGAGGTCACAGGGATAATCAGAGCAATTCTCAGAGACACTGAGAACAAGCTCGACAATTCCCTCCTGGCACTTTCCCTGTAGGAGATACCGCAAGACGTTTCTGTAGATTGGGCACAGCGCTCTGCAGGGTGTTAGCAGAGACTTTCCCGGGACAGTGAAACCCTATGTCAGAGACACTGAGAAGAAGCCCCAATGTTCCCACCAGGCACTTTCAGGGTGGGTGCCTTCTCCACGTGGTTCCTGGTTTCCCTGCAGCGCTGAAGAGAATGTTAGCAAAGAGGTAACCGGGACAGCGAAAACAGTACTCAAAGACAGGGAGAGCAAGCTCTCTCTTGGCACTTTGGATGTGGGACATACAGCGAGATGTTTGCTGCTTTTGCGTTTGGCTGTTGGGAGATTTACAGCACAAAGATATCTAGTTGATTTGAAGCAGTTCCGAGAAAGTCTAAACATAATCGCCACTTCTCCCTCCTGGCACTTTCCATGTGGGAGATATAGCAGGATGTATATTGGTTTTGAGGACAACTCAATGGACAGTGTAGGGAGAAAAGTTCCTGGCTCCTTGAATGCCGTTCCTGGAGACACTGCGATCAATGTGGGAGATATGTCAAGATGTGTGTTTGTTTTGAGGACGGCTCTCTGGAGAGTCTTAGCAAAGAGGTCACAGGGATAATCAGAGCAATTCTCAGAGACACTGAGAACAAGCTCGACAATTCCCTCCTGGCACTTTCCCTGTAGGAGATACCGCAAGACGTTTCTGTAGATTGGGCACAGCGCTCTGCAGGGTGTTAGCAGAGACTTTCCCGGGACAGTGAAACCCTATGTCAGAGACACTGAGAAGAAGCCCCAATGTTCCCTCCAGGCACTTTCAGGGTGGGTGCCTTCTCCACGTGGTTCCTGGTTTCCCTGCAGCGCTGAAGAGAATGTTAGCAAAGAGGTAACCGGGACAGTGAAAACAGTACTCAAAGACAGGGAGAGCAAGCTCTCTCTTGGCACTTTGGATGTGGGACATACAGCGAGATGTTTGCTGCTTTTGCGTTTGGCTGTTGGGAGATTTACAGCACAAAGATATCCAGTTGATTTGAAGCAGTTCCGAGAAAGTCTAAACATAATCGCCACTTCTCCCTCCTGGCACTTTCCATGTGGGAGATATAGCAGGATGTATATTGGTTTTGAGGACAACTCAATGGACAGTGTAGGGAGAAAAGTTCCTGGCTCCTTGAATGCCGTTCCTGGAGACACTGCGATCAATGTGGGAGATATGTCAAGATGTGTGTTTGTTTTGAGGACGGCTCTCTGGAGAGTCTTAGCAAAGAGGTCACAGGGATAATCAGAGCAATTCTCAGAGACACTGAGAACAAGCTCGACAATTCCCTCCTGGCACTTTCCCTGTAGGAGATACCGCAAGACGTTTCTGTAGATTGGGCACAGCGCTCTGCAGGGTGTTAGCAGAGACTTTCCCGGGACAGTGAAACCCTATGTCAGAGACACTGAGAAGAAGCCCCAATGTTCCCTCCAGGCACTTTCAGTGTGGGTGCCTTCTCCACGTGGTTCCTGGTTTCCCTGCAGCGCTGAAGAGAATGTTAGCAAAGAGGTAACCGGGACAGTGAAAACAGTACTCAAAGACAGGGAGAGCAAGCTCTCTCTTGGCACTTTGGACGTGGGACATACAGCGAGATGTTTGCTGCTTTTGCGTTTGGCTGTTGGGAGATTTACAGCACAAAGATATCTAGTTGATTTGAAGCAGTTCCGAGAAAGTCTAAACATAATCGCCACTTCTCCCTCCTGGCACTTTCCATGTGGGAGATATAGCAGGATGTATATTGGTTTTGAGGACAACTCAATGGACAGTGTAGGGAGAAAAGTTCCTGGCTCCTTGAATGCCGTTCCTGGAGACACTGCGATCAATGTGGGAGATATGTCAAGATGTGTGTTGGTTTTGAGGACGGCTCTCTGGAGAGTCTTAGCAAAGAGGTCACAGGGATAATCAGAGCAATTCTCAGAGACACTGAGAACAAGCTCGACAATTCCCTCCTGGCACTTTCCCTGTAGGAGATACCGCAAGACGTTTCTGTAGATTGGGCACAGCGCTCTGCAGGGTGTTAGCAGAGACTTTCCCGGGACAGTGAAACCCTATGTCAGAGACACTGAGAAGAAGCCCCAATGTTCCCTCCAGGCACTTTCAGTGTGGGTGCCTTCTCCACGTGGTTCCTGGTTTCCCTGCAGCGCTGAAGAGAATGTTAGCAAAGAGGTAACCGGGACAGCGAAAACAGTACTCAAAGACAGGGAGAGCAAGCTCTCTCTTGGCACTTTGGATGTGGGACATACAGCGAGATGTTTGCTGCTTTTGCGTTTGGCTGTTGGGAGATTTACAGCACAAAGATATCTAGTTGATTTAAAGCAGTTCCGAGAAAGTCTAAACATAATCGCCACTTCTCCCTCCTGGCACTTTCCATGTGGGAGATATAGCAGGATGTATATTGGTTTTGAGGACAACTCAATGGACAGTGTAGGGAGAAAAGTTCCTGGCTCCTTGAATGCCGTTCCTGGAGACACTGCGATCAATGTGGGAGATATGTCAAGATGTGTGTTGGTTTTGAGGACGGCTCTCTGGAGAGTCTTAGCAAAGAGGTCACAGGGATAATCAGAGCAATTCTCAGAGACACTGAGAACAAGCTCGACAATTCCCTCCTGGCACTTTCCCTGTAGGAGATACCGCAACACGTTTCTGTAGATTGGGCACAGCGCTCTGCAGGGTGTTAGCAGAGACTTTCCCGGGACAGTGAAACCCTATGTCAGAGACACTGAGAAGAAGCCCCAATGTTCCCTCCAGGCACTTTCAGTGTGGGTGCCTTCTCCACGTGGTTCCTGGTTTCCCTGCAGCGCTGAAGAGAATGTTAGCAAAGAGGTAACCGGGACAGCGAAAACAGTACTCAAAGACAGGGAGAGCAAGCTCTCTCTTGGCACTTTGGATGTGGGACATACAGCGAGATGTTTGCTGCTTTTGCGTTTGGCTGTTGGGAGATTTACAGCACAAAGATATCTAGTTGATTTAAAGCAGTTCCGAGAAAGTCTAAACATAATCGCCACTTCTCCCTCCTGGCACTTTCCATGTGGGAGATATAGCAGGATGTATATTGGTTTTGAGGACAACTCAATGGACAGTGTAGGGAGAAAAGTTCCTGGCTCCTTGAATGCCGTTCCTGGAGACACTGCGATCAATGTGGGAGATATGTCAAGATGTGTGTTTGTTTTGAGGACGGCTCTCTGGAGAGTCTTAGCAAAGAGGTCACAGGGATAATCAGAGCAATTCTCAGAGACACTGAGAACAAGCTCGACAATTCCCTCCTGGCACTTTCCCTGTAGGAGATACCGCAAGACGTTTCTGTAGATTGGGCACAGCGCTCTGCAGGGTGTTAGCAGAGGCTTTCCCGGGACAGTGAAACCCTATGTCAGAGACACTGAGAAGAAGCCCCAATGTTCCCTCCAGGCACTTTCAGTGTGGGTGCCTTCTCCACGTGGTTCCTGGTTTCCCTGCAGCGCTGAAGAGAATGTTAGCAAAGAGGTAACCGGGACAGTGAAAACAGTACTCAAAGAGAGGGAGAGCAAGCTCTCTCTTGGCACTTTGGATGTGGGACATACAGCGAGATGTTTGCTGCTTTTGCGTTTGGCTGTTGGGAGATTTACAGCACAAAGATATCTAGTTGATTTGAAGCAGTTCCGAGAAAGTCTAAACATAATCGCCACTTCTCCCTCCTGGCACTTTCCATGTGGGAGATATAGCAGGATGTATATTGGTTTTGAGGACAACTCAATGGACAGTGTAGGGAGAAAAGTTCCTGGCTCCTTGAATGCCGTTCCTGGAGACACTGCGATCAATGTGGGAGATATGTCAAGATGTGTGTTTGTTTTGAGGACGGCTCTCTGGAGAGTCTTAGCAAAGAGGTCACAGGGATAATCAGAGCAATTCTCAGAGACACTGAGAACAAGCTCGACAATTCCCTCCTGGCACTTTCCCTGTAGGAGATACCGCAAGACGTTTCTGTAGATTGGGCACAGCGCTCTGCAGGGTGTTAGCAGAGACTTTCCCGGGACAGTGAAACCCTATGTCAGAGACACTGAGAAGAAGCCCCAGTGTTCCCTCCAGGCACTTTCAGTGTGGGTGCCTTCTCCACGTGGTTCCTGGTTTCCCTGCAGCGCTGAAGAGAATGTTAGCAAAGAGGTAACCGGGACAGTGAAAACAGTACTCAAAGACAGGGAGAGCAAGCTCTCTCTTGGCACTTTGGATGTGGGACATACAGCGAGATGTTTGCTGCTTTTGCGTTTGGCTGTTGGGAGATTTACCGCACAAAGATATCTAGTTGATTTGAAGCAGTTCCGAGAAAGTCTAAACATAATCGCCACTTCTCCCTCCTGGCACTTTCCATGTGGGAGATATAGCAGGATGTATATTGGTTTTGAGGACAACTCAATGGACAGTGTAGGGAGAAAAGTTCCTGGCTCCTTGAATGCCGTTCCTGGAGACACTGCGATCAATGTGGGAGATATGTCAAGATGTGTGTTTGTTTTGAGGACGGCTCTCTGGAGAGTCTTAGCAAAGAGGTCACAGGGATAATCAGAGCAATTCTCAGAGACACTGAGAACAAGCTCGACAATTCCCTCCTGGCACTTTCCCTGTAGGAGATACCGCAAGACGTTTCTGTAGATTGGGCACAGCGCTCTGCAGGGTGTTAGCAGAGACTTTCCCGGGACAGTGAAACCCTATGTCAGAGACACTGAGAAGAAGCCCCAATGTTCCCTCCAGGCACTTTCAGTGTGGGTGCCTTCTCCACGTGGTTCCTGGTTTCCCTGCAGCGCTGAAGAGAATGTTAGCAAAGAGGTAACCGGGACAGCGAAAACAGTACTCAAAGACAGGGAGAGCAAGCTCTCTCTTGGCACTTTGGATGTGGGACATACAGCGAGATGTTTGCTGCTTTTGCGTTTGGCTGTTGGGAGATTTACAGCACAAAGATATCTAGTTGATTTGAAGCAGTTGCGAGAAAGTCTAAACATAATCGCCACTTCTCCCTCCTGGCACTTTCCATGTGGGAGATATAGCAGGATGTATATTGGTTTTGAGGACAACTCAATGGACAGTGTAGGGAGAAAAGTTCCTGGCTCCTTGAATGCCGTTCCTGGAGACACTGCGATCAATGTGGGAGATATGTCAAGATGTGTGTTTGTTTTGAGGACGGCTCTCTGGAGAGTCTTAGCAAAGAGGTCACAGGGATAATCAGAGCAATTCTCAGAGACACTGAGAACAAGCTCGACAATTCCCTCCTGGCACTTTCCCTGTAGGAGATACCGCAAGACGTTTCTGTAGATTGGGCACAGCGCTCTGCAGGGTGTTAGCAGAGACTTTCCCGGGACAGTGAAACCCTATGTCAGAGACACTGAGAAGAAGCCCCAATGTTCCCTCCAGGCACTTTCAGTGTGGGTGCCTTCTCCACGTGGTTCCTGGTTTCCCTGCAGCGCTGAAGAGAATGTTAGCAAAGAGGTAACCGGGACAGCGAAAACAGTACTCAAAGACAGGGAGAGCAAGCTCTCTCTTGGCACTTTGGATGTGGGACATACAGCGAGATGTTTGCTGCTTTTGCGTTTGGCTGTTGGGAGATTTACAGCACAAAGATATCTAGTTGATTTGAAGCAGTTCCGAGAAAGTCTAAACATAATCGCCACTTCTCCCTCCTGGCACTTTCCATGTGGGAGATATAGCAGGATGTATATTGGTTTTGAGGACAACTCAATGGACAGTGTAGGGAGAAAAGTTCCTGGCTCCTTGAATGCCGTTCCTGGAGACACTGCGATCAATGTGGGAGATATGTCAAGATGTGTGTTTGTTTTGAGGACGGCTCTCTGGAGAGTCTTAGCAAAGAGGTCACAGGGATAATCAGAGCAATTCTCAGAGACACTGAGAACAAGCTCGACAATTCCCTCCTGGCACTTTCCCTGTAGGAGATACCGCAAGACGTTTCTGTAGATTGGGCACAGCGCTCTGCAGGGTGTTAGCAGAGACTTTCCCGGGACAGTGAAACCCTATGTCAGAGACACTGAGAAGAAGCCCCAATGTTCCCTCCAGGCACTTTCAGTGTGGGTGCCTTCTCCACGTGGTTCCTGGTTTCCCTGCAGCGCTGAAGAGAATGTTAGCAAAGAGGTAACCGGGACAGCGAAAACAGTACTCAAAGACAGGGAGAGCAAGCTCTCTCTTGGCACTTTGGATGTGGGACATACAGCGAGATGTTTGCTGCTTTTGCGTTTGGCTGTTGGGAGATTTACAGCACAAAGATATCTAGTTGATTTGAAGCAGTTCCGAGAAAGTCTAAACATAATCGCCACTTCTCCCTCCTGGCACTTTCCATGTGGGAGATATAGCAGGATGTATATTGGTTTTGAGGACAACTCAATGGACAGTGTAGGGAGAAAAGTTCCTGGCTCCTTGAATGCCGTTCCTGGAGACACTGCGATCAATGTGGGAGATATGTCAAGATGTGTGTTTGTTTTGAGGACGGCTCTCTGGAGAGTCTTAGCAAAGAGGTCACAGGGATAATCAGAGCAATTCTCAGAGACACTGAGAACAAGCTCGACAATTCCCTCCTGGCACTTTCCCTGTAGGAGATACCGCAAGACGTTTCTGTAGATTGGGCACAGCGCTCTGCAGGGTGTTAGCAGAGACTTTCCCGGGACAGTGAAACCCTATGTCAGAGACACTGAGAAGAAGCCCCAATGTTCCCTCCAGGCACTTTCAGTGTGGGTGCCTTCTCCACGTGGTTCCTGGTTTCCCTGCAGCGCTGAAGAGAATGTTAGCAAAGAGGTAACCGGGACAGCGAAAACAGTACTCAAAGACAGGGAGAGCAAGCTCTCTCTTGGCACTTTGGATGTGGGACATACAGCGAGATGTTTGCTGCTTTTGCGTTTGGCTGTTGGGAGATTTACAGCACAAAGATATCTAGTTGATTTGAAGCAGTTCCGAGAAAGTCTAAACATAATCGCCACTTCTCCCTCCTGGCACTTTCCATGTGGGAGATATAGCAGGATGTATATTGGTTTTGAGGACAACTCAATGGACAGTGTAGGGAGAAAAGTTCCTGGCTCCTTGAATGCCGTTCCTGGAGACACTGCGATCAATGTGGGAGATATGTCAAGATGTGTGTTGGTTTTGAGGACGGCTCTCTGGAGAGTCTTAGCAAAGAGGTCACAGGGATAATCAGAGCAATTCTCAGAGACACTGAGAACAAGCTCGACAATTCCCTCCTGGCACTTTCCCTGTAGGAGATACCGCAAGACGTTTCTGTAGATTGGGCACAGCGCTCTGCAGGGTGTTAGCAGAGACTTTCCCGGGACAGTGAAACCCTATGTCAGAGACACTGAGAAGAAGCCCCAATGTTCCCTCCAGGCACTTTCAGTGTGGGTGCCTTCTCCACGTGGTTCCTGGTTTCCCTGCAGCGCTGAAGAGAATGTTAGCAAAGAGGTAACCGGGACAGCGAAAACAGTACTCAAAGACAGGGAGAGCAAGCTCTCTCTTGGCACTTTGGATGTGGGACATACAGCGAGATGTTTGCTGCTTTTGCGTTTGGCTGTTGGGAGATTTACAGCACAAAGATATCTAGTTGATTTGAAGCAGTTCCGAGAAAGTCTAAACATAATCGCCACTTCTCCCTCCTGGCACTTTCCATGTGGGAGATATAGCAGGATGTATATTGGTTTTGAGGACAACTCAATGGACAGTGTAGGGAGAAAAGTTCCTGGCTCCTTGAATGCCGTTCCTGGAGACACTGCGATCAATGTGGGAGATATGTCAAGATGTGTGTTGGTTTTGAGGACGGCTCTCTGGAGAGTCTTAGCAAAGAGGTCACACAGATAATCAGAGCAATTCTCAGAGACACTGAGAACAAGCTCGACAATTCCCTCCTGGCACTTTCCCTGTAGGAGATACCGCAAGACGTTTCTGTAGATTGGGCACAGCGCTCTGCAGGGTGTTAGCAGAGACTTTCCCGGGACAGTGAAACCCTATGTCAGAGACACTGAGAAGAAGCCCCAATGTTCCCTCCAGGCACTTTCAGGGTGGGTGCCTTCTCCACGTGGTTCCTGGTTTCCCTGCAGCGCTGAAGAGAATGTTAGCAAAGAGGTAACCGGGACAGCGAAAACAGTACTCAAAGACAGGGAGAGCAAGCTCTCTCTTGGCACTTTGGATGTGGGACATACAGCGAGATGTTTGCTGCTTTTGCGTTTGGCTGTTGGGAGATTTACAGCACAAAGATATCTAGTTGATTTGAAGCAGTTCCGAGAAAGTCTAAACATAATCGCCACTTCTCCCTCCTGGCACTTTCCATGTGGGAGATATAGCAGGATGTATATTGGTTTTGAGGACAACTCAATGGACAGTGTAGGGAGAAAAGTTCCTGGCTCCTTGAATGCCGTTCCTGGAGACACTGCGATCAATGTGGGAGATATGTCAAGATGTGTGTTTGTTTTGAGGACGGCTCTGTGGAGAGTCTTAGCAAAGAGGTCACAGGGATAATCAGAGCAATTCTCAGAGACACTGAGAACAAGCTCGACAATTCCCTCCTGGCACTTTCCCTGTAGGAGATACCTCAAGACGTTTCTGTAGATTGGGCACAGCGCTCTGCAGGGTGTTAGCAGAGACTTTCCCGGGACAGTGAAACCCTATGTCAGAGACACTGAGAAGAAGCCCCAATGTTCCCTCCAGGCACTTTCAGTGTGGGTGCCTTCTCCACGTGGTTCCTGGTTTCCCTGCAGCGCTGAAGAGAATGTTAGCAAAGAGGTAACCGGGACAGCGAAAACAGTACTCAAAGACAGGGAGAGCAAGCTCTCTCTTGGCACTTTGGATGTGGGACATACAGCGAGATGTTTGCTGCTTTTGCGTTTGGCTGTTGGGAGATTTACAGCACAAAGATATCTAGTTGATTTGAAGCAGTTCCGAGAAAGTCTAAACATAATCGCCACTTCTCCCTCCTGGCACTTTCCATGTGGGAGATATAGCAGGATGTATATTGGTTTTGAGGACAACTCAATGGACAGTGTAGGGAGAAAAGTTCCTGGCTCCTTGAATGCCGTTCCTGGAGACACTGCGATCAATGTGGGAGATATGTCAAGATGTGTGTTGGTTTTGAGGACGGCTCTCTGGAGAGTCTTAGCAAAGAGGTCACACAGATAATCAGAGCAATTCTCAGAGACACTGAGAACAAGCTCGACAATTCCCTCCTGGCACTTTCCCTGTAGGAGATACCGCAAGACGTTTCTGTAGATTGGGCACAGCGCTCTGCAGGGTGTTAGCAGAGACTTTCCCGGGACAGTGAAACCCTATGTCAGAGACACTGAGAAGAAGCCCCAATGTTCCCTCCAGGCACTTTCAGTGTGGGTGCCTTCTCCACGTGGTTCCTGGTTTCCCTGCAGCGCTGAAGAGAATGTTAGCAAAGAGGTAACCGGGACAGCGAAAACAGTACTCAAAGACAGGGAGAGCAAGCTCTCTCTTGGCACTTTGGATGTGGGACATACAGCGAGATGTTTGCTGCTTTTGCGTTTGGCTGTTGGGAGATTTACAGCACAAAGATATCTAGTTGATTTGAAGCAGTTCCGAGAAAGTCTAAACATAATCGCCACTTCTCCCTCCTGGCACTTTCCATGTGGGAGATATAGCAGGATGTATATTGGTTTTGAGGACAACTCAATGGACAGTGTAGGGAGAAAAGTTCCTGGCTCCTTGAATGCCGTTCCTGGAGACACTGCGATCAATGTGGGAGATATGTCAAGATGTGTGTTGGTTTTGAGGACGGCTCTGTGGAGAGTCTTAGCAAAGAGGTCACAGGGATAATCAGAGCAATTCTCAGAGACACTGAGAACAAGCTCGACAATTCCCTCCTGGCACTTTCCCTGTAGGAGATACCGCAAGACGTTTCTGTAGATTGGGCACAGCGCTCTGCAGGGTGTTAGCAGAGACTTTCCCGAGACAGTGAAACCCTATGTCAGAGACACTGAGAAGAAGCCCCAATGTTCCCTCCAGGCACTTTCAGTGTGGGTGCCTTCTCCACGTGGTTCCTGGTTTCCCTGCAGCGCTGAAGAGAATGTTAGCAAAGAGGTAACCGGGACAGTGAAAACAGTACTCAAAGACAGGGAGAGCAAGCTCTCTCTTGGCACTTTGGATGTGGGACATACAGCGAGATGTTTGCTGCTTTTGCGTTTGGCTGTTGGGAGATTTACAGCACAAAGATATCTAGTTGATTTGAAGCAGTTCCGAGAAAGTCTAAACATAATCGCCACTTCTCCCTCCTGGCACTTTCCATGTGGGAGATATAGCAGGATGTATATTGGTTTTGAGGACAACTCAATGGACAGTGTAGGGAGAAAAGTTCCTGGCTCCTTGAATGCCGTTCCTGGAGACACTGCGATCAATGTGGGAGATATGTCAAGATGTGTGTTTGTTTTGAGGACGGCTCTCTGGAGAGTCTTAGCAAAGAGGTCACAGGGATAATCAGAGCAATTCTCAGAGACACTGAGAACAAGCTCGACAATTCCCTCCTGGCACTTTCCCTGTAGGAGATACCGCAAGACGTTTCTGTAGATTGGGCACAGCGCTCTGCAGGGTGTTAGCAGAGACTTTCCCGGGACAGTGAAACCCTATGTCAGAGACACTGAGAAGAAGCCCCAGTGTTCCCTCCAGGCACTTTCAGTGTGGGTGCCTTCTCCACGTGGTTCCTGGTTTCCCTGCAGCGCTGAAGAGAATGTTAGCAAAGAGGTAACCGGGACAGTGAAAACAGTACTCAAAGACAGGGAGAGCAAGCTCTCTCTTGGCACTTTGGATGTGGGACATACAGCGAGATGTTTGCTGCTTTTGCGTTTGGCTGTTGGGAGATTTACAGCACAAAGATATCTAGTTGATTTGAAGCAGTTCCGAGAAAGTCTAAACATAATCGCCACTTCTCCCTCCTGGCACTTTCCATGTGGGAGATATAACAGGATGTATATTGGTTTTGAGGACAACTCAATGGACAGTGTAGGGAGAAAAGTTCCTGGCTCCTTGAATGCCGTTCCTGGAGACACTGCGATCAATGTGGGAGATATGTCAAGATGTGTGTTTGTTTTGAGGACGGCTCTCTGGAGAGTCTTAGCAAAGAGGTCACAGGGATAATCAGAGCAATTCTCAGAGACACTGAGAACAAGCTCGACAATTCCCTCCTGGCACTTTCCCTGTAGGAGATACCGCAAGACGTTTCTGTAGATTGGGCACAGCGCTCTGCAGGGTGTTAGCAGAGACTTTCCCGGGACAGTGAAACCCTATGTCAGAGACACTGAGAAGAAGCCCCAGTGTTCCCTCCAGGCACTTTCAGTGTGGGTGCCTTCTCCACGTGGTTCCTGGTTTCCCTGCAGCGCTGAAGAGAATGTTAGCAAAGAGGTAACCGGGACAGTGAAAACAGTACTCAAAGACAGGGAGAGCAAGCTCTCTCTTGGCACTTTGGATGTGGGACATACAGCGAGATGTTTGCTGCTTTTGCGTTTGGCTGTTGGGAGATTTACAGCACAAAGATATCTAGTTGATTTGAAGCAGTTCCGAGAAAGTCTAAACATAATCGCCACTTCTCCCTCCTGGCACTTTCCATGTGGGAGATATAGCAGGATGTATATTGGTTTTGAGGACAACTCAATGGACAGTGTAGGGAGAAAAGTTCCTGGCTCCTTGAATGCCGTTCCTGGAGACACTGCGATCAATGTGGGAGATATGTCAAGATGTGTGTTTGTTTTGAGGACGGCTCTGTGGAGAGTCTTAGCAAAGAGGTCACAGGGATAATCAGAGCAATTCTCAGAGACACTGAGAACAAGCTCGACAATTCCCTCCTGGCACTTTCCCTGTAGGAGATACCGCAAGATGTTTCTGTAGATTGGGCACAGCGCTCTGCAGGGTGTTGGCAGAGACTTTCCCGGGACAGTGAAACCCTATGTCAGAGACACTGAGAAGAAGCCCCAGTGTTCCCTCCAGGCACTTTCAGTGTGGGTGCCTTCTCCACGTGGTTCCTGGTTTCCCTGCAGCGCTGAAGAGAATGTTAGCAAAGAGGTAACCGGGACAGTGAAAACAGTACTCAAAGACAGGGAGAGCAAGCTCTCTCTTGGCACTTTGGATGTGGGACATACAGCGAGATGTTTGCTGCTTTTGCGTTTGGCTGTTGGGAGATTTACAGCACAAAGATATCTAGTTGATTTGAAGCAGTTCCGAGAAAGTCTAAACATAATCGCCACTTCTCCCTCCTGGCACTTTCCATGTGGGAGATATAGCAGGATGTATATTGGTTTTGAGGACAACTCAATGGACAGTGTAGGGAGAAAAGTTCCTGGCTCCTTGAATGCCGTTCCTGGAGGCACTGCGATCAATGTGGGAGATATGTCAAGATGTGTGTTGGTTTTGAGGACGGCTCTCTGGAGAGTCTTAGCAAAGAGGTCACAGGGATAATCAGAGCAATTCTCAGAGACACTGAGAACAAGCTCGACAATTCCCTCCTGGCACTTTCCCTGTAGGAGATACCGCAAGACGTTTCTGTAGATTGGGCACAGCGCTCTGCAGGGTGTTAGCAGAGACTTTCCCGGGACAGTGAAACCCTATGTCAGAGACACTGAGAAGAAGCCCCAATGTTCCCTCCAGGCACTTTCAGTGTGGGTGCCTTCTCCACGTGGTTCCTGGTTTCCCTGCAGCGCTGAAGAGAATGTTAGCAAAGAGGTAACCGGGACAGCGAAAACAGTACTCAAAGACAGGGAGAGCAAGCTCTCTCTTGGCACTTTGGATGTGGGACATACAGCGAGATGTTTGCTGCTTTTGCGTTTGGCTGTTGGGAGATTTACAGCACAAAGATATCTAGTTGATTTGAAGCAGTTCCGAGAAAGTCTAAACATAATCGCCACTTCTCCCTCCTGGCACTTTCCATGTGGGAGATATAGCAGGATGTATATTGGTTTTGAGGACAACTCAATGGACAGTGTAGGGAGAAAAGTTCCTGGCTCCTTGAATGCCGTTCCTGGAGACACTGCGATCAATGTGGGAGATATGTCAAGATGTGTGTTTGTTTTGAGGACGGCTCTCTGGAGAGTCTTAGCAAAGAGGTCACAGGGATAATCAGAGCAATTCTCAGAGACACTGAGAACAAGCTCGACAATTCCCTCCTGGCACTTTCCCTGTAGGAGATACCGCAAGACGTTTCTGTAGATTGGGCACAGCGCTCTGCAGGGTGTTAGCAGAGACTTTCCCGGGACAGTGAAACCCTATGTCAGAGACACTGAGAAGAAGCCCCAATGTTCCCTCCAGGCACTTTCAGTGTGGGTGCCTTCTCCACGTGGTTCCTGGTTTCCCTGCAGCGCTGAAGAGAATGTTAGCAAAGAGGTAACCGGGACAGCGAAAACAGTACTCAAAGACAGGGAGAGCAAGCTCTCTCTTGGCACTTTGGATGTGGGACATACAGCGAGATGTTTGCTGCTTTTGCGTTTGGCTGTTGGGAGATTTACAGCACAAAGATATCTAGTTGATTTGAAGCAGTTCCGAGAAAGTCTAAACATAATCGCCACTTCTCCCTCCTGGCACTTTCCATGTGGGAGATATAGCAGGATGTATATTGGTTTTGAGGACAACTCAATGGACAGTGTAGGGAGAAAAGTTCCTGGCTCCTTGAATGCCGTTCCTGGAGACACTGCGATCAATGTGGGAGATATGTCAAGATGTGTGTTTGTTTTGAGGACGGCTCTCTGGAGAGTCTTAGCAAAGAGGTCACAGGGATAATCAGAGCAATTCTCAGAGACACTGAGAACAAGCTCGACAATTCCCTCCTGGCACTTTCCCTGTAGGAGATACCGCAAGACGTTTCTGTAGATTGGGCACAGCGCTCTGCAGGGTGTTAGCAGAGACTTTCCCGGGACAGTGAAACCCTATGTCAGAGACACTGAGAAGAAGCCCCAATGTTCCCTCCAGGCACTTTCAGTGTGGGTGCCTTCTCCACGTGGTTCCTGGTTTCCCTGCAGCGCTGAAGAGAATGTTAGCAAAGAGGTAACCGGGACAGTGAAAACAGTACTCAAAGACAGGGAGAGCAAGCTCTCTCTTGGCACTTTGGATGTGGGACATACAGCGAGATGTTTGCTGCTTTTGCGTTTGGCTGTTGGGAGATTTACAGCACAAAGATATCTAGTTGATTTGAAGCAGTTCCGAGAAAGTCTAAACATAATCGCCACTTCTCCCTCCTGGCACTTTCCATGTGGGAGATATAGCAGGATGTATATTGGTTTTGAGGACAACTCAAGGGACAGTGTAGGGAGAAAAGTTCCTGGCTCCTTGAATGCCGTTCCTGGAGACACTGCGATCAATGTGGGAGATATGTCAAGATGTGTGTTTGTTTTGAGGACGGCTCTCTGGAGAGTCTTAGCAAAGAGGTCACAGGGATAATCAGAGCAATTCTCAGAGACACTGAGAACAAGCTCGACAATTCCCTCCTGGCACTTTCCCTGTAGGAGATACCGCAAGACGTTTCTGTAGATTGGGCACAGCGCTCTGCAGGGTGTTAGCAGAGGCTTTCCCGGGACAGTGAAACCCTATGTCAGAGACACTGAGAAGAAGCCCCAATGTTCCCTCCAGGCACTTTCAGTGTGGGTGCCTTCTCCACGTGGTTCCTGGTTTCCCTGCAGCGCTGAAGAGAATGTTAGCAAAGAGGTAACCGGGACAGCGAAAACAGTACTCAAAGACAGGGAGAGCAAGCTCTCTCTTGGCACTTTGGATGTGGGACATACAGCGAGATGTTTGCTGCTTTTGCGTTTGGCTGTTGGGAGATTTACAGCACAAAGATATCTAGTTGATTTGAAGCAGTTCCGAGAAAGTCTAAACATAATCGCCACTTCTCCCTCCTGGCACTTTCCATGTGGGAGATATAGCAGGATGTATATTGGTTTTGAGGACAACTCAATGGACAGTGTAGGGAGAAAAGTTCCTGGCTCCTTGAATGCCGTTCCTGGAGACACTGCGATCAATGTGGGAGATATGTCAAGATGTGTGTTTGTTTTGAGGACGGCTCTCTGGAGAGTCTTAGCAAAGAGGTCACAGGGATAATCAGAGCAATTCTCAGAGACACTGAGAACAAGCTCGACAATTCCCTCCTGGCACTTTCCCTGTAGGAGATACCGCAAGACGTTTCTGTAGATTGGGCACAGCGCTCTGCAGGGTGTTAGCAGAGACTTTCCCGGGACAGTGAAACCCTATGTCAGAGACACTGAGAAGAAGCCCCAATGTTCCCTCCAGGCACTTTCAGGGTGGGTGCCTTCTCCACGTGGTTCCTGGTTTCCCTGCAGCGCTGAAGAGAATGTTAGCAAAGAGGTAACCGGGACAGCGAAAACAGTACTCAAAGACAGGGAGAGCAAGCTCTCTCTTGGCACTTTGGATGTGGGACATACAGCGAGATGTTTGCTGCTTTTGCGTTTGGCTGTTGGGAGATTTACAGCACAAAGATATCTAGTTGATTTGAAGCAGTTCCGAGAAAGTCTAAACATAATCGCCACTTCTCCCTCCTGGCACTTTCCATGTGGGAGATATAGCAGGATGTATATTGGTTTTGAGGACAACTCAATGGACAGTGTAGGGAGAAAAGTTCCTGGCTCCTTGAATGCCGTTCCTGGAGACACTGCGATCAATGTGGGAGATATGTCAAGATGTGTGTTTGTTTTGAGGACGGCTCTCTGGAGAGTCTTAGCAAAGAGGTCACACAGATAATCAGAGCAATTCTCAGAGACACTGAGAACAAGCTCGACAATTCCCTCCTGGCACTTTCCCTGTAGGAGATACCGCAAGACGTTTCTGTAGATTGGGCACAGCGCTCTGCAGGGTGTTAGCAGAGACTTTCCCGGGACAGTGAAACCCTATGTCAGAGACACTGAGAAGAAGCCCCAATGTTCCCTCCAGGCACTTTCAGTGTGGGTGCCTTCTCCACGTGGTTCCTGGTTTCCCTGCAGCGCTGAAGAGAATGTTAGCAAAGAGGTAACCGGGACAGCGAAAACAGTACTCAAAGACAGGGAGAGCAAGCTCTCTCTTGGCACTTTGGATGTGGGACATACAGCGAGATGTTTGCTGCTTTTGCGTTTGGCTGTTGGGAGATTTACAGCACAAAGATATCTAGTTGATTTGAAGCAGTTCCGAGAAAGTCTAAACATAATCGCCACTTCTCCCTCCTGGCACTTTCCATGTGGGAGATATAGCAGGATGTATATTGGTTTTGAGGACAACTCAATGGAGAGTGTAGGGAGAAAAGTTCCTGGCTCCTTGAATGCCGTTCCTGGAGACACTGCGATCAATGTGGGAGATATGTCAAGATGTGTGTTGGTTTTGAGGACGGCTCTCTGGAGAGTCTTAGCAAAGAGGTCACAGGGATAATCAGAGCAATTCTCAGAGACACTGAGAACACACTGAGAACAAGCTCGACAATTCCCTCCTGGCACTTTCCCTGTAGGAGATACCGCAAGACGTTTCTGTAGATTGGGCACAGCGCTCTGCAGGGTGTTAGCAGAGACTTTCCCGGGACAGTGAAACCCTATGTCAGAGACACTGAGAAGAAGCCCCAATGTTCCCTCCAGGCACTTTCAGTGTGGGTGCCTTCTCCACGTGGTTCCTGGTTTCCCTGCAGCGCTGAAGAGAATGTTAGCAAAGAGGTAACCGGGACAGTGAAAACAGTACTCAAAGACAGGGAGAGCAAGCTCTCTCTTGGCACTTTGGATGTGGGACATACAGCGAGATGTTTGCTGCTTTTGCGTTTGGCTGTTGGGAGATTTACAGCACAAAGATATCTAGTTGATTTGAAGCAGTTCCGAGAAAGTCTAAACATAATCGCCACTTCTCCCTCCTGGCACTTTCCATGTGGGAGATATAGCAGGATGTATATTGGTTTTGAGGACAACTCAAGGGACAGTGTAGGGAGAAAAGTTCCTGGCTCCTTGAATGCCGTTCCTGGAGACACTGCGATCAATGTGGGAGATATGTCAAGATGTGTGTTTGTTTTGAGGACGGCTCTCTGGAGAGTCTTAGCAAAGAGGTCACAGGGATAATCAGAGCAATTCTCAGAGACACTGAGAACAAGCTCGACAATTCCCTCCTGGCACTTTCCCTGTAGGAGATACCGCAAGACGTTTCTGTACATTGGGCACAGCGCTCTGCACGGTGTTAGCAGAGACTTTCCCGGGACAGTGAAACCCTATGTCAGAGACACTGAGAAGAAGCCCCAGTGTTCCCTCCAGGCACTTTCAGGGTGGGTGCCTTCTCCACGTGGTTCCTGGTTTCCCTGCAGCGCTGAAGAGAATGTTAGCAAAGAGGTAACCGGGACAGTGAAAACAGTACTCAAAGACAGGGAGAGCAAGCTCTCTCTTGGCACTTTGGATGTGGGACATACAGCGAGATGTTTGCTGCTTTTGCGTTTGGCTGTTGGGAGATTTACAGCACAAAGATATCTAGTTGATTTGAAGCAGTTCCGAGAAAGTCTAAACATAATCCCCACTTCTCCCTCCTGGCACTTTCCATGTGGGAGATATAGCAGGATGTATATTGGTTTTGAGGACAACTCAAGGGACAGTGTAGGGAGAAAAGTTCCTGGCTCCTTGAATGCCGTTCCTGGAGACACTGCGATCAATGTGGGAGATATGTCAAGATGTGTGTTGGTTTTGAGGACGGCTCTCTGGAGAGTCTTAGCAAAGAGGTCACAGGGATAATCAGAGCAATTCTCAGAGACACTGAGAACAAGCTCGACAATTCCCTCCTGGCACTTTCCCTGTAGGAGATACCGCAAGACGTTTCTGTAGATTGGGCACAGCGCTCTGCAGGGTGTTAGCAGAGACTTTCCCGGGACAGTGAAACCCTATGTCAGAGACACTGAGAAGAAGCCCCAATGTTCCCTCCAGGCACTTTCAGTGTGGGTGCCTTCTCCACGTGGTTCCTGGTTTCCCTGCAGCGCTGAAGAGAATGTTAGCAAAGAGGTAACCGGGACAGTGAAAACAGTACTCAAAGACAGGGAGAGCAAGCTCTCTCTTGGCACTTTGGATGTGGGACATACAGCGAGATGTTTGCTGCTTTTGCGTTTGGCTGTTGGGAGATTTACAGCACAAAGATATCTAGTTGATTTGAAGCAGTTCCGAGAAAGTCTAAACATAATCGCCACTTCTCCCTCCTGGCACTTTCCATGTGGGAGATATAGCAGGATGTATATTGGTTTTGAGGACAACTCAAGGGACAGTGTAGGGAGAAAAGTTCCTGGCTCCTTGAATGCCGTTCCTGGAGACACTGCGATCAATGTGGGAGATATGTCAAGATGTGTGTTTGTTTTGAGGACGGCTCTCTGGAGAGTCTTAGCAAAGAGGTCACAGGGATAATCAGAGCAATTCTCAGAGACACTGAGAACAAGCTCGACAATTCCCTCCTGGCACTTTCCCTGTAGGAGATACCGCAAGACGTTTCTGTAGATTGGGCACAGCGCTCTGCAGGGTGTTAGCAGAGACTTTCCCGGGACAGTGAAACCCTATGTCAGAGACACTGAGAAGAAGCCCCAATGTTCCCTCCAGGCACTTTCAGTGTGGGTGCCTTCTCCACGTGGTTCCTGGTTTCCCTGCAGCGCTGAAGAGAATGTTAGCAAAGAGGTAACCGGGACAGTGAAAACAGTACTCAAAGACAGGGAGAGCAAGCTCTCTCTTGGCACTTTGGATGTGGGACATACAGCGAGATGTTTGCTGCTTTTGCGTTTGGCTGTTGGGAGATTTACAGCACAAAGATATCTAGTTGATTTGAAGCAGTTCCGAGAAAGTCTAAACATAATCGCCACTTCTCCCTCCTGGCACTTTCCATGTGGGAGATATAACAGGATGTATATTGGTTTTGAGGACAACTCAATGGACAGTGTAGGGAGAAAAGTTCCTGGCTCCTTGAATGCCGTTCCTGGAGACACTGCGATCAATGTGGGAGATATGTCAAGATGTGTGTTTGTTTTGAGGACGGCTCTCTGGAGAGTCTTAGCAAAGAGGTCACAGGGATAATCAGAGCAATTCTCAGAGACACTGAGAACAAGCTCGACAATTCCCTCCTGGCACTTTCCCTGTAGGAGATACCGCAAGACGTTTCTGTAGATTGGGCACAGCGCTCTGCAGGGTGTTAGCAGAGACTTTCCCGGGACAGTGAAACCCTATGTCAGAGACACTGAGAAGAAGCCCCAGTGTTCCCTCCAGGCACTTTCAGTGTGGGTGCCTTCTCCACGTGGTTCCTGGTTTCCCTGCAGCGCTGAAGAGAATGTTAGCAAAGAGGTAACCGGGACAGTGAAAACAGTACTCAAAGACAGGGAGAGCAAGCTCTCTCTTGGCACTTTGGGTGTGGGACATACAGCGAGATGTTTGCTGCTTTTGCGTTTGGCTGTTGGGAGATTTACAGCACAAAGATATCTAGTTGATTTGAAGCAGTTCCGAGAAAGTCTAAACATAATCGCCACTTCTCCCTCCTGGCACTTTCCATGTGGGAGATATAGCAGGATGTATATTGGTTTTGAGGACAACTCAATGGACAGTGTAGGGAGAAAAGTTCCTGGCTCCTTGAATGCCGTTCCTGGAGACACTGCGATCAATGTGGGAGATATGTCAAGATGTGTGTTGGTTTTGAGGACGGCTCTCTGGAGAGTCTTAGCAAAGAGGTCACAGGGATAATCAGAGCAATTCTCAGAGACACTGAGAACAAGCTCGACAATTCCCTCCTGGCACTTTCCCTGTAGGAGATACCGCAAGACGTTTCTGTAGATTGGGCACAGCGCTCTGCAGGGTGTTAGCAGAGACTTTCCCGGGACAGTGAAACCCTATGTCAGAGACACTGAGAAGAAGCCCCAGTGTTCCCTCCAGGCACTTTCAGTGTGGGTGCCTTCTCCACGTGGTTCCTGGTTTCCCTGCAGCGCTGAAGAGAATGTTAGCAAAGAGGTAACCGGGACAGTGAAAACAGTACTCAAAGAGAGGGAGAGCAAGCTCTCTCTTGGCACTTTGGGTGTGGGACATACAGCGAGATGTTTGCTGCTTTTGCGTTTGGCTGTTGGGAGATTTACAGCACAAAGATATCTAGTTGATTTGAAGCAGTTCCGAGAAAGTCTAAACATAATCGCCACTTCTCCCTCCTGGCACTTTCCATGTGGGAGATATAGCAGGATGTATATTGGTTTTGAGGACAACTCAATGGACAGTGTAGGGAGAAAAGTTCCTGGCTCCTTGAATGCCGTTCCTGGAGACACTGCGATCAATGTGGGAGATATGTCAAGATGTGTGTTGGTTTTGAGGACGGCTCTCTGGAGAGTCTTAGCAAAGAGGTCACAGGGATAATCAGAGCAATTCTCAGAGACACTGAGAACAAGCTCGACAATTCCCTCCTGGCACTTTCCCTGTAGGAGATACCGCAAGACGTTTCTGTAGATTGGGCACAGCGCTCTGCAGGGTGTTAGCAGAGACTTTCCCGGGACAGTGAAACCCTATGTCAGAGACACTGAGAAGAAGCCCCAGTGTTCCCTCCAGGCACTTTCAGTGTGGGTGCCTTCTCCACGTGGTTCCTGGTTTCCCTGCAGCGCTGAAGAGAATGTTAGCAAAGAGGTAACCGGGACAGTGAAAACAGTACTCAAAGAGAGGGAGAGCAAGCTCTCTCTTGGCACTTTGGATGTGGGACATACAGCGAGATGTTTGCTGCTTTTGCGTTTGGCTGTTGGGAGATTTACAGCACAAAGATATCTAGTTGATTTGAAGCAGTTCCGAGAAAGTCTAAACATAATCGCCACTTCTCCCTCCTGGCACTTTCCATGTGGGAGATATAGCAGGATGTATATTGGTTTTGAGGACAACTCAATGGAGAGTGTAGGGAGAAAAGTTCCTGGCTCCTTGAATGCCGTTCCTGGAGACACTGCGATCAATGTGGGAGATATGTCAAGATGTGTGTTTGTTTTGAGGACGGCTCTCTGGAGAGTCTTAGCAAAGAGGTCACAGGGATAATCAGAGCAATTCTCAGAGACACTGAGAACAAGCTCGACAATTCCCTCCTGGCACTTTCCCTGTAGGAGATACCGCAAGACGTTTCTGTAGATTGGGCACAGCGCTCTGCAGGGTGTTAGCAGAGACTTTCCCGGGACAGTGAAACCCTATGTCAGAGACACTGAGAAGAAGCCCCAGTGTTCCCTCCAGGCACTTTCAGTGTGGGTGCCTTCTCCACGTGGTTCCTGGTTTCCCTGCAGCGCTGAAGAGAATGTTAGCAAAGAGGTAACCGGGACAGTGAAAACAGTACTCAAAGACAGGGAGAGCAAGCTCTCTCTTGGCACTTTGGATGTGGGACATACAGCGAGATGTTTGCTGCTTTTGCGTTTGGCTGTTGGGAGATTTACAGCACAAAGATATCTAGTTGATTTGAAGCAGTTCCGAGAAAGTCTAAACATAATCGCCACTTCTCCCTCCTGGCACTTTCCATGTGGGAGATATAGCAGGATGTATATTGGTTTTGAGGACAACTCAATGGACAGTGTAGGGAGAAAAGTTCCTGGCTCCTTGAATGCCGTTCCTGGAGACACTGCGATCAATGTGGGAGATATGTCAAGATGTGTGTTGGTTTTGAGGACGGCTCTCTGGAGAGTCTTAGCAAAGAGGTCACAGGGATAATCAGAGCAATTCTCAGAGACACTGAGAACACACTGAGAACAAGCTCGACAATTCCCTCCTGGCACTTTCCCTGTAGGAGATACCGCAAGACGTTTCTGTAGATTGGGCACAGCGCTCTGCAGGGTGTTAGCAGAGACTTTCCCGGGACAGTGAAACCCTATGTCAGAGACACTGAGAAGAAGCCCCAATGTTCCCTCCAGGCACTTTCAGTGTGGGTGCCTTCTCCACGTGGTTCCTGGTTTCCCTGCAGCGCTGAAGAGAATGTTAGCAAAGAGGTAACCGGGACAGTGAAAACAGTACTCAAAGACAGGGAGAGCAAGCTCTCTCTTGGCACTTTGGATGTGGGACATACAGCGAGATGTTTGCTGCTTTTGCGTTTGGCTGTTGGGAGATTTACAGCACAAAGATATCTAGTTGATTTGAAGCAGTTCCGAGAAAGTCTAAACATAATCGCCACTTCTCCCTCCTGGCACTTTCCATGTGGGAGATATAGCAGGATGTATATTGGTTTTGAGGACAACTCAAGGGACAGTGTAGGGAGAAAAGTTCCTGGCTCCTTGAATGCCGTTCCTGGAGACACTGCGATCAATGTGGGAGATATGTCAAGATGTGTGTTTGTTTTGAGGACGGCTCTCTGGAGAGTCTTAGCAAAGAGGTCACAGGGATAATCAGAGCAATTCTCAGAGACACTGAGAACAAGCTCGACAATTCCCTCCTGGCACTTTCCCTGTAGGAGATACCGCAAGACGTTTCTGTACATTGGGCACAGCGCTCTGCACGGTGTTAGCAGAGACTTTCCCGGGACAGTGAAACCCTATGTCAGAGACACTGAGAAGAAGCCCCAGTGTTCCCTCCAGGCACTTTCAGGGTGGGTGCCTTCTCCACGTGGTTCCTGGTTTCCCTGCAGCGCTGAAGAGAATGTTAGCAAAGAGGTAACCGGGACAGTGAAAACAGTACTCAAAGACAGGGAGAGCAAGCTCTCTCTTGGCACTTTGGATGTGGGACATACAGCGAGATGTTTGCTGCTTTTGCGTTTGGCTGTTGGGAGATTTACAGCACAAAGATATCTAGTTGATTTGAAGCAGTTCCGAGAAAGTCTAAACATAATCCCCACTTCTCCCTCCTGGCACTTTCCATGTGGGAGATATAGCAGGATGTATATTGGTTTTGAGGACAACTCAAGGGACAGTGTAGGGAGAAAAGTTCCTGGCTCCTTGAATGCCGTTCCTGGAGACACTGCGATCAATGTGGGAGATATGTCAAGATGTGTGTTGGTTTTGAGGACGGCTCTCTGGAGAGTCTTAGCAAAGAGGTCACAGGGATAATCAGAGCAATTCTCAGAGACACTGAGAACAAGCTCGACAATTCCCTCCTGGCACTTTCCCTGTAGGAGATACCGCAAGACGTTTCTGTAGATTGGGCACAGCGCTCTGCAGGGTGTTAGCAGAGACTTTCCCGGGACAGTGAAACCCTATGTCAGAGACACTGAGAAGAAGCCCCAATGTTCCCTCCAGGCACTTTCAGTGTGGGTGCCTTCTCCACGTGGTTCCTGGTTTCCCTGCAGCGCTGAAGAGAATGTTAGCAAAGAGGTAACCGGGACAGTGAAAACAGTACTCAAAGACAGGGAGAGCAAGCTCTCTCTTGGCACTTTGGATGTGGGACATACAGCGAGATGTTTGCTGCTTTTGCGTTTGGCTGTTGGGAGATTTACAGCACAAAGATATCTAGTTGATTTGAAGCAGTTCCGAGAAAGTCTAAACATAATCGCCACTTCTCCCTCCTGGCACTTTCCATGTGGGAGATATAGCAGGATGTATATTGGTTTTGAGGACAACTCAAGGGACAGTGTAGGGAGAAAAGTTCCTGGCTCCTTGAATGCCGTTCCTGGAGACACTGCGATCAATGTGGGAGATATGTCAAGATGTGTGTTTGTTTTGAGGACGGCTCTCTGGAGAGTCTTAGCAAAGAGGTCACAGGGATAATCAGAGCAATTCTCAGAGACACTGAGAACAAGCTCGACAATTCCCTCCTGGCACTTTCCCTGTAGGAGATACCGCAAGACGTTTCTGTAGATTGGGCACAGCGCTCTGCAGGGTGTTAGCAGAGACTTTCCCGGGACAGTGAAACCCTATGTCAGAGACACTGAGAAGAAGCCCCAATGTTCCCTCCAGGCACTTTCAGTGTGGGTGCCTTCTCCACGTGGTTCCTGGTTTCCCTGCAGCGCTGAAGAGAATGTTAGCAAAGAGGTAACCGGGACAGTGAAAACAGTACTCAAAGACAGGGAGAGCAAGCTCTCTCTTGGCACTTTGGATGTGGGACATACAGCGAGATGTTTGCTGCTTTTGCGTTTGGCTGTTGGGAGATTTACAGCACAAAGATATCTAGTTGATTTGAAGCAGTTCCGAGAAAGTCTAAACATAATCGCCACTTCTCCCTCCTGGCACTTTCCATGTGGGAGATATAACAGGATGTATATTGGTTTTGAGGACAACTCAATGGACAGTGTAGGGAGAAAAGTTCCTGGCTCCTTGAATGCCGTTCCTGGAGACACTGCGATCAATGTGGGAGATATGTCAAGATGTGTGTTTGTTTTGAGGACGGCTCTCTGGAGAGTCTTAGCAAAGAGGTCACAGGGATAATCAGAGCAATTCTCAGAGACACTGAGAACAAGCTCGACAATTCCCTCCTGGCACTTTCCCTGTAGGAGATACCGCAAGACGTTTCTGTAGATTGGGCACAGCGCTCTGCAGGGTGTTAGCAGAGACTTTCCCGGGACAGTGAAACCCTATGTCAGAGACACTGAGAAGAAGCCCCAGTGTTCCCTCCAGGCACTTTCAGTGTGGGTGCCTTCTCCACGTGGTTCCTGGTTTCCCTGCAGCGCTGAAGAGAATGTTAGCAAAGAGGTAACCGGGACAGTGAAAACAGTACTCAAAGACAGGGAGAGCAAGCTCTCTCTTGGCACTTTGGATGTGGGACATACAGCGAGATGTTTGCTGCTTTTGCGTTTGGCTGTTGGGAGATTTACAGCACAAAGATATCTAGTTGATTTGAAGCAGTTCCGAGAAAGTCTAAACATAATCGCCACTTCTCCCTCCTGGCACTTTCCATGTGGGAGATATAGCAGGATGTATATTGGTTTTGAGGACAACTCAATGGACAGTGTAGGGAGAAAAGTTCCTGGCTCCTTGAATGCCGTTCCTGGAGACACTGCGATCAATGTGGGAGATATGTCAAGATGTGTGTTGGTTTTGAGGACGGCTCTCTGGAGAGTCTTAGCAAAGAGGTCACAGGGATAATCAGAGCAATTCTCAGAGACACTGAGAACAAGCTCGACAATTCCCTCCTGGCACTTTCCCTGTAGGAGATACCGCAAGACGTTTCTGTAGATTGGGCACAGCGCTCTGCAGGGTGTTAGCAGAGACTTTCCCGGGACAGTGAAACCCTATGTCAGAGACACTGAGAAGAAGCCCCAGTGTTCCCTCCAGGCACTTTCAGTGTGGGTGCCTTCTCCACGTGGTTCCTGGTTTCCCTGCAGCGCTGAAGAGAATGTTAGCAAAGAGGTAACCGGGACAGTGAAAACAGTACTCAAAGAGAGGGAGAGCAAGCTCTCTCTTGGCACTTTGGATGTGGGACATACAGCGAGATGTTTGCTGCTTTTGCGTTTGGCTGTTGGGAGATTTACAGCACAAAGATATCTAGTTGATTTGAAGCAGTTCCGAGAAAGTCTAAACATAATCGCCACTTCTCCCTCCTGGCACTTTCCATGTGGGAGATATAGCAGGATGTATATTGGTTTTGAGGACAACTCAATGGAGAGTGTAGGGAGAAAAGTTCCTGGCTCCTTGAATGCCGTTCCTGGAGACACTGCGATCAATGTGGGAGATATGTCAAGATGTGTGTTTGTTTTGAGGACGGCTCTCTGGAGAGTCTTAGCAAAGAGGTCACAGGGATAATCAGAGCAATTCTCAGAGACACTGAGAACAAGCTCGACAATTCCCTCCTGGCACTTTCCCTGTAGGAGATACCGCAAGACGTTTCTGTAGATTGGGCACAGCGCTCTGCAGGGTGTTAGCAGAGACTTTCCCGGGACAGTGAAACCCTATGTCAGAGACACTGAGAAGAAGCCCCAGTGTTCCCTCCAGGCACTTTCAGTGTGGGTGCCTTCTCCACGTGGTTCCTGGTTTCCCTGCAGCGCTGAAGAGAATGTTAGCAAAGAGGTAACCGGGACAGTGAAAACAGTACTCAAAGACAGGGAGAGCAAGCTCTCTCTTGGCACTTTGGATGTGGGACATACAGCGAGATGTTTGCTGCTTTTGCGTTTGGCTGTTGGGAGATTTACAGCACAAAGATATCTAGTTGATTTGAAGCAGTTCCGAGAAAGTCTAAACATAATCGCCACTTCTCCCTCCTGGCACTTTCCATGTGGGAGATATAGCAGGATGTATATTGGTTTTGAGGACAACTCAAGGGACAGTGTAGGGAGAAAAGTTCCTGGCTCCTTGAATGCCGTTCCTGGAGACACTGCGATCAATGTGGGAGATATGTCAAGATGTGTGTTGGTTTTGAGGACGGCTCTCTGGAGAGTCTTAGCAAAGAGGTCACAGGGATAATCAGAGCAATTCTCAGAGACACTGAGAACACACTGAGAACAAGCTCGACAATTCCCTCCTGGCACTTTCCCTGTAGGAGATACCGCAAGACGTTTCTGTAGATTGGGCACAGCGCTCTGCAGGGTGTTAGCAGAGACTTTCCCGGGACAGTGAAACCCTATGTCAGAGACACTGAGAAGAAGCCCCAATGTTCCCTCCAGGCACTTTCAGTGTGGGTGCCTTCTCCACGTGGTTCCTGGTTTCCCTGCAGCGCTGAAGAGAATGTTAGCAAAGAGGTAACCGGGACAGTGAAAACAGTACTCAAAGACAGGGAGAGCAAGCTCTCTCTTGGCACTTTGGATGTGGGACATACAGCGAGATGTTTGCTGCTTTTGCGTTTGGCTGTTGGGAGATTTACAGCACAAAGATATCTAGTTGATTTGAAGCAGTTCCGAGAAAGTCTAAACATAATCCCCACTTCTCCCTCCTGGCACTTTCCATGTGGGAGATATAGCAGGATGTATATTGGTTTTGAGGACAACTCAAGGGACAGTGTAGGGAGAAAAGTTCCTGGCTCCTTGAATGCCGTTCCTGGAGACACTGCGATCAATGTGGGAGATATGTCAAGATGTGTGTTTGTTTTGAGGACGGCTCTCTGGAGAGTCTTAGCAAAGAGGTCACAGGGATAATCAGAGCAATTCTCAGAGACACTGAGAACAAGCTCGACAATTCCCTCCTGGCACTTTCCCTGTAGGAGATACCGCAAGACGTTTCTGTAGATTGGGCACAGCGCTCTGCAGGGTGTTAGCAGAGACTTTCCCGGGACAGTGAAACCCTATGTCAGAGACACTGAGAAGAAGCCCCAATGTTCCCTCCAGGCACTTTCAGTGTGGGTGCCTTCTCCACGTGGTTCCTGGTTTCCCTGCAGCGCTGAAGAGAATGTTAGCAAAGAGGTAACCGGGACAGTGAAAACAGTACTCAAAGAGAGGGAGAGCAAGCTCTCTCTTGGCACTTTGGATGTGGGACATACAGCGAGATGTTTGCTGCTTTTGCGTTTGGCTGTTGGGAGATTTACAGCACAAAGATATCTAGTTGATTTGAAGCAGTTCCGAGAAAGTCTAAACATAATCGCCACTTCTCCCTCCTGGCACTTTCCATGTGGGAGATATAGCAGGATGTATATTGGTTTTGAGGACAACTCAATGGAGAGTGTAGGGAGAAAAGTTCCTGGCTCCTTGAATGCCGTTCCTGGAGACACTGCGATCAATGTGGGAGATATGTCAAGATGTGTGTTTGTTTTGAGGACGGCTCTCTGGAGAGTCTTAGCAAAGAGGTCACAGGGATAATCAGAGCAATTCTCAGAGACACTGAGAACAAGCTCGACAATTCCCTCCTGGCACTTTCCCTGTAGGAGATACCGCAAGACGTTTCTGTAGATTGGGCACAGCGCTCTGCAGGGTGTTAGCAGAGACTTTCCCGGGACAGTGAAACCCTATGTCAGAGACACTGAGAAGAAGCCCCAGTGTTCCCTCCAGGCACTTTCAGTGTGGGTGCCTTCTCCACGTGGTTCCTGGTTTCCCTGCAGCGCTGAAGAGAATGTTAGCAAAGAGGTAACCGGGACAGTGAAAACAGTACTCAAAGACAGGGAGAGCAAGCTCTCTCTTGGCACTTTGGATGTGGGACATACAGCGAGATGTTTGCTGCTTTTGCGTTTGGCTGTTGGGAGATTTACAGCACAAAGATATCTAGTTGATTTGAAGCAGTTCCGAGAAAGTCTAAACATAATCGCCACTTCTCCCTCCTGGCACTTTCCATGTGGGAGATATAGCAGGATGTATATTGGTTTTGAGGACAACTCAATGGACAGTGTAGGGAGAAAAGTTCCTGGCTCCTTGAATGCCGTTCCTGGAGACACTGCGATCAATGTGGGAGATATGTCAAGATGTGTGTTTGTTTTGAGGACGGCTCTCTGGAGAGTCTTAGCAAAGAGGTCACAGGGATAATCAGAGCAATTCTCAGAGACACTGAGAACAAGCTCGACAATTCCCTCCTGGCACTTTCCCTGTAGGAGATACCGCAAGACGTTTCTGTAGATTGGGCACAGCGCTCTGCAGGGTGTTAGCAGAGACTTTCCCGGGACAGTGAAACCCTATGTCAGAGACACTGAGAAGAAGCCCCAGTGTTCCCTCCAGGCACTTTCAGTGTGGGTGCCTTCTCCACGTGGTTCCTGGTTTCCCTGCAGCGCTGAAGAGAATGTTAGCAAAGAGGTAACCGGGACAGTGAAAACAGTACTCAAAGACAGGGAGAGCAAGCTCTCTCTTGGCACTTTGGATGTGGGACATACAGCGAGATGTTTGCTGCTTTTGCGTTTGGCTGTTGGGAGATTTACAGCACAAAGATATCTAGTTGATTTGAAGCAGTTCCGAGAAAGTCTAAACATAATCCCCACTTCTCCCTCCTGGCACTTTCCATGTGGGAGATATAGCAGGATGTATATTGGTTTTGAGGACAACTCAATGGACAGTGTAGGGAGAAAAGTTCCTGGCTCCTTGAATGCCGTTCCTGGAGACACTGCGATCAATATGGGAGATATGTCAAGATGTGTGTTGGTTTTGAGGACGGCTCTCTGGAGAGTCTTAGCAAAGAGGTCACAGGGATAATCAGAGCAATTCTCAGAGACACTGAGAACAAGATGGACAATTCCCTCCTGGCACTTTCCCTGTAGGAGATACCGCAAGACGTTTCTGTAGATTGGGCACAGCGCTCTGCAGGGTGTTAGCAGAGACTTTCCCGGGACAGTGAAACCCTATGTCAGAGACACTGAGAAGAAGCCCCAGTGTTCCCTCCAGGCACTTTCAGTGTGGGTGCCTTCTCCACGTGGTTCCTGGTTTCCCTGCAGCGCTGAAGAGAATGTTAGCAAAGAGGTAACCGGGACAGTGAAAACAGTACTCAAAGACAGGGAGAGCAAGCTCTCTCTTGGCACTTTGGATGTGGGACATACAGCGAGATGTTTGCTGCTTTTGCGTTTGGCTGTTGGGAGATTTACAGCACAAAGATATCTAGTTGATTTGAAGCAGTTCCGAGAAAGTCTAAACATAATCGCCACTTCTCCCTCCTGGCACTTTCCATGTGGGAGATATAGCAGGATGTATATTGGTTTTGAGGACAACTCAATGGACAGTGTAGGGAGAAAAGTTCCTGGCTCCTTGAATGCCGTTCCTGGAGACACTGCGATCAATGTGGGAGATATGTCAAGATGTGTGTTGGTTTTGAGGACGGCTCTCTGGAGAGTCTTAGCAAAGAGGTCACAGGGATAATCAGAGCAATTCTCAGAGACACTGAGAACAAGCTCGACAATTCCCTCCTGGCACTTTCCCTGTAGGAGATACCGCAAGACGTTTCTGTAGATTGGGCACAGCGCTCTGCAGGGTGTTGGCAGAGACTTTCCCGGGACAGTGAAACCCTATGTCAGAGACACTGAGAAGAAGCCCCAATGTTCCCTCCAGGCACTTTCAGGGTGGGTGCCTTCTCCACGTGGTTCCTGGTTTCCCTGCAGCGCTGAAGAGAATGTTAGCAAAGAGGTAACCGGGACAGTGAAAACAGTACTCAAAGACAGGGAGAGCAAGCTCTCTCTTGGCACTTTGGATGTGGGACATACAGCGAGATGTTTGCTGCTTTTGCGTTTGGCTGTTGGGAGATTTACAGCACAAAGATATCTAGTTGATTTGAAGCAGTTCCGAGAAAGTCTAAACATAATCGCCACTTCTCCCTCCTGGCACTTTCCATGTGGGAGATATAGCAGGATGTATATTGGTTTTGAGGACAACTCAATGGACAGTGTAGGGAGAAAAGTTCCTGGCTCCTTGAATGCCGTTCCTGGAGACACTGCGATCAATGTGGGAGATATGTCAAGATGTGTGTTTGTTTTGAGGACGGCTCTCTGGAGAGTCTTAGCAAAGAGGTCACAGGGATAATCAGAGCAATTCTCAGAGACACTGAGAACAAGCTCGACAATTCCCTCCTGGCACTTTCCCTGTAGGAGATACCGCAAGACGTTTCTGTAGATTGGGCACAGCGCTCTGCAGGGTGTTAGCAGAGACTTTCCCGGGACAGTGAAACCCTATGTCAGAGACACTGAGAAGAAGCCCCAGTGTTCCCTCCAGGCACTTTCAGTGTGGGTGCCTTCTCCACGTGGTTCCTGGTTTCCCTGCAGCGCTGAAGAGAATGTTAGCAAAGAGGTAACCGGGACAGTGAAAACAGTACTCAAAGACAGGGAGAGCAAGCTCTCTCTTGGCACTTTGGATGTGGGACATACAGCGAGATGTTTGCTGCTTTTGCGTTTGGCTGTTGGGAGATTTACAGCACAAAGATATCTAGTTGATTTGAAGCAGTTCCGAGAAAGTCTAAACATAATCCCCACTTCTCCCTCCTGGCACTTTCCATGTGGGAGATATAGCAGGATGTATATTGGTTTTGAGGACAACTCAATGGACAGTGTAGGGAGAAAAGTTCCTGGCTCCTTGAATGCCGTTCCTGGAGACACTGCGATCAATATGGGAGATATGTCAAGATGTGTGTTGGTTTTGAGGACGGCTCTCTGGAGAGTCTTAGCAAAGAGGTCACAGGGATAATCAGAGCAATTCTCAGAGACACTGAGAACAAGATGGACAATTCCCTCCTGGCACTTTCCCTGTAGGAGATACCGCAAGACGTTTCTGTAGATTGGGCACAGCGCTCTGCAGGGTGTTAGCAGAGACTTTCCCGGGACAGTGAAACCCTATGTCAGAGACACTGAGAAGAAGCCCCAGTGTTCCCTCCAGGCACTTTCAGTGTGGGTGCCTTCTCCACGTGGTTCCTGGTTTCCCTGCAGCGCTGAAGAGAATGTTAGCAAAGAGGTAACCGGGACAGTGAAAACAGTACTCAAAGACAGGGAGAGCAAGCTCTCTCTTGGCACTTTGGATGTGGGACATACAGCGAGATGTTTGCTGCTTTTGCGTTTGGCTGTTGGGAGATTTACAGCACAAAGATATCTAGTTGATTTGAAGCAGTTCCGAGAAAGTCTAAACATAATCGCCACTTCTCCCTCCTGGCACTTTCCATGTGGGAGATATAGCAGGATGTATATTGGTTTTGAGGACAACTCAATGGACAGTGTAGGGAGAAAAGTTCCTGGCTCCTTGAATGCCGTTCCTGGAGACACTGCGATCAATGTGGGAGATATGTCAAGATGTGTGTTTGTTTTGAGGACGGCTCTCTGGAGAGTCTTAGCAAAGAGGTCACAGGGATAATCAGAGCAATTCTCAGAGACACTGAGAACAAGCTCGACAATTCCCTCCTGGCACTTTCCCTGTAGGAGATACCGCAAGACGTTTCTGTAGATTGGGCACAGCGCTCTGCAGGGTGTTAGCAGAGACTTTCCCGGGACAGTGAAACCCTATGTCAGAGACACTGAGAAGAAGCCCCAGTGTTCCCTCCAGGCACTTTCAGTGTGGGCGCCTTCTCCACGTGGTTCCTGGTTTCCCTGCAGCGCTGAAGAGAATGTTAGCAAAGAGGTAACCGGGACAGTGAAAACAGTACTCAAAGACAGGGAGAGCAAGCTCTCTCTTGGCACTTTGGATGTGGGACATACAGCGAGATGTTTGCTGCTTTTGCGTTTGGCTGTTGGGAGATTTACAGCACAAAGATATCTAGTTGATTTGAAGCAGTTCCGAGAAAGTCTAAACATAATCCCCACTTCTCCCTCCTGGCACTTTCCATGTGGGAGATATAGCAGGATGTATATTGGTTTTGAGGACAACTCAAGGGACAGTGTAGGGAGAAAAGTTCCTGGCTCCTTGAATGCCGTTCCTGGAGACACTGCGATCAATGTGGGAGATATGTCAAGATGTGTGTTGGTTTTGAGGACGGCTCTCTGGAGAGTCTTAGCAAAGAGGTCACAGGGATAATCAGAGCAATTCTCAGAGACACTGAGAACAAGCTCGACAATTCCCTCCTGGCACTTTCCCTGTAGGAGATACCGCAAGACGTTTCTGTAGATTGGGCACAGCGCTCTGCAGGGTGTTAGCAGAGACTTTCCCGGGACAGTGAAACCCTATGTCAGAGACACTGAGAAGAAGCCCCAGTGTTCCCTCCAGGCACTTTCAGTGTGGGTGCCTTCTCCACGTGGTTCCTGGTTTCCCTGCAGCGCTGAAGAGAATGTTAGCAAAGAGGTAACCGGGACAGTGAAAACAGTACTCAAAGACAGGGAGAGCAAGCTCTCTCTTGGCACTTTGGATGTGGGACATACAGCGAGATGTTTGCTGCTTTTGCGTTTGGCTGTTGGGAGATTTACAGCACAAAGATATCTAGTTGATTTGAAGCAGTTCCGAGAAAGTCTAAACATAATCGCCACTTCTCCCTCCTGGCACTTTCCATGTGGGAGATATAGCAGGATGTATATTGGTTTTGAGGACAACTCAATGGACAGTGTAGGGAGAAAAGTTCCTGGCTCCTTGAATGCCGTTCCTGGAGACACTGCGATCAATGTGGGAGATATGTCAAGATGTGTGTTTGTTTTGAGGACGGCTCTCTGGAGAGTCTTAGCAAAGAGGTCACAGGGATAATCAGAGCAATTCTCAGAGACACTGAGAACAAGCTCGACAATTCCCTCCTGGCACTTTCCCTGTAGGAGATACCGCAAGACGTTTCTGTAGATTGGGCACAGCGCTCTGCAGGGTGTTAGCAGAGACTTTCCCGGGACAGTGAAACCCTATGTCAGAGACACTGAGAAGAAGCCCCAGTGTTCCCTCCAGGCACTTTCAGGGTGGGTGCCTTCTCCACGTGGTTCCTGGTTTCCCTGCAGCGCTGAAGAGAATGTTAGCAAAGAGGTAACCGGGACAGTGAAAACAGTACTCAAAGACAGGGAGAGCAAGCTCTCTCTTGGCACTTTGGATGTGGGACATACAGCGAGATGTTTGCTGCTTTTGCGTTTGGCTGTTGGGAGATTTACAGCACAAAGATATCTAGTTGATTTGAAGCAGTTCCGAGAAAGTCTAAACATAATCCCCACTTCTCCCTCCTGGCACTTTCCATGTGGGAGATATAGCAGGATGTATATTGGTTTTGAGGACAACTCAATGGACAGTGTAGGGAGAAAAGTTCCTGGCTCCTTGAATGCCGTTCCTGGAGACACTGCGATCAATATGGGAGATATGTCAAGATGTGTGTTGGTTTTGAGGACGGCTCTCTGGAGAGTCTTAGCAAAGAGGTCACAGGGATAATCAGAGCAATTCTCAGAGACACTGAGAACAAGATGGACAATTCCCTCCTGGCACTTTCCCTGTAGGAGATACCGCAAGACGTTTCTGTAGATTGGGCACAGCGCTCTGCAGGGTGTTAGCAGAGACTTTCCCGGGACAGTGAAACCCTATGTCAGAGACACTGAGAAGAAGCCCCAGTGTTCCCTCCAGGCACTTTCAGTGTGGGTGCCTTCTCCACGTGGTTCCTGGTTTCCCTGCAGCGCTGAAGAGAATGTTAGCAAAGAGGTAACCGGGACAGTGAAAACAGTACTCAAAGACAGGGAGAGCAAGCTCTCTCTTGGCACTTTGGATGTGGGACATACAGCGAGATGTTTGCTGCTTTTGCGTTTGGCTGTTGGGAGATTTACAGCACAAAGATATCTAGTTGATTTGAAGCAGTTCCGAGAAAGTCTAAACATAATCCCCACTTCTCCCTCCTGGCACTTTCCATGTGGGAGATATAGCAGGATGTATATTGGTTTTGAGGACAACTCAAGGGACAGTGTAGGGAGAAAAGTTCCTGGCTCCTTGAATGCCGTTCCTGGAGACACTGCGATCAATGTGGGAGATATGTCAAGATGTGTGTTGGTTTTGAGGACGGCTCTCTGGAGAGTCTTAGCAAAGAGGTCACAGGGATAATCAGAGCAATTCTCAGAGACACTGAGAACAAGCTCGACAATTCCCTCCTGGCACTTTCCCTGTAGGAGATACCGCAAGACGTTTCTGTAGATTGGGCACAGCGCTCTGCAGGGTGTTAGCAGAGACTTTCCCGGGACAGTGAAACCCTATGTCAGAGACACTGAGAAGAAGCCCCAGTGTTCCCTCCAGGCACTTTCAGTGTGGGTGCCTTCTCCACGTGGTTCCTGGTTTCCCTGCAGCGCTGAAGAGAATGTTAGCAAAGAGGTAACCGGGACAGTGAAAACAGTACTCAAAGACAGGGAGAGCAAGCTCTCTCTTGGCACTTTGGATGTGGGACATACAGCGAGATGTTTGCTGCTTTTGCGTTTGGCTGTTGGGAGATTTACAGCACAAAGATATCTAGTTGATTTGAAGCAGTTCCGAGAAAGTCTAAACATAATCCCCACTTCTCCCTCCTGGCACTTTCCATGTGGGAGATATAGCAGGATGTATATTGGTTTTGAGGACAACTCAATGGACAGTGTAGGGAGAAAAGTTCCTGGCTCCTTGAATGCCGTTCCTGGAGACACTGCGATCAATGTGGGAGATATGTCAAGATGTGTGTTTGTTTTGAGGACGGCTCTCTGGAGAGTCTTAGCAAAGAGGTCACAGGGATAATCAGAGCAATTCTCAGAGACACTGAGAACAAGCTCGACAATTCCCTCCTGGCACTTTCCCTGTAGGAGATACCGCAAGACGTTTCTGTAGATTGGGCACAGCGCTCTGCAGGGTGTTAGCAGAGACTTTCCCGGGACAGTGAAACCCTATGTCAGAGACACTGAGAAGAAGCCCCAGTGTTCCCTCCAGGCACTTTCAGGGTGGGTGCCTTCTCCACGTGGTTCCTGGTTTCCCTGCAGCGCTGAAGAGAATGTTAGCAAAGAGGTAACCGGGACAGTGAAAACAGTACTCAAAGACAGGGAGAGCAAGCTCTCTCTTGGCACTTTGGATGTGGGACATACAGCGAGATGTTTGCTGCTTTTGCGTTTGGCTGTTGGGAGATTTACAGCACAAAGATATCTAGTTGATTTGAAGCAGTTCCGAGAAAGTCTAAACATAATCCCCACTTCTCCCTCCTGGCACTTTCCATGTGGGAGATATAGCAGGATGTATATTGGTTTTGAGGACAACTCAATGGACAGTGTAGGGAGAAAAGTTCCTGGCTCCTTGAATGCCGTTCCTGGAGACACTGCGATCAATATGGGAGATATGTCAAGATGTGTGTTGGTTTTGAGGACGGCTCTCTGGAGAGTCTTAGCAAAGAGGTCACAGGGATAATCAGAGCAATTCTCAGAGACACTGAGAACAAGATGGACAATTCCCTCCTGGCACTTTCCCTGTAGGAGATACCGCAAGACGTTTCTGTAGATTGGGCACAGCGCTCTGCAGGGTGTTAGCAGAGACTTTCCCGGGACAGTGAAACCCTATGTCAGAGACACTGAGAAGAAGCCCCAGTGTTCCCTCCAGGCACTTTCAGTGTGGGTGCCTTCTCCACGTGGTTCCTGGTTTCCCTGCAGCGCTGAAGAGAATGTTAGCAAAGAGGTAACCGGGACAGTGAAAACAGTACTCAAAGACAGGGAGAGCAAGCTCTCTCTTGGCACTTTGGATGTGGGACATACAGCGAGATGTTTGCTGCTTTTGCGTTTGGCTGTTGGGAGATTTACAGCACAAAGATATCTAGTTGATTTGAAGCAGTTCCGAGAAAGTCTAAACATAATCGCCACTTCTCCCTCCTGGCACTTTCCATGTGGGAGATATAGCAGGATGTATATTGGTTTTGAGGACAACTCAATGGACAGTGTAGGGAGAAAAGTTCCTGGCTCCTTGAATGCCGTTCCTGGAGACACTGCGATCAATGTGGGAGATATGTCAAGATGTGTGTTTGTTTTGAGGACGGCTCTCTGGAGAGTCTTAGCAAAGAGGTCACAGGGATAATCAGAGCAATTCTCAGAGACACTGAGAACAAGCTCGACAATTCCCTCCTGGCACTTTCCCTGTAGGAGATACCGCAAGACGTTTCTGTAGATTGGGCACAGCGCTCTGCAGGGTGTTAGCAGAGACTTTCCCGGGACAGTGAAACCCTATGTCAGAGACACTGAGAAGAAGCCCCAGTGTTCCCTCCAGGCACTTTCAGTGTGGGCGCCTTCTCCACGTGGTTCCTGGTTTCCCTGCAGCGCTGAAGAGAATGTTAGCAAAGAGGTAACCGGGACAGTGAAAACAGTACTCAAAGACAGGGAGAGCAAGCTCTCTCTTGGCACTTTGGATGTGGGACATACAGCGAGATGTTTGCTGCTTTTGCGTTTGGCTGTTGGGAGATTTACAGCACAAAGATATCTAGTTGATTTGAAGCAGTTCCGAGAAAGTCTAAACATAATCCCCACTTCTCCCTCCTGGCACTTTCCATGTGGGAGATATAGCAGGATGTATATTGGTTTTGAGGACAACTCAATGGACAGTGTAGGGAGAAAAGTTCCTGGCTCCTTGAATGCCGTTCCTGGAGACACTGCGATCAATGTGGGAGATATGTCAAGATGTGTGTTGGTTTTGAGGACGGCTCTCTGGAGAGTCTTAGCAAAGAGGTCACAGGGATAATCAGAGCAATTCTCAGAGACACTGAGAACAAGCTCGACAATTCCCTCCTGGCACTTTCCCTGTAGGAGATACCGCAAGACGTTTCTGTAGATTGGGCACAGCGCTCTGCAGGGTGTTAGCAGAGACTTTCCCGGGACAGTGAAACCCTATGTCAGAGACACTGAGAAGAAGCCCCAGTGTTCCCTCCAGGCACTTTCAGTGTGGGTGCCTTCTCCACGTGGTTCCTGGTTTCCCTGCAGCGCTGAAGAGAATGTTAGCAAAGAGGTAACCGGGACAGTGAAAACAGTACTCAAAGACAGGGAGAGCAAGCTCTCTCTTGGCACTTTGGATGTGGGACATACAGCGAGATGTTTGCTGCTTTTGCGTTTGGCTGTTGGGAGATTTACAGCACAAAGATATCTAGTTGATTTGAAGCAGTTCCGAGAAAGTCTAAACATAATCGCCACTTCTCCCTCCTGGCACTTTCCATGTGGGAGATATAGCAGGATGTATATTGGTTTTGAGGACAACTCAATGGACAGTGTAGGGAGAAAAGTTCCTGGCTCCTTGAATGCCGTTCCTGGAGACACTGCGATCAATGTGGGAGATATGTCAAGATGTGTGTTTGTTTTGAGGACGGCTCTCTGGAGAGTCTTAGCAAAGAGGTCACAGGGATAATCAGAGCAATTCTCAGAGACACTGAGAACAAGCTCGACAATTCCCTCCTGGCACTTTCCCTGTAGGAGATACCGCAAGACGTTTCTGTAGATTGGGCACAGCGCTCTGCAGGGTGTTAGCAGAGACTTTCCCGGGACAGTGAAACCCTATGTCAGAGACACTGAGAAGAAGCCCCAGTGTTCCCTCCAGGCACTTTCAGGGTGGGTGCCTTCTCCACGTGGTTCCTGGTTTCCCTGCAGCGCTGAAGAGAATGTTAGCAAAGAGGTAACCGGGACAGTGAAAACAGTACTCAAAGACAGGGAGAGCAAGCTCTCTCTTGGCACTTTGGATGTGGGACATACAGCGAGATGTTTGCTGCTTTTGCGTTTGGCTGTTGGGAGATTTACAGCACAAAGATATCTAGTTGATTTGAAGCAGTTCCGAGAAAGTCTAAACATAATCGCCACTTCTCCCTCCTGGCACTTTCCATGTGGGAGATATAGCAGGATGTATATTGGTTTTGAGGACAACTCAATGGACAGTGTAGGGAGAAAAGTTCCTGGCTCCTTGAATGCCGTTCCTGGAGACACTGCGATCAATGTGGGAGATATGTCAAGATGTGTGTTGGTTTTGAGGACGGCTCTCTGGAGAGTCTTAGCAAAGAGGTCACAGGGATAATCAGAGCAATTCTCAGAGACACTGAGAACAAGCTCGACAATTCCCTCCTGGCACTTTCCCTGTAGGAGATACCGCAAGACGTTTCTGTAGATTGGGCACAGCGCTCTGCAGGGTGTTAGCAGAGACTTTCCCGGGACAGTGAAACCCTATGTCAGAGACACTGAGAAGAAGCCCCAATGTTCCCTCCAGGCACTTTCAGTGTGGGTGCCTTCTCCACGTGGTTCCTGGTTTCCCTGCAGCGCTGAAGAGAATGTTAGCAAAGAGGTAACCGGGACAGTGAAAACAGTACTCAAAGACAGGGAGAGCAAGCTCTCTCTTGGCACTTTGGATGTGGGACATACAGCGAGATGTTTGCTGCTTTTGCGTTTGGCTGTTGGGAGATTTACAGCACAAAGATATCTAGTTGATTTGAAGCAGTTCCGAGAAAGTCTAAACATAATCGCCACTTCTCCCTCCTGGCACTTTCCATGTGGGAGATATAGCAGGATGTATATTGGTTTTGAGGACAACTCAATGGACAGTGTAGGGAGAAAAGTTCCTGGCTCCTTGAATGCCGTTCCTGGAGACACTGCGATCAATGTGGGAGATATGTCAAGATGTGTGTTTGTTTTGAGGACGGCTCTCTGGAGAGTCTTAGCAAAGAGGTCACAGGGATAATCAGAGCAATTCTCAGAGACACTGAGAACAAGCTCGACAATTCCCTCCTGGCACTTTCCCTGTAGGAGATACCGCAAGACGTTTCTGTAGATTGGGCACAGCGCTCTGCAGGGTGTTAGCAGAGACTTTCCCGGGACAGTGAAACCCTATGTCAGAGACACTGAGAAGAAGCCCCAATGTTCCCTCCAGGCACTTTCAGTGTGGGTGCCTTCTCCACGTGGTTCCTGGTTTCCCTGCAGCGCTGAAGAGAATGTTAGCAAAGAGGTAACCGGGACAGTGAAAACAGTACTCAAAGACAGGGAGAGCAAGCTCTCTCTTGGCACTTTGGATGTGGGACATACAGCGAGATGTTTGCTGCTTTTGCGTTTGGCTGTTGGGAGATTTACAGCACAAAGATATCTAGTTGATTTGAAGCAGTTCCGAGAAAGTCTAAACATAATCGCCACTTCTCCCTCCTGGCACTTTCCATGTGGGAGATATAACAGGATGTATATTGGTTTTGAGGACAACTCAATGGACAGTGTAGGGAGAAAAGTTCCTGGCTCCTTGAATGCCGTTCCTGGAGACACTGCGATCAATGTGGGAGATATGTCAAGATGTGTGTTTGTTTTGAGGACGGCTCTCTGGAGAGTCTTAGCAAAGAGGTCACAGGGATAATCAGAGCAATTCTCAGAGACACTGAGAACAAGCTCGACAATTCCCTCCTGGCACTTTCCCTGTAGGAGATACCGCAAGACGTTTCTGTAGATTGGGCACAGCGCTCTGCAGGGTGTTAGCAGAGACTTTCCCGGGACAGTGAAACCCTATGTCAGAGACACTGAGAAGAAGCCCCAGTGTTCCCTCCAGGCACTTTCAGTGTGGGTGCCTTCTCCACGTGGTTCCTGGTTTCCCTGCAGCGCTGAAGAGAATGTTAGCAAAGAGGTAACCGGGACAGTGAAAACAGTACTCAAAGACAGGGAGAGCAAGCTCTCTCTTGGCACTTTGGATGTGGGACATACAGCGAGATGTTTGCTGCTTTTGCGTTTGGCTGTTGGGAGATTTACAGCACAAAGATATCTAGTTGATTTGAAGCAGTTCCGAGAAAGTCTAAACATAATCGCCACTTCTCCCTCCTGGCACTTTCCATGTGGGAGATATAGCAGGATGTATATTGGTTTTGAGGACAACTCAATGGACAGTGTAGGGAGAAAAGTTCCTGGCTCCTTGAATGCCGTTCCTGGAGACACTGCGATCAATATGGGAGATATGTCAAGATGTGTGTTGGTTTTGAGGACGGCTCTCTGGAGAGTCTTAGCAAAGAGGTCACAGGGATAATCAGAGCAATTCTCAGAGACACTGAGAACAAGCTCGACAATTCCCTCCTGGCACTTTCCCTGTAGGAGATACCGCAAGACGTTTCTGTAGATTGGGCACAGCGCTCTGCAGGGTGTTAGCAGAGACTTTCCCGGGACAGTGAAACCCTATGTCAGAGACACTGAGAAGAAGCCCCAGTGTTCCCTCCAGGCACTTTCAGTGTGGGTGCCTTCTCCACGTGGTTCCTGGTTTCCCTGCAGCGCTGAAGAGAATGTTAGCAAAGAGGTAACCGGGACAGTGAAAACAGTACTCAAAGACAGGGAGAGCAAGCTCTCTCTTGGCACTTTGGATGTGGGACATACAGCGAGATGTTTGCTGCTTTTGCGTTTGGCTGTTGGGAGATTTACAGCACAAAGATATCTAGTTGATTTGAAGCAGTTCCGAGAAAGTCTAAACATAATCCCCACTTCTCCCTCCTGGCACTTTCCATGTGGGAGATATAGCAGGATGTATATTGGTTTTGAGGACAACTCAATGGACAGTGTAGGGAGAAAAGTTCCTGGCTCCTTGAATGCCGTTCCTGGAGACACTGCGATCAATGTGGGAGATATGTCAAGATGTGTGTTTGTTTTGAGGACGGCTCTCTGGAGAGTCTTAGCAAAGAGGTCACAGGGATAATCAGAGCAATTCTCAGAGACACTGAGAACAAGCTCGACAATTCCCTCCTGGCACTTTCCCTGTAGGAGATACCGCAAGACGTTTCTGTAGATTGGGCACAGCGCTCTGCAGGGTGTTAGCAGAGACTTTCCCGGGACAGTGAAACCCTATGTCAGAGACACTGAGAAGAAGCCCCAGTGTTCCCTCCAGGCACTTTCAGTGTGGGTGCCTTCTCCACGTGGTTCCTGGTTTCCCTGCAGCGCTGAAGAGAATGTTAGCAAAGAGGTAACCGGGACAGTGAAAACAGTACTCAAAGACAGGGAGAGCAAGCTCTCTCTTGGCACTTTGGATGTGGGACATACAGCGAGATGTTTGCTGCTTTTGCGTTTGGCTGTTGGGAGATTTACAGCACAAAGATATCTAGTTGATTTGAAGCAGTTCCGAGAAAGTCTAAACATAATCGCCACTTCTCCCTCCTGGCACTTTCCATGTGGGAGATATAGCAGGATGTATATTGGTTTTGAGGACAACTCAATGGACAGTGTAGGGAGAAAAGTTCCTGGCTCCTTGAATGCCGTTCCTGGAGACACTGCGATCAATGTGGGAGATATGTCAAGATGTGTGTTTGTTTTGAGGACGGCTCTCTGGAGAGTCTTAGCAAAGAGGTCACAGGGATAATCAGAGCAATTCTCAGAGACACTGAGAACACACTGAGAACAAGCTCGACAATTCCCTCCTGGCACTTTCCCTGTAGGAGATACCGCAAGACGTTTCTGTAGATTGGGCACAGCGCTCTGCAGGGTGTTAGCAGAGACTTTCCCGGGACAGTGAAACCCTATGTCAGAGACACTGAGAAGAAGCCCCAATGTTCCCTCCAGGCACTTTCAGTGTGGGTGCCTTCTCCACGTGGTTCCTGGTTTCCCTGCAGCGCTGAAGAGAATGTTAGCAAAGAGGTAACCGGGACAGTGAAAACAGTACTCAAAGACAGGGAGAGCAAGCTCTCTCTTGGCACTTTGGATGTGGGACATACAGCGAGATGTTTGCTGCTTTTGCGTTTGGCTGTTGGGAGATTTACAGCACAAAGATATCTAGTTGATTTGAAGCAGTTCCGAGAAAGTCTAAACATAATCGCCACTTCTCCCTCCTGGCACTTTCCATGTGGGAGATATAGCAGGATGTATATTGGTTTTGAGGACAACTCAATGGACAGTGTAGGGAGAAAAGTTCCTGGCTCCTTGAATGCCGTTCCTGGAGACACTGCGATCAATGTGGGAGATATGTCAAGATGTGTGTTTGTTTTGAGGACGGCTCTCTGGAGAGTCTTAGCAAAGAGGTCACAGGGATAATCAGAGCAATTCTCAGAGACACTGAGAACAAGCTCGACAATTCCCTCCTGGCACTTTCCCTGTAGGAGATACCGCAAGACGTTTCTGTAGATTGGGCACAGCGCTCTGCAGGGTGTTAGCAGAGACTTTCCCGGGACAGTGAAACCCTATGTCAGAGACACTGAGAAGAAGCCCCAATGTTCCCTCCAGGCACTTTCAGTGTGGGTGCCTTCTCCACGTGGTTCCTGGTTTCCCTGCAGCGCTGAAGAGAATGTTAGCAAAGAGGTAACCGGGACAGTGAAAACAGTACTCAAAGAGAGGGAGAGCAAGCTCTCTCTTGGCACTTTGGATGTGGGACATACAGCGAGATGTTTGCTGCTTTTGCGTTTGGCTGTTGGGAGATTTACAGCACAAAGATATGTAGTTGATTTGAAGCAGTTCCGAGAAAGTCTAAACATAATCGCCACTTCTCCCTCCTGGCACTTTCCATGTGGGAGATATAGCAGGATGTATATTGGTTTTGAGGACAACTCAATGAACAGTGTAGGGAGAAAAGTTCCTGGCTCCTTGAATACCGTTCCTGGAGACACTGCAATCAATGTGGGAGATATGTCAAGATGTGTGTTTGTTTTGAGGACGGCTCTCTGGAGAGTCTTAGCAAAGAGGTCACAGGGATAATCAGAGCAATTCTCAGAGACACTGAGAACAAGCTCGACAATTCCCTCCTGGCACTTTCCCTGTAGGAGATACCGCAAGACGTTTCTGTAGATTGGGCACAGCGCTCTGCAGGGTGTTAGCAGAGACTTTCCCGGGACAGTGAAACCCTATGTCAGAGACACTGAGAAGATGTCCCAGTGTTCCCTCCAGGCACTTTCAGTGTGGGTGCCTTCTCCACGTGGTTCCTGGTTTCCCTGCAGCGCTGAAGAGAATGTTAGCAAAGAGGTAACCGGGACAGTGAAAACAGTACTCAAAGACAGGGAGAGCAAGCTCTCTCTTGGCACTTTGGATGTGGGACATACAGCGAGATGTTTGCTGCTTTTGCGTTTGGCTGTTGGGAGATTTACAGCACAAAGATATCTAGTTGATTTGAAGCAGTTCCGAGAAAGTCTAAACATAATCGCCACTTCTCCCTCCTGGCACTTTCCATGTGGGAGATATAGCAGGATGTATATTGGTTTTGAGGACAACTCAATGGACAGTGTAGGGAGAAAAGTTCCTGGCTCCTTGAATGCCGTTCCTGGAGACACTGCGATCAATGTGGGAGATATGTCAAGATGTGTGTTGGTTTTGAGGACGGCTCTCTGGAGAGTCTTAGCAAAGAGGTCACAGGGATAATCAGAGCAATTCTCAGAGACACTGAGAACAAGCTCGACAATTCCCTCCTGGCACTTTCCCTGTAGGAGATACCGCAAGACGTTTCTGTAGATTGGGCACAGCGCTCTGCAGGGTGTTAGCAGAGACTTTCCCGGGACAGTGAAACCCTATGTCAGAGACACTGAGAAGAAGCCCCAATGTTCCCTCCAGGCACTTTCAGTGTGGGTGCCTTCTCCACGTGGTTCCTGGTTTCCCTGCAGCGCTGAAGAGAATGTTAGCAAAGAGGTAACCGGGACAGTGAAAACAGTACTCAAAGACAGGGAGAGCAAGCTCTCTCTTGGCACTTTGGATGTGGGACATACAGCGAGATGTTTGCTGCTTTTGCGTTTGGCTGTTGGGAGATTTACAGCACAAAGATATCTAGTTGATTTGAAGCAGTTCCGAGAAAGTCTAAACATAATCGCCACTTCTCCCTCCTGGCACTTTCCATGTGGGAGATATAACAGGATGTATATTGGTTTTGAGGACAACTCAATGGACAGTGTAGGGAGAAAAGTTCCTGGCTCCTTGAATACCGTTCCTGGAGACACTGCAATCAATGTGGGAGATATGTCAAGATGTGTGTTTGTTTTGAGGACGGCTCTCTGGAGAGTCTTAGCAAAGAGGTCACAGGGATAATCAGAGCAATTCTCAGAGACACTGAGAACAAGCTCGACAATTCCCTCCTGGCACTTTCCCTGTAGGAGATACCGCAAGACGTTTCTGTAGATTGGGCACAGCGCTCTGCAGGGTGTTAGCAGAGACTTTCCCGGGACAGTGAAACCCTATGTCAGAGACACTGAGAAGAAGCCCCAGTGTTCCCTCCAGGCACTTTCAGTGTGGGTGCCTTCTCCACGTGGTTCCTGGTTTCCCTGCAGCGCTGAAGAGAATGTTAGCAAAGAGGTAACCGGGACAGCGAAAACAGTACTCAAAGACAGGGAGAGCAAGCTCTCTCTTGGCACTTTGGATGTGGGACATACAGCGAGATGTTTGCTGCTTTTGCGTTTGGCTGTTGGGAGATTTACAGCACAAAGATATCTAGTTGATTTGAAGCAGTTCCGAGAAAGTCTAAACATAATCGCCACTTCTCCCTCCTGGCACTTTCCATGTGGGAGATATAGCAGGATGTATATTGGTTTTGAGGACAACTCAATGGACAGTGTAGGGAGAAAAGTTCCTGGCTCCTTGAATGCCGTTCCTGGAGACACTGCGATCAATGTGGGAGATATGTCAAGATGTGTGTTGGTTTTGAGGACGGCTCTCTGGAGAGTCTTAGCAAAGAGGTCACAGGGATAATCAGAGCAATTCTCAGAGACACTGAGAACAAGCTCGACAATTCCCTCCTGGCACTTTCCCTGTAGGAGATACCGCAAGACGTTTCTGTAGATTGGGCACAGCGCTCTGCAGGGTGTTAGCAGAGACTTTCCCGGGACAGTGAAACCCTATGTCAGAGACACTGAGAAGAAGCCCCAATGTTCCCTCCAGGCACTTTCAGTGTGGGTGCCTTCTCCACGTGGTTCCTGGTTTCCCTGCAGCGCTGAAGAGAATGTTAGCAGAGGAAACCGGGACAGTGAAAACAGTACTCAAAGACAGGGAGAGCAAGCTCTCTCTTGGCACTTTGGATGTGGGACATACAGCGAGATGTTTGCTGCTTTTGCGTTTGGCTGTTGGGAGATTTACAGCACAAAGATATCTAGTTGATTTGAAGCAGTTCCGAGAAAGTCTAAACATAATCCCCACTTCTCCCTCCTGGCACTTTCCATGTGGGAGATATAGCAGGATGTATATTGGTTTTGAGGACAACTCAATGGACAGTGTAGGGAGAAAAGTTCCTGGCTCCTTGAATGCCGTTCCTGGAGACACTGCGATCAATGTGGGAGATATGTCAAGATGTGTGTTTGTTTTGAGGACGGCTCTCTGGAGAGTCTTAGCAAAGAGGTCACAGGGATAATCAGAGCAATTCTCAGAGACACTGAGAACAAGCTCGACAATTCCCTCCTGGCACTTTCCCTGTAGGAGATACCGCAAGACGTTTCTGTAGATTGGGCACAGCGCTCTGCAGGGTGTTAGCAGAGACTTTCCCGGGACAGTGAAACCCTATGTCAGAGACACTGAGAAGAAGCCCCAGTGTTCCCTCCAGGCACTTTCAGTGTGGGTGCCTTCTCCACGTGGTTCCTGGTTTCCCTGCAGCGCTGAAGAGAATGTTAGCAAAGAGGTAACCGGGACAGTGAAAACAGTACTCAAAGACAGGGAGAGCAAGCTCTCTCTTGGCACTTTGGATGTGGGACATACAGCGAGATGTTTGCTGCTTTTGCGTTTGGCTGTTGGGAGATTTACAGCACAAAGATATCTAGTTGATTTGAAGCAGTTCCGAGAAAGTCTAAACATAATCGCCACTTCTCCCTCCTGGCACTTTCCATGTGGGAGATATAGCAGGATGTATATTGGTTTTGAGGACAACTCAATGGACAGTGTAGGGAGAAAAGTTCCTGGCTCCTTGAATGCCGTTCCTGGAGACACTGCGATCAATGTGGGAGATATGTCAAGATGTGTGTTTGTTTTGAGGACGGCTCTCTGGAGAGTCTTAGCAAAGAGGTCACAGGGATAATCAGAGCAATTCTCAGAGACACTGAGAACAAGCTCGACAATTCCCTCCTGGCACTTTCCCTGTAGGAGATACCGCAAGACGTTTCTGTAGATTGGGCACAGTGCTCTGCAGGGTGTTAGCAGAGGCTTTCCCGGGACAGTGAAACCCTATGTCAGAGACACTGAGAAGAAGCCCCAATGTTCCCTCCAGGCACTTTCAGTGTGGGTGCCTTCTCCACGTGGTTCCTGGTTTCCCTGCAGCGCTGAAGAGAATGTTAGCAAAGAGGTAACCGGGACAGTGAAAACAGTACTCAAAGACAGGGAGAGCAAGCTCTCTCTTGGCACTTTGGATGTGGGACATACAGCGAGATGTTTGCTGCTTTTGCGTTTGGCTGTTGGGAGATTTACAGCACAAAGATATCTAGTTGATTTGAAGCAGTTCCGAGAAAGTCTAAACATAATCGCCACTTCTCCCTCCTGGCACTTTCCATGTGGGAGATATAGCAGGATGTATATTGGTTTTGAGGACAACTCAATGGACAGTGTAGGGAGAAAAGTTCCTGGCTCCTTGAATGCCGTTTCTGGAGACACTGCGATCAATGTGGGAGATATGTCAAGATGTGTGTTGGTTTTGAGGACGGCTCTCTGGAGAGTCTTAGCAAAGAGGTCACAGGGATAATCAGAGCAATTCTCAGAGACACTGAGAACACACTGAGAACAAGCTCGACAATTCCCTCCTGGCACTTTCCCTGTAGGAGATACCGCAAGACGTTTCTGTAGATTGGGCACAGCGCTCTGCAGGGTGTTAGCAGAGACTTTCCCGGGACAGTGAAACCCTATGTCAGAGACACTGAGAAGAAGCCCCAGTGTTCCCTCCAGGCACTTTCAGTGTGGGTGCCTTCTCCACGTGGTTCCTGGTTTCCCTGCAGCGCTGAAGAGAATGTTAGCAAAGAGGTAACCGGGACAGTGAAAACAGTACTCAAAGACAGGGAGAGCAAGCTCTCTCTTGGCACTTTGGATGTGGGACATACAGCGAGATGTTTGCTGCTTTTGCGTTTGGCTGTTGGGAGATTTACAGCACAAAGATATCTAGTTGATTTGAAGCAGTTCCGAGAAAGTCTAAACATAATCGCCACTTCTCCCTCCTGGCACTTTCCATGTGGGAGATATAGCAGGATGTATATTGGTTTTGAGGACAACTCAATGGACAGTGTAGGGAGAAAAGTTCCTGGCTCCTTGAATGCCGTTCCTGGAGACACTGCGATCAATGTGGGAGATATGTCAAGATGTGTGTTTGTTTTGAGGACGGCTCTCTGGAGAGTCTTAGCAAAGAGGTCACAGGGATAATCAGAGCAATTCTCAGAGACACTGAGAACAAGCTCGACAATTCCCTCCTGGCACTTTCCCTGTAGGAGATACCGCAAGACGTTTCTGTAGATTGGGCACAGCGCTCTGCAGGGTGTTAGCAGAGACTTTCCCGGGACAGTGAAACCCTATGTCAGAGACACTGAGAAGAAGCCCCAGTGTTCCCTCCAGGCACTTTCAGGGTGGGTGCCTTCTCCACGTGGTTCCTGGTTTCCCTGCAGCGCTGAAGAGAATGTTAGCAAAGAGGTAACCGGGACAGTGAAAACAGTACTCAAAGACAGGGAGAGCAAGCTCTCTCTTGGCACTTTGGATGTGGGACATACAGCGAGATGTTTGCTGCTTTTGCGTTTGGCTGTTGGGAGATTTACAGCACAAAGATATCTAGTTGATTTGAAGCAGTTCCGAGAAAGTCTAAACATAATCGCCACTTCTCCCTCCTGGCACTTTCCATGTGGGAGATATAGCAGGATGTATATTGGTTTTGAGGACAACTCAATGGACAGTGTAGGGAGAAAAGTTCCTGGCTCCTTGAATGCCGTTCCTGGAGACACTGCGATCAATGTGGGAGATATGTCAAGATGTGTGTTTGTTTTGAGGACGGCTCTCTGGAGAGTCTTAGCAAAGAGGTCACAGGGATAATCAGAGCAATTCTCAGAGACACTGAGAACAAGCTCGACAATTCCCTCCTGGCACTTTCCCTGTAGGAGATACCGCAAGACGTTTCTGTAGATTGGGCACAGCGCTCTGCAGGGTGTTAGCAGAGACTTTCCCGGGACAGTGAAACCCTATGTCAGAGACACTGAGAAGAAGCCCCAGTGTTCCCTCCAGGCACTTTCAGTGTGGGTGCCTTCTCCACGTGGTTCCTGGTTTCCCTGCAGCGCTGAAGAGAATGTTAGCAAAGAGGTAACCGGGACAGTGAAAACAGTACTCAAAGACAGGGAGAGCAAGCTCTCTCTTGGCACTTTGGATGTGGGACATACAGCGAGATGTTTGCTGCTTTTGCGTTTGGCTGTTGGGAGATTTACAGCACAAAGATATCTAGTTGATTTGAAGCAGTTCCAAGAAAGTCTAAACATAATCGCCACTTCTCCCTCCTGGCACTTTCCATGTGGGAGATATAGCAGGATGTATATTGGTTTTGAGGACAACTCAATGGACAGTGTAGGGAGAAAAGTTCCTGGCTCCTTGAATGCCGTTCCTGGAGACACTGCGATCAATGTGGGAGATATGTCAAGATGTGTGTTTGTTTTGAGGACGGCTCTCTGGAGAGTCTTAGCAAAGAGGTCACAGGGATAATCAGAGCAATTCTCAGAGACACTGAGAACAAGCTCGACAATTCCCTCCTGGCACTTTCCCTGTAGGAGATACCGCAAGACGTTTCTGTAGATTGGGCACAGCGCTCTGCAGGGTGTTAGCAGAGACTTTCCCGGGACAGTGAAACCCTATGTCAGAGACACTGAGAAGAAGCCCCAGTGTTCCCTCCAGGCACTTTCAGTGTGGGTGCCTTCTCCACGTGGTTCCTGGTTTCCCTGCAGCGCTGAAGAGAATGTTAGCAAAGAGGTAACCGGGACAGTGAAAACAGTACTCAAAGACAGGGAGAGCAAGCTCTCTCTTGGCACTTTGGATGTGGGACATACAGCGAGATGTTTGCTGCTTTTGCGTTTGGCTGTTGGGAGATTTACAGCACAAAGATATCTAGTTGATTTGAAGCAGTTCCGAGAAAGTCTAAACATAATCGCCACTTCTCCCTCCTGGCACTTTCCATGTGGGAGATATAGCAGGATGTATATTGGTTTTGAGGACAACTCAATGGACAGTGTAGGGAGAAAAGTTCCTGGCTCCTTGAATGCCGTTCCTGGAGACACTGCGATCAATGAGGGAGATATGTCAAGATGTGTGTTGGTTTTGAGGACGGCTCTCTGGAGAGTCTTAGCAAAGAGGTCACAGGGATAATCAGAGCAATTCTCAGAGACACTGAGAACAAGCTCGACAATTCCCTCCTGGCACTTTCCCTGTAGGAGATACCGCAAGACGTTTCTGTAGATTGGGCACAGCGCTCTGCAGGGTGTTAGCAGAGACTTTCCCGGGACAGTGAAACCCTATGTCAGAGACACTGAGAAGAAGCCCCAGTGTTCCCTCCAGGCACTTTCAGGGTGGGTGCCTTCTCCACGTGGTTCCTGGTTTCCCTGCAGCGCTGAAGAGAATGTTAGCAAAGAGGTAACCGGGACAGTGAAAACAGTACTCAAAGACAGGGAGAGCAAGCTCTCTCTTGGCACTTTGGATGTGGGACATACAGCGAGATGTTTGCTGCTTTTGCGTTTGGCTGTTGGGAGATTTACAGCACAAAGATATCTAGTTGATTTGAAGCAGTTCCGAGAAAGTCTAAACATAATCGCCACTTCTCCCTCCTGGCACTTTCCATGTGGGAGACATAGCAGGATGTATATTGGTTTTGAGGACAATTCAATGGACAGTGTAGGGAGAAAAGTTCCTGGCTCCTTGAATGCCGTTCCTGGAGACACTGCGATCAATGTGGGAGATATGTCAAGATGTGTGTTTGTTTTGAGGACGGCTCTCTGGAGAGTCTTAGCAAAGAGGTCACAGGGATAATCAGAGCAATTCTCAGAGACACTGAGAACAAGCTCGACAATTCCCTCCTGGCACTTTCCCTGTAGGAGATACCGCAAGACGTTTCTGTAGATTGGGCACAGCGCTCTGCAGGGTGTTAGCAGAGACTTTCCCGGGACAGTGAAACCCTATGTCAGAGACACTGAGAAGAAGCCCCAGTGTTCCCTCCAGGCACTTTCAGTGTGGGTGCCTTCTCCACGTGGTTCCTGGTTTCCCTGCAGCGCTGAAGAGAATGTTAGCAAAGAGGTAACCGGGACAGTGAAAACAGTACTCAAAGACAGGGAGAGCAAGCTCTCTCTTGGCACTTTGGATGTGGGACATACAGCGAGATGTTTGCTGCTTTTGCGTTTGGCTGTTGGGAGATTTACAGCACAAAGATATCTAGTTGATTTGAAGCAGTTCCGAGAAAGTCTAAACATAATCGCCACTTCTCCCTCCTGGCACTTTCCATGTGGGAGATATAGCAGGATGTATATTGGTTTTGAGGACAACTCAATGGACAGTGTAGGGAGAAAAGTTCCTGGCTCCTTGAATGCCGTTCCTGGAGACACTGCGATCAATGTGGGAGATATGTCAAGATGTGTGTTTGTTTTGAGGACGGCTCTCTGGAGAGTCTTAGCAAAGAGGTCACAGGGATAATCAGAGCAATTCTCAGAGACACTGAGAACAAGCTCGACAATTCCCTCCTGGCACTTTCCCTGTAGGAGATACCGCAAGACGTTTCTGTAGATTGGGCACAGCGCTCTGCAGGGTGTTAGCAGAGACTTTCCCGGGACAGTGAAACCCTATGTCAGAGACACTGAGAAGAAGCCCCAGTGTTCCCTCCAGGCACTTTCAGGGTGGGTGCCTTCTCCACGTGGTTCCTGGTTTCCCTGCAGCGCTGAAGAGAATGTTAGCAAAGAGGTAACCGGGACAGTGAAAACAGTACTCAAAGACAGGGAGAGCAAGCTCTCTCTTGGCACTTTGGATGTGGGACATACAGCGAGATGTTTGCTGCTTTTGCGTTTGGCTGTTGGGAGATTTACAGCACAAAGATATCTAGTTGATTTGAAGCAGTTCCGAGAAAGTCTAAACATAATCGCCACTTCTCCCTCCTGGCACTTTCCATGTGGGAGACATAGCAGGATGTATATTGGTTTTGAGGACAATTCAATGGACAGTGTAGGGAGAAAAGTTCCTGGCTCCTTGAATGCCGTTCCTGGAGACACTGCGATCAATGTGGGAGATATGTCAAGATGTGTGTTTGTTTTGAGGACGGCTCTCTGGAGAGTCTTAGCAAAGAGGTCACAGGGATAATCAGAGCAATTCTCAGAGACACTGAGAACAAGCTCGACAATTCCCTCCTGGCACTTTCCCTGTAGGAGATACCGCAAGACGTTTCTGTACATTGGGCACAGCGCTCTGCAGGGTGTTAGCAGAGACTTTCCCGGGACAGTGAAACCCTATGTCAGAGACACTGAGAAGAAGCCCCAGTGTTCCCTCCAGGCACTTTCAGTGTGGGTGCCTTCTCCACGTGGTTCCTGGTTTCCCTGCAGCGCTGAAGAGAATGTTAGCAAAGAGGTAACCGGGACAGTGAAAACAGTACTCAAAGACAGGGAGAGCAAGCTCTCTCTTGGCACTTTGGATGTGGGACATACAGCGAGATGTTTGCTGCTTTTGCGTTTGGCTGTTGGGAGATTTACAGCACAAAGATATCTAGTTGATTTGAAGCAGTTCCGAGAAAGTCTAAACATAATCGCCACTTCTCCCTCCTGGCACTTTCCATGTGGGAGATATAGCAGGATGTATATTGGTTTTGAGGACAACTCAATGGACAGTGTAGGGAGAAAAGTTCCTGGCTCCTTGAATGCCGTTCCTGGAGACACTGCGATCAATGTGGGAGATATGTCAAGATGTGTGTTTGTTTTGAGGACGGCTCTCTGGAGAGTCTTAGCAAAGAGGTCACAGGGATAATCAGAGCAATTCTCAGAGACACTGAGAACAAGCTCGACAATTCCCTCCTGGCACTTTCCCTGTAGGAGATACCGCAAGACGTTTCTGTAGATTGGGCACAGCGCTCTGCAGGGTGTTAGCAGAGACTTTCCCGGGACAGTGAAACCCTATGTCAGAGACACTGAGAAGAAGCCCCAGTGTTCCCTCCAGGCACTTTCAGTGTGGGTGCCTTCTCCACGTGGTTCCTGGTTTCCCTGCAGCGCTGAAGAGAATGTTAGCAAAGAGGTAACCGGGACAGTGAAAACAGTACTCAAAGACAGGGAGAGCAAGCTCTCTCTTGGCACTTTGGATGTGGGACATACAGCGAGATGTTTGCTGCTTTTGCGTTTGGCTGTTGGGAGATTTACAGCACAAAGATATCTAGTTGATTTGAAGCAGTTCCGAGAAAGTCTAAACATAATCCCCACTTCTCCCTCCTGGCACTTTCCATGTGGGAGATATAGCAGGATGTATATTGGTTTTGAGGACAACTCAATGGACAGTGTAGGGAGAAAAGTTCCTGGCTCCTTGAATGCCGTTCCTGGAGACACTGCGATCAATATGGGAGATATGTCAAGATGTGTGTTGGTTTTGAGGACGGCTCTCTGGAGAGTCTTAGCAAAGAGGTCACAGGGATAATCAGAGCAATTCTCAGAGACACTGAGAACAAGATGGACAATTCCCTCCTGGCACTTTCCCTGTAGGAGATACCGCAAGACGTTTCTGTAGATTGGGCACAGCGCTCTGCAGGGTGTTAGCAGAGACTTTCCCGGGACAGTGAAACCCTATGTCAGAGACACTGAGAAGAAGCCCCAGTGTTCCCTCCAGGCACTTTCAGTGTGGGTGCCTTCTCCACGTGGTTCCTGGTTTCCCTGCAGCGCTGAAGAGAATGTTAGCAAAGAGGTAACCGGGACAGTGAAAACAGTACTCAAAGACAGGGAGAGCAAGCTCTCTCTTGGCACTTTGGATGTGGGACATACAGCGAGATGTTTGCTGCTTTTGCGTTTGGCTGTTGGGAGATTTACAGCACAAAGATATCTAGTTGATTTGAAGCAGTTCCGAGAAAGTCTAAACATAATCGCCACTTCTCCCTCCTGGCACTTTCCATGTGGGAGATATAGCAGGATGTATATTGGTTTTGAGGACAACTCAATGGACAGTGTAGGGAGAAAAGTTCCTGGCTCCTTGAATGCCGTTCCTGGAGACACTGCGATCAATGTGGGAGATATGTCAAGATGTGTGTTGGTTTTGAGGACGGCTCTCTGGAGAGTCTTAGCAAAGAGGTCACAGGGATAATCAGAGCAATTCTCAGAGACACTGAGAACACACTGAGAACAAGCTCGACAATTCCCTCCTGGCACTTTCCCTGTAGGAGATACCGCAAGACGTTTCTGTAGATTGGGCACAGCGCTCTGCAGGGTGTTAGCAGAGACTTTCCCGGGACAGTGAAACCCTATGTCAGAGACACTGAGAAGAAGCCCCAGTGTTCCCTCCAGGCACTTTCAGTGTGGGTGCCTTCTCCACGTGGTTCCTGGTTTCCCTGCAGCGCTGAAGAGAATGTTAGCAAAGAGGTAACCGGGACAGTGAAAACAGTACTCAAAGACAGGGAGAGCAAGCTCTCTCTTGGCACTTTGGATGTGGGACATACAGTGAGATGTTTGCTGCTTTTGCGTTTGGCTGTTGGGAGATTTACAGCACAAAGATATCTAGTTGATTTGAAGCAGTTCCGAGAAAGTCTAAACATAATCGCCACTTCTCCCTCCTGGCACTTTCCATGTGGGAGATATAGCAGGATGTATATTGGTTTTGAGGACAACTCAATGGACAGTGTAGGGAGAAAAGTTCCTGGCTCCTTGAATGCCGTTCCTGGAGACACTGCGATCAATGTGGGAGATATGTCAAGATGTGTGTTGGTTTTGAGGACGGCTCTCTGGAGAGTCTTAGCAAAGAGGTCACAGGGATAATCAGAGCAATTCTCAGAGACACTGAGAACAAGCTCGACAATTCCCTCCTGGCACTTTCCCTGTAGGAGATACCGCAAGACGTTTCTGTAGATTGGGCACAGCGCTCTGCAGGGTGTTAGCAGAGACTTTCCCGGGACAGTGAAACCCTATGTCAGAGACACTGAGAAGAAGCCCCAGTGTTCCCTCCAGGCACTTTCAGTGTGGGTGCCTTCTCCACGTGGTTCCTGGTTTCCCTGCAGCGCTGAAGAGAATGTTAGCAAAGAGGTAACCGGGACAGTGAAAACAGTACTCAAAGACAGGGAGAGCAAGCTCTCTCTTGGCACTTTGGATGTGGGACATACAGCGAGATGTTTGCTGCTTTTGCGTTTGGCTGTTGGGAGATTTACAGCACAAAGATATCTAGTTGATTTGAAGCAGTTCCGAGAAAGTCTAAACATAATCGCCACTTCTCCCTCCTGGCACTTTCCATGTGGGAGATATAGCAGGATGTATATTGGTTTTGAGGACAACTCAATGGACAGTGTAGGGAGAAAAGTTCCTGGCTCCTTGAATGCCGTTCCTGGAGACACTGCGATCAATGTGGGAGATATGTCAAGATGTGTGTTTGTTTTGAGGACGGCTCTCTGGAGAGTCTTAGCAAAGAGGTCACAGGGATAATCAGAGCAATTCTCAGAGACACTGAGAACAAGCTCGACAATTCCCTCCTGGCACTTTCCCTGTAGGAGATACCGCAAGACGTTTCTGTAGATTGGGCACAGCGCTCTGCAGGGTGTTAGCAGAGACTTTCCCGGGACAGTGAAACCCTATGTCAGAGACACTGAGAAGAAGCCCCAATGTTCCCTCCAGGCACTTTCAGTGTGGGTGCCTTCTCCACGTGGTTCCTGGTTTCCCTGCAGCGCTGAAGAGAATGTTAGCAAAGAGGTAACCGGGACAGTGAAAACAGTACTCAAAGACAGGGAGAGCAAGCTCTCTCTTGGCACTTTGGATGTGGGACATACAGCGAGATGTTTGCTGCTTTTGCGTTTGGCTGTTGGGAGATTTACAGCACAAAGATATCTAGTTGATTTGAAGCAGTTCCGAGAAAGTCTAAACATAATCGCCACTTCTCCCTCCTGGCAATTTCCATGTGGGAGATATAGCAGGATGTATATTGGTTTTGAGGACAACTCAATGGACAGTGTAGGGAGAAAAGTTCCTTTCTCCTTGAATGCCGTTCCTGGAGACACTGCGATCAATGTGGGAGATATGTCAAGATGTGTGTTTGTTTTGAGGACGGCTCTCTGGAGAGTCTTAGCAAAGAGGTCACAGGGATAATCAGAGCAATTCTCAGAGACACTGAGAACACACTGAGAACAAGCTCGACAATTCCCTCCTGGCACTTTCCCTGTAGGAGATACCGCAAGACGTTTCTGTAGATTGGGCACAGCGCTCTGCAGGGTGTTAGCAGAGACTTTCCCGGGACAGTGAAACCCTATGTCAGAGACACTGAGAAGAAGCCCCAGTGTTCCCTCCAGGCACTTTCAGGGTGGGTGCCTTCTCCACGTGGTTCCTGGTTTCCCTGCAGCGCTGAAGAGAATGTTAGCAAAGAGGTAACCGGGACAGTGAAAACAGTACTCAAAGACAGGGAGAGCAAGCTCTCTCTTGGCACTTTGGATGTGGGACATACAGCGAGATGTTTGCTGCTTTTGCGTTTGGCTGTTGGGAGATTTACAGCACAAAGATATCTAGTTGATTTGAAGCAGTTCCGAGAAAGTCTAAACATAATCGCCACTTCTCCCTCCTGGCAATTTCCATGTGGGAGATATAGCAGGATGTATATTGGTTTTGAGGACAACTCAATGGACAGTGTAGGGAGAAAAGTTCCTGGCTCCTTGAATGCCGTTCCTGGAGACACTGCGATCAATGTGGGAGATATGTCAAGATGTGTGTTTGTTTTGAGGACGGCTCTCTGGAGAGTCTTAGCAAAGAGGTCACAGGGATAATCAGAGCAATTCTCAGAGACACTGAGAACAAGCTCGACAATTCCCTCCTGGCACTTTCCCTGTAGGAGATACCGCAAGACGTTTCTGTACATTGGGCACAGCGCTCTGCAGGGTGTTAGCAGAGGCTTTCCCGGGACAGTGAAACCCTATGTCAGAGACACTGAGAAGAAGCCCCAATGTTCCCTCCAGGCACTTTCAGTGTGGGTGCCTTCTCCACGTGGTTCCTGGTTTCCCTGCAGCGCTGAAGAGAATGTTAGCAAAGAGGTAACCGGGACAGTGAAAACAGTACTCAAAGACAGGGAGAGCAAGCTCTCTCTTGGCACTTTGGATGTGGGACATACAGCGAGATGTTTGCTGCTTTTGCATTTGGCTGTTGGGAGATTTACAGCACAAAGATATCTAGTTGATTTGAAGCAGTTCCGAGAAAGTCTAAACATAATCGCCACTTCTCCCTCCTGGCACTTTCCATGTGGGAGATATAGCAGGATGTATATTGGTTTTGAGGACAACTCAATGGACAGTGTAGGGAGAAAAGTTCCTTTCTCCTTGAATGCCGTTCCTGGAGACACTGCGATCAATGTGGGAGATATGTCAAGATGTGTGTTTGTTTTGAGGACGGCTCTCTGGAGAGTCTTAGCAAAGAGGTCACAGGGATAATCAGAGCAATTCTCAGAGACACTGAGAACACACTGAGAACAAGCTCGACAATTCCCTCCTGGCACTTTCCCTGTAGGAGATACCGCAAGACGTTTCTGTAGATTGGGCACAGCGCTCTGCAGGGTGTTAGCAGAGGCTTTCCCGGGACAGTGAAACCCTATGTCAGAGACACTGAGAAGAAGCCCCAATGTTCCCTCCAGGCACTTTCAGTGTGGGTGCCTTCTCCACGTGGTTCCTGGTTTCCCTGCAGCGCTGAAGAGAATGTTAGCAAAGAGGTAACCGGGACAGTGAAAACAGTACTCAAAGACAGGGAGAGCAAGCTCTCTCTTGGCACTTTGGATGTGGGACATACAGCGAGATGTTTGCTGCTTTTGCGTTTGGCTGTTGGGAGATTTACAGCACAAAGATATCTAGTTGATTTGAAGCAGTTCCGAGAAAGTCTAAACATAATCGCCACTTCTCCCTCCTGGCACTTTCCATGTGGGAGATATAGCAGGATGTATATTGGTTTTGAGGACAACTCAATGGACAGTGTAGGGAGAAAAGTTCCTGGCTCCTTGAATGCCGTTCCTGGAGACACTGCGATCAATGTGGGAGATATGTCAAGATGTGTGTTTGTTTTGAGGACAGCTCTCTGGAGAGTCTTAGCAAAGAGGTCACAGGGATAATCAGAGCAATTCTCAGAGACACTGAGAACAAGCTCGACAATTCCCTCCTGGCACTTTCCCTGTAGGAGATACCGCAAGACGTTTCTGTAGATTGGGCACAGCGCTCTGCAGGGTGTTAGCAGAGGCTTTCCCGGGACAGTGAAACCCTATGTCAGAGACACTGAGAAGAAGCCCCAATGTTCCCTCCAGGCACTTTCAGTGTGGGTGCCTTCTCCACGTGGTTCCTGGTTTCCCTGCAGCGCTGAAGAGAATGTTAGCAAAGAGGTAACCGGGACAGTGAAAACAGTACTCAAAGACAGGGAGAGCAAGCTCTCTCTTGGCACTTTGGATGTGGGACATACAGCGAGATGTTTGCTGCTTTTGCGTTTGGCTGTTGGGAGATTTACAGCACAAAGATATCTAGTTGATTTGAAGCAGTTCCGAGAAAGTCTAAACATAATCGCCACTTCTCCCTCCTGGCAATTTCCATGTGGGAGATATAGCAGGATGTATATTGGTTTTGAGGACAACTCAATGGACAGTGTAGGGAGAAAAGTTCCTTTCTCCTTGAATGCCGTTCCTGGAGACACTGCGATCAATGTGGGAGATATGTCAAGATGTGTGTTGGTTTTGAGGACGGCTCTCTGGAGAGTCTTAGCAAAGAGGTCACAGGGATAATCAGAGCAATTCTCAGAGACACTGAGAACACACTGAGAACAAGCTCGACAATTCCCTCCTGGCACTTTCCCTGTAGGAGATACCGCAAGACGTTTCTGTAGATTGGGCACAGCGCTCTGCAGGGTGTTAGCAGAGACTTTCCCGGGACAGTGAAACCCTATGTCAGAGACACTGAGAAGAAGCCCCAGTGTTCCCTCCAGGCACTTTCAGTGTGGGTGCCTTCTCCACGTGGTTCCTGGTTTCCCTGCAGCGCTGAAGAGAATGTTAGCAAAGAGGTAACCGGGACAGTGAAAACAGTACTCAAAGACAGGGAGAGCAAGCTCTCTCTTGGCACTTTGGATGTGGGACATACAGCGAGATGTTTGCTGCTTTTGCGTTTGGCTGTTGGGAGATTTACAGCACAAAGATATCTAGTTGATTTGAAGCAGTTCCGAGAAAGTCTAAACATAATCGCCACTTCTCCCTCCTGGCAATTTCCATGTGGGAGATATAGCAGGATGTATATTGGTTTTGAGGACAACTCAATGGACAGTGTAGGGAGAAAAGTTCCTTTCTCCTTGAATGCCGTTCCTGGAGACACTGCGATCAATGTGGGAGATATGTCAAGATGTGTGTTGGTTTTGAGGACGGCTCTCTGGAGAGTCTTAGCAAAGAGGTCACAGGGATAATCAGAGCAATTCTCAGAGACACTGAGAACACACTGAGAACAAGCTCGACAATTCCCTCCTGGCACTTTCCCTGTAGGAGATACCGCAAGACGTTTCTGTAGATTGGGCACAGCGCTCTGCAGGGTGTTAGCAGAGACTTTCCCGGGACAGTGAAACCCTATGTCAGAGACACTGAGAAGAAGCCCCAGTGTTCCCTCCAGGCACTTTCAGTGTGGGTGCCTTCTCCACGTGGTTCCTGGTTTCCCTGCAGCGCTGAAGAGAATGTTAGCAAAGAGGTAACCGGGACAGTGAAAACAGTACTCAAAGACAGGGAGAGCAAGCTCTCTCTTGGCACTTTGGATGTGGGACATACAGCGAGATGTTTGCTGCTTTTGCGTTTGGCTGTTGGGAGATTTACAGCACAAAGATATCTAGTTGATTTGAAGCAGTTCCGAGAAAGTCTAAACATAATCGCCACTTCTCCCTCCTGGCACTTTCCATGTGGGAGATATAGCAGGATGTATATTGGTTTTGAGGACAACTCAATGGACAGTGTAGGGAGAAAAGGTCCTGGCTCCTTGAATGCCATTCCTGGAGACACTGCGATCAATGTGGGAGATATGTCAAGATGTGTGTTTGTTTTGAGGACGGCTCTCTGGAGAGTCTTAGCAAAGAGGTCACAGGGATAATCAGAGCAATTCTCAGAGACACTGAGAACAAGCTCGACAATTCCCTCCTGGCACTTTCCCTGTAGGAGATACCGCAAGACGTTTCTGTAGATTGGGCACAGCGCTCTGCAGGGTGTTAGCAGAGACTTTCCCGGGACAGTGAAACCCTATGTCAGAGACACTGAGAAGAAGCCCCAGTGTTCCCTCCAGGCACTTTCAGTGTGGGTGCCTTCTCCACGTGGTTCCTGGTTTCCCTGCAGCGCTGAAGAGAATGTTAGCAAAGAGGTAACCGGGACAGTGAAAACAGTACTCAAAGACAGGGAGAGCAAGCTCTCTCTTGGCACTTTGGATGTGGGACATACAGCGAGATGTTTGCTGCTTTTGCGTTTGGCTGTTGGGAGATTTACAGCACAAAGATATCTAGTTGATTTGAAGCAGTTCCGAGAAAGTCTAAACATAATCGCCACTTCTCCCTCCTGGCACTTTCCATGTGGGAGATATAGCAGGATGTATATTGGTTTTGAGGACAACTCAATGGACAGTGTAGGGAGAAAAGTTCCTGGCTCCTTGAATGCCGTTCCTGGAGACACTGCGATCAATGTGGGAGATATGTCAAGATGTGTGTTTGTTTTGAGGACGGCTCTCTGGAGAGTCTTAGCAAAGAGGTCACAGGGATAATCAGAGCAATTCTCAGAGACACTGAGAACAAGCTCGACAATTCCCTCCTGGCACTTTCCCTGTAGGAGATACCGCAAGACGTTTCTGTAGATTGGGCACAGCGCTCTGCAGGGTGTTAGCAGAGGCTTTCCCGGGACAGTGAAACCCTATGTCAGAGACACTGAGAAGAAGCCCCAATGTTCCCTCCAGGCACTTTCAGTGTGGGTGCCTTCTCCACGTGGTTCCTGGTTTCCCTGCAGCGCTGAAGAGAATGTTAGCAAAGAGGTAACCGGGACAGTGAAAACAGTACTCAAAGACAGGGAGAGCAAGCTCTCTCTTGGCACTTTGGATGTGGGACATACAGCGAGATGTTTGCTGCTTTTGCGTTTGGCTGTTGGGAGATTTACAGCACAAAGATATCTAGTTGATTTGAAGCAGTTCCGAGAAAGTCTAAACATAATCGCCACTTCTCCCTCCTGGCAATTTCCATGTGGGAGATATAGCAGGATGTATATTGGTTTTGAGGACAACTCAATGGACAGTGTAGGGAGAAAAGTTCCTTTCTCCTTGAATGCCGTTCCTGGAGACACTGCGATCAATGTGGGAGATATGTCAAGATGTGTGTTTGTTTTGAGGACGGCTCTCTGGAGAGTCTTAGCAAAGAGGTCACAGGGATAATCAGAGCAATTCTCAGAGACACTGAGAACACACTGAGAACAAGCTCGACAATTCCCTCCTGGCACTTTCCCTGTAGGAGATACCGCAAGACGTTTCTGTAGATTGGGCACAGCGCTCTGCAGGGTGTTAGCAGAGACTTTCCCGGGACAGTGAAACCCTATGTCAGAGACACTGAGAAGAAGCCCCAGTGTTCCCTCCAGGCACTTTCAGGGTGGGTGCCTTCTCCACGTGGTTCCTGGTTTCCCTGCAGCGCTGAAGAGAATGTTAGCAAAGAGGTAACCGGGACAGTGAAAACAGTACTCAAAGACAGGGAGAGCAAGCTCTCTCTTGGCACTTTGGATGTGGGACATACAGCGAGATGTTTGCTGCTTTTGCGTTTGGCTGTTGGGAGATTTACAGCACAAAGATATCTAGTTGATTTGAAGCAGTTCCGAGAAAGTCTAAACATAATCGCCACTTCTCCCTCCTGGCACTTTCCATGTGGGAGATATAGCAGGATGTATATTGGTTTTGAGGACAACTCAATGGACAGTGTAGGGAGAAAAGTTCCTTTCTCCTTGAATGCCGTTCCTGGAGACACTGCGATCAATGTGGGAGATATGTCAAGATGTGTGTTGGTTTTGAGGACGGCTCTCTGGAGAGTCTTAGCAAAGAGGTCACAGGGATAATCAGAGCAATTCTCAGAGACACTGAGAACACACTGAGAACAAGCTCGACAATTCCCTCCTGGCACTTTCCCTGTAGGAGATACCGCAAGACGTTTCTGTAGATTGGGCACAGCGCTCTGCAGGGTGTTAGCAGAGACTTTCCCGGGACAGTGAAACCCTATGTCAGAGACACTGAGAAGAAGCCCCAGTGTTCCCTCCAGGCACTTTCAGTGTGGGTGCCTTCTCCACGTGGTTCCTGGTTTCCCTGCAGCGCTGAAGAGAATGTTAGCAAAGAGGTAACTGGGACAGTGAAAACAGTACTCAAAGACAGGGAGAGCAAGCTCTCTCTTGGCACTTTGGATGTGGGACATACAGCGAGATGTTTGCTGCTTTTGCGTTTGGCTGTTGGGAGATTTACAGCACAAAGATATCTAGTTGATTTGAAGCAGTTCCGAGAAAGTCTAAACATAATCGCCACTTCTCCCTCCTGGCACTTTCCATGTGGGAGATATAGCAGGATGTATATTGGTTTTGAGGACAACTCAATGGACAGTGTAGGGAGAAAAGGTCCTGGCTCCTTGAATGCCATTCCTGGAGACACTGCGATCAATGTGGGAGATATGTCAAGATGTGTGTTTGTTTTGAGGACGGCTCTCTGGAGAGTCTTAGCAAAGAGGTCACAGGGATAATCAGAGCAATTCTCAGAGACACTGAGAACAAGCTCGACAATTCCCTCCTGGCACTTTCCCTGTAGGAGATACCGCAAGACGTTTCTGTAGATTGGGCACAGCGCTCTGCAGGGTGTTAGCAGAGACTTTCCCGGGACAGTGAAACCCTATGTCAGAGACACTGAGAAGAAGCCCCAGTGTTCCCTCCAGGCACTTTCAGTGTGGGTGCCTTCTCCACGTGGTTCCTGGTTTCCCTGCAGCGCTGAAGAGAATGTTAGCAAAGAGGTAACCGGGACAGTGAAAACAGTACTCAAAGACAGGGAGAGCAAGCTCTCTCTTGGCACTTTGGATGTGGGACATACAGCGAGATGTTTGCTGCTTTTGCGTTTGGCTGTTGGGAGATTTACAGCACAAAGATATCTAGTTGATTTGAAGCAGTTCCGAGAAAGTCTAAACATAATCGCCACTTCTCCCTCCTGGCACTTTCCATGTGGGAGATATAGCAGGATGTATATTGGTTTTGAGGACAACTCAATGGACAGTGTAGGGAGAAAAGTTCCTGGCTCCTTGAATGCCGTTCCTGGAGACACTGCGATCAATGTGGGAGATATGTCAAGATGTGTGTTTGTTTTGAGGACGGCTCTCTGGAGAGTCTTAGCAAAGAGGTCACAGGGATAATCAGAGCAATTCTCAGAGACACTGAGAACAAGCTCGACAATTCCCTCCTGGCACTTTCCCTGTAGGAGATACCGCAAGACGTTTCTGTAGATTGGGCACAGCGCTCTGCAGGGTGTTAGCAGAGGCTTTCCCGGGACAGTGAAACCCTATGTCAGAGACACTGAGAAGAAGCCCCAATGTTCCCTCCAGGCACTTTCAGTGTGGGTGCCTTCTCCACGTGGTTCCTGGTTTCCCTGCAGCGCTGAAGAGAATGTTAGCAAAGAGGTAACCGGGACAGTGAAAACAGTACTCAAAGACAGGGAGAGCAAGCTCTCTCTTGGCACTTTGGATGTGGGACATACAGCGAGATGTTTGCTGCTTTTGCGTTTGGCTGTTGGGAGATTTACAGCACAAAGATATCTAGTTGATTTGAAGCAGTTCCGAGAAAGTCTAAACATAATCGCCACTTCTCCCTCCTGGCACTTTCCATGTGGGAGATATAGCAGGATGTATATTGGTTTTGAGGACAACTCAATGGACAGTGTAGGGAGAAAAGTTCCTTTCTCCTTGAATGCCGTTCCTGGAGACACTGCGATCAATGTGGGAGATATGTCAAGATGTGTGTTTGTTTTGAGGACGGCTCTCTGGAGAGTCTTAGCAAAGAGGTCACAGGGATAATCAGAGCAATTCTCAGAGACACTGAGAACACACTGAGAACAAGCTCGACAATTCCCTCCTGGCACTTTCCCTGTAGGAGATACCGCAAGACGTTTCTGTAGATTGGGCACAGCGCTCTGCAGGGTGTTAGCAGAGACTTTCCCGGGACAGTGAAACCCTATGTCAGAGACACTGAGAAGAAGCCCCAGTGTTCCCTCCAGGCACTTTCAGTGTGGGTGCCTTCTCCACGTGGTTCCTGGTTTCCCTGCAGCGCTGAAGAGAATGTTAGCAAAGAGGTAACCGGGACAGTGAAAACAGTACTCAAAGACAGGGAGAGCAAGCTCTCTCTTGGCACTTTGGATGTGGGACATACAGCGAGATGTTTGCTGCTTTTGCGTTTGGCTGTTGGGAGATTTACAGCACAAAGATATCTAGTTGATTTGAAGCAGTTCCGAGAAAGTCTAAACATAATCGCCACTTCTCCCTCCTGGCAATTTCCATGTGGGAGATATAGCAGGATGTATATTGGTTTTGAGGACAACTCAATGGACAGTGTAGGGAGAAAAGTTCCTTTCTCCTTGAATGCCGTTCCTGGAGACACTGCGATCAATGTGGGAGATATGTCAAGATGTGTGTTTGTTTTGAGGACGGCTCTCTGGAGAGTCTTAGCAAAGAGGTCACAGGGATAATCAGAGCAATTCTCAGAGACACTGAGAACACACTGAGAACAAGCTCGACAATTCCCTCCTGGCACTTTCCCTGTAGGAGATACCGCAAGACGTTTCTGTAGATTGGGCACAGCGCTCTGCAGGGTGTTAGCAGAGACTTTCCCGGGACAGTGAAACCCTATGTCAGAGACACTGAGAAGAAGCCCCAGTGTTCCCTCCAGGCACTTTCAGTGTGGGTGCCTTCTCCACGTGGTTCCTGGTTTCCCTGCAGCGCTGAAGAGAATGTTAGCAAAGAGGTAACCGGGACAGTGAAAACAGTACTCAAAGACAGGGAGAGCAAGCTCTCTCTTGGCACTTTGGATGTGGGACATACAGCGAGATGTTTGCTGCTTTTGCGTTTGGCTGTTGGGAGATTTACAGCACAAAGATATCTAGTTGATTTGAAGCAGTTCCGAGAAAGTCTAAACATAATCGCCACTTCTCCCTCCTGGCACTTTCCATGTGGGAGATATAGCAGGATGTATATTGGTTTTGAGGACAACTCAATGGACAGTGTAGGGAGAAAAGGTCCTGGCTCCTTGAATGCCATTCCTGGAGACACTGCGATCAATGTGGGAGATATGTCAAGATGTGTGTTGGTTTTGAGGACGGCTCTCTGGAGAGTCTTAGCAAAGAGGTCACAGGGATAATCAGAGCAATTCTCAGAGACACTGAGAACAAGCTCGACAATTCCCTCCTGGCACTTTCCCTGTAGGAGATACCGCAAGACGTTTCTGTAGATTGGGCACAGCGCTCTGCAGGGTGTTAGCAGAGACTTTCCCGGGACAGTGAAACCCTATGTCAGAGACACTGAGAAGAAGCCCCAGTGTTCCCTCCAGGCACTTTCAGTGTGGGTGCCTTCTCCACGTGGTTCCTGGTTTCCCTGCAGCGCTGAAGAGAATGTTAGCAAAGAGGTAACCGGGACAGTGAAAACAGTACTCAAAGACAGGGAGAGCAAGCTCTCTCTTGGCACTTTGGATGTGGGACATACAGCGAGATGTTTGCTGCTTTTGCGTTTGGCTGTTGGGAGATTTACAGCACAAAGATATCTAGTTGATTTGAAGCAGTTCCGAGAAAGTCTAAACATAATCGCCACTTCTCCCTCCTGGCACTTTCCATGTGGGAGATATAGCAGGATGTATATTGGTTTTGAGGACAACTCAATGGACAGTGTAGGGAGAAAAGTTCCTGGCTCCTTGAATGCCGTTCCTGGAGACACTGCGATCAATGTGGGAGATATGTCAAGATGTGTGTTGGTTTTGAGGACGGCTCTCTGGAGAGTCTTAGCAAAGAGGTCACAGGGATAATCAGAGCAATTCTCAGAGACACTGAGAACAAGCTCGACAATTCCCTCCTGGCACTTTCCCTGTAGGAGATACCGCAAGACGTTTCTGTAGATTGGGCACAGCGCTCTGCAGGGTGTTAGCAGAGGCTTTCCCGGGACAGTGAAACCCTATGTCAGAGACACTGAGAAGAAGCCCCAATGTTCCCTCCAGGCACTTTCAGTGTGGGTGCCTTCTCCACGTGGTTCCTGGTTTCCCTGCAGCGCTGAAGAGAATGTTAGCAAAGAGGTAACCGGGACAGTGAAAACAGTACTCAAAGACAGGGAGAGCAAGCTCTCTCTTGGCACTTTGGATGTGGGACATACAGCGAGATGTTTGCTGCTTTTGCGTTTGGCTGTTGGGAGATTTACAGCACAAAGATATCTAGTTGATTTGAAGCAGTTCCGAGAAAGTCTAAACATAATCGCCACTTCTCCCTCCTGGCAATTTCCATGAGGGAGATATAGCAGGATGTATATTGGTTTTGAGGACAACTCAATGGACAGTGTAGGGAGAAAAGTTCCTTTCTCCTTGAATGCCGTTCCTGGAGACACTGCGATCAATGTGGGAGATATGTCAAGATGTGTGTTTGTTTTGAGGACGGCTCTCTGGAGAGTCTTAGCAAAGAGGTCACAGGGATAATCAGAGCAATTCTCAGAGACACTGAGAACACACTGAGAACAAGCTCGACAATTCCCTCCTGGCACTTTCCCTGTAGGAGATACCGCAAGACGTTTCTGTAGATTGGGCACAGCGCTCTGCAGGGTGTTAGCAGAGACTTTCCCGGGACAGTGAAACCCTATGTCAGAGACACTGAGAAGAAGCCCCAGTGTTCCCTCCAGGCACTTTCAGGGTGGGTGCCTTCTCCACGTGGTTCCTGGTTTCCCTGCAGCGCTGAAGAGAATGTTAGCAAAGAGGTAACCGGGACAGTGAAAACAGTACTCAAAGACAGGGAGAGCAAGCTCTCTCTTGGCACTTTGGATGTGGGACATACAGCGAGATGTTTGCTGCTTTTGCGTTTGGCTGTTGGGAGATTTACAGCACAAAGATATCTAGTTGATTTGAAGCAGTTCCGAGAAAGTCTAAACATAATCGCCACTTCTCCCTCCTGGCACTTTCCATGTGGGAGATATAGCAGGATGTATATTGGTTTTGAGGACAACTCAATGGACAGTGTAGGGAGAAAAGTTCCTGGCTCCTTGAATGCCGTTCCTGGAGACACTGCGATCAATGTGGGAGATATGTCAAGATGTGTGTTGGTTTTGAGGACGGCTCTCTGGAGAGTCTTAGCAAAGAGGTCACAGGGATAATCAGAGCAATTCTCAGAGACACTGAGAACAAGCTCGACAATTCCCTCCTGGCACTTTCCCTGTAGGAGATACCGCAAGACGTTTCTGTAGATTGGGCACAGCGCTCTGCAGGGTGTTAGCAGAGACTTTCCCGGGACAGTGAAACCCTATGTCAGAGACACTGAGAAGAAGCCCCAATGTTCCCTCCAGGCACTTTCAGTGTGGGTGCCTTCTCCACGTGGTTCCTGGTTTCCCTGCAGCGCTGAAGAGAATGTTAGCAAAGAGGTAACCGGGACAGTGAAAACAGTACTCAAAGACAGGGAGAGCAAGCTCTCTCTTGGCACTTTGGATGTGGGACATACAGCGAGATGTTTGCTGCTTTTGCGTTTGGCTGTTGGGAGATTTACAGCACAAAGATATCTAGTTGATTTGAAGCAGTTCCGAGAAAGTCTAAACATAATCGCCACTTCTCCCTCCTGGCACTTTCCATGTGGGAGATATAGCAGGATGTATATTGGTTTTGAGGACAACTCAATGGAGAGTGTAGGGAGAAAAGGTCCTGGCTCCTTGAATGCCATTCCTGGAGACACTGCGATTAATGTGGGAGATATGTCAAGATGTGTGTTGGTTTTGAGGACGGCTCTCTGGAGAGTCTTAGCAAAGAGGTCACAGGGATAATCAGAGCAATTCTCAGAGACACTGAGAACAAGCTCGACAATTCCCTCCTGGCACTTTCCCTGTAGGAGATACCGCAAGACGTTTCTGTAGATTGGGCACAGCGCTCTGCAGGGTGTTAGCAGAGACTTTCCCGGGACAGTGAAACCCTATGTCAGAGACACTGAGAAGAAGCCCCAATGTTCCCTCCAGGCACTTTCAGTGTGGGTGCCTTCTCCACGTGGTTCCTGGTTTCCCTGCAGCGCTGAAGAGAATGTTAGCAAAGAGGTAACCGGGACAGTGAAAACAGTACTCAAAGACAGGGAGAGCAAGCTCTCTCTTGGCACTTTGGATGTGGGACGTACAGCGAGATGTTTGCTGCTTTTGCGTTTGGCTGTTGGGAGATTTACAGCACAAAGATATCTAGTTGATTTGAAGCAGTTCCGAGAAAGTCTAAACATAATCGCCACTTCTCCCTCCTGGCACTTTCCATGTGGGAGATATAGCAGGATGTATATTGGTTTTGAGGACAACTCAATGGACAGTGTAGGGAGAAAAGTTCCTGGCTCCTTGAATGCCGTTCCTGGAGACACTGCGATCAATGAGGGAGATATGTCAAGATGTGTGTTGGTTTTGAGGACGGCTCTCTGGAGAGTCTTAGCAAAGAGGTCACAGGGATAATCAGAGCAATTCTCAGAGACACTGAGAACACACTGAGAACAAGCTCGACAATTCCCTCCTGGCACTTTCCCTGTAGGAGATACCGCAAGACGTTTCTGTAGATTGGGCACAGCGCTCTGCAGGGTGTTAGCAGAGACTTTCCCGGGACAGTGAAACCCTATGTCAGAGACACTGAGAAGAAGCCCCAATGTTCCCTCCAGGCACTTTCAGTGTGGGTGCCTTCTCCACGTGGTTCCTGGTTTCCCTGCAGCGCTGAAGAGAATGTTAGCAAAGAGGTAACCGGGACAGTGAAAACAGTACTCAAAGACAGGGAGAGCAAGCTCTCTCTTGGCACTTTGGATGTGGGACATACAGCGAGATGTTTGCTGCTTTTGCGTTTGGCTGTTGGGAGATTTACAGCACAAAGATATCTAGTTGATTTGAAGCAGTTCCGAGAAAGTCTAAACATAATCGCCACTTCTCCCTCCTGGCACTTTCCATGTGGGAGATATAGCAGGATGTATATTGGTTTTGAGGACAACTCAATGGACAGTGTAGGGAGAAAAGTTCCTTTCTCCTTGAATGCCGTTCCTGGAGACACTGCGATCAATGTGGGAGATATGTCAAGATGTGTGTTTGTTTTGAGGACGGCTCTCTGGAGAGTCTTAGCAAAGAGGTCACAGGGATAATCAGAGCAATTCTCAGAGACACTGAGAACACACTGAGAACAAGCTCGACAATTCCCTCCTGGCACTTTCCCTGTAGGAGATACCGCAAGACGTTTCTGTAGATTGGGCACAGCGCTCTGCAGGGTGTTAGCAGAGACTTTCCCGGGACAGTGAAACCCTATGTCAGAGACACTGAGAAGAAGCCCCAGTGTTCCCTCCAGGCACTTTCAGGGTGGGTGCCTTCTCCACGTGGTTCCTGGTTTCCCTGCAGCGCTGAAGAGAATGTTAGCAAAGAGGTAACCGGGACAGTGAAAACAGTACTCAAAGACAGGGAGAGCAAGCTCTCTCTTGGCACTTTGGATGTGGGACATACAGCGAGATGTTTGCTGCTTTTGCGTTTGGCTGTTGGGAGATTTACAGCACAAAGATATCTAGTTGATTTGAAGCAGTTCCGAGAAAGTCTAAACATAATCGCCACTTCTCCCTCCTGGCACTTTCCATGTGGGAGATATAGCAGGATGTATATTGGTTTTGAGGACAACTCAATGGACAGTGTAGGGAGAAAAGTTCCTGGCTCCTTGAATGCCGTTCCTGGAGACACTGCGATCAATGTGGGAGATATGTCAAGATGTGTGTTGGTTTTGAGGACGGCTCTCTGGAGAGTCTTAGCAAAGAGGTCACAGGGATAATCAGAGCAATTCTCAGAGACACTGAGAACAAGCTCGACAATTCCCTCCTGGCACTTTCCCTGTAGGAGATACCGCAAGACGTTTCTGTAGATTGGGCACAGCGCTCTGCAGGGTGTTAGCAGAGACTTTCCCGGGACAGTGAAACCCTATGTCAGAGACACTGAGAAGAAGCCCCAATGTTCCCTCCAGGCACTTTCAGTGTGGGTGCCTTCTCCACGTGGTTCCTGGTTTCCCTGCAGCGCTGAAGAGAATGTTAGCAAAGAGGTAACCGGGACAGTGAAAACAGTACTCAAAGACAGGGAGAGCAAGCTCTCTCTTGGCACTTTGGATGTGGGACATACAGCGAGATGTTTGCTGCTTTTGCGTTTGGCTGTTGGGAGATTTACAGCACAAAGATATCTAGTTGATTTGAAGCAGTTCCGAGAAAGTCTAAACATAATCGCCACTTCTCCCTCCTGGCACTTTCCATGTGGGAGATATAGCAGGATGTATATTGGTTTTGAGGACAACTCAATGGACAGTGTAGGGAGAAAAGTTCCTGGCTCCTTGAATGCCGTTCCTGGAGACACTGCGATCAATGTGGGAGATATGTCAAGATGTGTGTTGGTTTTGAGGACGGCTCTCTGGAGAGTCTTAGCAAAGAGGTCACAGGGATAATCAGAGCAATTCTCAGAGACACTGAGAACAAGCTCGACAATTCCCTCCTGGCACTTTCCCTGTAGGAGATACCGCAAGACGTTTCTGTAGATTGGGCACAGCGCTCTGCAGGGTGTTAGCAGAGACTTTCCCGGGACAGTGAAACCCTATGTCAGAGACACTGAGAAGAAGCCCCAATGTTCCCTCCAGGCACTTTCAGTGTGGGTGCCTTCTCCACGTGGTTCCTGGTTTCCCTGCAGCGCTGAAGAGAATGTTAGCAAAGAGGTAACCGGGACAGTGAAAACAGTACTCAAAGACAGGGAGAGCAAGCTCTCTCTTGGCACTTTGGATGTGGGACATACAGCGAGATGTTTGCTGCTTTTGCGTTTGGCTGTTGGGAGATTTACAGCACAAAGATATCTAGTTGATTTGAAGCAGTTCCGAGAAAGTCTAAACATAATCGCCACTTCTCCCTCCTGGCACTTTCCATGTGGGAGATATAGCAGGATGTATATTGGTTTTGAGGACAACTCAATGGACAGTGTAGGGAGAAAAGTTCCTGGCTCCTTGAATGCCGTTCCTGGAGACACTGCGATCAATGTGGGAGATATGTCAAGATGTGTGTTGGTTTTGAGGACGGCTCTCTGGAGAGTCTTAGCAAAGAGGTCACAGGGATAATCAGAGCAATTCTCAGAGACACTGAGAACAAGCTCGACAATTCCCTCCTGGCACTTTCCCTGTAGGAGATACCGCAAGACTTTTCTGTAGATTGGGCACATCGCTCTGCAGGGTGTTAGCAGAGACTTTCCCGGGACAGTGAAACCCTATGTCAGAGACACTGAGAAGAAGCCCCAGTGTTCCCTCCAGGCACTTTCAGTGTGGGTGCCTTCTCCACGTGGTTCCTGGTTTCCCTGCAGCGCTGAAGAGAATGTTAGCAAAGAGGTAACCGGGACAGTGAAAACAGTACTCAAAGACAGGGAGAGCAAGCTCTCTCTTGGCACTTTGGATGTGGGACATACAGCGAGATGTTTGCTGCTTTTGCGTTTGGCTGTTGGGAGATTTACAGCACAAAGATATCTAGTTGATTTGAAGCAGTTCCGAGAAAGTCTAAACATAATCGCCACTTCTCCCTCCTGGCACTTTCCATGTGGGAGATATAGCAGGATGTATATTGGTTTTGAGGACAACTCAATGGACAGTGTAGGGAGAAAAGGTCCTGGCTCCTTGAATGCCGTTCCTGGAGACACTGCGATCAATGTGGGAGATATGTCAAGATGTGTGTTGGTTTTGAGGACGGCTCTCTGGAGAGTCTTAGCAAAGAGGTCACAGGGATAATCAGAGCAATTCTCAGAGACACTGAGAACAAGCTCGACAATTCCCTCCTGGCACTTTCCCTGTAGGAGATACCGCAAGACGTTTCTGTAGATTGGGCACAGCGCTCTGCAGGGTGTTAGCAGAGACTTTCCCGGGACAGTGAAACCCTATGTCAGAGACACTGAGAAGAAGCCCCAATGTTCCCTCCAGGCACTTTCAGTGTGGGTGCCTTCTCCACGTGGTTCCTGGTTTCCCTGCAGTGCTGAAGAGAATGTTAGCAAAGAGGTAACCGGGACAGTGAAAACAGTACTCAAAGACAGGGAGAGCAAGCTCTCTCTTGGCACTTTGGACGTGGGACATACAGCGAGATGTTTGCTGCTTTTGCGTTTGGCTGTTGGGAGATTTACAGCACAAAGATATCTAGTTGATTTGAAGCAGTTCCGAGAAAGTCTAAACATAATCGCCACTTCTCCCTCCTGGCACTTTCCATGTGGGAGATATAGCAGGATGCATATTGGTTTTGAGGACAACTCAATGGACAGTGTAGGGAGAAAAGTTCCTGGCTCCTTGAATGCCGTTCCTGGAGACACTGCGATCAATGTGGGAGATATGTCAAGATGTGTGTTGGTTTTGAGGACGGCTCTCTGGAGAGTCTTAGCAAAGAGGTCACAGGGATAATCAGAGCAATTCTCAGAGACACTGAGAACAAGCTCGACAATTCCCTCCTGGCACTTTCCCTGTAGGAGATACCGCAAGACTTTTCTGTAGATTGGGCACAGCGCTCTGCAGGGTGTTAGCAGAGACTTTCCCGGGACAGTGAAACCCTATGTCAGAGACACTGAGAAGAAGCCCCAGTGTTCCCTCCAGGCACTTTCAGTGTGGGTGCCTTCTCCACGTGGTTCCTGGTTTCCCTGCAGCGCTGAAGAGAATGTTAGCAAAGAGGTAACCGGGACAGTGAAAACAGTACTCAAAGACAGGGAGAGCAAGCTCTCTCTTGGCACTTTGGATGTGGGACATACAGCGAGATGTTTGCTGCTTTTGCGTTTGGCTGTTGGGAGATTTACAGCACAAAGATATCTAGTTGATTTGAAGCAGTTCCGAGAAAGTCTAAACATAATCGCCACTTCTCCCTCCTGGCACTTTCCATGTGGGAGATATAGCAGGATGTATATTGGTTTTGAGGACAACTCAATGGACAGTGTAGGGAGAAAAGTTCCTGGCTCCTTGAATGCCGTTCCTGGAGACACTGCGATCAATGTGGGAGATATGTCAAGATGTGTGTTGGTTTTGAGGACGGCTCTCTGGAGAGTCTTAGCAAAGAGGTCACAGGGATAATCAGAGCAATTCTCAGAGACACTGAGAACAAGCTCGACAATTCCCTCCTGGCACTTTCCCTGTAGGAGATACCGCAAGACGTTTCTGTAGATTGGGCACAGCGCTCTGCAGGGTGTTAGCAGAGACTTTCCCGGGACAGTGAAACCCTATGTCAGAGACACTGAGAAGAAGCCCCAATGTTCCCTCCAGGCACTTTCAGTGTGGGTGCCTTCTCCACGTGGTTCCTGGTTTCCCTGCAGCGCTGAAGAGAATGTTAGCAAAGAGGTAACCGGGACAGTGAAAACAGTACTCAAAGACAGGGAGAGCAAGCTCTCTCTTGGCACTTTGGATGTGGGACATACAGCGAGATGTTTGCTGCTTTTGCGTTTGGCTGTTGGGAGATTTACAGCACAAAGATATCTAGTTGATTTGAAGCAGTTCCGAGAAAGTCTAAACATAATCGCCACTTCTCCCTCCTGGCACTTTCCATGTGGGAGATATAGCAGGATGTATATTGGTTTTGAGGACAACTCAATGGACAGTGTAGGGAGAAAAGTTCCTGGCTCCTTGAATGCCGTTCCTGGAGACACTGCGATCAATGTGGGAGATATGTCAAGATGTGTGTTGGTTTTGAGGACGGCTCTCTGGAGAGTCTTAGCAAAGAGGTCACAGGGATAATCAGAGCAATTCTCAGAGACACTGAGAACAAGCTCGACAATTCCCTCCTGGCACTTTCCCTGTAGGAGATACCGCAAGACTTTTCTGTAGATTGGGCACATCGCTCTGCAGGGTGTTAGCAGAGACTTTCCCGGGACAGTGAAACCCTATGTCAGAGACACTGAGAAGAAGCCCCAGTGTTCCCTCCAGGCACTTTCAGTGTGGGTGCCTTCTCCACGTGGTTCCTGGTTTCCCTGCAGCGCTGAAGAGAATGTTAGCAAAGAGGTAACCGGGACAGTGAAAACAGTACTCAAAGACAGGGAGAGCAAGCTCTCTCTTGGCACTTTGGATGTGGGACATACAGCGAGATGTTTGCTGCTTTTGCGTTTGGCTGTTGGGAGATTTACAGCACAAAGATATCTAGTTGATTTGAAGCAGTTCCGAGAAAGTCTAAACATAATCGCCACTTCTCCCTCCTGGCACTTTCCATGTGGGAGATATAGCAGGATGTATATTGGTTTTGAGGACAACTCAATGGACAGTGTAGGGAGAAAAGTTCCTGGCTCCTTGAATGCCGTTCCTGGAGACACTGCGATCAATGTGGGAGATATGTCAAGATGTGTGTTGGTTTTGAGGACGGCTCTCTGGAGAGTCTTAGCAAAGAGGTCACAGGGATAATCAGAGCAATTCTCAGAGACACTGAGAACAAGCTCGACAATTCCCTCCTGGCACTTTCCCTGTAGGAGATACCGCAAGACGTTTCTGTAGATTGGGCACAGCGCTCTGCAGGGTGTTAGCAGAGACTTTCCCGGGACAGTGAAACCCTATGTCAGAGACACTGAGAAGAAGCCCCAATGTTCCCTCCAGGCACTTTCAGTGTGGGTGCCTTCTCCACGTGGTTCCTGGTTTCCCTGCAGTGCTGAAGAGAATGTTAGCAAAGAGGTAACCGGGACAGTGAAAACAGTACTCAAAGACAGGGAGAGCAAGCTCTCTCTTGGCACTTTGGACGTGGGACATACAGCGAGATGTTTGCTGCTTTTGCGTTTGGCTGTTGGGAGATTTACAGCACAAAGATATCTAGTTGATTTGAAGCAGTTCCGAGAAAGTCTAAACATAATCGCCACTTCTCCCTCCTGGCACTTTCCATGTGGGAGATATAGCAGGATGCATATTGGTTTTGAGGACAACTCAATGGACAGTGTAGGGAGAAAAGTTCCTGGCTCCTTGAATGCCGTTCCTGGAGACACTGCGATCAATGTGGGAGATATGTCAAGATGTGTGTTGGTTTTGAGGACGGCTCTCTGGAGAGTCTTAGCAAAGAGGTCACAGGGATAATCAGAGCAATTCTCAGAGACACTGAGAACAAGCTCGACAATTCCCTCCTGGCACTTTCCCTGTAGGAGATACCGCAAGACTTTTCTGTAGATTGGGCACAGCGCTCTGCAGGGTGTTAGCAGAGACTTTCCCGGGACAGTGAAACCCTATGTCAGAGACACTGAGAAGAAGCCCCAGTGTTCCCTCCAGGCACTTTCAGTGTGGGTGCCTTCTCCACGTGGTTCCTGGTTTCCCTGCAGCGCTGAAGAGAATGTTAGCAAAGAGGTAACCGGGACAGTGAAAACAGTACTCAAAGACAGGGAGAGCAAGCTCTCTCTTGGCACTTTGGATGTGGGACATACAGCGAGATGTTTGCTGCTTTTGCGTTTGGCTGTTGGGAGATTTACAGCACAAAGATATCTAGTTGATTTGAAGCAGTTCCGAGAAAGTCTAAACATAATCGCCACTTCTCCCTCCTGGCACTTTCCATGTGGGAGATATAGCAGGATGTATATTGGTTTTGAGGACAACTCAATGGACAGTGTAGGGAGAAAAGTTCCTGGCTCCTTGAATGCCGTTCCTGGAGACACTGCGATCAATGAGGGAGATATGTCAAGATGTGTGTTGGTTTTGAGGACGGCTCTCTGGAGAGTCTTAGCAAAGAGGTCACAGGGATAATCAGAGCAATTCTCAGAGACACTGAGAACAAGCTCGACAATTCCCTCCTGGCACTTTCCCTGTAGGAGATACCGCAAGACTTTTCTGTAGATTGGGCACATCGCTCTGCAGGGTGTTAGCAGAGACTTTCCCGGGACAGTGAAACCCTATGTCAGAGACACTGAGAAGAAGCCCCAGTGTTCCCTCCAGGCACTTTCAGTGTGGGTGCCTTCTCCACGTGGTTCCTGGTTTCCCTGCAGCGCTGAAGAGAATGTTAGCAAAGAGGTAACCGGGACAGTGAAAACAGTACTCAAAGACAGGGAGAGCAAGCTCTCTCTTGGCACTTTGGATGTGGGACATACAGCGAGATGTTTGCTGCTTTTGCGTTTGGCTGTTGGGAGATTTACAGCACAAAGATATCTAGTTGATTTGAAGCAGTTCCGAGAAAGTCTAAACATAATCGCCACTTCTCCCTCCTGGCACTTTCCATGTGGGAGATATAGCAGGATGTATATTGGTTTTGAGGACAACTCAATGGACAGTGTAGGGAGAAAAGTTCCTGGCTCCTTGAATGCCGTTCCTGGAGACACTGCGATCAATGAGGGAGATATGTCAAGATGTGTGTTTGTTTTGAGGACGGCTCTCTGGAGAGTCTTAGCAAAGAGGTCACAGGGATAATCAGAGCAATTCTCAGAGACACTGAGAACAAGCTCGACAATTCCCTCCTGGCACTTTCCCTGTAGGAGATACCGCAAGACTTTTCTGTAGATTGGGCACATCGCTCTGCAGGGTGTTAGCAGAGACTTTCCCGGGACAGTGAAACCCTATGTCAGAGACACTGAGAAGAAGCCCCAATGTTCCCTCCAGGCACTTTCAGTGTGGGTGCCTTCTCCACGTGGTTCCTGGTTTCCCTGCAGCGCTGAAGAGAATGTTAGCAAAGAGGTAACCGGGACAGTGAAAACAGTACTCAAAGACAGGGAGAGCAAGCTCTCTCTTGGCACTTTGGATGTGGGACATACAGCGAGATGTTTGCTGCTTTTGCGTTTGGCTGTTGGGAGATTTACAGCACAAAGATATCTAGTTGATTTGAAGCAGTTCCGAGAAAGTCTAAACATAATCGCCACTTCTCCCTCCTGGCACTTTCCATGTGGGAGATATAGCAGGATGTATATTGGTTTTGAGGACAACTCAATGGACAGTGTAGGGAGAAAAGTTCCTGGCTCCTTGAATGCCGTTCCTGGAGACACTGCGATCAATGTGGGAGATATGTCAAGATGTGTGTTGGTTTTGAGGACGGCTCTCTGGAGAGTCTTAGCAAAGAGGTCACAGGGATAATCAGAGCAATTCTCAGAGACACTGAGAACAAGCTCGACAATTCCCTCCTGGCACTTTCCCTGTAGGAGATACCGCAAGACGTTTCTGTAGATTGGGCACAGCGCTCTGCAGGGTGTTAGCAGAGACTTTCCCGGGACAGTGAAACCCTATGTCAGAGACACTGAGAAGAAGCCCCAATGTTCCCTCCAGGCACTTTCAGTGTGGGTGCCTTCTCCACGTGGTTCCTGGTTTCCCTGCAGCGCTGAAGAGAATGTTAGCAAAGAGGTAACCGGGACAGTGAAAACAGTACTCAAAGACAGGGAGAGCAAGCTCTCTCTTGGCACTTTGGATGTGGGACATACAGCGAGATGTTTGCTGCTTTTGCGTTTGGCTGTTGGGAGATTTACAGCACAAAGATATCTAGTTGATTTGAAGCAGTTCCGAGAAAGTCTAAACATAATCGCCACTTCTCCCTCCTGGCACTTTCCATGTGGGAGATATAGCAGGATGTATATTGGTTTTGAGGACAACTCAATGGACAGTGTAGGGAGAAAAGGTCCTGGCTCCTTGAATGCCATTCCTGGAGACACTGCGATCAATGTGGGAGATATGTCAAGATGTGTGTTGGTTTTGAGGACGGCTCTCTGGAGAGTCTTAGCAAAGAGGTCACAGGGATAATCAGAGCAATTCTCAGAGACACTGAGAACAAGCTCGACAATTCCCTCCTGGCACTTTCCCTGTAGGAGATACCGCAAGACGTTTCTGTAGATTGGGCACAGCGCTCTGCAGGGTGTTAGCAGAGACTTTCCCGGGACAGTGAAACCCTATGTCAGAGACACTGAGAAGAAGCCCCAGTGTTCCCTCCAGGCACTTTCAGTGTGGGTGCCTTCTCCACGTGGTTCCTGGTTTCCCTGCAGCGCTGAAGAGAATGTTAGCAAAGAGGTAACCGGGACAGTGAAAACAGTACTCAAAGACAGGGAGAGCAAGCTCTCTCTTGGCACTTTGGATGTGGGACATACAGCGAGATGTTTGCTGCTTTTGCGTTTGGCTGTTGGGAGATTTACAGCACAAAGATATCTAGTTGATTTGAAGCAGTTCCGAGAAAGTCTAAACATAATCGCCACTTCTCCCTCCTGGCACTTTCCATGTGGGAGATATAGCAGGATGTATATTGGTTTTGAGGACAACTCAATGGACAGTGTAGGGAGAAAAGTTCCTGGCTCCTTGAATGCCGTTCCTGGAGACACTGCGATCAATGAGGGAGATATGTCAAGATGTGTGTTTGTTTTGAGGACGGCTCTCTGGAGAGTCTTAGCAAAGAGGTCACAGGGATAATCAGAGCAATTCTCAGAGACACTGAGAACAAGCTCGACAATTCCCTCCTGGCACTTTCCCTGTAGGAGATACCGCAAGACTTTTCTGTAGATTGGGCACATCGCTCTGCAGGGTGTTAGCAGAGACTTTCCCGGGACAGTGAAACCCTATGTCAGAGACACTGAGAAGAAGCCCCAATGTTCCCTCCAGGCACTTTCAGTGTGGGTGCCTTCTCCACGTGGTTCCTGGTTTCCCTGCAGCGCTGAAGAGAATGTTAGCAAAGAGGTAACCGGGACAGTGAAAACAGTACTCAAAGACAGGGAGAGCAAGCTCTCTCTTGGCACTTTGGATGTGGGACATACAGCGAGATGTTTGCTGCTTTTGCGTTTGGCTGTTGGGAGATTTACAGCACAAAGATATCTAGTTGATTTGAAGCAGTTCCGAGAAAGTCTAAACATAATCGCCACTTCTCCCTCCTGGCACTTTCCATGTGGGAGATATAGCAGGATGTATATTGGTTTTGAGGACAACTCAATGGACAGTGTAGGGAGAAAAGTTCCTGGCTCCTTGAATGCCGTTCCTGGAGACACTGCGATCAATGTGGGAGATATGTCAAGATGTGTGTTGGTTTTGAGGACGGCTCTCTGGAGAGTCTTAGCAAAGAGGTCACAGGGATAATCAGAGCAATTCTCAGAGACACTGAGAACAAGCTCGACAATTCCCTCCTGGCACTTTCCCTGTAGGAGATACCGCAAGACGTTTCTGTAGATTGGGCACAGCGCTCTGCAGGGTGTTAGCAGAGACTTTCCCGGGACAGTGAAACCCTATGTCAGAGACACTGAGAAGAAGCCCCAATGTTCCCTCCAGGCACTTTCAGTGTGGGTGCCTTCTCCACGTGGTTCCTGGTTTCCCTGCAGCGCTGAAGAGAATGTTAGCAAAGAGGTAACCGGGACAGTGAAAACAGTACTCAAAGACAGGGAGAGCAAGCTCTCTCTTGGCACTTTGGATGTGGGACATACAGCGAGATGTTTGCTGCTTTTGCGTTTGGCTGTTGGGAGATTTACAGCACAAAGATATCTAGTTGATTTGAAGCAGTTCCGAGAAAGTCTAAACATAATCGCCACTTCTCCCTCCTGGCACTTTCCATGTGGGAGATATAGCAGGATGTATATTGGTTTTGAGGACAACTCAATGGACAGTGTAGGGAGAAAAGGTCCTGGCTCCTTGAATGCCATTCCTGGAGACACTGCGATCAATGTGGGAGATATGTCAAGATGTGTGTTGGTTTTGAGGACGGCTCTCTGGAGAGTCTTAGCAAAGAGGTCACAGGGATAATCAGAGCAATTCTCAGAGACACTGAGAACAAGCTCGACAATTCCCTCCTGGCACTTTCCCTGTAGGAGATACCGCAAGACGTTTCTGTAGATTGGGCACAGCGCTCTGCAGGGTGTTAGCAGAGACTTTCCCGGGACAGTGAAACCCTATGTCAGAGACACTGAGAAGAAGCCCCAGTGTTCCCTCCAGGCACTTTCAGTGTGGGTGCCTTCTCCACGTGGTTCCTGGTTTCCCTGCAGCGCTGAAGAGAATGTTAGCAAAGAGGTAACCGGGACAGTGAAAACAGTACTCAAAGACAGGGAGAGCAAGCTCTCTCTTGGCACTTTGGATGTGGGACATACAGCGAGATGTTTGCTGCTTTTGTGTTTGGCTGTTGGGAGATTTACAGCACAAAGATATCTAGTTGATTTGAAGCAGTTCCGAGAAAGTCTAAACATAATCGCCACTTCTCCCTCCTGGCACTTTCCATGTGGGAGATATAGCAGGATGTATATTGGTTTTGAGGACAACTCAATGGACAGTGTAGGGAGAAAAGTTCCTGGCTCCTTGAATGCCGTTCCTGGAGACACTGCGATCAATGTGGGAGATATGTCAAGATGTGTGTTTGTTTTGAGGACGGCTCTCTGGAGAGTCTTAGCAAAGAGGTCACAGGGATAATCAGAGCAATTCTCAGAGACACTGAGAACAAGCTCGACAATTCCCTCCTGGCACTTTCCCTGTAGGAGATACCGCAAGACGTTTCTGTAGATTGGGCACAGCGCTCTGCAGGGTGTTAGCAGAGGCTTTCCCGGGACAGTGAAACCCTATGTCAGAGACACTGAGAAGAAGCCCCAATGTTCCCTCCAGGCACTTTCAGTGTGGGTGCCTTCTCCACGTGGTTCCTGGTTTCCCTGCAGCGCTGAAGAGAATGTTAGCAAAGAGGTAACCGGGACAGTGAAAACAGTACTCAAAGACAGGGAGAGCAAGCTCTCTCTTGGCACTTTGGATGTGGGACATACAGCGAGATGTTTGCTGCTTTTGCGTTTGGCTGTTGGGAGATTTACAGCACAAAGATATCTAGTTGATTTGAAGCAGTTCCGAGAAAGTCTAAACATAATCGCCACTTCTCCCTCCTGGCAATTTCCATGTGGGAGATATAGCAGGATGTATATTGGTTTTGAGGACAACTCAATGGACAGTGTAGGGAGAAAAGTTCCTTTCTCCTTGAATGCCGTTCCTGGAGACACTGCGATCAATGTGGGAGATATGTCAAGATGTGTGTTTGTTTTGAGGACGGCTCTCTGGAGAGTCTTAGCAAAGAGGTCACAGGGATAATCAGAGCAATTCTCAGAGACACTGAGAACACACTGAGAACAAGCTCGACAATTCCCTCCTGGCACTTTCCCTGTAGGAGATACCGCAAGACGTTTCTGTAGATTGGGCACAGCGCTCTGCAGGGTGTTAGCAGAGACTTTCCCGGGACAGTGAAACCCTATGTCAGAGACACTGAGAAGAAGCCCCAGTGTTCCCTCCAGGCACTTTCAGGGTGGGTGCCTTCTCCACGTGGTTCCTGGTTTCCCTGCAGCGCTGAAGAGAATGTTAGCAAAGAGGTAACCGGGACAGTGAAAACAGTACTCAAAGACAGGGAGAGCAAGCTCTCTCTTGGCACTTTGGATGTGGGACATACAGCGAGATGTTTGCTGCTTTTGCGTTTGGCTGTTGGGAGATTTACAGCACAAAGATATCTAGTTGATTTGAAGCAGTTCCGAGAAAGTCTAAACATAATCGCCACTTCTCCCTCCTGGCACTTTCCATGTGGGAGATATAGCAGGATGTATATTGGTTTTGAGGACAACTCAATGGACAGTGTAGGGAGAAAAGTTCCTGGCTCCTTGAATGCCGTTCCTGGAGACACTGCGATCAATGTGGGAGATATGTCAAGATGTGTGTTGGTTTTGAGGACGGCTCTCTGGAGAGTCTTAGCAAAGAGGTCACAGGGATAATCAGAGCAATTCTCAGAGACACTGAGAACAAGCTCGACAATTCCCTCCTGGCACTTTCCCTGTAGGAGATACCGCAAGACGTTTCTGTAGATTGGGCACAGCGCTCTGCAGGGTGTTAGCAGAGACTTTCCCGGGACAGTGAAACCCTATGTCAGAGACACTGAGAAGAAGCCCCAATGTTCCCTCCAGGCACTTTCAGTGTGGGTGCCTTCTCCACGTGGTTCCTGGTTTCCCTGCAGCGCTGAAGAGAATGTTAGCAAAGAGGTAACCGGGACAGTGAAAACAGTACTCAAAGACAGGGAGAGCAAGCTCTCTCTTGGCACTTTGGATGTGGGACATACAGCGAGATGTTTGCTGCTTTTGCGTTTGGCTGTTGGGAGATTTACAGCACAAAGATATCTAGTTGATTTGAAGCAGTTCCGAGAAAGTCTAAACATAATCGCCACTTCTCCCTCCTGGCACTTTCCATGTGGGAGATATAGCAGGATGTATATTGGTTTTGAGGACAACTCAATGGACAGTGTAGGGAGAAAAGTTCCTGGCTCCTTGAATGCCGTTCCTGGAGACACTGCGATCAATGTGGGAGATATGTCAAGATGTGTGTTGGTTTTGAGGACGGCTCTCTGGAGAGTCTTAGCAAAGAGGTCACAGGGATAATCAGAGCAATTCTCAGAGACACTGAGAACAAGCTCGACAATTCCCTCCTGGCACTTTCCCTGTAGGAGATACCGCAAGACGTTTCTGTAGATTGGGCACAGCGCTCTGCAGGGTGTTAGCAGAGACTTTCCCGGGACAGTGAAACCCTATGTCAGAGACACTGAGAAGAAGCCCCAATGTTCCCTCCAGGCACTTTCAGTGTGGGTGCCTTCTCCACGTGGTTCCTGGTTTCCCTGCAGCGCTGAAGAGAATGTTAGCAAAGAGGTAACCGGGACAGTGAAAACAGTACTCAAAGACAGGGAGAGCAAGCTCTCTCTTGGCACTTTGGATGTGGGACATACAGCGAGATGTTTGCTGCTTTTGCGTTTGGCTGTTGGGAGATTTACAGCACAAAGATATCTAGTTGATTTGAAGCAGTTCCGAGAAAGTCTAAACATAATCGCCACTTCTCCCTCCTGGCACTTTCCATGTGGGAGATATAGCAGGATGTATATTGGTTTTGAGGACAACTCAATGGACAGTGTAGGGAGAAAAGTTCCTGGCTCCTTGAATGCCGTTCCTGGAGACACTGCGATCAATGTGGGAGATATGTCAAGATGTGTGTTGGTTTTGAGGACGGCTCTCTGGAGAGTCTTAGCAAAGAGGTCACAGGGATAATCAGAGCAATTCTCAGAGACACTGAGAACAAGCTCGACAATTCCCTCCTGGCACTTTCCCTGTAGGAGATACCGCAAGACTTTTCTGTAGATTGGGCACATCGCTCTGCAGGGTGTTAGCAGAGACTTTCCCGGGACAGTGAAACCCTATGTCAGAGACACTGAGAAGAAGCCCCAGTGTTCCCTCCAGGCACTTTCAGTGTGGGTGCCTTCTCCACGTGGTTCCTGGTTTCCCTGCAGCGCTGAAGAGAATGTTAGCAAAGAGGTAACCGGGACAGTGAAAACAGTACTCAAAGACAGGGAGAGCAAGCTCTCTCTTGGCACTTTGGATGTGGGACATACAGCGAGATGTTTGCTGCTTTTGCGTTTGGCTGTTGGGAGATTTACAGCACAAAGATATCTAGTTGATTTGAAGCAGTTCCGAGAAAGTCTAAACATAATCGCCACTTCTCCCTCCTGGCACTTTCCATGTGGGAGATATAGCAGGATGTATATTGGTTTTGAGGACAACTCAATGGACAGTGTAGGGAGAAAAGTTCCTGGCTCCTTGAATGCCGTTCCTGGAGACACTGCGATCAATGTGGGAGATATGTCAAGATGTGTGTTGGTTTTGAGGACGGCTCTCTGGAGAGTCTTAGCAAAGAGGTCACAGGGATAATCAGAGCAATTCTCAGAGACACTGAGAACAAGCTCGACAATTCCCTCCTGGCACTTTCCCTGTAGGAGATACCGCAAGACGTTTCTGTAGATTGGGCACAGCGCTCTGCAGGGTGTTAGCAGAGACTTTCCCGGGACAGTGAAACCCTATGTCAGAGACACTGAGAAGAAGCCCCAATGTTCCCTCCAGGCACTTTCAGTGTGGGTGCCTTCTCCACGTGGTTCCTGGTTTCCCTGCAGTGCTGAAGAGAATGTTAGCAAAGAGGTAACCGGGACAGTGAAAACAGTACTCAAAGACAGGGAGAGCAAGCTCTCTCTTGGCACTTTGGACGTGGGACATACAGCGAGATGTTTGCTGCTTTTGCGTTTGGCTGTTGGGAGATTTACAGCACAAAGATATCTAGTTGATTTGAAGCAGTTCCGAGAAAGTCTAAACATAATCGCCACTTCTCCCTCCTGGCACTTTCCATGTGGGAGATATAGCAGGATGCATATTGGTTTTGAGGACAACTCAATGGACAGTGTAGGGAGAAAAGTTCCTGGCTCCTTGAATGCCGTTCCTGGAGACACTGCGATCAATGTGGGAGATATGTCAAGATGTGTGTTGGTTTTGAGGACGGCTCTCTGGAGAGTCTTAGCAAAGAGGTCACAGGGATAATCAGAGCAATTCTCAGAGACACTGAGAACAAGCTCGACAATTCCCTCCTGGCACTTTCCCTGTAGGAGATACCGCAAGACGTTTCTGTAGATTGGGCACAGCGCTCTGCACGGTGTTAGCGGAGACTTTCCCGGGACAGTGAAACCCTATGTCAGAGACACTGAGAAGAAGCCCCAATGTTCCCTCCAGGCACTTTCAGTGTGGGTGCCTTCTCCACGTGGTTCCTGGTTTCCCTGCAGCGCTGAAGAGAATGTTAGCAAAGAGGTAACCGGGACAGTGAAAACAGTACTCAAAGACAGGGAGAGCAAGCTCTCTCTTGGCACTTTGGATGTGGGACATACAGCGAGATGTTTGCTGCTTTTGCATTTGGCTGTAAGGAGATTTACAGCACAAAGATATCTAGTTGATTTGAAGCAGTTCCGAGAAAGTCTAAACATAATCGCCACTTCTCCCTCCTGGCACTTTCCATGTGGGAGATATAGCAGGATGTATATTGGTTTTGAGGACAACTCAATGGACAGTGTAGGGAGAAAAGTTCCTGGCTCCTTGAATGCCGTTCCTGGAGACACTGCGATCAATGAGGGAGATATGTCAAGATGTGTGTTGGTTTTGAGGACGGCTCTCTGGAGAGTCTTAGCAAAGAGGTCACAGGGATAATCAGAGCAATTCTCAGAGACACTGAGAACAAGCTCGACAATTCCCTCCTGGCACTTTCCCTGTAGGAGATACCGCAAGACTTTTCTGTAGATTGGGCACAGCGCTCTGCAGGGTGTTAGCAGAGACTTTCCCGGGACAGTGAAACCCTATGTCAGAGACACTGAGAAGAAGCCCCAGTGTTCCCTCCAGGCACTTTCAGTGTGGGTGCCTTCTCCACGTGGTTCCTGGTTTCCCTGCAGCGCTGAAGAGAATGTTAGCAAAGAGGTAACCGGGACAGTGAAAACAGTACTCAAAGAGAGGGAGAGCAAGCTCTCTCTTGGCACTTTGGATGTGGGACATACAGCGAGATGTTTGCTGCTTTTGCGTTTGGCTGTTGGGAGATTTACAGCACAAAGATATCTAGTTGATTTGAAGCAGTTCCGAGAAAGTCTAAACATAATCGCCACTTCTCCCTCCTGGCACTTTCCATGTGGGAGATATAGCAGGATGTATATTGGTTTTGAGGACAACTCAATGGACAGTGTAGGGAGAAAAGTTCCTGGCTCCTTGAATGCCGTTCCTGGAGACACTGCGATCAATGTGGGAGATATGTCAAGATGTGTGTTGGTTTTGAGGACGGCTCTCTGGAGAGTCTTAGCAAAGAGGTCACAGGGATAATCAGAGCAATTCTCAGAGACACTGAGAACAAGCTCGACAATTCCCTCCTGGCACTTTCCCTGTAGGAGATACCGCAAGACGTTTCTGTAGATTGGGCACAGCGCTCTGCAGGGTGTTAGCAGAGACTTTCCCGGGACAGTGAAACCCTATGTCAGAGACACTGAGAAGAAGCCCCAATGTTCCCTCCAGGCACTTTCAGTGTGGGTGCCTTCTCCACGTGGTTCCTGGTTTCCCTGCAGTGCTGAAGAGAATGTTAGCAAAGAGGTAACCGGGACAGTGAAAACAGTACTCAAAGACAGAGAGAGCAAGCTCTCTCTTGGCACTTTGGATGTGGGACATACAGCGAGATGTTTGCTGCTTTTGCGTTTGGCTGTTGGGAGATTTACAGCACAAAGATATCTAGTTGATTTGAAGCAGTTCCGAGAAAGTCTAAACATAATCGCCACTTCTCCCTCCTGGCACTTTCCATGTGGGAGATATAGCAGGATGTATATTGGTTTTGAGGACAACTCAATGGACAGTGTAGGGAGAAAAGTTCCTGGCTCCTTGAATGCCGTTCCTGGAGACACTGCGATCAATGAGGGAGATATGTCAAGATGTGTGTTGGTTTTGAGGACGGCTCTCTGGAGAGTCTTAGCAAAGAGGTCACAGGGATAATCAGAGCAATTCTCAGAGACACTGAGAACAAGCTCGACAATTCCCTCCTGGCACTTTCCCTGTAGGAGATACCGCAAGACTTTTCTGTAGATTGGGCACATCGCTCTGCAGGGTGTTAGCAGAGACTTTCCCGGGACAGTGAAACCCTATGTCAGAGACACTGAGAAGAAGCCCCAGTGTTCCCTCCAGGCACTTTCAGTGTGGGTGCCTTCTCCACGTGGTTCCTGGTTTCCCTGCAGCGCTGAAGAGAATGTTAGCAAAGAGGTAACCGGGACAGTGAAAACAGTACTCAAAGACAGGGAGAGCAAGCTCTCTCTTGGCACTTTGGATGTGGGACATACAGCGAGATGTTTGCTGCTTTTGCGTTTGGCTGTTGGGAGATTTACAGCACAAAGATATCTAGTTGATTTGAAGCAGTTCCGAGAAAGTCTAAACATAATCGCCACTTCTCCCTCCTGGCACTTTCCATGTGGGAGATATAGCAGGATGTATATTGGTTTTGAGGACAACTCAATGGACAGTGTAGGGAGAAAAGTTCCTGGCTCCTTGAATGCCGTTCCTGGAGACACTGCGATCAATGAGGGAGATATGTCAAGATGTGTGTTTGTTTTGAGGACGGCTCTCTGGAGAGTCTTAGCAAAGAGGTCACAGGGATAATCAGAGCAATTCTCAGAGACACTGAGAACAAGCTCGACAATTCCCTCCTGGCACTTTCCCTGTAGGAGATACCGCAAGACTTTTCTGTAGATTGGGCACAGCGCTCTGCACGGTGTTAGCAGAGACTTTCCCGGGACAGTGAAACCCTATGTCAGAGACACTGAGAAGAAGCCCCAGTGTTCCCTCCAGGCACTTTCAGTGTGGGTGCCTTCTCTACGTGGTTCCTGGTTTCCCTGCAGCGCTGAAGAGAATGTTAGCAAAGAGGTAACCGGGACAGTGAAAACAGTACTCAAAGACAGGGAGAGCAAGCTCTCTCTTGGCACTTTGGATGTGGGACATACAGCGAGATGTTTGCTGCTTTTGCGTTTGGCTGTTGGGAGATTTACAGCACAAAGATATCTAGTTGATTTGAAGCAGTTCCGAGAAAGTCTAAACATAATCGCCACTTCTCCCTCCTGGCACTTTCCATGTGGGAGATATAGCAGGATGTATATTGGTTTTGAGGACAACTCAATGGACAGTGTAGGGAGAAAAGTTCCTGGCTCCTTGAATGCCGTTCCTGGAGACACTGCGATCAATGTGGGAGATATGTCAAGATGTGTGTTGGTTTTGAGGACGGCTCTCTGGAGAGTCTTAGCAAAGAGGTCACAGGGATAATCAGAGCAATTCTCAGAGACACTGAGAACAAGCTCGACAATTCCCTCCTGGCACTTTCCCTGTAGGAGATACCGCAAGACGTTTCTGTAGATTGGGCACAGCGCTCTGCAGGGTGTTGGCAGAGACTTTCCCGGGACAGTGAAACCCTATGTCAGAGACACTGAGAAGAAGCCCCAATGTTCCCTCCAGGCACTTTCAGTGTGGGTGCCTTCTCCACGTGGTTCCTGGTTTCCCTGCAGCGCTGAAGAGAATGTTAGCAAAGAGGTAACCGGGACAGTGAAAACAGTACTCAAAGACAGGGAGAGCAAGCTCTCTCTTGGCACTTTGGATGTGGGACATACAGCGAGATGTTTGCTGCTTTTGCGTTTGGCTGTTGGGAGATTTACAGCACAAAGATATCTAGTTGATTTGAAGCAGTTCCGAGAAAGTCTAAACATAATCGCCACTTCTCCCTCCTGGCACTTTCCATGTGGGAGATATAGCAGGATGTATATTGGTTTTGAGGACAACTCAATGGACAGTGTAGGGAGAAAAGTTCCTGGCTCCTTGAATGCCGTTCCTGGAGACACTGCGATCAATGTGGGAGATATGTCAAGATGTGTGTTGGTTTTGAGGACGGCTCTCTGGAGAGTCTTAGCAAAGAGGTCACAGGGATAATCAGAGCAATTCTCAGAGACACTGAGAACAAGCTCGACAATTCCCTCCTGGCACTTTCCCTGTAGGAGATACCGCAAGACGTTTCTGTAGATTGGGCACAGCGCTCTGCAGGGTGTTAGCAGAGACTTTCCCGGGACAGTGAAACCCTATGTCAGAGACACTGAGAAGAAGCCCCAATGTTCCCTCCAGGCACTTTCAGTGTGGGTGCCTTCTCCACGTGGTTCCTGGTTTCCCTGCAGCGCTGAAGAGAATGTTAGCAAAGAGGTAACCGGGACAGTGAAAACAGTACTCAAAGACAGGGAGAGCAAGCTCTCTCTTGGCACTTTGGATGTGGGACATACAGCGAGATGTTTGCTGCTTTTGCGTTTGGCTGTTGGGAGATTTACAGCACAAAGATATCTAGTTGATTTGAAGCAGTTCCGAGAAAGTCTAAACATAATCGCCACTTCTCCCTCCTGGCACTTTCCATGTGGGAGATATAGCAGGATGTATATTGGTTTTGAGGACAACTCAATGGACAGTGTAGGGAGAAAAGTTCCTGGCTCCTTGAATGCCGTTCCTGGAGACACTGCGATCAATGTGGGAGATATGTCAAGATGTGTGTTGGTTTTGAGGACGGCTCTCTGGAGAGTCTTAGCAAAGAGGTCACAGGGATAATCAGAGCAATTCTCAGAGACACTGAGAACAAGCTCGACAATTCCCTCCTGGCACTTTCCCTGTAGGAGATACCGCAAGACGTTTCTGTAGATTGGGCACAGCGCTCTGCAGGGTGTTAGCAGAGACTTTCCCGGGACAGTGAAACCCTATGTCAGAGACACTGAGAAGAAGCCCCAATGTTCCCTCCAGGCACTTTCAGTGTGGGTGCCTTCTCCACGTGGTTCCTGGTTTCCCTGCAGCGCTGAAGAGAATGTTAGCAAAGAGGTAACCGGGACAGTGAAAACAGTACTCAAAGACAGGGAGAGCAAGCTCTCTCTTGGCACTTTGGACGTGGGACATACAGCGAGATGTTTGCTGCTTTTGCGTTTGGCTGTTGGGAGATTTACAGCACAAAGATATCTAGTTGATTTGAAGCAGTTCCGAGAAAGTCTAAACATAATCGCCACTTCTCCCTCCTGGCACTTTCCATGTGGGAGATATAGCAGGATGTATATTGGTTTTGAGGACAACTCAATGGACAGTGTAGGGAGAAAAGTTCCTGGCTCCTTGAATGCCGTTCCTGGAGACACTGCGATCAATGTGGGAGATATGTCAAGATGTGTGTTGGTTTTGAGGACGGCTCTCTGGAGAGTCTTAGCAAAGAGGTCACAGGGATAATCAGAGCAATTCTCAGAGACACTGAGAACAAGCTCGACAATTCCCTCCTGGCACTTTCCCTGTAGGAGATACCGCAAGACGTTTCTGTAGATTGGGCACAGCGCTCTGCACGGTGTTAGCGGAGACTTTCCCGGGACAGTGAAACCCTATGTCAGAGACACTGAGAAGAAGCCCCAATGTTCCCTCCAGGCACTTTCAGTGTGGGTGCCTTCTCCACGTGGTTCCTGGTTTCCCTGCAGCGCTGAAGAGAATGTTAGCAAAGAGGTAACCGGGACAGTGAAAACAGTACTCAAAGACAGGGAGAGCAAGCTCTCTCTTGGCACTTTGGATGTGGGACATACAGCGAGATGTTTGCTGCTTTTGCGTTTGGCTGTTGGGAGATTTACAGCACAAAGATATCTAGTTGATTTGAAGCAGTTCCGAGAAAGTCTAAACATAATCGCCACTTCTCCCTCCTGGCACTTTCCATGTGGGAGATATAGCAGGATGTATATTGGTTTTGAGGACAACTCAATGGACAGTGTAGGGAGAAAAGTTCCTGGCTCCTTGAATGCCGTTCCTGGAGACACTGCGATCAATGTGGGAGATATGTCAAGATGTGTGTTGGTTTTGAGGACGGCTCTCTGGAGAGTCTTAGCAAAGAGGTCACAGGGATAATCAGAGCAATTCTCAGAGACACTGAGAACAAGCTCGACAATTCCCTCCTGGCACTTTCCCTGTAGGAGATACCGCAAGACGTTTCTGTAGATTGGGCACAGCGCTCTGCAGGGTGTTAGCAGAGACTTTCCCGGGACAGTGAAACCCTATGTCAGAGACACTGAGAAGAAGCCCCAATGTTCCCTCCAGGCACTTTCAGTGTGGGTGCCTTCTCCACGTGGTTCCTGGTTTCCCTGCAGCGCTGAAGAGAATGTTAGCAAAGAGGTAACCGGGACAGTGAAAACAGTACTCAAAGACAGGGAGAGCAAGCTCTCTCTTGGCACTTTGGACGTGGGACATACAGCGAGATGTTTGCTGCTTTTGCGTTTGGCTGTTGGGAGATTTACAGCACAAAGATATCTAGTTGATTTGAAGCAGTTCCGAGAAAGTCTAAACATAATCGCCACTTCTCCCTCCTGGCACTTTCCATGTGGGAGATATAGCAGGATGTATATTGGTTTTGAGGACAACTCAATGGACAGTGTAGGGAGAAAAGTTCCTGGCTCCTTGAATGCCGTTCCTGGAGACACTGCGATCAATGTGGGAGATATGTCAAGATGTGTGTTGGTTTTGAGGACGGCTCTCTGGAGAGTCTTAGCAAAGAGGTCACAGGGATAATCAGAGCAATTCTCAGAGACACTGAGAACAAGCTCGACAATTCCCTCCTGGCACTTTCCCTGTAGGAGATACCGCAAGACGTTTCTGTAGATTGGGCACAGCGCTCTGCACGGTGTTAGCGGAGACTTTCCCGGGACAGTGAAACCCTATGTCAGAGACACTGAGAAGAAGCCCCAATGTTCCCTCCAGGCACTTTCAGTGTGGGTGCCTTCTCCACGTGGTTCCTGGTTTCCCTGCAGCGCTGAAGAGAATGTTAGCAAAGAGGTAACCGGGACAGTGAAAACAGTACTCAAAGACAGGGAGAGCAAGCTCTCTCTTGGCACTTTGGATGTGGGACATACAGCGAGATGTTTGCTGCTTTTGCATTTGGCTGTAAGGAGATTTACAGCACAAAGATATCTAGTTGATTTGAAGCAGTTCCGAGAAAGTCTAAACATAATCGCCACTTCTCCCTCCTGGCACTTTCCATGTGGGAGATATAGCAGGATGTATATTGGTTTTGAGGACAACTCAATGGACAGTGTAGGGAGAAAAGTTCCTGGCTCCTTGAATGCCGTTCCTGGAGACACTGCGATCAATGAGGGAGATATGTCAAGATGTGTGTTGGTTTTGAGGACGGCTCTCTGGAGAGTCTTAGCAAAGAGGTCACAGGGATAATCAGAGCAATTCTCAGAGACACTGAGAACAAGCTCGACAATTCCCTCCTGGCACTTTCCCTGTAGGAGATACCGCAAGACTTTTCTGTAGATTGGGCACAGCGCTCTGCAGGGTGTTAGCAGAGACTTTCCCGGGACAGTGAAACCCTATGTCAGAGACACTGAGAAGAAGCCCCAGTGTTCCCTCCAGGCACTTTCAGTGTGGGTGCCTTCTCCACGTGGTTCCTGGTTTCCCTGCAGCGCTGAAGAGAATGTTAGCAAAGAGGTAACCGGGACAGTGAAAACAGTACTCAAAGACAGGGAGAGCAAGCTCTCTCTTGGCACTTTGGATGTGGGACATACAGCGAGATGTTTGCTGCTTTTGCGTTTGGCTGTTGGGAGATTTACAGCACAAAGATATCTAGTTGATTTGAAGCAGTTCCGAGAAAGTCTAAACATAATCGCCACTTCTCCCTCCTGGCACTTTCCATGTGGGAGATATAGCAGGATGTATATTGGTTTTGAGGACAACTCAATGGACAGTGTAGGGAGAAAAGTTCCTGGCTCCTTGAATGCCGTTCCTGGAGACACTGCGATCAATGTGGGAGATATGTCAAGATGTGTGTTGGTTTTGAGGACGGCTCTCTGGAGAGTCTTAGCAAAGAGGTCACAGGGATAATCAGAGCAATTCTCAGAGACACTGAGAACAAGCTCGACAATTCCCTCCTGGCACTTTCCCTGTAGGAGATACCGCAAGACGTTTCTGTAGATTGGGCACAGCGCTCTGCAGGGTGTTAGCAGAGACTTTCCCGGGACAGTGAAACCCTATGTCAGAGACACTGAGAAGAAGCCCCAATGTTCCCTCCAGGCACTTTCAGTGTGGGTGCCTTCTCCACGTGGTTCCTGGTTTCCCTGCAGTGCTGAAGAGAATGTTAGCAAAGAGGTAACCGGGACAGTGAAAACAGTACTCAAAGACAGGGAGAGCAAGCTCTCTCTTGGCACTTTGGACGTGGGACATACAGCGAGATGTTTGCTGCTTTTGCGTTTGGCTGTTGGGAGATTTACAGCACAAAGATATCTAGTTGATTTGAAGCAGTTCCGAGAAAGTCTAAACATAATCGCCACTTCTCCCTCCTGGCACTTTCCATGTGGGAGATATAGCAGGATGTATATTGGTTTTGAGGACAACTCAATGGACAGTGTAGGGAGAAAAGTTCCTGGCTCCTTGAATGCCGTTCCTGGAGACACTGCGATCAATGAGGGAGATATGTCAAGATGTGTGTTTGTTTTGAGGACGGCTCTCTGGAGAGTCTTAGCAAAGAGGTCACAGGGATAATCAGAGCAATTCTCAGAGACACTGAGAACAAGCTCGACAATTCCCTCCTGGCACTTTCCCTGTAGGAGATACCGCAAGACTTTTCTGTAGATTGGGCACATCGCTCTGCAGGGTGTTAGCAGAGACTTTCCCGGGACAGTGAAACCCTATGTCAGAGACACTGAGAAGAAGCCCCAGTGTTCCCTCCAGGCACTTTCAGTGTGGGTGCCTTCTCTACGTGGTTCCTGGTTTCCCTGCAGCGCTGAAGAGAATGTTAGCAAAGAGGTAACCGGGACAGTGAAAACAGTACTCAAAGACAGGGAGAGCAAGCTCTCTCTTGGCACTTTGGATGTGGGACATACAGCGAGATGTTTGCTGCTTTTGCGTTTGGCTGTTGGGAGATTTACAGCACAAAGATATCTAGTTGATTTGAAGCAGTTCCGAGAAAGTCTAAACATAATCGCCACTTCTCCCTCCTGGCACTTTCCATGTGGGAGATATAGCAGGATGTATATTGGTTTTGAGGACAACTCAATGGACAGTGTAGGGAGAAAAGTTCCTGGCTCCTTGAATGCCGTTCCTGGAGACACTGCGATCAATGTGGGAGATATGTCAAGATGTGTGTTGGTTTTGAGGACGGCTCTCTGGAGAGTCTTAGCAAAGAGGTCACAGGGATAATCAGAGCAATTCTCAGAGACACTGAGAACAAGCTCGACAATTCCCTCCTGGCACTTTCCCTGTAGGAGATACCGCAAGACGTTTCTGTAGATTGGGCACAGCGCTCTGCAGGGTGTTAGCAGAGACTTTCCCGGGACAGTGAAACCCTATGTCAGAGACACTGAGAAGAAGCCCCAATGTTCCCTCCAGGCACTTTCAGTGTGGGTGCCTTCTCCACGTGGTTCCTGGTTTCCCTGCAGCGCTGAAGAGAATGTTAGCAAAGAGGTAACCGGGACAGTGAAAACAGTACTCAAAGACAGGGAGAGCAAGCTCTCTCTTGGCACTTTGGACGTGGGACATACAGCGAGATGTTTGCTGCTTTTGCGTTTGGCTGTTGGGAGATTTACAGCACAAAGATATCTAGTTGATTTGAAGCAGTTCCGAGAAAGTCTAAACATAATCGCCACTTCTCCCTCCTGGCACTTTCCATGTGGGAGATATAGCAGGATGTATATTGGTTTTGAGGACAACTCAATGGACAGTGTAGGGAGAAAAGTTCCTGGCTCCTTGAATGCCGTTCCTGGAGACACTGCGATCAATGTGGGAGATATGTCAAGATGTGTGTTGGTTTTGAGGACGGCTCTCTGGAGAGTCTTAGCAAAGAGGTCACAGGGATAATCAGAGCAATTCTCAGAGACACTGAGAACAAGCTCGACAATTCCCTCCTGGCACTTTCCCTGTAGGAGATACCGCAAGACGTTTCTGTAGATTGGGCACAGCGCTCTGCACGGTGTTAGCGGAGACTTTCCCGGGACAGTGAAACCCTATGTCAGAGACACTGAGAAGAAGCCCCAATGTTCCCTCCAGGCACTTTCAGTGTGGGTGCCTTCTCCACGTGGTTCCTGGTTTCCCTGCAGCGCTGAAGAGAATGTTAGCAAAGAGGTAACCGGGACAGTGAAAACAGTACTCAAAGACAGGGAGAGCAAGCTCTCTCTTGGCACTTTGGATGTGGGACATACAGCGAGATGTTTGCTGCTTTTGCATTTGGCTGTAAGGAGATTTACAGCACAAAGATATCTAGTTGATTTGAAGCAGTTCCGAGAAAGTCTAAACATAATCGCCACTTCTCCCTCCTGGCACTTTCCATGTGGGAGATATAGCAGGATGTATATTGGTTTTGAGGACAACTCAATGGACAGTGTAGGGAGAAAAGTTCCTGGCTCCTTGAATGCCGTTCCTGGAGACACTGCGATCAATGAGGGAGATATGTCAAGATGTGTGTTGGTTTTGAGGACGGCTCTCTGGAGAGTCTTAGCAAAGAGGTCACAGGGATAATCAGAGCAATTCTCAGAGACACTGAGAACAAGCTCGACAATTCCCTCCTGGCACTTTCCCTGTAGGAGATACCGCAAGACTTTTCTGTAGATTGGGCACAGCGCTCTGCAGGGTGTTAGCAGAGACTTTCCCGGGACAGTGAAACCCTATGTCAGAGACACTGAGAAGAAGCCCCAGTGTTCCCTCCAGGCACTTTCAGTGTGGGTGCCTTCTCCACGTGGTTCCTGGTTTCCCTGCAGCGCTGAAGAGAATGTTAGCAAAGAGGTAACCGGGACAGTGAAAACAGTACTCAAAGAGAGGGAGAGCAAGCTCTCTCTTGGCACTTTGGATGTGGGACATACAGCGAGATGTTTGCTGCTTTTGCGTTTGGCTGTTGGGAGATTTACAGCACAAAGATATCTAGTTGATTTGAAGCAGTTCCGAGAAAGTCTAAACATAATCGCCACTTCTCCCTCCTGGCACTTTCCATGTGGGAGATATAGCAGGATGTATATTGGTTTTGAGGACAACTCAATGGACAGTGTAGGGAGAAAAGTTCCTGGCTCCTTGAATGCCGTTCCTGGAGACACTGCGATCAATGTGGGAGATATGTCAAGATGTGTGTTGGTTTTGAGGACGGCTCTCTGGAGAGTCTTAGCAAAGAGGTCACAGGGATAATCAGAGCAATTCTCAGAGACACTGAGAACAAGCTCGACAATTCCCTCCTGGCACTTTCCCTGTAGGAGATACCGCAAGACGTTTCTGTAGATTGGGCACAGCGCTCTGCAGGGTGTTAGCAGAGACTTTCCCGGGACAGTGAAACCCTATGTCAGAGACACTGAGAAGAAGCCCCAATGTTCCCTCCAGGCACTTTCAGTGTGGGTGCCTTCTCCACGTGGTTCCTGGTTTCCCTGCAGTGCTGAAGAGAATGTTAGCAAAGAGGTAACCGGGACAGTGAAAACAGTACTCAAAGACAGGGAGAGCAAGCTCTCTCTTGGCACTTTGGACGTGGGACATACAGCGAGATGTTTGCTGCTTTTGCGTTTGGCTGTTGGGAGATTTACAGCACAAAGATATCTAGTTGATTTGAAGCAGTTCCGAGAAAGTCTAAACATAATCGCCACTTCTCCCTCCTGGCACTTTCCATGTGGGAGATATAGCAGGATGTATATTGGTTTTGAGGACAACTCAATGGACAGTGTAGGGAGAAAAGTTCCTGGCTCCTTGAATGCCGTTCCTGGAGACACTGCGATCAATGAGGGAGATATGTCAAGATGTGTGTTTGTTTTGAGGACGGCTCTCTGGAGAGTCTTAGCAAAGAGGTCACAGGGATAATCAGAGCAATTCTCAGAGACACTGAGAACAAGCTCGACAATTCCCTCCTGGCACTTTCCCTGTAGGAGATACCGCAAGACTTTTCTGTAGATTGGGCACATCGCTCTGCAGGGTGTTAGCAGAGACTTTCCCGGGACAGTGAAACCCTATGTCAGAGACACTGAGAAGAAGCCCCAGTGTTCCCTCCAGGCACTTTCAGTGTGGGTGCCTTCTCTACGTGGTTCCTGGTTTCCCTGCAGCGCTGAAGAGAATGTTAGCAAAGAGGTAACCGGGACAGTGAAAACAGTACTCAAAGACAGGGAGAGCAAGCTCTCTCTTGGCACTTTGGATGTGGGACATACAGCGAGATGTTTGCTGCTTTTGCGTTTGGCTGTTGGGAGATTTACAGCACAAAGATATCTAGTTGATTTGAAGCAGTTCCGAGAAAGTCTAAACATAATCGCCACTTCTCCCTCCTGGCACTTTCCATGTGGGAGATATAGCAGGATGTATATTGGTTTTGAGGACAACTCAATGGACAGTGTAGGGAGAAAAGTTCCTGGCTCCTTGAATGCCGTTCCTGGAGACACTGCGATCAATGTGGGAGATATGTCAAGATGTGTGTTGGTTTTGAGGACGGCTCTCTGGAGAGTCTTAGCAAAGAGGTCACAGGGATAATCAGAGCAATTCTCAGAGACACTGAGAACAAGCTCGACAATTCCCTCCTGGCACTTTCCCTGTAGGAGATACCGCAAGACGTTTCTGTAGATTGGGCACAGCGCTCTGCAGGGTGTTGGCAGAGACTTTCCCGGGACAGTGAAACCCTATGTCAGAGACACTGAGAAGAAGCCCCAATGTTCCCTCCAGGCACTTTCAGTGTGGGTGCCTTCTCCACGTGGTTCCTGGTTTCCCTGCAGCGCTGAAGAGAATGTTAGCAAAGAGGTAACCGGGACAGTGAAAACAGTACTCAAAGACAGGGAGAGCAAGCTCTCTCTTGGCACTTTGGATGTGGGACATACAGCGAGATGTTTGCTGCTTTTGCGTTTGGCTGTTGGGAGATTTACAGCACAAAGATATCTAGTTGATTTGAAGCAGTTCCGAGAAAGTCTAAACATAATCGCCACTTCTCCCTCCTGGCACTTTCCATGTGGGAGATATAGCAGGATGTATATTGGTTTTGAGGACAACTCAATGGACAGTGTAGGGAGAAAAGTTCCTGGCTCCTTGAATGCCGTTCCTGGAGACACTGCGATCAATGTGGGAGATATGTCAAGATGTGTGTTGGTTTTGAGGACGGCTCTCTGGAGAGTCTTAGCAAAGAGGTCACAGGGATAATCAGAGCAATTCTCAGAGACACTGAGAACAAGCTCGACAATTCCCTCCTGGCACTTTCCCTGTAGGAGATACCGCAAGACGTTTCTGTAGATTGGGCACAGCGCTCTGCAGGGTGTTAGCAGAGACTTTCCCGGGACAGTGAAACCCTATGTCAGAGACACTGAGAAGAAGCCCCAATGTTCCCTCCAGGCACTTTCAGTGTGGGTGCCTTCTCCACGTGGTTCCTGGTTTCCCTGCAGCGCTGAAGAGAATGTTAGCAAAGAGGTAACCGGGACAGTGAAAACAGTACTCAAAGACAGGGAGAGCAAGCTCTCTCTTGGCACTTTGGATGTGGGACATACAGCGAGATGTTTGCTGCTTTTGCGTTTGGCTGTTGGGAGATTTACAGCACAAAGATATCTAGTTGATTTGAAGCAGTTCCGAGAAAGTCTAAACATAATCGCCACTTCTCCCTCCTGGCACTTTCCATGTGGGAGATATAGCAGGATGTATATTGGTTTTGAGGACAACTCAATGGACAGTGTAGGGAGAAAAGTTCCTGGCTCCTTGAATGCCGTTCCTGGAGACACTGCGATCAATGTGGGAGATATGTCAAGATGTGTGTTGGTTTTGAGGACGGCTCTCTGGAGAGTCTTAGCAAAGAGGTCACAGGGATAATCAGAGCAATTCTCAGAGACACTGAGAACAAGCTCGACAATTCCCTCCTGGCACTTTCCCTGTAGGAGATACCGCAAGACGTTTCTGTAGATTGGGCACAGCGCTCTGCAGGGTGTTGGCAGAGACTTTCCCGGGACAGTGAAACCCTATGTCAGAGACACTGAGAAGAAGCCCCAATGTTCCCTCCAGGCACTTTCAGTGTGGGTGCCTTCTCCACGTGGTTCCTGGTTTCCCTGCAGCGCTGAAGAGAATGTTAGCAAAGAGGTAACCGGGACAGTGAAAACAGTACTCAAAGACAGGGAGAGCAAGCTCTCTCTTGGCACTTTGGATGTGGGACATACAGCGAGATGTTTGCTGCTTTTGCGTTTGGCTGTTGGGAGATTTACAGCACAAAGATATCTAGTTGATTTGAAGCAGTTCCGAGAAAGTCTAAACATAATCGCCACTTCTCCCTCCTGGCACTTTCCATGTGGGAGATATAGCAGGATGTATATTGGTTTTGAGGACAACTCAATGGACAGTGTAGGGAGAAAAGTTCCTGGCTCCTTGAATGCCGTTCCTGGAGACACTGCGATCAATGTGGGAGATATGTCAAGATGTGTGTTGGTTTTGAGGACGGCTCTCTGGAGAGTCTTAGCAAAGAGGTCACAGGGATAATCAGAGCAATTCTCAGAGACACTGAGAACAAGCTCGACAATTCCCTCCTGGCACTTTCCCTGTAGGAGATACCGCAAGACGTTTCTGTAGATTGGGCACAGCGCTCTGCAGGGTGTTAGCAGAGACTTTCCCGGGACAGTGAAACCCTATGTCAGAGACACTGAGAAGAAGCCCCAATGTTCCCTCCAGGCACTTTCAGTGTGGGTGCCTTCTCCACGTGGTTCCTGGTTTCCCTGCAGCGCTGAAGAGAATGTTAGCAAAGAGGTAACCGGGACAGTGAAAACAGTACTCAAAGACAGGGAGAGCAAGCTCTCTCTTGGCACTTTGGATGTGGGACATACAGCGAGATGTTTGCTGCTTTTGCGTTTGGCTGTTGGGAGATTTACAGCACAAAGATATCTAGTTGATTTGAAGCAGTTCCGAGAAAGTCTAAACATAATCGCCACTTCTCCCTCCTGGCACTTTCCATGTGGGAGATATAGCAGGATGTATATTGGTTTTGAGGACAACTCAATGGACAGTGTAGGGAGAAAAGTTCCTGGCTCCTTGAATGCCGTTCCTGGAGACACTGCGATCAATGAGGGAGATATGTCAAGATGTGTGTTGGTTTTGAGGACGGCTCTCTGGAGAGTCTTAGCAAAGAGGTCACAGGGATAATCAGAGCAATTCTCAGAGACACTGAGAACAAGCTCGACAATTCCCTCCTGGCACTTTCCCTGTAGGAGATACCGCAAGACGTTTCTGTAGATTGGGCACAGCGCTCTGCAGGGTGTTGGCAGAGACTTTCCCGGGACAGTGAAACCCTATGTCAGAGACACTGAGAAGAAGCCCCAATGTTCCCTCCAGGCACTTTCAGTGTGGGTGCCTTCTCCACGTGGTTCCTGGTTTCCCTGCAGCGCTGAAGAGAATGTTAGCAAAGAGGTAACCGGGACAGTGAAAACAGTACTCAAAGACAGGGAGAGCAAGCTCTCTCTTGGCACTTTGGATGTGGGACATACAGCGAGATGTTTGCTGCTTTTGCGTTTGGCTGTTGGGAGATTTACAGCACAAAGATATCTAGTTGATTTGAAGCAGTTCCGAGAAAGTCTAAACATAATCGCCACTTCTCCCTCCTGGCACTTTCCATGTGGGAGATATAGCAGGATGTATATTGGTTTTGAGGACAACTCAATGGACAGTGTAGGGAGAAAAGTTCCTGGCTCCTTGAATGCCGTTCCTGGAGACACTGCGATCAATGTGGGAGATATGTCAAGATGTGTGTTGGTTTTGAGGACGGCTCTCTGGAGAGTCTTAGCAAAGAGGTCACAGGGATAATCAGAGCAATTCTCAGAGACACTGAGAACAAGCTCGACAATTCCCTCCTGGCACTTTCCCTGTAGGAGATACCGCAAGACGTTTCTGTAGATTGGGCACAGCGCTCTGCAGGGTGTTAGCAGAGACTTTCCCGGGACAGTGAAACCCTATGTCAGAGACACTGAGAAGAAGCCCCAATGTTCCCTCCAGGCACTTTCAGTGTGGGTGCCTTCTCCACGTGGTTCCTGGTTTCCCTGCAGCGCTGAAGAGAATGTTAGCAAAGAGGTAACCGGGACAGTGAAAACAGTACTCAAAGACAGGGAGAGCAAGCTCTCTCTTGGCACTTTGGATGTGGGACATACAGCGAGATGTTTGCTGCTTTTGCGTTTGGCTGTTGGGAGATTTACAGCACAAAGATATCTAGTTGATTTGAAGCAGTTCCGAGAAAGTCTAAACATAATCGCCACTTCTCCCTCCTGGCACTTTCCATGTGGGAGATATAGCAGGATGTATATTGGTTTTGAGGACAACTCAATGGACAGTGTAGGGAGAAAAGCTCCTGGCTCCTTGAATGCCGTTCCTGGAGACACTGCGATCAATGTGGGAGATATGTCAAGATGTGTGTTGGTTTTGAGGACGGCTCTCTGGAGAGTCTTAGCAAAGAGGTCACAGGGATAATCAGAGCAATTCTCAGAGACACTGAGAACAAGCTCGACAATTCCCTCCTGGCACTTTCCCTGTAGGAGATACCGCAAGACGTTTCTGTAGATTGGGCACAGCGCTCTGCAGGGTGTTAGCAGAGACTTTCCCGGGACAGTGAAACCCTATGTCAGAGACACTGAGAAGAAGCCCCAATGTTCCCTCCAGGCACTTTCAGTGTGGGTGCCTTCTCCACGTGGTTCCTGGTTTCCCTGCAGCGCTGAAGAGAATGTTAGCAAAGAGGTAACCGGGACCGTGAAAACAGTACTCAAAGACAGGGAGAGCAAGCTCTCTCTTGGCACTTTGGATGTGGGACATACAGCGAGATGTTTGCTGCTTTTGCGTTTGGCTGTTGGGAGATTTACAGCACAAAGATATCTAGTTGATTTGAAGCAGTTCCGAGAAAGTCTAAACATAATCGCCACTTCTCCCTCCTGGCACTTTCCATGTGGGAGATATAGCAGGATGTATATTGGTTTTGAGGACAACTCAATGGACAGTGTAGGGAGAAAAGTTCCTGGCTCCTTGAATGCCGTTCCTGGAGACACTGCGATCAATGTGGGAGATATGTCAAGATGTGTGTTGGTTTTGAGGACGGCTCTCTGGAGAGTCTTAGCAAAGAGGTCACAGGGATAATCAGAGCAATTCTCAGAGACACTGAGAACAAGCTCGACAATTCCCTCCTGGCACTTTCCCTGTAGGAGATACCGCAAGACGTTTCTGTAGATTGGGCACAGCGCTCTGCAGGGTGTTAGCAGAGACTTTCCCGGGACAGTGAAACCCTATGTCAGAGACACTGAGAAGAAGCCCCAATGTTCCCTCCAGGCACTTTCAGTGTGGGTGCCTTCTCCACGTGGTTCCTGGTTTCCCTGCAGCGCTGAAGAGAATGTTAGCAAAGAGGTAACCGGGACAGTGAAAACAGTACTCAAAGACAGGGAGAGCAAGCTCTCTCTTGGCACTTTGGATGTGGGACATACAGCGAGATGTTTGCTGCTTTTGCGTTTGGCTGTTGGGAGATTTACAGCACAAAGATATCTAGTTGATTTGAAGCAGTTCCGAGAAAGTCTAAACATAATCGCCACTTCTCCCTCCTGGCACTTTCCATGTGGGAGATATAGCAGGATGTATATTGGTTTTGAGGACAACTCAATGGACAGTGTAGGGAGAAAAGTTCCTGGCTCCTTGAATGCCGTTCCTGGAGACACTGCGATCAATGAGGGAGATATGTCAAGATGTGTGTTGGTTTTGAGGACGGCTCTCTGGAGAGTCTTAGCAAAGAGGTCACAGGGATAATCAGAGCAATTCTCAGAGACACTGAGAACAAGCTCGACAATTCCCTCCTGGCACTTTCCCTGTAGGAGATACCGCAAGACGTTTCTGTAGATTGGGCACAGCGCTCTGCAGGGTGTTGGCAGAGACTTTCCCGGGACAGTGAAACCCTATGTCAGAGACACTGAGAAGAAGCCCCAATGTTCCCTCCAGGCACTTTCAGTGTGGGTGCCTTCTCCACGTGGTTCCTGGTTTCCCTGCAGCGCTGAAGAGAATGTTAGCAAAGAGGTAACCGGGACAGTGAAAACAGTACTCAAAGACAGGGAGAGCAAGCTCTCTCTTGGCACTTTGGATGTGGGACATACAGCGAGATGTTTGCTGCTTTTGCGTTTGGCTGTTGGGAGATTTACAGCACAAAGATATCTAGTTGATTTGAAGCAGTTCCGAGAAAGTCTAAACATAATCGCCACTTCTCCCTCCTGGCACTTTCCATGTGGGAGATATAGCAGGATGTATATTGGTTTTGAGGACAACTCAATGGACAGTGTAGGGAGAAAAGCTCCTGGCTCCTTGAATGCCGTTCCTGGAGACACTGCGATCAATGTGGGAGATATGTCAAGATGTGTGTTGGTTTTGAGGACGGCTCTCTGGAGAGTCTTAGCAAAGAGGTCACAGGGATAATCAGAGCAATTCTCAGAGACACTGAGAACAAGCTCGACAATTCCCTCCTGGCACTTTCCCTGTAGGAGATACCGCAAGACGTTTCTGTAGATTGGGCACAGCGCTCTGCAGGGTGTTAGCAGAGACTTTCCCGGGACAGTGAAACCCTATGTCAGAGACACTGAGAAGAAGCCCCAATGTTCCCTCCAGGCACTTTCAGTGTGGGTGCCTTCTCCACGTGGTTCCTGGTTTCCCTGCAGCGCTGAAGAGAATGTTAGCAAAGAGGTAACCGGGACAGTGAAAACAGTACTCAAAGACAGGGAGAGCAAGCTCTCTCTTGGCACTTTGGATGTGGGACATACAGCGAGATGTTTGCTGCTTTTGCGTTTGGCTGTTGGGAGATTTACAGCACAAAGATATCTAGTTGATTTGAAGCAGTTCCGAGAAAGTCTAAACATAATCGCCACTTCTCCCTCCTGGCACTTTCCATGTGGGAGATATAGCAGGATGTATATTGGTTTTGAGGACAACTCAATGGACAGTGTAGGGAGAAAAGCTCCTGGCTCCTTGAATGCCGTTCCTGGAGACACTGCGATCAATGTGGGAGATATGTCAAGATGTGTGTTGGTTTTGAGGACGGCTCTCTGGAGAGTCTTAGCAAAGAGGTCACAGGGATAATCAGAGCAATTCTCAGAGACACTGAGAACAAGCTCGACAATTCCCTCCTGGCACTTTCCCTGTAGGAGATACCGCAAGACGTTTCTGTAGATTGGGCACAGCGCTCTGCAGGGTGTTGGCAGAGACTTTCCCGGGACAGTGAAACCCTATGTCAGAGACACTGAGAAGAAGCCCCAATGTTCCCTCCAGGCACTTTCAGTGTGGGTGCCTTCTCCACGTGGTTCCTGGTTTCCCTGCAGCGCTGAAGAGAATGTTAGCAAAGAGGTAACCGGGACAGTGAAAACAGTACTCAAAGACAGGGAGAGCAAGCTCTCTCTTGGCACTTTGGATGTGGGACATACAGCGAGATGTTTGCTGCTTTTGCGTTTGGCTGTTGGGAGATTTACAGCACAAAGATATCTAGTTGATTTGAAGCAGTTCCGAGAAAGTCTAAACATAATCGCCACTTCTCCCTCCTGGCACTTTCCATGTGGGAGATATAGCAGGATGTATATTGGTTTTGAGGACAACTCAATGGACAGTGTAGGGAGAAAAGCTCCTGGCTCCTTGAATGCCGTTCCTGGAGACACTGCGATCAATGTGGGAGATATGTCAAGATGTGTGTTGGTTTTGAGGACGGCTCTCTGGAGAGTCTTAGCAAAGAGGTCACAGGGATAATCAGAGCAATTCTCAGAGACACTGAGAACAAGATGGACAATTCCCTCCTGGCACTTTCCCTGTAGGAGATACCGCAAGACGTTTCTGTAGATTGGGCACAGCGCTCTGCAGGGTGTTAGCAGAGACTTTCCCGGGACAGTGAAACCCTATGTCAGAGACACTGAGAAGAAGCCCCAATGTTCCCTCCAGGCACTTTCAGTGTGGGTGCCTTCTCCACGTGGTTCCTGGTTTCCCTGCAGCGCTGAAGAGAATGTTAGCAAAGAGGTAACCGGGACAGTGAAAACAGTACTCAAAGAGAGGGAGAGCAAGCTCTCTCTTGGCACTTTGGATGTGGGACATACAGCGAGATGTTTGCTGCTTTTGCGTTTGGCTGTTGGGAGATTTACAGCACAAAGATATCTAGTTGATTTGAAGCAGTTCCGAGAAAGTCTAAACATAATCGCCACTTCTCCCTCCTGGCACTTTCCATGTGGGAGATATAGCAGGATGTATATTGGTTTTGAGGACAACTCAATGGACAGTGTAGGGAGAAAAGTTCCTGGCTCCTTGAATGCCGTTCCTGGAGACACTGCGATCAATGTGGGAGATATGTCAAGATGTGTGTTGGTTTTGAGGACGGCTCTCTGGAGAGTCTTAGCAAAGAGGTCACAGGGATAATCAGAGCAATTCTCAGAGACACTGAGAACAAGCTCGACAATTCCCTCCTGGCACTTTCCCTGTAGGAGATACCGCAAGACGTTTCTGTAGATTGGGCACAGCGCTCTGCAGGGTGTTAGCAGAGACTTTCCCGGGACAGTGAAACCCTATGTCAGAGACACTGAGAAGAAGCCCCAGTGTTCCCTCCAGGCACTTTCAGTGTGGGTGCCTTCTCCACGTGGTTCCTGGTTTCCCTGCAGCGCTGAAGAGAATGTTAGCAAAGAGGTAACCGGGACAGTGAAAACAGTACTCAAAGACAGGGAGAGCAAGCTCTCTCTTGGCACTTTGGATGTGGGACATACAGCGAGATGTTTGCTGCTTTTGCGTTTGGCTGTTGGGAGATTTACAGCACAAAGATATCTAGTTGATTTGAAGCAGTTCCGAGAAAGTCTAAACATAATCGCCACTTCTCCCTCCTGGCACTTTCCATGTGGGAGATATAGCAGGATGTATATTGGTTTTGAGGACAACTCAATGGACAGTGTAGGGAGAAAAGTTCCTGGCTCCTTGAATGCCGTTCCTGGAGACACTGCGATCAATGTGGGAGATATGTCAAGATGTGTGTTGGTTTTGAGGACGGCTCTCTGGAGAGTCTTAGCAAAGAGGTCACAGGGATAATCAGAGCAATTCTCAGAGACACTGAGAACAAGCTCGACAATTCCCTCCTGGCACTTTCCCTGTAGGAGATACCGCAAGACGTTTCTGTAGATTGGGCACAGCGCTCTGCAGGGTGTTGGCAGAGACTTTCCCGGGACAGTGAAACCCTATGTCAGAGACACTGAGAAGAAGCCCCAATGTTCCCTCCAGGCACTTTCAGTGTGGGTGCCTTCTCCACGTGGTTCCTGGTTTCCCTGCAGCGCTGAAGAGAATGTTAGCAAAGAGGTAACCGGGACAGTGAAAACAGTACTCAAAGACAGGGAGAGCAAGCTCTCTCTTGGCACTTTGGATGTGGGACATACAGCGAGATGTTTGCTGCTTTTGCGTTTGGCTGTTGGGAGATTTACAGCACAAAGATATCTAGTTGATTTGAAGCAGTTCCGAGAAAGTCTAAACATAATCGCCACTTCTCCCTCCTGGCACTTTCCATGTGGGAGATATAGCAGGATGTATATTGGTTTTGAGGACAACTCAATGGACAGTGTAGGGAGAAAAGTTCCTGGCTCCTTGAATGCCGTTCCTGGAGACACTGTGATCAATGTGGGAGATATGTCAAGATGTGTGTTGGTTTTGAGGACGGCTCTCTGGAGAGTCTTAGCAAAGAGGTCACAGGGATAATCAGAGCAATTCTCAGAGACACTGAGAACAAGCTCGACAATTCCCTCCTGGCACTTTCCCTGTAGGAGATACCGCAAGACGTTTCTGTAGATTGGGCACAGCGCTCTGCAGGGTGTTGGCAGAGACTTTCCCGGGACAGTGAAACCCTATGTCAGAGACACTGAGAAGAAGCCCCAATGTTCCCTCCAGGCACTTTCAGTGTGGGTGCCTTCTCCACGTGGTTCCTGGTTTCCCTGCAGCGCTGAAGAGAATGTTAGCAAAGAGGTAACCGGGACAGTGAAAACAGTACTCAAAGACAGGGAGAGCAAGCTCTCTCTTGGCACTTTGGATGTGGGACATACAGCGAGATGTTTGCTGCTTTTGCGTTTGGCTGTTGGGAGATTTACAGCACAAAGATATCTAGTTGATTTGAAGCAGTTCCGAGAAAGTCTAAACATAATCGCCACTTCTCCCTCCTGGCACTTTCCATGTGGGAGATATAGCAGGATGTATATTGGTTTTGAGGACAACTCAATGGACAGTGTAGGGAGAAAAGCTCCTGGCTCCTTGAATGCCGTTCCTGGAGACACTGCGATCAATGTGGGAGATATGTCAAGATGTGTGTTGGTTTTGAGGACGGCTCTCTGGAGAGTCTTAGCAAAGAGGTCACAGGGATAATCAGAGCAATTCTCAGAGACACTGAGAACAAGCTCGACAATTCCCTCCTGGCACTTTCCCTGTAGGAGATACCGCAAGACGTTTCTGTAGATTGGGCACAGCGCTCTGCAGGGTGTTAGCAGAGACTTTCCCGGGACAGTGAAACCCTATGTCAGAGACACTGAGAAGAAGCCCCAATGTTCCCTCCAGGCACTTTCAGTGTGGGTGCCTTCTCCACGTGGTTCCTGGTTTCCCTGCAGCGCTGAAGAGAATGTTAGCAAAGAGGTAACCGGGACAGTGAAAACAGTACTCAAAGACAGGGAGAGCAAGCTCTCTCTTGGCACTTTGGATGTGGGACATACAGCGAGATGTTTGCTGCTTTTGCGTTTGGCTGTTGGGAGATTTACAGCACAAAGATATCTAGTTGATTTGAAGCAGTTCCGAGAAAGTCTAAACATAATCGCCACTTCTCCCTCCTGGCACTTTCCATGTGGGAGATATAGCAGGATGTATATTGGTTTTGAGGACAACTCAATGGACAGTGTAGGGAGAAAAGTTCCTGGCTCCTTGAATGCCGTTCCTGGAGACACTGCGATCAATGTGGGAGATATGTCAAGATGTGTGTTGGTTTTGAGGACGGCTCTCTGGAGAGTCTTAGCAAAGAGGTCACAGGGATAATCAGAGCAATTCTCAGAGACACTGAGAACAAGCTCGACAATTCCCTCCTGGCACTTTCCCTGTAGGAGATACCGCAAGACGTTTCTGTAGATTGGGCACAGCGCTCTGCAGGGTGTTGGCAGAGACTTTCCCGGGACAGTGAAACCCTATGTCAGAGACACTGAGAAGAAGCCCCAATGTTCCCTCCAGGCACTTTCAGTGTGGGTGCCTTCTCCACGTGGTTCCTGGTTTCCCTGCAGCGCTGAAGAGAATGTTAGCAAAGAGGTAACCGGGACAGTGAAAACAGTACTCAAAGACAGGGAGAGCAAGCTCTCTCTTGGCACTTTGGATGTGGGACATACAGCGAGATGTTTGCTGCTTTTGCGTTTGGCTGTTGGGAGATTTACAGCACAAAGATATCTAGTTGATTTGAAGCAGTTCCGAGAAAGTCTAAACATAATCGCCACTTCTCCCTCCTGGCACTTTCCATGTGGGAGATATAGCAGGATGTATATTGGTTTTGAGGACAACTCAATGGACAGTGTAGGGAGAAAAGTTCCTGGCTCCTTGAATGCCGTTCCTGGAGACACTGTGATCAATGTGGGAGATATGTCAAGATGTGTGTTGGTTTTGAGGACGGCTCTCTGGAGAGTCTTAGCAAAGAGGTCACAGGGATAATCAGAGCAATTCTCAGAGACACTGAGAACAAGCTCGACAATTCCCTCCTGGCACTTTCCCTGTAGGAGATACCGCAAGACGTTTCTGTAGATTGGGCACAGCGCTCTGCAGGGTGTTGGCAGAGACTTTCCCGGGACAGTGAAACCCTATGTCAGAGACACTGAGAAGAAGCCCCAATGTTCCCTCCAGGCACTTTCAGTGTGGGTGCCTTCTCCACGTGGTTCCTGGTTTCCCTGCAGCGCTGAAGAGAATGTTAGCAAAGAGGTAACCGGGACAGTGAAAACAGTACTCAAAGACAGGGAGAGCAAGCTCTCTCTTGGCACTTTGGATGTGGGACATACAGCGAGATGTTTGCTGCTTTTGCGTTTGGCTGTTGGGAGATTTACAGCACAAAGATATCTAGTTGATTTGAAGCAGTTCCGAGAAAGTCTAAACATAATCGCCACTTCTCCCTCCTGGCACTTTCCATGTGGGAGATATAGCAGGATGTATATTGGTTTTGAGGACAACTCAATGGACAGTGTAGGGAGAAAAGCTCCTGGCTCCTTGAATGCCGTTCCTGGAGACACTGCGATCAATGTGGGAGATATGTCAAGATGTGTGTTGGTTTTGAGGACGGCTCTCTGGAGAGTCTTAGCAAAGAGGTCACAGGGATAATCAGAGCAATTCTCAGAGACACTGAGAACAAGCTCGACAATTCCCTCCTGGCACTTTCCCTGTAGGAGATACCGCAAGACGTTTCTGTAGATTGGGCACAGCGCTCTGCAGGGTGTTAGCAGAGACTTTCCCGGGACAGTGAAACCCTATGTCAGAGACACTGAGAAGAAGCCCCAATGTTCCCTCCAGGCACTTTCAGTGTGGGTGCCTTCTCCACGTGGTTCCTGGTTTCCCTGCAGCGCTGAAGAGAATGTTAGCAAAGAGGTAACCGGGACAGTGAAAACAGTACTCAAAGACAGGGAGAGCAAGCTCTCTCTTGGCACTTTGGATGTGGGACATACAGCGAGATGTTTGCTGCTTTTGCGTTTGGCTGTTGGGAGATTTACAGCACAAAGATATCTAGTTGATTTGAAGCAGTTCCGAGAAAGTCTAAACATAATCGCCACTTCTCCCTCCTGGCACTTTCCATGTGGGAGATATAGCAGGATGTATATTGGTTTTGAGGACAACTCAATGGACAGTGTAGGGAGAAAAGTTCCTGGCTCCTTGAATGCCGTTCCTGGAGACACTGCGATCAATGTGGGAGATATGTCAAGATGTGTGTTGGTTTTGAGGACGGCTCTCTGGAGAGTCTTAGCAAAGAGGTCACAGGGATAATCAGAGCAATTCTCAGAGACACTGAGAACAAGCTCGACAATTCCCTCCTGGCACTTTCCCTGTAGGAGATACCGCAAGACGTTTCTGTAGATTGGGCACAGCGCTCTGCAGGGTGTTAGCAGAGACTTTCCCGGGACAGTGAAACCCTATGTCAGAGACACTGAGAAGAAGCCCCAATGTTCCCTCCAGGCACTTTCAGTGTGGGTGCCTTCTCCACGTGGTTCCTGGTTTCCCTGCAGCGCTGAAGAGAATGTTAGCAAAGAGGTAACCGGGACAGTGAAAACAGTACTCAAAGACAGGGAGAGCAAGCTCTCTCTTGGCACTTTGGATGTGGGACATACAGCGAGATGTTTGCTGCTTTTGCGTTTGGCTGTTGGGAGATTTACAGCACAAAGATATCTAGTTGATTTGAAGCAGTTCCGAGAAAGTCTAAACATAATCGCCACTTCTCCCTCCTGGCACTTTCCATGTGGGAGATATAGCAGGATGTATATTGGTTTTGAGGACAACTCAATGGACAGTGTAGGGAGAAAAGTTCCTGGCTCCTTGAATGCCGTTCCTGGAGACACTGTGATCAATGTGGGAGATATGTCAAGATGTGTGTTGGTTTTGAGGACGGCTCTCTGGAGAGTCTTAGCAAAGAGGTCACAGGGATAATCAGAGCAATTCTCAGAGACACTGAGAACAAGCTCGACAATTCCCTCCTGGCACTTTCCCTGTAGGAGATACCGCAAGACGTTTCTGTAGATTGGGCACAGCGCTCTGCAGGGTGTTGGCAGAGACTTTCCCGGGACAGTGAAACCCTATGTCAGAGACACTGAGAAGAAGCCCCAATGTTCCCTCCAGGCACTTTCAGTGTGGGTGCCTTCTCCACGTGGTTCCTGGTTTCCCTGCAGCGCTGAAGAGAATGTTAGCAAAGAGGTAACCGGGACAGTGAAAACAGTACTCAAAGACAGGGAGAGCAAGCTCTCTCTTGGCACTTTGGATGTGGGACATACAGCGAGATGTTTGCTGCTTTTGCGTTTGGCTGTTGGGAGATTTACAGCACAAAGATATCTAGTTGATTTGAAGCAGTTCCGAGAAAGTCTAAACATAATCGCCACTTCTCCCTCCTGGCACTTTCCATGTGGGAGATATAGCAGGATGTATATTGGTTTTGAGGACAACTCAATGGACAGTGTAGGGAGAAAAGTTCCTGGCTCCTTGAATGCCGTTCCTGGAGACACTGCGATCAATGTGGGAGATATGTCAAGATGTGTGTTGGTTTTGAGGACGGCTCTCTGGAGAGTCTTAGCAAAGAGGTCACAGGGATAATCAGAGCAATTCTCAGAGACACTGAGAACAAGCTCGACAATTCCCTCCTGGCACTTTCCCTGTAGGAGATACCGCAAGACGTTTCTGTAGATTGGGCACAGCGCTCTGCAGGGTGTTAGCAGAGACTTTCCCGGGACAGTGAAACCCTATGTCAGAGACACTGAGAAGAAGCCCCAATGTTCCCTCCAGGCACTTTCAGTGTGGGTGCCTTCTCCACGTGGTTCCTGGTTTCCCTGCAGCGCTGAAGAGAATGTTAGCAAAGAGGTAACCGGGACAGTGAAAACAGTACTCAAAGACAGGGAGAGCAAGCTCTCTCTTGGCACTTTGGATGTGGGACATACAGCGAGATGTTTGCTGCTTTTGCGTTTGGCTGTTGGGAGATTTACAGCACAAAGATATCTAGTTGATTTGAAGCAGTTCCGAGAAAGTCTAAACATAATCGCCACTTCTCCCTCCTGGCACTTTCCATGTGGGAGATATAGCAGGATGTATATTGGTTTTGAGGACAACTCAATGGACAGTGTAGGGAGAAAAGTTCCTGGCTCCTTGAATGCCGTTCCTGGAGACACTGTGATCAATGTGGGAGATATGTCAAGATGTGTGTTGGTTTTGAGGACGGCTCTCTGGAGAGTCTTAGCAAAGAGGTCACAGGGATAATCAGAGCAATTCTCAGAGACACTGAGAACAAGCTCGACAATTCCCTCCTGGCACTTTCCCTGTAGGAGATACCGCAAGACGTTTCTGTAGATTGGGCACAGCGCTCTGCAGGGTGTTGGCAGAGACTTTCCCGGGACAGTGAAACCCTATGTCAGAGACACTGAGAAGAAGCCCCAATGTTCCCTCCAGGCACTTTCAGTGTGGGTGCCTTCTCCACGTGGTTCCTGGTTTCCCTGCAGCGCTGAAGAGAATGTTAGCAAAGAGGTAACCGGGACAGTGAAAACAGTACTCAAAGACAGGGAGAGCAAGCTCTCTCTTGGCACTTTGGATGTGGGACATACAGCGAGATGTTTGCTGCTTTTGCGTTTGGCTGTTGGGAGATTTACAGCACAAAGATATCTAGTTGATTTGAAGCAGTTCCGAGAAAGTCTAAACATAATCGCCACTTCTCCCTCCTGGCACTTTCCATGTGGGAGATATAGCAGGATGTATATTGGTTTTGAGGACAACTCAATGGACAGTGTAGGGAGAAAAGCTCCTGGCTCCTTGAATGCCGTTCCTGGAGACACTGCGATCAATGTGGGAGATATGTCAAGATGTGTGTTGGTTTTGAGGACGGCTCTCTGGAGAGTCTTAGCAAAGAGGTCACAGGGATAATCAGAGCAATTCTCAGAGACACTGAGAACAAGCTCGACAATTCCCTCCTGGCACTTTCCCTGTAGGAGATACCGCAAGACGTTTCTGTAGATTGGGCACAGCGCTCTGCAGGGTGTTGGCAGAGACTTTCCCGGGACAGTGAAACCCTATGTCAGAGACACTGAGAAGAAGCCCCAATGTTCCCTCCAGGCACTTTCAGGGTGGGTGCCTTCTCCACGTGGTTCCTGGTTTCCCTGCAGCGCTGAAGAGAATGTTAGCAAAGAGGTAACCGGGACAGTGAAAACAGTACTCAAAGACAGGGAGAGCAAGCTCTCTCTTGGCACTTTGGATGTGGGACATACAGCGAGATGTTTGCTGCTTTTGCGTTTGGCTGTTGGGAGATTTACAGCACAAAGATATCTAGTTGATTTGAAGCAGTTCCGAGAAAGTCTAAACATAATCGCCACTTCTCCCTCCTGGCACTTTCCATGTGGGAGATATAGCAGGATGTATATTGGTTTTGAGGACAACTCAATGGACAGTGTAGGGAGAAAAGCTCCTGGCTCCTTGAATGCCGTTCCTGGAGACACTGCGATCAATGTGGGAGATATGTCAAGATGTGTGTTGGTTTTGAGGACGGCTCTCTGGAGAGTCTTAGCAAAGAGGTCACAGGGATAATCAGAGCAATTCTCAGAGACACTGAGAACAAGCTCGACAATTCCCTCCTGGCACTTTCCCTGTAGGAGATACCGCAAGACGTTTCTGTAGATTGGGCACAGCGCTCTGCAGGGTGTTGGCAGAGACTTTCCCGGGACAGTGAAACCCTATGTCAGAGACACTGAGAAGAAGCCCCAGTGTTCCCTCCAGGCACTTTCAGTGTGGGTGCCTTCTCCACGTGGTTCCTGGTTTCCCTGCAGCGCTGAAGAGAATGTTAGCAAAGAGGTAACCGGGACAGTGAAAACAGTACTCAAAGACAGGGAGAGCAAGCTCTCTCTTGGCACTTTGGATGTGGGACATACAGCGAGATGTTTGCTGCTTGTGGTGTTGTCCCTTTACGGACCACATCTAGGAGGCGAAAAGGTCCACGAATGATCACACTCTGTTCTCTTCTTATCTGCTCTGTTCGTTGCAACGCTCGCACTAGGGACAGTAAACCCTTCTCAAGGTCTGAATATCTGCTCTCAGTATCATTGAAGGAGTGAGAGCTAAATTCTAATGGTCTCTCCGGTCCTGCTGGTCCTTTCTGCCATAAATTACAATGGGAACCATGTTCACTGAACCCCCATTCTACGTGGACAGGGTCAGTTGGATGTATAGGACCAAGCTGTTGGAATAACCTTAGCTCCTTTATTAGTAACTGCAGAGCATTAGTGTGTTGTTTAGTCCACTCCCAGGATCTACCCTTTTTGAGCAAACTATAAAGGGGGCGAGCAATGATGGAAAAGCCAGGGATATGTTTACGCCAATAACTTAAAGTTCCCAGAACTTGCTGTAACTCCTTCACGCTGGATGGATTCTGTCCATGCTCTATTTTTTCCAGGGTATCCTGAGGGACAGAAGCAGCTCCCTTAATCCACCAGACCCCCAGGAATTTAACTTCCTGTGCGGGTCCCTGACACTTTGAGTCTGGAATTTCCAATCCTAAATCAAGTAATGTTTTTCGGATGTTCTCCATCATGTCTTTTACACTTTCTTGGTTCTCTCCCCCTATTAGGATGTCATCAATATATTGGTATACCGCACATCCCTGTGAAACAGGAATCTCTGATAGCACTTTAGCTAAAGCATTATGAGCAATAGTGGGGGAATGTTTGTATCCTTGTGGAAGTCGGTTAAAGGTATATTGGACCCCTTTCCACGTGAATGCAAACCGCGCTTTGTCCTGCTCAAGGAGGGGAATCATAAAAAACATGTCTTTAACATCTAAGGCAGCCATCCAAGGATGGGCAGCTCCTTGTATCATTGTCACAATTTCCGCGATATTTGGAACTGCAGCAGTGAGGGGTGCAGTGTTGGCATTCAACTTTCGGTAATCTACTGTGAAACGCCATTGCCCGTTTGGTTTCTTTACCGGCCACACTGGTGAATTATAAGGTGAGTGAGTCCTCTTGATGATGTCTCTTTTTTCTAAATCTGATACCACCCCGTCTGCTCCTGCAAGTGCAGCTGCAGGCAGTGGATACTGCCGGACGTTAGTGATTTTAGAGGGAGGTAAAGGCATGGAAGTTTCCAAGAGACTCAATTTCACTGTGTCTATTACTTTTTCGCATCCTGCAAAACTCCACACAGTTCCATCTGGGAATTTCCACATTCGCCCACGCAGCATGTCAAATCCTAGGAGGTTAGTACGCGAGGCACCCACTAACACTTCCGCCCTGGTCATCCGCTGCTCTCCCGGCAACCAGAGGTTAATTTTTGCAACGGGGCATGTTTTTACCACACCATCAATTCCTGCGAAGTTGACTCTGCGTCTGGTGGGATTTATACCTAGAATTTGTGCCGTTTCATTAGTGATTGCAGACATTTGGGCTCCGGTATCAATAATAAAGTTTACTGACATCCTCCGGGGTCCGACAGGAATGGCGATAATAGGTTCAGAATCTTTATGAGAGAGCCATTGAATAGCTAGTACCCGCCGGACAGGGTGGCTCACTGCCCTCCCCGGGGATAGGAGTTTTTTGACTGGGACTCTGACAAATCAATCAAATTACGCTCCGGTGCAGAAGGCACAATTTTCTCACAGCTTGGGGATTCTCTGGTTAGACTTTTCTCCCCAGCCGAATTATTCTTTCTAGTTAGAGATTGGACCAGTGTACGGAGATCTCCCGTAGGGACACCGTGCAAGAATTGTCGGGGCACCCCTAATTGTAGGGCTTTACGCCACAACTCATTCCGGTCCTTATCAGGCTTAAACCTTTCCACCGGTTTGGGGTTTTGAGTGTGAGTTCGGACTTGGCGAACCTTTCGGGGGTGTTCGGAGGATTTTTCGCTAGTTAGGCTGGCCCAGCCCATTCGGCGCCCATATTGGTCTATTTCCTGTACATATTCATTCCAGGTGGGCATGTAGCGACGCCGGCCCCGCCCATGAGCATCCCGAGCCTCTCGTATACGATCTTGAGTACGAACAACAAATGGCTTCAGGCAATCGGGAAGACCACGGATGAGAGGGGCTAATCGATCGGGGTCGATAGCAGCTGACATTGGGGATTTCCTAAATTCCTCTCTGTCATACATGGCTTGCAGACAAGCTGCTTTCCGTATCGCTGCAAACAGTTCAGAGTAGCCTGTAGCTCTAATCTCTAATGGCTCTCCCCTCTCTCGCGGATCCATACCACCTGCCCAAAAGGCTGCTCGAGCGGTTAGGGAATAATTATGATCCCCGTCCCGTGTAGTTAAAAACACTCCTGGTCCCCAAGAGTCTCCTGCTTCTTCCTCACTCAACATAATTCTATCTCCTCCTTCAGAAGAAACTCGCCACACACACTCAACAGCTGATTCTTCTGGCCGCCTCGAATATTTTTCCCTTATTTTCGCTAACTCTGTTGGTGTCCACGGAATAGTACGCACAGTGTTGCGGACTTCCTCATCATCCTCATCAACTGTGGTTTCAGTTTTAATCAGAGGTCGTAAAGGAAAGACTCGAGATTTCACAGTAAAAGCCCTTCCCTCCTCATCTTCTTCCTCATCTTCACTATTAGACCAAAAATCTCCGGTCTGGGTTCCAGAATTTGGATAACACATTAATTTACGAATCTGTTGGACCTGGGTCGAGGGCTGCATTTTATCTAAGAGCCCAGTCACCCTTTCCAATAACATTTTAAGTTGGTGATTTTCACTCCCAAGTTGAGCATTCCGGTTTCCTAAACATTCATTCTCACTCACAAGCTTATCAACTTGAGTTCTTAATTTTTCTCCTGTCTCCTTTTGAAAGGCTAGTGATGACTTCAACACCTCATTCTCCGATTTCAGGGTTGCATATTCTACAGCTGAAATCAGATTAGGAGCAGGGGTTTCCCTAGCTTCTTGTTGTGCACAAGATAAACAGGCGCCTAACACCGCACAAATCACACCTTTGCCTTTCCCCGCTCTGAGCTTCTGTGAAACCCGACACTCTTCAATACGTTCCACCACTTTCTCTTCATCCTTCCAAAATTTACGGGCCCACTCCTTCCCAGCCTGGGAAGGAGCACAATCATATTTTTGCAGCAGTTTATCCATGGCAATCCTGCCGACTACGCCAAAATTTCTGTTGCGTGAAAAGGGGCCAAGCGGTTTTAGCAGAAGATAAACCCCCTTGCGTTCTAACACTCCTCACCGAGGTGGGAGGCTAGGTGCGGCTAGGTTTAAATTCTGAGTGATGCCCAATTCAGCACTATCAGTCCAATCGCGTTTAATATGTATTAAACTATTACGATTTGGATACACTAATAGTGGACTGCACCTTCAGTCTAGTCGTGCTCACGAACTAGCACGGCCACTCTCGAGTCTTTGGTCGCGTTCAGTTAGAAACCAAAACGACTAGCTACTTAAAAAAGTGCAGTTTATTTAAACAACAGATATATAGGTTCTTAGGATTGCCGGTGATAAATACACTGTCTGCAAAGCACGTGCAAATGAAAGTATTGTTACATATACAAAACGCGCGACAAAGTTATAAACGATACAGCCTGGCTTTAAATGTAGAAAAAAGAGTCTCTAGAGAAGTTTCTAAGTTTCCCGAGGAAGCACTCGGTATAATCTAAGTCTTACCCAAAGGCGTCCCTATGGGGGGGGAAGAGAGGCTCAGCCCGTCGACTGATCCCAGAAGTCAGTGATGTAATTCTTTATGATGGTGTCTTCCCAGGGTATCCCCCCTCTCTTGGGCTATTTTTATACTATTTGTTATCTTCAAGGTGGAGTTTGAGTGACTTTAGTCATACATACTTTTATCATGATTGGTGTAAATTTCTCTCGCTTCACAAGTAAAGGTATAGTTTACGAGAAATTCAGGGCGCAGACTCAAGAAGGAGTGGTCGCACCTTGGAGGCGGGTAGCCTTCGGGATGGAGGTGTGTTTTGGTATTATAATGACATTATAATGAGCAAAGTTCGCACAAAGGACAGCATTTCATCAAAATTTGACAAAATGTTGGCTCTGAGCATCTAGCGGGCAGCTAATTGGCAGCTTATCTGTTTCATGGTATCATCCCATTCCTGTATCCGCTATACATCATAAGGTAAAGCCACGGAATAATTGCATCCCGTCCCGTACCTCATGTAGCTTATCAGGGAACCACAGATGTTGTGTCCTTCATGCCAGCTGCAGCTATTTTCTACCTCAGAAGCCTCTTGATTTTATACTTTTCCTTAATGTGTGAACAATGCTGTACTTTTGTATTTTTTAGCCAATTTAGTATTTATTCCACATAATCCACCCCGTGACTACAGTCACTCAAGCTCCACGATACTCAATACTGATAGGAAAGATCACATGTGTTCTTGTGGTGAGGGATATCAAGTGCAAATACATCTCGTGGAGTGATCAAATGAGTTAAACTTTTCATCATAATCCAAAGTCTAACATACAAAACAATTGTCAAAGCGAAGCACAAAACAATGAGTATTAGTAAAACAACAACAGGATGGAGCATCTTGTTATAAAGTCCTGTAACTGTCGGTGACCATCCAAAAAGAGTATCTCCCCATCCATGTCCTCCGTCTCTCTTGACTCTTTCCAGTACTTGGTGTATTTCTTCAACATCATGATGGACGGTAATCAAAGTTCTCTGTCCATTTTCTTGGGCCTCTTTCAACAGTCGCTTCAATTCATCGTGTTGTAGTAACTTCTTCACCAGTGAGAGATTCATTCCGATGGGGGTAGGCAACAAATCTCGAATCAATGTATAATTAGATTGTAGCAATTGAAAAGATGTAACAGGAGCTGAATAATTGAAGTCACATCCGATAATGTTAGTAAAGTTACAAACACAAAGGTTTGAGTGATTACTTATATCAACTACTATGTCATCTATGAATACAAGACTACAGGGAGACCTCATGCAAACACACCCTTTCCCAATATATACAAGCACAGTTTCTGGGGTTTCATCGGGATGTATCTCAAAGTGACAAACATTCTGGTTGGTGTCAAGACAAATGTCTTGTGCTTTCAGGGTATTACTCTCACAAATGAATCCTTGTTGGTCTCGTGAAACGCATGCGTCAACATCAACAGTTTGCCACTTATTCTCATTTTGTTGTGCCCACACTCTGTGCTCTATTGGATAGAGTATGGCTCCTTGGTGATTCAACCCCAGCGCAATGATTGGGTATATGGTGTATACCAAAGCATTGCGTATTGTTAAGACAAAAGCTGTGGCCTTGCTCTCAATGGGATCATAGGTGAAGTTAACCAGATACCACCAGGACTGAAATTTTTTCTCAAATTCAATTGCGTTATCCCATATTACTTTTCGAATTTCGGTGGGCAAGGTGCCTTCCTCACCTTCCCTTATGATTGCGGCTGTCATAGATTGCATCCACAATTGGGCTTGGATACAACTAAGAGCCAAGGAAACATTGTTTTGGGTTGTACCAAGTGCATCTGTGATCAGCTGATGGTCTTTTTCACCCGTTTCTTCCCACTGAGGCAATATATCCGATAAAAGCCATTGGTGGTTTCCCAATGCTAATAGAGAGGACTGTAGGGGACGTCTTAATTTGTCCAGATCAGTAGTGGTTGTGACTAGTTTGTTGGCAAGTATCTCAGCATCTATACTATTTAAGACTCCCAGGCCTGTTCCTAAGATACCAGTCACATCCCTCTTCAGTCGTTGTGAAGTGGCAAAAGTTCGTCTGCGTAACCATGCTGACCATCCTGCATAAGATGTACTTAGGAATGGTAAACAAGTGGGTTTGATCGCAGAGATTTTAATCTGCATTGACAATTCTACTCGTTTGAGGGAATATGTGGGATTAAACAGTATCTGTTGTTGACCTGTGTGTTTAATAACATAAGGGCCAATGTTGAAAATGTAAGGAGTTAGACTAATGGAGGGCTTAGAAGGTACGCCTTTGAGAGTTTGTGGGGGTGTAGGTTCTGGATTTATTTCGGCAAGTTCAGGTGTATTTGAGTCAATCATAAATTCAAATAACAATTCTGTGCCCCTGTAGCCCCAAATACAATACACTATTGTAGGTTTGATAAAAGTGAAATTGTGCCAGCAATCTGAATTTGGCTCCATAATTTTGTAACAGTCAGTGTTGTATTTGTCTGGTTTGGTAGAGTCTACATAGATGGTTTTAATTAAAGTTGGCCTGTGGTGAGTAGACCCATTGATAAATCGGCAACCAATGTGTATTCTCTTACCAAGGGTGGCCTCGATTTTAGCCATTTGAAGTGAATCATTCCATCTCCATTTATCTCTGGAATATACTTCACTTCCTTGTAGAACCAGAGTGGAGAGATTTAAACCCCTTTTGTTTCCTGGTGTTCCGGTGCTTGCAGTGTACCGTGACAATGCATTATCCCAAAGGTCAGGTGCTACGTCTATCTTGAATTCAAATAGCAGCGCTATTTCATCCTGTTGCCAACGACAAGTGACAAGAGTGGGTTCAACAAGAGTAAAATTATACCAGCAATCCCACTTGTCGGTGACACAGTGCTTTGTTGTCACTGAGCGTGGGTTCTGAGGGCGAAATATCTCTATTCTCATGGCCTTCTCATGGTTTGAGCCGTTGATCATTCTACACCCTACTCGGGCTTCCACCCCTGCCTTACCTTTCAGGACTGGGTACCAACTATTCCAGGTCCACTCATGTAACACCTCATTTTCCTGTAGAACTACAGTGGCCAAACTCAATTCTCCCTTTCTAGTACCTGCCATCGCATTGTGTTTAACAAAGGCTTGAGACCATGGCCACTCTGGGTCTCTCTGACTACAAACAACAGGGAATAAAAAGGTAAAACTGAATAGCATCAATTCCATCTGCCAATTCATCATTTTAGAATTTGGGCCTCCAGGTAGCCATACATAATAAAAATAGTATTATTGCCAGGATCGATGTCAGGATTCCCTGGAGACACTCAAAGGTAGCGTAGGCCAATCCGTCTGTACAGCTCATCCAAGGTTCCTGTAAGACACAAAGGAAAAGAAAATCTGCTCGGTCTTATTCGACCGACGGGGTTAAAAAGAAGGCAAGATCCACCGGGTGCTGATCCGGTGTATCTTCCCTGAACAGTCCTTGGCTTCCCATGCATAGGGATTTTTGGGAGTAGCTAGCACCATTGGTACCGTCCCAATTTGAGGCATTTTCACTAGCACAGGTTGCCCACGGTGAAATCTTCCAGGGTATTTTCCCGGTTCATTGGGAGCCTTTGGAGAGATAATATTGGCAGATACACAGAAAGCTTTCATTTTAGGACAGCCATCTCCACTCCATCTGTTATTTAATTGATAGATGGCATCGTCCAATCGCAAATGCCAACCAGGTTCATGAGTTTTTGCAAAACGCTTAACCAATCCATTGGTGCGTTCAACAATGCCATTAGCCTGGGGATAATAGGGAGTATGAAATACCCATCGAATCCCTTCTTCTTTGGCCCAATCTTGTACCACCGAAGCGGTAAAGTGTGAACCGTTATCACTTTGGATTTCCTCGGGAAGGGGAAGTGTGCTGAACCACCCTTTTAGGCCTTTCACTGTGTTGTCCCCGGTAGCTGATTTGAAACTGCTGGCCATACTGAGGCTGGAGATAATCTCCACTCCTACCAGGACATATCTTTTCCCACCTGATAATCTCAAGGGCCCAATATAGTCAATCTGCCATGAATGCCACAACGTTTTCTTGTCCCGAATGTGTAAGGGAGGCGCCTTACTCGGATGATCTTTGCTGAGTCGTAGGCGACATTGTGAACAGGCAGTTACTATTTGTTCGCACAGCTTAACCGACACAGGCCACCCCCGGGCTAGACCTTCCTGATACAGGTCAGCACGGCCTGTGTGGCCACGTTTAACATGTAACCATTCAAGTAAGCGTTCCCATTCCCGACCATCATCTACAATGTCAATTTGCTGTAGCCGCGTGAGGCTATCTACCTGTTGGTTGAATTGAGCAGTGATCGAGTTTGAATGATCATGGCCTTTTACCCAACCAATGTGCAATGTTCTCTGTTCTCCTATTTCTAACAGTTGCTTCCAACTGTCCGTCTCCCAAATCGGGACTCTGTTCACCTGCCAATCATTGGCTGCCCAGTGTCCTATCCATTCAGTGGCTCCTTTAAAAACAGCATATGAGTCAGTGTAAATGGAGGTGGCTCCATGTTGTGCAGCTAGTAGGACAGCTCTGAGTTCCCCTACTTGTGCACTACCCTCCCCTGTTTCAATCGCTCTTTCTCCTGTTGCTACTTCGAGTGCTACGGCCTTATATTTCCACTTACTGTTTTCACGGTGAGATGACGCATCAGTAAACCACACTCCTGTAAGATCACTGCCTTCCTTCAAAGGAGGAGCTTCTTGGATTGGAGATGGTCTGTTTGGTGGGGATTGGAACAATAGGGCACCATCTATATCCTTTTGCAGCTTGGATACTTTGATACTGCCTTCAGAGACTGGCATGATGTCATTAATGCCTTCTAAATAAGCATACCACTTTCGAACTGTAGGTTTCTGCGCAATGCCAGCTGGTGGTGTTGTCCCTTTACGGACCACATCTAGGAGGCGAAAAGGTCCACGAATGATCACACTCTGTTCTCTTCTTATCTGCTCTGTTCGTTGCAACGCTCGCACTAGGGACAGTAAACCCTTCTCAAGGTCTGAATATCTGCTCTCAGTATCATTGAAGGAGTGAGAGCTAAATTCTAATGGTCTCTCCGGTCCTGCTGGTCCTTTCTGCCATAAATTACAATGGGAACCATGTTCACTGAACCCCCATTCTACGTGGACAGGGTCAGTTGGATGTATAGGACCAAGCTGTTGGAATAACCTTAGCTCCTTTATTAGTAACTGCAGAGCATTAGTGTGTTGTTTAGTCCACTCCCAGGATCTACCCTTTTTGAGCAAACTATAAAGGGGGCGAGCAATGATGGAAAAGCCAGGGATATGTTTACGCCAATAACTTAAAGTTCCCAGAACTTGCTGTAACTCCTTCACGCTGGATGGATTCTGTCCATGCTCTATTTTTTCCAGGGTATCCTGAGGGACAGAAGCAGCTCCCTTAATCCACCAGACCCCCAGGAATTTAACTTCCTGTGCGGGTCCCTGACACTTTGAGTCTGGAATTTCCAATCCTAAATCAAGTAATGTTTTTCGGATGTTCTCCATCATGTCTTTTACACTTTCTTGGTTCTCTCCCCCTATTAGGATGTCATCAATATATTGGTATACCGCACATCCCTGTGAAACAGGAATCTCTGATAGCACTTTAGCTAAAGCATTATGAGCAATAGTGGGGGAATGTTTGTATCCTTGTGGAAGTCGGTTAAAGGTATATTGGACCCCTTTCCACGTGAATGCAAACCGCGCTTTGTCCTGCTCAAGGAGGGGAATCATAAAAAACATGTCTTTAACATCTAAGGCAGCCATCCAAGGATGGGCAGCTCCTTGTATCATTGTCACAATTTCCGCGATATTTGGAACTGCAGCAGTGAGGGGTGCAGTGTTGGCATTCAACTTTCGGTAATCTACTGTGAAACGCCATTGCCCGTTTGGTTTCTTTACCGGCCACACTGGTGAATTATAAGGTGAGTGAGTCCTCTTGATGATGTCTCTTTTTTCTAAATCTGATACCACCCCGTCTGCTCCTGCAAGTGCAGCTGCAGGCAGTGGATACTGCCGGACGTTAGTGATTTTAGAGGGAGGTAAAGGCATGGAAGTTTCCAAGAGACTCAATTTCACTGTGTCTATTACTTTTTCGCATCCTGCAAAACTCCACACAGTTCCATCTGGGAATTTCCACATTCGCCCACGCAGCATGTCAAATCCTAGGAGGTTAGTACGCGAGGCACCCACTAACACTTCCGCCCTGGTCATCCGCTGCTCTCCCGGCAACCAGAGGTTAATTTTTGCAACGGGGCATGTTTTTACCACACCATCAATTCCTGCGAAGTTGACTCTGCGTCTGGTGGGATTTATACCTAGAATTTGTGCCGTTTCATTAGTGATTGCAGACATTTGGGCTCCGGTATCAATAATAAAGTTTACTGACATCCTCCGGGGTCCGACAGGAATGGCGATAATAGGTTCAGAATCTTTATGAGAGAGCCATTGAATAGCTAGTACCCGCCGGACAGGGTGGCTCACTGCCCTCCCCGGGGATAGGAGTTTTTTGACTGGGACTCTGACAAATCAATCAAATTACGCTCCGGTGCAGAAGGCACAATTTTCTCACAGCTTGGGGATTCTCTGGTTAGACTTTTCTCCCCAGCCGAATTATTCTTTCTAGTTAGAGATTGGACCAGTGTACGGAGATCTCCCGTAGGGACACCGTGCAAGAATTGTCGGGGCACCCCTAATTGTAGGGCTTTACGCCACAACTCATTCCGGTCCTTATCAGGCTTAAACCTTTCCACCGGTTTGGGGTTTTGAGTGTGAGTTCGGACTTGGCGAACCTTTCGGGGGTGTTCGGAGGATTTTTCGCTAGTTAGGCTGGCCCAGCCCATTCGGCGCCCATATTGGTCTATTTCCTGTACATATTCATTCCAGGTGGGCATGTAGCGACGCCGGCCCCGCCCATGAGCATCCCGAGCCTCTCGTATACGATCTTGAGTACGAACAACAAATGGCTTCAGGCAATCGGGAAGACCACGGATGAGAGGGGCTAATCGATCGGGGTCGATAGCAGCTGACATTGGGGATTTCCTAAATTCCTCTCTGTCATACATGGCTTGCAGACAAGCTGCTTTCCGTATCGCCGCAAACAGTTCAGAGTAGCCTGTAGCTCTAATCTCTAATGGCTCTCCCCTCTCTCGCGGATCCATACCACCTGCCCAAAAGGCTGCTCGAGCGGTTAGGGAATAATTATGATCCCCGTCCCGTGTAGTTAAAAACACTCCTGGTCCCCAAGAGTCTCCTGCTTCTTCCTCACTCAACATAATTCTATCTCCTCCTTCAGAAGAAACTCGCCACACACACTCAACAGCTGATTCTTCTGGCCGCCTCGAATATTTTTCCCTTATTTTCGCTAACTCTGTTGGTGTCCACGGAATAGTACGCACAGTGTTGCGGACTTCCTCATCATCCTCATCAACTGTGGTTTCAGTTTTAATCAGAGGTCGTAAAGGAAAGACTCGAGATTTCACAGTAAAAGCCCTTCCCTCCTCATCTTCTTCCTCATCTTCACTATTAGACCAAAAATCTCCGGTCTGGGTTCCAGAATTTGGATAACACATTAATTTACGAATCTGTTGGACCTGGGTCGAGGGCTGCATTTTATCTAAGAGCCCAGTCACCCTTTCCAATAACATTTTAAGTTGGTGATTTTCACTCCCAAGTTGAGCATTCCGGTTTCCTAAACATTCATTCTCACTCACAAGCTTATCAACTTGAGTTCTTAATTTTTCTCCTGTCTCCTTTTGAAAGGCTAGTGATGACTTCAACACCTCATTCTCCGATTTCAGGGTTGCATATTCTACAGCTGAAATCAGATTAGGAGCAGGGGTTTCCCTAGCTTCTTGTTGTGCACAAGATAAACAGGCGCCTAACACCGCACAAATCACACCTTTGCCTTTCCCCGCTCTGAGCTTCTGTGAAACCCGACACTCTTCAATACGTTCCACCACTTTCTCTTCATCCTTCCAAAATTTACGGGCCCACTCCTTCCCAGCCTGGGAAGGAGCACAATCATATTTTTGCAGCAGTTTATCCATGGCAATCCTGCCGACTACGCCAAAATTTCTGTTGCGTGAAAAGGGGCCAAGCGGTTTTAGCAGAAGATAAACCCCCTTGCGTTCTAACACTCCTCACCGAGGTGGGAGGCTAGGTGCGGCTAGGTTTAAATTCTGAGTGATGCCCAATTCAGCACTATCAGTCCAATCGCGTTTAATATGTATTAAACTATTACGATTTGGATACACTAATAGTGGACTGCACCTTCAGTCTAGTCGTGCTCACGAACTAGCACGGCCACTCTCGAGTCTTTGGTCGCGTTCAGTTAGAAACCAAAACGACTAGCTACTTAAAAAAGTGCAGTTTATTTAAACAACAGATATATAGGTTCTTAGGATTGCCGGTGATAAATACACTGTCTGCAAAGCACGTGCAAATGAAAGTATTGTTACATATACAAAACGCGCGACAAAGTTATAAACGATACAGCCTGGCTTTAAATGTAGAAAAAAGAGTCTCTAGAGAAGTTTCTAAGTTTCCCGAGGAAGCACTCGGTATAATCTAAGTCTTACCCAAAGGCGTCCCTATGGGGGGGGAAGAGAGGCTCAGCCCGTCGACTGATCCCAGAAGTCAGTGATGTAATTCTTTATGATGGTGTCTTCCCAGGGTATCCCCCCTCTCTTGGGCTATTTTTATACTATTTGTTATCTTCAAGGTGGAGTTTGAGTGACTTTAGTCATACATACTTTTATCATGATTGGTGTAAATTTCTCTCGCTTCACAATTAAAGGTATAGTTTACGAGAAATTCAGGGCGCAGACTCAAGAAGGAGTGGTCGCACCTTGGAGGCGGGTAGCCTTCGGGATGGAGGTGTGTTTTGGTATTATAATGACATTATAATGAGCAAAGTTCGCACAAAGGACAGCATTTCATCAAAATTTGACAAAATGTTGGCTCTGAGCATCTAGCGGGCAGCTAATTGGCAGCTTATCTGTTTCATGGTATCATCCCATTCCTGTATCCGCTATACATCATAAGGTAAAGCCACGGAATAATTGCATCCCGTCCCGTACCTCATGTAGCTTATCAGGGAACCACAGATGTTGTGTCCTTCATGCCAGCTGCAGCTATTTTCTACCTCAGAAGCCTCTTGATTTTATACTTTTCCTTAAGGTGTGAACAATGCTGTACTTTTGTATTTTTTAGCCAATTTAGTATTTATTCCACAGGAGATATAGCAGGATGTATATTGGTTTTGAGGACAACTCAATGGACAGTGTAGGGAGAAAAGATCCTGGCTCCTTGAATGCCGTTCCTGGAGACACTGCGATCAATGTGGGAGATATGTCAAGATGTGTGTTGGTTTTGAGGACGGCTCTCTGGAGAGTCTTAGCAAAGAGGTCACAGGGATAATCAGAGCAATTCTCAGAGACACTGAGAACAAGCTCGACAATTCCCTCCTGGCACTTTCCCTGTAGGAGATACCGCAAGACGTTTCTGTAGATTGGGCACAGCGCTCTGCAGGGTGTTAGCAGAGACTTTCCCGGGACAGTGAAACCCTATGTCAGAGACACTGAGAAGAAGCCCCAATGTTCCCTCCAGGCACTTTCAGTGTGGGTGCCTTCTCCACGTGGTTCCTGGTTTCCCTGCAGCGCTGAAGAGAATGTTAGCAAAGAGGTAACCGGGACAGTGAAAACAGTACTCAAAGACAGGGAGAGCAAGCTCTCTCTTGGCACTTTGGATGTGGGACATACAGCGAGATGTTTGCTGCTTTTGCGTTTGGCTGTTGGGAGATTTACAGCACAAAGATATCTAGTTGATTTGAAGCAGTTCCGAGAAAGTCTAAACATAATCGCCACTTCTCCCTCCTGGCACTTTCCATGTGGGAGATATAGCAGGATGTATATTGGTTTTGAGGACAACTCAATGGACAGTGTAGGGAGAAAAGCTCCTGGCTCCTTGAATGCCGTTCCTGGAGACACTGCGATCAATGTGGGAGATATGTCAAGATGTGTGTTGGTTTTGAGGACGGCTCTCTGGAGAGTCTTAGCAAAGAGGTCACAGGGATAATCAGAGCAATTCTCAGAGACACTGAGAACAAGCTCGACAATTCCCTCCTGGCACTTTCCCTGTAGGAGATACCGCAAGACGTTTCTGTAGATTGGGCACAGCGCTCTGCAGGGTGTTGGCAGAGACTTTCCCGGGACAGTGAAACCCTATGTCAGAGACACTGAGAAGAAGCCCCAATGTTCCCTCCAGGCACTTTCAGTGTGGGTGCCTTCTCCACGTGGTTCCTGGTTTCCCTGCAGCGCTGAAGAGAATGTTAGCAAAGAGGTAACCGGGACAGTGAAAACAGTACTCAAAGACAGGGAGAGCAAGCTCTCTCTTGGCACTTTGGATGTGGGACATACAGCGAGATGTTTGCTGCTTTTGCGTTTGGCTGTTGGGAGATTTACAGCACAAAGATATCTAGTTGATTTGAAGCAGTTCCGAGAAAGTCTAAACATAATCGCCACTTCTCCCTCCTGGCACTTTCCATGTGGGAGATATAGCAGGATGTATATTGGTTTTGAGGACAACTCAATGGACAGTGTAGGGAGAAAAGTTCCTGGCTCCTTGAATGCCGTTCCTGGAGACACTGCGATCAATGTGGGAGATATGTCAAGATGTGTGTTGGTTTTGAGGACGGCTCTCTGGAGAGTCTTAGCAAAGAGGTCACAGGGATAATCAGAGCAATTCTCAGAGACACTGAGAACAAGCTCGACAATTCCCTCCTGGCACTTTCCCTGTAGGAGATACCGCAAGACGTTTCTGTAGATTGGGCACAGCGCTCTGCAGGGTGTTGGCAGAGACTTTCCCGGGACAGTGAAACCCTATGTCAGAGACACTGAGAAGAAGCCCCAATGTTCCCTCCAGGCACTTTCAGTGTGGGTGCCTTCTCCACGTGGTTCCTGGTTTCCCTGCAGCGCTGAAGAGAATGTTAGCAAAGAGGTAACCGGGACAGTGAAAACAGTACTCAAAGACAGGGAGAGCAAGCTCTCTCTTGGCACTTTGGATGTGGGACATACAGCGAGATGTTTGCTGCTTTTGCGTTTGGCTGTTGGGAGATTTACAGCACAAAGATATCTAGTTGATTTGAAGCAGTTCCGAGAAAGTCTAAACATAATCGCCACTTCTCCCTCCTGGCACTTTCCATGTGGGAGATATAGCAGGATGTATATTGGTTTTGAGGACAACTCAATGGACAGTGTAGGGAGAAAAGTTCCTGGCTCCTTGAATGCCGTTCCTGGAGACACTGCGATCAATGTGGGAGATATGTCAAGATGTGTGTTGGTTTTGAGGACGGCTCTCTGGAGAGTCTTAGCAAAGAGGTCACAGGGATAATCAGAGCAATTCTCAGAGACACTGAGAACAAGCTCGACAATTCCCTCCTGGCACTTTCCCTGTAGGAGATACCGCAAGACGTTTCTGTAGATTGGGCACAGCGCTCTGCAGGGTGTTGGCAGAGACTTTCCCGGGACAGTGAAACCCTATGTCAGAGACACTGAGAAGAAGCCCCAATGTTCCCTCCAGGCACTTTCAGTGTGGGTGCCTTCTCCACGTGGTTCCTGGTTTCCCTGCAGCGCTGAAGAGAATGTTAGCAAAGAGGTAACCGGGACAGTGAAAACAGTACTCAAAGACAGGGAGAGCAAGCTCTCTCTTGGCACTTTGGATGTGGGACATACAGCGAGATGTTTGCTGCTTTTGCGTTTGGCTGTTGGGAGATTTACAGCACAAAGATATCTAGTTGATTTGAAGCAGTTCCGAGAAAGTCTAAACATAATCGCCACTTCTCCCTCCTGGCACTTTCCATGTGGGAGATATAGCAGGATGTATATTGGTTTTGAGGACAACTCAATGGACAGTGTAGGGAGAAAAGTTCCTGGCTCCTTGAATGCCGTTCCTGGAGACACTGCGATCAATGTGGGAGATATGTCAAGATGTGTGTTGGTTTTGAGGACGGCTCTCTGGAGAGTCTTAGCAAAGAGGTCACAGGGATAATCAGAGCAATTCTCAGAGACACTGAGAACAAGCTCGACAATTCCCTCCTGGCACTTTCCCTGTAGGAGATACCGCAAGACGTTTCTGTAGATTGGGCACAGCGCTCTGCAGGGTGTTGGCAGAGACTTTCCCGGGACAGTGAAACCCTATGTCAGAGACACTGAGAAGAAGCCCCAATGTTCCCTCCAGGCACTTTCAGTGTGGGTGCCTTCTCCACGTGGTTCCTGGTTTCCCTGCAGCGCTGAAGAGAATGTTAGCAAAGAGGTAACCGGGACAGTGAAAACAGTACTCAAAGACAGGGAGAGCAAGCTCTCTCTTGGCACTTTGGATGTGGGACATACAGCGAGATGTTTGCTGCTTTTGCGTTTGGCTGTTGGGAGATTTACAGCACAAAGATATCTAGTTGATTTGAAGCAGTTCCGAGAAAGTCTAAACATAATCGCCACTTCTCCCTCCTGGCACTTTCCATGTGGGAGATATAGCAGGATGTATATTGGTTTTGAGGACAACTCAATGGACAGTGTAGGGAGAAAAGCTCCTGGCTCCTTGAATGCCGTTCCTGGAGACACTGCGATCAATGTGGGAGATATGTCAAGATGTGTGTTGGTTTTGAGGACGGCTCTCTGGAGAGTCTTAGCAAAGAGGTCACAGGGATAATCAGAGCAATTCTCAGAGACACTGAGAACAAGCTCGACAATTCCCTCCTGGCACTTTCCCTGTAGGAGATACCGCAAGACGTTTCTGTAGATTGGGCACAGCGCTCTGCAGGGTGTTGGCAGAGACTTTCCCGGGACAGTGAAACCCTATGTCAGAGACACTGAGAAGAAGCCCCAATGTTCCCTCCAGGCACTTTCAGTGTGGGTGCCTTCTCCACGTGGTTCCTGGTTTCCCTGCAGCGCTGAAGAGAATGTTAGCAAAGAGGTAACCGGGACAGTGAAAACAGTACTCAAAGACAGGGAGAGCAAGCTCTCTCTTGGCACTTTGGATGTGGGACATACAGCGAGATGTTTGCTGCTTTTGCGTTTGGCTGTTGGGAGATTTACAGCACAAAGATATCCAGTTGATTTGAAGCAGTTCCGAGAAAGTCTAAACATAATCGCCACTTCTCCCTCCTGGCACTTTCCATGTGGGAGATATAGCAGGATGTATATTGGTTTTGAGGACAACTCAATGGACAGTGTAGGGAGAAAAGCTCCTGGCTCCTTGAATGCCGTTCCTGGAGACACTGCGATCAATGTGGGAGATATGTCAAGATGTGTGTTGGTTTTGAGGACGGCTCTCTGGAGAGTCTTAGCAAAGAGGTCACAGGGATAATCAGAGCAATTCTCAGAGACACTGAGAACAAGCTCGACAATTCCCTCCTGGCACTTTCCCTGTAGGAGATACCGCAAGACGTTTCTGTAGATTGGGCACAGCGCTCTGCAGGGTGTTAGCAGAGACTTTCCCGGGACAGTGAAACCCTATGTCAGAGACACTGAGAAGAAGCCCCAATGTTCCCTCCAGGCACTTTCAGTGTGGGTGCCTTCTCCACGTGGTTCCTGGTTTCCCTGCAGCGCTGAAGAGAATGTTAGCAAAGAGGTAACCGGGACAGTGAAAACAGTACTCAAAGACAGGGAGAGCAAGCTCTCTCTTGGCACTTTGGATGTGGGACATACAGCGAGATGTTTGCTGCTTTTGCGTTTGGCTGTTGGGAGATTTACAGCACAAAGATATCTAGTTGATTTGAAGCAGTTCCGAGAAAGTCTAAACATAATCGCCACTTCTCCCTCCTGGCACTTTCCATGTGGGAGATATAGCAGGATGTATATTGGTTTTGAGGACAACTCAATGGACAGTGTAGGGAGAAAAGATCCTGGCTCCTTGAATGCCGTTCCTGGAGACACTGCGATCAATGTGGGAGATATGTCAAGATGTGTGTTGGTTTTGAGGACGGCTCTCTGGAGAGTCTTAGCAAAGAGGTCACAGGGATAATCAGAGCAATTCTCAGAGACACTGAGAACAAGCTCGACAATTCCCTCCTGGCACTTTCCCTGTAGGAGATACCGCAAGACGTTTCTGTAGATTGGGCACAGCGCTCTGCAGGGTGTTGGCAGAGACTTTCCCGGGACAGTGAAACCCTATGTCAGAGACACTGAGAAGAAGCCCCAATGTTCCCTCCAGGCACTTTCAGTGTGGGTGCCTTCTCCACGTGGTTCCTGGTTTCCCTGCAGCGCTGAAGAGAATGTTAGCAAAGAGGTAACCGGGACAGTGAAAACAGTACTCAAAGACAGGGAGAGCAAGCTCTCTCTTGGCACTTTGGATGTGGGACATACAGCGAGATGTTTGCTGCTTTTGCGTTTGGCTGTTGGGAGATTTACAGCACAAAGATATCTAGTTGATTTGAAGCAGTTCCGAGAAAGTCTAAACATAATCGCCACTTCTCCCTCCTGGCACTTTCCATGTGGGAGATATAGCAGGATGTATATTGGTTTTGAGGACAACTCAATGGACAGTGTAGGGAGAAAAGTTCCTGGCTCCTTGAATGCCGTTCCTGGAGACACTGCGATCAATGTGGGAGATATGTCAAGATGTGTGTTGGTTTTGAGGACGGCTCTCTGGAGAGTCTTAGCAAAGAGGTCACACAGATAATCAGAGCAATTCTCAGAGACACTGAGAACAAGCTCGACAATTCCCTCCTGGCACTTTCCCTGTAGGAGATACCGCAAGACGTTTCTGTAGATTGGGCACAGCGCTCTGCAGGGTGTTGGCAGAGACTTTCCCGGGACAGTGAAACCCTGTGTCAGAGACACTGAGAAGAAGCCCCAATGTTCCCTCCAGGCACTTTCAGTGTGGGTGCCTTCTCCACGTGGTTCCTGGTTTCCCTGCAGCGCTGAAGAGAATGTTAGCAAAGAGGTAACCGGGACAGTGAAAACAGTACTCAAAGACAGGGAGAGCAAGCTCTCTCTTGGCACTTTGGATGTGGGACATACAGCGAGATGTTTGCTGCTTTTGCGTTTGGCTGTTGGGAGATTTACAGCACAAAGATATCTAGTTGATTTGAAGCAGTTCCGAGAAAGTCTAAACATAATCGCCACTTCTCCCTCCTGGCACTTTCCATGTGGGAGATATAGCAGGATGTATATTGGTTTTGAGGACAACTCAATGGACAGTGTAGGGAGAAAAGATACTGGCTCCTTGAATGCCGTTCCTGGAGACACTGCGATCAATGTGGGAGATATGTCAAGATGTGTGTTGGTTTTGAGGACGGCTCTCTGGAGAGTCTTAGCAAAGAGGTCACAGGGATAATCAGAGCAATTCTCAGAGACACTGAGAACAAGCTCGACAATTCCCTCCTGGCACTTTCCCTGTAGGAGATACCGCAAGACGTTTCTGTAGATTGGGCACAGCGCTCTGCAGGGTGTTGGCAGAGACTTTCCCGGGACAGTGAAACCCTATGTCAGAGACACTGAGAAGAAGCCCCAATGTTCCCTCCAGGCACTTTCAGTGTGGGTGCCTTCTCCACGTGGTTCCTGGTTTCCCTGCAGCGCTGAAGAGAATGTTAGCAAAGAGGTAACCGGGACAGTGAAAACAGTACTCAAAGACAGGGAGAGCAAGCTCTCTCTTGGCACTTTGGATGTGGGACATACAGCGAGATGTTTGCTGCTTTTGCGTTTGGCTGTTGGGAGATTTACAGCACAAAGATATCTAGTTGATTTGAAGCAGTTCCGAGAAAGTCTAAACATAATCGCCACTTCTCCCTCCTGGCACTTTCCATGTGGGAGATATAGCAGGATGTATATTGGTTTTGAGGACAACTCAATGGACAGTGTAGGGAGAAAAGATCCTGGCTCCTTGAATGCCGTTCCTGGAGACACTGCGATCAATGTGGGAGATATGTCAAGATGTGTGTTGGTTTTGAGGACGGCTCTCTGGAGAGTCTTAGCAAAGAGGTCACAGGGATAATCAGAGCAATTCTCAGAGACACTGAGAACAAGCTCGACAATTCCCTCCTGGCACTTTCCCTGTAGGAGATACCGCAAGACGTTTCTGTAGATTGGGCACAGCGCTCTGCAGGGTGTTGGCAGAGACTTTCCCGGGACAGTGAAACCCTATGTCAGAGACACTGAGAAGAAGCCCCAATGTTCCCTCCAGGCACTTTCAGTGTGGGTGCCTTCTCCACGTGGTTCCTGGTTTCCCTGCAGCGCTGAAGAGAATGTTAGCAAAGAGGTAACCGGGACAGTGAAAACAGTACTCAAAGACAGGGAGAGCAAGCTCTCTCTTGGCACTTTGGATGTGGGACATACAGCGAGATGTTTGCTGCTTTTGCGTTTGGCTGTTGGGAGATTTACAGCACAAAGATATCTAGTTGATTTGAAGCAGTTCCGAGAAAGTCTAAACATAATCGCCACTTCTCCCTCCTGGCACTTTCCATGTGGGAGATATAGCAGGATGTATATTGGTTTTGAGGACAACTCAATGGACAGTGTAGGGAGAAAAGTTCCTGGCTCCTTGAATGCCGTTCCTGGAGACACTGCGATCAATGTGGGAGATATGTCAAGATGTGTGTTGGTTTTGAGGACGGCTCTCTGGAGAGTCTTAGCAAAGAGGTCACAGGGATAATCAGAGCAATTCTCAGAGACACTGAGAACAAGCTCGACAATTCCCTCCTGGCACTTTCCCTGTAGGAGATACCGCAAGACGTTTCTGTAGATTGGGCACAGCGCTCTGCAGGGTGTTGGCAGAGACTTTCCCGGGACAGTGAAACCCTATGTCAGAGACACTGAGAAGAAGCCCCAATGTTCCCTCCAGGCACTTTCAGTGTGGGTGCCTTCTCCACGTGGTTCCTGGTTTCCCTGCAGCGCTGAAGAGAATGTTAGCAAAGAGGTAACCGGGACAGTGAAAACAGTACTCAAAGACAGGGAGAGCAAGCTCTCTCTTGGCACTTTGGATGTGGGACATACAGCGAGATGTTTGCTGCTTTTGCGTTTGGCTGTTGGGAGATTTACAGCACAAAGATATCTAGTTGATTTGAAGCAGTTCCGAGAAAGTCTAAACATAATCGCCACTTCTCCCTCCTGGCACTTTCCATGTGGGAGATATAGCAGGATGTATATTGGTTTTGAGGACAACTCAATGGACAGTGTAGGGAGAAAAGCTCCTGGCTCCTTGAATGCCGTTCCTGGAGACACTGCGATCAATGTGGGAGATATGTCAAGATGTGTGTTGGTTTTGAGGACGGCTCTCTGGAGAGTCTTAGCAAAGAGGTCACACAGATAATCAGAGCAATTCTCAGAGACACTGAGAACAAGCTCGACAATTCCCTCCTGGCACTTTCCCTGTAGGAGATACCGCAAGACGTTTCTGTAGATTGGGCACAGCGCTCTGCAGGGTGTTGGCAGAGACTTTCCCGGGACAGTGAAACCCTATGTCAGAGACACTGAGAAGAAGCCCCAATGTTCCCTCCAGGCACTTTCAGTGTGGGTGCCTTCTCCACGTGGTTCCTGGTTTCCCTGCAGCGCTGAAGAGAATGTTAGCAAAGAGGTAACCGGGACAGTGAAAACAGTACTCAAAGACAGGGAGAGCAAGCTCTCTCTTGGCACTTTGGATGTGGGACATACAGCGAGATGTTTGCTGCTTTTGCGTTTGGCTGTTGGGAGATTTACAGCACAAAGATATCTAGTTGATTTGAAGCAGTTCCGAGAAAGTCTAAACATAATCGCCACTTCTCCCTCCTGGCACTTTCCATGTGGGAGATATAGCAGGATGTATATTGGTTTTGAGGACAACTCAATGGACAGTGTAGGGAGAAAAGTTCCTGGCTCCTTGAATGCCGTTCCTGGAGACACTGCGATCAATGTGGGAGATATGTCAAGATGTGTGTTGGTTTTGAGGACGGCTCTCTGGAGAGTCTTAGCAAAGAGGTCACAGGGATAATCAGAGCAATTCTCAGAGACACTGAGAACAAGCTCGACAATTCCCTCCTGGCACTTTCCCTGTAGGAGATACCGCAAGACGTTTCTGTAGATTGGGCACAGCGCTCTGCAGGGTGTTGGCAGAGACTTTCCCGGGACAGTGAAACCCTATGTCAGAGACACTGAGAAGAAGCCCCAATGTTCCCTCCAGGCACTTTCAGTGTGGGTGCCTTCTCCACGTGGTTCCTGGTTTCCCTGCAGCGCTGAAGAGAATGTTAGCAAAGAGGTAACCGGGACAGTGAAAACAGTACTCAAAGACAGGGAGAGCAAGCTCTCTCTTGGCACTTTGGATGTGGGACATACAGCGAGATGTTTGCTGCTTTTGCGTTTGGCTGTTGGGAGATTTACAGCACAAAGATATCTAGTTGATTTGAAGCAGTTCCGAGAAAGTCTAAACATAATCGCCACTTCTCCCTCCTGGCACTTTCCATGTGGGAGATATAGCAGGATGTATATTGGTTTTGAGGACAACTCAATGGACAGTGTAGGGAGAAAAGATCCTGGCTCCTTGAATGCCGTTCCTGGAGACACTGCGATCAATGTGGGAGATATGTCAAGATGTGTGTTGGTTTTGAGGACGGCTCTCTGGAGAGTCTTAGCAAAGAGGTCACAGGGATAATCAGAGCAATTCTCAGAGACACTGAGAACAAGCTCGACAATTCCCTCCTGGCACTTTCCCTGTAGGAGATACCGCAAGACGTTTCTGTAGATTGGGCACAGCGCTCTGCAGGGTGTTGGCAGAGACTTTCCCGGGACAGTGAAACCCTATGTCAGAGACACTGAGAAGAAGCCCCAATGTTCCCTCCAGGCACTTTCAGTGTGGGTGCCTTCTCCACGTGGTTCCTGGTTTCCCTGCAGCGCTGAAGAGAATGTTAGCAAAGAGGTAACCGGGACAGTGAAAACAGTACTCAAAGACAGGGAGAGCAAGCTCTCTCTTGGCACTTTGGATGTGGGACATACAGCGAGATGTTTGCTGCTTTTGCGTTTGGCTGTTGGGAGATTTACAGCACAAAGATATCTAGTTGATTTGAAGCAGTTCCGAGAAAGTCTAAACATAATCGCCACTTCTCCCTCCTGGCACTTTCCATGTGGGAGATATAGCAGGATGTATATTGGTTTTGAGGACAACTCAATGGACAGTGTAGGGAGAAAAGCTCCTGGCTCCTTGAATGCCGTTCCTGGAGACACTGCGATCAATGTGGGAGATATGTCAAGATGTGTGTTGGTTTTGAGGACGGCTCTCTGGAGAGTCTTAGCAAAGAGGTCACAGGGATAATCAGAGCAATTCTCAGAGACACTGAGAACAAGCTCGACAATTCCCTCCTGGCACTTTCCCTGTAGGAGATACCGCAAGACGTTTCTGTAGATTGGGCACAGCGCTCTGCAGGGTGTTGGCAGAGACTTTCCCGGGACAGTGAAACCCTATGTCAGAGACACTGAGAAGAAGCCCCAATGTTCCCTCCAGGCACTTTCAGTGTGGGTGCCTTCTCCACGTGGTTCCTGGTTTCCCTGCAGCGCTGAAGAGAATGTTAGCAAAGAGGTAACCGGGACAGTGAAAACAGTACTCAAAGACAGGGAGAGCAAGCTCTCTCTTGGCACTTTGGATGTGGGACATACAGCGAGATGTTTGCTGCTTTTGCGTTTGGCTGTTGGGAGATTTACAGCACAAAGATATCTAGTTGATTTGAAGCAGTTCCGAGAAAGTCTAAACATAATCGCCACTTCTCCCTCCTGGCACTTTCCATGTGGGAGATATAGCAGGATGTATATTGGTTTTGAGGACAACTCAATGGACAGTGTAGGGAGAAAAGCTCCTGGCTCCTTGAATGCCGTTCCTGGAGACACTGCGATCAATGTGGGAGATATGTCAAGATGTGTGTTGGTTTTGAGGACGGCTCTCTGGAGAGTCTTAGCAAAGAGGTCACACAGATAATCAGAGCAATTCTCAGAGACACTGAGAACAAGCTCGACAATTCCCTCCTGGCACTTTCCCTGTAGGAGATACCGCAAGACGTTTCTGTAGATTGGGCACAGCGCTCTGCAGGGTGTTGGCAGAGACTTTCCCGGGACAGTGAAACCCTATGTCAGAGACACTGAGAAGAAGCCCCAATGTTCCCTCCAGGCACTTTCAGTGTGGGTGCCTTCTCCACGTGGTTCCTGGTTTCCCTGCAGCGCTGAAGAGAATGTTAGCAAAGAGGTAACCGGGACAGTGAAAACAGTACTCAAAGACAGGGAGAGCAAGCTCTCTCTTGGCACTTTGGATGTGGGACATACAGCGAGATGTTTGCTGCTTTTGCGTTTGGCTGTTGGGAGATTTACAGCACAAAGATATCTAGTTGATTTGAAGCAGTTCCGAGAAAGTCTAAACATAATCGCCACTTCTCCCTCCTGGCACTTTCCATGTGGGAGATATAGCAGGATGTATATTGGTTTTGAGGACAACTCAATGGACAGTGTAGGGAGAAAAGCTCCTGGCTCCTTGAATGCCGTTCCTGGAGACACTGCGATCAATGTGGGAGATATGTCAAGATGTGTGTTGGTTTTGAGGACGGCTCTCTGGAGAGTCTTAGCAAAGAGGTCACACAGATAATCAGAGCAATTCTCAGAGACACTGAGAACAAGCTCGACAATTCCCTCCTGGCACTTTCCCTGTAGGAGATACCGCAAGACGTTTCTGTAGATTGGGCACAGCGCTCTGCAGGGTGTTGGCAGAGACTTTCCCGGGACAGTGAAACCCTATGTCAGAGACACTGAGAAGAAGCCCCAATGTTCCCTCCAGGCACTTTCAGTGTGGGTGCCTTCTCCACGTGGTTCCTGGTTTCCCTGCAGCGCTGAAGAGAATGTTAGCAAAGAGGTAACCGGGACAGTGAAAACAGTACTCAAAGACAGGGAGAGCAAGCTCTCTCTTGGCACTTTGGATGTGGGACATACAGCGAGATGTTTGCTGCTTTTGCGTTTGGCTGTTGGGAGATTTACAGCACAAAGATATCTAGTTGATTTGAAGCAGTTCCGAGAAAGTCTAAACATAATCGCCACTTCTCCCTCCTGGCACTTTCCATGTGGGAGATATAGCAGGATGTATATTGGTTTTGAGGACAACTCAATGGACAGTGTAGGGAGAAAAGTTCCTGGCTCCTTGAATGCCGTTCCTGGAGACACTGCGATCAATGTGGGAGATATGTCAAGATGTGTGTTGGTTTTGAGGACGGCTCTCTGGAGAGTCTTAGCAAAGAGGTCACAGGGATAATCAGAGCAATTCTCAGAGACACTGAGAACAAGCTCGACAATTCCCTCCTGGCACTTTCCCTGTAGGAGATACCGCAAGACGTTTCTGTAGATTGGGCACAGCGCTCTGCAGGGTGTTGGCAGAGACTTTCCCGGGACAGTGAAACCCTATGTCAGAGACACTGAGAAGAAGCCCCAATGTTCCCTCCAGGCACTTTCAGTGTGGGTGCCTTCTCCACGTGGTTCCTGGTTTCCCTGCAGCGCTGAAGAGAATGTTAGCAAAGAGGTAACCGGGACAGTGAAAACAGTACTCAAAGACAGGGAGAGCAAGCTCTCTCTTGGCACTTTGGATGTGGGACATACAGCGAGATGTTTGCTGCTTTTGCGTTTGGCTGTTGGGAGATTTACAGCACAAAGATATCTAGTTGATTTGAAGCAGTTCCGAGAAAGTCTAAACATAATCGCCACTTCTCCCTCCTGGCACTTTCCATGTGGGAGATATAGCAGGATGTATATTGGTTTTGAGGACAACTCAATGGACAGTGTAGGGAGAAAAGATCCTGGCTCCTTGAATGCCGTTCCTGGAGACACTGCGATCAATGTGGGAGATATGTCAAGATGTGTGTTGGTTTTGAGGACGGCTCTCTGGAGAGTCTTAGCAAAGAGGTCACAGGGATAATCAGAGCAATTCTCAGAGACACTGAGAACAAGCTCGACAATTCCCTCCTGGCACTTTCCCTGTAGGAGATACCGCAAGACGTTTCTGTAGATTGGGCACAGCGCTCTGCAGGGTGTTGGCAGAGACTTTCCCGGGACAGTGAAACCCTATGTCAGAGACACTGAGAAGAAGCCCCAATGTTCCCTCCAGGCACTTTCAGTGTGGGTGCCTTCTCCACGTGGTTCCTGGTTTCCCTGCAGCGCTGAAGAGAATGTTAGCAAAGAGGTAACCGGGACAGTGAAAACAGTACTCAAAGACAGGGAGAGCAAGCTCTCTCTTGGCACTTTGGATGTGGGACATACAGCGAGATGTTTGCTGCTTTTGCGTTTGGCTGTTGGGAGATTTACAGCACAAAGATATCTAGTTGATTTGAAGCAGTTCCGAGAAAGTCTAAACATAATCGCCACTTCTCCCTCCTGGCACTTTCCATGTGGGAGATATAGCAGGATGTATATTGGTTTTGAGGACAACTCAATGGACAGTGTAGGGAGAAAAGCTCCTGGCTCCTTGAATGCCGTTCCTGGAGACACTGCGATCAATGTGGGAGATATGTCAAGATGTGTGTTGGTTTTGAGGACGGCTCTCTGGAGAGTCTTAGCAAAGAGGTCACAGGGATAATCAGAGCAATTCTCAGAGACACTGAGAACAAGCTCGACAATTCCCTCCTGGCACTTTCCCTGTAGGAGATACCGCAAGACGTTTCTGTAGATTGGGCACAGCGCTCTGCAGGGTGTTGGCAGAGACTTTCCCGGGACAGTGAAACCCTATGTCAGAGACACTGAGAAGAAGCCCCAATGTTCCCTCCAGGCACTTTCAGTGTGGGTGCCTTCTCCACGTGGTTCCTGGTTTCCCTGCAGCGCTGAAGAGAATGTTAGCAAAGAGGTAACCGGGACAGTGAAAACAGTACTCAAAGACAGGGAGAGCAAGCTCTCTCTTGGCACTTTGGATGTGGGACATACAGCGAGATGTTTGCTGCTTTTGCGTTTGGCTGTTGGGAGATTTACAGCACAAAGATATCTAGTTGATTTGAAGCAGTTCCGAGAAAGTCTAAACATAATCGCCACTTCTCCCTCCTGGCACTTTCCATGTGGGAGATATAGCAGGATGTATATTGGTTTTGAGGACAACTCAATGGACAGTGTAGGGAGAAAAGCTCCTGGCTCCTTGAATGCCGTTCCTGGAGACACTGCGATCAATGTGGGAGATATGTCAAGATGTGTGTTGGTTTTGAGGACGGCTCTCTGGAGAGTCTTAGCAAAGAGGTCACAGGGATAATCAGAGCAATTCTCAGAGACACTGAGAACAAGCTCGACAATTCCCTCCTGGCACTTTCCCTGTAGGAGATACCGCAAGACGTTTCTGTAGATTGGGCACAGCGCTCTGCAGGGTGTTGGCAGAGACTTTCCCGGGACAGTGAAACCCTATGTCAGAGACACTGAGAAGAAGCCCCAATGTTCCCTGCAGGCACTTTCAGTGTGGGTGCCTTCTCCACGTGGTTCCTGGTTTCCCTGCAGCGCTGAAGAGAATGTTAGCAAAGAGGTAACCGGGACAGTGAAAACAGTACTCAAAGACAGGGAGAGCAAGCTCTCTCTTGGCACTTTGGATGTGGGACATACAGCGAGATGTTTGCTGCTTTTGCGTTTGGCTGTTGGGAGATTTACAGCACAAAGATATCTAGTTGATTTGAAGCAGTTCCGAGAAAGTCTAAACATAATCGCCACTTCTCCCTCCTGGCACTTTCCATGTGGGAGATATAGCAGGATGTATATTGGTTTTGAGGACAACTCAATGGACAGTGTAGGGAGAAAAGTTCCTGGCTCCTTGAATGCCGTTCCTGGAGACACTGCGATCAATGTGGGAGATATGTCAAGATGTGTGTTGGTTTTGAGGACGGCTCTCTGGAGAGTCTTAGCAAAGAGGTCACAGGGATAATCAGAGCAATTCTCAGAGACACTGAGAACAAGCTCGACAATTCCCTCCTGGCACTTTCCCTGTAGGAGATACCGCAAGACGTTTCTGTAGATTGGGCACAGCGCTCTGCAGGGTGTTGGCAGAGACTTTCCCGGGACAGTGAAACCCTATGTCAGAGACACTGAGAAGAAGCCCCAATGTTCCCTCCAGGCACTTTCAGTGTGGGTGCCTTCTCCACGTGGTTCCTGGTTTCCCTGCAGCGCTGAAGAGAATGTTAGCAAAGAGGTAACCGGGACAGTGAAAACAGTACTCAAAGAGAGGGAGAGCAAGCTCTCTCTTGGCACTTTGGATGTGGGACATACAGCGAGATGTTTGCTGCTTTTGCGTTTGGCTGTTGGGAGATTTACAGCACAAAGATATCTAGTTGATTTGAAGCAGTTCCGAGAAAGTCTAAACATAATCGCCACTTCTCCCTCCTGGCACTTTCCATGTGGGAGATATAGCAGGATGTATATTGGTTTTGAGGACAACTCAATGGACAGTGTAGGGAGAAAAGCTCCTGGCTCCTTGAATGCCGTTCCTGGAGACACTGCGATCAATGTGGGAGATATGTCAAGATGTGTGTTGGTTTTGAGGACGGCTCTCTGGAGAGTCTTAGCAAAGAGGTCACAGGGATAATCAGAGCAATTCTCAGAGACACTGAGAACAAGCTCGACAATTCCCTCCTGGCACTTTCCCTGTAGGAGATACCGCAAGACGTTTCTGTAGATTGGGCACAGCGCTCTGCAGGGTGTTAGCAGAGACTTTCCCGGGACAGTGAAACCCTATGTCAGAGACACTGAGAAGAAGCCCCAATGTTCCCTCCAGGCACTTTCAGTGTGGGTGCCTTCTCCACGTGGTTCCTGGTTTCCCTGCAGCGCTGAAGAGAATGTTAGCAAAGAGGTAACCGGGACAGTGAAAACAGTACTCAAAGACAGGGAGAGCAAGCTCTCTCTTGGCACTTTGGATGTGGGACATACAGCGAGATGTTTGCTGCTTTTGCGTTTGGCTGTTGGGAGATTTACAGCACAAAGATATCCAGTTGATTTGAAGCAGTTCCGAGAAAGTCTAAACATAATCGCCACTTCTCCCTCCTGGCACTTTCCATGTGGGAGATATAGCAGGATGTATATTGGTTTTGAGGACAACTCAATGGACAGTGTAGGGAGAAAAGCTCCTGGCTCCTTGAATGCCGTTCCTGGAGACACTGCGATCAATGTGGGAGATATGTCAAGATGTGTGTTGGTTTTGAGGACGGCTCTCTGGAGAGTCTTAGCAAAGAGGTCACAGGGATAATCAGAGCAATTCTCAGAGACACTGAGAACAAGCTCGACAATTCCCTCCTGGCACTTTCCCTGTAGGAGATACCGCAAGACGTTTCTGTAGATTGGGCACAGCGCTCTGCAGGGTGTTAGCAGAGACTTTCCCGGGACAGTGAAACCCTATGTCAGAGACACTGAGAAGAAGCCCCAATGTTCCCTCCAGGCACTTTCAGTGTGGGTGCCTTCTCCACGTGGTTCCTGGTTTCCCTGCAGCGCTGAAGAGAATGTTAGCAAAGAGGTAACCGGGACAGTGAAAACAGTACTCAAAGACAGGGAGAGCAAGCTCTCTCTTGGCACTTTGGATGTGGGACATACAGCGAGATGTTTGCTGCTTTTGCGTTTGGCTGTTGGGAGATTTACAGCACAAAGATATCTAGTTGATTTGAAGCAGTTCCGAGAAAGTCTAAACATAATCGCCACTTCTCCCTCCTGGCACTTTCCATGTGGGAGATATAGCAGGATGTATATTGGTTTTGAGGACAACTCAATGGACAGTGTAGGGAGAAAAGATCCTGGCTCCTTGAATGCCGTTCCTGGAGACACTGCGATCAATGTGGGAGATATGTCAAGATGTGTGTTGGTTTTGAGGACGGCTCTCTGGAGAGTCTTAGCAAAGAGGTCACAGGGATAATCAGAGCAATTCTCAGAGACACTGAGAACAAGCTCGACAATTCCCTCCTGGCACTTTCCCTGTAGGAGATACCGCAAGACGTTTCTGTAGATTGGGCACAGCGCTCTGCAGGGTGTTGGCAGAGACTTTCCCGGGACAGTGAAACCCTATGTCAGAGACACTGAGAAGAAGCCCCAATGTTCCCTCCAGGCACTTTCAGTGTGGGTGCCTTCTCCACGTGGTTCCTGGTTTCCCTGCAGCGCTGAAGAGAATGTTAGCAAAGAGGTAACCGGGACAGTGAAAACAGTACTCAAAGAGAGGGAGAGCAAGCTCTCTCTTGGCACTTTGGATGTGGGACATACAGCGAGATGTTTGCTGCTTTTGCGTTTGGCTGTTGGGAGATTTACAGCACAAAGATATCTAGTTGATTTGAAGCAGTTCCGAGAAAGTCTAAACATAATCGCCACTTCTCCCTCCTGGCACTTTCCATGTGGGAGATATAGCAGGATGTATATTGGTTTTGAGGACAACTCAATGGACAGTGTAGGGAGAAAAGTTCCTGGCTCCTTGAATGCCGTTCCTGGAGACACTGCGATCAATGTGGGAGATATGTCAAGATGTGTGTTGGTTTTGAGGACGGCTCTCTGGAGAGTCTTAGCAAAGAGGTCACAGGGATAATCAGAGCAATTCTCAGAGACACTGAGAACAAGCTCGACAATTCCCTCCTGGCACTTTCCCTGTAGGAGATACCGCAAGACGTTTCTGTAGATTGGGCACAGCGCTCTGCAGGGTGTTGGCAGAGACTTTCCCGGGACAGTGAAACCCTATGTCAGAGACACTGAGAAGAAGCCCCAATGTTCCCTCCAGGCACTTTCAGTGTGGGTGCCTTCTCCACGTGGTTCCTGGTTTCCCTGCAGCGCTGAAGAGAATGTTAGCAAAGAGGTAACCGGGACAGTGAAAACAGTACTCAAAGACAGGGAGAGCAAGCTCTCTCTTGGCACTTTGGATGTGGGACATACAGCGAGATGTTTGCTGCTTTTGCGTTTGGCTGTTGGGAGATTTACAGCACAAAGATATCTAGTTGATTTGAAGCAGTTCCGAGAAAGTCTAAACATAATCGCCACTTCTCCCTCCTGGCACTTTCCATGTGGGAGATATAGCAGGATGTATATTGGTTTTGAGGACAACTCAATGGACAGTGTAGGGAGAAAAGCTCCTGGCTCCTTGAATGCCGTTCCTGGAGACACTGCGATCAATGTGGGAGATATGTCAAGATGTGTGTTGGTTTTGAGGACGGCTCTCTGGAGAGTCTTAGCAAAGAGGTCACAGGGATAATCAGAGCAATTCTCAGAGACACTGAGAACAAGCTCGACAATTCCCTCCTGGCACTTTCCCTGTAGGAGATACCGCAAGACGTTTCTGTAGATTGGGCACAGCGCTCTGCAGGGTGTTGGCAGAGACTTTCCCGGGACAGTGAAACCCTATGTCAGAGACACTGAGAAGAAGCCCCAATGTTCCCTCCAGGCACTTTCAGTGTGGGTGCCTTCTCCACGTGGTTCCTGGTTTCCCTGCAGCGCTGAAGAGAATGTTAGCAAAGAGGTAACCGGGACAGTGAAAACAGTACTCAAAGACAGGGAGAGCAAGCTCTCTCTTGGCACTTTGGATGTGGGACATACAGCGAGATGTTTGCTGCTTTTGCGTTTGGCTGTTGGGAGATTTACAGCACAAAGATATCTAGTTGATTTGAAGCAGTTCCGAGAAAGTCTAAACATAATCGCCACTTCTCCCTCCTGGCACTTTCCATGTGGGAGATATAGCAGGATGTATATTGGTTTTGAGGACAACTCAATGGACAGTGTAGGGAGAAAAGTTCCTGGCTCCTTGAATGCCGTTCCTGGAGACACTGCGATCAATGTGGGAGATATGTCAAGATGTGTGTTGGTTTTGAGGACGGCTCTCTGGAGAGTCTTAGCAAAGAGGTCACAGGGATAATCAGAGCAATTCTCAGAGACACTGAGAACAAGCTCGACAATTCCCTCCTGGCACTTTCCCTGTAGGAGATACCGCAAGACGTTTCTGTAGATTGGGCACAGCGCTCTGCAGGGTGTTGGCAGAGACTTTCCCGGGACAGTGAAACCCTATGTCAGAGACACTGAGAAGAAGCCCCAATGCTCCCTCCAGGCACTTTCAGTGTGGGTGCCTTCTCCACGTGGTTCCTGGTTTCCCTGCAGCGCTGAAGAGAATGTTAGCAAAGAGGTAACCGGGACAGTGAAAACAGTACTCAAAGACAGGGAGAGCAAGCTCTCTCTTGGCACTTTGGATGTGGGACATACAGCGAGATGTTTGCTGCTTTTGCGTTTGGCTGTTGGGAGATTTACAGCACAAAGATATCTAGTTGATTTGAAGCAGTTCCGAGAAAGTCTAAACATAATCGCCACTTCTCCCTCCTGGCACTTTCCATGTGGGAGATATAGCAGGATGTATATTGGTTTTGAGGACAACTCAATGGACAGTGTAGGGAGAAAAGCTCCTGGCTCCTTGAATGCCGTTCCTGGAGACACTGCGATCAATGTGGGAGATATGTCAAGATGTGTGTTGGTTTTGAGGACGGCTCTCTGGAGAGTCTTAGCAAAGAGGTCACAGGGATAATCAGAGCAATTCTCAGAGACACTGAGAACAAGCTCGACAATTCCCTCCTGGCACTTTCCCTGTAGGAGATACCGCAAGACGTTTCTGTAGATTGGGCACAGCGCTCTGCAGGGTGTTGGCAGAGACTTTCCCGGGACAGTGAAACCCTATGTCAGAGACACTGAGAAGAAGCCCCAATGTTCCCTGCAGGCACTTTCAGTGTGGGTGCCTTCTCCACGTGGTTCCTGGTTTCCCTGCAGCGCTGAAGAGAATGTTAGCAAAGAGGTAACCGGGACAGTGAAAACAGTACTCAAAGACAGGGAGAGCAAGCTCTCTCTTGGCACTTTGGATGTGGGACATACAGCGAGATGTTTGCTGCTTTTGCGTTTGGCTGTTGGGAGATTTACAGCACAAAGATATCTAGTTGATTTGAAGCAGTTCCGAGAAAGTCTAAACATAATCGCCACTTCTCCCTCCTGGCACTTTCCATGTGGGAGATATAGCAGGATGTATATTGGTTTTGAGGACAACTCAATGGACAGTGTAGGGAGAAAAGTTCCTGGCTCCTTGAATGCCGTTCCTGGAGACACTGCGATCAATGTGGGAGATATGTCAAGATGTGTGTTGGTTTTGAGGACGGCTCTCTGGAGAGTCTTAGCAAAGAGGTCACAGGGATAATCAGAGCAATTCTCAGAGACACTGAGAACAAGCTCGACAATTCCCTCCTGGCACTTTCCCTGTAGGAGATACCGCAAGACGTTTCTGTAGATTGGGCACAGCGCTCTGCAGGGTGTTGGCAGAGACTTTCCCGGGACAGTGAAACCCTATGTCAGAGACACTGAGAAGAAGCCCCAATGTTCCCTCCAGGCACTTTCAGTGTGGGTGCCTTCTCCACGTGGTTCCTGGTTTCCCTGCAGCGCTGAAGAGAATGTTAGCAAAGAGGTAACCGGGACAGTGAAAACAGTACTCAAAGACAGGGAGAGCAAGCTCTCTCTTGGCACTTTGGATGTGGGACATACAGCGAGATGTTTGCTGCTTTTGCGTTTGGCTGTTGGGAGATTTACAGCACAAAGATATCTAGTTGATTTGAAGCAGTTCCGAGAAAGTCTAAACATAATCGCCACTTCTCCCTCCTGGCACTTTCCATGTGGGAGATATAGCAGGATGTATATTGGTTTTGAGGACAACTCAATGGACAGTGTAGGGAGAAAAGATCCTGGCTCCTTGAATGCCGTTCCTGGAGACACTGCGATCAATGTGGGAGATATGTCAAGATGTGTGTTGGTTTTGAGGACGGCTCTCTGGAGAGTCTTAGCAAAGAGGTCACAGGGATAATCAGAGCAATTCTCAGAGACACTGAGAACAAGCTCGACAATTCCCTCCTGGCACTTTCCCTGTAGGAGATACCGCAAGACGTTTCTGTAGATTGGGCACAGCGCTCTGCAGGGTGTTAGCAGAGACTTTCCCGGGACAGTGAAACCCTATGTCAGAGACACTGAGAAGAAGCCCCAATGTTCCCTCCAGGCACTTTCAGTGTGGGTGCCTTCTCCACGTGGTTCCTGGTTTCCCTGCAGCGCTGAAGAGAATGTTAGCAAAGAGGTAACCGGGACAGTGAAAACAGTACTCAAAGACAGGGAGAGCAAGCTCTCTCTTGGCACTTTGGATGTGGGACATACAGCGAGATGTTTGCTGCTTTTGCGTTTGGCTGTTGGGAGATTTACAGCACAAAGATATCTAGTTGATTTGAAGCAGTTCCGAGAAAGTCTAAACATAATCGCCACTTCTCCCTCCTGGCACTTTCCATGTGGGAGATATAGCAGGATGTATATTGGTTTTGAGGACAACTCAATGGACAGTGTAGGGAGAAAAGATCCTGGCTCCTTGAATGCCGTTCCTGGAGACACTGCGATCAATGTGGGAGATATGTCAAGATGTGTGTTGGTTTTGAGGACGGCTCTCTGGAGAGTCTTAGCAAAGAGGTCACAGGGATAATCAGAGCAATTCTCAGAGACACTGAGAACAAGCTCGACAATTCCCTCCTGGCACTTTCCCTGTAGGAGATACCGCAAGACGTTTCTGTAGATTGGGCACAGCGCTCTGCAGGGTGTTGGCAGAGACTTTCCCGGGACAGTGAAACCCTATGTCAGAGACACTGAGAAGAAGCCCCAATGTTCCCTCCAGGCACTTTCAGTGTGGGTGCCTTCTCCACGTGGTTCCTGGTTTCCCTGCAGCGCTGAAGAGAATGTTAGCAAAGAGGTAACCGGGACAGTGAAAACAGTACTCAAAGAGAGGGAGAGCAAGCTCTCTCTTGGCACTTTGGATGTGGGACATACAGCGAGATGTTTGCTGCTTTTGCGTTTGGCTGTTGGGAGATTTACAGCACAAAGATATCTAGTTGATTTGAAGCAGTTCCGAGAAAGTCTAAACATAATCGCCACTTCTCCCTCCTGGCACTTTCCATGTGGGAGATATAGCAGGATGTATATTGGTTTTGAGGACAACTCAATGGACAGTGTAGGGAGAAAAGATCCTGGCTCCTTGAATGCCGTTCCTGGAGACACTGCGATCAATGTGGGAGATATGTCAAGATGTGTGTTGGTTTTGAGGACGGCTCTCTGGAGAGTCTTAGCAAAGAGGTCACAGGGATAATCAGAGCAATTCTCAGAGACACTGAGAACAAGCTTGACAATTCCCTCCTGGCACTTTCCCTGTAGGAGATACCGCAAGACGTTTCTGTAGATTGGGCACAGCGCTCTGCAGGGTGTTAGCAGAGACTTTCCCGGGACAGTGAAACCCTATGTCAGAGACACTGAGAAGAAGCCCCAATGTTCCCTCCAGGCACTTTCAGTGTGGGTGCCTTCTCCACGTGGTTCCTGGTTTCCCTGCAGCGCTGAAGAGAATGTTAGCAAAGAGGTAACCGGGACAGTGAAAACAGTACTCAAAGACAGGGAGAGCAAGCTCTCTCTTGGCACTTTGGATGTGGGACATACAGCGAGATGTTTGCTGCTTTTGCGTTTGGCTGTTGGGAGATTTACAGCACAAAGATATCTAGTTGATTTGAAGCAGTTCCGAGAAAGTCTAAACATAATCGCCACTTCTCCCTCCTGGCACTTTCCATGTGGGAGATATAGCAGGATGTATATTGGTTTTGAGGACAACTCAATGGACAGTGTAGGGAGAAAAGTTCCTGGCTCCTTGAATGCCGTTCCTGGAGACACTGCGATCAATGTGGGAGATATGTCAAGATGTGTGTTGGTTTTGAGGACGGCTCTCTGGAGAGTCTTAGCAAAGAGGTCACAGGGATAATCAGAGCAATTCTCAGAGACACTGAGAACAAGCTCGACAATTCCCTCCTGGCACTTTCCCTGTAGGAGATACCGCAAGACGTTTCTGTAGATTGGGCACAGCGCTCTGCAGGGTGTTGGCAGAGACTTTCCCGGGACAGTGAAACCCTATGTCAGAGACACTGAGAAGAAGCCCCAATGTTCCCTCCAGGCACTTTCAGTGTGGGTGCCTTCTCCACGTGGTTCCTGGTTTCCCTGCAGCGCTGAAGAGAATGTTAGCAAAGAGGTAACCGGGACAGTGAAAACAGTACTCAAAGACAGGGAGAGCAAGCTCTCTCTTGGCACTTTGGATGTGGGACATACAGCGAGATGTTTGCTGCTTTTGCGTTTGGCTGTTGGGAGATTTACAGCACAAAGATATCTAGTTGATTTGAAGCAGTTCCGAGAAAGTCTAAACATAATCGCCACTTCTCCCTCCTGGCACTTTCCATGTGGGAGATATAGCAGGATGTATATTGGTTTTGAGGACAACTCAATGGACAGTGTAGGGAGAAAAGTTCCTGGCTCCTTGAATGCCGTTCCTGGAGACACTGCGATCAATGTGGGAGATATGTCAAGATGTGTGTTGGTTTTGAGGACGGCTCTCTGGAGAGTCTTAGCAAAGAGGTCACAGGGATAATCAGAGCAATTCTCAGAGACACTGAGAACAAGCTCGACAATTCCCTCCTGGCACTTTCCCTGTAGGAGATACCGCAAGACGTTTCTGTAGATTGGGCACAGCGCTCTGCAGGGTGTTGGCAGAGACTTTCCCGGGACAGTGAAACCCTATGTCAGAGACACTGAGAAGAAGCCCCAATGTTCCCTCCAGGCACTTTCAGTGTGGGTGCCTTCTCCACGTGGTTCCTGGTTTCCCTGCAGCGCTGAAGAGAATGTTAGCAAAGAGGTAACCGGGACAGTGAAAACAGTACTCAAAGACAGGGAGAGCAAGCTCTCTCTTGGCACTTTGGATGTGGGACATACAGCGAGATGTTTGCTGCTTTTGCGTTTGGCTGTTGGGAGATTTACAGCACAAAGATATCTAGTTGATTTGAAGCAGTTCCGAGAAAGTCTAAACATAATCGCCACTTCTCCCTCCTGGCACTTTCCATGTGGGAGATATAGCAGGATGTATATTGGTTTTGAGGACAACTCAATGGACAGTGTAGGGAGAAAAGCTCCTGGCTCCTTGAATGCCGTTCCTGGAGACACTGCGATCAATGTGGGAGATATGTCAAGATGTGTGTTGGTTTTGAGGACGGCTCTCTGGAGAGTCTTAGCAAAGAGGTCACAGGGATAATCAGAGCAATTCTCAGAGACACTGAGAACAAGCTCGACAATTCCCTCCTGGCACTTTCCCTGTAGGAGATACCGCAAGACGTTTCTGTAGATTGGGCACAGCGCTCTGCAGGGTGTTGGCAGAGACTTTCCCGGGACAGTGAAACCCTATGTCAGAGACACTGAGAAGAAGCCCCAATGTTCCCTCCAGGCACTTTCAGTGTGGGTGCCTTCTCCACGTGGTTCCTGGTTTCCCTGCAGCGCTGAAGAGAATGTTAGCAAAGAGGTAACCGGGACAGTGAAAACAGTACTCAAAGAGAGGGAGAGCAAGCTCTCTCTTGGCACTTTGGATGTGGGACATACAGCGAGATGTTTGCTGCTTTTGCGTTTGGCTGTTGGGAGATTTACAGCACAAAGATATCTAGTTGATTTGAAGCAGTTCCGAGAAAGTCTAAACATAATCGCCACTTCTCCCTCCTGGCACTTTCCATGTGGGAGATATAGCAGGATGTATATTGGTTTTGAGGACAACTCAATGGACAGTGTAGGGAGAAAAGCTCCTGGCTCCTTGAATGCCGTTCCTGGAGACACTGCGATCAATGTGGGAGATATGTCAAGATGTGTGTTGGTTTTGAGGACGGCTCTCTGGAGAGTCTTAGCAAAGAGGTCACAGGGATAATCAGAGCAATTCTCAGAGACACTGAGAACAAGCTCGACAATTCCCTCCTGGCACTTTCCCTGTAGGAGATACCGCAAGACGTTTCTGTAGATTGGGCACAGCGCTCTGCAGGGTGTTGGCAGAGACTTTCCCGGGACAGTGAAACCCTATGTCAGAGACACTGAGAAGAAGCCCCAATGTTCCCTCCAGGCACTTTCAGTGTGGGTGCCTTCTCCACGTGGTTCCTGGTTTCCCTGCAGCGCTGAAGAGAATGTTAGCAAAGAGGTAACCGGGACAGTGAAAACAGTACTCAAAGACAGGGAGAGCAAGCTCTCTCTTGGCACTTTGGATGTGGGACATACAGCGAGATGTTTGCTGCTTTTGCGTTTGGCTGTTGGGAGATTTACAGCACAAAGATATCTAGTTGATTTGAAGCAGTTCCGAGAAAGTCTAAACATAATCGCCACTTCTCCCTCCTGGCACTTTCCATGTGGGAGATATAGCAGGATGTATATTGGTTTTGAGGACAACTCAATGGACAGTGTAGGGAGAAAAGCTCCTGGCTCCTTGAATGCCGTTCCTGGAGACACTGCGATCAATGTGGGAGATATGTCAAGATGTGTGTTGGTTTTGAGGACGGCTCTCTGGAGAGTCTTAGCAAAGAGGTCACAGGGATAATCAGAGCAATTCTCAGAGACACTGAGAACAAGCTCGACAATTCCCTCCTGGCACTTTCCCTGTAGGAGATACCGCAAGACGTTTCTGTAGATTGGGCACAGCGCTCTGCAGGGTGTTGGCAGAGACTTTCCCGGGACAGTGAAACCCTATGTCAGAGACACTGAGAAGAAGCCCCAATGTTCCCTCCAGGCACTTTCAGTGTGGGTGCCTTCTCCACGTGGTTCCTGGTTTCCCTGCAGCGCTGAAGAGAATGTTAGCAAAGAGGTAACCGGGACAGTGAAAACAGTACTCAAAGACAGGGAGAGCAAGCTCTCTCTTGGCACTTTGGATGTGGGACATACAGCGAGATGTTTGCTGCTTTTGCGTTTGGCTGTTGGGAGATTTACAGCACAAAGATATCTAGTTGATTTGAAGCAGTTCCGAGAAAGTCTAAACATAATCGCCACTTCTCCCTCCTGGCACTTTCCACGTGGGAGATATAGCAGGATGTATATTGGTTTTGAGGACAACTCAATGGACAGTGTAGGGAGAAAAGTTCCTGGCTCCTTGAATGCCGTTCCTGGAGACACTGCGATCAATGTGGGAGATATGTCAAGATGTGTGTTGGTTTTGAGGACGGCTCTCTGGAGAGTCTTAGCAAAGAGGTCACAGGGATAATCAGAGCAATTCTCAGAGACACTGAGAACAAGCTCGACAATTCCCTCCTGGCACTTTCCCTGTAGGAGATACCGCAAGACGTTTCTGTAGATTGGGCACAGCGCTCTGCAGGGTGTTGGCAGAGACTTTCCCGGGACAGTGAAACCCTATGTCAGAGACACTGAGAAGAAGCCCCAATGTTCCCTCCAGGCACTTTCAGTGTGGGTGCCTTCTCCACGTGGTTCCTGGTTTCCCTGCAGCGCTGAAGAGAATGTTAGCAAAGAGGTAACCGGGACAGTGAAAACAGTACTCAAAGACAGGGAGAGCAAGCTCTCTCTTGGCACTTTGGATGTGGGACATACAGCGAGATGTTTGCTGCTTTTGCGTTTGGCTGTTGGGAGATTTACAGCACAAAGATATCTAGTTGATTTGAAGCAGTTCCGAGAAAGTCTAAACATAATCGCCACTTCTCCCTCCTGGCACTTTCCATGTGGGAGATATAGCAGGATGTATATTGGTTTTGAGGACAACTCAATGGACAGTGTAGGGAGAAAAGTTCCTGGCTCCTTGAATGCCGTTCCTGGAGACACTGCGATCAATGTGGGAGATATGTCAAGATGTGTGTTGGTTTTGAGGACGGCTCTCTGGAGAGTCTTAGCAAAGAGGTCACAGGGATAATCAGAGCAATTCTCAGAGACACTGAGAACAAGCTCGACAATTCCCTCCTGGCACTTTCCCTGTAGGAGATACCGCAAGACGTTTCTGTAGATTGGGCACAGCGCTCTGCAGGGTGTTGGCAGAGACTTTCCCGGGACAGTGAAACCCTATGTCAGAGACACTGAGAAGAAGCCCCAATGTTCCCTCCAGGCACTTTCAGTGTGGGTGCCTTCTCCACGTGGTTCCTGGTTTCCCTGCAGCGCTGAAGAGAATGTTAGCAAAGAGGTAACCGGGACAGTGAAAACAGTACTCAAAGAGAGGGAGAGCAAGCTCTCTCTTGGCACTTTGGATGTGGGACATACAGCGAGATGTTTGCTGCTTTTGCGTTTGGCTGTTGGGAGATTTACAGCACAAAGATATCTAGTTGATTTGAAGCAGTTCCGAGAAAGTCTAAACATAATCGCCACTTCTCCCTCCTGGCACTTTCCATGTGGGAGATATAGCAGGATGTATATTGGTTTTGAGGACAACTCAATGGACAGTGTAGGGAGAAAAGCTCCTGGCTCCTTGAATGCCGTTCCTGGAGACACTGCGATCAATGTGGGAGATATGTCAAGATGTGTGTTGGTTTTGAGGACGGCTCTCTGGAGAGTCTTAGCAAAGAGGTCACAGGGATAATCAGAGCAATTCTCAGAGACACTGAGAACAAGCTCGACAATTCCCTCCTGGCACTTTCCCTGTAGGAGATACCGCAAGACGTTTCTGTAGATTGGGCACAGCGCTCTGCAGGGTGTTGGCAGAGACTTTCCCGGGACAGTGAAACCCTATGTCAGAGACACTGAGAAGAAGCCCCAATGTTCCCTCCAGGCACTTTCAGTGTGGGTGCCTTCTCCACGTGGTTCCTGGTTTCCCTGCAGCGCTGAAGAGAATGTTAGCAAAGAGGTAACCGGGACAGTGAAAACAGTACTCAAAGAGAGGGAGAGCAAGCTCTCTCTTGGCACTTTGGATGTGGGACATACAGCGAGATGTTTGCTGCTTTTGCGTTTGGCTGTTGGGAGATTTACAGCACAAAGATATCTAGTTGATTTGAAGCAGTTCCGAGAAAGTCTAAACATAATCGCCACTTCTCCCTCCTGGCACTTTCCATGTGGGAGATATAGCAGGATGTATATTGGTTTTGAGGACAACTCAATGGACAGTGTAGGGAGAAAAGCTCCTGGCTCCTTGAATGCCGTTCCTGGAGACACTGCGATCAATGTGGGAGATATGTCAAGATGTGTGTTGGTTTTGAGGACGGCTCTCTGGAGAGTCTTAGCAAAGAGGTCACAGGGATAATCAGAGCAATTCTCAGAGACACTGAGAACAAGCTCGACAATTCCCTCCTGGCACTTTCCCTGTAGGAGATACCGCAAGACGTTTCTGTAGATTGGGCACAGCGCTCTGCAGGGTGTTGGCAGAGACTTTCCCGGGACAGTGAAACCCTATGTCAGAGACACTGAGAAGAAGCCCCAATGTTCCCTCCAGGCACTTTCAGTGTGGGTGCCTTCTCCACGTGGTTCCTGGTTTCCCTGCAGCGCTGAAGAGAATGTTAGCAAAGAGGTAACCGGGACAGTGAAAACAGTACTCAAAGACAGGGAGAGCAAGCTCTCTCTTGGCACTTTGGATGTGGGACATACAGCGAGATGTTTGCTGCTTTTGCGTTTGGCTGTTGGGAGATTTACAGCACAAAGATATCTAGTTGATTTGAAGCAGTTCCGAGAAAGTCTAAACATAATCGCCACTTCTCCCTCCTGGCACTTTCCATGTGGGAGATATAGCAGGATGTATATTGGTTTTGAGGACAACTCAATGGACAGTGTAGGGAGAAAAGCTCCTGGCTCCTTGAATGCCGTTCCTGGAGACACTGCGATCAATGTGGGAGATATGTCAAGATGTGTGTTGGTTTTGAGGACGGCTCTCTGGAGAGTCTTAGCAAAGAGGTCACAGGGATAATCAGAGCAATTCTCAGAGACACTGAGAACAAGCTCGACAATTCCCTCCTGGCACTTTCCCTGTAGGAGATACCGCAAGACGTTTCTGTAGATTGGGCACAGCGCTCTGCAGGGTGTTGGCAGAGACTTTCCCGGGACAGTGAAACCCTATGTCAGAGACACTGAGAAGAAGCCCCAATGTTCCCTCCAGGCACTTTCAGTGTGGGTGCCTTCTCCACGTGGTTCCTGGTTTCCCTGCAGCGCTGAAGAGAATGTTAGCAAAGAGGTAACCGGGACAGTGAAAACAGTACTCAAAGAGAGGGAGAGCAAGCTCTCTCTTGGCACTTTGGATGTGGGACATACAGCGAGATGTTTGCTGCTTTTGCGTTTGGCTGTTGGGAGATTTACAGCACAAAGATATCTAGTTGATTTGAAGCAGTTCCGAGAAAGTCTAAACATAATCGCCACTTCTCCCTCCTGGCACTTTCCATGTGGGAGATATAGCAGGATGTATATTGGTTTTGAGGACAACTCAATGGACAGTGTAGGGAGAAAAGCTCCTGGCTCCTTGAATGCCGTTCCTGGAGACACTGCGATCAATGTGGGAGATATGTCAAGATGTGTGTTGGTTTTGAGGACGGCTCTCTGGAGAGTCTTAGCAAAGAGGTCACAGGGATAATCAGAGCAATTCTCAGAGACACTGAGAACAAGCTCGACAATTCCCTCCTGGCACTTTCCCTGTAGGAGATACCGCAAGACGTTTCTGTAGATTGGGCACAGCGCTCTGCAGGGTGTTGGCAGAGACTTTCCCGGGACAGTGAAACCCTATGTCAGAGACACTGAGAAGAAGCCCCAATGTTCCCTCCAGGCACTTTCAGTGTGGGTGCCTTCTCCACGTGGTTCCTGGTTTCCCTGCAGCGCTGAAGAGAATGTTAGCAAAGAGGTAACCGGGACAGTGAAAACAGTACTCAAAGACAGGGAGAGCAAGCTCTCTCTTGGCACTTTGGATGTGGGACATACAGCGAGATGTTTGCTGCTTTTGCGTTTGGCTGTTGGGAGATTTACAGCACAAAGATATCTAGTTGATTTGAAGCAGTTCCGAGAAAGTCTAAACATAATCGCCACTTCTCCCTCCTGGCACTTTCCATGTGGGAGATATAGCAGGATGTATATTGGTTTTGAGGACAACTCAATGGACAGTGTAGGGAGAAAAGCTCCTGGCTCCTTGAATGCCGTTCCTGGAGACACTGCGATCAATGTGGGAGATATGTCAAGATGTGTGTTGGTTTTGAGGACGGCTCTCTGGAGAGTCTTAGCAAAGAGGTCACAGGGATAATCAGAGCAATTCTCAGAGACAGTGAGAACAAGCTCGACAATTCCCTCCTGGCACTTTCCCTGTAGGAGATACCGCAAGACGTTTCTGTAGATTGGGCACAGCGCTCTGCAGGGTGTTGGCAGAGACTTTCCCGGGACAGTGAAACCCTATGTCAGAGACACTGAGAAGAAGCCCCAATGTTCCCTCCAGGCACTTTCAGTGTGGGTGCCTTCTCCACGTGGTTCCTGGTTTCCCTGCAGCGCTGAAGAGAATGTTAGCAAAGAGGTAACCGGGACAGTGAAAACAGTACTCAAAGACAGGGAGAGCAAGCTCTCTCTTGGCACTTTGGATGTGGGACATACAGCGAGATGTTTGCTGCTTTTGCGTTTGGCTGTTGGGAGATTTACAGCACAAAGATATCCAGTTGATTTGAAGCAGTTCCGAGAAAGTCTAAACATAATCGCCACTTCTCCCTCCTGGCACTTTCCATGTGGGAGATATAGCAGGATGTATATTGGTTTTGAGGACAACTCAATGGACAGTGTAGGGAGAAAAGCTCCTGGCTCCTTGAATGCCGTTCCTGGAGACACTGCGATCAATGTGGGAGATATGTCAAGATGTGTGTTGGTTTTGAGGACGGCTCTCTGGAGAGTCTTAGCAAAGAGGTCACAGGGATAATCAGAGCAATTCTCAGAGACACTGAGAACAAGCTCGACAATTCCCTCCTGGCACTTTCCCTGTAGGAGATACCGCAAGACGTTTCTGTAGATTGGGCACAGCGCTCTGCAGGGTGTTGGCAGAGACTTTCCCGGGACAGTGAAACCCTATGTCAGAGACACTGAGAAGAAGCCCCAATGTTCCCTCCAGGCACTTTCAGTGTGGGTGCCTTCTCCACGTGGTTCCTGGTTTCCCTGCAGCGCTGAAGAGAATGTTAGCAAAGAGGTAACCGGGACAGTGAAAACAGTACTCAAAGACAGGGAGAGCAAGCTCTCTCTTGGCACTTTGGATGTGGGACATACAGCGAGATGTTTGCTGCTTTTGCGTTTGGCTGTTGGGAGATTTACAGCACAAAGATATCTAGTTGATTTGAAGCAGTTCCGAGAAAGTCTAAACATAATCGCCACTTCTCCCTCCTGGCACTTTCCATGTGGGAGATATAGCAGGATGTATATTGGTTTTGAGGACAACTCAATGGACAGTGTAGGGAGAAAAGATCCTGGCTCCTTGAATGCCGTTCCTGGAGACACTGCGATCAATGTGGGAGATATGTCAAGATGTGTGTTGGTTTTGAGGACGGCTCTCTGGAGAGTCTTAGCAAAGAGGTCACAGGGATAATCAGAGCAATTCTCAGAGACACTGAGAACAAGCTCGACAATTCCCTCCTGGCACTTTCCCTGTAGGAGATACCGCAAGACGTTTCTGTAGATTGGGCACAGCGCTCTGCAGGGTGTTGGCAGAGACTTTCCCGGGACAGTGAAACCCTATGTCAGAGACACTGAGAAGAAGCCCCAATGTTCCCTCCAGGCACTTTCAGTGTGGGTGCCTTCTCCACGTGGTTCCTGGTTTCCCTGCAGCGCTGAAGAGAATGTTAGCAAAGAGGTAACCGGGACAGTGAAAACAGTACTCAAAGACAGGGAGAGCAAGCTCTCTCTTGGCACTTTGGATGTGGGACATACAGCGAGATGTTTGCTGCTTTTGCGTTTGGCTGTTGGGAGATTTACAGCACAAAGATATCTAGTTGATTTGAAGCAGTTCCGAGAAAGTCTAAACATAATCGCCACTTCTCCCTCCTGGCACTTTCCATGTGGGAGATATAGCAGGATGTATATTGGTTTTGAGGACAACTCAATGGACAGTGTAGGGAGAAAAGTTCCTGGCTCCTTGAATGCCGTTCCTGGAGACACTGCGATCAATGTGGGAGATATGTCAAGATGTGTGTTGGTTTTGAGGACGGCTCTCTGGAGAGTCTTAGCAAAGAGGTCACAGGGATAATCAGAGCAATTCTCAGAGACACTGAGAACAAGCTCGACAATTCCCTCCTGGCACTTTCCCTGTAGGAGATACCGCAAGACGTTTCTGTAGATTGGGCACAGCGCTCTGCAGGGTGTTGGCAGAGACTTTCCCGGGACAGTGAAACCCTATGTCAGAGACACTGAGAAGAAGCCCCAATGTTCCCTCCAGGCACTTTCAGTGTGGGTGCCTTCTCCACGTGGTTCCTGGTTTCCCTGCAGCGCTGAAGAGAATGTTAGCAAAGAGGTAACCGGGACAGTGAAAACAGTACTCAAAGAGAGGGAGAGCAAGCTCTCTCTTGGCACTTTGGATGTGGGACATACAGCGAGATGTTTGCTGCTTTTGCATTTGGCTGTTGGGAGATTTACAGCACAAAGATATCTAGTTGATTTGAAGCACTTCCGAGAAAGTCTAAACATAATCGCCACTTCTCCCTCCTGGCACTTTCCATGTGGGAGATATAGCAGGATGTATATTGGTTTTGAGGACAACTCAATGGACAGTGTAGGGAGAAAAGTTCCTGGCTCCTTGAATGCCGTTCCTGGAGACACTGCGATCAATGTGGGAGATATGTCAAGATGTGTGTTGGTTTTGAGGACGGCTCTCTGGAGAGTCTTAGCAAAGAGGTCACAGGGATAATCAGAGCAATTCTCAGAGACACTGAGAACAAGCTCGACAATTCCCTCCTGGCACTTTCCCTGTAGGAGATACCGCAAGACGTTTCTGTAGATTGGGCACAGCGCTCTGCAGGGTGTTGGCAGAGACTTTCCCGGGACAGTGAAACCCTATGTCAGAGACACTGAGAAGAAGCCCCAATGTTCCCTCCAGGCACTTTCAGTGTGGGTGCCTTCTCCACGTGGTTCCTGGTTTCCCTGCAGCGCTGAAGAGAATGTTAGCAAAGAGGTAACCGGGACAGTGAAAACAGTACTCAAAGACAGGGAGAGCAAGCTCTCTCTTGGCACTTTGGATGTGGGACATACAGCGAGACGTTTGCTGCTTTTGCGTTTGGCTGTTGGGAGATTTACAGCACAAAGATATCTAGTTGATTTGAAGCAGTTCCGAGAAAGTCTAAACATAATCGCCACTTCTCCCTCCTGGCACTTTCCATGTGGGAGATATAGCAGGATGTATATTGGTTTTGAGGACAACTCAATGGACAGTGTAGGGAGAAAAGTTCCTGGCTCCTTGAATGCCGTTCCTGGAGACACTGCGATCAATGTGGGAGATATGTCAAGATGTGTGTTGGTTTTGAGGACGGCTCTCTGGAGAGTCTTAGCAAAGAGGTCACAGGGATAATCAGAGCAATTCTCAGAGACACTGAGAACAAGCTCGACAATTCCCTCCTGGCACTTTCCCTGTAGGAGATACCGCAAGACGTTTCTGTAGATTGGGCACAGCGCTCTGCAGGGTGTTGGCAGAGACTTTCCCGGGACAGTGAAACCCTATGTCAGAGACACTGAGAAGAAGCCCCAATGTTCCCTCCAGGCACTTTCAGTGTGGGTGCCTTCTCCACGTGGTTCCTGGTTTCCCTGCAGCGCTGAAGAGAATGTTAGCAAAGAGGTAACCGGGACAGTGAAAACAGTACTCAAAGACAGGGAGAGCAAGCTCTCTCTTGGCACTTTGGATGTGGGACATACAGCGAGATGTTTGCTGCTTTTGCGTTTGGCTGTTGGGAGATTTACAGCACAAAGATATCTAGTTGATTTGAAGCAGTTCCGAGAAAGTCTAAACATAATCGCCACTTCTCCCTCCTGGCACTTTCCATGTGGGAGATATAGCAGGATGTATATTGGTTTTGAGGACAACTCAATGGACAGTGTAGGGAGAAAAGTTCCTGGCTCCTTGAATGCCGTTTCTGGAGACACTGCGATCAATGTGGGAGATATGTCAAGATGTGTGTTGGTTTTGAGGACGGCTCTCTGGAGAGTCTTAGCAAAGAGGTCACAGGGATAATCAGAGCAATTCTCAGAGACACTGAGAACAAGCTCGACAATTCCCTCCTGGCACTTTCCCTGTAGGAGATACCGCAAGACGTTTCTGTAGATTGGGCACAGCGCTCTGCAGGGTGTTGGCAGAGACTTTCCCGGGACAGTGAAACCCTATGTCAGAGACACTGAGAAGAAGCCCCAATGTTCCCTCCAGGCACTTTCAGTGTGGGTGCCTTCTCCACGTGGTTCCTGGTTTCCCTGCAGCGCTGAAGAGAATGTTAGCAAAGAGGTAACCGGGACAGTGAAAACAGTACTCAAAGACAGGGAGAGCAAGCTCTCTCTTGGCACTTTGGATGTGGGACATACAGCGAGATGTTTGCTGCTTTTGCGTTTGGCTGTTGGGAGATTTACAGCACAAAGATATCTAGTTGATTTGAAGCAGTTCCGAGAAAGTCTAAACATAATCGCCACTTCTCCCTCCTGGCACTTTCCATGTGGGAGATATAGCAGGATGTATATTGGTTTTGAGGACAACTCAATGGACAGTGTAGGGAGAAAAGATCCTGGCTCCTTGAATGCCGTTCCTGGAGACACTGCGATCAATGTGGGAGATATGTCAAGATGTGTGTTGGTTTTGAGGACGGCTCTCTGGAGAGTCTTAGCAAAGAGGTCACAGGGATAATCAGAGCAATTCTCAGAGACACTGAGAACAAGCTCGACAATTCCCTCCTGGCACTTTCCCTGTAGGAGATACCGCAAGACGTTTCTGTAGATTGGGCACAGCGCTCTGCAGGGTGTTGGCAGAGACTTTCCCGGGACAGTGAAACCCTATGTCAGAGACACTGAGAAGAAGCCCCAATGTTCCCTCCAGGCACTTTCAGTGTGGGTGCCTTCTCCACGTGGTTCCTGGTTTCCCTGCAGCGCTGAAGAGAATGTTAGCAAAGAGGTAACCGGGACAGTGAAAACAGTACTCAAAGACAGGGAGAGCAAGCTCTCTCTTGGCACTTTGGATGTGGGACATACAGCGAGATGTTTGCTGCTTTTGCGTTTGGCTGTTGGGAGATTTACAGCACAAAGATATCTAGTTGATTTGAAGCAGTTCCGAGAAAGTCTAAACATAATCGCCACTTCTCCCTCCTGGCACTTTCCATGTGGGAGATATAGCAGGATGTATATTGGTTTTGAGGACAACTCAATGGACAGTGTAGGGAGAAAAGCTCCTGGCTCCTTGAATGCCGTTCCTGGAGACACTGCGATCAATGTGGGAGATATGTCAAGATGTGTGTTGGTTTTGAGGACGGCTCTCTGGAGAGTCTTAGCAAAGAGGTCACAGGGATAATCAGAGCAATTCTCAGAGACACTGAGAACAAGCTCGACAATTCCCTCCTGGCACTTTCCCTGTAGGAGATACCGCAAGACGTTTCTGTAGATTGGGCACAGCGCTCTGCAGGGTGTTAGCAGAGACTTTCCCGGGACAGTGAAACCCTATGTCAGAGACACTGAGAAGAAGCCCCAATGTTCCCTCCAGGCACTTTCAGTGTGGGTGCCTTCTCCACGTGGTTCCTGGTTTCCCTGCAGCGCTGAAGAGAATGTTAGCAAAGAGGTAACCGGGACAGTGAAAACAGTACTCAAAGACAGGGAGAGCAAGCTCTCTCTTGGCACTTTGGATGTGGGACATACAGCGAGATGTTTGCTGCTTTTGCGTTTGGCTGTTGGGAGATTTACAGCACAAAGATATCTAGTTGATTTGAAGCAGTTCCGAGAAAGTCTAAACATAATCGCCACTTCTCCCTCCTGGCACTTTCCATGTGGGAGATATAGCAGGATGTATATTGGTTTTGAGGACAACTCAATGGACAGTGTAGGGAGAAAAGTTCCTGGCTCCTTGAATGCCGTTCCTGGAGACACTGCGATCAATGTGGGAGATATGTCAAGATGTGTGTTGGTTTTGAGGACGGCTCTCTGGAGAGTCTTAGCAAAGAGGTCACAGGGATAATCAGAGCAATTCTCAGAGACACTGAGAACAAGCTCGACAATTCCCTCCTGGCACTTTCCCTGTAGGAGATACCGCAAGACGTTTCTGTAGATTGGGCACAGCGCTCTGCAGGGTGTTGGCAGAGACTTTCCCGGGACAGTGAAACCCTATGTCAGAGACACTGAGAAGAAGCCCCAATGTTCCCTCCAGGCACTTTCAGTGTGGGTGCCTTCTCCACGTGGTTCCTGGTTTCCCTGCAGCGCTGAAGAGAATGTTAGCAAAGAGGTAACCGGGACAGTGAAAACAGTACTCAAAGACAGGGAGAGCAAGCTCTCTCTTGGCACTGTGGATGTGGGACATACAGCGAGATGTTTGCTGCTTTTGCGTTTGGCTGTTGGGAGATTTACAGCACAAAGATATCTAGTTGATTTGAAGCAGTTCCGAGAAAGTCTAAACATAATCGCCACTTCTCCCTCCTGGCACTTTCCATGTGGGAGATATAGCAGGATGTATATTGGTTTTGAGGACAACTCAATGGACAGTGTAGGGAGAAAAGATCCTGGCTCCTTGAATGCCGTTCCTGGAGACACTGCGATCAATGTGGGAGATATGTCAAGATGTGTGTTGGTTTTGAGGACGGCTCTCTGGAGAGTCTTAGCAAAGAGGTCACAGGGATAATCAGAGCAATTCTCAGAGACACTGAGAACAAGCTCGACAATTCCCTCCTGGCACTTTCCCTGTAGGAGATACCGCAAGACGTTTCTGTAGATTGGGCACAGCGCTCTGCAGGGTGTTGGCAGAGACTTTCCCGGGACAGTGAAACCCTATGTCAGAGACACTGAGAAGAAGCCCCAATGTTCCCTCCAGGCACTTTCAGTGTGGGTGCCTTCTCCACGTGGTTCCTGGTTTCCCTGCAGCGCTGAAGAGAATGTTAGCAAAGAGGTAACCGGGACAGTGAAAACAGTACTCAAAGACAGGGAGAGCAAGCTCTCTCTTGGCACTTTGGATGTGGGACATACAGCGAGATGTTTGCTGCTTTTGCGCTTGGCTGTTGGGAGATTTACAGCACAAAGATATCTAGTTGATTTGAAGCAGTTCCGAGAAAGTCTAAACATAATCGCCACTTCTCCCTCCTGGCACTTTCCATGTGGGAGATATAGCAGGATGTATATTGGTTTTGAGGACAACTCAATGGACAGTGTAGGGAGAAAAGCTCCTGGCTCCTTGAATGCCGTTCCTGGAGACACTGCGATCAATGTGGGAGATATGTCAAGATGTGTGTTGGTTTTGAGGACGGCTCTCTGGAGAGTCTTAGCAAAGAGGTCACAGGGATAATCAGAGCAATTCTCAGAGACACTGAGAACAAGCTCGACAATTCCCTCCTGGCACTTTCCCTGTAGGAGATACCGCAAGACGTTTCTGTAGATTGGGCACAGCGCTCTGCAGGGTGTTGGCAGAGACTTTCCCGGGACAGTGAAACCCTATGTCAGAGACACTGAGAAGAAGCCCCAATGTTCCCTCCAGGCACTTTCAGTGTGGGTGCCTTCTCCACGTGGTTCCTGGTTTCCCTGCAGCGCTGAAGAGAATGTTAGCAAAGAGGTAACCGGGACAGTGAAAACAGTACTCAAAGACAGGGAGAGCAAGCTCTCTCTTGGCACTTTGGATGTGGGACATACAGCGAGATGTTTGCTGCTTTTGCGTTTGGCTGTTGGGAGATTTACAGCACAAAGATATCTAGTTGATTTGAAGCAGTTCCGAGAAAGTCTAAACATAATCGCCACTTCTCCCTCCTGGCACTTTCCATGTGGGAGATATAGCAGGATGTATATTGGTTTTGAGGACAACTCAATGGACAGTGTAGGGAGAAAAGATCCTGGCTCCTTGAATGCCGTTCCTGGAGACACTGCGATCAATGTGGGAGATATGTCAAGATGTGTGTTGGTTTTGAGGACGGCTCTCTGGAGAGTCTTAGCAAAGAGGTCACAGGGATAATCAGAGCAATTCTCAGAGACACTGAGAACAAGCTCGACAATTCCCTCCTGGCACTTTCCCTGTAGGAGATACCGCAAGACGTTTCTGTAGATTGGGCACAGCGCTCTGCAGGGTGTTGGCAGAGACTTTCCCGGGACAGTGAAACCCTATGTCAGAGACACTGAGAAGAAGCCCCAATGTTCCCTCCAGGCACTTTCAGTGTGGGTGCCTTCTCCACGTGGTTCCTGGTTTCCCTGCAGCGCTGAAGAGAATGTTAGCAAAGAGGTAACCGGGACAGTGAAAACAGTACTCAAAGACAGGGAGAGCAAGCTCTCTCTTGGCACTTTGGATGTGGGACATACAGCGAGATGTTTGCTGCTTTTGCGTTTGGCTGTTGGGAGATTTACAGCACAAAGATATCTAGTTGATTTGAAGCAGTTCCGAGAAAGTCTAAACATAATCGCCACTTCTCCCTCCTGGCACTTTCCATGTGGGAGATATAGCAGGATGTATATTGGTTTTGAGGACAACTCAATGGACAGTGTAGGGAGAAAAGCTCCTGGCTCCTTGAATGCCGTTCCTGGAGACACTGCGATCAATGTGGGAGATATGTCAAGATGTGTGTTGGTTTTGAGGACGGCTCTCTGGAGAGTCTTAGCAAAGAGGTCACAGGGATAATCAGAGCAATTCTCAGAGACACTGAGAACAAGCTCGACAATTCCCTCCTGGCACTTTCCCTGTAGGAGATACCGCAAGACGTTTCTGTAGATTGGGCACAGCGCTCTGCAGGGTGTTGGCAGAGACTTTCCCGGGACAGTGAAACCCTATGTCAGAGACACTGAGAAGAAGCCCCAATGTTCCCTCCAGGCACTTTCAGTGTGGGTGCCTTCTCCACGTGGTTCCTGGTTTCCCTGCAGCGCTGAAGAGAATGTTAGCAAAGAGGTAACCGGGACAGTGAAAACAGTACTCAAAGACAGGGAGAGCAAACTCTCTCTTGGCACTTTGGATGTGGGACATACAGCGAGATGTTTGCTGCTTTTGCGTTTGGCTGTTGGGAGATTTACAGCACAAAGATATCTAGTTGATTTGAAGCAGTTCCGAGAAAGTCTAAACATAATCGCCACTTCTCCCTCCTGGCACTTTCCATGTGGGAGATATAGCAGGATGTATATTGGTTTTGAGGACAACTCAATGGACAGTGTAGGGAGAAAAGATCCTGGCTCCTTGAATGCCGTTCCTGGAGACACTGCGATCAATGTGGGAGATATGTCAAGATGTGTGTTGGTTTTGAGGACGGCTCTCTGGAGAGTCTTAGCAAAGAGGTCACAGGGATAATCAGAGCAATTCTCAGAGACACTGAGAACAAGCTCAACAATTCCCTCCTGGCACTTTCCCTGTAGGAGATACCGCAAGACGTTTCTGTAGATTGGGCACAGCGCTCTGCAGGGTGTTGGCAGAGACTTTCCCGGGACAGTGAAACCCTATGTCAGAGACACTGAGAAGAAGCCCCAATGTTCCCTCCAGGCACTTTCAGTGTGGGTGCCTTCTCCACGTGGTTCCTGGTTTCCCTGCAGCGCTGAAGAGAATGTTAGCAAAGAGGTAACCGGGACAGTGAAAACAGTACTCAAAGACAGGGAGAGCAAGCTCTCTCTTGGCACTTTGGATGTGGGACATACAGCGAGATGTTTGCTGCTTTTGCGTTTGGCTGTTGGGAGATTTACAGCACAAAGATATCTAGTTGATTTGAAGCAGTTCCGAGAAAGTCTAAACATAATAGCCACTTCTCCCTCCTGGCACTTTCCATGTGGGAGATATAGCAGGATGTATATTGGTTTTGAGGACAACTCAATGGACAGTGTAGGGAGAAAAGTTCCTGGCTCCTTGAATGCCGTTTCTGGAGACACTGCGATCAATGTGGGAGATATGTCAAGATGTGTGTTGGTTTTGAGGACGGCTCTCTGGAGAGTCTTAGCAAAGAGGTCACAGGGATAATCAGAGCAATTCTCAGAGACACTGAGAACAAGCTCGACAATTCCCTCCTGGCACTTTCCCTGTAGGAGATACCGCAAGACGTTTCTGTAGATTGGGCACAGCGCTCTGCAGGGTGTTGGCAGAGACTTTCCCGGGACAGTGAAACCCTATGTCAGAGACACTGAGAAGAAGCCCCAATGTTCCCTCCAGGCACTTTCAGTGTGGGTGCCTTCTCCACGTGGTTCCTGGTTTCCCTGCAGCGCTGAAGAGAATGTTAGCAAAGAGGTAACCGGGACAGTGAAAACAGTACTCAAAGACAGGGAGAGCAAGCTCTCTCTTGGCACTTTGGATGTGGGACATACAGCGAGATGTTTGCTGCTTTTGCGTTTGGCTGTTGGGAGATTTACAGCACAAAGATATCTAGTTGATTTGAAGCAGTTCCGAGAAAGTCTAAACATAATCGCCACTTCTCCCTCCTGGCACTTTCCATGTGGGAGATATAGCAGGATGTATATTGGTTTTGAGGACAACTCAATGGACAGTGTAGGGAGAAAAGATCCTGGCTCCTTGAATGCCGTTCCTGGAGACACTGCGATCAATGTGGGAGATATGTCAAGATGTGTGTTGGTTTTGAGGACGGCTCTCTGGAGAGTCTTAGCAAAGAGGTCACAGGGATAATCAGAGCAATTCTCAGAGACACTGAGAACAAGCTCGACAATTCCCTCCTGGCACTTTCCCTGTAGGAGATACCGCAAGACGTTTCTGTAGATTGGGCACAGCGCTCTGCAGGGTGTTGGCAGAGACTTTCCCGGGACAGTGAAACCCTATGTCAGAGACACTGAGAAGAAGCCCCAATGTTCCCTCCAGGCACTTTCAGTGTGGGTGCCTTCTCCACGTGGTTCCTGGTTTCCCTGCAGCGCTGAAGAGAATGTTAGCAAAGAGGTAACCGGGACAGTGAAAACAGTACTCAAAGACAGGGAGAGCAAGCTCTCTCTTGGCACTTTGGATGTGGGACATACAGCGAGATGTTTGCTGCTTTTGCGTTTGGCTGTTGGGAGATTTACAGCACAAAGATATCTAGTTGATTTGAAGCAGTTCCGAGAAAGTCTAAACATAATCGCCACTTCTCCCTCCTGGCACTTTCCATGTGGGAGATATAGCAGGATGTATATTGGTTTTGAGGACAACTCAATGGACAGTGTAGGGAGAAAAGCTCCTGGCTCCTTGAATGCCGTTCCTGGAGACACTGCGATCAATGTGGGAGATATGTCAAGATGTGTGTTGGTTTTGAGGACGGCTCTCTGGAGAGTCTTAGCAAAGAGGTCACAGGGATAATCAGAGCAATTCTCAGAGACACTGAGAACAAGCTCGACAATTCCCTCCTGGCACTTTCCCTGTAGGAGATACCGCAAGACGTTTCTGTAGATTGGGCACAGCGCTCTGCAGGGTGTTGGCAGAGACTTTCCCGGGACAGTGAAACCCTATGTCAGAGACACTGAGAAGAAGCCCCAATGTTCCCTCCAGGCACTTTCAGTGTGGGTGCCTTCTCCACGTGGTTCCTGGTTTCCCTGCAGCGCTGAAGAGAATGTTAGCAAAGAGGTAACCGGGACAGTGAAAACAGTACTCAAAGACAGGGAGAGCAAGCTCTCTCTTGGCACTTTGGATGTGGGACATACAGCGAGATGTTTGCTGCTTTTGCGTTTGGCTGTTGGGAGATTTACAGCACAAAGATATCTAGTTGATTTGAAGCAGTTCCGAGAAAGTCTAAACATAATCGCCACTTCTCCCTCCTGGCACTTTCCATGTGGGAGATATAGCAGGATGTATATTGGTTTTGAGGACAACTCAATGGACAGTGTAGGGAGAAAAGATCCTGGCTCCTTGAATGCCGTTCCTGGAGACACTGCGATCAATGTGGGAGATATGTCAAGATGTGTGTTGGTTTTGAGGACGGCTCTCTGGAGAGTCTTAGCAAAGAGGTCACAGGGATAATCAGAGCAATTCTCAGAGACACTGAGAACAAGCTCGACAATTCCCTCCTGGCACTTTCCCTGTAGGAGATACCGCAAGACGTTTCTGTAGATTGGGCACAGCGCTCTGCAGGGTGTTGGCAGAGACTTTCCCGGGACAGTGAAACCCTATGTCAGAGACACTGAGAAGAAGCCCCAATGTTCCCTCCAGGCACTTTCAGTGTGGGTGCCTTCTCCACGTGGTTCCTGGTTTCCCTGCAGCGCTGAAGAGAATGTTAGCAAAGAGGTAACCGGGACAGTGAAAACAGTACTCAAAGACAGGGAGAGCAAGCTCTCTCTTGGCACTTTGGATGTGGGACATACAGCGAGATGTTTGCTGCTTTTGCGTTTGGCTGTTGGGAGATTTACAGCACAAAGATATCTAGTTGATTTGAAGCAGTTCCGAGAAAGTCTAAACATAATCGCCACTTCTCCCTCCTGGCACTTTCCATGTGGGAGATATAGCAGGATGTATATTGGTTTTGAGGACAACTCAATGGACAGTGTAGGGAGAAAAGTTCCTGGCTCCTTGAATGCCGTTCCTGGAGACACTGCGATCAATGTGGGAGATATGTCAAGATGTGTGTTGGTTTTGAGGACGGCTCTCTGGAGAGTCTTAGCAAAGAGGTCACAGGGATAATCAGAGCAATTCTCAGAGACACTGAGAACAAGCTCGACAATTCCCTCCTGGCACTTTCCCTGTAGGAGATACCGCAAGACGTTTCTGTAGATTGGGCACAGCGCTCTGCAGGGTGTTGGCAGAGACTTTCCCGGGACAGTGAAACCCTATGTCAGAGACACTGAGAAGAAGCCCCAATGTTCCCTCCAGGCACTTTCAGTGTGGGTGCCTTCTCCACGTGGTTCCTGGTTTCCCTGCAGCGCTGAAGAGAATGTTAGCAAAGAGGTAACCGGGACAGTGAAAACAGTACTCAAAGACAGGGAGAGCAAGCTCTCTCTTGGCACTTTGGATGTGGGACATACAGCGAGATGTTTGCTGCTTTTGCGTTTGGCTGTTGGGAGATTTACAGCACAAAGATATCTAGTTGATTTGAAGCAGTTCCGAGAAAGTCTAAACATAATCGCCACTTCTCCCTCCTGGCACTTTCCATGTGGGAGATATAGCAGGATGTATATTGGTTTTGAGGACAACTCAATGGACAGTGTAGGGAGAAAAGATCCTGGCTCCTTGAATGCCGTTCCTGGAGACACTGCGATCAATGTGGGAGATATGTCAAGATGTGTGTTGGTTTTGAGGACGGCTCTCTGGAGAGTCTTAGCAAAGAGGTCACAGGGATAATCAGAGCAATTCTCAGAGACACTGAGAACAAGCTCGACAATTCCCTCCTGGCACTTTCCCTGTAGGAGATACCGCAAGACGTTTCTGTAGATTGGGCACAGCGCTCTGCAGGGTGTTGGCAGAGACTTTCCCGGGACAGTGAAACCCTATGTCAGAGACACTGAGAAGAAGCCCCAATGTTCCCTCCAGGCACTTTCAGTGTGGGTGCCTTCTCCACGTGGTTCCTGGTTTCCCTGCAGCGCTGAAGAGAATGTTAGCAAAGAGGTAACCGGGACAGTGAAAACAGTACTCAAAGACAGGGAGAGCAAGCTCTCTCTTGGCACTTTGGATGTGAGACATACAGCGAGATGTTTGCTGCTTTTGCGTTTGGCTGTTGGGAGATTTACAGCACAAAGATATCTAGTTGATTTGAAGCAGTTCCGAGAAAGTCTAAACATAATCGCCACTTCTCCCTCCTGGCACTTTCCATGTGGGAGATATAGCAGGATGTATATTGGTTTTGAGGACAACTCAATGGACAGTGTAGGGAGAAAAGCTCCTGGCTCCTTGAATGCCGTTCCTGGAGACACTGCGATCAATGTGGGAGATATGTCAAGATGTGTGTTGGTTTTGAGGACGGCTCTCTGGAGAGTCTTAGCAAAGAGGTCACAGGGATAATCAGAGCAATTCTCAGAGACACTGAGAACAAGCTCGACAATTCCCTCCTGGCACTTTCCCTGTAGGAGATACCGCAAGACGTTTCTGTAGATTGGGCACAGCGCTCTGCAGGGTGTTAGCAGAGACTTTCCCGGGACAGTGAAACCCTATGTCAGAGACACTGAGAAGAAGCCCCAATGTTCCCTCCAGGCACTTTCAGTGTGGGTGCCTTCTCCACGTGGTTCCTGGTTTCCCTGCAGCGCTGAAGAGAATGTTAGCAAAGAGGTAACCGGGACAGTGAAAACAGTACTCAAAGACAGGGAGAGCAAGCTCTCTCTTGGCACTTTGGATGTGGGACATACAGCGAGATGTTTGCTGCTTTTGCGTTTGGCTGTTGGGAGATTTACAGCACAAAGATATCTAGTTGATTTGAAGCAGTTCCGAGAAAGTCTAAACATAATCGCCACTTCTCCCTCCTGGCACTTTCCATGTGGGAGATATAGCAGGATGTATATTGGTTTTGAGGACAACTCAATGGACAGTGTAGGGAGAAAAGTTCCTGGCTCCTTGAATGCCGTTCCTGGAGACACTGCGATCAATGTGGGAGATATGTCAAGATGTGTGTTGGTTTTGAGGACGGCTCTCTGGAGAGTCTTAGCAAAGAGGTCACAGGGATAATCAGAGCAATTCTCAGAGACACTGAGAACAAGCTCGACAATTCCCTCCTGGCACTTTCCCTGTAGGAGATACCGCAAGACGTTTCTGTAGATTGGGCACAGCGCTCTGCAGGGTGTTGGCAGAGACTTTCCCGGGACAGTGAAACCCTATGTCAGAGACACTGAGAAGAAGCCCCAATGTTCCCTCCAGGCACTTTCAGTGTGGGTGCCTTCTCCACGTGGTTCCTGGTTTCCCTGCAGCGCTGAAGAGAATGTTAGCAAAGAGGTAACCGGGACAGTGAAAACAGTACTCAAAGACAGGGAGAGCAAGCTCTCTCTTGGCACTGTGGATGTGGGACATACAGCGAGATGTTTGCTGCTTTTGCGTTTGGCTGTTGGGAGATTTACAGCACAAAGATATCTAGTTGATTTGAAGCAGTTCCGAGAAAGTCTAAACATAATCGCCACTTCTCCCTCCTGGCACTTTCCATGTGGGAGATATAGCAGGATGTATATTGGTTTTGAGGACAACTCAATGGACAGTGTAGGGAGAAAAGATCCTGGCTCCTTGAATGCCGTTCCTGGAGACACTGCGATCAATGTGGGAGATATGTCAAGATGTGTGTTGGTTTTGAGGACGGCTCTCTGGAGAGTCTTAGCAAAGAGGTCACAGGGATAATCAGAGCAATTCTCAGAGACACTGAGAACAAGCTCGACAATTCCCTCCTGGCACTTTCCCTGTAGGAGATACCGCAAGACGTTTCTGTAGATTGGGCACAGCGCTCTGCAGGGTGTTGGCAGAGACTTTCCCGGGACAGTGAAACCCTATGTCAGAGACACTGAGAAGAAGCCCCAATGTTCCCTCCAGGCACTTTCAGTGTGGGTGCCTTCTCCACGTGGTTCCTGGTTTCCCTGCAGCGCTGAAGAGAATGTTAGCAAAGAGGTAACCGGGACAGTGAAAACAGTACTCAAAGACAGGGAGAGCAAGCTCTCTCTTGGCACTTTGGATGTGGGACATACAGCGAGATGTTTGCTGCTTTTGCGCTTGGCTGTTGGGAGATTTACAGCACAAAGATATCTAGTTGATTTGAAGCAGTTCCGAGAAAGTCTAAACATAATCGCCACTTCTCCCTCCTGGCACTTTCCATGTGGGAGATATAGCAGGATGTATATTGGTTTTGAGGACAACTCAATGGACAGTGTAGGGAGAAAAGCTCCTGGCTCCTTGAATGCCGTTCCTGGAGACACTGCGATCAATGTGGGAGATATGTCAAGATGTGTGTTGGTTTTGAGGACGGCTCTCTGGAGAGTCTTAGCAAAGAGGTCACAGGGATAATCAGAGCAATTCTCAGAGACACTGAGAACAAGCTCGACAATTCCCTCCTGGCACTTTCCCTGTAGGAGATACCGCAAGACATTTCTGTAGATTGGGCACAGCGCTCTGCAGGGTGTTGGCAGAGACTTTCCCGGGACAGTGAAACCCTATGTCAGAGACACTGAGAAGAAGCCCCAATGTTCCCTCCAGGCACTTTCAGTGTGGGTGCCTTCTCCACGTGGTTCCTGGTTTCCCTGCAGCGCTGAAGAGAATGTTAGCAAAGAGGTAACCGGGACAGTGAAAACAGTACTCAAAGACAGGGAGAGCAAGCTCTCTCTTGGCACTTTGGATGTGGGACATACAGCGAGATGTTTGCTGCTTTTGCGTTTGGCTGTTGGGAGATTTACAGCACAAAGATATCTAGTTGATTTGAAGCAGTTCCGAGAAAGTCTAAACATAATCGCCACTTCTCCCTCCTGGCACTTTCCATGTGGGAGATATAGCAGGATGTATATTGGTTTTGAGGACAACTCAATGGACAGTGTAGGGAGAAAAGATCCTGGCTCCTTGAATGCCGTTCCTGGAGACACTGCGATCAATGTGGGAGATATGTCAAGATGTGTGTTGGTTTTGAGGACGGCTCTCTGGAGAGTCTCAGCAAAGAGGTCACAGGGATAATCAGAGCAATTCTCAGAGACACTGAGAACAAGCTCGACAATTCCCTCCTGGCACTTTCCCTGTAGGAGATACCGCAAGACGTTTCTGTAGATTGGGCACAGCGCTCTGCAGGGTGTTGGCAGAGACTTTCCCGGGACAGTGAAACCCTATGTCAGAGACACTGAGAAGAAGCCCCAATGTTCCCTCCAGGCACTTTCAGTGTGGGTGCCTTCTCCACGTGGTTCCTGGTTTCCCTGCAGCGCTGAAGAGAATGTTAGCAAAGAGGTAACCGGGACAGTGAAAACAGTACTCAAAGACAGGGAGAGCAAGCTCTCTCTTGGCACTTTGGATGTGGGACATACAGCGAGATGTTTGCTGCTTTTGCGTTTGGCTGTTGGGAGATTTACAGCACAAAGATATCTAGTTGATTTGAAGCAGTTCCGAGAAAGTCTAAACATAATCGCCACTTCTCCCTCCTGGCACTTTCCATGTGGGAGATATAGCAGGATGTATATTGGTTTTGAGGACAACTCAATGGACAGTGTAGGGAGAAAAGGTCCTGGCTCCTTGAATGCCGTTCCTGGAGACACTGCGATCAATGTGGGAGATATGTCAAGAAGTGTGTTGGTTTTGAGGACGGCTCTCTGGAGAGTCTTAGCAAAGAGGTCACAGGGATAATCAGAGCAATTCTCAGAGACACTGAGAACAAGCTCGACAATTCCCTCCTGGCACTTTCCCTGTAGGAGATACTGCAAGACGTTTCTGTAGATTGGGCACAGCGCTCTGCAGGGTGTTGGCAGAGACTTTCCCGGGACAGTGAAACCCTATGTCAGAGACACTGAGAAGAAGCCCCAATGTTCCCTCCAGGCACTTTCAGTGTGGGTGCCTTCTCCACGTGGTTCCTGGTTTCCCTGCAGCGCTGAAGAGAATGTTAGCAAAGAGGTAACCGGGACAGTGAAAACAGTACTCAAAGACAGGGAGAGCAAGCTCTCTCTTGGCACTTTGGATGTGGGACATACAGCGAGATGTTTGCTGCTTTTGCGTTTGGCTGTTGGGAGATTTACAGCACAAAGATATCTAGTTGATTTGAAGCAGTTCCGAGAAAGTCTAAACATAATCGCCACTTCTCCCTCCTGGCACTTTCCATGTGGGAGATATAGCAGGATGTATATTGGTTTTGAGGACAACTCAATGGACAGTGTAGGGAGAAAAGCTCCTGGCTCCTTGAATGCCGTTCCTGGAGACACTGCGATCAATGTGGGAGATATGTCAAGATGTGTGTTGGTTTTGAGGACGGCTCTCTGGAGAGTCTTAGCAAAGAGGTCACAGGGATAATCAGAGCAATTCTCAGAGACACTGAGAACAAGCTCGACAATTCCCTCCTGGCACTTTCCCTGTAGGAGATACCGCAAGACGTTTCTGTAGATTGGGCACAGCGCTCTGCAGGGTGTTGGCAGAGACTTTCCCGGGACAGTGAAACCCTATGTCAGAGACACTGAGAAGAAGCCCCAATGTTCCCTCCAGGCACTTTCAGTGTGGGTGCCTTCTCCACGTGGTTCCTGGTTTCCCTGCAGCGCTGAAGAGAATGTTAGCAAAGAGGTAACCGGGACAGTGAAAACAGTACTCAAAGACAGGGAGAGCAAACTCTCTCTTGGCACTTTGGATGTGGGACATACAGCGAGATGTTTGCTGCTTTTGCGTTTGGCTGTTGGGAGATTTACAGCACAAAGATATCTAGTTGATTTGAAGCAGTTCCGAGAAAGTCTAAACATAATCGCCACTTCTCCCTCCTGGCACTTTCCATGTGGGAGATATAGCAGGATGTATATTGGTTTTGAGGACAACTCAATGGACAGTGTAGGGAGAAAAGATCCTGGCTCCTTGAATGCCGTTCCTGGAGACACTGCGATCAATGTGGGAGATATGTCAAGATGTGTGTTGGTTTTGAGGACGGCTCTCTGGAGAGTCTTAGCAAAGAGGTCACAGGGATAATCAGAGCAATTCTCAGAGACACTGAGAACAAGCTCGACAATTCCCTCCTGGCACTTTCCCTGTAGGAGATACCGCAAGACGTTTCTGTAGATTGGGCACAGCGCTCTGCAGGGTGTTGGCAGAGACTTTCCCGGGACAGTGAAACCCTATGTCAGAGACACTGAGAAGAAGCCCCAATGTTCCCTCCAGGCACTTTCAGTGTGGGTGCCTTCTCCACGTGGTTCCTGGTTTCCCTGCAGCGCTGAAGAGAATGTTAGCAAAGAGGTAACCGGGACAGTGAAAACAGTACTCAAAGACAGGGAGAGCAAGCTCTCTCTTGGCACTTTGGATGTGGGACATACAGCGAGATGTTTGCTGCTTTTGCGTTTGGCTGTTGGGAGATTTACAGCACAAAGATATCTAGTTGATTTGAAGCAGTTCCGAGAAAGTCTAAACATAATCGCCACTTCTCCCTCCTGGCACTTTCCATGTGGGAGATATAGCAGGATGTATATTGGTTTTGAGGACAACTCAATGGACAGTGTAGGGAGAAAAGCTCCTGGCTCCTTGAATGCCGTTCCTGGAGACACTGCGATCAATGTGGGAGATATGTCAAGATGTGTGTTGGTTTTGAGGACGGCTCTCTGGAGAGTCTTAGCAAAGAGGTCACAGGGATAATCAGAGCAATTCTCAGAGACACTGAGAACAAGCTCGACAATTCCCTCCTGGCACTTTCCCTGTAGGAGATACCGCAAGACGTTTCTGTAGATTGGGCACAGCGCTCTGCAGGGTGTTGGCAGAGACTTTCCCGGGACAGTGAAACCCTATGTCAGAGACACTGAGAAGAAGCCCCAATGTTCCCTCCAGGCACTTTCAGTGTGGGTGCCTTCTCCACGTGGTTCCTGGTTTCCCTGCAGCGCTGAAGAGAATGTTAGCAAAGAGGTAACCGGGACAGTGAAAACAGTACTCAAAGACAGGGAGAGCAAGCTCTCTCTTGGCACTTTGGATGTGGGACATACAGCGAGATGTTTGCTGCTTTTGCGTTTGGCTGTTGGGAGATTTACAGCACAAAGATATCTAGTTGATTTGAAGCAGTTCCGAGAAAGTCTAAACATAATCGCCACTTCTCCCTCCTGGCACTTTCCATGTGGGAGATATAGCAGGATGTATATTGGTTTTGAGGACAACTCAATGGACAGTGTAGGGAGAAAAGCTCCTGGCTCCTTGAATGCCGTTCCTGGAGACACTGCGATCAATGAGGGAGATATGTCAAGATGTGTGTTGGTTTTGAGGACGGCTCTCTGGAGAGTCTTAGCAAAGAGGTCACAGGGATAATCAGAGCAGTTCTCAGAGACACTGAGAACAAGCTCGACAATTCCCTCCTGGCACTTTCCCTGTAGGAGATACCGCAAGACGTTTCTGTAGATTGGGCACAGCGCTCTGCAGGGTGTTGGCAGAGACTTTCCCGGGACAGTGAAACCCTATGTCAGAGACACTGAGAAGAAGCCCCAATGTTCCCTCCAGGCACTTTCAGTGTGGGTGCCTTCTCCACGTGGTTCCTGGTTTCCCTGCAGCGCTGAAGAGAATGTTAGCAAAGAGGTAACCGGGACAGTGAAAACAGTACTCAAAGACAGGGAGAGCAAGCTCTCTCTTGGCACTTTGGATGTGGGACATACAGCGAGATGTTTGCTGCTTTTGCGTTTGGCTGTTGGGAGATTTACAGCACAAAGATATCTAGTTGATTTGAAGCAGTTCCGAGAAAGTCTAAACATAATCGCCACTTCTCCCTCCTGGCACTTTCCATGTGGGAGATATAGCAGGATGTATATTGGTTTTGAGGACAACTCAATGAACAGTGTAGGGAGAAAAGCTCCTGGCTCCTTGAATGCCGTTCCTGGAGACACTGCGATCAATGTGGGAGATATGTCAAGATGTGTGTTGGTTTTGAGGACGGCTCTCTGGAGAGTCTTAGCAAAGAGGTCACAGGGATAATCAGAGCAATTCTCAGAGACACTGAGAACAAGCTCGACAATTCCCTCCTGGCACTTTCCCTGTAGGAGATACCGCAAGACGTTTCTGTAGATTGGGCACAGCGCTCTGCAGGGTGTTGGCAGAGACTTTCCCGGGACAGTGAAACCCTATGTCAGAGACACTGAGAAGAAGCCCCAATGTTCCCTCCAGGCACTTTCAGTGTGGGTGCCTTCTCCACGTGGTTCCTGGTTTCCCTGCAGCGCTGAAGAGAATGTTAGCAAAGAGGTAACCGGGACAGTGAAAACAGTACTCAAAGACAGGGAGAGCAAGCTCTCTCTTGGCACTTTGGATGTGGGACATACAGCGAGATGTTTGCTGCTTTTGCGTTTGGCTGTTGGGAGATTTACAGCACAAAGATATCTAGTTGATTTGAAGCAGTTCCGAGAAAGTCTAAACATAATCGCCACTTCTCCCTCCTGGCACTTTCCATGTGGGAGATATAGCAGGATGTATATTGGTTTTGAGGACAACTCAATGGACAGTGTAGGGAGAAAAGCTCCTGGCTCCTTGAATGCCGTTCCTGGAGACACTGCGATCAATGAGGGAGATATGTCAAGATGTGTGTTGGTTTTGAGGACGGCTCTCTGGAGAGTCTTAGCAAAGAGGTCACAGGGATAATCAGAGCAGTTCTCAGAGACACTGAGAACAAGCTCGACAATTCCCTCCTGGCACTTTCCCTGTAGGAGATACCGCAAGACGTTTCTGTAGATTGGGCACAGCGCTCTGCAGGGTGTTGGCAGAGACTTTCCCGGGACAGTGAAACCCTATGTCAGAGACACTGAGAAGAAGCCCCAATGTTCCCTCCAGGCACTTTCAGTGTGGGTGCCTTCTCCACGTGGTTCCTGGTTTCCCTGCAGCGCTGAAGAGAATGTTAGCAAAGAGGTAACCGGGACAGTGAAAACAGTACTCAAAGACAGGGAGAGCAAGCTCTCTCTTGGCACTTTGGATGTGGGACATACAGCGAGATGTTTGCTGCTTTTGCGTTTGGCTGTTGGGAGATTTACAGCACAAAGATATCTAGTTGATTTGAAGCAGTTCCGAGAAAGTCTAAACATAATCGCCACTTCTCCCTCCTGGCACTTTCCATGTGGGAGATATAGCAGGATGTATATTGGTTTTGAGGACAACTCAATGGACAGTGTAGGGAGAAAAGATCCTGGCTCCTTGAATGCCGTTCCTGGAGACACTGCGATCAATGTGGGAGATATGTCAAGATGTGTGTTGGTTTTGAGGACGGCTCTCTGGAGAGTCTTAGCAAAGAGGTCACAGGGATAATCAGAGCAATTCTCAGAGACACTGAGAACAAGCTCGACAATTCCCTCCTGGCACTTTCCCTGTAGGAGATACCGCAAGACGTTTCTGTAGATTGGGCACAGCGCTCTGCAGGGTGTTGGCAGAGACTTTCCCGGGACAGTGAAACCCTATGTCAGAGACACTGAGAAGAAGCCCCAATGTTCCCTCCAGGCACTTTCAGTGTGGGTGCCTTCTCCACGTGGTTCCTGGTTTCCCTGCAGCGCTGAAGAGAATGTTAGCAAAGAGGTAACCGGGACAGTGAAAACAGTACTCAAAGACAGGGAGAGCAAGCTCTCTCTTGGCACTTTGGATGTGGGACATACAGCGAGATGTTTGCTGCTTTTGCGTTTGGCTGTTGGGAGATTTACAGCACAAAGATATCTAGTTGATTTGAAGCAGTTCCGAGAAAGTCTAAACATAATCGCCACTTCTCCCTCCTGGCACTTTCCATGTGGGAGATATAGCAGGATGTATATTGGTTTTGAGGACAACTCAATGGACAGTGTAGGGAGAAAAGATCCTGGCTCCTTGAATGCCGTTCCTGGAGACACTGCGATCAATGTGGGAGATATGTCAAGATGTGTGTTGGTTTTGAGGACGGCTCTCTGGAGAGTCTTAGCAAAGAGGTCACAGGGATAATCAGAGCAATTCTCAGAGACACTGAGAACAAGCTCGACAATTCCCTCCTGGCACTTTCCCTGTAGGAGATACCGCAAGACGTTTCTGTAGATTGGGCACAGCGCTCTGCAGGGTGTTGGCAGAGACTTTCCCGGGACAGTGAAACCCTATGTCAGAGACACTGAGAAGAAGCCCCAATGTTCCCTCCAGGCACTTTCAGTGTGGGTGCCTTCTCCACGTGGTTCCTGGTTTCCCTGCAGCGCTGAAGAGAATGTTAGCAAAGAGGTAACCGGGACAGTGAAAACAGTACTCAAAGACAGGGAGAGCAAGCTCTCTCTTGGCACTTTGGATGTGGGACATACAGCGAGATGTTTGCTGCTTTTGCGTTTGGCTGTTGGGAGATTTACAGCACAAAGATATCTAGTTGATTTGAAGCAGTTCCGAGAAAGTCTAAACATAATCGCCACTTCTCCCTCCTGGCACTTTCCATGTGGGAGATATAGCAGGATGTATATTGGTTTTGAGGACAACTCAATGGACAGTGTAGGGAGAAAAGCTCCTGGCTCCTTGAATGCCGTTCCTGGAGACACTGCGATCAATGTGGGAGATATGTCAAGATGTGTGTTGGTTTTGAGGACGGCTCTCTGGAGAGTCTTAGCAAAGAGGTCACAGGGATAATCAGAGCAATTCTCAGAGACACTGAGAACAAGCTCGACAATTCCCTCCTGGCACTTTCCCTGTAGGAGATACCGCAAGACGTTTCTGTAGATTGGGCACAGCGCTCTGCAGGGTGTCGGCAGAGACTTTCCCGGGACAGTGAAACCCTATGTCAGAGACACTGAGAAGAAGCCCCAATGTTCCCTCCAGGCACTTTCAGTGTGGGTGCCTTCTCCACGTGGTTCCTGGTTTCCCTGCAGCGCTGAAGAGAATGTTAGCAAAGAGGTAACCGGGACAGTGAAAACAGTACTCAAAGACAGGGAGAGCAAGCTCTCTCTTGGCACTTTGGATGTGGGACATACAGCGAGATGTTTGCTGCTTTTGCGTTTGGCTGTTGGGAGATTTACAGCACAAAGATATCTAGTTGATTTGAAGCAGTTCCGAGAAAGTCTAAACATAATCGCCACTTCTCCCTCCTGGCACTTTCCATGTGGGAGATATAGCAGGATGTATATTGGTTTTGAGGACAACTCAATGGACAGTGTAGGGAGAAAAGCTCCTGGCTCCTTGAATGCCGTTCCTGGAGACACTGCGATCAATGTGGGAGATATGTCAAGATGTGTGTTGGTTTTGAGGACGGCTCTCTGGAAAGTCTTAGCAAAGAGGTCACAGGGATAATCAGAGCAATTCTCAGAGACACTGAGAACAAGCTCGACAATTCCCTCCTGGCACTTTCCCTGTAGGAGATACCGCAAGACGTTTCTGTAGATTGGGCACAGCGCTCTGCAGGGTGTTAGCAGAGACTTTCCCGGGACAGTGAAACCCTATGTCAGAGACACTGAGAAGAAGCCCCAATGTTCCCTGCAGGCACTTTCAGTGTGGGTGCCTTCTCCACGTGGTTCCTGGTTTCCGTGCAGCGCTGAAGAGAATGTTAGCAAAGAGGTAACCGGGACAGTGAAAACAGTACTCAAAGACAGGGAGAGCAAGCTCTCTCTTGGCACTTTGGATGTGGGACATACAGCGAGATGTTTGCTGCTTTTGCGTTTGGCTGTTGGGAGATTTACAGCACAAAGATATCTAGTTGATTTGAAGCAGTTCCGAGAAAGTCTAAACATAATCGCCACTTCTCCCTCCTGGCACTTTCCATGTGGGAGATATAGCAGGATGTATATTGGTTTTGAGGACAACTCAATGGACAGTGTAGGGAGAAAAGTTCCTGGCTCCTTGAATGCCGTTCCTGGAGACACTGCGATCAATGTGGGAGATATGTCAAGATGTGTGTTGGTTTTGAGGACGGCTCTCTGGAGAGTCTTAGCAAAGAGGTCACAGGGATAATCAGAGCAATTCTCAGAGACACTGAGAACAAGCTCGACAATTCCCTCCTGGCACTTTCCCTGTAGGAGATACCGCAAGACGTTTCTGTAGATTGGGCACAGCGCTCTGCAGGGTGTTGGCAGAGACTTTCCCGGGACAGTGAAACCCTATGTCAGAGACACTGAGAAGAAGCCCCAATGTTCCCTCCAGGCACTTTCAGTGTGGGTGCCTTCTCCACGTGGTTCCTGGTTTCCCTGCAGCGCTGAAGAGAATGTTAGCAAAGAGGTAACCGGGACAGTGAAAACAGTACTCAAAGACAGGGAGAGCAAGCTCTCTCTTGGCACTTTGGATGTGGGACATACAGCGAGATGTTTGCTGCTTTTGCGTTTGGCTGTTGGGAGATTTACAGCACAAAGATATCTAGTTGATTTGAAGCAGTTCCGAGAAAGTCTAAACATAATCGCCACTTCTCCCTCCTGGCACTTTCCATGTGGGAGATATAGCAGGATGTATATTGGTTTTGAGGACAACTCAATGGACAGTGTAGGGAGAAAAGTTCCTGGCTCCTTGAATGCCGTTCCTGGAGACACTGCGATCAATGTGGGAGATATGTCAAGATGTGTGTTGGTTTTGAGGACGGCTCTCTGGAGAGTCTTAGCAAAGAGGTCACAGGGATAATCAGAGCAATTCTCAGAGACACTGAGAACAAGCTCGACAATTCCCTCCTGGCACTTTCCCTGTAGGAGATACCGCAAGACGTTTCTGTAGATTGGGCACAGCGCTCTGCAGGGTGTTGGCAGAGACTTTCCCGGGACAGTGAAACCCTATGTCAGAGACACTGAGAAGAAGCCCCAGTGTTCCCTCCAGGCACTTTCAGTGTGGGTGCCTTCTCCACGTGGTTCCTGGTTTCCCTGCAGCGCTGAAGAGAATGTTAGCAAAGAGGTAACCGGGACAGTGAAAACAGTACTCAAAGACAGGGAGAGCAAGCTCTCTCTTGGCACTTTGGATGTGGGACATACAGCGAGATGTTTGCTGCTTTTGCGTTTGGCTGTTGGGAGATTTACAGCACAAAGATATCTAGTTGATTTGAAGCAGTTCCGAGAAAGTCTAAACATAATCGCCACTTCTCCCTCCTGGCACTTTCCATGTGGGAGATATAGCAGGATGTATATTGGTTTTGAGGACAACTCAATGGACAGTGTAGGGAGAAAAGTTCCTGGCTCCTTGAATGCCGTTCCTGGAGACACTGCGATCAATGTGGGAGATATGTCAAGATGTGTGTTGGTTTTGAGGACGGCTCTCTGGAGAGTCTTAGCAAAGAGGTCACAGGGATAATCAGAGCAATTCTCAGAGACACTGAGAACAAGCTCGACAATTCCCTCCTGGCACTTTCCCTGTAGGAGATACCGCAAGACGTTTCTGTAGATTGGGCACAGCGCTCTGCAGGGTGTTGGCAGAGACTTTCCCGGGACAGTGAAACCCTATGTCAGAGACACTGAGAAGAAGCCCCAGTGTTCCCTCCAGGCACTTTCAGTGTGGGTGCCTTCTCCACGTGGTTCCTGGTTTCCCTGCAGCGCTGAAGAGAATGTTAGCAAAGAGGTAACCGGGACAGTGAAAACAGTACTCAAAGACAGGGAGAGCAAGCTCTCTCTTGGCACTTTGGATGTGGGACATACAGCGAGATGTTTGCTGCTTTTGCGTTTGGCTGTTGGGAGATTTACAGCACAAAGATATCTAGTTGATTTGAAGCAGTTCCGAGAAAGTCTAAACATAATCGCCGCTTCTCCCTCCTGGCACTTTCCATGTGGGAGATATAGCAGGATGTATATTGGTTTTGAGGACAACTCAATGGACAGTGTAGGGAGAAAAGTTCCTGGCTCCTTGAATGCCGTTCCTGGAGACACTGCGATCAATGTGGGAGATATGTCAAGATGTGTGTTGGTTTTGAGGACGGCTCTCTGGAGAGTCTTAGCAAAGAGGTCACAGGGATAATCAGAGCAATTCTCAGAGACACTGAGAACAAGCTCGACAATTCCCTCCTGGCACTTTCCCTGTAGGAGATACCGCAAGACGTTTCTGTAGATTGGGCACAGCGCTCTGCAGGGTGTTGGCAGAGACTTTCCCGGGACAGTGAAACCCTATGTCAGAGACACTGAGAAGAAGCCCCAGTGTTCCCTCCAGGCACTTTCAGTGTGGGTGCCTTCTCCACGTGGTTCCTGGTTTCCCTGCAGCGCTGAAGAGAATGTTAGCAAAGAGGTAACCGGGACAGTGAAAACAGTACTCAAAGACAGGGAGAGCAAGCTCTCTCTTGGCACTTTGGATGTGGGACATACAGCGAGATGTTTGCTGCTTTTGCGTTTGGCTGTTGGGAGATTTACAGCACAAAGATATCTAGTTGATTTGAAGCAGTTCCGAGAAAGTCTAAACATAATCGCCACTTCTCCCTCCTGGCACTTTCCATGTGGGAGATATAGCAGGATGTATATTGGTTTTGAGGACAACTCAATGGACAGTGTAGGGAGAAAAGGTCCTGGCTCCTTGAATGCCGTTCCTGGAGACACTGCGATCAATGTGGGAGATATGTCAAGATGTGTGTTTGTTTTGAGGACGGCTCTCTGGAGAGTCTTAGCAAAGAGGTCACAGGGATAATCAGAGCAGTTCTCAGAGACACTGAGAACAAGCTCGACAATTCCCTCCTGGCACTTTGCCTGTAGGAGATACCGCAAGACGTTTCTGTAGATTGGGCACAGCGCTCTGCAGGGTGTTGGCAGAGACTTTCCCGGGACAGTGAAACCCTATGTCAGAGACACTGAGAAGAAGCCCCAATGTTCCCTCCAGGCACTTTCAGTGTGGGTGCCTTCTCCACGTGGTTCCTGGTTTCCCTGCAGCGCTGAAGAGAATGTTAGCAAAGAGGTAACCGGGACAGTGAAAACAGTACTCAAAGACAGGGAGAGCAAGCTCTCTCTTGGCACTTTGGATGTGGGACATACAGCGAGATGTTTGCTGCTTTTGCGTTTGGCTGTTGGGAGATTTACAGCACAAAGATATCTAGTTGATTTGAAGCAGTTCCGAGAAAGTCTAAACATAATCGCCGCTTCTCCCTCCTGGCACTTTCCATGTGGGAGATATAGCAGGATGTATATTGGTTTTGAGGACAACTCAATGGACAGTGTAGGGAGAAAAGTTCCTGGCTCCTTGAATGCCGTTCCTGGAGACACTGCGATCAATGTGGGAGATATGTCAAGATGTGTGTTGGTTTTGAGGACGGCTCTCTGGAGAGTCTTAGCAAAGAGGTCACAGGGATAATCAGAGCAATTCTCAGAGACACTGAGAACAAGCTCGACAATTCCCTCCTGGCACTTTCCCTGTAGGAGATACCGCAAGACGTTTCTGTAGATTGGGCACAGCGCTCTGCAGGGTGTTGGCAGAGACTTTCCCGGGACAGTGAAACCCTATGTCAGAGACACTGAGAAGAAGCCCCAGTGTTCCCTCCAGGCACTTTCAGTGTGGGTGCCTTCTCCACGTGGTTCCTGGTTTCCCTGCAGCGCTGAAGAGAATGTTAGCAAAGAGGTAACCCGGACAGTGAAAACAGTACTCAAAGACAGGGAGAGCAAGCTCTCTCTTGGCACTTTGGATGTGGGACATACAGCGAGATGTTTGCTGCTTTTGCGTTTGGCTGTTGGGAGATTTACAGCACAAAGATATCTAGTTGATTTGAAGCAGTTCCGAGAAAGTCTAAACATAATCGCCACTTCTCCCTCCTGGCACTTTCCATGTGGGAGATATAGCAGGATGTATATTGGTTTTGAGGACAACTCAATGGACAGTGTAGGGAGAAAAGGTCCTGGCTCCTTGAATGCCGTTCCTGGAGACACTGCGATCAATGTGGGAGATATGTCAAGATGTGTGTTTGTTTTGAGGACGGCTCTCTGGAGAGTCTTAGCAAAGAGGTCACAGGGATAATCAGAGCAGTTCTCAGAGACACTGAGAACAAGCTCGACAATTCCCTCCTGGCACTTTGCCTGTAGGAGATACCGCAAGACGTTTCTGTAGATTGGGCACAGCGCTCTGCAGGGTGTTGGCAGAGACTTTCCCGGGACAGTGAAACCCTATGTCAGAGACACTGAGAAGAAGCCCCAATGTTCCCTCCAGGCACTTTCAGTGTGGGTGCCTTCTCCACGTGGTTCCTGGTTTCCCTGCAGCGCTGAAGAGAATGTTAGCAAAGAGGTAACCGGGACAGTGAAAACAGTACTCAAAGACAGGGAGAGCAAGCTCTCTCTTGGCACTTTGGATGTGGGACATACAGCGAGATGTTTGCTGCTTTTGCGTTTGGCTGTTGGGAGATTTACAGCACAAAGATATCTAGTTGATTTGAAGCAGTTCCGAGAAAGTCTAAACATAATCGCCGCTTCTCCCTCCTGGCACTTTCCATGTGGGAGATATAGCAGGATGTATATTGGTTTTGAGGACAACTCAATGGACAGTGTAGGGAGAAAAGTTCCTGGCTCCTTGAATGCCGTTCCTGGAGACACTGCGATCAATGTGGGAGATATGTCAAGATGTGTGTTGGTTTTGAGGACGGCTCTCTGGAGAGTCTTAGCAAAGAGGTCACAGGGATAATCAGAGCAATTCTCAGAGACACTGAGAACAAGCTCGACAATTCCCTCCTGGCACTTTCCCTGTAGGAGATACCGCAAGACGTTTCTGTAGATTGGGCACAGCGCTCTGCAGGGTGTTGGCAGAGACTTTCCCGGGACAGTGAAACCCTATGTCAGAGACACTGAGAAGAAGCCCCAGTGTTCCCTCCAGGCACTTTCAGTGTGGGTGCCTTCTCCACGTGGTTCCTGGTTTCCCTGCAGCGCTGAAGAGAATGTTAGCAAAGAGGTAACCGGGACAGTGAAAACAGTACTCAAAGACAGGGAGAGCAAGCTCTCTCTTGGCACTTTGGATGTGGGACATACAGCGAGATGTTTGCTGCTTTTGCGTTTGGCTGTTGGGAGATTTACAGCACAAAGATATCTAGTTGATTTGAAGCAGTTCCGAGAAAGTCTAAACATAATCGCCACTTCTCCCTCCTGGCACTTTCCATGTGGGAGATATAGCAGGATGTATATTGGTTTTGAGGACAACTCAATGGACAGTGTAGGGAGAAAAGTTCCTGGCTCCTTGAATGCCGTTCCTGGAGACACTGCGATCAATGTGGGAGATATGTCAAGATGTGTGTTTGTTTTGAGGACGGCTCTGTGGAGAGTCTTAGCAAAGAGGTCACAGGGATAATCAGAGCAATTCTCAGAGACACTGAGAACAAGCTCGACAATTCCCTCCTGGCACTTTCCCTGTAGGAGATACCGCAAGATGTTTCTGTAGATTGGGCACAGCGCTCTGCAGGGTGTTGGCAGAGACTTTCCCGGGACAGTGAAACCCTATGTCAGAGACACTGAGAAGAAGCCCCAATGTTCCCTCCAGGCACTTTCAGTGTGGGTGCCTTCTCCACGTGGTTCCTGGTTTCCCTGCAGCGCTGAAGAGAATGTTAGCAAAGAGGTAACCGGGACAGTGAAAACAGTACTCAAAGACAGGGAGAGCAAGCTCTCTCTTGGCACTTTGGATGTGGGACATACAGCGAGATGTTTGCTGCTTTTGCGTTTGGCTGTTGGGAGATTTACAGCACAAAGATATCTAGTTGATTTGAAGCAGTTCCGAGAAAGTCTAAACATAATTGCCACTTCTCCCTCCTGGCACTTTCCATGTGGGAGATATAGCAGGATGTATATTGGTTTTGAGGACAACTCAATGGACAGTGTAGGGAGAAAAGTTCCTGGCTCCTTGAATGCCGTTCCTGGAGACACTGCGATCAATGTGGGAGATATGTCAAGATGTGTGTTGGTTTTGAGGACGGCTCTCTGGAGAGTCTTAGCAAAGAGGTCACAGGGATAATCAGAGCAATTCTCAGAGACACTGAGAACAAGCTCGACAATTCCCTCCTGGCACTTTCCCTGTAGGAGATACCGCAAGACGTTTCTGTAGATTGGGCACAGCGCTCTGCAGGGTGTTGGCAGAGACTTTCCCGGGACAGTGAAACCCTATGTCAGAGACACTGAGAAGAAGCCCCAATGTTCCCTCCAGGCACTTTCAGTGTGGGTGCCTTCTCCACGTGGTTCCTGGTTTCCCTGCAGCGCTGAAGAGAATGTTAGCAAAGAGGTAACCGGGACAGTGAAAACAGTACTCAAAGACAGGGAGAGCAAGCTCTCTCTTGGCACTTTGGATGTGGGACATACAGCGAGATGTTTGCTGCTTTTGCGTTTGGCTGTTGGGAGATTTACAGCACAAAGATATCTAGTTGATTTGAAGCAGTTCCGAGAAAGTCTAAACATAATCCCCACTTCTCCCTCCTGGCACTTTCCATGTGGGAGATATAGCAGGATGTATATTGGTTTTGAGGACAACTCAATGGACAGTGTAGGGAGAAAAGATCCTGGCTCCTTGAATGCCGTTCCTGGAGACACTGCGATCAATGTGGGAGATATGTCAAGATGTGTGTTGGTTTTGAGGACGGCTCTCTGGAGAGTCTTAGCAAAGAGGTCACAGGGATAATCAGAGCAATTCTCAGAGACACTGAGAACAAGCTCGACAATTCCCTCCTGGCACTTTCCCTGTAGGAGATACCGCAAGACGTTTCTGTAGATTGGGCACAGCGCTCTGCAGGGTGTTGGCAGAGACTTTCCCGGGACAGTGAAACCCTATGTCAGAGACACTGAGAAGAAGCCCCAATGTTCCCTCCAGGCACTTTCAGTGTGGGTGCCTTCTCCACGTGGTTCCTGGTTTCCCTGCAGCGCTGAAGAGAATGTTAGCAAAGAGGTAACCGGGACAGTGAAAACAGTACTCAAAGACAGGGAGAGCAAGCTCTCTCTTGGCACTTTGGATGTGGGACATACAGCGAGATGTTTGCTGCTTTTGCGTTTGGCTGTTGGGAGATTTACAGCACAAAGATATCTAGTTGATTTGAAGCAGTTCCGAGAAAGTCTAAACATAATCGCCACTTCTCCCTCCTGGCACTTTCCATGTGGGAGATATAGCAGGATGTATATTGGTTTTGAGGACAACTCAATGGACAGTGTAGGGAGAAAAGCTCCTGGCTCCTTGAATGCCGTTCCTGGAGACACTGCGATCAATGTGGGAGATATGTCAAGATGTGTGTTGGTTTTGAGGACGGCTCTCTGGAGAGTCTTAGCAAAGAGGTCACAGGGATAATCAGAGCAATTCTCAGAGACACTGAGAACAAGCTCGACAATTCCCTCCTGGCACTTTCCCTGTAGGAGATACCGCAAGACGTTTCTGTAGATTGGGCACAGCGCTCTGCAGGGTGTCGGCAGAGACTTTCCCGGGACAGTGAAACCCTATGTCAGAGACACTGAGAAGAAGCCCCAATGTTCCCTCCAGGCACTTTCAGTGTGGGTGCCTTCTCCACGTGGTTCCTGGTTTCCCTGCAGCGCTGAAGAGAATGTTAGCAAAGAGGTAACCGGGACAGTGAAAACAGTACTCAAAGACAGGGAGAGCAAGCTCTCTCTTGGCACTTTGGATGTGGGACATACAGCGAGATGTTTGCTGCTTTTGCGTTTGGCTGTTGGGAGATTTACAGCACAAAGATATCTAGTTGATTTGAAGCAGTTCCGAGAAAGTCTAAACATAATCGCCACTTCTCCCTCCTGGCACTTTCCATGTGGGAGATATAGCAGGATGTATATTGGTTTTGAGGACAACTCAATGGACAGTGTAGGGAGAAAAGTTCCTGGCTCCTTGAATGCCGTTCCTGGAGACACTGCGATCAATGTGGGAGATATGTCAAGATGTGTGTTGGTTTTGAGGACGGCTCTCTGGAGAGTCTTAGCAAAGAGGTCACAGGGATAATCAGAGCAATTCTCAGAGACACTGAGAACAAGCTCGACAATTCCCTCCTGGCACTTTCCCTGTAGGAGATACCGCAAGACGTTTCTGTAGATTGGGCACAGCGCTCTGCAGGGTGTTGGCAGAGACTTTCCCGGGACAGTGAAACCCTATGTCAGAGACACTGAGAAGAAGCCCCAATGTTCCCTCCAGGCACTTTCAGTGTGGGTGCCTTCTCCACGTGGTTCCTGGTTTCCCTGCAGCGCTGAAGAGAATGTTAGCAAAGAGGTAACCGGGACAGTGAAAACAGTACTCAAAGACAGGGAGAGCAAGCTCTCTCTTGGCACTTTGGATGTGGGACATACAGCGAGATGTTTGCTGCTTTTGCGTTTGGCTGTTGGGAGATTTACAGCACAAAGATATCTAGTTGATTTGAAGCAGTTCCGAGAAAGTCTAAACATAATCCCCACTTCTCCCTCCTGGCACTTTCCATGTGGGAGATATAGCAGGATGTATATTGGTTTTGAGGACAACTCAATGGACAGTGTAGGGAGAAAAGATCCTGGCTCCTTGAATGCCGTTCCTGGAGACACTGCGATCAATGTGGGAGATATGTCAAGATGTGTGTTGGTTTTGAGGACGGCTCTCTGGAGAGTCTTAGCAAAGAGGTCACAGGGATAATCAGAGCAATTCTCAGAGACACTGAGAACAAGCTCGACAATTCCCTCCTGGCACTTTCCCTGTAGGAGATACCGCAAGACGTTTCTGTAGATTGGGCACAGCGCTCTGCAGGGTGTTGGCAGAGACTTTCCCGGGACAGTGAAACCCTATGTCAGAGACACTGAGAAGAAGCCCCAATGTTCCCTCCAGGCACTTTCAGTGTGGGTGCCTTCTCCACGTGGTTCCTGGTTTCCCTGCAGCGCTGAAGAGAATGTTAGCAAAGAGGTAACCGGGACAGTGAAAACAGTACTCAAAGACAGGGAGAGCAAGCTCTCTCTTGGCACTTTGGATGTGGGACATACAGCGAGATGTTTGCTGCTTTTGCGTTTGGCTGTTGGGAGATTTACAGCACAAAGATATCTAGTTGATTTGAAGCAGTTCCGAGAAAGTCTAAACATAATCGCCACTTCTCCCTCCTGGCACTTTCCATGTGGGAGATATAGCAGGATGTATATTGGTTTTGAGGACAACTCAATGGACAGTGTAGGGAGAAAAGCTCCTGGCTCCTTGAATGCCGTTCCTGGAGACACTGCGATCAATGTGGGAGATATGTCAAGATGTGTGTTGGTTTTGAGGACGGCTCTCTGGAGAGTCTTAGCAAAGAGGTCACAGGGATAATCAGAGCAATTCTCAGAGACACTGAGAACAAGCTCGACAATTCCCTCCTGGCACTTTCCCTGTAGGAGATACCGCAAGACGTTTCTGTAGATTGGGCACAGCGCTCTGCAGGGTGTCGGCAGAGACTTTCCCGGGACAGTGAAACCCTATGTCAGAGACACTGAGAAGAAGCCCCAATGTTCCCTCCAGGCACTTTCAGTGTGGGTGCCTTCTCCACGTGGTTCCTGGTTTCCCTGCAGCGCTGAAGAGAATGTTAGCAAAGAGGTAACCGGGACAGTGAAAACAGTACTCAAAGACAGGGAGAGCAAGCTCTCTCTTGGCACTTTGGATGTGGGACATACAGCGAGATGTTTGCTGCTTTTGCGTTTGGCTGTTGGGAGATTTACAGCACAAAGATATCTAGTTGATTTGAAGCAGTTCCGAGAAAGTCTAAACATAATCGCCACTTCTCCCTCCTGGCACTTTCCATGTGGGAGATATAGCAGGATGTATATTGGTTTTGAGGACAACTCAATGGACAGTGTAGGGAGAAAAGTTCCTGGCTCCTTGAATGCCGTTCCTGGAGACACTGCGATCAATGTGGGAGATATGTCAAGATGTGTGTTGGTTTTGAGGACGGCTCTCTGGAGAGTCTTAGCAAAGAGGTCACAGGGATAATCAGAGCAATTCTCAGAGACACTGAGAACAAGCTCGACAATTCCCTCCTGGCACTTTCCCTGTAGGAGATACCGCAAGACGTTTCTGTAGATTGGGCACAGCGCTCTGCAGGGTGTTGGCAGAGACTTTCCCGGGACAGTGAAACCCTATGTCAGAGACACTGAGAAGAAGCCCCAGTGTTCCCTCCAGGCACTTTCAGTGTGGGTGCCTTCTCCACGTGGTTCCTGGTTTCCCTGCAGCGCTGAAGAGAATGTTAGCAAAGAGGTAACCGGGACAGTGAAAACAGTACTCAAAGACAGGGAGAGCAAGCTCTCTCTTGGCACTTTGGATGTGGGACATACAGCGAGATGTTTGCTGCTTTTGCGTTTGGCTGTTGGGAGATTTACAGCACAAAGATATCTAGTTGATTTGAAGCAGTTCCGAGAAAGTCTAAACATAATCGCCACTTCTCCCTCCTGGCACTTTCCATGTGGGAGATATAGCAGGATGTATATTGGTTTTGAGGACAACTCAATGGACAGTGTAGGGAGAAAAGTTCCTGGCTCCTTGAATGCCGTTCCTGGAGACACTGCGATCAATGTGGGAGATATGTCAAGATGTGTGTTTGTTTTGAGGACGGCTCTCTGGAGAGTCTTAGCAAAGAGGTCACAGGGATAATCAGAGCAGTTCTCAGAGACACTGAGAACAAGCTCGACAATTCCCTCCTGGCACTTTCCCTGTAGGAGATACCGCAAGACGTTTCTGTAGATTGGGCACAGCGCTCTGCAGGATGTTGGCAGAGACTTTCCCGGGACAGTGAAACCCTATGTCAGAGACACTGAGAAGAAGCCCCAATGTTCCCTCCAGGCACTTTCAGTGTGGGTGCCTTCTCCACGTGGTTCCTGGTTTCCCTGCAGCGCTGAAGAGAATGTTAGCAAAGAGGTAACCGGGACAGTGAAAACAGTACTCAAAGACAGGGAGAGCAAGCTCTCTCTTGGCACTTTGGATGTGGGACATACAGCGAGATGTTTGCTGCTTTTGCGTTTGGCTGTTGGGAGATTTACAGCACAAAGATATCTAGTTGATTTGAAGCAGTTCCGAGAAAGTCTAAACATAATCGCCACTTCTCCCTCCTGGCACTTTCCATGTGGGAGATATAGCAGGATGTATATTGGTTTTGAGGACAACTCAATGGACAGTGTAGGGAGAAAAGTTCCTGGCTCCTTGAATGCCGTTCCTGGAGACACTGCGATCAATGTGGGAGATATGTCAAGATGTGTGTTGGTTTTGAGGACGGCTCTCTGGAGAGTCTTAGCAAAGAGGTCACAGGGATAATCAGAACAATTCTCAGAGACACTGAGAACAAGCTCGACAATTCCCTCCTGGCACTTTCCCTGTAGGAGATACCGCAAGACGTTTCTGTAGATTGGGCACAGCGCTCTGCAGGGTGTTGGCAGAGACTTTCCCGGGACAGTGAAACCCTATGTCAGAGACACTGAGAAGAAGCCCCAGTGTTCCCTCCAGGCACTTTCAGTGTGGGTGCCTTCTCCACGTGGTTCCTGGTTTCCCTGCAGCGCTGAAGAGAATGTTAGCAAAGAGGTAACCGGGACAGTGAAAACAGTACTCAAAGACAGGGAGAGCAAGCTCTCTCTTGGCACTTTGGATGTGGGACATACAGCGAGATGTTTGCTGCTTTTGCGTTTGGCTGTTGGGAGATTTACAGCACAAAGATATCTAGTTGATTTGAAGCAGTTCCGAGAAAGTCTAAACATAATCGCCACTTCTCCCTCCTGGCACTTTCCATGTGGGAGATATAGCAGGATGTATATTGGTTTTGAGGACAACTCAATGGACAGTGTAGGGAGAAAAGGTCCTGGCTCCTTGAATGCCGTTCCTGGAGACACTGCGATCAATGTGGGAGATATGTCAAGATGTGTGTTTGTTTTGAGGACGGCTCTCTGGAGAGTCTTAGCAAAGAGGTCACAGGGATAATCAGAGCAGTTCTCAGAGACACTGAGAACAAGCTCGACAATTCCCTCCTGGCACTTTCCCTGTAGGAGATACCGCAAGACGTTTCTGTAGATTGGGCACAGCGCTCTGCAGGGTGTTGGCAGAGACTTTCCCGGGACAGTGAAACCCTATGTCAGAGACACTGAGAAGAAGCCCCAATGTTCCCTCCAGGCACTTTCAGTGTGGGTGCCTTCTCCACGTGGTTCCTGGTTTCCCTGCAGCGCTGAAGAGAATGTTAGCAAAGAGGTAACCGGGACAGTGAAAACAGTACTCAAAGACAGGGAGAGCAAGCTCTCTCTTGGCACTTTGGATGTGGGACATACAGCGAGATGTTTGCTGCTTTTGCGTTTGGCTGTTGGGAGATTTACAGCACAAAGATATCTAGTTGATTTGAAGCAGTTCCGAGAAAGTCTAAACATAATCGCCACTTCTCCCTCCTGGCACTTTCCATGTGGGAGATATAGCAGGATGTATATTGGTTTTGAGGACAACTCAATGGACAGTGTAGGGAGAAAAGCTCCTGGCTCCTTGAATGCCGTTCCTGGAGACACTGCGATCAATGTGGGAGATATGTCAAGATGTGTGTTGGTTTTGAGGACGGCTCTCTGGAGAGTCTTAGCAAAGAGGTCACAGGGATAATCAGAGCAATTCTCAGAGACACTGAGAACAAGCTCGACAATTCCCTCCTGGCACTTTCCCTGTAGGAGATACCGCAAGACGTTTCTGTAGATTGGGCACAGCGCTCTGCAGGGTGTCGGCAGAGACTTTCCCGGGACAGTGAAACCCTATGTCAGAGACACTGAGAAGAAGCCCCAATGTTCCCTCCAGGCACTTTCAGTGTGGGTGCCTTCTCCACGTGGTTCCTGGTTTCCCTGCAGCGCTGAAGAGAATGTTAGCAAAGAGGTAACCGGGACAGTGAAAACAGTACTCAAAGACAGGGAGAGCAAGCTCTCTCTTGGCACTTTGGATGTGGGACATACAGCGAGATGTTTGCTGCTTTTGCGTTTGGCTGTTGGGAGATTTACAGCACAAAGATATCTAGTTGATTTGAAGCAGTTCCGAGAAAGTCTAAACATAATCGCCACTTCTCCCTCCTGGCACTTTCCATGTGGGAGATATAGCAGGATGTATATTGGTTTTGAGGACAACTCAATGGACAGTGTAGGGAGAAAAGTTCCTGGCTCCTTGAATGCCGTTCCTGGAGACACTGCGATCAATGTGGGAGATATGTCAAGATGTGTGTTGGTTTTGAGGACGGCTCTCTGGAGAGTCTTAGCAAAGAGGTCACAGGGATAATCAGAGCAATTCTCAGAGACACTGAGAACAAGCTCGACAATTCCCTCCTGGCACTTTCCCTGTAGGAGATACCGCAAGACGTTTCTGTAGATTGGGCACAGCGCTCTGCAGGGTGTTGGCAGAGACTTTCCCGGGACAGTGAAACCCTATGTCAGAGACACTGAGAAGAAGCCCCAGTGTTCCCTCCAGGCACTTTCAGTGTGGGTGCCTTCTCCACGTGGTTCCTGGTTTCCCTGCAGCGCTGAAGAGAATGTTAGCAAAGAGGTAACCGGGACAGTGAAAACAGTACTCAAAGACAGGGAGAGCAAGCTCTCTCTTGGCACTTTGGATGTGGGACATACAGCGAGATGTTTGCTGCTTTTGCGTTTGGCTGTTGGGAGATTTACAGCACAAAGATATCTAGTTGATTTGAAGCAATTCCGAGAAAGTCTAAACATAATCGCCACTTCTCCCTCCTGGCACTTTCCATGTGGGAGATATAGCAGGATGTATATTGGTTTTGAGGACAACTCAATGGACAGTGTAGGGAGAAAAGTTCCTGGCTCCTTGAATGCCGTTCCTGGAGACACTGCGATCAATGTGGGAGATATGTCAAGATGTGTGTTTGTTTTGAGGACGGCTCTCTGGAGAGTCTTAGCAAAGAGGTCACAGGGATAATCAGAGCAGTTCTCAGAGACACTGAGAACAAGCTCGACAATTCCCTCCTGGCACTTTCCCTGTAGGAGATACCGCAAGACGTTTCTGTAGATTGGGCACAGCGCTCTGCAGGATGTTGGCAGAGACTTTCCCGGGACAGTGAAACCCTATGTCAGAGACACTGAGAAGAAGCCCCAATGTTCCCTCCAGGCACTTTCAGTGTGGGTGCCTTCTCCACGTGGTTCCTGGTTTCCCTGCAGCGCTGAAGAGAATGTTAGCAAAGAGGTAACCGGGACAGTGAAAACAGTACTCAAAGACAGGGAGAGCAAGCTCTCTCTTGGCACTTTGGATGTGGGACATACAGCGAGATGTTTGCTGCTTTTGCGTTTGGCTGTTGGGAGATTTACAGCACAAAGATATCTAGTTGATTTGAAGCAGTTCCGAGAAAGTCTAAACATAATCGCCACTTCTCCCTCCTGGCACTTTCCATGTGGGAGATATAGCAGGATGTATATTGGTTTTGAGGACAACTCAATGGACAGTGTAGGGAGAAAAGTTCCTGGCTCCTTGAATGCCGTTCCTGGAGACACTGCGATCAATGTGGGAGATATGTCAAGATGTGTGTTGGTTTTGAGGACGGCTCTCTGGAGAGTCTTAGCAAAGAGGTCACAGGGATAATCAGAACAATTCTCAGAGACACTGAGAACAAGCTCGACAATTCCCTCCTGGCACTTTCCCTGTAGGAGATACCGCAAGACGTTTCTGTAGATTGGGCACAGCGCTCTGCAGGGTGTTGGCAGAGACTTTCCCGGGACAGTGAAACCCTATGTCAGAGACACTGAGAAGAAGCCCCAGTGTTCCCTCCAGGCACTTTCAGTGTGGGTGCCTTCTCCACGTGGTTCCTGGTTTCCCTGCAGCGCTGAAGAGAATGTTAGCAAAGAGGTAACCGGGACAGTGAAAACAGTACTCAAAGACAGGGAGAGCAAGCTCTCTCTTGGCACTTTGGATGTGGGACATACAGCGAGATGTTTGCTGCTTTTGCGTTTGGCTGTTGGGAGATTTACAGCACAAAGATATCTAGTTGATTTGAAGCAGTTCCGAGAAAGTCTAAACATAATCGCCACTTCTCCCTCCTGGCACTTTCCATGTGGGAGATATAGCAGGATGTATATTGGTTTTGAGGACAACTCAATGGACAGTGTAGGGAGAAAAGGTCCTGGCTCCTTGAATGCCGTTCCTGGAGACACTGCGATCAATGTGGGAGATATGTCAAGATGTGTGTTTGTTTTGAGGACGGCTCTCTGGAGAGTCTTAGCAAAGAGGTCACAGGGATAATCAGAGCAGTTCTCAGAGACACTGAGAACAAGCTCGACAATTCCCTCCTGGCACTTTCCCTGTAGGAGATACCGCAAGACGTTTCTGTAGATTGGGCACAGCGCTCTGCAGGGTGTTGGCAGAGACTTTCCCGGGACAGTGAAACCCTATGTCAGAGACACTGAGAAGAAGCCCCAATGTTCCCTCCAGGCACTTTCAGTGTGGGTGCCTTCTCCACGTGGTTCCTGGTTTCCCTGCAGCGCTGAAGAGAATGTTAGCAAAGAGGTAACCGGGACAGTGAAAACAGTACTCAAAGACAGGGAGAGCAAGCTCTCTCTTGGCACTTTGGATGTGGGACATACAGCGAGATGTTTGCTGCTTTTGCGTTTGGCTGTTGGGAGATTTACAGCACAAAGATATCTAGTTGATTTGAAGCAGTTCCGAGAAAGTCTAAACATAATCGCCACTTCTCCCTCCTGGCACTTTCCATGTGGGAGATATAGCAGGATGTATATTGGTTTTGAGGACAACTCAATGGACAGTGTAGGGAGAAAAGTTCCTGGCTCCTTGAATGCCGTTCCTGGAGACACTGCGATCAATGTGGGAGATATGTCAAGATGTGTGTTGGTTTTGAGGACGGCTCTCTGGAGAGTCTTAGCAAAGAGGTCACAGGGATAATCAGAGCAATTCTCAGAGACACTGAGAACAAGCTCGACAATTCCCTCCTGGCACTTTCCCTGTAGGAGATACCGCAAGACGTTTCTGTAGATTGGGCACAGCGCTCTGCAGGGTGTTGGCAGAGACTTTCCCGGGACAGTGAAACCCTATGTCAGAGACACTGAGAAGAAGCCCCAGTGTTCCCTCCAGGCACTTTCAGTGTGGGTGCCTTCTCCACGTGGTTCCTGGTTTCCCTGCAGCGCTGAAGAGAATGTTAGCAAAGAGGTAACCGGGACAGTGAAAACAGTACTCAAAGAGAGGGAGAGCAAGCTCTCTCTTGGCACTTTGGATGTGGGACATACAGCGAGATGTTTGCTGCTTTTGCGTTTGGCTGTTGGGAGATTTACAGCACAAAGATATCTAGTTGATTTGAAGCAGTTCCGAGAAAGTCTAAACATAATCGCCACTTCTCCCTCCTGGCACTTTCCATGTGGGAGATATAGCAGGATGTATATTGGTTTTGAGGACAACTCAATGGACAGTGTAGGGAGAAAAGTTCCTGGCTCCTTGAATGCCGTTCCTGGAGACACTGCGATCAATGTGGGAGATATGTCAAGATGTGTGTTGGTTTTGAGGACGGCTCTCTGGAGAGTCTTAGCAAAGAGGTCACAGGGATAATCAGAACAATTCTCAGAGACACTGAGAACAAGCTCGACAATTCCCTCCTGGCACTTTCCCTGTAGGAGATACCGCAAGACGTTTCTGTAGATTGGGCACAGCGCTCTGCAGGGTGTTGGCAGAGACTTTCCCGGGACAGTGAAACCCTATGTCAGAGACACTGAGAAGAAGCCCCAGTGTTCCCTCCAGGCACTTTCAGTGTGGGTGCCTTCTCCACGTGGTTCCTGGTTTCCCTGCAGCGCTGAAGAGAATGTTAGCAAAGAGGTAACCGGGACAGTGAAAACAGTACTCAAAGACAGGGAGAGCAAGCTCTCTCTTGGCACTTTGGATGTGGGACATACAGCGAGATGTTTGCTGCTTTTGCGTTTGGCTGTTGGGAGATTTACAGCACAAAGATATCTAGTTGATTTGAAGCAGTTCCGAGAAAGTCTAAACATAATCGCCACTTCTCCCTCCTGGCACTTTCCATGTGGGAGATATAGCAGGATGTATATTGGTTTTGAGGACAACTCAATGGACAGTGTAGGGAGAAAAGGTCCTGGCTCCTTGAATGCCGTTCCTGGAGACACTGCGATCAATGTGGGAGATATGTCAAGATGTGTGTTTGTTTTGAGGACGGCTCTCTGGAGAGTCTTAGCAAAGAGGTCACAGGGATAATCAGAGCAGTTCTCAGAGACACTGAGAACAAGCTCGACAATTCCCTCCTGGCACTTTCCCTGTAGGAGATACCGCAAGACGTTTCTGTAGATTGGGCACAGCGCTCTGCAGGGTGTTGGCAGAGACTTTCCCGGGACAGTGAAACCCTATGTCAGAGACACTGAGAAGAAGCCCCAATGTTCCCTCCAGGCACTTTCAGTGTGGGTGCCTTCTCCACGTGGTTCCTGGTTTCCCTGCAGCGCTGAAGAGAATGTTAGCAAAGAGGTAACCGGGACAGTGAAAACAGTACTCAAAGACAGGGAGAGCAAGCTCTCTCTTGGCACTTTGGATGTGGGACATACAGCGAGATGTTTGCTGCTTTTGCGTTTGGCTGTTGGGAGATTTACAGCACAAAGATATCTAGTTGATTTGAAGCAGTTCCGAGAAAGTCTAAACATAATCGCCACTTCTCCCTCCTGGCACTTTCCATGTGGGAGATATAGCAGGATGTATATTGGTTTTGAGGACAACTCAATGGACAGTGTAGGGAGAAAAGTTCCTGGCTCCTTGAATGCCGTTCCTGGAGACACTGCGATCAATGTGGGAGATATGTCAAGATGTGTGTTGGTTTTGAGGACGGCTCTCTGGAGAGTCTTAGCAAAGAGGTCACAGGGATAATCAGAGCAATTCTCAGAGACACTGAGAACAAGCTCGACAATTCCCTCCTGGCACTTTCCCTGTAGGAGATACCGCAAGACGTTTCTGTAGATTGGGCACAGCGCTCTGCAGGGTGTTGGCAGAGACTTTCCCGGGACAGTGAAACCCTATGTCAGAGACACTGAGAAGAAGCCCCAGTGTTCCCTCCAGGCACTTTCAGTGTGGGTGCCTTCTCCACGTGGTTCCTGGTTTCCCTGCAGCGCTGAAGAGAATGTTAGCAAAGAGGTAACCGGGACAGTGAAAACAGTACTCAAAGAGAGGGAGAGCAAGCTCTCTCTTGGCACTTTGGATGTGGGACATACAGCGAGATGTTTGCTGCTTTTGCGTTTGGCTGTTGGGAGATTTACAGCACAAAGATATCTAGTTGATTTGAAGCAGTTCCGAGAAAGTCTAAACATAATCGCCACTTCTCCCTCCTGGCACTTTCCATGTGGGAGATATAGCAGGATGTATATTGGTTTTGAGGACAACTCAATGGACAGTGTAGGGAGAAAAGTTCCTGGCTCCTTGAATGCCGTTCCTGGAGACACTGCGATCAATGTGGGAGATATGTCAAGATGTGTGTTTGTTTTGAGGACGGCTCTCTGGAGAGTCTTAGCAAAGAGGTCACAGGGATAATCAGAGCAGTTCTCAGAGACACTGAGAACAAGCTCGACAATTCCCTCCTGGCACTTTCCCTGTAGGAGATACCGCAAGACGTTTCTGTAGATTGGGCACAGCGCTCTGCAGGGTGTTGGCAGAGACTTTCCCGGGACAGTGAAACCCTATGTCAGAGACACTGAGAAGAAGCCCCAATGTTCCCTCCAGGCACTTTCAGTGTGGGTGCCTTCTCCACGTGGTTCCTGGTTTCCCTGCAGCGCTGAAGAGAATGTTAGCAAAGAGGTAACCGGGACAGTGAAAACAGTACTCAAAGACAGGGAGAGCAAGCTCTCTCTTGGCACTTTGGATGTGGGACATACAGCGAGATGTTTGCTGCTTTTGCGTTTGGCTGTTGGGAGATTTACAGCACAAAGATATCTAGTTGATTTGAAGCAGTTCCGAGAAAGTCTAAACATAATCGCCACTTCTCCCTCCTGGCACTTTCCATGTGGGAGATATAGCAGGATGTATATTGGTTTTGAGGACAACTCAATGGACAGTGTAGGGAGAAAAGTTCCTGGCTCCTTGAATGCCGTTCCTGGAGACACTGCGATCAATGTGGGAGATATGTCAAGATGTGTGTTTGTTTTGAGGACGGCTCTCTGGAGAGTCTTAGCAAAGAGGTCACAGGGATAATCAGAGCAATTCTCAGAGACACTGAGAACAAGCTCGACAATTCCCTCCTGGCACTTTCCCTGTAGGAGATACCGCAAGACGTTTCTGTAGATTGGGCACAGCGCTCTGCAGGGTGTTGGCAGAGACTTTCCCGGGACAGTGAAACCCTGTGTCAGAGACACTGAGAAGAAGCCCCAATGTTCCCTCCAGGCACTTTCAGTGTGGGTGCCTTCTCCACGTGGTTCCTGGTTTCCCTGCAGCGCTGAAGAGAATGTTAGCAAAGAGGTAACCGGGACAGTGAAAACAGTACTCAAAGAGAGGGAGAGCAAGCTCTCTCTTGGCACTTTGGATGTGGGACATACAGCGAGATGTTTGCTGCTTTTGCGTTTGGCTGTTGGGAGATTTACAGCACAAAGATATCTAGTTGATTTGAAGCAGTTCCGAGAAAGTCTAAACATAATCGCCACTTCTCCCTCCTGGCACTTTCCATGTGGGAGATATAGCAGGATGTATATTGGTTTTGAGGACAACTCAATGGACAGTGTAGGGAGAAAAGGTCCTGGCTCCTTGAATGCCGTTCCTGGAGACACTGCGATCAATGTGGGAGATATGTCAAGATGTGTGTTTGTTTTGAGGACGGCTCTCTGGAGAGTCTTAGCAAAGAGGTCACAGGGATAATCAGAGCAGTTCTCAGAGACACTGAGAACAAGCTCGACAATTCCCTCCTGGCACTTTGCCTGTAGGAGATACCGCAAGACGTTTCTGTAGATTGGGCACAGCGCTCTGCAGGGTGTTGGCAGAGACTTTCCCGGGACAGTGAAACCCTATGTCAGAGACACTGAGAAGAAGCCCCAATGTTCCCTCCAGGCACTTTCAGTGTGGGTGCCTTCTCCACGTGGTTCCTGGTTTCCCTGCAGCGCTGAAGAGAATGTTAGCAAAGAGGTAACCGGGACAGTGAAAACAGTACTCAAAGACAGGGAGAGCAAGCTCTCTCTTGGCACTTTGGATGTGGGACATACAGCGAGATGTTTGCTGCTTTTGCGTTTGGCTGTTGGGAGATTTACAGCACAAAGATATCTAGTTGATTTGAAGCAGTTCCGAGAAAGTCTAAACATAATCGCCACTTCTCCCTCCTGGCACTTTCCATGTGGGAGATATAGCAGGATGTATATTGGTTTTGAGGACAACTCAATGGACAGTGTAGGGAGAAAAGATCCTGGCTCCTTGAATGCCGTTCCTGGAGACACTGCGATCAATGTGGGAGATATGTCAAGATGTGTGTTGGTTTTGAGGACGGCTCTCTGGAGAGTCTTAGCAAAGAGGTCACAGGGATAATCAGAGCAATTCTCAGAGACACTGAGAACAAGCTCGACAATTCCCTCCTGGCACTTTCCCTGTAGGAGATACCGCAAGACGTTTCTGTAGATTGGGCACAGCGCTCTGCAGGGTGTTGGCAGAGACTTTCCCGGGACAGTGAAACCCTATGTCAGAGACACTGAGAAGAAGCCCCAATGTTCCCTCCAGGCACTTTCAGTGTGGGTGCCTTCTCCACGTGGTTCCTGGTTTCCCTGCAGCGCTGAAGAGAATGTTAGCAAAGAGGTAACCGGGACAGTGAAAACAGTACTCAAAGACAGGGAGAGCAAGCTCTCTCTTGGCACTTTGGATGTGGGACATACAGCGAGATGTTTGCTGCTTTTGCGTTTGGCTGTTGGGAGATTTACAGCACAAAGATATCTAGTTGATTTGAAGCAGTTCCGAGAAAGTCTAAACATAATCGCCACTTCTCCCTCCTGGCACTTTCCATGTGGGAGATATAGCAGGATGTATATTGGTTTTGAGGACAACTCAATGGACAGTGTAGGGAGAAAAGCTCCTGGCTCCTTGAATGCCGTTCCTGGAGACACTGCGATCAATGTGGGAGATATGTCAAGATGTGTGTTGGTTTTGAGGACGGCTCTCTGGAGAGTCTTAGCAAAGAGGTCACAGGGATAATCAGAGCAATTCTCAGAGACACTGAGAACAAGCTCGACAATTCCCTCCTGGCACTTTCCCTGTAGGAGATACCGCAAGACGTTTCTGTAGATTGGGCACAGCGCTCTGCAGGGTGTCGGCAGAGACTTTCCCGGGACAGTGAAACCCTATGTCAGAGACACTGAGAAGAAGCCCCAATGTTCCCTCCAGGCACTTTCAGTGTGGGTGCCTTCTCCACGTGGTTCCTGGTTTCCCTGCAGCGCTGAAGAGAATGTTAGCAAAGAGGTAACCGGGACAGTGAAAACAGTACTCAAAGACAGGGAGAGCAAGCTCTCTCTTGGCACTTTGGATGTGGGACATACAGCGAGATGTTTGCTGCTTTTGCGTTTGGCTGTTGGGAGATTTACAGCACAAAGATATCTAGTTGATTTGAAGCAGTTCCGAGAAAGTCTAAACATAATCGCCACTTCTCCCTCCTGGCACTTTCCATGTGGGAGATATAGCAGGATGTATATTGGTTTTGAGGACAACTCAATGGACAGTGTAGGGAGAAAAGTTCCTGGCTCCTTGAATGCCGTTCCTGGAGACACTGCGATCAATGTGGGAGATATGTCAAGATGTGTGTTGGTTTTGAGGACGGCTCTCTGGAGAGTCTTAGCAAAGAGGTCACAGGGATAATCAGAGCAATTCTCAGAGACACTGAGAACAAGCTCGACAATTCCCTCCTGGCACTTTCCCTGTAGGAGATACCGCAAGACGTTTCTGTAGATTGGGCACAGCGCTCTGCAGGGTGTTGGCAGAGACTTTCCCGGGACAGTGAAACCCTATGTCAGAGACACTGAGAAGAAGCCCCAGTGTTCCCTCCAGGCACTTTCAGTGTGGGTGCCTTCTCCACGTGGTTCCTGGTTTCCCTGCAGCGCTGAAGAGAATGTTAGCAAAGAGGTAACCGGGACAGTGAAAACAGTACTCAAAGACAGGGAGAGCAAGCTCTCTCTTGGCACTTTGGATGTGGGACATACAGCGAGATGTTTGCTGCTTTTGCGTTTGGCTGTTGGGAGATTTACAGCACAAAGATATCTAGTTGATTTGAAGCAGTTCCGAGAAAGTCTAAACATAATCGCCACTTCTCCCTCCTGGCACTTTCCATGTGGGAGATATAGCAGGATGTATATTGGTTTTGAGGACAACTCAATGGACAGTGTAGGGAGAAAAGTTCCTGGCTCCTTGAATGCCGTTCCTGGAGACACTGCGATCAATGTGGGAGATATGTCAAGATGTGTGTTTGTTTTGAGGACGGCTCTCTGGAGAGTCTTAGCAAAGAGGTCACAGGGATAATCAGAGCAGTTCTCAGAGACACTGAGAACAAGCTCGACAATTCCCTCCTGGCACTTTCCCTGTAGGAGATACCGCAAGACGTTTCTGTAGATTGGGCACAGCGCTCTGCAGGATGTTGGCAGAGACTTTCCCGGGACAGTGAAACCCTATGTCAGAGACACTGAGAAGAAGCCCCAATGTTCCCTCCAGGCACTTTCAGTGTGGGTGCCTTCTCCACGTGGTTCCTGGTTTCCCTGCAGCGCTGAAGAGAATGTTAGCAAAGAGGTAACCGGGACAGTGAAAACAGTACTCAAAGACAGGGAGAGCAAGCTCTCTCTTGGCACTTTGGATGTGGGACATACAGCGAGATGTTTGCTGCTTTTGCGTTTGGCTGTTGGGAGATTTACAGCACAAAGATATCTAGTTGATTTGAAGCAGTTCCGAGAAAGTCTAAACATAATCGCCGCTTCTCCCTCCTGGCACTTTCCATGTGGGAGATATAGCAGGATGTATATTGGTTTTGAGGACAACTCAATGGACAGTGTAGGGAGAAAAGTTCCTGGCTCCTTGAATGCCGTTCCTGGAGACACTGCGATCAATGTGGGAGATATGTCAAGATGTGTGTTGGTTTTGAGGACGGCTCTCTGGAGAGTCTTAGCAAAGAGGTCACAGGGATAATCAGAACAATTCTCAGAGACACTGAGAACAAGCTCGACAATTCCCTCCTGGCACTTTCCCTGTAGGAGATACCGCAAGACGTTTCTGTAGATTGGGCACAGCGCTCTGCAGGGTGTTGGCAGAGACTTTCCCGGGACAGTGAAACCCTATGTCAGAGACACTGAGAAGAAGCCCCAGTGTTCCCTCCAGGCACTTTCAGTGTGGGTGCCTTCTCCACGTGGTTCCTGGTTTCCCTGCAGCGCTGAAGAGAATGTTAGCAAAGAGGTAACCGGGACAGTGAAAACAGTACTCAAAGACAGGGAGAGCAAGCTCTCTCTTGGCACTTTGGATGTGGGACATACAGCGAGATGTTTGCTGCTTTTGCGTTTGGCTGTTGGGAGATTTACAGCACAAAGATATCTAGTTGATTTGAAGCAGTTCCGAGAAAGTCTAAACATAATCGCCACTTCTCCCTCCTGGCACTTTCCATGTGGGAGATATAGCAGGATGTATATTGGTTTTGAGGACAACTCAATGGACAGTGTAGGGAGAAAAGGTCCTGGCTCCTTGAATGCCGTTCCTGGAGACACTGCGATCAATGTGGGAGATATGTCAAGATGTGTGTTTGTTTTGAGGACGGCTCTCTGGAGAGTCTTAGCAAAGAGGTCACAGGGATAATCAGAGCAGTTCTCAGAGACACTGAGAACAAGCTCGACAATTCCCTCCTGGCACTTTCCCTGTAGGAGATACCGCAAGACGTTTCTGTAGATTGGGCACAGCGCTCTGCAGGGTGTTGGCAGAGACTTTCCCGGGACAGTGAAACCCTATGTCAGAGACACTGAGAAGAAGCCCCAATGTTCCCTCCAGGCACTTTCAGTGTGGGTGCCTTCTCCACGTGGTTCCTGGTTTCCCTGCAGCGCTGAAGAGAATGTTAGCAAAGAGGTAACCGGGACAGTGAAAACAGTACTCAAAGACAGGGAGAGCAAGCTCTCTCTTGGCACTTTGGATGTGGGACATACAGCGAGATGTTTGCTGCTTTTGCGTTTGGCTGTTGGGAGATTTACAGCACAAAGATATCTAGTTGATTTGAAGCAGTTCCGAGAAAGTCTAAACATAATCGCCACTTCTCCCTCCTGGCACTTTCCATGTGGGAGATATAGCAGGATGTATATTGGTTTTGAGGACAACTCAATGGACAGTGTAGGGAGAAAAGTTCCTGGCTCCTTGAATGCCGTTCCTGGAGACACTGCGATCAATGTGGGAGATATGTCAAGATGTGTGTTTGTTTTGAGGACGGCTCTCTGGAGAGTCTTAGCAAAGAGGTCACAGGGATAATCAGAGCAGTTCTCAGAGACACTGAGAACAAGCTCGACAATTCCCTCCTGGCACTTTCCCTGTAGGAGATACCGCAAGACGTTTCTGTAGATTGGGCACAGCGCTCTGCAGGGTGTTGGCAGAGACTTTCCCGGGACAGTGAAACCCTATGTCAGAGACACTGAGAAGAAGCCCCAATGTTCCCTCCAGGCACTTTCAGTGTGGGTGCCTTCTCCACGTGGTTCCTGGTTTCCCTGCAGCGCTGAAGAGAATGTTAGCAAAGAGGTAACCGGGACAGTGAAAACAGTACTCAAAGACAGGGAGAGCAAGCTCTCTCTTGGCACTTTGGATGTGGGACATACAGCGAGATGTTTGCTGCTTTTGCGTTTGGCTGTTGGGAGATTTACAGCACAAAGATATCTAGTTGATTTGAAGCAGTTCCGAGAAAGTCTAAACATAATCGCCACTTCTCCCTCCTGGCACTTTCCATGTGGGAGATATAGCAGGATGTATATTGGTTTTGAGGACAACTCAATGGACAGTGTAGGGAGAAAAGTTCCTGGCTCCTTGAATGCCGTTCCTGGAGACACTGCGATCAATGTGGGAGATATGTCAAGATGTGTGTTTGTTTTGAGGACGGCTCTCTGGAGAGTCTTAGCAAAGAGGTCACAGGGATAATCAGAGCAGTTCTCAGAGACACTGAGAACAAGCTCGACAATTCCCTCCTGGCACTTTCCCTGTAGGAGATACCGCAAGACGTTTCTGTAGATTGGGCACAGCGCTCTGCAGGGTGTTGGCAGAGACTTTCCCGGGACAGTGAAACCCTGTGTCAGAGACACTGAGAAGAAGCCCCAATGTTCCCTCCAGGCACTTTCAGTGTGGGTGCCTTCTCCACGTGGTTCCTGGTTTCCCTGCAGCGCTGAAGAGAATGTTAGCAAAGAGGTAACCGGGACAGTGAAAACAGTACTCAAAGAGAGGGAGAGCAAGCTCTCTCTTGGCACTTTGGATGTGGGACATACAGCGAGATGTTTGCTGCTTTTGCGTTTGGCTGTTGGGAGATTTACAGCACAAAGATATCTAGTTGATTTGAAGCAGTTCCGAGAAAGTCTAAACATAATCGCCACTTCTCCCTCCTGGCACTTTCCATGTGGGAGATATAGCAGGATGTATATTGGTTTTGAGGACAACTCAATGGACAGTGTAGGGAGAAAAGTTCCTGGCTCCTTGAATGCCGTTCCTGGAGACACTGCGATCAATGTGGGAGATATGTCAAGATGTGTGTTTGTTTTGAGGACGGCTCTCTGGAGAGTCTTAGCAAAGAGGTCACAGGGATAATCAGAGCAGTTCTCAGAGACACTGAGAACAAGCTCGACAATTCCCTCCTGGCACTTTCCCTGTAGGAGATACCGCAAGACGTTTCTGTAGATTGGGCACAGCGCTCTGCAGGGTGTTGGCAGAGACTTTCCCGGGACAGTGAAACCCTATGTCAGAGACACTGAGAAGAAGCCCCAATGTTCCCTCCAGGCACTTTCAGTGTGGGTGCCTTCTCCACGTGGTTCCTGGTTTCCCTGCAGCGCTGAAGAGAATGTTAGCAAAGAGGTAACCGGGACAGTGAAAACAGTACTCAAAGACAGGGAGAGCAAGCTCTCTCTTGGCACTTTGGATGTGGGACATACAGCGAGATGTTTGCTGCTTTTGCGTTTGGCTGTTGGGAGATTTACAGCACAAAGATATCTAGTTGATTTGAAGCAGTTCCGAGAAAGTCTAAACATAATCGCCACTTCTCCCTCCTGGCACTTTCCATGTGGGAGATATAGCAGGATGTATATTGGTTTTGAGGACAACTCAATGGACAGTGTAGGGAGAAAAGATCCTGGCTCCTTGAATGCCGTTCCTGGAGACACTGCGATCAATGTGGGAGATATGTCAAGATGTGTGTTGGTTTTGAGGACGGCTCTCTGGAGAGTCTTAGCAAAGAGGTCACAGGGATAATCAGAGCAATTCTCAGAGACACTGAGAACAAGCTCGACAATTCCCTCCTGGCACTTTCCCTGTAGGAGATACCGCAAGACGTTTCTGTAGATTGGGCACAGCGCTCTGCAGGGTGTTGGCAGAGACTTTCCCGGGACAGTGAAACCCTATGTCAGAGACACTGAGAAGAAGCCCCAATGTTCCCTCCAGGCACTTTCAGTGTGGGTGCCTTCTCCACGTGGTTCCTGGTTTCCCTGCAGCGCTGAAGAGAATGTTAGCAAAGAGGTAACCGGGACAGTGAAAACAGTACTCAAAGACAGGGAGAGCAAGCTCTCTCTTGGCACTTTGGATGTGGGACATACAGCGAGATGTTTGCTGCTTTTGCGTTTGGCTGTTGGGAGATTTACAGCACAAAGATATCTAGTTGATTTGAAGCAGTTCCGAGAAAGTCTAAACATAATCGCCACTTCTCCCTCCTGGCACTTTCCATGTGGGAGATATAGCAGGATGTATATTGGTTTTGAGGACAACTCAATGGACAGTGTAGGGAGAAAAGCTCCTGGCTCCTTGAATGCCGTTCCTGGAGACACTGCGATCAATGTGGGAGATATGTCAAGATGTGTGTTGGTTTTGAGGACGGCTCTCTGGAGAGTCTTAGCAAAGAGGTCACAGGGATAATCAGAGCAATTCTCAGAGACACTGAGAACAAGCTCGACAATTCCCTCCTGGCACTTTCCCTGTAGGAGATACCGCAAGACGTTTCTGTAGATTGGGCACAGCGCTCTGCAGGGTGTCGGCAGAGACTTTCCCGGGACAGTGAAACCCTATGTCAGAGACACTGAGAAGAAGCCCCAATGTTCCCTCCAGGCACTTTCAGTGTGGGTGCCTTCTCCACGTGGTTCCTGGTTTCCCTGCAGCGCTGAAGAGAATGTTAGCAAAGAGGTAACCGGGACAGTGAAAACAGTACTCAAAGACAGGGAGAGCAAGCTCTCTCTTGGCACTTTGGATGTGGGACATACAGCGAGATGTTTGCTGCTTTTGCGTTTGGCTGTTGGGAGATTTACAGCACAAAGATATCTAGTTGATTTGAAGCAGTTCCGAGAAAGTCTAAACATAATCGCCACTTCTCCCTCCTGGCACTTTCCATGTGGGAGATATAGCAGGATGTATATTGGTTTTGAGGACAACTCAATGGACAGTGTAGGGAGAAAAGTTCCTGGCTCCTTGAATGCCGTTCCTGGAGACACTGCGATCAATGTGGGAGATATGTCAAGATGTGTGTTGGTTTTGAGGACGGCTCTCTGGAGAGTCTTAGCAAAGAGGTCACAGGGATAATCAGAGCAATTCTCAGAGACACTGAGAACAAGCTCGACAATTCCCTCCTGGCACTTTCCCTGTAGGAGATACCGCAAGACGTTTCTGTAGATTGGGCACAGCGCTCTGCAGGGTGTTGGCAGAGACTTTCCCGGGACAGTGAAACCCTATGTCAGAGACACTGAGAAGAAGCCCCAGTGTTCCCTCCAGGCACTTTCAGTGTGGGTGCCTTCTCCACGTGGTTCCTGGTTTCCCTGCAGCGCTGAAGAGAATGTTAGCAAAGAGGTAACCGGGACAGTGAAAACAGTACTCAAAGACAGGGAGAGCAAGCTCTCTCTTGGCACTTTGGATGTGGGACATACAGCGAGATGTTTGCTGCTTTTGCGTTTGGCTGTTGGGAGATTTACAGCACAAAGATATCTAGTTGATTTGAAGCAGTTCCGAGAAAGTCTAAACATAATCGCCACTTCTCCCTCCTGGCACTTTCCATGTGGGAGATATAGCAGGATGTATATTGGTTTTGAGGACAACTCAATGGACAGTGTAGGGAGAAAAGTTCCTGGCTCCTTGAATGCCGTTCCTGGAGACACTGCGATCAATGTGGGAGATATGTCAAGATGTGTGTTTGTTTTGAGGACGGCTCTCTGGAGAGTCTTAGCAAAGAGGTCACAGGGATAATCAGAGCAGTTCTCAGAGACACTGAGAACAAGCTCGACAATTCCCTCCTGGCACTTTCCCTGTAGGAGATACCGCAAGACGTTTCTGTAGATTGGGCACAGCGCTCTGCAGGATGTTGGCAGAGACTTTCCCGGGACAGTGAAACCCTATGTCAGAGACACTGAGAAGAAGCCCCAATGTTCCCTCCAGGCACTTTCAGTGTGGGTGCCTTCTCCACGTGGTTCCTGGTTTCCCTGCAGCGCTGAAGAGAATGTTAGCAAAGAGGTAACCGGGACAGTGAAAACAGTACTCAAAGACAGGGAGAGCAAGCTCTCTCTTGGCACTTTGGATGTGGGACATACAGCGAGATGTTTGCTGCTTTTGCGTTTGGCTGTTGGGAGATTTACAGCACAAAGATATCTAGTTGATTTGAAGCAGTTCCGAGAAAGTCTAAACATAATCGCCGCTTCTCCCTCCTGGCACTTTCCATGTGGGAGATATAGCAGGATGTATATTGGTTTTGAGGACAACTCAATGGACAGTGTAGGGAGAAAAGTTCCTGGCTCCTTGAATGCCGTTCCTGGAGACACTGCGATCAATGTGGGAGATATGTCAAGATGTGTGTTGGTTTTGAGGACGGCTCTCTGGAGAGTCTTAGCAAAGAGGTCACAGGGATAATCAGAACAATTCTCAGAGACACTGAGAACAAGCTCGACAATTCCCTCCTGGCACTTTCCCTGTAGGAGATACCGCAAGACGTTTCTGTAGATTGGGCACAGCGCTCTGCAGGGTGTTGGCAGAGACTTTCCCGGGACAGTGAAACCCTATGTCAGAGACACTGAGAAGAAGCCCCAGTGTTCCCTCCAGGCACTTTCAGTGTGGGTGCCTTCTCCACGTGGTTCCTGGTTTCCCTGCAGCGCTGAAGAGAATGTTAGCAAAGAGGTAACCGGGACAGTGAAAACAGTACTCAAAGACAGGGAGAGCAAGCTCTCTCTTGGCACTTTGGATGTGGGACATACAGCGAGATGTTTGCTGCTTTTGCGTTTGGCTGTTGGGAGATTTACAGCACAAAGATATCTAGTTGATTTGAAGCAGTTCCGAGAAAGTCTAAACATAATCGCCACTTCTCCCTCCTGGCACTTTCCATGTGGGAGATATAGCAGGATGTATATTGGTTTTGAGGACAACTCAATGGACAGTGTAGGGAGAAAAGGTCCTGGCTCCTTGAATGCCGTTCCTGGAGACACTGCGATCAATGTGGGAGATATGTCAAGATGTGTGTTTGTTTTGAGGACGGCTCTCTGGAGAGTCTTAGCAAAGAGGTCACAGGGATAATCAGAGCAGTTCTCAGAGACACTGAGAACAAGCTCGACAATTCCCTCCTGGCACTTTCCCTGTAGGAGATACCGCAAGACGTTTCTGTAGATTGGGCACAGCGCTCTGCAGGGTGTTGGCAGAGACTTTCCCGGGACAGTGAAACCCTATGTCAGAGACACTGAGAAGAAGCCCCAATGTTCCCTCCAGGCACTTTCAGTGTGGGTGCCTTCTCCACGTGGTTCCTGGTTTCCCTGCAGCGCTGAAGAGAATGTTAGCAAAGAGGTAACCGGGACAGTGAAAACAGTACTCAAAGACAGGGAGAGCAAGCTCTCTCTTGGCACTTTGGATGTGGGACATACAGCGAGATGTTTGCTGCTTTTGCGTTTGGCTGTTGGGAGATTTACAGCACAAAGATATCTAGTTGATTTGAAGCAGTTCCGAGAAAGTCTAAACATAATCGCCACTTCTCCCTCCTGGCACTTTCCATGTGGGAGATATAGCAGGATGTATATTGGTTTTGAGGACAACTCAATGGACAGTGTAGGGAGAAAAGTTCCTGGCTCCTTGAATGCCGTTCCTGGAGACACTGCGATCAATGTGGGAGATATGTCAAGATGTGTGTTTGTTTTGAGGACGGCTCTCTGGAGAGTCTTAGCAAAGAGGTCACAGGGATAATCAGAGCAATTCTCAGAGACACTGAGAACAAGCTCGACAATTCCCTCCTGGCACTTTCCCTGTAGGAGATACCGCAAGACGTTTCTGTAGATTGGGCACAGCGCTCTGCAGGGTGTTGGCAGAGACTTTCCCGGGACAGTGAAACCCTATGTCAGAGACACTGAGAAGAAGCCCCAATGTTCCCTCCAGGCACTTTCAGTGTGGGTGCCTTCTCCACGTGGTTCCTGGTTTCCCTGCAGCGCTGAAGAGAATGTTAGCAAAGAGGTAACCGGGACAGTGAAAACAGTACTCAAAGACAGGGAGAGCAAGCTCTCTCTTGGCACTTTGGATGTGGGACATACAGCGAGATGTTTGCTGCTTTTGCGTTTGGCTGTTGGGAGATTTACAGCACAAAGATATCTAGTTGATTTGAAGCAGTTCCGAGAAAGTCTAAACATAATCGCCACTTCTCCCTCCTGGCACTTTCCATGTGGGAGATATAGCAGGATGTATATTGGTTTTGAGGACAACTCAATGGACAGTGTAGGGAGAAAAGTTCCTGGCTCCTTGAATGCCGTTCCTGGAGACACTGCGATCAATGTGGGAGATATGTCAAGATGTGTGTTGGTTTTGAGGACGGCTCTCTGGAGAGTCTTAGCAAAGAGGTCACAGGGATAATCAGAGCAGTTCTCAGAGACACTGAGAACAAGCTCGACAATTCCCTCCTGGCACTTTCCCTGTAGGAGATACCGCAAGACGTTTCTGTAGATTGGGCACAGCGCTCTGCAGGGTGTTGGCAGAGACTTTCCCGGGACAGTGAAACCCTATGTCAGAGACACTGAGAAGAAGCCCCAATGTTCCCTCCAGGCACTTTCAGTGTGGGTGCCTTCTCCACGTGGTTCCTGGTTTCCCTGCAGCGCTGAAGAGAATGTTAGCAAAGAGGTAACCGGGACAGTGAAAACAGTACTCAAAGAGAGGGAGAGCAAGCTCTCTCTTGGCACTTTGGATGTGGGACATACAGCGAGATGTTTGCTGCTTTTGCGTTTGGCTGTTGGGAGATTTACAGCACAAAGATATCTAGTTGATTTGAAGCAGTTCCGAGAAAGTCTAAACATAATCGCCACTTCTCCCTCCTGGCACTTTCCATGTGGGAGATATAGCAGGATGTATATTGGTTTTGAGGACAACTCAATGGACAGTGTAGGGAGAAAAGTTCCTGGCTCCTTGAATGCCGTTCCTGGAGACACTGCGATCAATGTGGGAGATATGTCAAGATGTGTGTTTGTTTTGAGGACGGCTCTCTGGAGAGTCTTAGCAAAGAGGTCACAGGGATAATCAGAGCAGTTCTCAGAGACACTGAGAACAAGCTCGACAATTCCCTCCTGGCACTTTCCCTGTAGGAGATACCGCAAGACGTTTCTGTAGATTGGGCACAGCGCTCTGCAGGGTGTTGGCAGAGACTTTCCCGGGACAGTGAAACCCTATGTCAGAGACACTGAGAAGAAGCCCCAATGTTCCCTCCAGGCACTTTCAGTGTGGGTGCCTTCTCCACGTGGTTCCTGGTTTCCCTGCAGCGCTGAAGAGAATGTTAGCAAAGAGGTAACCGGGACAGTGAAAACAGTACTCAAAGACAGGGAGAGCAAGCTCTCTCTTGGCACTTTGGATGTGGGACATACAGCGAGATGTTTGCTGCTTTTGCGTTTGGCTGTTGGGAGATTTACAGCACAAAGATATCTAGTTGATTTGAAGCAGTTCCGAGAAAGTCTAAACATAATCGCCGCTTCTCCCTCCTGGCACTTTCCATGTGGGAGATATAGCAGGATGTATATTGGTTTTGAGGACAACTCAATGGACAGTGTAGGGAGAAAAGCTCCTGGCTCCTTGAATGCCGTTCCTGGAGACACTGCGATCAATGTGGGAGATATGTCAAGATGTGTGTTGGTTTTGAGGACGGCTCTCTGGAGAGTCTTAGCAAAGAGGTCACAGGGATAACCAGAGCAATTCTCAGAGACACTGAGAACAAGCTCGACAATTCCCTCCTGGCACTTTCCCTGTAGGAGATACCGCAAGACGTTTCTGTAGATTGGGCACAGCGCTCTGCAGGGTGTCGGCAGAGACTTTCCCGGGACAGTGAAACCCTATGTCAGAGACACTGAGAAGAAGCCCCAATGTTCCCTCCAGGCACTTTCAGTGTGGGTGCCTTCTCCACGTGGTTCCTGGTTTCCCTGCAGCGCTGAAGAGAATGTTAGCAAAGAGGTAACCGGGACAGTGAAAACAGTACTCAAAGACAGGGAGAGCAAGCTCTCTCTTGGCACTTTGGATGTGGGACATACAGCGAGATGTTTGCTGCTTTTGCGTTTGGCTGTTGGGAGATTTACAGCACAAAGATATCTAGTTGATTTGAAGCAGTTCCGAGAAAGTCTAAACATAATCGCCACTTCTCCCTCCTGGCACTTTCCATGTGGGAGATATAGCAGGATGTATATTGGTTTTGAGGACAACTCAATGGACAGTGTAGGGAGAAAAGCTCCTGGCTCCTTGAATGCCGTTCCTGGAGACACTGCGATCAATGTGGGAGATATGTCAAGATGTGTGTTGGTTTTGAGGACGGCTCTCTGGAAAGTCTTAGCAAAGAGGTCACAGGGATAATCAGAGCAATTCTCAGAGACACTGAGAACAAGCTCGACAATTCCCTCCTGGCACTTTCCCTGTAGGAGATACCGCAAGACGTTTCTGTAGATTGGGCACAGCGCTCTGCAGGGTGTTGGCAGAGACTTTCCCGGGACAGTGAAACCCTATGTCAGAGACACTGAGAAGAAGCCCCAATGTTCCCTGCAGGCACTTTCAGTGTGGGTGCCTTCTCCACGTGGTTCCTGGTTTCCCTGCAGCGCTGAAGAGAATGTTAGCAAAGAGGTAACCGGGACAGTGAAAACAGTACTCAAAGAGAGGGAGAGCAAGCTCTCTCTTGGCACTTTGGATGTGGGACATACAGCGAGATGTTTGCTGCTTTTGCGTTTGGCTGTTGGGAGATTTACAGCACAAAGATATCTAGTTGATTTGAAGCAGTTCCGAGAAAGTCTAAACATAATCGCCACTTCTCCCTCCTGGCACTTTCCATGTGGGAGATATAGCAGGATGTATATTGGTTTTGAGGACAACTCAATGGACAGTGTAGGGAGAAAAGGTCCTGGCTCCTTGAATGCCGTTCCTGGAGACACTGCGATCAATGTGGGAGATATGTCAAGATGTGTGTTGGTTTTGAGGACGGCTCTCTGGAGAGTCTTAGCAAAGAGGTCACAGGGATAATCAGAGCAATTCTCAGAGACACTGAGAACAAGCTCGACAATTCCCTCCTGGCACTTTCCCTGTAGGAGATACCGCAAGACGTTTCTGTAGATTGGGCACAGCGCTCTGCAGGGTGTCGGCAGAGACTTTCCCGGGACAGTGAAACCCTATGTCAGAGACACTGAGAAGAAGCCCCAATGTTCCCTCCAGGCACTTTCAGTGTGGGTGCCTTCTCCACGTGGTTCCTGGTTTCCCTGCAGCGCTGAAGAGAATGTTAGCAAAGAGGTAACCGGGACAGTGAAAACAGTACTCAAAGACAGGGAGAGCAAGCTCTCTCTTGGCACTTTGGATGTGGGACATACAGCGAGATGTTTGCTGCTTTTGCGTTTGGCTGTTGGGAGATTTACAGCACAAAGATATCTAGTTGATTTGAAGCAGTTCCGAGAAAGTCTAAACATAATCGCCACTTCTCCCTCCTGGCACTTTCCATGTGGGAGATATAGCAGGATGTATATTGGTTTTGAGGACAACTCAATGGACAGTGTAGGGAGAAAAGTTCCTGGCTCCTTGAATGCCGTTCCTGGAGACACTGCGATCAATGTGGGAGATATGTCAAGATGTGTGTTGGTTTTGAGGACGGCTCTCTGGAGAGTCTTAGCAAAGAGGTCACAGGGATAACCAGAGCAATTCTCAGAGACACTGAGAACAAGCTCGACAATTCCCTCCTGGCACTTTCCCTGTAGGAGATACCGCAAGACGTTTCTGTAGATTGGGCACAGCGCTCTGCAGGGTGTCGGCAGAGACTTTCCCGGGACAGTGAAACCCTATGTCAGAGACACTGAGAAGAAGCCCCAATGTTCCCTCCAGGCACTTTCAGTGTGGGTGCCTTCTCCACGTGGTTCCTGGTTTCCCTGCAGCGCTGAAGAGAATGTTAGCAAAGAGGTAACCGGGACAGTGAAAACAGTACTCAAAGACAGGGAGAGCAAGCTCTCTCTTGGCACTTTGGATGTGGGACATACAGCGAGATGTTTGCTGCTTTTGCGTTTGGCTGTTGGGAGATTTACAGCACAAAGATATCTAGTTGATTTGAAGCAGTTCCGAGAAAGTCTAAACATAATCGCCACTTCTCCCTCCTGGCACTTTCCATGTGGGAGATATAGCAGGATGTATATTGGTTTTGAGGACAACTCAATGGACAGTGTAGGGAGAAAAGCTCCTGGCTCCTTGAATGCCGTTCCTGGAGACACTGCGATCAATGTGGGAGATATGTCAAGATGTGTGTTGGTTTTGAGGACGGCTCTCTGGAAAGTCTTAGCAAAGAGGTCACAGGGATAATCAGAGCAATTCTCAGAGACACTGAGAACAAGCTCGACAATTCCCTCCTGGCACTTTCCCTGTAGGAGATACCGCAAGACGTTTCTGTAGATTGGGCACAGCGCTCTGCAGGGTGTTGGCAGAGACTTTCCCGGGACAGTGAAACCCTATGTCAGAGACACTGAGAAGAAGCCCCAATGTTCCCTGCAGGCACTTTCAGTGTGGGTGCCTTCTCCACGTGGTTCCTGGTTTCCCTGCAGCGCTGAAGAGAATGTTAGCAAAGAGGTAACCGGGACAGTGAAAACAGTACTCAAAGACAGGGAGAGCAAGCTCTCTCTTGGCACTTTGGATGTGGGACATACAGCGAGATGTTTGCTGCTTTTGCGTTTGGCTGTTGGGAGATTTACAGCACAAAGATATCTAGTTGATTTGAAGCAGTTCCGAGAAAGTCTAAACATAATCGCCACTTCTCCCTCCTGGCACTTTCCATGTGGGAGATATAGCAGGATGTATATTGGTTTTGAGGACAACTCAATGGACAGTGTAGGGAGAAAAGGTCCTGGCTCCTTGAATGCCGTTCCTGGAGACACTGCGATCAATGTGGGAGATATGTCAAGATGTGTGTTGGTTTTGAGGACGGCTCTCTGGAGAGTCTTAGCAAAGAGGTCACAGGGATAATCAGAGCAATTCTCAGAGACACTGAGAACAAGCTCGACAATTCCCTCCTGGCACTTTCCCTGTAGGAGATACCGCAAGACGTTTCTGTAGATTGGGCACAGCGCTCTGCAGGGTGTCGGCAGAGACTTTCCCGGGACAGTGAAACCCTATGTCAGAGACACTGAGAAGAAGCCCCAGTGTTCCCTCCAGGCACTTTCAGTGTGGGTGCCTTCTCCACGTGGTTCCTGGTTTCCCTGCAGCGCTGAAGAGAATGTTAGCAAAGAGGTAACCGGGACAGTGAAAACAGTACTCAAAGACAGGGAGAGCAAGCTCTCTCTTGGCACTTTGGATGTGGGACATACAGCGAGATGTTTGCTGCTTTTGCGTTTGGCTGTTGGGAGATTTACAGCACAAAGATATCTAGTTGATTTGAAGCAGTTCCGAGAAAGTCTAAACATAATCGCCACTTCTCCCTCCTGGCACTTTCCATGTGGGAGATATAGCAGGATGTATATTGGTTTTGAGGACAACTCAATGGACAGTGTAGGGAGAAAAGTTCCTGGCTCCTTGAATGCCGTTCCTGGAGACACTGCGATCAATGTGGGAGATATGTCAAGATGTGTGTTGGTTTTGAGGACGGCTCTCTGGAGAGTCTTAGCAAAGAGGTCACAGGGATAACCAGAGCAATTCTCAGAGACACTGAGAACAAGCTCGACAATTCCCTCCTGGCACTTTCCCTGTAGGAGATACCGCAAGACGTTTCTGTAGATTGGGCACAGCGCTCTGCAGGGTGTCGGCAGAGACTTTCCCGGGACAGTGAAACCCTATGTCAGAGACACTGAGAAGAAGCCCCAATGTTCCCTCCAGGCACTTTCAGTGTGGGTGCCTTCTCCACGTGGTTCCTGGTTTCCCTGCAGCGCTGAAGAGAATGTTAGCAAAGAGGTAACCGGGACAGTGAAAACAGTACTCAAAGACAGGGAGAGCAAGCTCTCTCTTGGCACTTTGGATGTGGGACATACAGCGAGATGTTTGCTGCTTTTGCGTTTGGCTGTTGGGAGATTTACAGCACAAAGATATCTAGTTGATTTGAAGCAGTTCCGAGAAAGTCTAAACATAATCGCCACTTCTCCCTCCTGGCACTTTCCATGTGGGAGATATAGCAGGATGTATATTGGTTTTGAGGACAACTCAATGGACAGTGTAGGGAGAAAAGGTCCTGGCTCCTTGAATGCCGTTCCTGGAGACACTGCGATCAATGTGGGAGATATGTCAAGATGTGTGTTGGTTTTGAGGACGGCTCTCTGGAGAGTCTTAGCAAAGAGGTCACAGGGATAATCAGAGCAATTCTCAGAGACACTGAGAACAAGCTCGACAATTCCCTCCTGGCACTTTCCCTGTAGGAGATACCGCAAGACGTTTCTGTAGATTGGGCACAGCGCTCTGCAGGGTGTCGGCAGAGACTTTCCCGGGACAGTGAAACCCTATGTCAGAGACACTGAGAAGAAGCCCCAATGTTCCCTCCAGGCACTTTCAGTGTGGGTGCCTTCTCCACGTGGTTCCTGGTTTCCCTGCAGCGCTGAAGAGAATGTTAGCAAAGAGGTAACCGGGACAGTGAAAACAGTACTCAAAGACAGGGAGAGCAAGCTCTCTCTTGGCACTTTGGATGTGGGACATACAGCGAGATGTTTGCTGCTTTTGCGTTTGGCTGTTGGGAGATTTACAGCACAAAGATATCTAGTTGATTTGAAGCAGTTCCGAGAAAGTCTAAACATAATCGCCACTTCTCCCTCCTGGCACTTTCCATGTGGGAGATATAGCAGGATGTATATTGGTTTTGAGGACAACTCAATGGACAGTGTAGGGAGAAAAGTTCCTGGCTCCTTGAATGCCGTTCCTGGAGACACTGCGATCAATGTGGGAGATATGTCAAGATGTGTGTTGGTTTTGAGGACGGCTCTCTGGAGAGTCTTAGCAAAGAGGTCACAGGGATAACCAGAGCAATTCTCAGAGACACTGAGAACAAGCTCGACAATTCCCTCCTGGCACTTTCCCTGTAGGAGATACCGCAAGACGTTTCTGTAGATTGGGCACAGCGCTCTGCAGGGTGTCGGCAGAGACTTTCCCGGGACAGTGAAACCCTATGTCAGAGACACTGAGAAGAAGCCCCAATGTTCCCTCCAGGCACTTTCAGTGTGGGTGCCTTCTCCACGTGGTTCCTGGTTTCCCTGCAGCGCTGAAGAGAATGTTAGCAAAGAGGTAACCGGGACAGTGAAAACAGTACTCAAAGACAGGGAGAGCAAGCTCTCTCTTGGCACTTTGGATGTGGGACATACAGCGAGATGTTTGCTGCTTTTGCGTTTGGCTGTTGGGAGATTTACAGCACAAAGATATCTAGTTGATTTGAAGCAGTTCCGAGAAAGTCTAAACATAATCGCCACTTCTCCCTCCTGGCACTTTCCATGTGGGAGATATAGCAGGATGTATATTGGTTTTGAGGACAACTCAATGGACAGTGTAGGGAGAAAAGCTCCTGGCTCCTTGAATGCCGTTCCTGGAGACACTGCGATCAATGTGGGAGATATGTCAAGATGTGTGTTGGTTTTGAGGACGGCTCTCTGGAAAGTCTTAGCAAAGAGGTCACAGGGATAATCAGAGCAATTCTCAGAGACACTGAGAACAAGCTCGACAATTCCCTCCTGGCACTTTCCCTGTAGGAGATACCGCAAGACGTTTCTGTAGATTGGGCACAGCGCTCTGCAGGGTGTTGGCAGAGACTTTCCCGGGACAGTGAAACCCTATGTCAGAGACACTGAGAAGAAGCCCCAATGTTCCCTGCAGGCACTTTCAGTGTGGGTGCCTTCTCCACGTGGTTCCTGGTTTCCCTGCAGCGCTGAAGAGAATGTTAGCAAAGAGGTAACCGGGACAGTGAAAACAGTACTCAAAGACAGGGAGAGCAAGCTCTCTCTTGGCACTTTGGATGTGGGACATACAGCGAGATGTTTGCTGCTTTTGCGTTTGGCTGTTGGGAGATTTACAGCACAAAGATATCTAGTTGATTTGAAGCAGTTCCGAGAAAGTCTAAACATAATCGCCACTTCTCCCTCCTGGCACTTTCCATGTGGGAGATATAGCAGGATGTATATTGGTTTTGAGGACAACTCAATGGACAGTGTAGGGAGAAAAGCTCCTGGCTCCTTGAATGCCGTTCCTGGAGACACTGCGATCAATGTGGGAGATATGTCAAGATGTGTGTTGGTTTTGAGGACGGCTCTCTGGAGAGTCTTAGCAAAGAGGTCACAGGGATAATCAGAGCAATTCTCAGAGACACTGAGAACAAGCTCGACAATTCCCTCCTGGCACTTTCCCTGTAGGAGATACCGCAAGACGTTTCTGTAGATTGGGCACAGCGCTCTGCAGGGTGTTGGCAGAGACTTTCCCGGGACAGTGAAACCCTATGTCAGAGACACTGAGAAGAAGCCCCAATGTTCCCTCCAGGCACTTTCAGTGTGGGTGCCTTCTCCACGTGGTTCCTGGTTTCCCTGCAGCGCTGAAGAGAATGTTAGCAAAGAGGTAACCGGGACAGTGAAAACAGTACTCAAAGACAGGGAGAGCAAGCTCTCTCTTGGCACTTTGGATGTGGGACATACAGCGAGATGTTTGCTGCTTTTGCGTTTGGCTGTTGGGAGATTTACAGCACAAAGATATCTAGTTGATTTGAAGCAGTTCCGAGAAAGTCTAAACATAATCGCCACTTCTCCCTCCTGGCACTTTCCATGTGGGAGATATAGCAGGATGTATATTGGTTTTGAGGACAACTCAATGGACAGTGTAGGGAGAAAAGCTCCTGGCTCCTTGAATGCCGTTCCTGGAGACACTGCGATCAATGTGGGAGATATGTCAAGATGTGTGTTTGTTTTGAGGACGGCTCTCTGGAGAGTCTTAGCAAAGAGGTCACAGGGATAATCAGAGCAGTTCTCAGAGACACTGAGAACAAGCTCGACAATTCCCTCCTGGCACTTTCCCTGTAGGAGATACCGCAAGACGTTTCTGTAGATTGGGCACAGCGCTCTGCAGGGTGTTGGCAGAGACTTTCCCGGGACAGTGAAACCCTATGTCAGAGACACTGAGAAGAAGCCCCAATGTTCCCTCCAGGCACTTTCAGTGTGGGTGCCTTCTCCACGTGGTTCCTGGTTTCCCTGCAGCGCTGAAGAGAATGTTAGCAAAGAGGTAACCGGGACAGTGAAAACAGTACTCAAAGACAGGGAGAGCAAGCTCTCTCTTGGCACTTTGGATGTGGGACATACAGCGAGATGTTTGCTGCTTTTGCGTTTGGCTGTTGGGAGATTTACAGCACAAAGATATCTAGTTGATTTGAAGCAGTTCCGAGAAAGTCTAAACATAATCGCCACTTCTCCCTCCTGGCACTTTCCATGTGGGAGATATAGCAGGATGTATATTGGTTTTGAGGACAACTCAATGGACAGTGTAGGGAGAAAAGTTCCTGGCTCCTTGAATGCCGTTCCTGGAGACACTGCGATCAATGTGGGAGATATGTCAAGATGTGTGTTGGTTTTGAGGACGGCTCTCTGGAGAGTCTTAGCAAAGAGGTCACAGGGATAATCAGAGCAATTCTCAGAGACACTGAGAACAAGCTGGACAATTCCCTCCTGGCACTTTCCCTGTAGGAGATACCGCAAGACGTTTCTGTAGATTGGGCACAGCGCTCTGCAGGGTGTTGGCAGAGACTTTCCCGGGACAGTGAAACCCTATGTCAGAGACACTGAGAAGAAGCCCCAGTGTTCCCTCCAGGCACTTTCAGTGTGGGTGCCTTCTCCACGTGGTTCCTGGTTTCCCTGCAGCGCTGAAGAGAATGTTAGCAAAGAGGTAACCGGGACAGTGAAAACAGTACTCAAAGACAGGGAGAGCAAGCTCTCTCTTGGCACTTTGGATGTGGGACATACAGCGAGATGTTTGCTGCTTTTGCGTTTGGCTGTTGGGAGATTTACAGCACAAAGATATCTAGTTGATTTGAAGCAGTTCCGAGAAAGTCTAAACATAATCGCCACTTCTCCCTCCTGGCACTTTCCATGTGGGAGATATAGCAGGATGTATATTGGTTTTGAGGACAACTCAATGGACAGTGTAGGGAGAAAAGTTCCTGGCTCCTTGAATGCCGTTCCTGGAGACACTGCGATCAATGTGGGAGATATGTCAAGATGTGTGTTTGTTTTGAGGACGGCTCTCTGGAGAGTCTTAGCAAAGAGGTCACAGGGATAATCAGAGCAGTTCTCAGAGACACTGAGAACAAGCTCGACAATTCCCTCCTGGCACTTTCCCTGTAGGAGATACCGCAAGACGTTTCTGTAGATTGGGCACAGCGCTCTGCAGGGTGTTGGCAGAGACTTTCCCGGGACAGTGAAACCCTATGTCAGAGACACTGAGAAGAAGCCCCAATGTTCCCTCCAGGCACTTTCAGTGTGGGTGCCTTCTCCACGTGGTTCCTGGTTTCCCTGCAGCGCTGAAGAGAATGTTAGCAAAGAGGTAACCGGGACAGTGAAAACAGTACTCAAAGACAGGAAGAGCAAGCTCTCTCTTGGCACTTTGGATGTGGGACATACAGCGAGATGTTTGCTGCTTTTGCGTTTGGCTGTTGGGAGATTTACAGCACAAAGATATCTAGTTGATTTGAAGCAGTTCCGAGAAAGTCTAAACATAATCGCCGCTTCTCCCTCCTGGCACTTTCCATGTGGGAGATATAGCAGGATGTATATTGGTTTTGAGGACAACTCAATGGACAGTGTAGGGAGAAAAGTTCCTGGCTCCTTGAATGCCGTTCCTGGAGACACTGCGATCAATGTGGGAGATATGTCAAGATGTGTGTTGGTTTTGAGGACGGCTCTCTGGAGAGTCTTAGCAAAGAGGTCACAGGGATAATCAGAGCAATTCTCAGAGACACTGAGAACAAGCTCGACAATTCCCTCCTGGCACTTTCCCTGTAGGAGATACCGCAAGACGTTTCTGTAGATTGGGCACAGCGCTCTGCAGGGTGTTGGCAGAGACTTTCCCGGGACAGTGAAACCCTATGTCAGAGACACTGAGAAGAAGCCCCAATGTTCCCTCCAGGCACTTTCAGTGTGGGTGCCTTCTCCACGTGGTTCCTGGTTTCCCTGCAGCGCTGAAGAGAATGTTAGCAAAGAGGTAACCGGGACAGTGAAAACAGTACTCAAAGACAGGGAGAGCAAGCTCTCTCTTGGCACTTTGGATGTGGGACATACAGCGAGATGTTTGCTGCTTTTGCGTTTGGCTGTTGGGAGATTTACAGCACAAAGATATCTAGTTGATTTGAAGCAGTTCCGAGAAAGTCTAAACATAATCGCCACTTCTCCCTCCTGGCACTTTCCATGTGGGAGATATAGCAGGATGTATATTGGTTTTGAGGACAACTCAATGGACAGTGTAGGGAGAAAAGTTCCTGGCTCCTTGAATGCCGTTCCTGGAGACACTGCGATCAATGTGGGAGATATGTCAAGATGTGTGTTTGTTTTGAGGACGGCTCTCTGGAGAGTCTTAGCAAAGAGGTCACAGGGATAATCAGAGCAATTCTCAGAGACACTGAGAACAAGCTCGACAATTCCCTCCTGGCACTTTCCCTGTAGGAGATACCGCAAGACGTTTCTGTAGATTGGGCACAGCGCTCTGCAGGGTGTTGGCAGAGACTTTCCCGGGACAGTGAAACCCTATGTCAGAGACACTGAGAAGAAGCCCCAATGTTCCCTCCAGGCACTTTCAGTGTGGGTGCCTTCTCCACGTGGTTCCTGGTTTCCCTGCAGCGCTGAAGAGAATGTTAGCAAAGAGGTAACCGGGACAGTGAAAACAGTACTCAAAGACAGGGAGAGCAAGCTCTCTCTTGGCACTTTGGATGTGGGACATACAGCGAGATGTTTGCTGCTTTTGCGTTTGGCTGTTGGGAGATTTACAGCACAAAGATATCTAGTTGATTTGAAGCAGTTCCGAGAAAGTCTAAACATAATCGCCACTTCTCCCTCCTGGCACTTTCCATGTGGGAGATATAGCAGGATGTATATTGGTTTTGAGGACAACTCAATGGACAGTGTAGGGAGAAAAGTTCCTGGCTCCTTGAATGCCGTTCCTGGAGACACTGCGATCAATGTGGGAGATATGTCAAGATGTGTGTTTGTTTTGAGGACGGCTCTCTGGAGAGTCTTAGCAAAGAGGTCACAGGGATAATCAGAGCAATTCTCAGAGACACTGAGAACAAGCTCGACAATTCCCTCCTGGCACTTTCCCTGTAGGAGATACCGCAAGACGTTTCTGTAGATTGGGCACAGCGCTCTGCAGGGTGTTGGCAGAGACTTTCCCGGGACAGTGAAACCCTGTGTCAGAGACACTGAGAAGAAGCCCCAATGTTCCCTCCAGGCACTTTCAGTGTGGGTGCCTTCTCCACGTGGTTCCTGGTTTCCCTGCAGCGCTGAAGAGAATGTTAGCAAAGAGGTAACCGGGACAGTGAAAACAGTACTCAAAGAGAGGGAGAGCAAGCTCTCTCTTGGCACTTTGGATGTGGGACATACAGCGAGATGTTTGCTGCTTTTGCGTTTGGCTGTTGGGAGATTTACAGCACAAAGATATCTAGTTGATTTGAAGCAGTTCCGAGAAAGTCTAAACATAATCGCCACTTCTCCCTCCTGGCACTTTCCATGTGGGAGATATAGCAGGATGTATATTGGTTTTGAGGACAACTCAATGGACAGTGTAGGGAGAAAAGTTCCTGGCTCCTTGAATGCCGTTCCTGGAGACACTGCGATCAATGTGGGAGATATGTCAAGATGTGTGTTGGTTTTGAGGACGGCTCTCTGGAGAGTCTTAGCAAAGAGGTCACAGGGATAATCAGAGCAATTCTCAGAGACACTGAGAACAAGCTCGACAATTCCCTCCTGGCACTTTCCCTGTAGGAGATACCGCAAGACGTTTCTGTAGATTGGGCACAGCGCTCTGCAGGGTGTTGGCAGAGACTTTCCCGGGACAGTGAAACCCTATGTCAGAGACACTGAGAAGAAGCCCCAGTGTTCCCTCCAGGCACTTTCAGTGTGGGTGCCTTCTCCACGTGGTTCCTGGTTTCCCTGCAGCGCTGAAGAGAATGTTAGCAAAGAGGTAACCGGGACAGTGAAAACAGTACTCAAAGACAGGGAGAGCAAGCTCTCTCTTGGCACTTTGGATGTGGGACATACAGCGAGATGTTTGCTGCTTTTGCGTTTGGCTGTTGGGAGATTTACAGCACAAAGATATCTAGTTGATTTGAAGCAGTTCCGAGAAAGTCTAAACATAATCGCCACTTCTCCCTCCTGGCACTTTCCATGTGGGAGATATAGCAGGATGTATATTGGTTTTGAGGACAACTCAATGGACAGTGTAGGGAGAAAAGATCCTGGCTCCTTGAATGCCGTTCCTGGAGACACTGCGATCAATGTGGGAGATATGTCAAGATGTGTGTTGGTTTTGAGGACGGCTCTCTGGAGAGTCTTAGCAAAGAGGTCACAGGGATAATCAGAGCAGTTCTCAGAGACACTGAGAACAAGCTCGACAATTCCCTCCTGGCACTTTCCCTGTAGGAGATACCGCAAGACGTTTCTGTAGATTGGGCACAGCGCTCTGCAGGGTGTCGGCAGAGACTTTCCCGGGACAGTGAAACCCTATGTCAGAGACACTGAGAAGAAGCCCCAATGTTCCCTCCAGGCACTTTCAGTGTGGGTGCCTTCTCCACGTGGTTCCTGGTTTCCCTGCAGCGCTGAAGAGAATGTTAGCAAAGAGGTAACCGGGACAGTGAAAACAGTACTCAAAGACAGGGAGAGCAAGCTCTCTCTTGGCACTTTGGATGTGGGACATACAGCGAGATGTTTGCTGCTTTTGCGTTTGGCTGTTGGGAGATTTACAGCACAAAGATATCTAGTTGATTTGAAGCAGTTCCGAGAAAGTCTAAACATAATCGCCACTTCTCCCTCCTGGCACTTTCCATGTGGGAGATATAGCAGGATGTATATTGGTTTTGAGGACAACTCAATGGACAGTGTAGGGAGAAAAGTTCCTGGCTCCTTGAATGCCGTTCCTGGAGACACTGCGATCAATGTGGGAGATATGTCAAGATGTGTGTTGGTTTTGAGGACGGCTCTCTGGAGAGTCTTAGCAAAGAGGTCACAGGGATAATCAGAGCAATTCTCAGAGACACTGAGAACAAGCTCGACAATTCCCTCCTGGCACTTTCCCTGTAGGAGATACCGCAAGACGTTTCTGTAGATTGGGCACAGCGCTCTGCAGGGTGTTGGCAGAGACTTTCCCGGGACAGTGAAACCCTATGTCAGAGACACTGAGAAGAAGCCCCAGTGTTCCCTCCAGGCACTTTCAGTGTGGGTGCCTTCTCCACGTGGTTCCTGGTTTCCCTGCAGCGCTGAAGAGAATGTTAGCAAAGAGGTAACCGGGACAGTGAAAACAGTACTCAAAGACAGGGAGAGCAAGCTCTCTCTTGGCACTTTGGATGTGGGACATACAGCGAGATGTTTGCTGCTTTTGCGTTTGGCTGTTGGGAGATTTACAGCACAAAGATATCTAGTTGATTTGAAGCAGTTCCGAGAAAGTCTAAACATAATCGCCACTTCTCCCTCCTGGCACTTTCCATGTGGGAGATATAGCAGGATGTATATTGGTTTTGAGGACAACTCAATGGACAGTGTAGGGAGAAAAGCTCCTGGCTCCTTGAATGCCGTTCCTGGAGACACTGCGATCAATGTGGGAGATATGTCAAGATGTGTGTTTGTTTTGAGGACGGCTCTCTGGAGAGTCTTAGCAAAGAGGTCACAGGGATAATCAGAGCAGTTCTCAGAGACACTGAGAACAAGCTCGACAATTCCCTCCTGGCACTTTCCCTGTAGGAGATACCGCAAGACGTTTCTGTAGATTGGGCACAGCGCTCTGCAGGGTGTTAGCAGAGACTTTCCCGGGACAGTGAAACCCTATGTCAGAGACACTGAGAAGAAGCCCCAATGTTCCCTCCAGGCACTTTCAGTGTGGGTGCCTTCTCCACGTGGTTCCTGGTTTCCCTGCAGCGCTGAAGAGAATGTTAGCAAAGAGGTAACCGGGACAGTGAAAACAGTACTCAAAGACAGGGAGAGCAAGCTCTCTCTTGGCACTTTGGATGTGGGACATACAGCGAGATGTTTGCTGCTTTTGCGTTTGGCTGTTGGGAGATTTACAGCACAAAGATATCTAGTTGATTTGAAGCAGTTCCGAGAAAGTCTAAACATAATCGCCACTTCTCCCTCCTGGCACTTTCCATGTGGGAGATATAGCAGGATGTATATTGGTTTTGAGGACAACTCAATGGACAGTGTAGGGAGAAAAGTTCCTGGCTCCTTGAATGCCGTTCCTGGAGACACTGCGATCAATGTGGGAGATATGTCAAGATGTGTGTTGGTTTTGAGGACGGCTCTCTGGAGAGTCTTAGCAAAGAGGTCACAGGGATAATCAGAGCAATTCTCAGAGACACTGAGAACAAGCTCGACAATTCCCTCCTGGCACTTTCCCTGTAGGAGATACCGCAAGACGTTTCTGTAGATTGGGCACAGCGCTCTGCAGGGTGTTGGCAGAGACTTTCCCGGGACAGTGAAACCCTATGTCAGAGACACTGAGAAGAAGCCCCAATGTTCCCTCCAGGCACTTTCAGTGTGGGTGCCTTCTCCACGTGGTTCCTGGTTTCCCTGCAGCGCTGAAGAGAATGTTAGCAAAGAGGTAACCGGGACAGTGAAAACAGTACTCAAAGACAGGGAGAGCAAGCTCTCTCTTGGCACTTTGGATGTGGGACATACAGCGAGATGTTTGCTGCTTTTGCGTTTGGCTGTTGGGAGATTTACAGCACAAAGATATCTAGTTGATTTGAAGCAGTTCCGAGAAAGTCTAAACATAATCGCCACTTCTCCCTCCTGGCACTTTCCATGTGGGAGATATAGCAGGATGTATATTGGTTTTGAGGACAACTCAATGGACAGTGTAGGGAGAAAAGTTCCTGGCTCCTTGAATGCCGTTCCTGGAGACACTGCGATCAATGTGGGAGATATGTCAAGATGTGTGTTGGTTTTGAGGACGGCTCTCTGGAGAGTCTTAGCAAAGAGGTCACAGGGATAATCAGAGCAATTCTCAGAGACACTGAGAACAAGCTCGACAATTCCCTCCTGGCACTTTCCCTGTAGGAGATACCGCAAGACGTTTCTGTAGATTGGGCACAGCGCTCTGCAGGGTGTTGGCAGAGACTTTCCCGGGACAGTGAAACCCTATGTCAGAGACACTGAGAAGAAGCCCCAATGTTCCCTCCAGGCACTTTCAGTGTGGGTGCCTTCTCCACGTGGTTCCTGGTTTCCCTGCAGCGCTGAAGAGAATGTTAGCAAAGAGGTAACCGGGACAGTGAAAACAGTACTCAAAGACAGGGAGAGCAAGCTCTCTCTTGGCACTTTGGATGTGGGACATACAGCGAGATGTTTGCTGCTTTTGCGTTTGGCTGTTGGGAGATTTACAGCACAAAGATATCTAGTTGATTTGAAGCAGTTCCGAGAAAGTCTAAACATAATCGCCACTTCTCCCTCCTGGCACTTTCCATGTGGGAGATATAGCAGGATGTATATTGGTTTTGAGGACAACTCAATGGACAGTGTAGGGAGAAAAGTTCCTGGCTCCTTGAATGCCGTTCCTGGAGACACTGCGATCAATGTGGGAGATATGTCAAGATGTGTGTTGGTTTTGAGGACGGCTCTCTGGAGAGTCTTAGCAAAGAGGTCACAGGGATAATCAGAGCAGTTCTCAGAGACACTGAGAACAAGCTCGACAATTCCCTCCTGGCACTTTCCCTGTAGGAGATACCGCAAGACGTTTCTGTAGATTGGGCACAGCGCTCTGCAGGGTGTCGGCAGAGACTTTCCCGGGACAGTGAAACCTGTGTCAGAGACACTGAGAAGAAGCCCCAATGTTCCCTCCAGGCACTTTCAGTGTGGGTGCCTTCTCCACGTGGTTCCTGGTTTCCCTGCAGCGCTGAAGAGAATGTTAGCAAAGAGGTAACCGGGACAGTGAAAACAGTACTCAAAGACAGGAGAGCAAGCTCTCTCTTGGCACTTTGGATGTGGGACATACAGCGAGATGTTTGCTGCTTTTGCGTTTGGCTGTTGGGAGATTTACAGCACAAAGATATCTAGTTGATTTGAAGCAGTTCGAGAAAGTCTAAACATAATCGCCACTTCTCCCTCCTGGCACTTTCCATGTGGGAGATATAGCAGGATGTATATTGGTTTTGAGGACAACTCAATGGACAGTGTAGGGAGAAAAGTTCCTGGCTCCTTGAATGCCGTTCCTGGAGACACTGCGATCAATGTGGGAGATATGTCAAGATGTGTGTTGGTTTTGAGGACGGCTCTCTGGAGAGTCTTAGCAAAGAGGTCACAGGGATAATCAGAGCAGTTCTCAGAGACACTGAGAACAAGCTTGACAATTCCCTCCTGGCACTTTCCCTGTAGGAGATACCGCAAGACGTTTCTGTAGATTGGGCACAGCGCTCTGCAGGGTGTCGGCAGAGACTTTCCCGGACAGTGAAACCCTGTGTCAGAGACACTGAGAAGAAGCCCCAATGTTCCCTCCAGGCACTTTCAGTGTGGGTGCCTTCTCCACGTGGTTCCTGGTTTCCCTGCAGCGCTGAAGAGAATGTTAGCAAAGAGGTAACCGGGACAGTGAAAACAGTACTCAAAGACAGGGAGAGCAAGCTCTCTCTTGGCACTTTGGATGTGGGACATACAGCGAGATGTTTGCTGCTTTTGCGTTTGGCTGTTGGGAGATTTACAGCACAAAGATATCTAGTTGATTTGAAGCAGTTCCGAGAAAGTCTAAACATAATCGCCACTTCTCCCTCCTGGCACTTTCCATGTGGGAGATATAGCAGGATGTATATTGGTTTTGAGGACAACTCAATGGACAGTGTAGGGAGAAAAGTTCCTGGCTCCTTGAATGCCGTTCCTGGAGACACTGCGATCAATGTGGGAGATATGTCAAGATGTGTGTTGGTTTTGAGGACGGCTCTCTGGAGAGTCTTAGCAAAGAGGTCACAGGGATAATCAGAGCAATTCTCAGAGACACTGAGAACAAGCTCGACAATTCCCTCCTGGCACTTTCCCTGTAGGAGATACCGCAAGACGTTTCTGTAGATTGGGCACAGCGCTCTGCAGGGTGTTGGCAGAGACTTTCCCGGGACAGTGAAACCCTATGTCAGAGACACTGAGAAGAAGCCCCAATGTTCCCTCCAGGCACTTTCAGTGTGGGTGCCTTCTCCACGTGGTTCCTGGTTTCCCTGCAGCGCTGAAGAGAATGTTAGCAAAGAGGTAACCGGGACAGTGAAAACAGTACTCAAAGAGAGGGAGAGCAAGCTCTCTCTTGGCACTTTGGATGTGGGACATACAGCGAGATGTTTGCTGCTTTTGCGTTTGGCTGTTGGGAGATTTACAGCACAAAGATATCTAGTTGATTTGAAGCAGTTCCGAGAAAGTCTAAACATAATCGCCACTTCTCCCTCCTGGCACTTTCCATGTGGGAGATATAGCAGGATGTATATTGGTTTTGAGGACAACTCAATGGACAGTGTAGGGAGAAAAGTTCCTGGCTCCTTGAATGCCGTTCCTGGAGACACTGCGATCAATGTGGGAGATATGTCAAGATGTGTGTTTGTTTTGAGGACGGCTCTCTGGAGAGTCTTAGCAAAGAGGTCACAGGGATAATCAGAGCAATTCTCAGAGACACTGAGGACAAGCTCGACAATTCCCTCCTGGCACTTTCCCTGTAGGAGATACCGCAAGACGTTTCTGTAGATTGGGCACAGCGCTCTGCAGGGTGTCGGCAGAGACTTTCCCGGGACAGTGAAACCCTATGTCAGAGACACTGAGAAGAAGCCCCAGTGTTCCCTCCAGGCACTTTCAGTGTGGGTGCCTTCTCCACGTGGTTCCTGGTTTCCCTGCAGCGCTGAAGAGAATGTTAGCAAAGAGGTAACCGGGACAGTGAAAACAGTACTCAAAGACAGAGAGAGCAAGCTCTCTCTTGGCACTTTGGATGTGGGACATACAGCGAGATGTTTGCTGCTTTGCGTTTGGCTGTTGGGAGATTTACAGCACAAAGATATCTAGTTGATTTGAAGCAGTTCCGAGAAAGTCTAAACATAATCGCCACTTCTCCCTCCTGGCACTTTCCATGTGGGAGATATAGCAGGATGTATATTGGTTTTGAGGACAACTCAATGGACAGTGTAGGGAGAAAAGTTCCTGGCTCCTTGAATGCCGTTCCTGGAGACACTGCGATCAATGTGGGAGATATGTCAAGATGTGTGTTGGTTTTGAGGACGGCTCTCTGGAGAGTCTTAGCAAAGAGGTCACAGGGATAATCAGAGCAGTTCTCAGAGACAGTGAGAACAAGCTCGACAATTCCCTCCTGGCACTTTCCCTGTAGGAGATACCGCAAGACGTTTCTGTAGATTGGGCACAGCGCTCTGCAGGGTGTTGGCAGAGACTTTCCCGGGACAGTGAAACCCTGTGTCAGAGACACTGAGAAGAAGCCCCAATGTTCCCTCCAGGCACTTTCAGTGTGGGTGCCTTCTCCACGTGGTTCCTGGTTTCCCTGCAGCGCTGAAGAGAATGTTAGCAAAGAGGTAACCGGGACAGTGAAAACAGTACTCAAAGACAGGGAGAGCAAGCTCTCTCTTGGCACTTTGGATGTGGGACATACAGCGAGATGTTTGCTGCTTTTGCGTTTGGCTGTTGGGAGATTTACAGCACAAAGATATCTAGTTGATTTGAAGAAGTTCCGAGAAAGTCTAAACATAATCGCCACTTCTCCCTCCTGGCACTTTCCATGTGGGAGATATAGCAGGATGTATATTGGTTTTGAGGACAACTCAATGGACAGTGTAGGGAGAAAAGTTCCTGGCTCCTTGAATGCCGTTCCTGGAGACACTGCGATCAATGTGGGAGATATGTCAAGATGTGTGTTGGTTTTGAGGACGGCTCTCTGGAGAGTCTTAGCAAAGAGGTCACAGGGATAATCAGAGCAATTCTCAGAGACACTGAGAACAAGCTCGACAATTCCCTCCTGGCACTTTCCCTGTAGGAGATACCGCAAGACGTTTCTGTAGATTGGGCACAGCGCTCTGCAGGGTGTTGGCAGAGACTTTCCCGGGACAGTGAAACCCTATGTCAGAGACACTGAGAAGAAGCCCCAATGTTCCCTCCAGGCACTTTCAGTGTGGGTGCCTTCTCCACGTGGTTCCTGGTTTCCCTGCAGCGCTGAAGAGAATGTTAGCAAAGAGGTAACCGGGACAGTGAAAACAGTACTCAAAGACAGGGAGAGCAAGCTCTCTCTTGGCACTTTGGATGTGGGACATACAGCGAGATGTTTGCTGCTTTTGCGTTTGGCTGTTGGGAGATTTACAGCACAAAGATATCTAGTTGATTTGAAGCAGTTCCGAGAAAGTCTAAACATAATCGCCACTTCTCCCTCCTGGCACTTTCCATGTGGGAGATATAGCAGGATGTATATTGGTTTTGAGGACAACTCAATGGACAGTGTAGGGAGAAAAGTTCCTGGCTCCTTGAATGCCGTTCCTGGAGACACTGCGATCAATGTGGGAGATATGTCAAGATGTGTGTTGGTTTTGAGGACGGCTCTCTGGAGAGTCTTAGCAAAGAGGTCACAGGGATAATCAGAGCAGTTCTCAGAGACACTGAGAACAAGCTCGACAATTCCCTCCTGGCACTTTCCCTGTAGGAGATACCGCAAGACGTTTCTGTAGATTGGGCACAGCGCTCTGCAGGGTGTCGGCAGAGACTTTCCCGGGACAGTGAAACCCTGTGTCAGAGACACTGAGAAGAAGCCCCAATGTTCCCTCCAGGCACTTTCAGTGTGGGTGCCTTCTCCACGTGGTTCCTGGTTTCCCTGCAGCGCTGAAGAGAATGTTAGCAAAGAGGTAACCGGGACAGTGAAAACAGTACTCAAAGACAGGGAGAGCAAGCTCTCTCTTGGCACTTTGGATGTGGGACATACAGCGAGATGTTTGCTGCTTTTGCGTATGGCTGTTGGGAGATTTACAGCACAAAGATATCTAGTTGATTTGAAGCAGTTCCGAGAAAGTCTAAACATAATCGCCACTTCTCCCTCCTGGCACTTTCCATGTGGGAGATATAGCAGGATGTATATTGGTTTTGAGGACAACTCAATGGACAGTGTAGGGAGAAAAGTTCCTGGCTCCTTGAATGCCGTTCCTGGAGACACTGCGATCAATGTGGGAGATATGTCAAGATGTGTGTTGGTTTTGAGGACGGCTCTCTGGAGAGTCTTAGCAAAGAGGTCACAGGGATAATCAGAGCAATTCTCAGAGACACTGAGAACAAGCTCGACAATTCCCTCCTGGCACTTTCCCTGTAGGAGATACCGCAAGACGTTTCTGTAGATTGGGCACAGCGCTCTGCAGGGTGTCGGCAGAGACTTTTCCGGGACAGTGAAACCCTGTGTCAGAGACACTGAGAAGAAGCCCCAATGTTCCCTCCAGGCACTTTCAGTGTGGGTGCCTTCTCCACGTGGTTCCTGGTTTCCCTGCAGCGCTGAAGAGAATGTTAGCAAAGAGGTAACCGGGACAGTGAAAACAGTACTCAAAGACAGGGAGAGCAAGCTCTCTCTTGGCACTTTGGATGTGGGACATACAGCGAGATGTTTGCTGCTTTTGCGTTTGGCTGTTGGGAGATTTACAGCACAAAGATATCTAGTTGATTTGAAGCAGTTCCGAGAAAGTCTAAACATAATCGCCACTTCTCCCTCCTGGCACTTTCCATGTGGGAGATATAGCAGGATGTATATTGGTTTTGAGGACAACTCAATGGACAGTGTAGGGAGAAAAGTTCCTGGCTCCTTGAATGCCGTTCCTGGAGACACTGCGATCAATGTGGGAGATATGTCAAGATGTGTGTTGGTTTTGAGGACGGCTCTCTGGAGAGTCTTAGCAAAGAGGTCACAGGGATAATCAGAGCAATTCTCAGAGACACTGAGGACAAGCTCGACAATTCCCTCCTGGCACTTTCCCTGTAGGAGATACCGCAAGACGTTTCTGTAGATTGGGCACAGCGCTCTGCAGGGTGTCGGCAGAGACTTTCCCGGGACAGTGAAACCCTATGTCAGAGACACTGAGAAGAAGCCCCAGTGTTCCCTCCAGGCACTTTCAGTGTGGGTGCCTTCTCCACGTGGTTCCTGGTTTCCCTGCAGCGCTGAAGAGAATGTTAGCAAAGAGGTAACCGGGACAGTGAAAACAGTACTCAAAGACAGAGAGAGCAAGCTCTCTCTTGGCACTTTGGATGTGGGACATACAGCGAGATGTTTGCTGCTTTTGCGTTTGGCTGTTGGGAGATTTACAGCACAAAGATATCTAGTTGATTTGAAGCAGTTCCGAGAAAGTCTAAACATAATCGCCACTTCTCCCTCCTGGCACTTTCCATGTGGGAGATATAGCAGGATGTATATTGGTTTTGAGGACAACTCAATGGACAGTGTAGGGAGAAAAGTTCCTGGCTCCTTGAATGCCGTTCCTGGAGACACTGCGATCAATGTGGGAGATATGTCAAGATGTGTGTTGGTTTTGAGGACGGCTCTCTGGAGAGTCTTAGCAAAGAGGTCACAGGGATAATCAGAGCAATTCTCAGAGACACTGAGAACAAGCTCGACAATTCCCTCCTGGCACTTTCCCTGTAGGAGATACCGCAAGACGTTTCTGTAGATTGGGCACAGCGCTCTGCAGGGTGTTGGCAGAGACTTTCCCGGGACAGTGAAACCCTATGTCAGAGACACTGAGAAGAAGCCCCAATGTTCCCTCCAGGCACTTTCAGTGTGGGTGCCTTCTCCACGTGGTTCCTGGTTTCCCTGCAGCGCTGAAGAGAATGTTAGCAAAGAGGTAACCGGGACAGTGAAAACAGTACTCAAAGACAGGGAGAGCAAGCTCTCTCTTGGCACTTTGGATGTGGGACATACAGCGAGATGTTTGCTGCTTTTGCGTTTGGCTGTTGGGAGATTTACAGCACAAAGATATCTAGTTGATTTGAAGCAGTTCCGAGAAAGTCTAAACATAATCGCCACTTCTCCCTCCTGGCACTTTCCATGTGGGAGATATAGCAGGATGTATATTGGTTTTGAGGACAACTCAATGGACAGTGTAGGGAGAAAAGTTCCTGGCTCCTTGAATGCCGTTCCTGGAGACACTGCGATCAATGTGGGAGATATGTCAAGATGTGTGTTGGTTTTGAGGACGGCTCTCTGGAGAGTCTTAGCAAAGAGGTCACAGGGATAATCAGAGCAGTTCTCAGAGACAGTGAGAACAAGCTCGACAATTCCCTCCTGGCACTTTCCCTGTAGGAGATACCGCAAGACGTTTCTGTAGATTGGGCACAGCGCTCTGCAGGGTGTTGGCAGAGACTTTCCCGGGACAGTGAAACCCTGTGTCAGAGACACTGAGAAGAAGCCCCAATGTTCCCTCCAGGCACTTTCAGTGTGGGTGCCTTCTCCACGTGGTTCCTGGTTTCCCTGCAGCGCTGAAGAGAATGTTAGCAAAGAGGTAACCGGGACAGTGAAAACAGTACTCAAAGACAGGGAGAGCAAGCTCTCTCTTGGCACTTTGGATGTGGGACATACAGCGAGATGTTTGCTGCTTTTGCGTTTGGCTGTTGGGAGATTTACAGCACAAAGATATCTAGTTGATTTGAAGCAGTTCCGAGAAAGTCTAAACATAATCGCCACTTCTCCCTCCTGGCACTTTCCATGTGGGAGATATAGCAGGATGTATATTGGTTTTGAGGACAACTCAATGGACAGTGTAGGGAGAAAAGCTCCTGGCTCCTTGAATGCCGTTCCTGGAGACACTGCGATCAATGTGGGAGATATGTCAAGATGTGTGTTGGTTTTGAGGACGGCTCTCTGGAGAGTCTTAGCAAAGAGGTCACAGGGATAATCAGAGCAATTCTCAGAGACACTGAGAACAAGCTCGACAATTCCCTCCTGGCACTTTCCCTGTAGGAGATACCGCAAGACGTTTCTGTAGATTGGGCACAGCGCTCTGCAGGGTGTTGGCAGAGACTTTCCCGGGACAGTGAAACCCTATGTCAGAGACACTGAGAAGAAGCCCCAATGTTCCCTCCAGGCACTTTCAGTGTGGGTGCCTTCTCCACGTGGTTCCTGGTTTCCCTGCAGCGCTGAAGAGAATGTTAGCAAAGAGGTAACCGGGACAGTGAAAACAGTACTCAAAGACAGGGAGAGCAAGCTCTCTCTTGGCACTTTGGATGTGGGACATACAGCGAGATGTTTGCTGCTTTTGCGTTTGGCTGTTGGGAGATTTACAGCACAAAGATATCTAGTTGATTTGAAGCAGTTCCGAGAAAGTCTAAACATAATCGCCACTTCTCCCTCCTGGCACTTTCCATGTGGGAGATATAGCAGGATGTATATTGGTTTTGAGGACAACTCAATGGACAGTGTAGGGAGAAAAGTTCCTGGCTCCTTGAATGCCGTTCCTGGAGACACTGCGATCAATGTGGGAGATATGTCAAGATGTGTGTTGGTTTTGAGGACGGCTCTCTGGAGAGTCTTAGCAAAGAGGTCACAGGGATAATCAGAGCAATTCTCAGAGACACTGAGAACAAGCTCGACAATTCCCTCCTGGCACTTTCCCTGTAGGAGATACCGCAAGACGTTTCTGTAGATTGGGCACAGCGCTCTGCAGGGTGTTGGCAGAGACTTTCCCGGGACAGTGAAACCCTATGTCAGAGACACTGAGAAGAAGCCCCAATGTTCCCTCCAGGCACTTTCAGTGTGGGTGCCTTCTCCACGTGGTTCCTGGTTTCCCTGCAGCGCTGAAGAGAATGTTAGCAAAGAGGTAACCGGGACAGTGAAAACAGTACTCAAAGACAGGGAGAGCAAGCTCTCTCTTGGCACTTTGGATGTGGGACATACAGCGAGATGTTTGCTGCTTTTGCGTTTGGCTGTTGGGAGATTTACAGCACAAAGATATCTAGTTGATTTGAAGCAGTTCCGAGAAAGTCTAAACATAATCGCCACTTCTCCCTCCTGGCACTTTCCATGTGGGAGATATAGCAGGATGTATATTGGTTTTGAGGACAACTCAATGGACAGTGTAGGGAGAAAAGTTCCTGGCTCCTTGAATGCCGTTCCTGGAGACACTGCGATCAATGTGGGAGATATGTCAAGATGTGTGTTGGTTTTGAGGACGGCTCTCTGGAGAGTCTTAGCAAAGAGGTCACAGGGATAATCAGAGCAATTCTCAGAGACACTGAGAACAAGCTCGACAATTCCCTCCTGGCACTTTCCCTGTAGGAGATACCGCAAGACGTTTCTGTAGATTGGGCACAGCGCTCTGCAGGGTGTTGGCAGAGACTTTCCCGGGACAGTGAAACCCTATGTCAGAGACACTGAGAAGAAGCCCCAATGTTCCCTCCAGGCACTTTCAGTGTGGGTGCCTTCTCCACGTGGTTCCTGGTTTCCCTGCAGCGCTGAAGAGAATGTTAGCAAAGAGGTAACCGGGACAGTGAAAACAGTACTCAAAGACAGGGAGAGCAAGCTCTCTCTTGGCACTTTGGATGTGGGACATACAGCGAGATGTTTGCTGCTTTTGCGTTTGGCTGTTGGGAGATTTACAGCACAAAGATATCTAGTTGATTTGAAGCAGTTCCGAGAAAGTCTAAACATAATCGCCACTTCTCCCTCCTGGCACTTTCCATGTGGGAGATATAGCAGGATGTATATTGGTTTTGAGGACAACTCAATGGACAGTGTAGGGAGAAAAGTTCCTGGCTCCTTGAATGCCGTTCCTGGAGACACTGCGATCAATGTGGGAGATATGTCAAGATGTGTGTTGGTTTTGAGGACGGCTCTCTGGAGAGTCTTAGCAAAGAGGTCACAGGGATAATCAGAGCAGTTCTCAGAGACACTGAGAACAAGCTCGACAATTCCCTCCTGGCACTTTCCCTGTAGGAGATACCGCAAGACGTTTCTGTAGATTGGGCACAGCGCTCTGCAGGGTGTCGGCAGAGACTTTCCCGGGACAGTGAAACCCTGTGTCAGAGACACTGAGAAGAAGCCCCAATGTTCCCTCCAGGCACTTTCAGTGTGGGTGCCTTCTCCACGTGGTTCCTGGTTTCCCTGCAGCGCTGAAGAGAATGTTAGCAAAGAGGTAACCGGGACAGTGAAAACAGTACTCAAAGACAGGGAGAGCAAGCTCTCTCTTGGCACTTTGGATGTGGGACATACAGCGAGATGTTTGCTGCTTTTGCGTTTGGCTGTTGGGAGATTTACAGCACAAAGATATCTAGTTGATTTGAAGCAGTTCCGAGAAAGTCTAAACATAATCGCCACTTCTCCCTCCTGGCACTTTCCATGTGGGAGATATAGCAGGATGTATATTGGTTTTGAGGACAACTCAATGGACAGTGTAGGGAGAAAAGTTCCTGGCTCCTTGAATGCCGTTCCTGGAGACACTGCGATCAATGTGGGAGATATGTCAAGATGTGTGTTGGTTTTGAGGACGGCTCTCTGGAGAGTCTTAGCAAAGAGGTCACAGGGATAATCAGAGCAGTTCTCAGAGACACTGAGAACAAGCTTGACAATTCCCTCCTGGCACTTTCCCTGTAGGAGATACCGCAAGACGTTTCTGTAGATTGGGCACAGCGCTCTGCAGGGTGTCGGCAGAGACTTTCCCGGGACAGTGAAACCCTGTGTCAGAGACACTGAGAAGAAGCCCCAATGTTCCCTCCAGGCACTTTCAGTGTGGGTGCCTTCTCCACGTGGTTCCTGGTTTCCCTGCAGCGCTGAAGAGAATGTTAGCAAAGAGGTAACCGGGACAGTGAAAACAGTACTCAAAGACAGGGAGAGCAAGCTCTCTCTTGGCACTTTGGATGTGGGACATACAGCGAGATGTTTGCTGCTTTTGCGTTTGGCTGTTGGGAGATTTACAGCACAAAGATATCTAGTTGATTTGAAGCAGTTCCGAGAAAGTCTAAACATAATCGCCACTTCTCCCTCCTGGCACTTTCCATGTGGGAGATATAGCAGGATGTATATTGGTTTTGAGGACAACTCAATGGACAGTGTAGGGAGAAAAGTTCCTGGCTCCTTGAATGCCGTTCCTGGAGACACTGCGATCAATGTGGGAGATATGTCAAGATGTGTGTTGGTTTTGAGGACGGCTCTCTGGAGAGTCTTAGCAAAGAGGTCACAGGGATAATCAGAGCAATTCTCAGAGACACTGAGAACAAGCTCGACAATTCCCTCCTGGCACTTTCCCTGTAGGAGATACCGCAAGACGTTTCTGTAGATTGGGCACAGCGCTCTGCAGGGTGTTGGCAGAGACTTTCCCGGGACAGTGAAACCCTATGTCAGAGACACTGAGAAGAAGCCCCAATGTTCCCTCCAGGCACTTTCAGTGTGGGTGCCTTCTCCACGTGGTTCCTGGTTTCCCTGCAGCGCTGAAGAGAATGTTAGCAAAGAGGTAACCGGGACAGTGAAAACAGTACTCAAAGAGAGGGAGAGCAAGCTCTCTCTTGGCACTTTGGATGTGGGACATACAGCGAGATGTTTGCTGCTTTTGCGTTTGGCTGTTGGGAGATTTACAGCACAAAGATATCTAGTTGATTTGAAGCAGTTCCGAGAAAGTCTAAACATAATCGCCACTTCTCCCTCCTGGCACTTTCCATGTGGGAGATATAGCAGGATGTATATTGGTTTTGAGGACAACTCAATGGACAGTGTAGGGAGAAAAGTTCCTGGCTCCTTGAATGCCGTTCCTGGAGACACTGCGATCAATGTGGGAGATATGTCAAGATGTGTGTTTGTTTTGAGGACGGCTCTCTGGAGAGTCTTAGCAAAGAGGTCACAGGGATAATCAGAGCAATTCTCAGAGACACTGAGGACAAGCTCGACAATTCCCTCCTGGCACTTTCCCTGTAGGAGATACCGCAAGACGTTTCTGTAGATTGGGCACAGCGCTCTGCAGGGTGTCGGCAGAGACTTTCCCGGGACAGTGAAACCCTATGTCAGAGACACTGAGAAGAAGCCCCAGTGTTCCCTCCAGGCACTTTCAGTGTGGGTGCCTTCTCCACGTGGTTCCTGGTTTCCCTGCAGCGCTGAAGAGAATGTTAGCAAAGAGGTAACCGGGACAGTGAAAACAGTACTCAAAGACAGGGAGAGCAAGCTCTCTCTTGGCACTTTGGATGTGGGACATACAGCGAGATGTTTGCTGCTTTTGCGTTTGGCTGTTGGGAGATTTACAGCACAAAGATATCTAGTTGATTTGAAGCAGTTCCGAGAAAGTCTAAACATAATCGCCACTTCTCCCTCCTGGCACTTTCCATGTGGGAGATATAGCAGGATGTATATTGGTTTTGAGGACAACTCAATGGACAGTGTAGGGAGAAAAGTTCCTGGCTCCTTGAATGCCGTTCCTGGAGACACTGCGATCAATGTGGGAGATATGTCAAGATGTGTGTTGGTTTTGAGGACGGCTCTCTGGAGAGTCTTAGCAAAGAGGTCACAGGGATAATCAGAGCAGTTCTCAGAGACAGTGAGAACAAGCTCGACAATTCCCTCCTGGCACTTTCCCTGTAGGAGATACCGCAAGACGTTTCTGTAGATTGGGCACAGCGCTCTGCAGGGTGTTGGCAGAGACTTTCCCGGGACAGTGAAACCCTGTGTCAGAGACACTGAGAAGAAGCCCCAATGTTCCCTCCAGGCACTTTCAGTGTGGGTGCCTTCTCCACGTGGTTCCTGGTTTCCCTGCAGCGCTGAAGAGAATGTTAGCAAAGAGGTAACCGGGACAGTGAAAACAGTACTCAAAGACAGGGAGAGCAAGCTCTCTCTTGGCACTTTGGATGTGGGACATACAGCGAGATGTTTGCTGCTTTTGCGTTTGGCTGTTGGGAGATTTACAGCACAAAGATATCTAGTTGATTTGAAGAAGTTCCGAGAAAGTCTAAACATAATCGCCACTTCTCCCTCCTGGCACTTTCCATGTGGGAGATATAGCAGGATGTATATTGGTTTTGAGGACAACTCAATGGACAGTGTAGGGAGAAAAGTTCCTGGCTCCTTGAATGCCGTTCCTGGAGACACTGCGATCAATGTGGGAGATATGTCAAGATGTGTGTTGGTTTTGAGGACGGCTCTCTGGAGAGTCTTAGCAAAGAGGTCACAGGGATAATCAGAGCAATTCTCAGAGACACTGAGAACAAGCTCGACAATTCCCTCCTGGCACTTTCCCTGTAGGAGATACCGCAAGACGTTTCTGTAGATTGGGCACAGCGCTCTGCAGGGTGTTGGCAGAGACTTTCCCGGGACAGTGAAACCCTATGTCAGAGACACTGAGAAGAAGCCCCAATGTTCCCTCCAGGCACTTTCAGTGTGGGTGCCTTCTCCACGTGGTTCCTGGTTTCCCTGCAGCGCTGAAGAGAATGTTAGCAAAGAGGTAACCGGGACAGTGAAAACAGTACTCAAAGACAGGGAGAGCAAGCTCTCTCTTGGCACTTTGGATGTGGGACATACAGCGAGATGTTTGCTGCTTTTGCGTTTGGCTGTTGGGAGATTTACAGCACAAAGATATCTAGTTGATTTGAAGCAGTTCCGAGAAAGTCTAAACATAATCGCCACTTCTCCCTCCTGGCACTTTCCATGTGGGAGATATAGCAGGATGTATATTGGTTTTGAGGACAACTCAATGGACAGTGTAGGGAGAAAAGTTCCTGGCTCCTTGAATGCCGTTCCTGGAGACACTGCGATCAATGTGGGAGATATGTCAAGATGTGTGTTGGTTTTGAGGACGGCTCTCTGGAGAGTCTTAGCAAAGAGGTCACAGGGATAATCAGAGCAGTTCTCAGAGACACTGAGAACAAGCTCGACAATTCCCTCCTGGCACTTTCCCTGTAGGAGATACCGCAAGACGTTTCTGTAGATTGGGCACAGCGCTCTGCAGGGTGTCGGCAGAGACTTTCCCGGGACAGTGAAACCCTGTGTCAGAGACACTGAGAAGAAGCCCCAATGTTCCCTCCAGGCACTTTCAGTGTGGGTGCCTTCTCCACGTGGTTCCTGGTTTCCCTGCAGCGCTGAAGAGAATGTTAGCAAAGAGGTAACCGGGACAGTGAAAACAGTACTCAAAGACAGGGAGAGCAAGCTCTCTCTTGGCACTTTGGATGTGGGACATACAGCGAGATGTTTGCTGCTTTTGCGTATGGCTGTTGGGAGATTTACAGCACAAAGATATCTAGTTGATTTGAAGCAGTTCCGAGAAAGTCTAAACATAATCGCCACTTCTCCCTCCTGGCACTTTCCATGTGGGAGATATAGCAGGATGTATATTGGTTTTGAGGACAACTCAATGGACAGTGTAGGGAGAAAAGTTCCTGGCTCCTTGAATGCCGTTCCTGGAGACACTGCGATCAATGTGGGAGATATGTCAAGATGTGTGTTGGTTTTGAGGACGGCTCTCTGGAGAGTCTTAGCAAAGAGGTCACAGGGATAATCAGAGCAATTCTCAGAGACACTGAGAACAAGCTCGACAATTCCCTCCTGGCACTTTCCCTGTAGGAGATACCGCAAGACGTTTCTGTAGATTGGGCACAGCGCTCTGCAGGGTGTCGGCAGAGACTTTTCCGGGACAGTGAAACCCTGTGTCAGAGACACTGAGAAGAAGCCCCAATGTTCCCTCCAGGCACTTTCAGTGTGGGTGCCTTCTCCACGTGGTTCCTGGTTTCCCTGCAGCGCTGAAGAGAATGTTAGCAAAGAGGTAACCGGGACAGTGAAAACAGTACTCAAAGACAGGGAGAGCAAGCTCTCTCTTGGCACTTTGGATGTGGGACATACAGCGAGATGTTTGCTGCTTTTGCGTTTGGCTGTTGGGAGATTTACAGCACAAAGATATCTAGTTGATTTGAAGCAGTTCCGAGAAAGTCTAAACATAATCGCCACTTCTCCCTCCTGGCACTTTCCATGTGGGAGATATAGCAGGATGTATATTGGTTTTGAGGACAACTCAATGGACAGTGTAGGGAGAAAAGTTCCTGGCTCCTTGAATGCCGTTCCTGGAGACACTGCGATCAATGTGGGAGATATGTCAAGATGTGTGTTGGTTTTGAGGACGGCTCTCTGGAGAGTCTTAGCAAAGAGGTCACAGGGATAATCAGAGCAATTCTCAGAGACACTGAGGACAAGCTCGACAATTCCCTCCTGGCACTTTCCCTGTAGGAGATACCGCAAGACGTTTCTGTAGATTGGGCACAGCGCTCTGCAGGGTGTCGGCAGAGACTTTCCCGGGACAGTGAAACCCTATGTCAGAGACACTGAGAAGAAGCCCCAGTGTTCCCTCCAGGCACTTTCAGTGTGGGTGCCTTCTCCACGTGGTTCCTGGTTTCCCTGCAGCGCTGAAGAGAATGTTAGCAAAGAGGTAACCGGGACAGTGAAAACAGTACTCAAAGACAGAGAGAGCAAGCTCTCTCTTGGCACTTTGGATGTGGGACATACAGCGAGATGTTTGCTGCTTTTGCGTTTGGCTGTTGGGAGATTTACAGCACAAAGATATCTAGTTGATTTGAAGCAGTTCCGAGAAAGTCTAAACATAATCGCCACTTCTCCCTCCTGGCACTTTCCATGTGGGAGATATAGCAGGATGTATATTGGTTTTGAGGACAACTCAATGGACAGTGTAGGGAGAAAAGTTCCTGGCTCCTTGAATGCCGTTCCTGGAGACACTGCGATCAATGTGGGAGATATGTCAAGATGTGTGTTGGTTTTGAGGACGGCTCTCTGGAGAGTCTTAGCAAAGAGGTCACAGGGATAATCAGAGCAATTCTCAGAGACACTGAGAACAAGCTCGACAATTCCCTCCTGGCACTTTCCCTGTAGGAGATACCGCAAGACGTTTCTGTAGATTGGGCACAGCGCTCTGCAGGGTGTTGGCAGAGACTTTCCCGGGACAGTGAAACCCTATGTCAGAGACACTGAGAAGAAGCCCCAATGTTCCCTCCAGGCACTTTCAGTGTGGGTGCCTTCTCCACGTGGTTCCTGGTTTCCCTGCAGCGCTGAAGAGAATGTTAGCAAAGAGGTAACCGGGACAGTGAAAACAGTACTCAAAGACAGGGAGAGCAAGCTCTCTCTTGGCACTTTGGATGTGGGACATACAGCGAGATGTTTGCTGCTTTTGCGTTTGGCTGTTGGGAGATTTACAGCACAAAGATATCTAGTTGATTTGAAGCAGTTCCGAGAAAGTCTAAACATAATCGCCACTTCTCCCTCCTGGCACTTTCCATGTGGGAGATATAGCAGGATGTATATTGGTTTTGAGGACAACTCAATGGACAGTGTAGGGAGAAAAGTTCCTGGCTCCTTGAATGCCGTTCCTGGAGACACTGCGATCAATGTGGGAGATATGTCAAGATGTGTGTTGGTTTTGAGGACGGCTCTCTGGAGAGTCTTAGCAAAGAGGTCACAGGGATAATCAGAGCAGTTCTCAGAGACAGTGAGAACAAGCTCGACAATTCCCTCCTGGCACTTTCCCTGTAGGAGATACCGCAAGACGTTTCTGTAGATTGGGCACAGCGCTCTGCAGGGTGTTGGCAGAGACTTTCCCGGGACAGTGAAACCCTGTGTCAGAGACACTGAGAAGAAGCCCCAATGTTCCCTCCAGGCACTTTCAGTGTGGGTGCCTTCTCCACGTGGTTCCTGGTTTCCCTGCAGCGCTGAAGAGAATGTTAGCAAAGAGGTAACCGGGACAGTGAAAACAGTACTCAAAGACAGGGAGAGCAAGCTCTCTCTTGGCACTTTGGATGTGGGACATACAGCGAGATGTTTGCTGCTTTTGCGTTTGGCTGTTGGGAGATTTACAGCACAAAGATATCTAGTTGATTTGAAGCAGTTCCGAGAAAGTCTAAACATAATCGCCACTTCTCCCTCCTGGCACTTTCCATGTGGGAGATATAGCAGGATGTATATTGGTTTTGAGGACAACTCAATGGACAGTGTAGGGAGAAAAGCTCCTGGCTCCTTGAATGCCGTTCCTGGAGACACTGCGATCAATGTGGGAGATATGTCAAGATGTGTGTTGGTTTTGAGGACGGCTCTCTGGAGAGTCTTAGCAAAGAGGTCACAGGGATAATCAGAGCAATTCTCAGAGACACTGAGAACAAGCTCGACAATTCCCTCCTGGCACTTTCCCTGTAGGAGATACCGCAAGACGTTTCTGTAGATTGGGCACAGCGCTCTGCAGGGTGTTGGCAGAGACTTTCCCGGGACAGTGAAACCCTATGTCAGAGACACTGAGAAGAAGCCCCAATGTTCCCTCCAGGCACTTTCAGTGTGGGTGCCTTCTCCACGTGGTTCCTGGTTTCCCTGCAGCGCTGAAGAGAATGTTAGCAAAGAGGTAACCGGGACAGTGAAAACAGTACTCAAAGACAGGGAGAGCAAGCTCTCTCTTGGCACTTTGGATGTGGGACATACAGCGAGATGTTTGCTGCTTTTGCGTTTGGCTGTTGGGAGATTTACAGCACAAAGATATCTAGTTGATTTGAAGCAGTTCCGAGAAAGTCTAAACATAATCGCCACTTCTCCCTCCTGGCACTTTCCATGTGGGAGATATAGCAGGATGTATATTGGTTTTGAGGACAACTCAATGGACAGTGTAGGGAGAAAAGTTCCTGGCTCCTTGAATGCCGTTCCTGGAGACACTGCGATCAATGTGGGAGATATGTCAAGATGTGTGTTGGTTTTGAGGACGGCTCTCTGGAGAGTCTTAGCAAAGAGGTCACAGGGATAATCAGAGCAGTTCTCAGAGACAGTGAGAACAAGCTCGACAATTCCCTCCTGGCACTTTCCCTGTAGGAGATACTGCAAGACGTTTCTGTAGATTGGGCACAGCGCTCTGCAGGGTGTTGGCAGAGACTTTCCCGGGACAGTGAAACCCTGTGTCAGAGACACTGAGAAGAAGCCCCAATGTTCCCTCCAGGCACTTTCAGTGTGGGTGCCTTCTCCACGTGGTTCCTGGTTTCCCTGCAGCGCTGAAGAGAATGTTAGCAAAGAGGTAACCGGGACAGTGAAAACAGTACTCAAAGACAGGGAGAGCAAGCTCTCTCTTGGCACTTTGGATGTGGGACATACAGCGAGATGTTTGCTGCTTTTGCGTTTGGCTGTTGGGAGATTTACAGCACAAAGATATCTAGTTGATTTGAAGAAGTTCCGAGAAAGTCTAAACATAATCGCCACTTCTCCCTCCTGGCACTTTCCATGTGGGAGATATAGCAGGATGTATATTGGTTTTGAGGACAACTCAATGGACAGTGTAGGGAGAAAAGTTCCTGGCTCCTTGAATGCCGTTCCTGGAGACACTGCGATCAATGTGGGAGATATGTCAAGATGTGTGTTGGTTTTGAGGACGGCTCTCTGGAGAGTCTTAGCAAAGAGGTCACAGGGATAATCAGAGCAATTCTCAGAGACACTGAGAACAAGCTCGACAATTCCCTCCTGGCACTTTCCCTGTAGGAGATACCGCAAGACGTTTCTGTAGATTGGGCACAGCGCTCTGCAGGGTGTTGGCAGAGACTTTCCCGGGACAGTGAAACCCTATGTCAGAGACACTGAGAAGAAGCCCCAATGTTCCCTCCAGGCACTTTCAGTGTGGGTGCCTTCTCCACGTGGTTCCTGGTTTCACTGCGGCTCTGAAGAGAATGTTAGCAAAGAGGTAACCGGGACAGTGAAAACAGTACTCAAAGACAGGGAGAGCAAGCTCTCTCTTAGCACTTCCGATGTGGGACATACAGCGAGATGTTTGCTGCTTTTGCGTTTGGCTGTTGGGAGATTTACAGCACAAAGATATCTAGTTGATTTGAAGCAGTTCCGAGAAAGTCTAAACATAATCCCCACTTCTCCCTCCTGGCACTTTCCATGTGGGAGATATAGCAGGATGTATATTGGTTTTGAGGACAACTCAATGGACAGTGTAGGGAGAAAAGTTCCTGGCTCCTTGAATGCCGTTCCTGGAGACACTGCGATCAATGTGGGAGATATGTCAAGATGTGTGTTGGTTTTGAGGACGGCTCTCTGGAGAGTCTTAGCAAAGAGGTCACAGGGATAATCAGAGCAGTTCTCAGAGACACTGAGAACAAGCTCGACAATTCCCTCCTGGCACTTTCCCTGTAGGAGATACCGCAAGACGTTTCTGTAGATTGGGCACAGCGCTCTGCAGGGTGTTGGCAGAGACTTTCCCGGGACAGTGAAACCCTGTGTCAGAGACACTGAGAAGAAGCCCCAATGTTCCCTCCAGGCACTTTCAGTGTGGGTGCCTTCTCCACGTGGTTCCTGGTTTCCCTGCAGCGCTGAAGAGAATGTTAGCAAAGAGGTAACCGGGACAGTGAAAACAGTACTCAAAGACAGGGAGAGCAAGCTCTCTCTTGGCACTTTGGATGTGGGACATACAGCGAGATGTTTGCTGCTTTTGCGTATGGCTGTTGGGAGATTTACAGCACAAAGATATCTAGTTGATTTGAAGCAGTTCCGAGAAAGTCTAAACATAATCGCCACTTCTCCCTCCTGGCACTTTCCATGTGGGAGATATAGCAGGATGTATATTGGTTTTGAGGACAACTCAATGGACAGTGTAGGGAGAAAAGTTCCTGGCTCCTTGAATGCCGTTCCTGGAGACACTGCGATCAATGTGGGAGATATGTCAAGATGTGTGTTGGTTTTGAGGACGGCTCTCTGGAGAGTCTTAGCAAAGAGGTCACAGGGATAATCAGAGCAATTCTCAGAGACACTGAGAACAAGCTCGACAATTCCCTCCTGGCACTTTCCCTGTAGGAGATACCGCAAGACGTTTCTGTAGATTGGGCACAGCGCTCTGCAGGGTGTCGGCAGAGACTTTTCCGGGATAGTGAAACCCTGTGTCAGAGACACTGAGAAGAAGCCCCAATGTTCCCTCCAGGCACTTTCAGTGTGGGTGCCTTCTCCACGTGGTTCCTGGTTTCCCTGCAGCGCTGAAGAGAATGTTAGCAAAGAGGTAACCGGGACAGTGAAAACAGTACTCAAAGACAGGGAGAGCAAGCTCTCTCTTGGCACTTTGGATGTGGGACATACAGCGAGATGTTTGCTGCTTTTGCGTTTGGCTGTTGGGAGATTTACAGCACAAAGATATCTAGTTGATTTGAAGCAGTTCCGAGAAAGTCTAAACATAATCGCCACTTCTCCCTCCTGGCACTTTCCATGTGGGAGATATAGCAGGATGTATATTGGTTTTGAGGACAACTCAATGGACAGTGTAGGGAGAAAAGTTCCTGGCTCCTTGAATGCCGTTCCTGGAGACACTGCGATCAATGTGGGAGATATGTCAAGATGTGTGTTGGTTTTGAGGACGGCTCTCTGGAGAGTCTTAGCAAAGAGGTCACAGGGATAATCAGAGCAATTCTCAGAGACACTGAGGACAAGCTCGACAATTCCCTCCTGGCACTTTCCCTGTAGGAGATACCGCAAGACGTTTCTGTAGATTGGGCACAGCGCTCTGCAGGGTGTCGGCAGAGACTTTCCCGGGACAGTGAAACCCTATGTCAGAGACACTGAGAAGAAGCCCCAGTGTTCCCTCCAGGCACTTTCAGTGTGGGTGCCTTCTCCACGTGGTTCCTGGTTTCCCTGCAGCGCTGAAGAGAATGTTAGCAAAGAGGTAACCGGGACAGTGAAAACAGTACTCAAAGACAGAGAGAGCAAGCTCTCTCTTGGCACTTTGGATGTGGGACATACAGCGAGATGTTTGCTGCTTTTGCGTTTGGCTGTTGGGAGATTTACAGCACAAAGATATCTAGTTGATTTGAAGCAGTTCCGAGAAAGTCTAAACATAATCGCCACTTCTCCCTCCTGGCACTTTCCATGTGGGAGATATAGCAGGATGTATATTGGTTTTGAGGACAACTCAATGGACAGTGTAGGGAGAAAAGTTCCTGGCTCCTTGAATGCCGTTCCTGGAGACACTGCGATCAATGTGGGAGATATGTCAAGATGTGTGTTGGTTTTGAGGACGGCTCTCTGGAGAGTCTTAGCAAAGAGGTCACAGGGATAATCAGAGCAATTCTCAGAGACACTGAGAACAAGCTCGACAATTCCCTCCTGGCACTTTCCCTGTAGGAGATACCGCAAGACGTTTCTGTAGATTGGGCACAGCGCTCTGCAGGGTGTTGGCAGAGACTTTCCCGGGACAGTGAAACCCTATGTCAGAGACACTGAGAAGAAGCCCCAATGTTCCCTCCAGGCACTTTCAGTGTGGGTGCCTTCTCCACGTGGTTCCTGGTTTCCCTGCAGCGCTGAAGAGAATGTTAGCAAAGAGGTAACCGGGACAGTGAAAACAGTACTCAAAGACAGGGAGAGCAAGCTCTCTCTTGGCACTTTGGATGTGGGACATACAGCGAGATGTTTGCTGCTTTTGCGTTTGGCTGTTGGGAGATTTACAGCACAAAGATATCTAGTTGATTTGAAGCAGTTCCGAGAAAGTCTAAACATAATCGCCACTTCTCCCTCCTGGCACTTTCCATGTGGGAGATATAGCAGGATGTATATTGGTTTTGAGGACAACTCAATGGACAGTGTAGGGAGAAAAGTTCCTGGCTCCTTGAATGCCGTTCCTGGAGACACTGCGATCAATGTGGGAGATATGTCAAGATGTGTGTTGGTTTTGAGGACGGCTCTCTGGAGAGTCTTAGCAAAGAGGTCACAGGGATAATCAGAGCAGTTCTCAGAGACAGTGAGAACAAGCTCGACAATTCCCTCCTGGCACTTTCCCTGTAGGAGATACCGCAAGACGTTTCTGTAGATTGGGCACAGCGCTCTGCAGGGTGTTGGCAGAGACTTTCCCGGGACAGTGAAACCCTGTGTCAGAGACACTGAGAAGAAGCCACAATGTTCCCTCCAGGCACTTTCAGTGTGGGTGCCTTCTCCACGTGGTTCCTGGTTTCCCTGCAGCGGTGAAGAGAATGTTAGCAAAGAGGTAACCGGGACTGTGAAAACAGTACTCAAAGACAGGGAGAGCAAGCTCTCTCTTGGCACTTTGGATGTGGGACATACAGCGAGATGTTTGCTGCTTTTGCGTTTGGCTGTTGGGAGATTTACAGCACAAAGATATCTAGTTGATTTGAAGCAGTTCCGAGAAAGTCTAAACATAATCGCCACTTCTCCCTCCTGGCACTTTCCATGTGGGAGATATAGCAGGATGTATATTGGTTTTGAGGACAACTCAATGGACAGTGTAGGGAGAAAAGTTCCTGGCTCCTTGAATGCCGTTCCTGGAGACACTGCGATCAATGTGGGAGATATGTCAAGATGTGTGTTGGTTTTGAGGACGGCTCTCTGGAGAGTCTTAGCAAAGAGGTCACAGGGATAATCAGAGCAATTCTCAGAGACACTGAGGACAAGCTCGACAATTCCCTCCTGGCACTTTCCCTGTAGGAGATACCGCAAGACGTTTCTGTAGATTGGGCACAGCGCTCTGCAGGGTGTCGGCAGAGACTTTCCCGGGACAGTGAAACCCTATGTCAGAGACACTGAGAAGAAGCCCCAGTGTTCCCTCCAGGCACTTTCAGTGTGGGTGCCTTCTCCACGTGGTTCCTGGTTTCCCTGCAGCGCTGAAGAGAATGTTAGCAAAGAGGTAACCGGGACAGTGAAAACAGTACTCAAAGACAGAGAGAGCAAGCTCTCTCTTGGCACTTTGGATGTGGGACATACAGCGAGATGTTTGCTGCTTTTGCGTTTGGCTGTTGGGAGATTTACAGCACAAAGATATCTAGTTGATTTGAAGCAGTTCCGAGAAAGTCTAAACATAATCGCCACTTCTCCCTCCTGGCACTTTCCATGTGGGAGATATAGCAGGATGTATATTGGTTTTGAGGACAACTCAATGGACAGTGTAGGGAGAAAAGTTCCTGGCTCCTTGAATGCCGTTCCTGGAGACACTGCGATCAATGTGGGAGATATGTCAAGATGTGTGTTGGTTTTGAGGACGGCTCTCTGGAGAGTCTTAGCAAAGAGGTCACAGGGATAATCAGAGCAATTCTCAGAGACACTGAGAACAAGCTCGACAATTCCCTCCTGGCACTTTCCCTGTAGGAGATACCGCAAGACGTTTCTGTAGATTGGGCACAGCGCTCTGCAGGGTGTTGGCAGAGACTTTCCCGGGACAGTGAAACCCTATGTCAGAGACACTGAGAAGAAGCCCCAATGTTCCCTCCAGGCACTTTCAGTGTGGGTGCCTTCTCCACGTGGTTCCTGGTTTCCCTGCAGCGCTGAAGAGAATGTTAGCAAAGAGGTAACCGGGACAGTGAAAACAGTACTCAAAGACAGGGAGAGCAAGCTCTCTCTTGGCACTTTGGATGTGGGACATACAGCGAGATGTTTGCTGCTTTTGCGTTTGGCTGTTGGGAGATTTACAGCACAAAGATATCTAGTTGATTTGAAGCAGTTCCGAGAAAGTCTAAACATAATCGCCACTTCTCCCTCCTGGCACTTTCCATGTGGGAGATATAGCAGGATGTATATTGGTTTTGAGGACAACTCAATGGACAGTGTAGGGAGAAAAGTTCCTGGCTCCTTGAATGCCGTTCCTGGAGACACTGCGATCAATGTGGGAGATATGTCAAGATGTGTGTTGGTTTTGAGGACGGCTCTCTGGAGAGTCTTAGCAAAGAGGTCACAGGGATAATCAGAGCAGTTCTCAGAGACAGTGAGAACAAGCTCGACAATTCCCTCCTGGCACTTTCCCTGTAGGAGATACCGCAAGACGTTTCTGTAGATTGGGCACAGCGCTCTGCAGGGTGTTGGCAGAGACTTTCCCGGGACAGTGAAACCCTGTGTCAGAGACACTGAGAAGAAGCCCCAATGTTCCCTCCAGGCACTTTCAGTGTGGGTGCCTTCTCCACGTGGTTCCTGGTTTCCCTGCAGCGGTGAAGAGAATGTTAGCAAAGAGGTAACCGGGACTGTGAAAACAGTACTCAAAGACAGGGAGAGCAAGCTCTCTCTTGGCACTTTGGATGTGGGACATACAGCGAGATGTTTGCTGCTTTTGCGTTTGGCTGTTGGGAGATTTACAGCACAAAGATATCTAGTTGATTTGAAGCAGTTCCGAGAAAGTCTAAACATAATCGCCACTTCTCCCTCCTGGCACTTTCCATGTGGGAGATATAGCAGGATGTATATTGGTTTTGAGGACAACTCAATGGACAGTGTAGGGAGAAAAGTTCCTGGCTCCTTGAATGCCGTTCCTGGAGACACTGCGATCAATGTGGGAGATATGTCAAGATGTGTGTTGGTTTTGAGGACGGCTCTCTGGAGAGTCTTAGCAAAGAGGTCACAGGGATAATCAGAGCAGTTCTCAGAGACAGTGAGAACAAGCTCGACAATTCCCTCCTGGCACTTTCCCTGTAGGAGATACCGCAAGACGTTTCTGTAGATTGGGCACAGCGCTCTGCAGGGTGTTGGCAGAGACTTTCCCGGGACAGTGAAACCCTGTGTCAGAGACACTGAGAAGAAGCCCCAATGTTCCCTCCAGGCACTTTCAGTGTGGGTGCCTTCTCCACGTGGTTCCTGGTTTCCCTGCAGCGCTGAAGAGAATGTTAGCAAAGAGGTAACCGGGACAGTGAAAACAGTACTCAAAGACAGGGAGAGCAAGCTCTCTCTTGGCACTTTGGATGTGGGACATACAGCGAGATGTTTGCTGCTTTTGCGTTTGGCTGTTGGGAGATTTACAGCACAAAGATATCTAGTTGATTTGAAGCAGTTCCGAGAAAGTCTAAACATAATCGCCACTTCTCCCTCCTGGCACTTTCCATGTGGGAGATATAGCAGGATGTATATTGGTTTTGAGGACAACTCAATGGACAGTGTAGGGAGAAAAGTTCCTGGCTCCTTGAATGCCGTTCCTGGAGACACTGCGATCAATGTGGGAGATATGTCAAGATGTGTGTTGGTTTTGAGGACGGCTCTCTGGAGAGTCTTAGCAAAGAGGTCACAGGGATAATCAGAGCAATTCTCAGAGACACTGAGAACAAGCTCGACAATTCCCTCCTGGCACTTTCCCTGTAGGAGATACCGCAAGACGTTTCTGTAGATTGGGCACAGCGCTCTGCAGGGTGTTGGCAGAGACTTTCCCGGGACAGTGAAACCCTATGTCAGAGACACTGAGAAGAAGCCCCAATGTTCCCTCCAGGCACTTTCAGTGTGGGTGCCTTCTCCACGTGGTTCCTGGTTTCCCTGCAGCGCTGAAGAGAATGTTAGCAAAGAGGTAACCGGGACAGTGAAAACAGTACTCAAAGACAGGGAGAGCAAGCTCTCTCTTGGCACTTTGGATGTGGGACATACAGCGAGATGTTTGCTGCTTTTGCGTTTGGCTGTTGGGAGATTTACAGCACAAAGATATCTAGTTGATTTGAAGCAGTTCCGAGAAAGTCTAAACATAATCGCCACTTCTCCCTCCTGGCACTTTCCATGTGGGAGATATAGCAGGATGTATATTGGTTTTGAGGACAACTCAATGGACAGTGTAGGGAGAAAAGTTCCTGGCTCCTTGAATGCCGTTCCTGGAGACACTGCGATCAATGTGGGAGATATGTCAAGATGTGTGTTGGTTTTGAGGACGGCTCTCTGGAGAGTCTTAGCAAAGAGGTCACAGGGATAATCAGAGCAATTCTCAGAGACACTGAGAACAAGCTCGACAATTCCCTCCTGGCACTTTCCCTGTAGGAGATACCGCAAGACGTTTCTGTAGATTGGGCACAGCGCTCTGCAGGGTGTCGGCAGAGACTTTCCCGGGACAGTGAAACCCTATGTCAGAGACACTGAGAAGAAGCCCCAATGTTCCCTCCAGGCACTTTCAGTGTGGGTGCCTTCTCCACGTGGTTCCTGGTTTCCCTGCAGCGCTGAAGAGAATGTTAGCAAAGAGGTAACCGGGACAGTGAAAACAGTACTCAAAGACAGAGAGAGCAAGCTCTCTCTTGGCACTTTGGATGTGGGACATACAGCGAGATGTTTGCTGCTTTTGCGTTTGGCTGTTGGGAGATTTACAGCACAAAGATATCTAGTTGATTTGAAGCAGTTCCGAGAAAGTCTAAACATAATCGCCACTTCTCCCTCCTGGCACTTTCCATGTGGGAGATATAGCAGGATGTATATTGGTTTTGAGGACAACTCAATGGACAGTGTAGGGAGAAAAGTTCCTGGCTCCTTGAATGCCGTTCCTGGAGACACTGCGATCAATGTGGGAGATATGTCAAGATGTGTGTTGGTTTTGAGGACGGCTCTCTGGAGAGTCTTAGCAAAGAGGTCACAGGGATAATCAGAGCAATTCTCAGAGACACTGAGAACAAGCTCGACAATTCCCTCCTGGCACTTTCCCTGTAGGAGATACCGCAAGACGTTTCTGTAGATTGGGCACAGCGCTCTGCAGGGTGTTGGCAGAGACTTTCCCGGGACAGTGAAACCCTATGTCAGAGACACTGAGAAGAAGCCCCAATGTTCCCTCCAGGCACTTTCAGTGTGGGTGCCTTCTCCACGTGGTTCCTGGTTTCCCTGCAGCGCTGAAGAGAATGTTAGCAAAGAGGTAACCGGGACAGTGAAAACAGTACTCAAAGACAGGGAGAGCAAGCTCTCTCTTGGCACTTTGGATGTGGGACATACAGCGAGATGTTTGCTGCTTTTGCGTTTGGCTGTTGGGAGATTTACAGCACAAAGATATCTAGTTGATTTGAAGCAGTTCCGAGAAAGTCTAAACATAATCGCCACTTCTCCCTCCTGGCACTTTCCATGTGGGAGATATAGCAGGATGTATATTGGTTTTGAGGACAACTCAATGGACAGTGTAGGGAGAAAAGTTCCTGGCTCCTTGAATGCCGTTCCTGGAGACACTGCGATCAATGTGGGAGATATGTCAAGATGTGTGTTGGTTTTGAGGACGGCTCTCTGGAGAGTCTTAGCAAAGAGGTCACAGGGATAATCAGAGCAATTCTCAGAGACACTGAGAACAAGCTCGACAATTCCCTCCTGGCACTTTCCCTGTAGGAGATACCGCAAGACGTTTCTGTAGATTGGGCACAGCGCTCTGCAGGGTGTCGGCAGAGACTTTCCCGGGACAGTGAAACCCTATGTCAGAGACACTGAGAAGAAGCCCCAATGTTCCCTCCAGGCACTTTCAGTGTGGGTGCCTTCTCCACGTGGTTCCTGGTTTCCCTGCAGCGCTGAAGAGAATGTTAGCAAAGAGGTAACCGGGACAGTGAAAACAGTACTCAAAGACAGAGAGAGCAAGCTCTCTCTTGGCACTTTGGATGTGGGACATACAGCGAGATGTTTGCTGCTTTTGCGTTTGGCTGTTGGGAGATTTACAGCACAAAGATATCTAGTTGATTTGAAGCAGTTCCGAGAAAGTCTAAACATAATCGCCACTTCTCCCTCCTGGCACTTTCCATGTGGGAGATATAGCAGGATGTATATTGGTTTTGAGGACAACTCAATGGACAGTGTAGGGAGAAAAGCTCCTGGCTCCTTGAATGCCGTTCCTGGAGACACTGCGATCAATGTGGGAGATATGTCAATATGTGTGTTGGTTTTGAGGACGGCTCTCTGGAGAGTCTTAGCAAAGAGGTCACAGGGATAATCAGAGCAATTCTCAGAGACACTGAGAACAAGCTCGACAATTCCCTCCTGGCACTTTCCCTGTAGGAGATACCGCAAGACGTTTCTGTAGATTGGGCACAGCGCTCTGCAGGGTGTTGGCAGAGACTTTCCCGGGACAGTGAAACCCTATGTCAGAGACACTGAGAAGAAGCCCCAATGTTCCCTCCAGGCACTTTCAGTGTGGGTGCCTTCTCCACGTGGTTCCTGGTTTCCCTGCAGCGCTGAAGAGAATGTTAGCAAAGAGGTAACCGGGACAGTGAAAACAGTACTCAAAGACAGGGAGAGCAAGCTCTCTCTTGGCACTTTGGATGTGGGACATACAGCGAGATGTTTGCTGCTTTTGCGTTTGGCTGTTGGGAGATTTACAGCACAAAGATATCTAGTTGATTTGAAGCAGTTCCGAGAAAGTCTAAACATAATCGCCACTTCTCCCTCCTGGCACTTTCCATGTGGGAGATATAGCAGGATGTATATTGGTTTTGAGGACAACTCAATGGACAGTGTAGGGAGAAAAGTTCCTGGCTCCTTGAATGCCGTTCCTGGAGACACTGCGATCAATGTGGGAGATATGTCAAGATGTGTGTTGGTTTTGAGGACGGCTCTCTGGAGAGTCTTAGCAAAGAGGTCACAGGGATAATCAGAGCAGTTCTCAGAGACAGTGAGAACAAGCTCGACAATTCCCTCCTGGCACTTTCCCTGTAGGAGATACCGCAAGACGTTTCTGTAGATTGGGCACAGCGCTCTGCAGGGTGTTGGCAGAGACTTTCCCGGGACAGTGAAACCCTATGTCAGAGACACTGAGAAGAAGCCCCAATGTTCCCTCCAGGCACTTTCAGTGTGGGTGCCTTCTCCACGTGGTTCCTGGTTTCCCTGCAGCGCTGAAGAGAATGTTAGCAAAGAGGTAACCGGGACAGTGAAAACAGTACTCAAAGACAGGGAGAGCAAGCTCTCTCTTGGCACTTTGGATGTGGGACATACAGCGAGATGTTTGCTGCTTTTGCGTTTGGCTGTTGGGAGATTTACAGCACAAAGATATCTAGTTGATTTGAAGCAGTTCCGAGAAAGTCTAAACATAATCGCCACTTCTCCCTCCTGGCACTTTCCATGTGGGAGATATAGCAGGATGTATATTGGTTTTGAGGACAACTCAATGGACAGTGTAGGGAGAAAAGTTCCTGGCTCCTTGAATGCCGTTCCTGGAGACACTGCGATCAATGTGGGAGATATGTCAAGATGTGTGTTTGTTTTGAGGACGGCTCTCTGGAGAGTCTTAGCAAAGAGGTCACAGGGATAATCAGAGCAGTTCTCAGAGACACTGAGAACAAGCTCGACAATTCCCTCCTGGCACTTTCCCTGTAGGAGATACCGCAAGACGTTTCTGTAGATTGGGCACAGCGCTCTGCAGGGTGTTGGCAGAGACTTTCCCGGGACAGTGAAACCCTATGTCAGAGACACTGAGAAGAAGCCCCAATGTTCCCTCCAGGCACTTTCAGTGTGGGTGCCTTCTCCACGTGGTTCCTGGTTTCCCTGCAGCGCTGAAGAGAATGTTAGCAAAGAGGTAACCGGGACAGTGAAAACAGTACTCAAAGACAGGGAGAGCAAGCTCTCTCTTGGCACTTTGGATGTGGGACATACAGCGAGATGTTTGCTGCTTTTGCGTTTGGCTGTTGGGAGATTTACAGCACAAAGATATCTAGTTGATTTGAAGCAGTTCCGAGAAAGTCTAAACATAATCGCCACTTCTCCCTCCTGGCACTTTCCATGTGGGAGATATAGCAGGATGTATATTGGTTTTGAGGACAACTCAATGGACAGTGTAGGGAGAAAAGTTCCTGGCTCCTTGAATGCCGTTCCTGGAGACACTGCGATCAATGTGGGAGATATGTCAAGATGTGTGTTGGTTTTGAGGACGGCTCTCTGGAGAGTCTTAGCAAAGAGGTCACAGGGATAATCAGAGCAATTCTCAGAGACACTGAGAACAAGCTCGACAATTCCCTCCTGGCACTTTCCCTGTAGGAGATACCGCAAGACGTTTCTGTAGATTGGGCACAGCGCTCTGCAGGGTGTTGGCAGAGACTTTCCCGGGACAGTGAAACCCTATGTCAGAGACACTGAGAAGAAGCCCCAATGTTCCCTCCAGGCACTTTCAGTGTGGGTGCCTTCTCCACGTGGTTCCTGGTTTCCCTGCAGCGCTGAAGAGAATGTTAGCAAAGAGGTAACCGGGACAGTGAAAACAGTACTCAAAGACAGGGAGAGCAAGCTCTCTCTTGGCACTTTGGATGTGGGACATACAGCGAGATGTTTGCTGCTTTTGCGTTTGGCTGTTGGGAGATTTACAGCACAAAGATATCTAGTTGATTTGAAGCAGTTCCGAGAAAGTCTAAACATAATCGCCACTTCTCCCTCCTGGCACTTTCCATGTGGGAGATATAGCAGGATGTATATTGGTTTTGAGGACAACTCAATGGACAGTGTAGGGAGAAAAGTTCCTGGCTCCTTGAATGCCGTTCCTGGAGACACTGCGATCAATGTGGGAGATATGTCAAGATGTGTGTTGGTTTTGAGGACGGCTCTCTGGAGAGTCTTAGCAAAGAGGTCACAGGGATAATCAGAGCAATTCTCAGAGACACTGAGAACAAGCTCGACAATTCCCTCCTGGCACTTTCCCTGTAGGAGATACCGCAAGACGTTTCTGTAGATTGGGCACAGCGCTCTGCAGGGTGTCGGCAGAGACTTTCCCGGGACAGTGAAACCCTATGTCAGAGACACTGAGAAGAAGCCACAATGTTCCCTCCAGGCACTTTCAGTGTGGGTGCCTTCTCCACGTGGTTCCTGGTTTCCCTGCAGCGCTGAAGAGAATGTTAGCAAAGAGGTAACCGGGACAGTGAAAACAGTACTCAAAGACAGAGAGAGCAAGCTCTCTCTTGGCACTTTGGATGTGGGACATACAGCGAGATGTTTGCTGCTTTTGCGTTTGGCTGTTGGGAGATTTACAGCACAAAGATATCTAGTTGATTTGAAGCAGTTCCGAGAAAGTCTAAACATAATCGCCACTTCTCCCTCCTGGCACTTTCCATGTGGGAGATATAGCAGGATGTATATTGGTTTTGAGGACAACTCAATGGACAGTGTAGGGAGAAAAGTTCCTGGCTCCTTGAATGCCGTTCCTGGAGACACTGCGATCAATGTGGGAGATATGTCAAGATGTGTGTTGGTTTTGAGGACGGCTCTCTGGAGAGTCTTAGCAAAGAGGTCACAGGGATAATCAGAGCAATTCTCAGAGACACTGAGAACAAGCTCGACAATTCCCTCCTGGCACTTTCCCTGTAGGAGATACCGCAAGACGTTTCTGTAGATTGGGCACAGCGCTCTGCAGGGTGTTGGCAGAGACTTTCCCGGGACAGTGAAACCCTATGTCAGAGACACTGAGAAGAAGCCCCAATGTTCCCTCCAGGCACTTTCAGTGTGGGTGCCTTCTCCACGTGGTTCCTGGTTTCCCTGCAGCGCTGAAGAGAATGTTAGCAAAGAGGTAACCGGGACAGTGAAAACAGTACTCAAAGACAGGGAGAGCAAGCTCTCTCTTGGCACTTTGGATGTGGGACATACAGCGAGATGTTTGCTGCTTTTGCGTTTGGCTGTTGGGAGATTTACAGCACAAAGATATCTAGTTGATTTGAAGCAGTTCCGAGAAAGTCTAAACATAATCGCCACTTCTCCCTCCTGGCACTTTCCATGTGGGAGATATAGCAGGATGTATATTGGTTTTGAGGACAACTCAATGGACAGTGTAGGGAGAAAAGTTCCTGGCTCCTTGAATGCCGTTCCTGGAGACACTGCGATCAATGTGGGAGATATGTCAAGATGTGTGTTGGTTTTGAGGACGGCTCTCTGGAGAGTCTTAGCAAAGAGGTCACAGGGATAATCAGAGCAGTTCTCAGAGACAGTGAGAACAAGCTCGACAATTCCCTCCTGGCACTTTCCCTGTAGGAGATACCGCAAGACGTTTCTGTAGATTGGGCACAGCGCTCTGCAGGGTGTTGGCAGAGACTTTCCCGGGACAGTGAAACCCTATGTCAGAGACACTGAGAAGAAGCCCCAGTGTTCCCTCCAGGCACTTTCAGTGTGGGTGCCTTCTCCACGTGGTTCCTGGTTTCCCTGCAGCGCTGAAGAGAATGTTAGCAAAGAGGTAACCGGGACAGTGAAAACAGTACTCAAAGACAGAGAGAGCAAGCTCTCTCTTGGCACTTTGGATGTGGGACATACAGCGAGATGTTTGCTGCTTTTGCGTTTGGCTGTTGGGAGATTTACAGCACAAAGATATCTAGTTGATTTGAAGCAGTTCCGAGAAAGTCTAAACATAATCGCCACTTCTCCCTCCTGGCACTTTCCATGTGGGAGATATAGCAGGATGTATATTGGTTTTGAGGACAACTCAATGGACAGTGTAGGGAGAAAAGCTCCTGGCTCCTTGAATGCCGTTCCTGGAGACACTGCGATCAATGTGGGAGATATGTCAAGATGTGTGTTGGTTTTGAGGACGGCTCTCTGGAGAGTCTTAGCAAAGAGGTCACAGGGATAATCAGAGCAATTCTCAGAGACACTGAGAACAAGCTCGACAATTCCCTCCTGGCACTTTCCCTGTAGGAGATACCGCAAGACGTTTCTGTAGATTGGGCACAGCGCTCTGCAGGGTGTTGGCAGAGACTTTCCCGGGACAGTGAAACCCTATGTCAGAGACACTGAGAAGAAGCCCCAATGTTCCCTCCAGGCACTTTCAGTGTGGGTGCCTTCTCCACGTGGTTCCTGGTTTCCCTGCAGCGCTGAAGAGAATGTTAGCAAAGAGGTAACCGGGACAGTGAAAACAGTACTCAAAGACAGGGAGAGCAAGCTCTCTCTTGGCACTTTGGATGTGGGACATACAGCGAGATGTTTGCTGCTTTTGCGTTTGGCTGTTGGGAGATTTACAGCACAAAGATATCTAGTTGATTTGAAGCAGTTCCGAGAAAGTCTAAACATAATCGCCACTTCTCCCTCCTGGCACTTTCCATGTGGGAGATATAGCAGGATGTATATTGGTTTTGAGGACAACTCAATGGACAGTGTAGGGAGAAAAGTTCCTGGCTCCTTGAATGCCGTTCCTGGAGACACTGCGATCAATGTGGGAGATATGTCAAGATGTGTGTTGGTTTTGAGGACGGCTCTCTGGAGAGTCTTAGCAAAGAGGTCACAGGGATAATCAGAGCAGTTCTCAGAGACACTGAGAACAAGCTCGACAATTCCCTCCTGGCACTTTCCCTGTAGGAGATACCGCAAGACGTTTCTGTAGATTGGGCACAGCGCTCTGCAGGGTGTCGGCAGAGACTTTCCCGGGACAGTGAAACCCTATGTCAGAGACACTGAGAAGAAGCCCCAATGTTCCCTCCAGGCACTTTCAGTGTGGGTGCCTTCTCCACGTGGTTCCTGGTTTCCCTGCAGCGCTGAAGAGAATGTTAGCAAAGAGGTAACCGGGACAGTGAAAACAGTACTCAAAGACAGGGAGAGCAAGCTCTCTCTTGGCACTTTGGATGTGGGACATACAGCGAGATGTTTGCTGCTTTTGCGTTTGGCTGTTGGGAGATTTACAGCACAAAGATATCTAGTTGATTTGAAGCAGTTCCGAGAAAGTCTAAACATAATCGCCACTTCTCCCTCCTGGCACTTTCCATGTGGGAGATATAGCAGGATGTATATTGGTTTTGAGGACAACTCAATGGACAGTGTAGGGAGAAAAGTTCCTGGCTCCTTGAATGCCGTTCCTGGAGACACTGCGATCAATGTGGGAGATATGTCAAGATGTGTGTTGGTTTTGAGGACGGCTCTCTGGAGAGTCTTAGCAAAGAGGTCACAGGGATAATCAGAGCAATTCTCAGAGACACTGAGAACAAGCTCGACAATTCCCTCCTGGCACTTTCCCTGTAGGAGATACCGCAAGACGTTTCTGTAGATTGGGCACAGCGCTCTGCAGGGTGTTGGCAGAGACTTTCCCGGGACAGTGAAACCCTATGTCAGAGACACTGAAAAGAAGCCCCAATGTTCCCTCCAGGCACTTTCAGTGTGGGTGCCTTCTCCACGTGGTTCCTGGTTTCCCTGCAGCGCTGAAGAGAATGTTAGCAAAGAGGTAACCGGGACAGTGAAAACAGTACTCAAAGAGAGGGAGAGCAAGCTCTCTCTTGGCACTTTGGATGTGGGACATACAGCGAGATGTTTGCTGCTTTTGCGTTTGGCTGTTGGGAGATTTACAGCACAAAGATATCTAGTTGATTTGAAGCAGTTCCGAGAAAGTCTAAACATAATCGCCACTTCTCCCTCCTGGCACTTTCCATGTGGGAGATATAGCAGGATGTATATTGGTTTTGAGGACAACTCAATGGACAGTGTAGGGAGAAAAGTTCCTGGCTCCTTGAATGCCGTTCCTGGAGACACTGCGATCAATGTGGGAGATATGTCAAGATGTGTGTTGGTTTTGAGGACGGCTCTCTGGAGAGTCTTAGCAAAGAGGTCACAGGGATAATCAGAGCAGTTCTCAGAGACACTGAGAACAAGCTCGACAATTCCCTCCTGGCACTTTCCCTGTAGGAGATACCGCAAGACGTTTCTGTAGATTGGGCACAGCGCTCTGCAGGGTGTTGGCAGAGACTTTCCCGGGACAGTGAAACCCTATGTCAGAGACACTGAGAAGAAGCCCCAATGTTCCCTCCAGGCACTTTCAGTGTGGGTGCCTTCTCCACGTGGTTCCTGGTTTCCCTGCAGCGCTGAAGAGAATGTTAGCAAAGAGGTAACCGGGACAGTGAAAACAGTACTCAAAGACAGGGAGAGCAAGCTCTCTCTTGGCACTTTGGATGTGGGACATACAGCGAGATGTTTGCTGCTTTTGCGTTTGGCTGTTGGGAGATTTACAGCACAAAGATATCTAGTTGATTTGAAGCAGTTCCGAGAAAGTCTAAACATAATCGCCACTTCTCCCTCCTGGCACTTTCCATGTGGGAGATATAGCAGGATGTATATTGGTTTTGAGGACAACTCAATGGACAGTGTAGGGAGAAAAGTTCCTGGCTCCTTGAATGCCGTTCCTGGAGACACTGCGATCAATGTGGGAGATATGTCAAGATGTGTGTTGGTTTTGAGGACGGCTCTCTGGAGAGTCTTAGCAAAGAGGTCACAGGGATAATCAGAGCAATTCTCAGAGACACTGAGAACAAGCTCGACAATTCCCTCCTGGCACTTTCCCTGTAGGAGATACCGCAAGACGTTTCTGTAGATTGGGCACAGCGCTCTGCAGGGTGTCGGCAGAGACTTTCCCGGGACAGTGAAACCCTATGTCAGAGACACTGAGAAGAAGCCCCAGTGTTCCCTCCAGGCACTTTCAGTGTGGGTGCCTTCTCCACGTGGTTCCTGGTTTCCCTGCAGCGCTGAAGAGAATGTTAGCAAAGAGGTAACCGGGACAGTGAAAACAGTACTCAAAGACAGAGAGAGCAAGCTCTCTCTTGGCACTTTGGATGTGGGACATACAGCGAGATGTTTGCTGCTTTTGCGTTTGGCTGTTGGGAGATTTACAGCACAAAGATATCTAGTTGATTTGAAGCAGTTCTGAGAAAGTCTAAACATAATCCCCACTTCTCCCTCCTGGCACTTTCCATGTGGGAGATATAGCAGGATGTATATTGGTTTTGAGGACAACTCAATGGACAGTGTAGGGAGAAAAGCTCCTGGCTCCTTGAATGCCGTTCCTGGAGACACTGCGATCAATGTGGGAGATATGTCAAGATGTGTGTTGGTTTTGAGGACGGCTCTCTGGAGAGTCTTAGCAAAGAGGTCACAGGGATAATCAGAGCAATTCTCAGAGACACTGAGAACAAGCTCGACAATTCCCTCCTGGCACTTTCCCTGTAGGAGATACCGCAAGACGTTTCTGTAGATTGGGCACAGCGCTCTGCAGGGTGTTGGCAGAGACTTTCCCGGGACAGTGAAACCCTATGTCAGAGACACTGAGAAGAAGCCCCAATGTTCCCTCCAGGCACTTTCAGTGTGGGTGCCTTCTCCACGTGGTTCCTGGTTTCCCTGCAGCGCTGAAGAGAATGTTAGCAAAGAGGTAACCGGGACAGTGAAAACAGTACTCAAAGACAGGGAGAGCAAGCTCTCTCTTGGCACTTTGGATGTGGGACATACAGCGAGATGTTTGCTGCTTTTGCGTTTGGCTGTTGGGAGATTTACAGCACAAAGATATCTAGTTGATTTGAAGCAGTTCCGAGAAAGTCTAAACATAATCGCCACTTCTCCCTCCTGGCACTTTCCATGTGGGAGATATAGCAGGATGTATATTGGTTTTGAGGACAACTCAATGGACAGTGTAGGGAGAAAAGTTCCTGGCTCCTTGAATGCCGTTCCTGGAGACACTGCGATCAATGTGGGAGATATGTCAAGATGTGTGTTGGTTTTGAGGACGGCTCTCTGGAGAGTCTTAGCAAAGAGGTCACAGGGATAATCAGAGCAATTCTCAGAGACACTGAGAACAAGCTCGACAATTCCCTCCTGGCACTTTCCCTGTAGGAGATACCGCAAGACGTTTCTGTAGATTGGGCACAGCGCTCTGCAGGGTGTTGGCAGAGACTTTCCCGGGACAGTGAAACCCTATGTCAGAGACACTGAGAAGAAGCCCCAATGTTCCCTCCAGGCACTTTCAGTGTGGGTGCCTTCTCCACGTGGTTCCTGGTTTCCCTGCAGCGCTGAAGAGAATGTTAGCAAAGAGGTAACCGGGACAGTGAAAACAGTACTCAAAGACAGGGAGAGCAAGCTCTCTCTTGGCACTTTGGATGTGGGACATACAGCGAGATGTTTGCTGCTTTTGCGTTTGGCTGTTGGGAGATTTACAGCACAAAGATATCTAGTTGATTTGAAGCAGTTCCGAGAAAGTCTAAACATAATCGCCACTTCTCCCTCCTGGCACTTTCCATGTGGGAGATATAGCAGGATGTATATTGGTTTTGAGGACAACTCAATGGACAGTGTAGGGAGAAAAGTTCCTGGCTCCTTGAATGCCGTTCCTGGAGACACTGCGATCAATGTGGGAGATATGTCAAGATGTGTGTTGGTTTTGAGGACGGCTCTCTGGAGAGTCTTAGCAAAGAGGTCACAGGGATAATCAGAGCAGTTCTCAGAGACACTGAGAACAAGCTCGACAATTCCCTCCTGGCACTTTCCCTGTAGGAGATACCGCAAGACGTTTCTGTAGATTGGGCACAGCGCTCTGCAGGGTGTCGGCAGAGACTTTCCCGGGACAGTGAAACCCTATGTCAGAGACACTGAGAAGAAGCCCCAATGTTCCCTCCAGGCACTTTCAGTGTGGGTGCCTTCTCCACGTGGTTCCTGGTTTCCCTGCAGCGCTGAAGAGAATGTTAGCAAAGAGGTAACCGGGACAGTGAAAACAGTACTCAAAGACAGGGAGAGCAAGCTCTCTCTTGGCACTTTGGATGTGGGACATACAGCGAGATGTTTGCTGCTTTTGCGTTTGGCTGTTGGGAGATTTACAGCACAAAGATATCTAGTTGATTTGAAGCAGTTCCGAGAAAGTCTAAACATAATCGCCACTTCTCCCTCCTGGCACTTTCCATGTGGGAGATATAGCAGGATGTATATTGGTTTTGAGGACAACTCAATGGACAGTGTAGGGAGAAAAGTTCCTGGCTCCTTGAATGCCGTTCCTGGAGACACTGCGATCAATGTGGGAGATATGTCAAGATGTGTGTTGGTTTTGAGGACGGCTCTCTGGAGAGTCTTAGCAAAGAGGTCACAGGGATAATCAGAGCAATTCTCAGAGACACTGAGAACAAGCTCGACAATTCCCTCCTGGCACTTTCCCTGTAGGAGATACCGCAAGACGTTTCTGTAGATTGGGCACAGCGCTCTGCAGGGTGTTGGCAGAGACTTTCCCGGGACAGTGAAACCCTATGTCAGAGACACTGAGAAGAAGCCCCAATGTTCCCTCCAGGCACTTTCAGTGTGGGTGCCTTCTCCACGTGGTTCCTGGTTTCCCTGCAGCGCTGAAGAGAATGTTAGCAAAGAGGTAACCGGGACAGTGAAAACAGTACTCAAAGACAGGGAGAGCAAGCTCTCTCTTGGCACTTTGGATGTGGGACATACAGCGAGATGTTTGCTGCTTTTGCGTTTGGCTGTTGGGAGATTTACAGCACAAAGATATCTAGTTGATTTGAAGCAGTTCCGAGAAAGTCTAAACATAATCGCCACTTCTCCCTCCTGGCACTTTCCATGTGGGAGATATAGCAGGATGTATATTGGTTTTGAGGACAACTCAATGGACAGTGTAGGGAGAAAAGTTCCTGGCTCCTTGAATGCCGTTCCTGGAGACACTGCGATCAATGTGGGAGATATGTCAAGATGTGTGTTTGTTTTGAGGACGGCTCTCTGGAGAGTCTTAGCAAAGAGGTCACAGGGATAATCAGAGCAGTTCTCAGAGACACTGAGAACAAGCTCGACAATTCCCTCCTGGCACTTTCCCTGTAGGAGATACCGCAAGACGTTTCTGTAGATTGGGCACAGCGCTCTGCAGGGTGTTGGCAGAGACTTTCCCGGGACAGTGAAACCCTATGTCAGAGACACTGAGAAGAAGCCCCAGTGTTCCCTCCAGGCACTTTCAGTGTGGGTGCCTTCTCCACGTGGTTCCTGGTTTCCCTGCAGCGCTGAAGAGAATGTTAGCAAAGAGGTAACCGGGACAGTGAAAACAGTACTCAAAGACAGAGAGAGCAAGCTCTCTCTTGGCACTTTGGATGTGGGACATACAGCGAGATGTTTGCTGCTTTTGCGTTTGGCTGTTGGGAGATTTACAGCACAAAGATATCTAGTTGATTTGAAGCAGTTCCGAGAAAGTCTAAACATAATCGCCACTTCTCCCTCCTGGCACTTTCCATGTGGGAGATATAGCAGGATGTATATTGGTTTTGAGGACAACTCAATGGACAGTGTAGGGAGAAAAGCTCCTGGCTCCTTGAATGCCGTTCCTGGAGACACTGCGATCAATGTGGGAGATATGTCAAGATGTGTGTTGGTTTTGAGGACGGCTCTCTGGAGAGTCTTAGCAAAGAGGTCACAGGGATAATCAGAGCAATTCTCAGAGACACTGAGAACAAGCTCGACAATTCCCTCCTGGCACTTTCCCTGTAGGAGATACCGCAAGACGTTTCTGTAGATTGGGCACAGCGCTCTGCAGGGTGTTGGCAGAGACTTTCCCGGGACAGTGAAACCCTATGTCAGAGACACTGAGAAGAAGCCCCAATGTTCCCTCCAGGCACTTTCAGTGTGGGTGCCTTCTCCACGTGGTTCCTGGTTTCCCTGCAGCGCTGAAGAGAATGTTAGCAAAGAGGTAACCGGGACAGTGAAAACAGTACTCAAAGACAGGGAGAGCAAGCTCTCTCTTGGCACTTTGGATGTGGGACATACAGCGAGATGTTTGCTGCTTTTGCGTTTGGCTGTTGGGAGATTTACAGCACAAAGATATCTAGTTGATTTGAAGCAGTTCCGAGAAAGTCTAAATATAATCGCCACTTCTCCCTCCTGGCACTTTCCATGTGGGAGATATAGCAGGATGTATATTGGTTTTGAGGACAACTCAATGGACAGTGTAGGGAGAAAAGTTCCTGGCTCCTTGAATGCCGTTCCTGGAGACACTGCGATCAATGTGGGAGATATGTCAAGATGTGTGTTGGTTTTGAGGACGGCTCTCTGGAGAGTCTTAGCAAAGAGGTCACAGGGATAATCAGAGCAATTCTCAGAGACACTGAGAACAAGCTCGACAATTCCCTCCTGGCACTTTCCCTGTAGGAGATACCGCAAGACGTTTCTGTAGATTGGGCACAGCGCTCTGCAGGGTGTCGGCAGAGACTTTCCCGGGACAGTGAAACCCTATGTCAGAGACACTGAGAAGAAGCCCCAGTGTTCCCTCCAGGCACTTTCAGTGTGGGTGCCTTCTCCACGTGGTTCCTGGTTTCCCTGCAGCGCTGAAGAGAATGTTAGCAAAGAGGTAACCGGGACAGTGAAAACAGTACTCAAAGACAGGGAGAGCAAGCTCTCTCTTGGCACTTTGGATGTGGGACATACAGCGAGATGTTTGCTGCTTTTGCGTTTGGCTGTTGGGAGATTTACAGCACAAAGATATCTAGTTGATTTGAAGCAGTTCCGAGAAAGTCTAAACATAATCGCCACTTCTCCCTCCTGGCACTTTCCATGTGGGAGATATAGCAGGATGTATATTGGTTTTGAGGACAACTCAATGGACAGTGTAGGGAGAAAAGTTCCTGGCTCCTTGAATGCCGTTCCTGGAGACACTGCGATCAATGTGGGAGATATGTCAAGATGTGTGTTGGTTTTGAGGACGGCTCTCTGGAGAGTCTTAGCAAAGAGGTCACAGGGATAATCAGAGCAATTCTCAGAGACACTGAGAACAAGCTCGACAATTCCCTCCTGGCACTTTCCCTGTAGGAGATACCGCAAGACGTTTCTGTAGATTGGGCACAGCGCTCTGCAGGGTGTTGGCAGAGACTTTCCCGGGACAGTGAAACCCTATGTCAGAGACACTGAGAAGAAGCCCCAATGTTCCCTCCAGGCACTTTCAGTGTGGGTGCCTTCTCCACGTGGTTCCTGGTTTCCCTGCAGCGCTGAAGAGAATGTTAGCAAAGAGGTAACCGGGACAGTGAAAACAGTACTCAAAGACAGGGAGAGCAAGCTCTCTCTTGGCACTTTGGATGTGGGACATACAGCGAGATGTTTGCTGCTTTTGCGTTTGGCTGTTGGGAGATTTACAGCACAAAGATATCTAGTTGATTTGAAGCAGTTCCGAGAAAGTCTAAACATAATCGCCACTTCTCCCTCCTGGCACTTTCCATGTGGGAGATATAGCAGGATGTATATTGGTTTTGAGGACAACTCAATGGACAGTGTAGGGAGAAAAGTTCCTGGCTCCTTGAATGCCGTTCCTGGAGACACTGCGATCAATGTGGGAGATATGTCAAGATGTGTGTTGGTTTTGAGGACGGCTCTCTGGAGAGTCTTAGCAAAGAGGTCACAGGGATAATCAGAGCAGTTCTCAGAGACACTGAGAACAAGCTCGACAATTCCCTCCTGGCACTTTCCCTGTAGGAGATACCGCAAGACGTTTCTGTAGATTGGGCACAGCGCTCTGCAGGGTGTCGGCAGAGACTTTCCCGGGACAGTGAAACCCTATGTCAGAGACACTGAGAAGAAGCCCCAATGTTCCCTCCAGGCACTTTCAGTGTGGGTGCCTTCTCCACGTGGTTCCTGGTTTCCCTGCAGCGCTGAAGAGAATGTTAGCAAAGAGGTAACCGGGACAGTGAAAACAGTACTCAAAGACAGGGAGAGCAAGCTCTCTCTTGGCACTTTGGATGTGGGACATACAGCGAGATGTTTGCTGCTTTTGCGTTTGGCTGTTGGGAGATTTACAGCACAAAGATATCTAGTTGATTTGAAGCAGTTCCGAGAAAGTCTAAACATAATCGCCACTTCTCCCTCCTGGCACTTTCCATGTGGGAGATATAGCAGGATGTATATTGGTTTTGAGGACAACTCAATGGACAGTGTAGGGAGAAAAGTTCCTGGCTCCTTGAATGCCGTTCCTGGAGACACTGCGATCAATGTGGGAGATATGTCAAGATGTGTGTTGGTTTTGAGGACGGCTCTCTGGAGAGTCTTAGCAAAGAGGTCACAGGGATAATCAGAGCAATTCTCAGAGACACTGAGAACAAGATGGACAATTCCCTCCTGGCACTTTCCCTGTAGGAGATACCGCAAGACGTTTCTGTAGATTGGGCACAGCGCTCTGCAGGGTGTCGGCAGAGACTTTCCCGGGACAGTGAAACCCTATGTCAGAGACACTGAGAAGAAGCCCCAATGTTCCCTCCAGGCACTTTCAGTGTGGGTGCCTTCTCCACGTGGTTCCTGGTTTCCCTGCAGCGCTGAAGAGAATGTTAGCAAAGAGGTAACCGGGACAGTGAAAACAGTACTCAAAGACAGGGAGAGCAAGCTCTCTCTTGGCACTTTGGATGTGGGACATACAGCGAGATGTTTGCTGCTTTTGCGTTTGGCTGTTGGGAGATTTACAGCACAAAGATATCTAGTTGATTTGAAGCAGTTCCGAGAAAGTCTAAACATAATCGCCACTTCTCCCTCCTGGCACTTTCCATGTGGGAGATATAGCAGGATGTATATTGGTTTTGAGGACAACTCAATGGACAGTGTAGGGAGAAAAGTTCCTGGCTCCTTGAATGCCGTTCCTGGAGACACTGCGATCAATGTGGGAGATATGTCAAGATGTGTGTTGGTTTTGAGGACGGCTCTCTGGAGAGTCTTAGCAAAGAGGTCACAGGGATAATCAGAGCAATTCTCAGAGACACTGAGAACAAGCTCGACAATTCCCTCCTGGCACTTTCCCTGTAGGAGATACCGCAAGACGTTTCTGTAGATTGGGCACAGCGCTCTGCAGGGTGTTGGCAGAGACTTTCCCGGGACAGTGAAACCCTATGTCAGAGACACTGAGAAGAAGCCCCAATGTTCCCTCCAGGCACTTTCAGTGTGGGTGCCTTCTCCACGTGGTTCCTGGTTTCCCTGCAGCGCTGAAGAGAATGTTAGCAAAGAGGTAACCGGGACAGTGAAAACAGTACTCAAAGACAGGGAGAGCAAGCTCTCTCTTGGCACTTTGGATGTGGGACATACAGCGAGATGTTTGCTGCTTTTGCGTTTGGCTGTTGGGAGATTTACAGCACAAAGATATCTAGTTGATTTGAAGCAGTTCCGAGAAAGTCTAAACATAATCGCCACTTCTCCCTCCTGGCACTTTCCATGTGGGAGATATAGCAGGATGTATATTGGTTTTGAGGACAACTCAATGGACAGTGTAGGGAGAAAAGTTCCTGGCTCCTTGAATGCCGTTCCTGGAGACACTGCGATCAATGTGGGAGATATGTCAAGATGTGTGTTTGTTTTGAGGACGGCTCTCTGGAGAGTCTTAGCAAAGAGGTCACAGGGATAATCAGAGCAGTTCTCAGAGACACTGAGAACAAGCTCGACAATTCCCTCCTGGCACTTTCCCTGTAGGAGATACCGCAAGACGTTTCTGTAGATTGGGCACAGCGCTCTGCAGGGTGTTGGCAGAGACTTTCCCGGGACAGTGAAACCCTATGTCAGAGACACTGAGAAGAAGCCCCAATGTTCCCTCCAGGCACTTTCAGTGTGGGTGCCTTCTCCACGTGGTTCCTGGTTTCCCTGCAGCGCTGAAGAGAATGTTAGCAAAGAGGTAACCGGGACAGTGAAAACAGTACTCAAAGACAGGGAGAGCAAGCTCTCTCTTGGCACTTTGGATGTGGGACATACAGCGAGATGTTTGCTGCTTTTGCGTTTGGCTGTTGGGAGATTTACAGCACAAAGATATCTAGTTGATTTGAAGCAGTTCCGAGAAAGTCTAAACATAATCGCCACTTCTCCCTCCTGGCACTTTCCATGTGGGAGATATAGCAGGATGTATATTGGTTTTGAGGACAACTCAATGGACAGTGTAGGGAGAAAAGCTCCTGGCTCCTTGAATGCCGTTCCTGGAGACACTGCGATCAATGTGGGAGATATGTCAAGATGTGTGTTGGTTTTGAGGACGGCTCTCTGGAGAGTCTTAGCAAAGAGGTCACAGGGATAATCAGAGCAATTCTCAGAGACACTGAGAACAAGATGGACAATTCCCTCCTGGCACTTTCCCTGTAGGAGATACCGCAAGACGTTTCTGTAGATTGGGCACAGCGCTCTGCAGGGTGTCGGCAGAGACTTTCCCGGGACAGTGAAACCCTATGTCAGAGACACTGAGAAGAAGCCCCAATGTTCCCTCCAGGCACTTTCAGTGTGGGTGCCTTCTCCACGTGGTTCCTGGTTTCCCTGCAGCGCTGAAGAGAATGTTAGCAAAGAGGTAACCGGGACAGTGAAAACAGTACTCAAAGACAGGGAGAGCAAGCTCTCTCTTGGCACTTTGGATGTGGGACATACAGCGAGATGTTTGCTGCTTTTGCGTTTGGCTGTTGGGAGATTTACAGCACAAAGATATCTAGTTGATTTGAAGCAGTTCCAAGAAAGTCTAAATATAATCGCCACTTCTCCCTCCTGGCACTTTCCATGTGGGAGATATAGCAGGATGTATATTGGTTTTGAGGACAACTCAATGGACAGTGTAGGGAGAAAAGTTCCTGGCTCCTTGAATGCCGTTCCTGGAGACACTGCGATCAATGTGGGAGATATGTCAAGATGTGTGTTGGTTTTGAGGACGGCTCTCTGGAGAGTCTTAGCAAAGAGGTCACAGGGATAATCAGAGCAGTTCTCAGAGACACTGAGAACAAGCTCGACAATTCCCTCCTGGCACTTTCCCTGTAGGAGATACCGCAAGACGTTTCTGTAGATTGGGCACAGCGCTCTGCAGGGTGTTGGCAGAGACTTTCCCGGGACAGTGAAACCCTATGTCAGAGACACTGAGAAGAAGCCCCAATGTTCCCTCCAGGCACTTTCAGTGTGGGTGCCTTCTCCACGTGGTTCCTGGTTTCCCTGCAGCGCTGAAGAGAATGTTAGCAAAGAGGTAACCGGGACAGTGAAAACAGTACTCAAAGACAGGGAGAGCAAGCTCTCTCTTGGCACTTTGGATGTGGGACATACAGCGAGATGTTTGCTGCTTTTGCGTTTGGCTGTTGGGAGATTTACAGCACAAAGATATCTAGTTGATTTGAAGCAGTTCCGAGAAAGTCTAAACATAATCGCCACTTCTCCCTCCTGGCACTTTCCATGTGGGAGATATAGCAGGATGTATATTGGTTTTGAGGACAACTCAATGGACAGTGTAGGGAGAAAAGTTCCTGGCTCCTTGAATGCCGTTCCTGGAGACACTGCGATCAATGTGGGAGATATGTCAAGATGTGTGTTGGTTTTGAGGACGGCTCTCTGGAGAGTCTTAGCAAAGAGGTCACAGGGATAATCAGAGCAATTCTCAGAGACACTGAGAACAAGCTCGACAATTCCCTCCTGGCACTTTCCCTGTAGGAGATACCGCAAGACGTTTCTGTAGATTGGGCACAGCGCTCTGCAGGGTGTTGGCAGAGACTTTCCCGGGACAGTGAAACCCTATGTCAGAGACACTGAGAAGAAGCCCCAATGTTCCCTCCAGGCACTTTCAGTGTGGGTGCCTTCTCCACGTGGTTCCTGGTTTCCCTGCAGCGCTGAAGAGAATGTTAGCAAAGAGGTAACCGGGACAGTGAAAACAGTACTCAAAGACAGGGAGAGCAAGCTCTCTCTTGGCACTTTGGATGTGGGACATACAGCGAGATGTTTGCTGCTTTTGCGTTTGGCTGTTGGGAGATTTACAGCACAAAGATATCTAGTTGATTTGAAGCAGTTCCGAGAAAGTCTAAACATAATCGCCACTTCTCCCTCCTGGCACTTTCCATGTGGGAGATATAGCAGGATGTATATTGGTTTTGAGGACAACTCAATGGACAGTGTAGGGAGAAAAGTTCCTGGCTCCTTGAATGCCGTTCCTGGAGACACTGCGATCAATGTGGGAGATATGTCAAGATGTGTGTTGGTTTTGAGGACGGCTCTCTGGAGAGTCTTAGCAAAGAGGTCACAGGGATAATCAGAGCAATTCTCAGAGACACTGAGAACAAGCTCGACAATTCCCTCCTGGCACTTTCCCTGTAGGAGATACCGCAAGACGTTTCTGTAGATTGGGCACAGCGCTCTGCAGGGTGTTGGCAGAGACTTTCCCGGGACAGTGAAACCCTATGTCAGAGACACTGAGAAGAAGCCCCAATGTTCCCTCCAGGCACTTTCAGTGTGGGTGCCTTCTCCACGTGGTTCCTGGTTTCCCTGCAGCGCTGAAGAGAATGTTAGCAAAGAGGTAACCGGGACAGTGAAAACAGTACTCAAAGACAGGGAGAGCAAGCTCTCTCTTGGCACTTTGGATGTGGGACATACAGCGAGATGTTTGCTGCTTTTGCGTTTGGCTGTTGGGAGATTTACAGCACAAAGATATCTAGTTGATTTGAAGCAGTTCCGAGAAAGTCTAAACATAATCGCCACTTCTCCCTCCTGGCACTTTCCATGTGGGAGATATAGCAGGATGTATATTGGTTTTGAGGACAACTCAATGGACAGTGTAGGGAGAAAAGTTCCTGGCTCCTTGAATGCCGTTCCTGGAGACACTGCGATCAATGTGGGAGATATGTCAAGATGTGTGTTTGTTTTGAGGACGGCTCTCTGGAGAGTCTTAGCAAAGAGGTCACAGGGATAATCAGAGCAGTTCTCAGAGACACTGAGAACAAGCTCGACAATTCCCTCCTGGCACTTTCCCTGTAGGAGATACCGCAAGACGTTTCTGTAGATTGGGCACAGCGCTCTGCAGGGTGTTGGCAGAGACTTTCCCGGGACAGTGAAACCCTATGTCAGAGACACTGAGAAGAAGCCCCAATGTTCCCTCCAGGCACTTTCAGTGTGGGTGCCTTCTCCACGTGGTTCCTGGTTTCCCTGCAGCGCTGAAGAGAATGTTAGCAAAGAGGTAACCGGGACAGTGAAAACAGTACTCAAAGACAGGGAGAGCAAGCTCTCTCTTGGCACTTTGGATGTGGGACATACAGCGAGATGTTTGCTGCTTTTGCGTTTGGCTGTTGGGAGATTTACAGCACAAAGATATCTAGTTGATTTGAAGCAGTTCCGAGAAAGTCTAAACATAATCGCCACTTCTCCCTCCTGGCACTTTCCATGTGGGAGATATAGCAGGATGTATATTGGTTTTGAGGACAACTCAATGGACAGTGTAGGGAGAAAAGCTCCTGGCTCCTTGAATGCCGTTCCTGGAGACACTGCGATCAATGTGGGAGATATGTCAAGATGTGTGTTGGTTTTGAGGACGGCTCTCTGGAGAGTCTTAGCAAAGAGGTCACAGGGATAATCAGAGCAATTCTCAGAGACACTGAGAACAAGATGGACAATTCCCTCCTGGCACTTTCCCTGTAGGAGATACCGCAAGACGTTTCTGTAGATTGGGCACAGCGCTCTGCAGGGTGTCGGCAGAGACTTTCCCGGGACAGTGAAACCCTATGTCAGAGACACTGAGAAGAAGCCCCAATGTTCCCTCCAGGCACTTTCAGTGTGGGTGCCTTCTCCACGTGGTTCCTGGTTTCCCTGCAGCGCTGAAGAGAATGTTAGCAAAGAGGTAACCGGGACAGTGAAAACAGTACTCAAAGACAGGGAGAGCAAGCTCTCTCTTGGCACTTTGGATGTGGGACATACAGCGAGATGTTTGCTGCTTTTGCGTTTGGCTGTTGGGAGATTTACAGCACAAAGATATCTAGTTGATTTGAAGCAGTTCCGAGAAAGTCTAAACATAATCGCCACTTCTCCCTCCTGGCACTTTCCATGTGGGAGATATAGCAGGATGTATATTGGTTTTGAGGACAACTCAATGGACAGTGTAGGGAGAAAAGCTCCTGGCTCCTTGAATGCCGTTCCTGGAGACACTGCGATCAATGTGGGAGATATGTCAAGATGTGTGTTGGTTTTGAGGACGGCTCTCTGGAGAGTCTTAGCAAAGAGGTCACAGGGATAATCAGAGCAATTCTCAGAGACACTGAGAACAAGCTCGACAATTCCCTCCTGGCACTTTCCCTGTAGGAGATACCGCAAGACGTTTCTGTAGATTGGGCACAGCGCTCTGCAGGGTGTTGGCAGAGACTTTCCCGGGACAGTGAAACCCTATGTCAGAGACACTGAGAAGAAGCCCCAATGTTCCCTCCAGGCACTTTCAGTGTGGGTGCCTTCTCCACGTGGTTCCTGGTTTCCCTGCAGCGCTGAAGAGAATGTTAGCAAAGAGGTAACCGGGACAGTGAAAACAGTACTCAAAGACAGGGAGAGCAAGCTCTCTCTTGGCACTTTGGATGTGGGACATACAGCGAGATGTTTGCTGCTTTTGCGTTTGGCTGTTGGGAGATTTACAGCACAAAGATATCTAGTTGATTTGAAGCAGTTCCGAGAAAGTCTAAATATAATCGCCACTTCTCCCTCCTGGCACTTTCCATGTGGGAGATATAGCAGGATGTATATTGGTTTTGAGGACAACTCAATGGACAGTGTAGGGAGAAAAGTTCCTGGCTCCTTGAATGCCGTTCCTGGAGACACTGCGATCAATGTGGGAGATATGTCAAGATGTGTGTTGGTTTTGAGGACGGCTCTCTGGAGAGTCTTAGCAAAGAGGTCACAGGGATAATCAGAGCAGTTCTCAGAGACACTGAGAACAAGCTCGACAATTCCCTCCTGGCACTTTCCCTGTAGGAGATACCGCAAGACGTTTCTGTAGATTGGGCACAGCGCTCTGCAGGGTGTTGGCAGAGACTTTCCCGGGACAGTGAAACCCTATGTCAGAGACACTGAGAAGAAGCCCCAATGTTCCCTCCAGGCACTTTCAGTGTGGGTGCCTTCTCCACGTGGTTCCTGGTTTCCCTGCAGCGCTGAAGAGAATGTTAGCAAAGAGGTAACCGGGACAGTGAAAACAGTACTCAAAGACAGGGAGAGCAAGCTCTCTCTTGGCACTTTGGATGTGGGACATACAGCGAGATGTTTGCTGCTTTTGCGTTTGGCTGTTGGGAGATTTACAGCACAAAGATATCTAGTTGATTTGAAGCAGTTCCGAGAAAGTCTAAACATAATCGCCACTTCTCCCTCCTGGCACTTTCCATGTGGGAGATATAGCAGGATGTATATTGGTTTTGAGGACAACTCAATGGACAGTGTAGGGAGAAAAGTTCCTGGCTCCTTGAATGCCGTTCCTGGAGACACTGCGATCAATGTGGGAGATATGTCAAGATGTGTGTTGGTTTTGAGGACGGCTCTCTGGAGAGTCTTAGCAAAGAGGTCACAGGGATAATCAGAGCAATTCTCAGAGACACTGAGAACAAGCTCGACAATTCCCTCCTGGCACTTTCCCTGTAGGAGATACCGCAAGACGTTTCTGTAGATTGGGCACAGCGCTCTGCAGGGTGTTGGCAGAGACTTTCCCGGGACAGTGAAACCCTATGTCAGAGACACTGAGAAGAAGCCCCAATGTTCCCTCCAGGCACTTTCAGTGTGGGTGCCTTCTCCACGTGGTTCCTGGTTTCCCTGCAGCGCTGAAGAGAATGTTAGCAAAGAGGTAACCGGGACAGTGAAAACAGTACTCAAAGACAGGGAGAGCAAGCTCTCTCTTGGCACTTTGGATGTGGGACATACAGCGAGATGTTTGCTGCTTTTGCGTTTGGCTGTTGGGAGATTTACAGCACAAAGATATCTAGTTGATTTGAAGCAGTTCCGAGAAAGTCTAAACATAATCGCCACTTCTCCCTCCTGGCACTTTCCATGTGGGAGATATAGCAGGATGTATATTGGTTTTGAGGACAACTCAATGGACAGTGTAGGGAGAAAAGTTCCTGGCTCCTTGAATGCCGTTCCTGGAGACACTGCGATCAATGTGGGAGATATGTCAAGATGTGTGTTGGTTTTGAGGACGGCTCTCTGGAGAGTCTTAGCAAAGAGGTCACAGGGATAATCAGAGCAATTCTCAGAGACACTGAGAACAAGCTCGACAATTCCCTCCTGGCACTTTCCCTGTAGGAAATACCGCAAGACGTTTCTGTAGATTGGGCACAGCGCTCTGCAGGGTGTTGGCAGAGACTTTCCCGGGACAGTGAAAACAGTACTCAAAGACAGGGAGAGCAAGCTCTCTCTTGGCACTTTGGATGTGGGACATACAGCGAGATGTTTGCTGCTTTTGCGTTTGGCTGTTGGGAGATTTACAGCACAAAGATATCTAGTTGATTTGAAGCAGTTCCGAGAAAGTCTAAACATAATCGCCACTTCTCCCTCCTGGCACTTTCCATGTGGGAGATATAGCAGGATGTATATTGGTTTTGAGGACAACTCAATGGACAGTGTAGGGAGAAAAGTTCCTGGCTCCTTGAATGCCGTTCCTGGAGACACTGCGATCAATGTGGGAGATATGTCAAGATGTGTGTTGGTTTTGAGGACGGCTCTCTGGAGAGTCTTAGCAAAGAGGTCACAGGGATAATCAGAGCAATTCTCAGAGACACTGAGAACAAGCTCGACAATTCCCTCCTGGCACTTTCCCTGTAGGAGATACCGCAAGACGTTTCTGTAGATTGGGCACAGCGCTCTGCAGGGTGTCGGCAGAGACTTTCCCGGGACAGTGAAACCCTATGTCAGAGACACTGAGAAGAAGCCCCAGTGTTCCCTCCAGGCACTTTCAGTGTGGGTGCCTTCTCCACGTGGTTCCTGGTTTCCCTGCAGCGCTGAAGAGAATGTTAGCAAAGAGGTAACCGGGACAGTGAAAACAGTACTCAAAGACAGGGAGAGCAAGCTCTCTCTTGGCACTTTGGATGTGGGACATACAGCGAGATGTTTGCTGCTTTTGCGTTTGGCTGTTGGGAGATTTACAGCACAAAGATATCTAGTTGATTTGAAGCAGTTCCGAGAAAGTCTAAACATAATCGCCACTTCTCCCTCCTGGCACTTTCCATGTGGGAGATATAGCAGGATGTATATTGGTTTTGAGGACAACTCAATGGACAGTGTAGGGAGAAAAGTTCCTGGCTCCTTGAATGCCGTTCCTGGAGACACTGCGATCAATGTGGGAGATATGTCAAGATGTGTGTTGGTTTTGAGGACGGCTCTCTGGAGAGTCTTAGCAAAGAGGTCACAGGGATAATCAGAGCAATTCTCAGAGACACTGAGAACAAGCTCGACAATTCCCTCCTGGCACTTTCCCTGTAGGAGATACCGCAAGACGTTTCTGTAGATTGGGCACAGCGCTCTGCAGGGTGTTGGCAGAGACTTTCCCGGGACAGTGAAACCCTATGTCAGAGACACTGAGAAGAAGCCCCAATGTTCCCTCCAGGCACTTTCAGTGTGGGTGCCTTCTCCACGTGGTTCCTGGTTTCCCTGCAGCGCTGAAGAGAATGTTAGCAAAGAGGTAACCGGGACAGTGAAAACAGTACTCAAAGACAGGGAGAGCAAGCTCTCTCTTGGCACTTTGGATGTGGGACATACAGCGAGATGTTTGCTGCTTTTGCGTTTGGCTGTTGGGAGATTTACAGCACAAAGATATCTAGTTGATTTGAAGCAGTTCCGAGAAAGTCTAAACATAATCGCCACTTCTCCCTCCTGGCACTTTCCATGTGGGAGATATAGCAGGATGTATATTGGTTTTGAGGACAACTCAATGGACAGTGTAGGGAGAAAAGTTCCTGGCTCCTTGAATGCCGTTCCTGGAGACACTGCGATCAATGTGGGAGATATGTCAAGATGTGTGTTGGTTTTGAGGACGGCTCTCTGGAGAGTCTTAGCAAAGAGGTCACAGGGATAATCAGAGCAGTTCTCAGAGACACTGAGAACAAGCTCGACAATTCCCTCCTGGCACTTTCCCTGTAGGAGATACCGCAAGACGTTTCTGTAGATTGGGCACAGCGCTCTGCAGGGTGTCGGCAGAGACTTTCCCGGGACAGTGAAACCCTATGTCAGAGACACTGAGAAGAAGCCCCAATGTTCCCTCCAGGCACTTTCAGTGTGGGTGCCTTCTCCACGTGGTTCCTGGTTTCCCTGCAGCGCTGAAGAGAATGTTAGCAAAGAGGTAACCGGGACAGTGAAAACAGTACTCAAAGACAGGGAGAGCAAGCTCTCTCTTGGCACTTTGGATGTGGGACATACAGCGAGATGTTTGCTGCTTTTGCGTTTGGCTGTTGGGAGATTTACAGCACAAAGATATCTAGTTGATTTGAAGCAGTTCCGAGAAAGTCTAAACATAATCGCCACTTCTCCCTCCTGGCACTTTCCATGTGGGAGATATAGCAGGATGTATATTGGTTTTGAGGACAACTCAATGGACAGTGTAGGGAGAAAAGTTCCTGGCTCCTTGAATGCCGTTCCTGGAGACACTGCGATCAATGTGGGAGATATGTCAAGATGTGTGTTGGTTTTGAGGACGGCTCTCTGGAGAGTCTTAGCAAAGAGGTCACAGGGATAATCAGAGCAGTTCTCAGAGACACTGAGAACAAGCTCGACAATTCCCTCCTGGCACTTTCCCTGTAGGAGATACCGCAAGACGTTTCTGTAGATTGGGCACAGCGCTCTGCAGGGTGTCGGCAGAGACTTTCCCGGGACAGTGAAACCCTATGTCAGAGACACTGAGAAGAAGCCCCAATGTTCCCTCCAGGCACTTTCAGTGTGGGTGCCTTCTCCACGTGGTTCCTGGTTTCCCTGCAGCGCTGAAGAGAATGTTAGCAAAGAGGTAACCGGGACAGTGAAAACAGTACTCAAAGACAGGGAGAGCAAGCTCTCTCTTGGCACTTTGGATGTGGGACATACAGCGAGATGTTTGCTGCTTTTGCGTTTGGCTGTTGGGAGATTTACAGCACAAAGATATCTAGTTGATTTGAAGCAGTTCCGAGAAAGTCTAAACATAATCGCCACTTCTCCCTCCTGGCACTTTCCATGTGGGAGATATAGCAGGATGTATATTGGTTTTGAGGACAACTCAATGGACAGTGTAGGGAGAAAAGTTCCTGGCTCCTTGAATGCCGTTCCTGGAGACACTGCGATCAATGTGGGAGATATGTCAAGATGTGTGTTGGTTTTGAGGACGGCTCTCTGGAGAGTCTTAGCAAAGAGGTCACAGGGATAATCAGAGCAATTCTCAGAGACACTGAGAACAAGCTCGACAATTCCCTCCTGGCACTTTCCCTGTAGGAGATACCGCAAGACGTTTCTGTAGATTGGGCACAGCGCTCTGCAGGGTGTTGGCAGAGACTTTCCCGGGACAGTGAAACCCTATGTCAGAGACACTGAGAAGAAGCCCCAATGTTCCCTCCAGGCACTTTCAGTGTGGGTGCCTTCTCCACGTGGTTCCTGGTTTCCCTGCAGCGCTGAAGAGAATGTTAGCAAAGAGGTAACCGGGACAGTGAAAACAGTACTCAAAGACAGGGAGAGCAAGCTCTCTCTTGGCACTTTGGATGTGGGACATACAGCGAGATGTTTGCTGCTTTTGCGTTTGGCTGTTGGGAGATTTACAGCACAAAGATATCTAGTTGATTTGAAGCAGTTCCGAGAAAGTCTAAACATAATCGCCACTTCTCCCTCCTGGCACTTTCCATGTGGGAGATATAGCAGGATGTATATTGGTTTTGAGGACAACTCAATGGACAGTGTAGGGAGAAAAGCTCCTGGCTCCTTGAATGCCGTTCCTGGAGACACTGCGATCAATGTGGGAGATATGTCAAGATGTGTGTTGGTTTTGAGGACGGCTCTCTGGAGAGTCTTAGCAAAGAGGTCACAGGGATAATCAGAGCAATTCTCAGAGACACTGAGAACAAGATGGACAATTCCCTCCTGGCACTTTCCCTGTAGGAGATACCGCAAGACGTTTCTGTAGATTGGGCACAGCGCTCTGCAGGGTGTCGGCAGAGACTTTCCCGGGACAGTGAAACCCTATGTCAGAGACACTGAGAAGAAGCCCCAATGTTCCCTCCAGGCACTTTCAGTGTGGGTGCCTTCTCCACGTGGTTCCTGGTTTCCCTGCAGCGCTGAAGAGAATGTTAGCAAAGAGGTAACCGGGACAGTGAAAACAGTACTCAAAGACAGGGAGAGCAAGCTCTCTCTTGGCACTTTGGATGTGGGACATACAGCGAGATGTTTGCTGCTTTTGCGTTTGGCTGTTGGGAGATTTACAGCACAAAGATATCTAGTTGATTTGAAGCAGTTCCGAGAAAGTCTAAACATAATCGCCACTTCTCCCTCCTGGCACTTTCCATGTGGGAGATATAGCAGGATGTATATTGGTTTTGAGGACAACTCAATGGACAGTGTAGGGAGAAAAGTTCCTGGCTCCTTGAATGCCGTTCCTGGAGACACTGCGATCAATGTGGGAGATATGTCAAGATGTGTGTTGGTTTTGAGGACGGCTCTCTGGAGAGTCTTAGCAAAGAGGTCACAGGGATAATCAGAGCAATTCTCAGAGACACTGAGAACAAGCTCGACAATTCCCTCCTGGCACTTTCCCTGTAGGAGATACCGCAAGACGTTTCTGTAGATTGGGCACAGCGCTCTGCAGGGTGTTGGCAGAGACTTTCCCGGGACAGTGAAACCCTATGTCAGAGACACTGAGAAGAAGCCCCAATGTTCCCTCCAGGCACTTTCAGTGTGGGTGCCTTCTCCACGTGGTTCCTGGTTTCCCTGCAGCGCTGAAGAGAATGTTAGCAAAGAGGTAACCGGGACAGTGAAAACAGTACTCAAAGACAGGGAGAGCAAGCTCTCTCTTGGCACTTTGGATGTGGGACATACAGCGAGATGTTTGCTGCTTTTGCGTTTGGCTGTTGGGAGATTTACAGCACAAAGATATCTAGTTGATTTGAAGCAGTTCCGAGAAAGTCTAAACATAATCGCCACTTCTCCCTCCTGGCACTTTCCATGTGGGAGATATAGCAGGATGTATATTGGTTTTGAGGACAACTCAATGGACAGTGTAGGGAGAAAAGTTCCTGGCTCCTTGAATGCCGTTCCTGGAGACACTGCGATCAATGTGGGAGATATGTCAAGATGTGTGTTGGTTTTGAGGACGGCTCTCTGGAGAGTCTTAGCAAAGAGGTCACAGGGATAATCAGAGCAATTCTCAGAGACACTGAGAACAAGCTCGACAATTCCCTCCTGGCACTTTCCCTGTAGGAGATACCGCAAGACGTTTCTGTAGATTGGGCACAGCGCTCTGCAGGGTGTTGGCAGAGACTTTCCCGGGACAGTGAAACCCTATGTCAGAGACACTGAGAAGAAGCCCCAATGTTCCCTCCAGGCACTTTCAGTGTGGGTGCCTTCTCCACGTGGTTCCTGGTTTCCCTGCAGCGCTGAAGAGAATGTTAGCAAAGAGGTAACCGGGACAGTGAAAACAGTACTCAAAGACAGGGAGAGCAAGCTCTCTCTTGGCACTTTGGATGTGGGACATACAGCGAGATGTTTGCTGCTTTTGCGTTTGGCTGTTGGGAGATTTACAGCACAAAGATATCTAGTTGATTTGAAGCAGTTCCGAGAAAGTCTAAACATAATCGCCACTTCTCCCTCCTGGCACTTTCCATGTGGGAGATATAGCAGGATGTATATTGGTTTTGAGGACAACTCAATGGACAGTGTAGGGAGAAAAGTTCCTGGCTCCTTGAATGCCGTTCCTGGAGACACTGCGATCAATGTGGGAGATATGTCAAGATGTGTGTTGGTTTTGAGGACGGCTCTCTGGAGAGTCTTAGCAAAGAGGTCACAGGGATAATCAGAGCAGTTCTCAGAGACACTGAGAACAAGCTCGACAATTCCCTCCTGGCACTTTCCCTGTAGGAGATACCGCAAGACGTTTCTGTAGATTGGGCACAGCGCTCTGCAGGGTGTCGGCAGAGACTTTCCCGGGACAGTGAAACCCTATGTCAGAGACACTGAGAAGAAGCCCCAATGTTCCCTCCAGGCACTTTCAGTGTGGGTGCCTTCTCCACGTGGTTCCTGGTTTCCCTGCAGCGCTGAAGAGAATGTTAGCAAAGAGGTAACCGGGACAGTGAAAACAGTACTCAAAGACAGGGAGAGCAAGCTCTCTCTTGGCACTTTGGATGTGGGACATACAGCGAGATGTTTGCTGCTTTTGCGTTTGGCTGTTGGGAGATTTACAGCACAAAGATATCTAGTTGATTTGAAGCAGTTCCGAGAAAGTCTAAACATAATCGCCACTTCTCCCTCCTGGCACTTTCCATGTGGGAGATATAGCAGGATGTATATTGGTTTTGAGGACAACTCAATGGACAGTGTAGGGAGAAAAGTTCCTGGCTCCTTGAATGCCGTTCCTGGAGACACTGCGATCAATGTGGGAGATATGTCAAGATGTGTGTTGGTTTTGAGGACGGCTCTCTGGAGAGTCTTAGCAAAGAGGTCACAGGGATAATCAGAGCAGTTCTCAGAGACACTGAGAACAAGCTCGACAATTCCCTCCTGGCACTTTCCCTGTAGGAGATACCGCAAGACGTTTCTGTAGATTGGGCACAGCGCTCTGCAGGGTGTCGGCAGAGACTTTCCCGGGACAGTGAAACCCTATGTCAGAGACACTGAGAAGAAGCCCCAATGTTCCCTCCAGGCACTTTCAGTGTGGGTGCCTTCTCCACGTGGTTCCTGGTTTCCCTGCAGCGCTGAAGAGAATGTTAGCAAAGAGGTAACCGGGACAGTGAAAACAGTACTCAAAGACAGGGAGAGCAAGCTCTCTCTTGGCACTTTGGATGTGGGACATACAGCGAGATGTTTGCTGCTTTTGCGTTTGGCTGTTGGGAGATTTACAGCACAAAGATATCTAGTTGATTTGAAGCAGTTCCGAGAAAGTCTAAACATAATCGCCACTTCTCCCTCCTGGCACTTTCCATGTGGGAGATATAGCAGGATGTATATTGGTTTTGAGGACAACTCAATGGACAGTGTAGGGAGAAAAGTTCCTGGCTCCTTGAATGCCGTTCCTGGAGACACTGCGATCAATGTGGGAGATATGTCAAGATGTGTGTTGGTTTTGAGGACGGCTCTCTGGAGAGTCTTAGCAAAGAGGTCACAGGGATAATCAGAGCAATTCTCAGAGACACTGAGAACAAGCTCGACAATTCCCTCCTGGCACTTTCCCTGTAGGAGATACCGCAAGACGTTTCTGTAGATTGGGCACAGCGCTCTGCAGGGTGTTGGCAGAGACTTTCCCGGGACAGTGAAACCCTATGTCAGAGACACTGAGAAGAAGCCCCAATGTTCCCTCCAGGCACTTTCAGTGTGGGTGCCTTCTCCACGTGGTTCCTGGTTTCCCTGCAGCGCTGAAGAGAATGTTAGCAAAGAGGTAACCGGGACAGTGAAAACAGTACTCAAAGACAGGGAGAGCAAGCTCTCTCTTGGCACTTTGGATGTGGGACATACAGCGAGATGTTTGCTGCTTTTGCGTTTGGCTGTTGGGAGATTTACAGCACAAAGATATCTAGTTGATTTGAAGCAGTTCCGAGAAAGTCTAAACATAATCGCCACTTCTCCCTCCTGGCACTTTCCATGTGGGAGATATAGCAGGATGTATATTGGTTTTGAGGACAACTCAATGGACAGTGTAGGGAGAAAAGTTCCTGGCTCCTTGAATGCCGTTCCTGGAGACACTGCGATCAATGTGGGAGATATGTCAAGATGTGTGTTGGTTTTGAGGACGGCTCTCTGGAGAGTCTTAGCAAAGAGGTCACAGGGATAATCAGAGCAATTCTCAGAGACACTGAGAACAAGCTCGACAATTCCCTCCTGGCACTTTCCCTGTAGGAGATACCGCAAGACGTTTCTGTAGATTGGGCACAGCGCTCTGCAGGGTGTTGGCAGAGACTTTCCCGGGACAGTGAAACCCTATGTCAGAGACACTGAGAAGAAGCCCCAATGTTCCCTCCAGGCACTTTCAGTGTGGGTGCCTTCTCCACGTGGTTCCTGGTTTCCCTGCAGCGCTGAAGAGAATGTTAGCAAAGAGGTAACCGGGACAGTGAAAACAGTACTCAAAGACAGGGAGAGCAAGCTCTCTCTTGGCACTTTGGATGTGGGACATACAGCGAGATGTTTGCTGCTTTTGCGTTTGGCTGTTGGGAGATTTACAGCACAAAGATATCTAGTTGATTTGAAGCAGTTCCGAGAAAGTCTAAACATAATCGCCACTTCTCCCTCCTGGCACTTTCCATGTGGGAGATATAGCAGGATGTATATTGGTTTTGAGGACAACTCAATGGACAGTGTAGGGAGAAAAGTTCCTGGCTCCTTGAATGCCGTTCCTGGAGACACTGCGATCAATGTGGGAGATATGTCAAGATGTGTGTTGGTTTTGAGGACGGCTCTCTGGAGAGTCTTAGCAAAGAGGTCACAGGGATAATCAGAGCAGTTCTCAGAGACACTGAGAACAAGCTCGACAATTCCCTCCTGGCACTTTCCCTGTAGGAGATACCGCAAGACGTTTCTGTAGATTGGGCACAGCGCTCTGCAGGGTGTCGGCAGAGACTTTCCCGGGACAGTGAAACCCTATGTCAGAGACACTGAGAAGAAGCCCCAATGTTCCCTCCAGGCACTTTCAGTGTGGGTGCCTTCTCCACGTGGTTCCTGGTTTCCCTGCAGCGCTGAAGAGAATGTTAGCAAAGAGGTAACCGGGACAGTGAAAACAGTACTCAAAGACAGGGAGAGCAAGCTCTCTCTTGGCACTTTGGATGTGGGACATACAGCGAGATGTTTGCTGCTTTTGCGTTTGGCTGTTGGGAGATTTACAGCACAAAGATATCTAGTTGATTTGAAGCAGTTCCGAGAAAGTCTAAACATAATCGCCACTTCTCCCTCCTGGCACTTTCCATGTGGGAGATATAGCAGGATGTATATTGGTTTTGAGGACAACTCAATGGACAGTGTAGGGAGAAAAGTTCCTGGCTCCTTGAATGCCGTTCCTGGAGACACTGCGATCAATGTGGGAGATATGTCAAGATGTGTGTTGGTTTTGAGGACGGCTCTCTGGAGAGTCTTAGCAAAGAGGTCACAGGGATAATCAGAGCAGTTCTCAGAGACACTGAGAACAAGCTCGACAATTCCCTCCTGGCACTTTCCCTGTAGGAGATACCGCAAGACGTTTCTGTAGATTGGGCACAGCGCTCTGCAGGGTGTTGGCAGAGACTTTCCCGGGACAGTGAAACCCTATGTCAGAGACACTGAGAAGAAGCCCCAATGTTCCCTCCAGGCACTTTCAGTGTGGGTGCCTTCTCCACGTGGTTCCTGGTTTCCCTGCAGCGCTGAAGAGAATGTTAGCAAAGAGGTAACCGGGACAGTGAAAACAGTACTCAAAGACAGGGAGAGCAAGCTCTCTCTTGGCACTTTGGATGTGGGACATACAGCAAGATGTTTGCTGCTTTTGCGTTTGGCTGTTGGGAGATTTACAGCACAAAGATATCTAGTTGATTTGAAGCAGTTCCGAGAAAGTCTAAACATAATCGCCACTTCTCCCTCCTGGCACTTTCCATGTGGGAGATATAGCAGGATGTATATTGGTTTTGAGGACAACTCAATGGACAGTGTAGGGAGAAAAGTTCCTGGCTCCTTGAATGCCGTTCCTGGAGACACTGCGATCAATGTGGGAGATATGTCAAGATGTGTGTTGGTTTTGAGGACGGCTCTCTGGAGAGTCTTAGCAAAGAGGTCACAGGGATAATCAGAGCAGTTCTCAGAGACACTGAGAACAAGCTCGACAATTCCCTCCTGGCACTTTCCCTGTAGGAGATACCGCAAGACGTTTCTGTAGATTGGGCACAGCGCTCTGCAGGGTGTCGGCAGAGACTTTCCCGGGACAGTGAAACCCTATGTCAGAGACACTGAGAAGAAGCCCCAATGTTCCCTCCAGGCACTTTCAGTGTGGGTGCCTTCTCCACGTGGTTCCTGGTTTCCCTGCAGCACTGAAGAGAATGTTAGCAAAGAGGTAACCGGGACAGTGAAAACAGTACTCAAAGACAGGGAGAGCAAGCTCTCTCTTGGCACTTTGGATGTGGGACATACAGCGAGATGTTTGCTGCTTTTGCGTTTGGCTGTTGGGAGATTTACAGCACAAAGATATCTAGTTGATTTGAAGCAGTTCCGAGAAAGTCTAAACATAATCGCCACTTCTCCCTCCTGGCACTTTCCATGTGGGAGATATAGCAGGATGTATATTGGTTTTGAGGACAACTCAATGGACAGTGTAGGGAGAAAAGTTCCTGGCTCCTTGAATGCCGTTCCTGGAGACACTGCGATCAATGTGGGAGATATGTCAAGATGTGTGTTGGTTTTGAGGACGGCTCTCTGGAGAGTCTTAGCAAAGAGGTCACAGGGATAATCAGAGCAATTCTCAGAGACACTGAGAACAAGCTCGACAATTCCCTCCTGGCACTTTCCCTGTAGGAGATACCGCAAGACGTTTCTGTAGATTGGGCACAGCGCTCTGCAGGGTGTTGGCAGAGACTTTCCCGGGACAGTGAAACCCTATGTCAGAGACACTGAGAAGAAGCCCCAATGTTCCCTCCAGGCACTTTCAGTGTGGGTGCCTTCTCCACGTGGTTCCTGGTTTCCCTGCAGCGCTGAAGAGAATGTTAGCAAAGAGGTAACCGGGACAGTGAAAACAGTACTCAAAGACAGGGAGAGCAAGCTCTCTCTTGGCACTTTGGATGTGGGACATACAGCGAGATGTTTGCTGCTTTTGCGTTTGGCTGTTGGGAGATTTACAGCACAAAGATATCTAGTTGATTTGAAGCAGTTCCGAGAAAGTCTAAACATAATCGCCACTTCTCCCTCCTGGCACTTTCCATGTGGGAGATATAGCAGGATGTATATTGGTTTTGAGGACAACTCAATGGACAGTGTAGGGAGAAAAGTTCCTGGCTCCTTGAATGCCGTTCCTGGAGACACTGCGATCAATGTGGGAGATATGTCAAGATGTGTGTTGGTTTTGAGGACGGCTCTCTGGAGAGTCTTAGCAAAGAGGTCACAGGGATAATCAGAGCAATTCTCAGAGACACTGAGAACAAGCTCGACAATTCCCTCCTGGCACTTTCCCTGTAGGAGATACCGCAAGACGTTTCTGTAGATTGGGCACAGCGCTCTGCAGGGTGTTGGCAGAGACTTTCCCGGGACAGTGAAACCCTATGTCAGAGACACTGAGAAGAAGCCCCAATGTTCCCTCCAGGCACTTTCAGTGTGGGTGCCTTCTCCACGTGGTTCCTGGTTTCCCTGCAGCGCTGAAGAGAATGTTAGCAAAGAGGTAACCGGGACAGTGAAAACAGTACTCAAAGACAGGGAGAGCAAGCTCTCTCTTGGCACTTTGGATGTGGGACATACAGCGAGATGTTTGCTGCTTTTGCGTTTGGCTGTTGGGAGATTTACAGCACAAAGATATCTAGTTGATTTGAAGCAGTTCCGAGAAAGTCTAAACATAATCGCCACTTCTCCCTCCTGGCACTTTCCATGTGGGAGATATAGCAGGATGTATATTGGTTTTGAGGACAACTCAATGGACAGTGTAGGGAGAAAAGTTCCTGGCTCCTTGAATGCCGTTCCTGGAGACACTGCGATCAATGTGGGAGATATGTCAAGATGTGTGTTGGTTTTGAGGACGGCTCTCTGGAGAGTCTTAGCAAAGAGGTCACAGGGATAATCAGAGCAGTTCTCAGAGACACTGAGAACAAGCTCGACAATTCCCTCCTGGCACTTTCCCTGTAGGAGATACCGCAAGACGTTTCTGTAGATTGGGCACAGCGCTCTGCAGGGTGTCGGCAGAGACTTTCCCGGGACAGTGAAACCCTATGTCAGAGACACTGAGAAGAAGCCCCAATGTTCCCTCCAGGCACTTTCAGTGTGGGTGCCTTCTCCACGTGGTTCCTGGTTTCCCTGCAGCGCTGAAGAGAATGTTAGCAAAGAGGTAACCGGGACAGTGAAAACAGTACTCAAAGACAGGGAGAGCAAGCTCTCTCTTGGCACTTTGGATGTGGGACATACAGCGAGATGTTTGCTGCTTTTGCGTTTGGCTGTTGGGAGATTTACAGCACAAAGATATCTAGTTGATTTGAAGCAGTTCCGAGAAAGTCTAAACATAATCGCCACTTCTCCCTCCTGGCACTTTCCATGTGGGAGATATAGCAGGATGTATATTGGTTTTGAGGACAACTCAATGGACAGTGTAGGGAGAAAAGTTCCTGGCTCCTTGAATGCCGTTCCTGGAGACACTGCGATCAATGTGGGAGATATGTCAAGATGTGTGTTGGTTTTGAGGACGGCTCTCTGGAGAGTCTTAGCAAAGAGGTCACAGGGATAATCAGAGCAGTTCTCAGAGACACTGAGAACAAGCTCGACAATTCCCTCCTGGCACTTTCCCTGTAGGAGATACCGCAAGACGTTTCTGTAGATTGGGCACAGCGCTCTGCAGGGTGTTGGCAGAGACTTTCCCGGGACAGTGAAACCCTATGTCAGAGACACTGAGAAGAAGCCCCAATGTTCCCTCCAGGCACTTTCAGTGTGGGTGCCTTCTCCACGTGGTTCCTGGTTTCCCTGCAGCGCTGAAGAGAATGTTAGCAAAGAGGTAACCGGGACAGTGAAAACAGTACTCAAAGACAGGGAGAGCAAGCTCTCTCTTGGCACTTTGGATGTGGGACATACAGCAAGATGTTTGCTGCTTTTGCGTTTGGCTGTTGGGAGATTTACAGCACAAAGATATCTAGTTGATTTGAAGCAGTTCCGAGAAAGTCTAAACATAATCGCCACTTCTCCCTCCTGGCACTTTCCATGTGGGAGATATAGCAGGATGTATATTGGTTTTGAGGACAACTCAATGGACAGTGTAGGGAGAAAAGTTCCTGGCTCCTTGAATGCCGTTCCTGGAGACACTGCGATCAATGTGGGAGATATGTCAAGATGTGTGTTGGTTTTGAGGACGGCTCTCTGGAGAGTCTTAGCAAAGAGGTCACAGGGATAATCAGAGCAGTTCTCAGAGACACTGAGAACAAGCTCGACAATTCCCTCCTGGCACTTTCCCTGTAGGAGATACCGCAAGACGTTTCTGTAGATTGGGCACAGCGCTCTGCAGGGTGTCGGCAGAGACTTTCCCGGGACAGTGAAACCCTATGTCAGAGACACTGAGAAGAAGCCCCAATGTTCCCTCCAGGCACTTTCAGTGTGGGTGCCTTCTCCACGTGGTTCCTGGTTTCCCTGCAGCACTGAAGAGAATGTTAGCAAAGAGGTAACCGGGACAGTGAAAACAGTACTCAAAGACAGGGAGAGCAAGCTCTCTCTTGGCACTTTGGATGTGGGACATACAGCGAGATGTTTGCTGCTTTTGCGTTTGGCTGTTGGGAGATTTACAGCACAAAGATATCTAGTTGATTTGAAGCAGTTCCGAGAAAGTCTAAACATAATCGCCACTTCTCCCTCCTGGCACTTTCCATGTGGGAGATATAGCAGGATGTATATTGGTTTTGAGGACAACTCAATGGACAGTGTAGGGAGAAAAGTTCCTGGCTCCTTGAATGCCGTTCCTGGAGACACTGCGATCAATGTGGGAGATATGTCAAGATGTGTGTTGGTTTTGAGGACGGCTCTCTGGAGAGTCTTAGCAAAGAGGTCACAGGGATAATCAGAGCAATTCTCAGAGACACTGAGAACAAGCTCGACAATTCCCTCCTGGCACTTTCCCTGTAGGAGATACCGCAAGACGTTTCTGTAGATTGGGCACAGCGCTCTGCAGGGTGTTGGCAGAGACTTTCCCGGGACAGTGAAACCCTATGTCAGAGACACTGAGAAGAAGCCCCAATGTTCCCTCCAGGCACTTTCAGTGTGGGTGCCTTCTCCACGTGGTTCCTGGTTTCCCTGCAGCGCTGAAGAGAATGTTAGCAAAGAGGTAACCGGGACAGTGAAAACAGTACTCAAAGACAGGGAGAGCAAGCTCTCTCTTGGCACTTTGGATGTGGGACATACAGTGAGATGTTTGCTGCTTTTGCGTTTGGCTGTTGGGAGATTTACAGCACAAAGATATCTAGTTGATTTGAAGCAGTTCCGAGAAAGTCTAAACATAATCGCCACTTCTCCCTCCTGGCACTTTCCATGTGGGAGATATAGCAGGATGTATCTTGGTTTTGAGGACAACTCAATGGACAGTGTAGGGAGAAAAGTTCCTGGCTCCTTGAATGCCGTTCCTGGAGACACTGCGATCAATGTGGGAGATATGTCAAGATGTGTGTTGGTTTTGAGGACGGCTCTCTGGAGAGTCTTAGCAAAGAGGTCACAGGGATAATCAGAGCAATTCTCAGAGACACTGAGAACAAGCTCGACAATTCCCTCCTGGCACTTTCCCTGTAGGAGATACCGCAAGACGTTTCTGTAGATTGGGCACAGCGCTCTGCAGGGTGTCGGCAGAGACTTTCCCGGGACAGTGAAACCCTATGTCAGAGACACTGAGAAGAAGCCCCAATGTTCCCTCCAGGCACTTTCAGTGTGGGTGCCTTCTCCACGTGGTTCCTGGTTCCCCTGCAGCGCTGAAGAGAATGTTAGCAAAGAGGTAACCGGGACAGTGAAAACAGTACTCAAAGAGAGGGAGAGCAAGCTCTCTCTTGGCACTTTGGATGTGGGACATACAGCGAGATGTTTGCTGCTTTTGCGTTTGGCTGTTGGGAGATTTACAGCACAAAGATATCTAGTTGATTTGAAGCAGTTCCGAGAAAGTCTAAACATAATCGCCACTTCTCCCTCCTGGCACTTTCCATGTGGGAGATATAGCAGGATGTATATTGGTTTTGAGGACAACTCAATGGACAGTGTAGGGAGAAAAGTTCCTGGCTCCTTGAATGCCGTTCCTGGAGACACTGCGATCAATGTGGGAGATATGTCAAGATGTGTGTTGGTTTTGAGGACGGCTCTCTGGAGAGTCTTAGCAAAGAGGTCACAGGGATAATCAGAGCAGTTCTCAGAGACACTGAGAACAAGCTCGACAATTCCCTCCTGGCACTTTCCCTGTAGGAGATACCGGAAGACGTTTCTGTAGATTGGGCACAGCGCTCTGCAGGGTGTTGGCAGAGACTTTCCCGGGACAGTGAAACCCTATGTCAGAGACACTGAGAAGAAGCCCCAATGTTCCCTCCAGGCACTTTCAGTGTGGGTGCCTTCTCCACGTGGTTCCTGGTTTCCCTGCAGCGCTGAAGAGAATGTTAGCAAAGAGGTAACCGGGACAGTGAAAACAGTACTCAAAGACAGGGAGAGCAAGCTCTCTCTTGGCACTTTGGATGTGGGACATACAGCGAGATGTTTGCTGCTTTTGCGTTTGGCTGTTGGGAGATTTACAGCACAAAGATATCTAGTTGATTTGAAGCAGTTCCGAGAAAGTCTAAACATAATCGCCACTTCTCCCTCCTGGCACTTTCCATGTGGGAGATATAGCAGGATGTATATTGGTTTTGAGGACAACTCAATGGACAGTGTAGGGAGAAAAGTTCCTGGCTCCTTGAATGCCGTTCCTGGAGACACTGCGATCAATGTGGGAGATATGTCAAGATGTGTGTTGGTTTTGAGGACGGCTCTCTGGAGAGTCTTAGCAAAGAGGTCACAGGGATAATCAGAGCAATTCTCAGAGACACTGAGAACAAGCTCGACAATTCCCTCCTGGCACTTTCCCTGTAGGAGATACCGCAAGACGTTTCTGTAGATTGGGCACAGCGCTCTGCAGGGTGTTGGCAGAGACTTTCCCGGGACAGTGAAACCCTATGTCAGAGACACTGAGAAGAAGCCACAATGTTCCCTCCAGGCACTTTCAGTGTGGGTGCCTTCTCCACGTGGTTCCTGGTTCCCCTGCAGCGCTGAAGAGAATGTTAGCAAAGAGGTAACCGGGACAGTGAAAACAGTACTCAAAGACAGGGAGAGCAAGCTCTCTCTTGGCACTTTGGATGTGGGACATACAGCGAGATGTTTGCTGCTTTTGCGTTTGGCTGTTGGGAGATTTACAGCACAAAGATATCTAGTTGATTTGAAGCAGTTCCGAGAAAGTCTAAACATAATCGCCACTTCTCCCTCCTGGCACTTTCCATGTGGGAGATATAGCAGGATGTATATTGGTTTTGAGGACAACTCAATGGACAGTGTAGGGAGAAAAGTTCCTGGCTCCTTGAATGCCGTTCCTGGAGACACTGCGATCAATGTGGGAGATATGTCAAGATGTGTGTTGGTTTTGAGGACGGCTCTCTGGAGATTCTTAGCAAAGAGGTCACAGGGATAATCAGAGCAGTTCTCAGAGACACTGAGAACAAGCTCGACAATTCCCTCCTGGCACTTTCCCTGTAGGAGATACCGCAAGACGTTTCTGTAGATTGGGCACAGCGCTCTGCAGGGTGTTGGCAGAGACTTTCCCGGGACAGTGAAACCCTATGTCAGAGACACTGAGAAGAAGCCCCAATGTTCCCTCCAGGCACTTTCAGTGTGGGTGCCTTCTCCACGTGGTTCCTGGTTTCCCTGCAGCGCTGAAGAGAATGTTAGCAAAGAGGTAACCGGGACAGTGAAAACAGTACTCAAAGACAGGGAGAGCAAGCTCTCTCTTGGCACTTTGGATGTGGGACATACAGCGAGATGTTTGCTGCTTTTGCGTTTGGCTGTTGGGAGATTTACAGCACAAAGATATCTAGTTGATTTGAAGCAGTTCCGAGAAAGTCTAAACATAATCGCCACTTCTCCCTCCTGGCACTTTCCATGTGGGAGATATAGCAGGATGTATATTGGTTTTGAGGACAACTCAATGGACAGTGTAGGGAGAAAAGTTCCTGGCTCCTTGAATGCCGTTCCTGGAGACACTGCGATCAATGTGGGAGATATGTCAAGATGTGTGTTGGTTTTGAGGACGGCTCTCTGGAGAGTCTTAGCAAAGAGGTCACAGGGATAATCAGAGCAATTCTCAGAGACACTGAGAACAAGCTCGACAATTCCCTCCTGGCACTTTCCCTGTAGGAGATACCGCAAGACGTTTCTGTAGATTGGGCACAGCGCTCTGCAGGGTGTTGGCAGAGACTTTCCCGGGACAGTGAAACCCTATGTCAGAGACACTGAGAAGAAGCCCCAATGTTCCCTCCAGGCACTTTCAGTGTGGGTGCCTTCTCCACGTGGTTCCTGGTTTCCCTGCAGCGCTGAAGAGAATGTTAGCAAAGAGGTAACCGGGACAGTGAAAACAGTACTCAAAGACAGGGAGAGCAAGCTCTCTCTTGGCACTTTGGATGTGGGACATACAGCGAGATGTTTGCTGCTTTTGCGTTTGGCTGTTGGGAGATTTACAGCACAAAGATATCTAGTTGATTTGAAGCAGTTCCGAGAAAGTCTAAACATAATCGCCACTTCTCCCTCCTGGCACTTTCCATGTGGGAGATATAGCAGGATGTATATTGGTTTTGAGGACAACTCAATGGACAGTGTAGGGAGAAAAGTTCCTGGCTCCTTGAATGCCGTTCCTGGAGACACTGCGATCAATGTGGGAGATATGTCAAGATGTGTGTTGGTTTTGAGGACGGCTCTCTGGAGAGTCTTAGCAAAGAGGTCACAGGGATAATCAGAGCAGTTCTCAGAGACACTGAGAACAAGCTCGACAATTCCCTCCTGGCACTTTCCCTGTAGGAGATACCGCAAGACGTTTCTGTAGATTGGGCACAGCGCTCTGCAGGGTGTTGGCAGAGACTTTCCCGGGACAGTGAAACCCTATGTCAGAGACACTGAGAAGAAGCCCCAATGTTCCCTCCAGGCACTTTCAGTGTGGGTGCCTTCTCCACGTGGTTCCTGGTTTCCCTGCAGCGCTGAAGAGAATGTTAGCAAAGAGGTAACCGGGACAGTGAAAACAGTACTCAAAGACAGGGAGAGCAAGCTCTCTCTTGGCACTTTGGATGTGGGACATACAGCAAGATGTTTGCTGCTTTTGCGTTTGGCTGTTGGGAGATTTACAGCACAAAGATATCTAGTTGATTTGAAGCAGTTCCGAGAAAGTCTAAACATAATCGCCACTTCTCCCTCCTGGCACTTTCCATGTGGGAGATATAGCAGGATGTATATTGGTTTTGAGGACAACTCAATGGACAGTGTAGGGAGAAAAGTTCCTGGCTCCTTGAATGCCGTTCCTGGAGACACTGCGATCAATGTGGGAGATATGTCAAGATGTGTGTTGGTTTTGAGGACGGCTCTCTGGAGAGTCTTAGCAAAGAGGTCACAGGGATAATCAGAGCAGTTCTCAGAGACACTGAGAACAAGCTCGACAATTCCCTCCTGGCACTTTCCCTGTAGGAGATACCGCAAGACGTTTCTGTAGATTGGGCACAGCGCTCTGCAGGGTGTTAGCAGAGACTTTCCCGGGACAGTGAAACCCTATGTCAGAGACACTGAGAAGAAGCCCCAATGTTCCCTCCAGGCACTTTCAGTGTGGGTGCCTTCTCCACGTGGTTCCTGGTTTCCCTGCAGCGCTGAAGAGAATGTTAGCAAAGAGGTAACCGGGACAGTGAAAACAGTACTCAAAGACAGGGAGAGCAAGCTCTCTCTTGGCACTTTGGATGTGGGACATACAGCGAGATGTTTGCTGCTTTTGCGTTTGGCTGTTGGGAGATTTACAGCACAAAGATATCTAGTTGATTTGAAGCAGTTCCGAGAAAGTCTAAACATAATCGCCACTTCTCCCTCCTGGCACTTTCCATGTGGGAGATATAGCAGGATGTATATTGGTTTTGAGGACAACTCAATGGACAGTGTAGGGAGAAAAGTTCCTGGCTCCTTGAATGCCGTTCCTGGAGACACTGCGATCAATGTGGGAGATATGTCAAGATGTGTGTTGGTTTTGAGGACGGCTCTCTGGAGAGTCTTAGCAAAGAGGTCACAGGGATAATCAGAGCAATTCTCAGAGACACTGAGAACAAGCTCGACAATTCCCTCCTGGCACTTTCCCTGTAGGAGATACCGCAAGACGTTTCTGTAGATTGGGCACAGCGCTCTGCAGGGTGTTGGCAGAGACTTTCCCGGGACAGTGAAACCCTATGTCAGAGACACTGAGAAGAAGCCCCAATGTTCCCTCCAGGCACTTTCAGTGTGGGTGCCTTCTCCACGTGGTTCCTGGTTTCCCTGCAGCGCTGAAGAGAATGTTAGCAAAGAGGTAACCGGGACAGTGAAAACAGTACTCAAAGACAGGGAGAGCAAGCTCTCTCTTGGCACTTTGGATGTGGGACATACAGCGAGATGTTTGCTGCTTTTGCGTTTGGCTGTTGGGAGATTTACAGCACAAAGATATCTAGTTGATTTGAAGCAGTTCCGAGAAAGTCTAAACATAATCGCCACTTCTCCCTCCTGGCCCTTTCCATGTGGGAGATATAGCAGGATGTATATTGGTTTTGAGGACAACTCAATGGACAGTGTAGGGAGAAAAGTTCCTGGCTCCTTGAATGCCGTTCCTGGAGACACTGCGATCAATGTGGGAGATATGTCAAGATGTGTGTTGGTTTTGAGGACGGCTCTCTGGAGAGTCTTAGCAAAGAGGTCACAGGGATAATCAGAGCAGTTCTCAGAGACACTGAGAACAAGCTCGACAATTCCCTCCTGGCACTTTCCCTGTAGGAGATACCGCAAGACGTTTCTGTAGATTGGGCACAGCGCTCTGCAGGGTGTTGGCAAAGACTTTCCCGGGACAGTGAAACCCTATGTCAGAGACACTGAGAAGAAGCCCCAATGTTCCCTCCAGGCACTTTCAGTGTGGGTGCCTTCTCCACGTGGTTCCTGGTTTCCCTGCAGCGCTGAAGAGAATGTTAGCAAAGAGGTAACCGGGACAGTGAAAACAGTACTCAAAGACAGGGAGAGCAAGCTCTCTCTTGGCACTTTGGATGTGGGACATACAGCGAGATGTTTGCTGCTTTTGCGTTTGGCTGTTGGGAGATTTACAGCACAAAGATATCTAGTTGATTTGAAGCAGTTCCGAGAAAGTCTAAACATAATCGCCACTTCTCCCTCCTGGCACTTTCCATGTGGGAGATATAGCAGGATGTATATTGGTTTTGAGGACAACTCAATGGACAGTGTAGGGAGAAAAGTTCCTGGCTCCTTGAATGCCGTTCCTGGAGACACTGCGATCAATGTGGGAGATATGTCAAGATGTGTGTTGGTTTTGAGGACGGCTCTCTGGAGAGTCTTAGCAAAGAGGTCACAGGGATAATCAGAGCAATTCTCAGAGACACTGAGAACAAGCTCGACAATTCCCTCCTGGCACTTTCCCTGTAGGAGATACCGCAAGACGTTTCTGTAGATTGGGCACAGCGCTCTGCAGGGTGTTGGCAGAGACTTTCCCGGGACAGTGAAACCCTATGTCAGAGACACTGAGAAGAAGCCCCAATGTTCCCTCCAGGCACTTTCAGTGTGGGTGCCTTCTCCACGTGGTTCCTGGTTTCCCTGCAGCGCTGAAGAGAATGTTAGCAAAGAGGTAACCGGGACAGTGAAAACAGTACTCAAAGACAGGGAGAGCAAGCTCTCTCTTGGCACTTTGGATGTGGGACATACAGCGAGATGTTTGCTGCTTTTGCGTTTGGCTGTTGGGAGATTTACAGCACAAAGATATCTAGTTGATTTGAAGCAGTTCCGAGAAAGTCTAAACATAATCGCCACTTCTCCCTCCTGGCACTTTCCATGTGGGAGATATAGCAGGATGTATATTGGTTTTGAGGACAACTCAATGGACAGTGTAGGGAGAAAAGTTCCTGGCTCCTTGAATGCCGTTCCTGGAGACACTGCGATCAATGTGGGAGATATGTCAAGATGTGTGTTGGTTTTGAGGACGGCTCTCTGGAGAGTCTTAGCAAAGAGGTCACAGGGATAATCAGAGCAATTCTCAGAGACACTGAGGACAAGCTCGACAATTCCCTCCTGGCACTTTCCCTGTAGGAGATACCGCAAGACGTTTCTGTAGATTGGGCACAGCGCTCTGCAGGGTGTCGGCAGAGACTTTCCCGGGACAGTGAAACCCTATGTCAGAGACACTGAGAAGAAGCCCCAATGTTCCCTCCAGGCACTTTCAGTGTGGGTGCCTTCTCCACGTGGTTCCTGGTTTCCCTGCAGCGCTGAAGAGAATGTTAGCAAAGAGGTAACCGGGACAGTGAAAACAGTACTCAAAGACAGGGAGAGCAAGCTCTCTCTTGGCACTTTGGATGTGGGACATACAGCGAGATGTTTGCTGCTTTTGCGTTTGGCTGTTGGGAGATTTACAGCACAAAGATATCTAGTTGATTTGAAGCAGTTCCGAGAAAGTCTAAACATAATCGCCACTTCTCCCTCCTGGCACTTTCCATGTGGGAGATATAGCAGGATGTATATTGGTTTTGAGGACAACTCAATGGACAGTGTAGGGAGAAAAGTTCCTGGCTCCTTGAATGCCGTTCCTGGAGACACTGCGATCAATGTGGGAGATATGTCAAGATGTGTGTTTGTTTTGAGGACGGCTCTCTGGAGAGTCTTAGCAAAGAGGTCACAGGGATAATCAGAGCAATTCTCAGAGACACTGAGAACAAGCTCGACAATTCCCTCCTGGCACTTTCCCTGTAGGAGATACCGCAAGACGTTTCTGTAGATTGGGCACAGCGCTCTGCAGGGTGTTGGCAGAGACTTTCCCGGGACAGTGAAACCCTATGTCAGAGACACTGAGAAGAAGCCCCAATGTTCCCTCCAGGCACTTTCAGTGTGGGTGCCTTCTCCACGTGGTTCCTGGTTTCCCTGCAGCGCTGAAGAGAATGTTAGCAAAGAGGTAACCGGGACAGTGAAAACAGTACTCAAAGACAGGGAGAGCAAGCTCTCTCTTGGCACTTTGGATGTGGGACATACAGCGAGATGTTTGCTGCTTTTGCGTTTGGCTGTTGGGAGATTTACAGCACAAAGATATCTAGTTGATTTGAAGCAGTTCCGAGAAAGTCTAAACATAATCGCCACTTCTCCCTCCTGGCACTTTCCATGTGGGAGATATAGCAGGATGTATATTGGTTTTGAGGACAACTCAATGGACAGTGTAGGGAGAAAAGTTCCTGGCTCCTTGAATGCCGTTCCTGGAGACACTGCGATCAATGTGGGAGATATGTCAAGATGTGTGTTGGTTTTGAGGACGGCTCTCTGGAGAGTCTTAGCAAAGAGGTCACAGGGATAATCAGAGCAATTCTCAGAGACACTGAGGACAAGCTCGACAATTCCCTCCTGGCACTTTCCCTGTAGGAGATACCGCAAGACGTTTCTGTAGATTGGGCACAGCGCTCTGCAGGGTGTCGGCAGAGACTTTCCCGGGACAGTGAAACCCTATGTCAGAGACACTGAGAAGAAGCCCCAATGTTCCCTCCAGGCACTTTCAGTGTGGGTGCCTTCTCCACGTGGTTCCTGGTTTCCCTGCAGCGCTGAAGAGAATGTTAGCAAAGAGGTAACCGGGACAGTGAAAACAGTACTCAAAGACAGGGAGAGCAAGCTCTCTCTTGGCACTTTGGATGTGGGACATACAGCGAGATGTTTGCTGCTTTTGCGTTTGGCTGTTGGGAGATTTACAGCACAAAGATATCTAGTTGATTTGAAGCAGTTCCGAGAAAGTCTAAACATAATCGCCACTTCTCCCTCCTGGCACTTTCCATGTGGGAGATATAGCAGGATGTATATTGGTTTTGAGGACAACTCAATGGACAGTGTAGGGAGAAAAGTTCCTGGCTCCTTGAATGCCGTTCCTGAAGACACTGCGATCAATGTGGGAGATATGTCAAGATATGTGTTGGTTTTGAGGACGGCTCTCTGGAGAGTCTTAGCAAAGAGGTCACAGGGATAATCAGAGCAATTCTCAGAGACACTGAGAACAAGCTCGACAATTCCCTCCTGGCACTTTCCCTGTAGGAGATACCGCAAGACGTTTCTGTAGATTGGGCACAGCGCTCTGCAGGGTGTCGGCAGAGACTTTGCCGGGACAGTGAAACCCTATGTCAGAGACACTGAGAAGAAGCCCCAATGTTCCCTCCAGGCACTTTCAGTGTGGGTGCCTTCTCCACGTGGTTCCTGGTTTCCCTGCAGCGCTGAAGAGAATGTTAGCAAAGAGGTAACCGGGACAGTGAAAACAGTACTCAAAGACAGGGAGAGCAAGCTCTCTCTTGGCACTTTGGATGTGGGACATACAGCGAGATGTTTGCTGCTTTTGCGTTTGGCTGTTGGGAGATTTACAGCACAAAGATATCTAGTTGATTTGAAGCAGTTCCGAGAAAGTCTAAACATAATCGCCACTTCTCCCTCCTGGCACTTTCCATGTGGGAGATATAGCAGGATGTATATTGGTTTTGAGGACAACTCAATGGACAGTGTAGGGAGAAAAGTTCCTGGCTCCTTGAATGCCGTTCCTGGAGACACTGCGATCAATGTGGGAGATATGTCAAGATATGTGTTGGTTTTGAGGACGGCTCTCTGGAGAGTCTTAGCAAAGAGGTCACAGGGATAATCAGAGCAATTCTCAGAGACACTGAGAACAAGCTCGACAATTCCCTCCTGGCACTTTCCCTGTAGGAGATACCGCAAGACGTTTCTGTAGATTGGGCACAGCGCTCTGCAGGGTGTCGGCAGAGACTTTGCCGGGACAGTGAAACCCTATGTCAGAGACACTGAGAAGAAGCCCCAATGTTCCCTCCAGGCACTTTCAGTGTGGGTGCCTTCTCCACGTGGTTCCTGGTTTCCCTGCAGCGCTGAAGAGAATGTTAGCAAAGAGGTAACCGGGACAGTGAAAACAGTACTCAAAGAGAGGGAGAGCAAGCTCTCTCTTGGCACTTTGGATGTGGGACATACAGCGAGATGTTTGCTGCTTTTGCGTTTGGCTGTTGGGAGATTTACAGCACAAAGATATCTAGTTGATTTGAAGCAGTTCCGAGAAAGTCTAAACATAATCGCCACTTCTCCCTCCTGGCACTTTCCATGTGGGAGATATAGCAGGATGTATATTGGTTTTGAGGACAACTCAATGGACAGTGTAGGGAGAAAAGTTCCTGGCTCCTTGAATGCCGTTCCTGGAGACACTGCGATCAATGTGGGAGATATGTCAAGATGTGTGTTGGTTTTGAGGACGGCTCTCTGGAGAGTCTTAGCAAAGAGGTCACAGGGATAATCAGAGCAATTCTCAGAGACACTGAGAACAAGCTCGACAATTCCCTCCTGGCACTTTCCCTGTAGGAGATACCGCAAGACGTTTCTGTAGATTGGGCACAGCGCTCTGCAGGGTGTTGGCAGAGACTTTGCCGGGACAGTGAAACCCTATGTCAGAGACACTGAGAAGAAGCCCCAATGTTCCCTCCAGGCACTTTCAGTGTGGGTGCCTTCTCCACGTGGTTCCTGGTTTCCCTGCAGCGCTGAAGAGAATGTTAGCAAAGAGGTAACCGGGACAGTGAAAACAGTACTCAAAGACAGGGAGAGCAAGCTCTCTCTTGGCACTTTGGATGTGGGACATACAGCGAGATGTTTGCTGCTTTTGCGTTTGGCTGTTGGGAGATTTACAGCACAAAGATATCTAGTTGATTTGAAGCAGTTCCGAGAAAGTCTAAACATAATCGCCACTTCTCCCTCCTGGCACTTTCCATGTGGGAGATATAGCAGGATGTATATTGGTTTTGAGGACAACTCAATGGACAGTGTAGGGAGAAAAGTTCCTGGCTCCTTGAATGCCGTTCCTGGAGACACTGCGATCAATGTGGGAGATATGTCAAGATGTGTGTTTGTTTTGAGGACGGCTCTCTGGAGAGTCTTAGCAAAGAGGTCACAGGGATAATCAGAGCAGTTCTCAGAGACACTGAGAACAAGCTCGACAATTCCCTCCTGGCACTTTCCCTGTAGGAGATACCGCAAGACGTTTCTGTAGATTGGGCACAGCGCTCTGCAGGGTGTCGGCAGAGACTTTCCCGGGACAGTGAAACCCTGTGTCAGAGACACTGAGAAGAAGCTCCAATGTTCCCTCCAGGCACTTTCAGTGTGGGTGCCTTCTCCACGTGGTTCCTGGTTTCCCTGCAGCGCTGAAGAGAATGTTAGCAAAGAGGTAACCGGGACAGTGAAAACAGTACTCAAAGAGAGGGAGAGCAAGCTCTCTCTTGGCACTTTGGATGTGGGACATACAGCGAGATGTTTGCTGCTTTTGCGTTTGGCTGTTGGGAGATTTACAGCACAAAGATATCTAGTTGATTTGAAGCAGTTCCGAGAAAGTCTAAACATAATCGCCACTTCTCCCTCCTGGCACTTTCCATGTGGGAGATATAGCAGGATGTATATTGGTTTTGAGGACAACTCAATGGACAGTGTAGGGAGAAAAGTTCCTGGCTCCTTGAATGCCGTTCCTGGAGACACTGCGATCAATGTGGGAGATATGTCAAGATGTGTGTTGGTTTTGAGGACGGCTCTCTGGAGAGTCTTAGCAAAGAGGTCACAGGGATAATCAGAGCAATTCTCAGAGACACTGAGAACAAGCTCGACAATTCCCTCCTGGCACTTTCCCTGTAGGAGATACCGCAAGACGTTTCTGTAGATTGGGCACAGCGCTCTGCAGGGTGTTGGCAGAGACTTTCCCGGGACAGTGAAACCCTATGTCAGAGACACTGAGAAGAAGCCCCAATGTTCCCTCCAGGCACTTTCAGTGTGGGTGCCTTCTCCACGTGGTTCCTGGTTTCCCTGCAGCGCTGAAGAGAATGTTAGCAAAGAGGTAACCGGGACAGTGAAAACAGTACTCAAAGACAGGGAGAGCAAGCTCTCTCTTGGCACTTTGGATGTGGGACATACAGCGAGATGTTTGCTGCTTTTGCGTTTGGCTGTTGGGAGATTTACAGCACAAAGATATCTAGTTGATTTGAAGCAGTTCCGAGAAAGTCTAAACATAATCGCCACTTCTCCCTCCTGGCACTTTCCATGTGGGAGATATAGCAGGATGTATATTGGTTTTGAGGACAACTCAATGGACAGTGTAGGGAGAAAAGTTCCTGGCTCCTTGAATGCCGTTCCTGGAGACACTGCGATCAATGTGGGAGATATGTCAAGATGTGTGTTTGTTTTGAGGACGGCTCTCTGGAGAGTCTTAGCAAAGAGGTCACAGGGATAATCAGAGCAATTCTCAGAGACACTGAGAACAAGCTCGACAATTCCCTCCTGGCACTTTCCCTGTAGGAGATACCGCAAGACGTTTCTGTAGATTGGGCACAGCGCTCTGCAGGGTGTTGGCAGAGACTTTCCCGGGACAGTGAAACCCTATGTCAGAGACACTGAGAAGAAGCCCCAATGTTCCCTCCAGGCACTTTCAGTGTGGGTGCCTTCTCCACGTGGTTCCTGGTTTCCCTGCAGCGCTGAAGAGAATGTTAGCAAAGAGGTAACCGGGACAGTGAAAACAGTACTCAAAGACAGGGAGAGCAAGCTCTCTTCTGGCACTTTGGATGTGGGACATACAGCGAGATGTTTGCTGCTTTTGCGTTTGGCTGTTGGGAGATTTACAGCACAAAGATATCTAGTTGATTTGAAGCAGTTCCGAGAAAGTCTAAACATAATCGCCACTTCTCCCTCCTGGCACTTTCCATGTGGGAGATATAGCAGGATGTATATTGGTTTTGAGGACAACTCAATGGACAGTGTAGGGAGAAAAGTTCCTGGCTCCTTGAATGCCGTTCCTGGAGACACTGCGATCAATGTGGGAGATATGTCAAGATGTGTGTTTGTTTTGAGGACGGCTCTCTGGAGAGTCTTAGCAAAGAGGTCACAGGGATAATCAGAGCAATTCTCAGAGACACTGAGAACAAGCTCGACAATTCCCTCCTGGCACTTTCCCTGTAGGAGATACCGCAAGACGTTTCTGTAGATTGGGCACAGCGCTCTGCAGGGTGTTGGCAGAGACTTTCCCGGGACAGTGAAACCCTATGTCAGAGACACTGAGAAGAAGCCCCAATGTTCCCTCCAGGCACTTTCAGTGTGGGTGCCTTCTCCACGTGGTTCCTGGTTTCCCTGCAGCGCTGAAGAGAATGTTAGCAAAGAGGTAACCGGGACAGTGAAAACAGTACTCAAAGACAGGGAGAGCAAGCTCTCTTCTGGCACTTTGGGTGTGGGACATACAGCGAGATGTTTGCTGCTTTTGCGTTTGGCTGTTGGGAGATTTACAGCACAAAGATATCTAGTTGATTTGAAGCAGTTCCGAGAAAGTCTAAACATAATCGCCACTTCTCCCTCCTGGCACTTTCCATGTGGGAGATATAGCAGGATGTATATTGGTTTTGAGGACAACTCAATGGACAGTGTAGGGAGAAAAGTTCCTGGCTCCTTGAATGCCGTTCCTGGAGACACTGCGATCAATGTGGGAGATATGTCAAGATGTGTGTTTGTTTTGAGGACGGCTCTCTGGAGAGTCTTAGCAAAGAGGTCACAGGGATAATCAGAGCAATTCTCAGAGACCCTGAGGACAAGCTCGACAATTCCCTCCTGGCACTTTCCCTGTAGGAGATACCGCAAGACGTTTCTGTAGATTGGGCACAGCGCTCTGCAGGGTGTCGGCAGAGACTTTCCCGGGACAGTGAAACCCTATGTCAGAGACACTGAGAAGAAGCCCCAATGTTCCCTCCAGGCACTTTCAGTGTGGGTGCCTTCTCCACGTGGTTCCTGGTTTCCCTGCAGCGCTGAAGAGAATGTTAGCAAAGAGGTAACCGGGACAGTGAAAACAGTACTCAAAGACAGGGAGAGCAAGCTCTCTCTTGGCACTTTGGATGTGGGACATACAGCGAGATGTTTGCTGCTTTTGCGTTTGGCTGTTGGGAGATTTACAGCACAAAGATATCTAGTTGATTTGAAGCAGTTCCGAGAAAGTCTAAACATAATCGCCACTTCTCCCTCCTGGCACTTTCCATGTGGGAGATATAGCAGGATGTATATTGGTTTTGAGGACAACTCAATGGACAGTGTAGGGAGAAAAGTTCCTGGCTCCTTGAATGCCGTTCCTGGAGACACTGCGATCAATGTGGGAGATATGTCAAGATGTGTGTTTGTTTTGAGGACGGCTCTCTGGAGAGTCTTAGCAAAGAGGTCACAGGGATAATCAGAGCAATTCTCAGAGACACTGAGAACAAGCTCGACAATTCCCTCCTGGCACTTTCCCTGTAGGAGATACCGCAAGACGTTTCTGTAGATTGGGCACAGCGCTCTGCAGGGTGTTGGCAGAGACTTTCCCGGGACAGTGAAACCCTATGTCAGAGACACTGAGAAGAAGCCCCAATGTTCCCTCCAGGCACTTTCAGTGTGGGTGCCTTCTCCACGTGGTTCCTGGTTTCCCTGCAGCGCTGAAGAGAATGTTAGCAAAGAGGTAACCGGGACAGTGAAAACAGTACTCAAAGACAGGGAGAGCAAGCTCTCTTCTGGCACTTTGGATGTGGGACATACAGCGAGATGTTTGCTGCTTTTGCGTTTGGCTGTTGGGAGATTTACAGCACAAAGATATCTAGTTGATTTGAAGCAGTTCCGAGAAAGTCTAAACATAATCGCCACTTCTCCCTCCTGGCACTTTCCATGTGGGAGATATAGCAGGATGTATATTGGTTTTGAGGACAACTCAATGGACAGTGTAGGGAGAAAAGTTCCTGGCTCCTTGAATGCCGTTCCTGGAGACACTGCGATCAATGTGGGAGATATGTCAAGATGTGTGTTTGTTTTGAGGACGGCTCTCTGGAGAGTCTTAGCAAAGAGGTCACAGGGATAATCAGAGCAATTCTCAGAGACACTGAGAACAAGCTCGACAATTCCCTCCTGGCACTTTCCCTGTAGGAGATACCGCAAGACGTTTCTGTAGATTGGGCACAGCGCTCTGCAGGGTGTTGGCAGAGACTTTCCCGGGACAGTGAAACCCTATGTCAGAGACACTGAGAAGAAGCCCCAATGTTCCCTCCAGGCACTTTCAGTGTGGGTGCCTTCTCCACGTGGTTCCTGGTTTCCCTGCAGCGCTGAAGAGAATGTTAGCAAAGAGGTAACCGGGACAGTGAAAACAGTACTCAAAGACAGGGAGAGCAAGCTCTCTTCTGGCACTTTGGGTGTGGGACATACAGCGAGATGTTTGCTGCTTTTGCGTTTGGCTGTTGGGAGATTTACAGCACAAAGATATCTAGTTGATTTGAAGCAGTTCCGAGAAAGTCTAAACATAATCGCCACTTCTCCCTCCTGGCACTTTCCATGTGGGAGATATAGCAGGATGTATATTGGTTTTGAGGACAACTCAATGGACAGTGTAGGGAGAAAAGTTCCTGGCTCCTTGAATGCCGTTCCTGGAGACACTGCGATCAATGTGGGAGATATGTCAAGATGTGTGTTTGTTTTGAGGACGGCTCTCTGGAGAGTCTTAGCAAAGAGGTCACAGGGATAATCAGAGCAATTCTCAGAGACCCTGAGGACAAGCTCGACAATTCCCTCCTGGCACTTTCCCTGTAGGAGATACCGCAAGACGTTTCTGTAGATTGGGCACAGCGCTCTGCAGGGTGTCGGCAGAGACTTTCCCGGGACAGTGAAACCCTATGTCAGAGACACTGAGAAGAAGCCCCAATGTTCCCTCCAGGCACTTTCAGTGTGGGTGCCTTCTCCACGTGGTTCCTGGTTTCCCTGCAGCGCTGAAGAGAATGTTAGCAAAGAGGTAACCGGGACAGTGAAAACAGTACTCAAAGACAGGGAGAGCAAGCTCTCTCTTGGCACTTTGGATGTGGGACATACAGCGAGATGTTTGCTGCTTTTGCGTTTGGCTGTTGGGAGATTTACAGCACAAAGATATCTAGTTGATTTGAAGCAGTTCCGAGAAAGTCTAAACATAATCGCCACTTCTCCCTCCTGGCACTTTCCATGTGGGAGATATAGCAGGATGTATATTGGTTTTGAGGACAACTCAATGGACAGTGTAGGGAGAAAAGTTCCTGGCTCCTTGAATGCCGTTCCTGGAGACACTGCGATCAATGTGGGAGATATGTCAAGATGTGTGTTGGTTTTGAGGACGGCTCTCTGGAGAGTCTTAGCAAAGAGGTCACAGGGATAATCAGAGCAATTCTCAGAGACACTGAGAACAAGCTCGACAATTCCCTCCTGGCACTTTCCCTGTAGGAGATACCGCAAGACGTTTCTGTAGATTGGGCACAGCGCTCTGCAGGGTGTCGGCAGAGACTTTCCCGGGACAGTGAAACCCTATGTCAGAGACACTGAGAAGAAGCCCCAATGTTCCCTCCAGGCACTTTCAGTGTGGGTGCCTTCTCCACGTGGTTCCTGGTTTCCCTGCAGCGCTGAAGAGAATGTTAGCAAAGAGGTAACCGGGACAGTGAAAACAGTACTCAAAGACAGGGAGAGCAAGCTCTCTCTTGGCACTTTGGATGTGGGACATACAGCGAGATGTTTGCTGCTTTTGCGTTTGGCTGTTGGGAGATTTACAGCACAAAGATATCTAGTTGATTTGAAGCAGTTCCGAGAAAGTCCAAACATAATCGCCACTTCTCCCTCCTGGCACTTTCCATGTGGGAGATATAGCAGGATGTATATTGGTTTTGAGGACAACTCAATGGACAGTGTAGGGAGAAAAGTTCCTGGCTCCTTGAATGCCGTTCCTGGAGACACTGCGATCAATGTGGGAGATATGTCAAGATGTGTGTTGGTTTTGAGGACGGCTCTCTGGAGAGTCTTAGCAAAGAGGTCACAGGGATAATCAGAGCAATTCTCAGAGACACTGAGAACAAGCTCGACAATTCCCTCCTGGCACTTTCCCTGTAGGAGATACCGCAAGACGTTTCTGTAGATTGGGCACAGCGCTCTGCAGGGTGTCGGCAGAGACTTTCCCGGGACAGTGAAACCCTATGTCAGAGACACTGAGAAGAAGCCCCAATGTTCCCTCCAGGCACTTTCAGTGTGGGTGCCTTCTCCACGTGGTTCCTGGTTTCCCTGCAGCGCTGAAGAGAATGTTAGCAAAGAGGTAACCGGGACAGTGAAAACAGTACTCAAAGAGAGGGAGAGCAAGCTCTCTCTTGGCACTTTGGATGTGGGACATACAGCGAGATGTTTGCTGCTTTTGCGTTTGGCTGTTGGGAGATTTACAGCACAAAGATATCTAGTTGATTTGAAGTAGTTCCGAGAAAGTCTAAACATAATCGCCACTTCTCCCTCCTGGCACTTTCCATGTGGGAGATATAGCAGGATGTATATTGGTTTTGAGGACAACTCAATGGACAGTGTAGGGAGAAAAGTTCCTGGCTCCTTGAATGCCGTTCCTGGAGACACTGCGATCAATGTGGGAGATATGTCAAGATGTGTGTTTGTTTTGAGGACGGCTCTCTGGAGAGTCTTAGCAAAGAGGTCACAGGGATAATCAGAGCAATTCTCAGAGACACTGAGAACAAGCTCGACAATTCCCTCCTGGCACTTTCCCTGTAGGAGATACTGCAAGACGTTTCTGTAGATTGGGCACAGCGCTCTGCAGGGTGTCGGCAGAGACTTTCCCGGGACAGTGAAACCCTATGTCAGAGACACTGAGAAGAAGCCCCAATGTTCCCTCCAGGCACTTTCAGTGTGGGTGCCTTCTCCACGTGGTTCCTGGTTTCCCTGCAGCGCTGAAGAGAATGTTAGCAAAGAGGTAACCGGGACAGTGAAAACAGTACTCAAAGACAGGGAGAGCAAGCTCTCTCTTGGCACTTTGGATGTGGGACATACAGCGAGATGTTTGCTGCTTTTGCGTTTGGCTGTTGGGAGATTTACAGCACAAAGATATCTAGTTGATTTGAAGCAGTTCCGAGAAAGTCTAAACATAATCGCCACTTCTCCCTCCTGGCACTTTCCATGTGGGAGATATAGCAGGATGTATATTGGTTTTGAGGACAACTCAATGGACAGTGTAGGGAGAAAAGTTCCTGGCTCCTTGAATGCCGTTCCTGGAGACACTGCGATCAATGTGGGAGATATGTCAAGATGTGTGTTGGTTTTGAGGACGGCTCTCTGGAGAGTCTTAGCAAAGAGGTCACAGGGATAATCAGAGCAATTCTCAGAGACACTGAGAACAAGCTCGACAATTCCCTCCTGGCACTTTCCCTGTAGGAGATACCGCAAGACGTTTCTGTAGATTGGGCACAGCGCTCTGCAGGGTGTCGGCAGAGACTTTGCCGGGACAGTGAAACCCTATGTCAGAGACACTGAGAAGAAGCCCCAATGTTCCCTCCAGGCACTTTCAGTGTGGGTGCCTTCTCCACGTGGTTCCTGGTTTCCCTGCAGCGCTGAAGAGAATGTTAGCAAAGAGGTAACCGGGACAGTGAAAACAGTACTCAAAGACAGGGAGAGCAAGCTCTCTCTTGGCACTTTGGATGTGGGACATACAGCGAGATGTTTGCTGCTTTTGCGTTTGGCTGTTGGGAGATTTACAGCACAAAGATATCTAGTTGATTTGAAGCAGTTCCGAGAAAGTCTAAACATAATCGCCACTTCTCCCTCCTGGCACTTTCCATGTGGGAGATATAGCAGGATGTATATTGGTTTTGAGGACAACTCAATGGACAGTGTAGGGAGAAAAGTTCCTGGCTCCTTGAATGCCGTTCCTGGAGACACTGCGATCAATGTGGGAGATATGTCAAGATGTGTGTTGGTTTTGAGGACGGCTCTCTGGAGAGTCTTAGCAAAGAGGTCACAGGGATAATCAGAGCAATTCTCAGAGACACTGAGAACAAGCTCGACAATTCCCTCCTGGCACTTTCCCTGTAGGAGATACCGCAAGACGTTTCTGTACATTGGGCACAGCGCTCTGCAGGGTGTTGGCAGAGACTTTCCCGGGACAGTGAAACCCTATGTCAGAGACACTGAGAAGAAGCCCCAATGTTCCCTCCAGGCACTTTCAGTGTGGGTGCCTTCTCCACGTGGTTCCTGGTTTCCCTGCAGCGCTGAAGAGAATGTTAGCAAAGAGGTAACCGGGACAGTGAAAACAGTACTCAAAGACAGGGAGAGCAAGCTCTCTCTTGGCACTTTGGATGTGGGACATACAGCGAGATGTTTGCTGCTTTTGCGTTTGGCTGTTGGGAGATTTACAGCACAAAGATATCTAGTTGATTTGAAGCAGTTCCGAGAAAGTCTAAACATAATCGCCACTTCTCCCTCCTGGCACTTTCCATGTGGGAGATATAGCAGGATGTATATTGGTTTTGAGGACAACTCAATGGACAGTGTAGGGAGAAAAGTTCCTGGCTCCTTGAATGCCGTTCCTGGAGACACTGCGATCAATGTGGGAGATATGTCAAGATGTGTGTTGGTTTTGAGGACGGCTCTCTGGAGAGTCTTAGCAAAGAGGTCACAGGGATAATCAGAGCAATTCTCAGAGACACTGAGAACAAGCTCGACAATTCCCTCCTGGCACTTTCCCTGTAGGAGATACCGCAAGACGTTTCTGTAGATTGGGCACAGCGCTCTGCAGGGTGTTGGCAGAGACTTTCCCGGGACAGTGAAACCCTATGTCAGAGACACTGAGAAGAAGCCCCAATGTTCCCTCCAGGCACTTTCAGTGTGGGTGCCTTCTCCACGTGGTTCCTGGTTTCCCTGCAGCGCTGAAGAGAATGTTAGCAAAGAGGTAACCGGGACAGTGAAAACAGTACTCAAAGACAGGGAGAGCAAGCTCTCTCTTGGCACTTTGGATGTGGGACATACAGCGAGATGTTTGCTGCTTTTGCGTTTGGCTGTTGGGAGATTTACAGCACAAAGATATCTAGTTGATTTGAAGCAGTTCCGAGAAAGTCTAAACATAATCGCCACTTCTCCCTCCTGGCACTTTCCATGTGGGAGATATAGCAGGATGTATATTGGTTTTGAGGACAACTCAATGGACAGTGTAGGGAGAAAAGTTCCTGGCTCCTTGAATGCCGTTCCTGGAGACACTGCGATCAATGTGGGAGATATGTCAAGATGTGTGTTGGTTTTGAGGACGGCTCTCTGGAGAGTCTTAGCAAAGAGGTCACAGGGATAATCAGAGCAATTCTCAGAGACACTGAGAACAAGCTCGACAATTCCCTCCTGGCACTTTCCCTGTAGGAGATACCGCAAGACGTTTCTGTAGATTGGGCACAGCGCTCTGCAGGGTGTTGGCAGAGACTTTCCCGGGACAGTGAAACCCTATGTCAGAGACACTGAGAAGAAGCCCCAATGTTCCCTCCAGGCACTTTCAGTGTGGGTGCCTTCTCCACGTGGTTCCTGGTTTCCCTGCAGCGCTGAAGAGAATGTTAGCAAAGAGGTAACCGGGACAGTGAAAACAGTACTCAAAGAGAGGGAGAGCAAGCTCTCTCTTGGCACTTTGGATGTGGGACATACAGCGAGATGTTTGCTGCTTTTGCGTTTGGCTGTTGGGAGATTTACAGCACAAAGATATCTAGTTGATTTGAAGCAGTTCCGAGAAAGTCTAAACATAATCGCCACTTCTCCCTCCTGGCACTTTCCACGTGGGAGATATAGCAGGATGTATATTGGTTTTGAGGACAACTCAATGGAGAGTGTAGGGAGAAAAGTTCCTGGCTCCTTGAATGCCGTTCCTGGAGACACTGCGATCAATGTGGGAGATATGTCAAGATGTGTGTTGGTTTTGAGGACGGCTCTCTGGAGAGTCTTAGCAAAGAGGTCACAGGGATAATCAGAGCAATTCTCAGAGACACTGAGAACAAGCTCGACAATTCCCTCCTGGCACTTTCCCTGTAGGAGATACCGCAAGACGTTTCTGTAGATTGGGCACAGCGCTCTGCAGGGTGTTAGCAGAGACTTTCCCGGGACAGTGAAACCCTATGTCAGAGACACTGAGAAGAAGCCCCAATGTTCCCTCCAGGCACTTTCAGTGTGGGTGCCTTCTCCACGTGGTTCCTGGTTTCCCTGCAGCGCTGAAGAGAATGTTAGCAAAGAGGTAACCGGGACAGTGAAAACAGTACTCAAAGAGAGGGAGAGCAAGCTCTCTCTTGGCACTTTGGATGTGGGACATACAGCGAGATGTTTGCTGCTTTTGCGTTTGGCTGTTGGGAGATTTACAGCACAAAGATATCTAGTTGATTTGAAGCAGTTCCGAGAAAGTCTAAACATAATCGCCACTTCTCCCTCCTGGCACTTTCCACGTGGGAGATATAGCAGGATGTATATTGGTTTTGAGGACAACTCAATGGAGAGTGTAGGGAGAAAAGTTCCTGGCTCCTTGAATGCCGTTCCTGGAGACACTGCGATCAATGTGGGAGATATGTCAAGATGTGTGTTGGTTTTGAGGACGGCTCTCTGGAGAGTCTTAGCAAAGAGGTCACAGGGATAATCAGAGCAATTCTCAGAGACACTGAGAACAAGCTCGACAATTCCCTCCTGGCACTTTCCCTGTAGGAGATACCGCAAGACGTTTCTGTAGATTGGGCACAGCGCTCTGCAGGGTGTTGGCAGAGACTTTCCCGGGACAGTGAAACCCTATGTCAGAGACACTGAGAAGAAGCCCCAATGTTCCCTCCAGGCACTTTCAGTGTGGGTGCCTTCTCCACGTGGTTCCTGGTTTCCCTGCAGCGCTGAAGAGAATGTTAGCAAAGAGGTAACCGGGACAGTGAAAACAGTACTCAAAGACAGGGAGAGCAAGCTCTCTCTTGGCACTTTGGATGTGGGACATACAGCGAGATGTTTGCTGCTTTTGCGTTTGGCTGTTGGGAGATTTACAGCACAAAGATATCTAGTTGATTTGAAGCAGCTCCGAGAAAGTCTAAACATAATCGCCACTTCTCCCTCCTGGCACTTTCCATGTGGGAGATATAGCAGGATGTATATTGGTTTTGAGGACAACTCAATGGACAGTGTAGGGAGAAAAGTTCCTGGCTCCTTGAATGCCGTTCCTGGAGACACTGCGATCAATGTGGGAGATATGTCAAGATGTGTGTTGGTTTTGAGGACGGCTCTCTGGAGAGTCTTAGCAAAGAGGTCACAGGGATAATCAGAGCAATTCTCAGAGACACTGAGAACAAGCTCGACAATTCCCTCCTGGCACTTTCCCTGTAGGAGATACCGCAAGACGTTTCTGTAGATTGGGCACAGCGCTCTGCAGGGTGTCGGCAGAGACTTTCCCGGGACAGTGAAACCCTATGTCAGAGACACTGAGAAGAAGCCCCAATGTTCCCTCCAGGCACTTTCAGTGTGGGTGCCTTCTCCACGTGGTTCCTGGTTTCCCTGCAGCGCTGAAGAGAATGTTAGCAAAGAGGTAACCGGGACAGTGAAAACAGTACTCAAAGACAGGGAGAGCAAGCTCTCTCTTGGCACTTTGGATGTGGGACATACAGCGAGATGTTTGCTGCTTTTGCGTTTGGCTGTTGGGAGATTTACAGCACAAAGATATCTAGTTGATTTGAAGCAGTTCCGAGAAAGTCTAAACATAATCGCCACTTCTCCCTCCTGGCACTTTCCATGTGGGAGATATAGCAGGATGTATATTGGTTTTGAGGACAACTCAAGGGACAGTGTAGGGAGAAAAGTTCCTGGCTCCTTGAATGCCGTTCCTGGAGACACTGCGATCAATGTGGGAGATATGTCAAGATGTGTGTTGGTTTTGAGGACGGCTCTCTGGAGAGTCTTAGCAAAGAGGTCACAGGGATAATCAGAGCAATTCTCAGAGACACTGAGAACAAGCTCGACAATTCCCTCCTGGCACTTTCCCTGTAGGAGATACCGCAAGACGTTTCTGTAGATTGGGCACAGCGCTCTGCAGGGTGTTAGCAGAGACTTTCCCGGGACAGTGAAACCCTATGTCAGAGACACTGAGAAGAAGCCCCAATGTTCCCTCCAGGCACTTTCAGTGTGGGTGCCTTCTCCACGTGGTTCCTGGTTTCCCTGCAGCGCTGAAGAGAATGTTAGCAAAGAGGTAACCGGGACAGTGAAAACAGTACTCAAAGAGAGGGAGAGCAAGCTCTCTCTTGGCACTTTGGATGTGGGACATACAGCGAGATGTTTGCTGCTTTTGCGTTTGGCTGTTGGGAGATTTACAGCACAAAGATATCTAGTTGATTTGAAGCAGTTCCGAGAAAGTCTAAACATAATCGCCACTTCTCCCTCCTGGCACTTTCCACGTGGGAGATATAGCAGGATGTATATTGGTTTTGAGGACAACTCAATGGAGAGTGTAGGGAGAAAAGTTCCTGGCTCCTTGAATGCCGTTCCTGGAGACACTGCGATCAATGTGGGAGATATGTCAAGATGTGTGTTGGTTTTGAGGACGGCTCTCTGGAGAGTCTTAGCAAAGAGGTCACAGGGATAATCAGAGCAATTCTCAGAGACACTGAGAACAAGCTCGACAATTCCCTCCTGGCACTTTCCCTGTAGGAGATACCGCAAGACGTTTCTGTAGATTGGGCACAGCGCTCTGCAGGGTGTTAGCAGAGACTTTCCCGGGACAGTGAAACCCTATGTCAGAGACACTGAGAAGAAGCCCCAATGTTCCCTCCAGGCACTTTCAGTGTGGGTGCCTTCTCCACGTGGTTCCTGGTTTCCCTGCAGCGCTGAAGAGAATGTTAGCAAAGAGGTAACCGGGACAGTGAAAACAGTACTCAAAGAGAGGGAGAGCAAGCTCTCTCTTGGCACTTTGGATGTGGGACATACAGCGAGATGTTTGCTGCTTTTGCGTTTGGCTGTTGGGAGATTTACAGCACAAAGATATCTAGTTGATTTGAAGCAGTTCCGAGAAAGTCTAAACATAATCGCCACTTCTCCCTCCTGGCACTTTCCACGTGGGAGATATAGCAGGATGTATATTGGTTTTGAGGACAACTCAATGGAGAGTGTAGGGAGAAAAGTTCCTGGCTCCTTGAATGCCGTTCCTGGAGACACTGCGATCAATGTGGGAGATATGTCAAGATGTGTGTTGGTTTTGAGGACGGCTCTCTGGAGAGTCTTAGCAAAGAGGTCACAGGGATAATCAGAGCAATTCTCAGAGACACTGAGAACAAGCTCGACAATTCCCTCCTGGCACTTTCCCTGTAGGAGATACCGCAAGACGTTTCTGTAGATTGGGCACAGCGCTCTGCAGGGTGTTGGCAGAGACTTTCCCGGGACAGTGAAACCCTATGTCAGAGACACTGAGAAGAAGCCCCAATGTTCCCTCCAGGCACTTTCAGTGTGGGTGCCTTCTCCACGTGGTTCCTGGTTTCCCTGCAGCGCTGAAGAGAATGTTAGCAAAGAGGTAACCGGGACAGTGAAAACAGTACTCAAAGACAGGGAGAGCAAGCTCTCTCTTGGCACTTTGGATGTGGGACATACAGCGAGATGTTTGCTGCTTTTGCGTTTGGCTGTTGGGAGATTTACAGCACAAAGATATCTAGTTGATTTGAAGCAGCTCCGAGAAAGTCTAAACATAATCGCCACTTCTCCCTCCTGGCACTTTCCATGTGGGAGATATAGCAGGATGTATATTGGTTTTGAGGACAACTCAATGGACAGTGTAGGGAGAAAAGTTCCTGGCTCCTTGAATGCCGTTCCTGGAGACACTGCGATCAATGTGGGAGATATGTCAAGATGTGTGTTGGTTTTGAGGACGGCTCTCTGGAGAGTCTTAGCAAAGAGGTCACAGGGATAATCAGAGCAATTCTCAGAGACACTGAGAACAAGCTCGACAATTCCCTCCTGGCACTTTCCCTGTAGGAGATACCGCAAGACGTTTCTGTAGATTGGGCACAGCGCTCTGCAGGGTGTCGGCAGAGACTTTCCCGGGACAGTGAAACCCTATGTCAGAGACACTGAGAAGAAGCCCCAATGTTCCCTCCAGGCACTTTCAGTGTGGGTGCCTTCTCCACGTGGTTCCTGGTTTCCCTGCAGCGCTGAAGAGAATGTTAGCAAAGAGGTAACCGGGACAGTGAAAACAGTACTCAAAGACAGGGAGAGCAAGCTCTCTCTTGGCACTTTGGATGTGGGACATACAGCGAGATGTTTGCTGCTTTTGCGTTTGGCTGTTGGGAGATTTACAGCACAAAGATATCTAGTTGATTTGAAGCAGTTCCGAGAAAGTCTAAACATAATCGCCACTTCTCCCTCCTGGCACTTTCCATGTGGGAGATATAGCAGGATGTATATTGGTTTTGAGGACAACTCAAGGGACAGTGTAGGGAGAAAAGTTCCTGGCTCCTTGAATGCCGTTCCTGGAGACACTGCGATCAATGTGGGAGATATGTCAAGATGTGTGTTGGTTTTGAGGACGGCTCTCTGGAGAGTCTTAGCAAAGAGGTCACAGGGATAATCAGAGCAATTCTCAGAGACACTGAGAACAAGCTCGACAATTCCCTCCTGGCACTTTCCCTGTAGGAGATACCGCAAGACGTTTCTGTAGATTGGGCACAGCGCTCTGCAGGGTGTTAGCAGAGACTTTCCCGGGACAGTGAAACCCTATGTCAGAGACACTGAGAAGAAGCCCCAATGTTCCCTCCAGGCACTTTCAGTGTGGGTGCCTTCTCCACGTGGTTCCTGGTTTCCCTGCAGCGCTGAAGAGAATGTTAGCAAAGAGGTAACCGGGACAGTGAAAACAGTACTCAAAGACAGGAAGAGCAAGCTCTCTCTTGGCACTTTGGATGTGGGACATACAGCGAGATGTTTGCTGCTTTTGCGTTTGGCTGTTGGGAGATTTACAGCACAAAGATATCTAGTTGATTTGAAGCAGTTCCGAGAAAGTCTAAACATAATCGCCACTTCTCCCTCCTGGCACTTTCCACGTGGGAGATATAGCAGGATGTATATTGGTTTTGAGGACAACTCAATGGACAGTGTAGGGAGAAAAGTTCCTGGCTCCTTGAATGCCGTTCCTGGAGACACTGCGATCAATGTGGGAGATATGTCAAGATGTGTGTTTGTTTTGAGGACGGCTCTCTGGAGAGTCTTAGCAAAGAGGTCACAGGGATAATCAGAGCAATTCTCAGAGACACTGAGAACAAGCTCGACAATTCCCTCCTGGCACTTTCCCTGTAGGAGATACCGCAAGACGTTTCTGTAGATTGGGCACAGCGCTCTGCAGGGTGTTGGCAGAGACTTTCCCGGGACAGTGAAACCCTATGTCAGAGACACTGAGAAGAAGCCCCAATGTTCCCTCCAGGCACTTTCAGTGTGGGTGCCTTCTCCACGTGGTTCCTGGTTTCCCTGCAGCGCTGAAGAGAATGTTAGCAAAGAGGTAACCGGGACAGTGAAAACAGTACTCAAAGACAGGGAGAGCAAGCTCTCTCTTGGCACTTTGGATGTGGGACATACAGCGAGATGTTTGCTGCTTTTGCGTTTGGCTGTTGGGAGATTTACAGCACAAAGATATCTAGTTGATTTGAAGCAGCTCCGAGAAAGTCTAAACATAATCGCCACTTCTCCCTCCTGGCACTTTCCATGTGGGAGATATAGCAGGATGTATATTGGTTTTGAGGACAACTCAATGGACAGTGTAGGGAGAAAAGTTCCTGGCTCCTTGAATGCCGTTCCTGGAGACACTGCGATCAATGTGGGAGATATGTCAAGATGTGTGTTGGTTTTGAGGACGGCTCTCTGGAGAGTCTTAGCAAAGAGGTCACAGGGATAATCAGAGCAATTCTCAGAGACACTGAGAACAAGCTCGACAATTCCCTCCTGGCACTTTCCCTGTAGGAGATACCGCAAGACGTTTCTGTAGATTGGGCACAGCGCTCTGCAGGGTGTCGGCAGAGACTTTCCCGGGACAGTGAAACCCTATGTCAGAGACACTGAGAAGAAGCCCCAATGTTCCCTCCAGGCACTTTCAGTGTGGGTGCCTTCTCCACGTGGTTCCTGGTTTCCCTGCAGCGCTGAAGAGAATGTTAGCAAAGAGGTAACCGGGACAGTGAAAACAGTACTCAAAGACAGGGAGAGCAAGCTCTCTCTTGGCACTTTGGATGTGGGACATACAGCGAGATGTTTGCTGCTTTTGCGTTTGGCTGTTGGGAGATTTACAGCACAAAGATATCTAGTTGATTTGAAGCAGTTCCGAGAAAGTCTAAACATAATCGCCACTTCTCCCTCCTGGCACTTTCCATGTGGGAGATATAGCAGGATGTATATTGGTTTTGAGGACAACTCAAGGGACAGTGTAGGGAGAAAAGTTCCTGGCTCCTTGAATGCCGTTCCTGGAGACACTGCGATCAATGTGGGAGATATGTCAAGATGTGTGTTGGTTTTGAGGACGGCTCTCTGGAGAGTCTTAGCAAAGAGGTCACAGGGATAATCAGAGCAATTCTCAGAGACACTGAGAACAAGCTCGACAATTCCCTCCTGGCACTTTCCCTGTAGGAGATACCGCAAGACGTTTCTGTAGATTGGGCACAGCGCTCTGCAGGGTGTTAGCAGAGACTTTCCCGGGACAGTGAAACCCTATGTCAGAGACACTGAGAAGAAGCCCCAATGTTCCCTCCAGGCACTTTCAGTGTGGGTGCCTTCTCCACGTGGTTCCTGGTTTCCCTGCAGCGCTGAAGAGAATGTTAGCAAAGAGGTAACCGGGACAGTGAAAACAGTACTCAAAGACAGGAAGAGCAAGCTCTCTCTTGGCACTGTGGATGTGGGACATACAGCGAGATGTTTGCTGCTTTTGCGTTTGGCTGTTGGGAGATTTACAGCACAAAGATATCTAGTTGATTTGAAGCAGTTCCGAGAAAGTCTAAACATAATCGCCACTTCTCCCTCCTGGCACTTTCCACGTGGGAGATATAGCAGGATGTATATTGGTTTTGAGGACAACTCAATGGACAGTGTAGGGAGAAAAGTTCCTGGCTCCTTGAATGCCGTTCCTGGAGACACTGCGATCAATGTGGGAGATATGTCAAGATGTGTGTTGGTTTTGAGGACGGCTCTCTGGAGAGTCTTAGCAAAGAGGTCACAGGGATAATCAGAGCAATTCTCAGAGACACTGAGAACAAGCTCGACAATTCCCTCCTGGCACTTTCCCTGTAGGAGATACCGCAAGACGTTTCTGTAGATTGGGCACAGCGCTCTGCAGGGTGTTGGCAGAGACTTTCCCGGGACAGTGAAACCCTATGTCAGAGACACTGAGAAGAAGCCCCAATGTTCCCTCCAGGCACTTTCAGTGTGGGTGCCTTCTCCACGTGGTTCCTGGTTTCCCTGCAGCGCTGAAGAGAATGTTAGCAAAGAGGTAACCGGGACAGTGAAAACAGTACTCAAAGACAGGGAGAGCAAGCTCTCTCTTGGCACTTTGGATGTGGGACATACAGCGAGATGTTTGCTGCTTTTGCGTTTGGCTGTTGGGAGATTTACAGCACAAAGATATCTAGTTGATTTGAAGCAGTTCCGAGAAAGTCTAAACATAATCGCCACTTCTCCCTCCTGGCACTTTCCACGTGGGAGATATAGCAGGATGTATATTGGTTTTGAGGACAACTCAATGGACAGTGTAGGGAGAAAAGTTCCTGGCTCCTTGAATGCCGTTCCTGGAGACACTGCGATCAATGTGGGAGATATGTCAAGATGTGTGTTTGTTTTGAGGACGGCTCTCTGGAGAGTCTTAGCAAAGAGGTCACAGGGATAATCAGAGCAATTCTCAGAGACACTGAGAACAAGCTCGACAATTCCCTCCTGGCACTTTCCCTGTAGGAGATACCGCAAGACGTTTCTGTAGATTGGGCACAGCGCTCTGCAGGGTGTTAGCAGAGACTTTCCCGGGACAGTGAAACCCTATGTCAGAGACACTGAGAAGAAGCCCCAATGTTCCCTCCAGGCACTTTCAGTGTGGGTGCCTTCTCCACGTGGTTCCTGGTTTCCCTGCAGCGCTGAAGAGAATGTTAGCAAAGAGGTAACCGGGACAGTGAAAACAGTACTCAAAGACAGGAAGAGCAAGCTCTCTCTTGGCACTGTGGATGTGGGACATACAGCGAGATGTTTGCTGCTTTTGCGTTTGGCTGTTGGGAGATTTACAGCACAAAGATATCTAGTTGATTTGAAGCAGTTCCGAGAAAGTCTAAACATAATCGCCACTTCTCCCTCCTGGCACTTTCCACGTGGGAGATATAGCAGGATGTATATTGGTTTTGAGGACAAGTCAATGGACAGTGTAGGGAGAAAAGTTCCTGGCTCCTTGAATGCCGTTCCTGGAGACACTGCGATCAATGTGGGAGATATGTCAAGATGTGTGTTTGTTTTGAGGACGGCTCTCTGGAGAGTCTTAGCAAAGAGGTCACAGGGATAATCAGAGCAATTCTCAGAGACACTGAGAACAAGCTCGACAATTCCCTCCTGGCACTTTCCCTGTAGGAGATACCGCAAGACGTTTCTGTAGATTGGGCACAGCGCTCTGCAGGGTGTTGGCAGAGACTTTCCCGGGACAGTGAAACCCTATGTCAGAGACACTGAGAAGAAGCCCCAATGTTCCCTCCAGGCACTTTCAGTGTGGGTGCCTTCTCCACGTGGTTCCTGGTTTCCCTGCAGCGCTGAAGAGAATGTTAGCAAAGAGGTAACCGGGACAGTGAAAACAGTACTCAAAGACAGGGAGAGCAAGCTCTCTCTTGGCACTTTGGATGTGGGACATACAGCGAGATGTTTGCTGCTTTTGCGTTTGGCTGTTGGGAGATTTACAGCACAAAGATATCTAGTTGATTTGAAGCAGCTCCGAGAAAGTCTAAACATAATCGCCACTTCTCCCTCCTGGCACTTTCCATGTGGGAGATATAGCAGGATGTATATTGGTTTTGAGGACAACTCAAGGGACAGTGTAGGGAGAAAAGTTCCTGGCTCCTTGAATGCCGTTCCTGGAGACACTGCGATCAATGTGGGAGATATGTCAAGATGTGTGTTGGTTTTGAGGACGGCTCTCTGGAGAGTCTTAGCAAAGAGGTCACAGGGATAATCAGAGCAATTCTCAGAGACACTGAGAACAAGCTCGACAATTCCCTCCTGGCACTTTCCCTGTAGGAGATACCGCAAGACGTTTCTGTAGATTGGGCACAGCGCTCTGCAGGGTGTCGGCAGAGACTTTCCCGGGACAGTGAAACCCTATGTCAGAGACACTGAGAAGAAGCCCCAATGTTCCCTCCAGGCACTTTCAGTGTGGGTGCCTTCTCCACGTGGTTCCTGGTTTCCCTGCAGCGCTGAAGAGAATGTTAGCAAAGAGGTAACCGGGACAGTGAAAACAGTACTCAAAGACAGGGAGAGCAAGCTCTCTCTTGGCACTTTGGATGTGGGACATACAGCGAGATGTTTGCTGCTTTTGCGTTTGGCTGTTGGGAGATTTACAGCACAAAGATATCTAGTTGATTTGAAGCAGCTCTGAGAAAGTCTAAACATAATCGCCACTTCTCCCTCCTGGCACTTTCCATGTGGGAGATATAGCAGGATGTATATTGGTTTTGAGGACAACTCAATGGACAGTGTAGGGAGAAAAGTTCCTGGCTCCTTGAATGCCGTTCCTGGAGACACTGCGATCAATGTGGGAGATATGTCAAGATGTGTGTTGGTTTTGAGGACGGCTCTCTGGAGAGTCTTAGCAAAGAGGTCACAGGGATAATCAGAGCAATTCTCAGAGACACTGAGAACAAGCTCGACAATTCCCTCCTGGCACTTTCCCTGTAGGAGATACTGCAAGACGTTTCTGTAGATTGGGCACAGCGCTCTGCAGGGTGTCGGCAGAGACTTTCCCGGGACAGTGAAACCCTATGTCAGAGACACTGAGAAGAAGCCCCAATGTTCCCTCCAGGCACTTTCAGTGTGGGTGCCTTCTCCACGTGGTTCCTGGTTTCCCTGCAGCGCTGAAGAGAATGTTAGCAAAGAGGTAACCGGGACAGTGAAAACAGTACTCAAAGAGAGGGAGAGCAAGCTCTCTCTTGGCACTTTGGATGTGGGACATACAGCGAGATGTTTGCTGCTTTTGCGTTTGGCTGTTGGGAGATTTACAGCACAAAGATATCTAGTTGATTTGAAGCAGTTCCGAGAAAGTCTAAACATAATCGCCACTTCTCCCTCCTGGCACTTTCCATGTGGGAGATATAGCAGGATGTATATTGGTTTTGAGGACAACTCAATGGACAGTGTAGGGAGAAAAGTTCCTGGCTCCTTGAATGCCGTTCCTGGAGACACTGCGATCAATGTGGGAGATATGTCAAGATGTGTGTTGGTTTTGAGGACGGCTCTCTGGAGAGTCTTAGCAAAGAGGTCACAGGGATAATCAGAGCAATTCTCAGAGACACTGAGAACAAGCTCGACAATTCCCTCCTGGCACTTTCCCTGTAGGAGATACCGCAAGACGTTTCTGTAGATTGGGCACAGCGCTCTGCAGGGTGTCGGCAGAGACTTTCCCGGGACAGTGAAACCCTATGTCAGAGACACTGAGAAGAAGCCCCAATGTTCCCTCCAGGCACTTTCAGTGTGGGTGCCTTCTCCACGTGGTTCCTGGTTTCCCTGCAGCGCTGAAGAGAATGTTAGCAAAGAGGTAACCGGGACAGTGAAAACAGTACTCAAAGACAGGGAGAGCAAGCTCTCTCTTGGCACTTTGGATGTGGGACATACAGCGAGATGTTTGCTGCTTTTGCGTTTGGCTGTTGGGAGATTTACAGCACAAAGATATCTAGTTGATTTGAAGCAGCTCCGAGAAAGTCTAAACATAATCGCCACTTCTCCCTCCTGGCACTTTCCATGTGGGAGATATAGCAGGATGTATATTGGTTTTGAGGACAACTCAATGGACAGTGTAGGGAGAAAAGTTCCTGGCTCCTTGAATGCCGTTCCTGGAGACACTGCGATCAATGTGGGAGATATGTCAAGATGTGTGTTGGTTTTGAGGACGGCTCTCTGGAGAGTCTTAGCAAAGAGGTCACAGGGATAATCAGAGCAATTCTCAGAGACACTGAGAACAAGCTCGACAATTCCCTCCTGGCACTTTCCCTGTAGGAGATACCGCAAGACGTTTCTGTAGATTGGGCACAGCGCTCTGCAGGGTGTTGGCAGAGACTTTCCCGGGACAGTGAAACCCTATGTCAGAGACACTGAGAAGAAGCCCCAGTGTTCCCTCCAGGCACTTTCAGTGTGGGTGCCTTCTCCACGTGGTTCCTGGTTTCCCTGCAGCGCTGAAGAGAATGTTAGCAAAGAGGTAACCGGGACAGTGAAAACAGTACTCAAAGACAGGGAGAGCAAGCTCTCTCTTGGCACTTTGGATGTGGGACATACAGCGAGATGTTTGCTGCTTTTGCGTTTGGCTGTTGGGAGATTTACAGCACAAAGATATCTAGTTGATTTGAAGCAGTTCCGAGAAAGTCTAAACATAATCGCCACTTCTCCCTCCTGGCACTTTCCATGTGGGAGATATAGCAGGATGTATATTGGTTTTGAGGACAACTCAATGGACAGTGTAGGGAGAAAAGTTCCTGGCTCCTTGAATGCCGTTCCTGGAGACACTGCGATCAATGTGGGAGATATGTCAAGATGTGTGTTGGTTTTGAGGACGGCTCTCTGGAGAGTCTTAGCAAAGAGGTCACAGGGATAATCAGAGCAATTCTCAGAGACACTGAGAACAAGCTCGACAATTCCCTCCTGGCACTTTCCCCGTAGGAGATACCGCAAGACGTTTCTGTAGATTGGGCACAGCGCTCTGCAGGGTGTTGGCAGAGACTTTCCCGGGACAGTGAAACCCTATGTCAGAGACACTGAGAAGAAGCCCCAATGTTCCCTCCAGGCACTTTCAGTGTGGGTGCCTTCTCCACGTGGTTCCTGGTTTCCCTGCAGCGCTGAAGAGAATGTTAGCAAAGAGGTAACCGGGACAGTGAAAACAGTACTCAAAGACAGGGAGAGCAAGCTCTCTCTTGGCACTTTGGATGTGGGACATACAGCGAGATGTTTGCTGCTTTTGCGTTTGGCTGTTGGGAGATTTACAGCACAAAGATATCTAGTTGATTTGAAGCAGTTCCGAGAAAGTCTAAGCATAATCGCCACTTCTCCCTCCTGGCACTTTCCATGTGGGAGATATAGCAGGATGTATATTGGTTTTGAGGACAACTCAATGGACAGTGTAGGGAGAAAAGTTCCTGGCTCCTTGAATGCCGTTCCTGGAGACACTGCGATCAATGTGGGAGATATGTCAAGATGTGTGTTGGTTTTGAGGACGGCTCTCTGGAGAGTCTTAGCAAAGAGGTCACAGGGATAATCAGAGCAATTCTCAGAGACACTGAGAACAAGCTCGACAATTCCCTCCTGGCACTTTCCCTGTAGGAGATACTGCAAGACGTTTCTGTAGATTGGGCACAGCGCTCTGCAGGGTGTCGGCAGAGACTTTCCCGGGACAGTGAAACCCTATGTCAGAGACACTGAGAAGAAGCCCCAATGTTCCCTCCAGGCACTTTCAGTGTGGGTGCCTTCTCCACGTGGTTCCTGGTTTCCCTGCAGCGCTGAAGAGAATGTTAGCAAAGAGGTAACCGGGACAGTGAAAACAGTACTCAAAGACAGGGAGAGCAAGCTCTCTCTTGGCACTTTGGATGTGGGACATACAGCGAGATGTTTGCTGCTTTTGCGTTTGGCTGTTGGGAGATTTACAGCACAAAGATATCTAGTTGATTTGAAGCAGCTCTGAGAAAGTCTAAACATAATCGCCACTTCTCCCTCCTGGCACTTTCCATGTGGGAGATATAGCAGGATGTATATTGGTTTTGAGGACAACTCAATGGACAGTGTAGGGAGAAAAGTTCCTGGCTCCTTGAATGCCGTTCCTGGAGACACTGCGATCAATGTGGGAGATATGTCAAGATGTGTGTTGGTTTTGAGGACGGCTCTCTGGAGAGTCTTAGCAAAGAGGTCACAGGGATAATCAGAGCAATTCTCAGAGACACTGAGAACAAGCTCGACAATTCCCTCCTGGCACTTTCCCTGTAGGAGATACCGCAAGACGTTTCTGTAGATTGGGCACAGCGCTCTGCAGGGTGTCGGCAGAGACTTTCCCGGGACAGTGAAACCCTATGTCAGAGACACTGAGAAGAAGCCCCAATGTTCCCTCCAGGCACTTTCAGTGTGGGTGCCTTCTCCACGTGGTTCCTGGTTTCCCTGCAGCGCTGAAGAGAATGTTAGCAAAGAGGTAACCAGGACAGTGAAAACAGTACTCAAAGACAGGGAGAGCAAGCTCTCTCTTGGCACTTTGTATGTGGGACATACAGCGAGATGTTTGCTGCTTTTGCGTTTGGCTGTTGGGAGATTTACAGCACAAAGATATCTAGTTGATTTGAAGCAGCTCCGAGAAAGTCTAAACATAATCGCCACTTCTCCCTCCTGGCACTTTCCATGTGGGAGATATAGCAGGATGTATATTGGTTTTGAGGACAACTCAATGGAGAGTGTAGGGAGAAAAGTTCCTGGCTCCTTGAATGCCGTTCCTGGAGACACTGCGATCAATGTGGGAGATATGTCAAGATGTGTGTTGGTTTTGAGGACGGCTCTCTGGAGAGTCTTAGCAAAGAGGTCACAGGGATAATCAGAGCAATTCTCAGAGACACTGAGAACAAGCTCGACAATTCCCTCCTGGCACTTTCCCTGTAGGAGATACCGCAAGACGTTTCTGTAGATTGGGCACAGCGCTCTGCAGGGTGTTGGCAGAGACTTTCCCGGGACAGTGAAACCCTATGTCAGAGACACTGAGAAGAAGCCCCAATGTTCCCTCCAGGCACTTTCAGTGTGGGTGCCTTCTCCACGTGGTTCCTGGTTTCCCTGCAGCGCTGAAGAGAATGTTAGCAAAGAGGTAACCGGGACAGTGAAAACAGTACTCAAAGACAGGGAGAGCAAGCTCTCTCTTGGCACTTTGGATGTGGGACATACAGCGAGATGTTTGCTGCTTTTGCGTTTGGCTGTTGGGAGATTTACAGCACAAAGATATCTAGTTGATTTGAAGCAGCTCCGAGAAAGTCTAAACATAATCGCCACTTCTCCCTCCTGGCACTTTCCATGTGGGAGATATAGCAGGATGTATATTGGTTTTGAGGACAACTCAATGGACAGTGTAGGGAGAAAAGTTCCTGGCTCCTTGAATGCCGTTCCTGGAGACACTGCGATCAATGTGGGAGATATGTCAAGATGTGTGTTGGTTTTGAGGACGGCTCTCTGGAGAGTCTTAGCAAAGAGGTCACAGGGATAATCAGAGCAATTCTCAGAGACACTGAGAACAAGCTCGACAATTCCCTCCTGGCACTTTCCCTGTAGGAGATACTGCAAGACGTTTCTGTAGATTGGGCACAGCGCTCTGCAGGGTGTCGGCAGAGACTTTCCCGGGACAGTGAAACCCTATGTCAGAGACACTGAGAAGAAGCCCCAATGTTCCCTCCAGGCACTTTCAGTGTGGGTGCCTTCTCCACGTGGTTCCTGGTTTCCCTGCAGCGCTGAAGAGAATGTTAGCAAAGAGGTAACCGGGACAGTGAAAACAGTACTCAAAGACAGGGAGAGCAAGCTCTCTCTTGGCACTTTGGATGTGGGACATACAGCGAGATGTTTGCTGCTTTTGCGTTTGGCTGTTGGGAGATTTACAGCACAAAGATATCTAGTTGATTTGAAGCAGCTCTGAGAAAGTCTAAACATAATCGCCACTTCTCCCTCCTGGCACTTTCCATGTGGGAGATATAGCAGGATGTATATTGGTTTTGAGGACAACTCAATGGACAGTGTAGGGAGAAAAGTTCCTGGCTCCTTGAATGCCGTTCCTGGAGACACTGCGATCAATGTGGGAGATATGTCAAGATGTGTGTTGGTTTTGAGGACGGCTCTCTGGAGAGTCTTAGCAAAGAGGTCACAGGGATAATCAGAGCAATTCTCAGAGACACTGAGAACAAGCTCGACAATTCCCTCCTGGCACTTTCCCTGTAGGAGATACCGCAAGACGTTTCTGTAGATTGGGCACAGCGCTCTGCAGGGTGTTAGCAGAGACTTTCCCGGGACAGTGAAACCCTATGTCAGAGACACTGAGAAGAAGCCCCAATGTTCCCTCCAGGCACTTTCAGTGTGGGTGCCTTCTCCACGTGGTTCCTGGTTTCCCTGCAGCGCTGAAGAGAATGTTAGCAAAGAGGTAACCGGGACAGTGAAAACAGTACTCAAAGACAGGGAGAGCAAGCTCTCTCTTGGCACTTTGGATGTGGGACATACAGCGAGATGTTTGCTGCTTTTGCGTTTGGCTGTTGGGAGATTTACAGCACAAAGATATCTAGTTGATTTGAAGCAGTTCCGAGAAAGTCTAAACATAATCGCCACTTCTCCCTCCTGGCACTTTCCATGTGGGAGATATAGCAGGATGTATATTGGTTTTGAGGACAACTCAAGGGACAGTGTAGGGAGAAAAGTTCCTGGCTCCTTGAATGCCGTTCCTGGAGACACTGCGATCAATGTGGGAGATATGTCAAGATGTGTGTTGGTTTTGAGGACGGCTCTCTGGAGAGTCTTAGCAAAGAGGTCACAGGGATAATCAGAGCAATTCTCAGAGACACTGAGGACAAGCTCGACAATTCCCTCCTGGCACTTTCCCTGTAGGAGATACCGCAAGACGTTTCTGTAGATTGGGCACAGCGCTCTGCAGGGTGTCGGCAGAGACTTTCCCGGGACAGTGAAACCCTATGTCAGAGACACTGAGAAGAAGCCCCAATGTTCCCTCCAGGCACTTTCAGTGTGGGTGCCTTCTCCACGTGGTTCCTGGTTTCCCTGCAGCGCTGAAGAGAATGTTAGCAAAGAGGTAACCGGGACAGTGAAAACAGTACTCAAAGACAGGGAGAGCAAGCTCTCTCTTGGCACTTTGGATGTGGGACATACAGCGAGATGTTTGCTGCTTTTGCGTTTGGCTGTTGGGAGATTTACAGCACAAAGATATCTAGTTGATTTGAAGCAGCTCCGAGAAAGTCTAAACATAATCGCCACTTCTCCCTCCTGGCACTTTCCATGTGGGAGATATAGCAGGATGTATATTGGTTTTGAGGACAACTCAATGGACAGTGTAGGGAGAAAAGTTCCTGGCTCCTTGAATGCCGTTCCTGGAGACACTGCGATCAATGTGGGAGATATGTCAAGATGTGTGTTGGTTTTGAGGACGGCTCTCTGGAGAGTCTTAGCAAAGAGGTCACAGGGATAATCAGAGCAATTCTCAGAGACACTGAGAACAAGCTCGACAATTCCCTCCTGGCACTTTCCCTGTAGGAGATACCGCAAGACGTTTCTGTAGATTGGGCACAGCGCTCTGCAGGGTGTCGGCAGAGACTTTCCCGGGACAGTGAAACCCTATGTCAGAGACACTGAAAAGAAGCCCCAATGTTCCCTCCAGGCACTTTCAGTGTGGGTGCCTTCTCCACGTGGTTCCTGGTTTCCCTGCAGCGCTGAAGAGAATGTTAGCAAAGAGGTAACCGGGACAGTGAAAACAGTACTCAAAGACAGGGAGAGCAAGCTCTCTCTTGGCACTTTGGATGTGGGACATACAGCGAGATGTTTGCTGCTTTTGCGTTTGGCTGTTGGGAGATTTACAGCACAAAGATATCTAGTTGATTTGAAGCAGTTCCGAGAAAGTCTAAACATAATCGCCACTTCTCCCTCCTGGCACTTTCCACGTGGGAGATATAGCAGGATGTATATTGGTTTTGAGGACAACTCAATGGACAGTGTAGGGAGAAAAGTTCCTGGCTCCTTGAATGCCGTTCCTGGAGACACTGCGATCAATGTGGGAGATATGTCAAGATGTGTGTTGGTTTTGAGGACGGCTCTCTGGAGAGTCTTAGCAAAGAGGTCACAGGGATAATCAGAGCAATTCTCAGAGACACTGAGAACAAGCTCGACAATTCCCTCCTGGCACTTTCCCTGTAGGAGATACCGCAAGACGTTTCTGTAGATTGGGCACAGCGCTCTGCAGGGTGTTGGCAGAGACTTTCCCGGGACAGTGAAACCCTATGTCAGAGACACTGAGAAGAAGCCCCAATGTTCCCTCCAGGCACTTTCAGTGTGGGTGCCTTCTCCACGTGGTTCCTGGTTTCCCTGCAGCGCTGAAGAGAATGTTAGCAAAGAGGTAACCGGGACAGTGAAAACAGTACTCAAAGACAGGGAGAGCAAGCTCTCTCTTGGCACTTTGGATGTGGGACATACAGCGAGATGTTTGCTGCTTTTGCGTTTGGCTTTTGGGAGATTTACAGCACAAAGATATCTAGTTGATTTGAAGCAGCTCCGAGAAAGTCTAAACATAATCGCCACTTCTCCCTCCTGGCACTTTCCATGTGGGAGATATAGCAGGATGTATATTGGTTTTGAGGACAACTCAATGGACAGTGTAGGGAGAAAAGTTCCTGGCTCCTTGAATGCCGTTCCTGGAGACACTGCGATCAATGTGGGAGATATGTCAAGATGTGTGTTGGTTTTGAGGACGGCTCTCTGGAGAGTCTTAGCAAAGAGGTCACAGGGATAATCAGAGCAATTCTCAGAGACACTGAGAACAAGCTCGACAATTCCCTCCTGGCACTTTCCCTGTAAGAGATACTGCAAGACGTTTCTGTAGATTGGGCACAGCGCTCTGCAGGGTGTCGGCAGAGACTTTCCCGGGACAGTGAAACCCTATGTCAGAGACACTGAGAAGAAGCCCCAATGTTCCCTCCAGGCACTTTCAGTGTGGGTGCCTTCTCCACGTGGTTCCTGGTTTCCCTGCAGCGCTGAAGAGAATGTTAGCAAAGAGGTAACCGGGACAGTGAAAACAGTACTCAAAGACAGGGAGAGCAAGCTCTCTCTTGGCACTTTGGATGTGGGACATACAGCGAGATGTTTGCTGCTTTTGCGTTTGGCTGTTGGGAGATTTACAGCACAAAGATATCTAGTTGATTTGAAGCAGCTCTGAGAAAGTCTAAACATAATCGCCACTTCTCCCTCCTGGCACTTTCCATGTGGGAGATATAGCAGGATGTATATTGGTTTTGAGGACAACTCAATGGACAGTGTAGGGAGAAAAGTTCCTGGCTCCTTGAATGCCGTTCCTGGAGACACTGCGATCAATGTGGAAGATATGTCAAGATGTGTGTTGGTTTTGAGGACGGCTCTCTGGAGAGTCTTAGCAAAGAGGTCACAGGGATAATCAGAGCAATTCTCAGAGACACTGAGAACAAGCTCGACAATTCCCTCCTGGCACTTTCCCTGTAGGAGATACTGCAAGACGTTTCTGTAGATTGGGCACAGCGCTCTGCAGGGTGTCGGCAGAGACTTTCCCGGGACAGTGAAACCCTATGTCAGAGACACTGAGAAGAAGCCCCAATGTTCCCTCCAGGCACTTTCAGTGTGGGTGCCTTCTCCACGTGGTTCCTGGTTTCCCTGCAGCGCTGAAGAGAATGTTAGCAAAGAGGTAACCGGGACAGTGAAAACAGTACTCAAAGACAGGGAGAGCAAGCTCTCTCTTGGCACTTTGGATGTGGGACATACAGCGAGATGTTTGCTGCTTTTGCGTTTGGCTGTTGGGAGATTTACAGCACAAAGATATCTAGTTGATTTGAAGCAGCTCCGAGAAAGTCTAAACATAATCGCCACTTCTCCCTCCTGGCACTTTCCATGTGGGAGATATAGCAGGATGTATATTGGTTTTGAGGACAACTCAATGGACAGTGTAGGGAGAAAAGTTCCTGGCTCCTTGAATGCCGTTCCTGGAGACACTGCGATCAATGTGGGAGATATGTCAAGATGTGTGTTGGTTTTGAGGACGGCTCTCTGGAGAGTCTTAGCAAAGAGGTCACAGGGATAATCAGAGCAATTCTCAGAGACACTGAGGACAAGCTCGACAATTCCCTCCTGGCACTTTCCCTGTAGGAGATACCGCAAGACGTTTCTGTAGATTGGGCACAGCGCTCTGCAGGGTGTCGGCAGAGACTTTCCCGGGACAGTGAAACCCTATGTCAGAGACACTGAGAAGAAGCCCCAATGTTCCCTCCAGGCACTTTCAGTGTGGGTGCCTTCTCCACGTGGTTCCTGGTTTCCCTGCAGCGCTGAAGAGAATGTTAGCAAAGAGGTAACCGGGACAGTGAAAACAGTACTCAAAGACAGGGAGAGCAAGCTCTCTCTTGGCACTTTGGATGTGGGACATACAGCGAGATGTTTGCTGCTTTTGCGTTTGGCTGTTGGGAGATTTACAGCACAAAGATATCTAGTTGATTTGAAGCAGCTCCGAGAAAGTCTAAACATAATCGCCACTTCTCCCTCCTGGCACTTTCCATGTGGGAGATATAGCAGGATGTATATTGGTTTTGAGGACAACTCAATGGACAGTGTAGGGAGAAAAGTTCCTGGCTCCTTGAATGCCGTTCCTGGAGACACTGCGATCAATGTGGGAGATATGTCAAGATGTGTGTTGGTTTTGAGGACGGCTCTCTGGAGAGTCTTAGCAAAGAGGTCACAGGGATAATCAGAGCAATTCTCAGAGACACTGAGAACAAGCTCGACAATTCCCTCCTGGCACTTTCCCTGTAGGAGATACCGCAAGACGTTTCTGTAGATTGGGCACAGCGCTCTGCAGGGTGTTGGCAGAGACTTTCCCGGGACAGTGAAACCCTATGTCAGAGACACTGAAAAGAAGCCCCAATGTTCCCTCCAGGCACTTTCAGTGTGGGTGCCTTCTCCACGTGGTTCCTGGTTTCCCTGCAGCGCTGAAGAGAATGTTAGCAAAGAGGTAACCGGGACAGTGAAAACAGTACTCAAAGACAGGGAGAGCAAGCTCTCTCTTGGCACTTTGGATGTGGGACATACAGCGAGATGTTTGCTGCTTTTGCGTTTGGCTGTTGGGAGATTTACAGCACAAAGATATCTAGTTGATTTGAAGCAGCTCCGAGAAAGTCTAAACATAATCGCCACTTCTCCCTCCTGGCACTTTCCACGTGGGAGATATAGCAGGATGTATATTGGTTTTGAGGACAAGTCAATGGACAGTGTAGGGAGAAAAGTTCCTGGCTCCTTGAATGCCGTTCCTGGAGACACTGCGATCAATGTGGGAGATATGTCAAGATGTGTGTTGGTTTTGAGGACGGCTCTCTGGAGAGTCTTAGCAAAGAGGTCACAGGGATAATCAGAGCAATTCTCAGAGACACTGAGAACAAGCTCGACAATTCCCTCCTGGCACTTTCCCTGTAGGAGATACCGCAAGACGTTTCTGTAGATTGGGCACAGCGCTCTGCAGGGTGTTGGCAGAGACTTTCCCGGGACAGTGAAACCCTATGTCAGAGACACTGAGAAGAAGCCCCAATGTTCCCTCCAGGCACTTTCAGTGTGGGTGCCTTCTCCACGTGGTTCCTGGTTTCCCTGCAGCGCTGAAGAGAATGTTAGCAAAGAGGTAACCGGGACAGTGAAAACAGTACTCAAAGACAGGGAGAGCAAGCTCTCTCTTGGCACTTTGGATGTGGGACATACAGCGAGATGTTTGCTGCTTTTGCGTTTGGCTGTTGGGAGATTTACAGCACAAAGATATCTAGTTGATTTGAAGCAGCTCCGAGAAAGTCTAAACATAATCGCCACTTCTCCCTCCTGGCACTTTCCACGTGGGAGATATAGCAGGATGTATATTGGTTTTGAGGACAACTCAATGGACAGTGTAGGGAGAAAAGTTCCTGGCTCCTTGAATGCCGTTCCTGGAGACACTGCGATCAATGTGGGAGATATGTCAAGATGTGTGTTGGTTTTGAGGACGGCTCTCTGGAGAGTCTTAGCAAAGAGGTCACAGGGATAATCAGAGCAATTCTCAGAGACACTGAGAACAAGCTCGACAATTCCCTCCTGGCACTTTCCCTGTAGGAGATACCGCAAGATGTTTCTGTAGATTGGGCACAGCGCTCTGCAGGGTGTTGGCAGAGACTTTCCCGGGACAGTGAAACCCTATGTCAGAGACACTGAGAAGAAGCCCCAATGTTCCCTCCAGGCACTTTCAGTGTGGGTGCCTTCTCCACGTGGTTCCTGGTTTCCCTGCAGCGCTGAAGAGAATGTTAGCAAAGAGGTAACCGGGACAGTGAAAACAGTACTCAAAGACAGGGAGAGCAAGCTCTCTCTTGGCACTTTGGATGTGGGACATACAGCGAGATGTTTGCTGCTTTTGCGTTTGGCTGTTGGGAGATTTACAGCACAAAGATATCTAGTTGATTTGAAGCAGTTCCGAGAAAGTCTAAACATAATCGCCACTTCTCCCTCCTGGCACTTTCCATGTGGGAGATATAGCAGGATGTATATTGGTTTTGAGGACAACTCAATGGACAGTGTAGGGAGAAAAGTTCCTGGCTCCTTGAATGCCGTTCCTGGAGACACTGCGATCAATGTGGGAGATATGTCAAGATGTGTGTTGGTTTTGAGGACGGCTCTCTGGAGAGTCTTAGCAAAGAGGTCACAGGGATAATCAGAGCAATTCTCAGAGACACTGAGAACAAGCTCGACAATTCCCTCCTGGCACTTTCCCTGTAGGAGATACCGCAAGACGTTTCTGTAGATTGGGCACAGCGCTCTGCAGGGTGTTGGCAGAGACTTTCCCGGGACAGTGAAACCCTATGTCAGAGACACTGAGAAGAAGCCCCAATGTTCCCTCCAGGCACTTTCAGTGTGGGTGCCTTCTCCACGTGGTTCCTGGTTTCCCTGCAGCGCTGAAGAGAATGTTAGCAAAGAGGTAACCGGGACAGTGAAAACAGTACTCAAAGACAGGGAGAGCAAGCTCTCTCTTGGCACTTTGGATGTGGGACATACAGCGAGATGTTTGCTGCTTTTGCGTTTGGCTGTTGGGAGATTTACAGCACAAAGATATCTAGTTGATTTGAAGCAGTTCCGAGAAAGTCTAAACATAATCGCCACTTCTCCCTCCTGGCACTTTCCATGTGGGAGATATAGCAGGATGTATATTGGTTTTGAGGACAAGTCAATGGACAGTGTAGGGAGAAAAGTTCCTGGCTCCTTGAATGCCGTTCCTGGAGACACTGCGATCAATGTGGGAGATATGTCAAGATGTGTGTTTGTTTTGAGGACGGCTCTCTGGAGAGTCTTAGCAAAGAGGTCACAGGGATAATCAGAGCAATTCTCAGAGACACTGAGGACAAGCTCGACAATTCCCTCCTGGCACTTTCCCTGTAGGAGATACCGCAAGACGTTTGTGTAGATTGGGCACAGCGCTCTGCAGGGTGTCGGCAGAGACTTTCCCGGGACAGTGAAACCCTATGTCAGAGACACTGAGAAGAAGCCCCAATGTTCCCTCCAGGCACTTTCAGTGTGGGTGCCTTCTCCACGTGGTTCCTGGTTTCCCTGCAGCGCTGAAGAGAATGTTAGCAAAGAGGTAACCGGGACAGTGAAAACAGTACTCAAAGACAGGGAGAGCAAGCTCTCTCTTGGCACTTTGGATGTGGGACATACAGCGAGATGTTTGCTGCTTTTGCGTTTGGCTGTTGGGAGATTTACAGCACAAAGATATCTAGTTGATTTGAAGCAGCTCCGAGAAAGTCTAAACATAATCGCCACTTCTCCCTCCTGGCACTTTCCATGTGGGAGATATAGCAGGATGTATATTGGTTTTGAGGACAACTCAATGGACAGTGTAGGGAGAAAAGTTCCTGGCTCCTTGAATGCCGTTCCTGGAGACACTGCGATCAATGTGGGAGATATGTCAAGATGTGTGTTGGTTTTGAGGACGGCTCTCTGGAGAGTCTTAGCAAAGAGGTCACAGGGATAATCAGAGCAATTCTCAGAGACACTGAGAACAAGCTCGACAATTCCCTCCTGGCACTTTCCCTGTAGGAGATACCGCAAGACGTTTCTGTAGATTGGGCACAGCGCTCTGCAGGGTGTTGGCAGAGACTTTCCCGGGACAGTGAAACCCTATGTCAGAGACACTGAAAAGAAGCCCCAATGTTCCCTCCAGGCACTTTCAGTGTGGGTGCCTTCTCCACGTGGTTCCTGGTTTCCCTGCAGCGCTGAAGAGAATGTTAGCAAAGAGGTAACCGGGACAGTGAAAACAGTACTCAAAGACAGGGAGAGCAAGCTCTCTCTTGGCACTTTGGATGTGGGACATACAGCGAGATGTTTGCTGCTTTTGCGTTTGGCTGTTGGGAGATTTACAGCACAAAGATATCTAGTTGATTTGAAGCAGCTCCGAGAAAGTCTAAACATAATCGCCACTTCTCCCTCCTGGCACTTTCCACGTGGGAGATATAGCAGGATGTATATTGGTTTTGAGGACAAGTCAATGGACAGTGTAGGGAGAAAAGTTCCTGGCTCCTTGAATGCCGTTCCTGGAGACACTGCGATCAATGTGGGAGATATGTCAAGATGTGTGTTGGTTTTGAGGACGGCTCTCTGGAGAGTCTTAGCAAAGAGGTCACAGGGATAATCAGAGCAATTCTCAGAGACACTGAGAACAAGCTCGACAATTCCCTCCTGGCACTTTCCCTGTAGGAGATACCGCAAGACGTTTCTGTAGATTGGGCACAGCGCTCTGCAGGGTGTTGGCAGAGACTTTCCCGGGACAGTGAAACCCTATGTCAGAGACACTGAGAAGAAGCCCCAATGTTCCCTCCAGGCACTTTCAGTGTGGGTGCCTTCTCCACGTGGTTCCTGGTTTCCCTGCAGCGCTGAAGAGAATGTTAGCAAAGAGGTAACCGGGACAGTGAAAACAGTACTCAAAGACAGGGAGAGCAAGCTCTCTCTTGGCACTTTGGATGTGGGACATACAGCGAGATGTTTGCTGCTTTTGCGTTTGGCTGTTGGGAGATTTACAGCACAAAGATATCTAGTTGATTTGAAGCAGCTCCGAGAAAGTCTAAACATAATCGCCACTTCTCCCTCCTGGCACTTTCCATGTGGGAGATATAGCAGGATGTATATTGGTTTTGAGGACAACTCAATGGACAGTGTAGGGAGAAAAGTTCCTGGCTCCTTGAATGCCGTTCCTGGAGACACTGCGATCAATGTGGGAGATATGTCAAGATGTGTGTTGGTTTTGAGGACGGCTCTCTGGAGAGTCTTAGCAAAGAGGTCACAGGGATAATCAGAGCAATTCTCAGAGACACTGAGAACAAGCTCGACAATTCCCTCCTGGCACTTTCCCTGTAGGAGATACCGCAAGATGTTTCTGTAGATTGGGCACAGCGCTCTGCAGGGTGTTGGCAGAGACTTTCCCGGGACAGTGAAACCCTATGTCAGAGACACTGAGAAGAAGCCCCAATGTTCCCTCCAGGCACTTTCAGTGTGGGTGCCTTCTCCACGTGGTTCCTGGTTTCCCTGCAGCGCTGAAGAGAATGTTAGCAAAGAGGTAACCGGGACAGTGAAAACAGTACTCAAAGACAGGGAGAGCAAGCTCTCTCTTGGCACTTTGGATGTGGGACATACAGCGAGATGTTTGCTGCTTTTGCGTTTGGCTGTTGGGAGATTTACAGCACAAAGATATCTAGTTGATTTGAAGCAGTTCCGAGAAAGTCTAAACATAATCGCCACTTCTCCCTCCTGGCACTTTCCATGTGGGAGATATAGCAGGATGTATATTGGTTTTGAGGACAACTCAATGGACAGTGTAGGGAGAAAAGTTCCTGGCTCCTTGAATGCCGTTCCTGGAGACACTGCGATCAATGTGGGAGATATGTCAAGATGTGTGTTGGTTTTGAGGACGGCTCTCTGGAGAGTCTTAGCAAAGAGGTCACAGGGATAATCAGAGCAATTCTCAGAGACACTGAGAACAAGCTCGACAATTCCCTCCTGGCACTTTCCCTGTAGGAGATACCGCAAGACGTTTCTGTAGATTGGGCACAGCGCTCTGCAGGGTGTTGGCAGAGACTTTCCCGGGACAGTGAAACCCTATGTCAGAGACACTGAGAAGAAGCCCCAATGTTCCCTCCAGGCACTTTCAGTGTGGGTGCCTTCTCCACGTGGTTCCTGGTTTCCCTGCAGCGCTGAAGAGAATGTTAGCAAAGAGGTAACCGGGACAGTGAAAACAGTACTCAAAGACAGGGAGAGCAAGCTCTCTCTTGGCACTTTGGATGTGGGACATACAGCAAGATGTTTGCTGCTTTTGCGTTTGGCTGTTGGGAGATTTACAGCACAAAGATATCTAGTTGATTTGAAGCAGTTCCGAGAAAGTCTAAACATAATCGCCACTTCTCCCTCCTGGCACTTTCCATGTGGGAGATATAGCAGGATGTATATTGGTTTTGAGGACAACTCAATGGACAGTGTAGGGAGAAAAGTTCCTGGCTCCTTGAATGCCGTTCCTGGAGACACTGCGATCAATGTGGGAGATATGTCAAGATGTGTGTTTGTTTTGAGGACGGCTCTCTGGAGAGTCTTAGCAAAGAGGTCACAGGGATAATCAGAGCAATTCTCAGAGACACTGAGGACAAGCTCGACAATTCCCTCCTGGCACTTTCCCTGTAGGAGATACCGCAAGACGTTTCTGTAGATTGGGCACAGCGCTCTGCAGGGTGTTAGCAGAGACTTTCCCGGGACAGTGAAACCCTATGTCAGAGACACTGAGAAGAAGCCCCAATGTTCCCTCCAGGCACTTTCAGTGTGGGTGCCTTCTCCACGTGGTTCCTGGTTTCCCTGCAGCGCTGAAGAGAATGTTAGCAAAGAGGTAACTGGGACAGTGAAAACAGTACTCAAAGACAGGGAGAGCAAGCTCTCTCTTGGCACTGTGGATGTGGGACATACAGCGAGATGTTTGCTGCTTTTGCGTTTGGCTGTTGGGAGATTTACAGCACAAAGATATCTAGTTGATTTGAAGCAGCTCCGAGAAAGTCTAAACATAATCGCCACTTCTCCCTCCTGGCACTTTCCATGTGGGAGATATAGCAGGATGTATATTGGTTTTGAGGACAAGTCAATGGACAGTGTAGGGAGAAAAGTTCCTGGCTCCTTGAATGCCGTTCCTGGAGACACTGCGATCAATGTGGGAGATATGTCAAGATGTGTGTTGGTTTTGAGGACGGCTCTCTGGAGAGTCTTAGCAAAGAGGTCACAGGGATAATCAGAGCAATTCTCAGAGACACTGAGAACAAGCTCGACAATTCCCTCCTGGCACTTTCCCTGTAGGAGATACCGCAAGACGTTTCTGTAGATTGGGCACAGCGCTCTGCAGGGTGTTGGCAGAGACTTTCCCGGGACAGTGAAACCCTATGTCAGAGACACTGAGAAGAAGCCCCAATGTTCCCTCCAGGCACTTTCAGTGTGGGTGCCTTCTCCACGTGGTTCCTGGTTTCCCTGCAGCGCTGAAGAGAATGTTAGCAAAGAGGTAACCGGGACAGTGAAAACAGTACTCAAAGACAGGGAGAGCAAGCTCTCTCTTGGCACTTTGGATGTGGGACATACAGCGAGATGTTTGCTGCTTTTGCGTTTGGCTGTTGGGAGATTTACAGCACAAAGATATCTAGTTGATTTGAAGCAGTTCCGAGAAAGTCTAAACATAATCGCCACTTCTCCCTCCTGGCACTTTCCACGTGGGAGATATAGCAGGATGTATATTGGTTTTGAGGACAACTCAATGGACAGTGTAGGGAGAAAAGTTCCTGGCTCCTTGAATGCCGTTCCTGGAGACACTGCGATCAATGTGGGAGATATGTCAAGATGTGTGTTGGTTTTGAGGACGGCTCTCTGGAGAGTCTTAGCAAAGAGGTCACAGGGATAATCAGAGCAATTCTCAGAGACACTGAGGACAAGCTCGACAATTCCCTCCTGGCACTTTCCCTGTAGGAGATACCGCAAGACGTTTCTGTAGATTGGGCACAGCGCTCTGCAGGGTGTTAGCAGAGACTTTCCCGGGACAGTGAAACCCTATGTCAGAGACACTGAGAAGAAGCCCCAATGTTCCCTCCAGGCACTTTCAGTGTGGGTGCCTTCTCCACGTGGTTCCTGGTTTCCCTGCAGCGCTGAAGAGAATGTTAGCAAAGAGGTAACCGGGACAGTGAAAACAGTACTCAAAGACAGGGAGAGCAAGCTCTCTCTTGGCACTGTTGATGTGGGACATACAGCGAGATGTTTGCTGCTTTTGCGTTTGGCTGTTGGGAGATTTACAGCACAAAGATATCTAGTTGATTTGAAGCAGCTCCGAGAAAGTCTAAACATAATCGCCACTTCTCCCTCCTGGCACTTTCCATGTGGGAGATATAGCAGGATGTATATTGGTTTTGAGGACAACTCAATGGACAGTGTAGGGAGAAAAGTTCCTGGCTGCTTGAATGCCGTTCCTGGAGACACTGCGATCAATGTGGGAGATATGTCAAGATGTGTGTTGGTTTTGAGGACGGCTCTCTGGAGAGTCTTAGCAAAGAGGTCACAGGGATAATCAGAGCAATTCTCAGAGACACTGAGAACAAGCTCGACAATTCCCTCCTGGCACTTTCCCTGTAGGAGATACCGCAAGACGTTTCTGTAGATTGGGCACAGCGCTCTGCAGGGTGTTGGCAGAGACTTTCCCGGGACAGTGAAACCCTATGTCAGAGACACTGAAAAGAAGCCCCAATGTTCCCTCCAGGCACTTTCAGTGTGGGTGCCTTCTCCACGTGGTTCCTGGTTTCCCTGCAGCGCTGAAGAGAATGTTAGCAAAGAGGTAACCGGGACAGTGAAAACAGTACTCAAAGACAGGGAGAGCAAGCTCTCTCTTGGCACTTTGGATGTGGGACATACAGCGAGATGTTTGCTGCTTTTGCGTTTGGCTGTTGGGAGATTTACAGCACAAAGATATCTAGTTGATTTGAAGCAGTTCCGAGAAAGTCTAAACATAATCGCCACTTCTCCCTCCTGGCACTTTCCACGTGGGAGATATAGCAGGATGTATATTGGTTTTGAGGACAACTCAATGGACAGTGTAGGGAGAAAAGTTCCTGGCTCCTTGAATGCCGTTCCTGGAGACACTGCGATCAATGTGGGAGATATGTCAAGATGTGTGTTGGTTTTGAGGACGGCTCTCTGGAGAGTCTTAGCAAAGAGGTCACAGGGATAATCAGAGCAATTCTCAGAGACACTGAGAACAAGCTCGACAATTCCCTCCTGGCACTTTCCCTGTAGGAGATACCGCAAGACGTTTCTGTAGATTGGGCACAGCGCTCTGCAGGGTGTTGGCAGAGACTTTCCCGGGACAGTGAAACCCTATGTCAGAGACACTGAGAAGAAGCCCCAATGTTCCCTCCAGGCACTTTCAGTGTGGGTGCCTTCTCCACGTGGTTCCTGGTTTCCCTGCAGCGCTGAAGAGAATGTTAGCAAAGAGGTAACCGGGACAGTGAAAACAGTACTCAAAGACAGGGAGAGCAAGCTCTCTCTTGGCACTTTGGATGTGGGACATACAGCGAGATGTTTGCTGCTTTTGCGTTTGGCTGTTGGGAGATTTACAGCACAAAGATATCTAGTTGATTTGAAGCAGTTCCGAGAAAGTCTAAACATAATCGCCACTTCTCCCTCCTGGCACTTTCCATGTGGGAGATATAGCAGGATGTATATTGGTTTTGAGGACAACTCAATGGACAGTGTAGGGAGAAAAGTTCCTGGCTCCTTGAATGCCGTTCCTGGAGACACTGCGATCAATGTGGGAGATATGTCAAGATGTGTGTTGGTTTTGAGGACGGCTCTCTGGAGAGTCTTAGCAAAGAGGTCACAGGGATAATCAGAGCAATTCTCAGAGACACTGAGAACAAGCTCGACAATTCCCTCCTGGCACTTTCCCTGTAGGAGATACCGCAAGACGTTTCTGTAGATTGGGCACAGCGCTCTGCAGGGTGTTGGCAGAGACTTTGCCGGGACAGTGAAACCCTATGTCAGAGACACTGAGAAGAAGCCCCAATGTTCCCTCCAGGCACTTTCAGTGTGGGTGCCTTCTCCACGTGGTTCCTGGTTTCCCTGCAGCGCTGAAGAGAATGTTAGCAAAGAGGTAACCGGGACAGTGAAAACAGTACTCAAAGACAGGGAGAGCAAGCTCTCTCTTGGCACTTTGGATGTGGGACATACAGCGAGATGTTTGCTGCTTTTGCGTTTGGCTGTTGGGAGATTTACAGCACAAAGATATCTAGTTGATTTGAAGCAGTTCCGAGAAAGTCTAAACATAATCGCCACTTCTCCCTCCTGGCACTTTCCATGTGGGAGATATAGCAGGATGTATATTGGTTTTGAGGACAACTCAATGGACAGTGTAGGGAGAAAAGTTCCTGGCTCCTTGAATGCCGTTCCTGGAGACACTGCGATCAATGTGGGAGATATGTCAAGATGTGTGTTGGTTTTGAGGACGGCTCTCTGGAGAGTCTTAGCAAAGAGGTCACAGGGATAATCAGAGCAATTCTCAGAGACACTGAGAACAAGCTCGACAATTCCCTCCTGGCACTTTCCCTGTAGGAGATACCGCAAGACGTTTCTGTAGATTGGGCACAGCGCTCTGCAGGGTGTTGGCAGAGACTTTCCCGGGACAGTGAAACCCTATGTCAGAGACACTGAGAAGAAGCCCCAATGTTCCCTCCAGGCACTTTCAGTGTGGGTGCCTTCTCCACGTGGTTCCTGGTTTCCCTGCAGCGCTGAAGAGAATGTTAGCAAAGAGGTAACCGGGACAGTGAAAACAGTACTCAAAGACAGGGAGAGCAAGCTCTCTCTTGGCACTTTGGATGTGGGACATACAGCGAGATGTTTGCTGCTTTTGCGTTTGGCTGTTGGGAGATTTACAGCACAAAGATATCTAGTTGATTTGAAGCAGCTCCGAGAAAGTCTAAACATAATCGCCACTTCTCCCTCCTGGCACTTTCCATGTGGGAGATATAGCAGGATGTATATTGGTTTTGAGGACAACTCAATGGACAGTGTAGGGAGAAAAGTTCCTGGCTCCTTGAATGCCGTTCCTGGAGACACTGCGATCAATGTGGGAGATATGTCAAGATGTGTGTTGGTTTTGAGGACGGCTCTCTGGAGAGTCTTAGCAAAGAGGTCACAGGGATAATCAGAGCAATTCTCAGAGACACTGAGAACAAGCTCGACAATTCCCTCCTGGCACTTTCCCTGTAGGAGATACCGCAAGACGTTTCTGTAGATTGGGCACAGCGCTCTGCAGGGTGTTGGCAGAGACTTTCCCGGGACAGTGAAACCCTATGTCAGAGACACTGAGAAGAAGCCCCAATGTTCCCTCCAGGCACTTTCAGTGTGGGTGCCTTCTCCACGTGGTTCCTGGTTTCCCTGCAGCGCTGAAGAGAATGTTAGCAAAGAGGTAACCGGGACAGTGAAAACAGTACTCAAAGACAGGGAGAGCAAGCTCTCTCTTGGCACTTTGGATGTGGGACATACAGCGAGATGTTTGCTGCTTTTGCGTTTGGCTGTTGGGAGATTTACAGCACAAAGATATCTAGTTGATTTGAAGCAGTTCCGAGAAAGTCTAAACATAATCGCCACTTCTCCCTCCTGGCACTTTCCATGTGGGAGATATAGCAGGATGTATATTGGTTTTGAGGACAACTCAATGGACAGTGTAGGGAGAAAAGTTCCTGGCTCCTTGAATGCCGTTCCTGGAGACACTGCGATCAATGTGGGAGATATGTCAAGATGTGTGTTGGTTTTGAGGACGGCTCTCTGGAGAGTCTTAGCAAAGAGGTCACAGGGATAATCAGAGCAATTCTCAGAGACACTGAGGACAAGCTCGACAATTCCCTCCTGGCACTTTCCCTGTAGGAGATACCGCAAGACGTTTCTGTAGATTGGGCACAGCGCTCTGCAGGGTGTTAGCAGAGACTTTCCCGGGACAGTGAAACCCTATGTCAGAGACACTGAGAAGAAGCCCCAATGTTCCCTCCAGGCACTTTCAGTGTGGGTGCCTTCTCCACGTGGTTCCTGGTTTCCCTGCAGCGCTGAAGAGAATGTTAGCAAAGAGGTAACTGGGACAGTGAAAACAGTACTCAAAGACAGGGAGAGCAAGCTCTCTCTTGGCACTGTGGATGTGGGACATACAGCGAGATGTTTGCTGCTTTTGCGTTTGGCTGTTGGGAGATTTACAGCACAAAGATATCTAGTTGATTTGAAGCAGCTCCGAGAAAGTCTAAACATAATCGCCACTTCTCCCTCCTGGCACTTTCCATGTGGGAGATATAGCAGGATGTATATTGGTTTTGAGGACAACTCAATGGACAGTGTAGGGAGAAAAGTTCCTGGCTGCTTGAATGCCGTTCCTGGAGACACTGCGATCAATGTGGGAGATATGTCAAGATGTGTGTTGGTTTTGAGGACGGCTCTCTGGAGAGTCTTAGCAAAGAGGTCACAGGGATAATCAGAGCAATTCTCAGAGACACTGAGAACAAGCTCGACAATTCCCTCCTGGCACTTTCCCTGTAGGAGATACCGCAAGACGTTTCTGTAGATTGGGCACAGCGCTCTGCAGGGTGTTGGCAGAGACTTTCCCGGGACAGTGAAACCCTATGTCAGAGACACTGAAAAGAAGCCCCAATGTTCCCTCCAGGCACTTTCAGTGTGGGTGCCTTCTCCACGTGGTTCCTGGTTTCCCTGCAGCGCTGAAGAGAATGTTAGCAAAGAGGTAACCGGGACAGTGAAAACAGTACTCAAAGACAGGGAGAGCAAGCTCTCTCTTGGCACTTTGGATGTGGGACATACAGCGAGATGTTTGCTGCTTTTGCGTTTGGCTGTTGGGAGATTTACAGCACAAAGATATCTAGTTGGTTTGAAGCAGTTCCGAGAAAGTCTAAACATAATCGCCACTTCTCCCTCCTGGCACTTTCCACGTGGGAGATATAGCAGGATGTATATTGGTTTTGAGGACAACTCAATGGACAGTGTAGGGAGAAAAGTTCCTGGCTCCTTGAATGCCGTTCCTGGAGACACTGCGATCAATGTGGGAGATATGTCAAGATGTGTGTTGGTTTTGAGGACGGCTCTCTGGAGAGTCTTAGCAAAGAGGTCACAGGGATAATCAGAGCAATTCTCAGAGACACTGAGAACAAGCTCGACAATTCCCTCCTGGCACTTTCCCTGTAGGAGATACCGCAAGACGTTTCTGTAGATTGGGCACAGCGCTCTGCAGGGTGTTGGCAGAGACTTTCCCGGGACAGTGAAACCCTATGTCAGAGACACTGAGAAGAAGCCCCAATGTTCCCTCCAGGCACTTTCAGTGTGGGTGCCTTCTCCACGTGGTTCCTGGTTTCCCTGCAGCGCTGAAGAGAATGTTAGCAAAGAGGTAACCGGGACAGTGAAAACAGTACTCAAAGACAGGGAGAGCAAGCTCTCTCTTGGCACTTTGGATGTGGGACATACAGCGAGATGTTTGCTGCTTTTGCGTTTGGCTGTTGGGAGATTTACAGCACAAAGATATCTAGTTGATTTGAAGCAGTTCCGAGAAAGTCTAAACATAATCGCCACTTCTCCCTCCTGGCACTTTCCATGTGGGAGATATAGCAGGATGTATATTGGTTTTGAGGACAACTCAATGGACAGTGTAGGGAGAAAAGTTCCTGGCTCCTTGAATGCCGTTCCTGGAGACACTGCGATCAATGTGGGAGATATGTCAAGATGTGTGTTGGTTTTGAGGACGGCTCTCTGGAGAGTCTTAGCAAAGAGGTCACAGGGATAATCAGAGCAATTCTCAGAGACACTGAGAACAAGCTCGACAATTCCCTCCTGGCACTTTCCCTGTAGGAGATACCGCAAGACGTTTCTGTAGATTGGGCACAGCGCTCTGCAGGGTGTTGGCAGAGACTTTCCCGGGACAGTGAAACCCTATGTCAGAGACACTGAGAAGAAGCCCCAATGTTCCCTCCAGGCACTTTCAGTGTGGGTGCCTTCTCCACGTGGTTCCTGGTTTCCCTGCAGCGCTGAAGAGAATGTTAGCAAAGAGGTAACCGGGACAGTGAAAACAGTACTCAAAGACAGGGAGAGCAAGCTCTCTCTTGGCACTTTGGATGTGGGACATACAGCGAGATGTTTGCTGCTTTTGCGTTTGGCTGTTGGGAGATTTACAGCACAAAGATATCTAGTTGATTTGAAGCAGTTCCGAGAAAGTCTAAACATAATCGCCACTTCTCCCTCCTGGCACTTTCCATGTGGGAGATATAGCAGGATGTATATTGGTTTTGAGGACAACTCAATGGACAGTGTAGGGAGAAAAGTTCCTGGCTCCTTGAATGCCGTTCCTGGAGACACTGCGATCAATGTGGGAGATATGTCAAGATGTGTGTTGGTTTTGAGGACGGCTCTCTGGAGAGTCTTAGCAAAGAGGTCACAGGGATAATCAGAGCAATTCTCAGAGACACTGAGGACAAGCTCGACAATTCCCTCCTGGCACTTTCCCTGTAGGAGATACCGCAAGACGTTTCTGTAGATTGGGCACAGCGTTCTGCAGGGTGTTAGCAGAGACTTTCCCGGGACAGTGAAACCCTATGTCAGAGACACTGAGAAGAAGCCCCAATGTTCCCTCCAGGCACTTTCAGTGTGGGTGCCTTCTCCACGTGGTTCCTGGTTTCCCTGCAGCGCTGAAGAGAATGTTAGCAAAGAGGTAACTGGGACAGTGAAAACAGTACTCAAAGACAGGGAGAGCAAGCTCTCTCTTGGCACTGTGGATGTGGGACATACAGCGAGATGTTTGCTGCTTTTGCGTTTGGCTGTTGGGAGATTTACAGCACAAAGATATCTAGTTGATTTGAAGCAGCTCCGAGAAAGTCTAAACATAATCGCCACTTCTCCCTCCTGGCACTTTCCATGTGGGAGATATAGCAGGATGTATATTGGTTTTGAGGACAACTCAATGGACAGTGTAGGGAGAAAAGTTCCTGGCTGCTTGAATGCCGTTCCTGGAGACACTGCGATCAATGTGGGAGATATGTCAAGATGTGTGTTGGTTTTGAGGACGGCTCTCTGGAGAGTCTTAGCAAAGAGGTCACAGGGATAATCAGAGCAATTCTCAGAGACACTGAGAACAAGCTCGACAATTCCCTCCTGGCACTTTCCCTGTAGGAGATACCGCAAGACGTTTCTGTAGATTGGGCACAGCGCTCTGCAGGGTGTTGGCAGAGACTTTCCCGGGACAGTGAAACCCTATGTCAGAGACACTGAAAAGAAGCCCCAATGTTCCCTCCAGGCACTTTCAGTGTGGGTGCCTTCTCCACGTGGTTCCTGGTTTCCCTGCAGCGCTGAAGAGAATGTTAGCAAAGAGGTAACCGGGACAGTGAAAACAGTACTCAAAGACAGGGAGAGCAAGCTCTCTCTTGGCACTTTGGATGTGGGACATACAGCGAGATGTTTGCTGCTTTTGCGTTTGGCTGTTGGGAGATTTACAGCACAAAGATATCTAGTTGATTTGAAGCAGTTCCGAGAAAGTCTAAACATAATCGCCACTTCTCCCTCCTGGCACTTTCCACGTGGGAGATATAGCAGGATGTATATTGGTTTTGAGGACAACTCAATGGACAGTGTAGGGAGAAAAGTTCCTGGCTCCTTGAATGCCGTTCCTGGAGACACTGCGATCAATGTGGGAGATATGTCAAGATGTGTGTTGGTTTTGAGGACGGCTCTCTGGAGAGTCTTAGCAAAGAGGTCACAGGGATAATCAGAGCAATTCTCAGAGACACTGAGAACAAGCTCGACAATTCCCTCCTGGCACTTTCCCTGTAGGAGATACCGCAAGACGTTTCTGTAGATTGGGCACAGCGCTCTGCAGGGTGTTGGCAGAGACTTTCCCGGGACAGTGAAACCCTATGTCAGAGACACTGAGAAGAAGCCCCAATGTTCCCTCCAGGCACTTTCAGTGTGGGTGCCTTCTCCACGTGGTTCCTGGTTTCCCTGCAGCGCTGAAGAGAATGTTAGCAAAGAGGTAACCGGGACAGTGAAAACAGTACTCAAAGACAGGGAGAGCAAGCTCTCTCTTGGCACTTTGGATGTGGGACATACAGCAAGATGTTTGCTGCTTTTGCGTTTGGCTGTTGGGAGATTTACAGCACAAAGATATCTAGTTGATTTGAAGCAGTTCCGAGAAAGTCTAAACATAATCGCCACTTCTCCCTCCTGGCACTTTCCATGTGGGAGATATAGCAGGATGTATATTGGTTTTGAGGACAACTCAATGGACAGTGTAGGGAGAAAAGTTCCTGGCTCCTTGAATGCCGTTCCTGGAGACACTGCGATCAATGTGGGAGATATGTCAAGATGTGTGTTGGTTTTGAGGACGGCTCTCTGGAGAGTCTTAGCAAAGAGGTCACAGGGATAATCAGAGCAATTCTCAGAGACACTGAGAACAAGCTCGACAATTCCCTCCTGGCACTTTCCCTGTAGGAGATACCGCAAGACGTTTCTGTAGATTGGGCACAGCGCTCTGCAGGGTGTTGGCAGAGACTTTCCCGGGACAGTGAAACCCTATGTCAGAGACACTGAGAAGAAGCCCCAATGTTCCCTCCAGGCACTTTCAGTGTGGGTGCCTTCTCCACGTGGTTCCTGGTTTCCCTGCAGCGCTGAAGAGAATGTTAGCAAAGAGGTAACCGGGACAGTGAAAACAGTACTCAAAGACAGGGAGAGCAAGCTCTCTCTTGGCACTTTGGATGTGGGACATACAGCGAGATGTTTGCTGCTTTTGCGTTTGGCTGTTGGGAGATTTACAGCACAAAGATATCTAGTTGATTTGAAGCAGTTCCGAGAAAGTCTAAACATAATCGCCACTTCTCCCTCCTGGCACTTTCCATGTGGGAGATATAGCAGGATGTATATTGGTTTTGAGGACAACTCAATGGACAGTGTAGGGAGAAAAGTTCCTGGCTCCTTGAATGCCGTTCCTGGAGACACTGCGATCAATGTGGGAGATATGTCAAGATGTGTGTTGGTTTTGAGGACGGCTCTCTGGAGAGTCTTAGCAAAGAGGTCACAGGGATAATCAGAGCAATTCTCAGAGACACTGAGAACAAGCTCGACAATTCCCTCCTGGCACTTTCCCTGTAGGAGATACCGCAAGACGTTTCTGTAGATTGGGCACAGCGCTCTGCAGGGTGTTGGCAGAGACTTTCCCGGGACAGTGAAACCCTATGTCAGAGACACTGAGAAGAAGCCCCAATGTTCCCTCCAGGCACTTTCAGTGTGGGTGCCTTCTCCACGTGGTTCCTGGTTTCCCTGCAGCGCTGAAGAGAATGTTAGCAAAGAGGTAACCGGGACAGTGAAAACAGTACTCAAAGACAGGGAGAGCAAGCTCTCTCTTGGCACTTTGGATGTGGGACATACAGCGAGATGTTTGCTGCTTTTGCGTTTGGCTGTTGGGAGATTTACAGCACAAAGATATCTAGTTGATTTGAAGCAGTTCCGAGAAAGTCTAAACATAATCGCCACTTCTCCCTCCTGGCACTTTCCACGTGGGAGATATAGCAGGATGTATATTGGTTTTGAGGACAACTCAATGGACAGTGTAGGGAGAAAAGTTCCTGGCTCCTTGAATGCCGTTCCTGGAGACACTGCGATCAATGTGGGAGATATGTCAAGATGTGTGTTGGTTTTGAGGACGGCTCTCTGGAGAGTCTTAGCAAAGAGGTCACAGGGATAATCAGAGCAATTCTCAGAGACACTGAGAACAAGCTCGACAATTCCCTCCTGGCACTTTCCCTGTAGGAGATACCGCAAGACGTTTCTGTAGATTGGGCACAGCGCTCTGCAGGGTGTTGGCAGAGACTTTCCCGGGACAGTGAAACCCTATGTCAGAGACACTGAGAAGAAGCCCCAATGTTCCCTCCAGGCACTTTCAGTGTGGGTGCCTTCTCCACGTGGTTCCTGGTTTCCCTGCAGCGCTGAAGAGAATGTTAGCAAAGAGGTAACCGGGACAGTGAAAACAGTACTCAAAGACAGGGAGAGCAAGCTCTCTCTTGGCACTTTGGATGTGGGACATACAGCGAGATGTTTGCTGCTTTTGCGTTTGGCTGTTGGGAGATTTACAGCACAAAGATATCTAGTTGATTTGAAGCAGTTCCGAGAAAGTCTAAACATAATCGCCACTTCTCCCTCCTGGCACTTTCCATGTGGGAGATATAGCAGGATGTATATTGGTTTTGAGGACAACTCAATGGACAGTGTAGGGAGAAAAGTTCCTGGCTCCTTGAATGCCGTTCCTGGAGACACTGCGATCAATGTGGGAGATATGTCAAGATGTGTGTTGGTTTTGAGGACGGCTCTCTGGAGAGTCTTAGCAAAGAGGTCACAGGGATAATCAGAGCAATTCTCAGAGACACTGAGGACAAGCTCGACAATTCCCTCCTGGCACTTTCCCTGTAGGAGATACCGCAAGACGTTTCTGTAGATTGGGCACAGCGCTCTGCAGGGTGTTAGCAGAGACTTTCCCGGGACAGTGAAACCCTATGTCAGAGACACTGAGAAGAAGCCCCAATGTTCCCTCCAGGCACTTTCAGTGTGGGTGCCTTCTCCACGTGGTTCCTGGTTTCCCTGCAGCGCTGAAGAGAATGTTAGCAAAGAGGTAACCGGGACAGTGAAAACAGTACTCAAAGACAGGAAGAGCAAGCTCTCTCTTGGCACTGTGGATGTGGGACATACAGCGAGATGTTTGCTGCTTTTGCGTTTGGCTGTTGGGAGATTTACAGCACAAAGATATCTAGTTGATTTGAAGCAGTTCCGAGAAAGTCTAAACATAATCGCCACTTCTCCCTCCTGGCACTTTCCACGTGGGAGATATAGCAGGATGTATATTGGTTTTGAGGACAACTCAATGGACAGTGTAGGGAGAAAAGTTCCTGGCTCCTTGAATGCCGTTCCTGGAGACACTGCGATCAATGTGGGAGATATGTCAAGATGTGTGTTGGTTTTGAGGACGGCTCTCTGGAGAGTCTTAGCAAAGAGGTCACAGGGATAATCAGAGCAATTCTCAGAGACACTGAGAACAAGCTCGACAATTCCCTCCTGGCACTTTCCCTGTAGGAGATACCGCAAGACGTTTCTGTAGATTGGGCACAGCGCTCTGCAGGGTGTTGGCAGAGACTTTCCCGGGACAGTGAAACCCTATGTCAGAGACACTGAGAAGAAGCCCCAATGTTCCCTCCAGGCACTTTCAGTGTGGGTGCCTTCTCCACGTGGTTCCTGGTTTCCCTGCAGCGCTGAAGAGAATGTTAGCAAAGAGGTAACCGGGACAGTGAAAACAGTACTCAAAGACAGGGAGAGCAAGCTCTCTCTTGGCACTTTGGATGTGGGACATACAGCGAGATGTTTGCTGCTTTTGCGTTTGGCTGTTGGGAGATTTACAGCACAAAGATATCTAGTTGATTTGAAGCAGTTCCGAGAAAGTCTAAACATAATCGCCACTTCTCCCTCCTGGCACTTTCCACGTGGGAGATATAGCAGGATGTATATTGGTTTTGAGGACAACTCAATGGACAGTGTAGGGAGAAAAGTTCCTGGCTCCTTGAATGCCGTTCCTGGAGACACTGCGATCAATGTGGGAGATATGTCAAGATGTGTGTTGGTTTTGAGGACGGCTCTCTGGAGAGTCTTAGCAAAGAGGTCACAGGGATAATCAGAGCAATTCTCAGAGACACTGAGAACAAGCTCGACAATTCCCTCCTGGCACTTTCCCTGTAGGAGATACCGCAAGACGTTTCTGTAGATTGGGCACAGCGCTCTGCAGGGTGTTGGCAGAGACTTTCCCGGGACAGTGAAACCCTATGTCAGAGACACTGAGAAGAAGCCCCAATGTTCCCTCCAGGCACTTTCAGTGTGGGTGCCTTCTCCACGTGGTTCCTGGTTTCCCTGCAGCGCTGAAGAGAATGTTAGCAAAGAGGTAACCGGGACAGTGAAAACAGTACTCAAAGACAGGGAGAGCAAGCTCTCTCTTGGCACTTTGGATGTGGGACATACAGCGAGATGTTTGCTGCTTTTGCGTTTGGCTGTTGGGAGATTTACAGCACAAAGATATCTAGTTGATTTGAAGCAGTTCCGAGAAAGTCTAAACATAATCGCCACTTCTCCCTCCTGGCACTTTCCATGTGGGAGATATAGCAGGATGTATATTGGTTTTGAGGACAACTCAATGGACAGTGTAGGGAGAAAAGTTCCTGGCTCCTTGAATGCCGTTCCTGGAGACACTGCGATCAATGTGGGAGATATGTCAAGATGTGTGTTGGTTTTGAGGACGGCTCTCTGGAGAGTCTTAGCAAAGAGGTCACAGGGATAATCAGAGCAATTCTCAGAGACACTGAGGACAAGCTCGACAATTCCCTCCTGGCACTTTCCCTGTAGGAGATACCGCAAGACGTTTCTGTAGATTGGGCACAGCGCTCTGCAGGGTGTTAGCAGAGACTTTCCCGGGACAGTGAAACCCTATGTCAGAGACACTGAGAAGAAGCCCCAATGTTCCCTCCAGGCACTTTCAGTGTGGGTGCCTTCTCCACGTGGTTCCTGGTTTCCCTGCAGCGCTGAAGAGAATGTTAGCAAAGAGGTAACCGGGACAGTGAAAACAGTACTCAAAGACAGGGAGAGCAAGCTCTCTCTTGGCACTTTGGATGTGGGACATACAGCGAGATGTTTGCTGCTTTTGCGTTTGGCTGTTGGGAGATTTACAGCACAAAGATATCTAGTTGATTTGAAGCAGTTCCGAGAAAGTCTAAACATAATCGCCACTTCTCCCTCCTGGCACTTTCCATGTGGGAGATATAGCAGGATGTATATTGGTTTTGAGGACAACTCAATGGACAGTGTAGGGAGAAAAGTTCCTGGCTCCTTGAATGCCGTTCCTGGAGACACTGCGATCAATGTGGGAGATATGTCAAGATGTGTGTTGGTTTTGAGGACGGCTCTCTGGAGAGTCTTAGCAAAGAGGTCACAGGGATAATCAGAGCAATTCTCAGAGACACTGAGAACAAGCTCGACAATTCCCTCCTGGCACTTTCCCTGTAGGAGATACCGCAAGACGTTTCTGTAGATTGGGCACAGCGCTCTGCAGGGTGTTGGCAGAGACTTTCCCGGGACAGTGAAACCCTATGTCAGAGACACTGAGAAGAAGCCCCAATGTTCCCTCCAGGCACTTTCAGTGTGGGTGCCTTCTCCATGTGGTTCCTGGTTTCCCTGCAGCGCTGAAGAGAATGTTAGCAAAGAGGTAACCGGGACAGTGAAAACAGTACTCAAAGACAGGGAGAGCAAGCTCTCTCTTGGCACTTTGGATGTGGGACATACAGCGAGATGTTTGCTGCTTTTGCGTTTGGCTGTTGGGAGATTTACAGCACAAAGATATCTAGTTGATTTGAAGCAGTTCCGAGAAAGTCTAAACATAATCGCCACTTCTCCCTCCTGGCACTTTCCATGTGGGAGATATAGCAGGATGTATATTGGTTTTGAGGACAACTCAATGGACAGTGTAGGGAGAAAAGTTCCTGGCTCCTTGAATGCCGTTCCTGGAGACACTGCGATCAATGTGGGAGATATGTCAAGATGTGTGTTGGTTTTGAGGACGGCTCTCTGGAGAGTCTTAGCAAAGAGGTCACAGGGATAATCAGAGCAATTCTCAGAGACACTGAGGACAAGCTCGACAATTCCCTCCTGGCACTTTCCCTGTAGGAGATACCGCAAGACGTTTCTGTAGATTGGGCACAGCGCTCTGCAGGGTGTTAGCAGAGACTTTCCCGGGACAGTGAAACCCTATGTCAGAGACACTGAGAAGAAGCCCCAATGTTCCCTCCAGGCACTTTCAGTGTGGGTGCCTTCTCCACGTGGTTCCTGGTTTCCCTGCAGCGCTGAAGAGAATGTTAGCAAAGAGGTAACCGGGACAGTGAAAACAGTACTCAAAGACAGGAAGAGCAAGCTCTCTCTTGGCACTGTGGATGTGGGACATACAGCGAGATGTTTGCTGCTTTTGCGTTTGGCTGTTGGGAGATTTACAGCACAAAGATATCTAGTTGATTTGAAGCAGTTCCGAGAAAGTCTAAACATAATCGCCACTTCTCCCTCCTGGCACTTTCCATGTGGGAGATATAGCAGGATGTATATTGGTTTTGAGGACAACTCAATGGACAGTGTAGGGAGAAAAGTTCCTGGCTCCTTGAATGCCGTTCCTGGAGACACTGCGATCAATGTGGGAGATATGTCAAGATGTGTGTTGGTTTTGAGGACGGCTCTCTGGAGAGTCTTAGCAAAGAGGTCACAGGGATAATCAGAGCAATTCTCAGAGACACTGAGAACAAGCTCGACAATTTCCTCCTGGCACTTTCCCTGTAGGAGATACCGCAAGACGTTTCTGTAGATTGGGCACAGCGCTCTGCAGGGTGTTGGCAGAGACTTTGCCGGGACAGTGAAACCCTATGTCAGAGACACTGAGAAGAAGCCCCAATGTTCCCTCCAGGCACTTTCAGTGTGGGTGCCTTCTCCACGTGGTTCCTGGTTTCCCTGCAGCGCTGAAGAGAATGTTAGCAAAGAGGTAACCGGGACAGTGAAAACAGTACTCAAAGACAGGGAGAGCAAGCTCTCTCTTGGCACTTTGGATGTGGGACATACAGCGAGATGTTTGCTGCTTTTGCGTTTGGCTGTTGGGAGATTTACAGCACAAAGATATCTAGTTGATTTGAAGCAGTTCCGAGAAAGTCTAAACATAATCCCCACTTCTCCCTCCTGGCACTTTCCATGTGGGAGATATAGCAGGATGTATATTGGTTTTGAGGACAACTCAATGGACAGTGTAGGGAGAAAAGCTCCTGGCTCCTTGAATGCCGTTCCTGGAGACACTGCGATCATTGTGGGAGATATGTCAAGATGTGTGTTGGTTTTGAGGACGGCTCTCTGGAGAGTCTTAGCAAAGAGGTCACAGGGATAATCAGAGCAATTCTCAGAGACACTGAGAACAAGCTCGACAATTCCCTCCTGGCACTTTCCCTGTAGGAGATACCGCAAGACGTTTCTGTAGATTGGGCACAGCGCTCTGCAGGGTGTTGGCAGAGACTTTCCCGGGACAGTGAAACCCTATGTCAGAGACACTGAGAAGAAGCCCCAATGTTCCCTCCAGGCACTTTCAGTGTGGGTGCCTTCTCCACGTGGTTCCTGGTTTCCCTGCAGCGCTGAAGAGAATGTTAGCAAAGAGGTAACCGGGACAGTGAAAACAGTACTCAAAGACAGGGAGAGCAAGCTCTCTCTTGGCACTTTGGATGTGGGACATACAGCGAGATGTTTGCTGCTTTTGCGTTTGGCTGTTGGGAGATTTACAGCACAAAGATATCTAGTTGATTTGAAGCAGTTCCGAGAAAGTCTAAACATAATCGCCACTTCTCCCTCCTGGCACTTTCCATGTGGGAGATATAGCAGGATGTATATTGGTTTTGAGGACAACTCAATGGACAGTGTAGGGAGAAAAGTTCCTGGCTCCTTGAATGCCGTTCCTGGAGACACTGCGATCAATGTGGGAGATATGTCAAGATGTGTGTTGGTTTTGAGGACGGCTCTCTGGAGAGTCTTAGCAAAGAGGTCACAGGGATAATCAGAGCAATTCTCAGAGACACTGAGAACAAGCTCGACAATTCCCTCCTGGCACTTTCCCTGTAGGAGATACCGCAAGACGTTTCTGTAGATTGGGCACAGCGCTCTGCAGGGTGTTGGCAGAGACTTTCCCGGGACAGTGAAACCCTATGTCAGAGACACTGAGAAGAAGCCCCAATGTTCCCTCCAGGCACTTTCAGTGTGGGTGCCTTCTCCACGTGGTTCCTGGTTTCCCTGCAGCGCTGAAGAGAATGTTAGCAAAGAGGTAACCGGGACAGTGAAAACAGTACTCAAAGACAGGGAGAGCAAGCTCTCTCTTGGCACTTTGGATGTGGGACATACAGCGAGATGTTTGCTGCTTTTGCGTTTGGCTGTTGGGAGATTTACAGCACAAAGATATCTAGTTGATTTGAAGCAGTTCCGAGAAAGTCTAAACATAATCGCCACTTCTCCCTCCTGGCACTTTCCATGTGGGAGATATAGCAGGATGTATATTGGTTTTGAGGACAACTCAATGGACAGTGTAGGGAGAAAAGTTCCTGGCTCCTTGAATGCCGTTCCTGGAGACACTGCGATCAATGTGGGAGATATGTCAAGATGTGTGTTGGTTTTGAGGACGGCTCTCTGGAGAGTCTTAGCAAAGAGGTCACAGGGATAATCAGAGCAATTCTCAGAGACACTGAGAACAAGCTCGACAATTCCCTCCTGGCACTTTCCCTGTAGGAGATACCGCAAGACGTTTCTGTAGATTGGGCACAGCGCTCTGCAGGGTGTTGGCAGAGACTTTCCCGGGACAGTGAAACCCTATGTCAGAGACACTGAGAAGAAGCCCCAATGTTCCCTCCAGGCACTTTCAGTGTGGGTGCCTTCTCCACGTGGTTCCTGGTTTCCCTGCAGCGCTGAAGAGAATGTTAGCAAAGAGGTAACCGGGACAGTGAAAACAGTACTCAAAGACAGGGAGAGCAAGCTCTCTCTTGGCACTTTGGATGTGGGACATACAGCGAGATGTTTGCTGCTTTTGCGTTTGGCTGTTGGGAGATTTACAGCACAAAGATATCTAGTTGATTTGAAGCAGTTCCGAGAAAGTCTAAACATAATCGCCACTTCTCCCTCCTGGCACTTTCCACGTGGGAGATATAGCAGGATGTATATTGGTTTTGAGGACAACTCAATGGACAGTGTAGGGAGAAAAGTTCCTGGCTCCTTGAATGCCGTTCCTGGAGACACTGCGATCAATGTGGGAGATATGTCAAGATGTGTGTTGGTTTTGAGGACGGCTCTCTGGAGAGTCTTAGCAAAGAGGTCACAGGGATAATCAGAGCAATTCTCAGAGACACTGAGAACAAGCTCGACAATTCCCTCCTGGCACTTTCCCTGTAGGAGATACCGCAAGACGTTTCTGTAGATTGGGCACAGCGCTCTGCAGGGTGTTGGCAGAGACTTTCCCGGGACAGTGAAACCCTATGTCAGAGACACTGAGAAGAAGCCCCAATGTTCCCTCCAGGCACTTTCAGTGTGGGTGCCTTCTCCACGTGGTTCCTGGTTTCCCTGCAGCGCTGAAGAGAATGTTAGCAAAGAGGTAACCGGGACAGTGAAAACAGTACTCAAAGACAGGGAGAGCAAGCTCTCTCTTGGCACTTTGGATGTGGGACATACAGCGAGATGTTTGCTGCTTTTGCGTTTGGCTGTTGGGAGATTTACAGCACAAAGATATCTAGTTGATTTGAAGCAGTTCCGAGAAAGTCTAAACATAATCGCCACTTCTCCCTCCTGGCACTTTCCATGTGGGAGATATAGCAGGATGTATATTGGTTTTGAGGACAACTCAATGGACAGTGTAGGGAGAAAAGTTCCTGGCTCCTTGAATGCCGTTCCTGGAGACACTGCGATCAATGTGGGAGATATGTCAAGATGTGTGTTGGTTTTGAGGACGGCTCTCTGGAGAGTCTTAGCAAAGAGGTCACAGGGATAATCAGAGCAATTCTCAGAGACACTGAGAACAAGCTCGACAATTCCCTCCTGGCACTTTCCCTGTAGGAGATACCGCAAGACGTTTCTGTAGATTGGGCACAGCGCTCTGCAGGGTGTTGGCAGAGACTTTCCCGGGACAGTGAAACCCTATGTCAGAGACACTGAGAAGAAGCCCCAATGTTCCCTCCAGGCACTTTCAGTGTGGGTGCCTTCTCCACGTGGTTCCTGGTTTCCCTGCAGCGCTGAAGAGAATGTTAGCAAAGAGGTAACCGGGACAGTGAAAACAGTACTCAAAGACAGGGAGAGCAAGCTCTCTCTTGGCACTTTGGATGTGGGACATACAGCGAGATGTTTGCTGCTTTTGCGTTTGGCTGTTGGGAGATTTACAGCACAAAGATATCTAGTTGATTTGAAGCAGTTCCGAGAAAGTCTAAACATAATCGCCACTTCTCCCTCCTGGCACTTTCCACGTGGGAGATATAGCAGGATGTATATTGGTTTTGAGGACAACTCAATGGACAGTGTAGGGAGAAAAGTTCCTGGCTCCTTGAATGCCGTTCCTGGAGACACTGCGATCAATGTGGGAGATATGTCAAGATGTGTGTTGGTTTTGAGGACGGCTCTCTGGAGAGTCTTAGCAAAGAGGTCACAGGGATAATCAGAGCAATTCTCAGAGACACTGAGAACAAGCTCGACAATTCCCTCCTGGCACTTTCCCTGTAGGAGATACCGCAAGACGTTTCTGTAGATTGGGCACAGCGCTCTGCAGGGTGTTGGCAGAGACTTTCCCGGGACAGTGAAACCCTATGTCAGAGACACTGAGAAGAAGCCCCAATGTTCCCTCCAGGCACTTTCAGTGTGGGTGCCTTCTCCACGTGGTTCCTGGTTTCCCTGCAGCGCTGAAGAGAATGTTAGCAAAGAGGTAACCGGGACAGTGAAAACAGTACTCAAAGACAGGGAGAGCAAGCTCTCTCTTGGCACTTTGGATGTGGGACATACAGCGAGATGTTTGCTGCTTTTGCGTTTGGCTGTTGGGAGATTTACAGCACAAAGATATCTAGTTGATTTGAAGCAGTTCCGAGAAAGTCTAAACATAATCGCCACTTCTCCCTCCTGGCACTTTCCACGTGGGAGATATAGCAGGATGTATATTGGTTTTGAGGACAACTCAATGGACAGTGTAGGGAGAAAAGTTCCTGGCTCCTTGAATGCCGTTCCTGGAGACACTGCGATCAATGTGGGAGATATGTCAAGATGTGTGTTGGTTTTGAGGACGGCTCTCTGGAGAGTCTTAGCAAAGAGGTCACAGGGATAATCAGAGCAATTCTCAGAGACACTGAGAACAAGCTCGACAATTCCCTCCTGGCACTTTCCCTGTAGGAGATACCGCAAGACGTTTCTGTAGATTGGGCACAGCGCTCTGCAGGGTGTTGGCAGAGACTTTCCCGGGACAGTGAAACCCTATGTCAGAGACACTGAGAAGAAGCCCCAATGTTCCCTCCAGGCACTTTCAGTGTGGGTGCCTTCTCCACGTGGTTCCTGGTTTCCCTGCAGCGCTGAAGAGAATGTTAGCAAAGAGGTAACCGGGACAGTGAAAACAGTACTCAAAGACAGGGAGAGCAAGCTCTCTCTTGGCACTTTGGATGTGGGACATACAGCGAGATGTTTGCTGCTTTTGCGTTTGGCTGTTGGGAGATTTACAGCACAAAGATATCTAGTTGATTTGAAGCAGTTCCGAGAAAGTCTAAACATAATCGCCACTTCTCCCTCCTGGCACTTTCCACGTGGGAGATATAGCAGGATGTATATTGGTTTTGAGGACAACTCAATGGACAGTGTAGGGAGAAAAGTTCCTGGCTCCTTGAATGCCGTTCCTGGAGACACTGCGATCAATGTGGGAGATATGTCAAGATGTGTGTTGGTTTTGAGGACGGCTCTCTGGAGAGTCTTAGCAAAGAGGTCACAGGGATAATCAGAGCAATTCTCAGAGACACTGAGAACAAGCTCGACAATTCCCTCCTGGCACTTTCCCTGTAGGAGATACCGCAAGACGTTTCTGTAGATTGGGCACAGCGCTCTGCAGGGTGTTGGCAGAGACTTTCCCGGGACAGTGAAACCCTATGTCAGAGACACTGAGAAGAAGCCCCAATGTTCCCTCCAGGCACTTTCAGTGTGGGTGCCTTCTCCACGTGGTTCCTGGTTTCCCTGCAGCGCTGAAGAGAATGTTAGCAAAGAGGTAACCGGGACAGTGAAAACAGTACTCAAAGACAGGGAGAGCAAGCTCTCTCTTGGCACTTTGGATGTGGGACATACAGCGAGATGTTTGCTGCTTTTGCGTTTGGCTGTTGGGAGATTTACAGCACAAAGATATCTAGTTGATTTGAAGCAGTTCCGAGAAAGTCTAAACATAATCGCCACTTCTCCCTCCTGGCACTTTCCACGTGGGAGATACAGCAGGATGTATATTGGTTTTGAGGACAACTCAATGGACAGTGTAGGGAGAAAAGTTCCTGGCTCCTTGAATGCCGTTCCTGGAGACACTGCGATCAATGTGGGAGATATGTCAAGATGTGTGTTGGTTTTGAGGACGGCTCTCTGGAGAGTCTTAGCAAAGAGGTCACAGGGATAATCAGAGCAATTCTCAGAGACACTGAGAACAAGCTCGACAATTCCCTCCTGGCACTTTCCCTGTAGGAGATACCGCAAGACGTTTCTGTAGATTGGGCACAGCGCTCTGCAGGGTGTTGGCAGAGACTTTCCCGGGACAGTGAAACCCTATGTCAGAGACACTGAGAAGAAGCCCCAATGTTCCCTCCAGGCACTTTCAGTGTGGGTGCCTTCTCCACGTGGTTCCTGGTTTCCCTGCAGCGCTGAAGAGAATGTTAGCAAAGAGGTAACCGGGACAGTGAAAACAGTACTCAAAGACAGGGAGAGCAAGCTCTCTCTTGGCACTTTGGATGTGGGACATACAGCGAGATGTTTGCTGCTTTTGCGTTTGGCTGTTGGGAGATTTACAGCACAAAGATATCTAGTTGATTTGAAGCAGTTCCGAGAAAGTCTAAACATAATCGCCACTTCTCCCTCCTGGCACTTTCCACGTGGGAGATATAGCAGGATGTATATTGGTTTTGAGGACAACTCAATGGACAGTGTAGGGAGAAAAGTTCCTGGCTCCTTGAATGCCGTTCCTGGAGACACTGCGATCAATGTGGGAGATATGTCAAGATGTGTGTTGGTTTTGAGGACGGCTCTCTGGAGAGTCTTAGCAAAGAGGTCACAGGGATAATCAGAGCAATTCTCAGAGACACTGAGAACAAGCTCGACAATTCCCTCCTGGCACTTTCCCTGTAGGAGATACCGCAAGACGTTTCTGTAGATTGGGCACAGCGCTCTGCAGGGTGTTGGCAGAGACTTTCCCGGGACAGTGAAACCCTATGTCAGAGACACTGAGAAGAAGCCCCAATGTTCCCTCCAGGCACTTTCAGTGTGGGTGCCTTCTCCACGTGGTTCCTGGTTTCCCTGCAGCGCTGAAGAGAATGTTAGCAAAGAGGTAACCGGGACAGTGAAAACAGTACTCAAAGACAGGGAGAGCAAGCTCTCTCTTGGCACTTTGGATGTGGGACATACAGCGAGATGTTTGCTGCTTTTGCGTTTGGCTGTTGGGAGATTTACAGCACAAAGATATCTAGTTGATTTGAAGCAGTTCCGAGAAAGTCTAAACATAATCGCCACTTCTCCCTCCTGGCACTTTCCACGTGGGAGATATAGCAGGATGTATATTGGTTTTGAGGACAACTCAATGGACAGTGTAGGGAGAAAAGTTCCTGGCTCCTTGAATGCCGTTCCTGGAGACACTGCGATCAATGTGGGAGATATGTCAAGATGTGTGTTGGTTTTGAGGACGGCTCTCTGGAGAGTCTTAGCAAAGAGGTCACAGGGATAATCAGAGCAATTCTCAGAGACACTGAGAACAAGCTCGACAATTCCCTCCTGGCACTTTCCCTGTAGGAGATACCGCAAGACGTTTCTGTAGATTGGGCACAGCGCTCTGCAGGGTGTTGGCAGAGACTTTCCCGGGACAGTGAAACCCTATGTCAGAGACACTGAGAAGAAGCCCCAATGTTCCCTCCAGGCACTTTCAGTGTGGGTGCCTTCTCCACGTGGTTCCTGGTTTCCCTGCAGCGCTGAAGAGAATGTTAGCAAAGAGGTAACCGGGACAGTGAAAACAGTACTCAAAGACAGGGAGAGCAAGCTCTCTCTTGGCACTTTGGATGTGGGACATACAGCGAGATGTTTGCTGCTTTTGCGTTTGGCTGTTGGGAGATTTACAGCACAAAGATATCTGGTTGATTTGAAGCAGTTCCGAGAAAGTCTAAACATAATCGCCACTTCTCCCTCCTGGCACTTTCCACGTGGGAGATATAGCAGGATGTATATTGGTTTTGAGGACAACTCAATGGACAGTGTAGGGAGAAAAGTTCCTGGCTCCTTGAATGCCGTTCCTGGAGACACTGCGATCAATGTGGGAGATATGTCAAGATGTGTGTTTGTTTTGAGGACGGCTCTCTGGAGAGTCTTAGCAAAGAGGTCACAGGGATAATCAGAGCAATTCTCAGAGACACTGAGAACAAGCTCGACAATTCCCTCCTGGCACTTTCCCTGTAGGAGATACCGCAAGACGTTTCTGTAGATTGGGCACAGCGCTCTGCAGGGTGTTGGCAGAGACTTTCCCGGGACAGTGAAACCCTATGTCAGAGACACTGAGAAGAAGCCCCAATGTTCCCTCCAGGCACTTTCAGTGTGGGTGCCTTCTCCACGTGGTTCCTGGTTTCCCTGCAGCGCTGAAGAGAATGTTAGCAAAGAGGTAACCGGGACAGTGAAAACAGTACTCAAAGACAGGGAGAGCAAGCTCTCTCTTGGCACTTTGGATGTGGGACATACAGCGAGATGTTTGCTGCTTTTGCGTTTGGCTGTTGGGAGATTTACAGCACAAAGATATCTAGTTGATTTGAAGCAGTTCCGAGAAAGTCTAAACATAATCGCCACTTCTCCCTCCTGGCACTTTCCACGTGGGAGATATAGCAGGATGTATATTGGTTTTGAGGACAACTCAATGGACAGTGTAGGGAGAAAAGTTCCTGGCTCCTTGAATGCCGTTCCTGGAGACACTGCGATCAATGTGGGAGATATGTCAAGATGTGTGTTGGTTTTGAGGACGGCTCTCTGGAGAGTCTTAGCAAAGAGGTCACAGGGATAATCAGAGCAATTCTCAGAGACACTGAGAACAAGCTCGACAATTCCCTCCTGGCACTTTCCCTGTAGGAGATACCGCAAGACGTTTCTGTAGATTGGGCACAGCGCTCTGCAGGGTGTTGGCAGAGACTTTCCCGGGACAGTGAAACCCTATGTCAGAGACACTGAGAAGAAGCCCCAATGTTCCCTCCAGGCACTTTCAGTGTGGGTGCCTTCTCCACGTGGTTCCTGGTTTCCCTGCAGCGCTGAAGAGAATGTTAGCAAAGAGGTAACCGGGACAGTGAAAACAGTACTCAAAGACAGGGAGAGCAAGCTCTCTCTTGGCACTTTGGATGTGGGACATACAGCGAGATGTTTGCTGCTTTTGCGTTTGGCTGTTGGGAGATTTACAGCACAAAGATATCTAGTTGATTTGAAGCAGTTCCGAGAAAGTCTAAACATAATCGCCACTTCTCCCTCCTGGCACTTTCCACGTGGGAGATATAGCAGGATGTATATTGGTTTTGAGGACAACTCAATGGACAGTGTAGGGAGAAAAGTTCCTGGCTCCTTGAATGCCGTTCCTGGAGACACTGCGATCAATGTGGGAGATATGTCAAGATGTGTGTTGGTTTTGAGGACGGCTCTCTGGAGAGTCTTAGCAAAGAGGTCACAGGGATAATCAGAGCAATTCTCAGAGACACTGAGAACAAGCTCGACAATTCCCTCCTGGCACTTTCCCTGTAGGAGATACCGCAAGACGTTTCTGTAGATTGGGCACAGCGCTCTGCAGGGTGTTGGCAGAGACTTTCCCGGGACAGTGAAACCCTATGTCAGAGACACTGAGAAGAAGCCCCAATGTTCCCTCCAGGCACTTTCAGTGTGGGTGCCTTCTCCACGTGGTTCCTGGTTTCCCTGCAGCGCTGAAGAGAATGTTAGCAAAGAGGTAACCGGGACAGTGAAAACAGTACTCAAAGACAGGGAGAGCAAGCTCTCTCTTGGCACTTTGGATGTGGGACATACAGCGAGATGTTTGCTGCTTTTGCGTTTGGCTGTTGGGAGATTTACAGCACAAAGATATCTAGTTGATTTGAAGCAGTTCCGAGAAAGTCTAAACATAATCGCCACTTCTCCCTCCTGGCACTTTCCACGTGGGAGATATAGCAGGATGTATATTGGTTTTGAGGACAACTCAATGGACAGTGTAGGGAGAAAAGTTCCTGGCTCCTTGAATGCCGTTCCTGGAGACACTGCGATCAATGTGGGAGATATGTCAAGATGTGTGTTGGTTTTGAGGACGGCTCTCTGGAGAGTCTTAGCAAAGAGGTCACAGGGATAATCAGAGCAATTCTCAGAGACACTGAGAACAAGCTCGACAATTCCCTCCTGGCACTTTCCCTGTAGGAGATACCGCAAGACGTTTCTGTAGATTGGGCACAGCGCTCTGCAGGGTGTTGGCAGAGACTTTCCCGGGACAGTGAAACCCTATGTCAGAGACACTGAGAAGAAGCCCCAATGTTCCCTCCAGGCACTTTCAGTGTGGGTGCCTTCTCCACGTGGTTCCTGGTTTCCCTGCAGCGCTGAAGAGAATGTTAGCAAAGAGGTAACCGGGACAGTGAAAACAGTACTCAAAGACAGGGAGAGCAAGCTCTCTCTTGGCACTTTGGATGTGGGACATACAGCGAGATGTTTGCTGCTTTTGCGTTTGGCTGTTGGGAGATTTACAGCACAAAGATATCTAGTTGATTTGAAGCAGTTCCGAGAAAGTCTAAACATAATCGCCACTTCTCCCTCCTGGCACTTTCCACGTGGGAGATACAGCAGGATGTATATTGGTTTTGAGGACAACTCAATGGACAGTGTAGGGAGAAAAGTTCCTGGCTCCTTGAATGCCGTTCCTGGAGACACTGCGATCAATGTGGGAGATATGTCAAGATGTGTGTTGGTTTTGAGGACGGCTCTCTGGAGAGTCTTAGCAAAGAGGTCACAGGGATAATCAGAGCAATTCTCAGAGACACTGAGAACAAGCTCGACAATTCCCTCCTGGCACTTTCCCTGTAGGAGATACCGCAAGACGTTTCTGTAGATTGGGCACAGCGCTCTGCAGGGTGTTGGCAGAGACTTTCCCGGGACAGTGAAACCCTATGTCAGAGACACTGAGAAGAAGCCCCAATGTTCCCTCCAGGCACTTTCAGTGTGGGTGCCTTCTCCACGTGGTTCCTGGTTTCCCTGCAGCGCTGAAGAGAATGTTAGCAAAGAGGTAACCGGGACAGTGAAAACAGTACTCAAAGACAGGGAGAGCAAGCTCTCTCTTGGCACTTTGGATGTGGGACATACAGCGAGATGTTTGCTGCTTTTGCGTTTGGCTGTTGGGAGATTTACAGCACAAAGATATCTAGTTGATTTGAAGCAGTTCCGAGAAAGTCTAAACATAATCGCCACTTCTCCCTCCTGGCACTTTCCACGTGGGAGATATAGCAGGATGTATATTGGTTTTGAGGACAACTCAATGGACAGTGTAGGGAGAAAAGTTCCTGGCTCCTTGAATGCCGTTCCTGGAGACACTGCGATCAATGTGGGAGATATGTCAAGATGTGTGTTGGTTTTGAGGACGGCTCTCTGGAGAGTCTTAGCAAAGAGGTCACAGGGATAATCAGAGCAATTCTCAGAGACACTGAGAACAAGCTCGACAATTCCCTCCTGGCACTTTCCCTGTAGGAGATACCGCAAGACGTTTCTGTAGATTGGGCACAGCGCTCTGCAGGGTGTTGGCAGAGACTTTCCCGGGACAGTGAAACCCTATGTCAGAGACACTGAGAAGAAGCCCCAATGTTCCCTCCAGGCACTTTCAGTGTGGGTGCCTTCTCCACGTGGTTCCTGGTTTCCCTGCAGCGCTGAAGAGAATGTTAGCAAAGAGGTAACCGGGACAGTGAAAACAGTACTCAAAGACAGGGAGAGCAAGCTCTCTCTTGGCACTTTGGATGTGGGACATACAGCGAGATGTTTGCTGCTTTTGCGTTTGGCTGTTGGGAGATTTACAGCACAAAGATATCTAGTTGATTTGAAGCAGTTCCGAGAAAGTCTAAACATAATCGCCACTTCTCCCTCCTGGCACTTTCCACGTGGGAGATATAGCAGGATGTATATTGGTTTTGAGGACAACTCAATGGACAGTGTAGGGAGAAAAGTTCCTGGCTCCTTGAATGCCGTTCCTGGAGACACTGCGATCAATGTGGGAGATATGTCAAGATGTGTGTTGGTTTTGAGGACGGCTCTCTGGAGAGTCTTAGCAAAGAGGTCACAGGGATAATCAGAGCAATTCTCAGAGACACTGAGAACAAGCTCGACAATTCCCTCCTGGCACTTTCCCTGTAGGAGATACCGCAAGACGTTTCTGTAGATTGGGCACAGCGCTCTGCAGGGTGTTGGCAGAGACTTTCCCGGGACAGTGAAACCCTATGTCAGAGACACTGAGAAGAAGCCCCAATGTTCCCTCCAGGCACTTTCAGTGTGGGTGCCTTCTCCACGTGGTTCCTGGTTTCCCTGCAGCGCTGAAGAGAATGTTAGCAAAGAGGTAACCGGGACAGTGAAAACAGTACTCAAAGACAGGGAGAGCAAGCTCTCTCTTGGCACTTTGGATGTGGGACATACAGCGAGATGTTTGCTGCTTTTGCGTTTGGCTGTTGGGAGATTTACAGCACAAAGATATCTGGTTGATTTGAAGCAGTTCCGAGAAAGTCTAAACATAATCGCCACTTCTCCCTCCTGGCACTTTCCACGTGGGAGATATAGCAGGATGTATATTGGTTTTGAGGACAACTCAATGGACAGTGTAGGGAGAAAAGTTCCTGGCTCCTTGAATGCCGTTCCTGGAGACACTGCGATCAATGTGGGAGATATGTCAAGATGTGTGTTTGTTTTGAGGACGGCTCTCTGGAGAGTCTTAGCAAAGAGGTCACAGGGATAATCAGAGCAATTCTCAGAGACACTGAGAACAAGCTCGACAATTCCCTCCTGGCACTTTCCCTGTAGGAGATACCGCAAGACGTTTCTGTAGATTGGGCACAGCGCTCTGCAGGGTGTTGGCAGAGACTTTCCCGGGACAGTGAAACCCTATGTCAGAGACACTGAGAAGAAGCCCCAATGTTCCCTCCAGGCACTTTCAGTGTGGGTGCCTTCTCCACGTGGTTCCTGGTTTCCCTGCAGCGCTGAAGAGAATGTTAGCAAAGAGGTAACCGGGACAGTGAAAACAGTACTCAAAGACAGGGAGAGCAAGCTCTCTCTTGGCACTTTGGATGTGGGACATACAGCGAGATGTTTGCTGCTTTTGCGTTTGGCTGTTGGGAGATTTACAGCACAAAGATATCTAGTTGATTTGAAGCAGTTCCGAGAAAGTCTAAACATAATCGCCACTTCTCCCTCCTGGCACTTTCCACGTGGGAGATATAGCAGGATGTATATTGGTTTTGAGGACAACTCAATGGACAGTGTAGGGAGAAAAGTTCCTGGCTCCTTGAATGCCGTTCCTGGAGACACTGCGATCAATGTGGGAGATATGTCAAGATGTGTGTTGGTTTTGAGGACGGCTCTCTGGAGAGTCTTAGCAAAGAGGTCACAGGGATAATCAGAGCAATTCTCAGAGACACTGAGAACAAGCTCGACAATTCCCTCCTGGCACTTTCCCTGTAGGAGATACCGCAAGACGTTTCTGTAGATTGGGCACAGCGCTCTGCAGGGTGTTGGCAGAGACTTTCCCGGGACAGTGAAACCCTATGTCAGAGACACTGAGAAGAAGCCCCAATGTTCCCTCCAGGCACTTTCAGTGTGGGTGCCTTCTCCACGTGGTTCCTGGTTTCCCTGCAGCGCTGAAGAGAATGTTAGCAAAGAGGTAACCGGGACAGTGAAAACAGTACTCAAAGACAGGGAGAGCAAGCTCTCTCTTGGCACTTTGGATGTGGGACATACAGCGAGATGTTTGCTGCTTTTGCGTTTGGCTGTTGGGAGATTTACAGCACAAAGATATCTAGTCGATTTGAAGCAGTTCCGAGAAAGTCTAAACATAATCGCCACTTCTCCCTCCTGGCACTTTCCATGTGGGAGATATAGCAGGATGTATATTGGTTTTGAGGACAACTCAATGGACAGTGTAGGGAGAAAAGTTCCTGGCTCCTTGAATGCCGTTCCTGGAGACACTGCGATCAATGTGGGAGATATGTCAAGATGTGTGTTGGTTTTGAGGACGGCTCTCTGGAGAGTCTTAGCAAAGAGGTCACAGGGATAATCAGAGCAATTCTCAGAGACACTGAGAACAAGCTCGACAATTCCCTCCTGGCACTTTCCCTGTAGGAGATACCGCAAGACGTTTCTGTAGATTGGGCACAGCGCTCTGCAGGGTGTTGGCAGAGACTTTCCCGGGACAGTGAAACCCTATGTCAGAGACACTGAGAAGAAGCCCCAATGTTCCCTCCAGGCACTTTCAGTGTGGGTGCCTTCTCCACGTGGTTCCTGGTTTCCCTGCAGCGCTGAAGAGAATGTTAGCAAAGAGGTAACCGGGACAGTGAAAACAGTACTCAAAGACAGGGAGAGCAAGCTCTCTCTTGGCACTTTGGATGTGGGACATACAGCGAGATGTTTGCTGCTTTTGCGTTTGGCTGTTGGGAGATTTACAGCACAAAGATATCTAGTTGATTTGAAGCAGTTCCGAGAAAGTCTAAACATAATCGCCACTTCTCCCTCCTGGCACTTTCCATGTGGGAGATATAGCAGGATGTATATTGGTTTTGAGGACAACTCAATGGACAGTGTAGGGAGAAAAGTTCCTGGCTCCTTGAATGCCGTTCCTGGAGACACTGCGATCAATGTGGGAGATATGTCAAGATGTGTGTTGGTTTTGAGGACGGCTCTCTGGAGAGTCTTAGCAAAGAGGTCACAGGGATAATCAGAGCAATTCTCAGAGACACTGAGGACAAGCTCGACAATTCCCTCCTGGCACTTTCCCTGTAGGAGATACCGCAAGACGTTTCTGTAGATTGGGCACAGCGCTCTGCAGGGTGTTAGCAGAGACTTTCCCGGGACAGTGAAACCCTATGTCAGAGACACTGAGAAGAAGCCCCAATGTTCCCTCCAGGCACTTTCAGTGTGGGTGCCTTCTCCACGTGGTTCCTGGTTTCCCTGCAGCGCTGAAGAGAATGTTAGCAAAGAGGTAACCGGGACAGTGAAAACAGTACTCAAAGACAGGGAGAGCAAGCTCTCTCTTGGCACTTTGGATGTGGGACATACAGCGAGATGTTTGCTGCTTTTGCGTTTGGCTGTTGGGAGATTTACAGCACAAAGATATCTAGTTGATTTGAAGCAGTTCCGAGAAAGTCTAAACATAATCGCCACTTCTCCCTCCTGGCACTTTCCACGTGGGAGATATAGCAGGATGTATATTGGTTTTGAGGACAACTCTATGGACAGTGTAGGGAGAAAAGTTCCTGGCTCCTTGAATGCCGTTCCTGGAGACACTGCGATCAATGTGGGAGATATGTCAAGATGTGTGTTGGTTTTGAGGACGGCTCTCTGGAGAGTCTTAGCAAAGAGGTCACAGGGATAATCAGAGCAATTCTCAGAGACACTGAGAACAAGCTCGACAATTCCCTCCTGGCACTTTCCCTGTAGGAGATACCGCAAGACGTTTCTGTAGATTGGGCACAGCGCTCTGCAGGGTGTTGGCAGAGACTTTCCCGGGACAGTGAAACCCTATGTCAGAGACACTGAGAAGAAGCCCCAATGTTCCCTCCAGGCACTTTCAGTGTGGGTGCCTTCTCCACGTGGTTCCTGGTTTCCCTGCAGCGCTGAAGAGAATGTTAGCAAAGAGGTAACCGGGACAGTGAAAACAGTACTCAAAGACAGGGAGAGCAAGCTCTCTCTTGGCACTTTGGATGTGGGACATACAGCGAGATGTTTGCTGCTTTTGCGTTTGGCTGTTGGGAGATTTACAGCACAAAGATATCTAGTTGATTTGAAGCAGTTCCGAGAAAGTCTAAACATAATCGCCACTTCTCCCTCCTGGCACTTTCCATGTGGGAGATATAGCAGGATGTATATTGGTTTTGAGGACAACTCAATGGACAGTGTAGGGAGAAAAGTTCCTGGCTCCTTGAATGCCGTTCCTGGAGACACTGCGATCAATGTGGGAGATATGTCAAGATGTGTGTTGGTTTTGAGGACGGCTCTCTGGAGAGTCTTAGCAAAGAGGTCACAGGGATAATCAGAGCAATTCTCAGAGACACTGAGAACAAGCTCGACAATTCCCTCCTGGCACTTTCCCTGTAGGAGATACCGCAAGACGTTTCTGTAGATTGGGCACAGCGCTCTGCAGGGTGTCGGCAGAGACTTTCCCGGGACAGTGAAACCCTATGTCAGAGACACTGAGAAGAAGCCCCAATGTTCCCTCCAGGCACTTTCAGTGTGGGTGCCTTCTCCACGTGGTTCCTGGTTTCCCTGCAGCGCTGAAGAGAATGTTAGCAAAGAGGTAACCGGGACAGTGAAAACAGTACTCAAAGACAGGGAGAGCAAGCTCTCTCTTGGCACTTTGGATGTGGGACATACAGCGAGATGTTTGCTGCTTTTGCGTTTGGCTGTTGGGAGATTTACAGCACAAAGATATCTAGTTGATTTGAAGCAGTTCCGAGAAAGTCTAAACATAATCGCCACTTCTCCCTCCTGGCACTTTCCATGTGGGAGATATAGCAGGATGTATATTGGTTTTGAGGACAACTCAATGGACAGTGTAGGGAGAAAAGTTCCTGGCTCCTTGAATGCCGTTCCTGGAGACACTGCGATCAATGTGGGAGATATGTCAAGATGTGTGTTGGTTTTGAGGACGGCTCTCTGGAGAGTCTTAGCAAAGAGGTCACAGGGATAATCAGAGCAATTCTCAGAGACACTGAGAACAAGCTCGACAATTCCCTCCTGGCACTTTCCCTGTAGGAGATACCGCAAGACGTTTCTGTAGATTGGGCACAGCGCTCTGCAGGGTGTTGGCAGAGACTTTCCCGGGACAGTGAAACCCTATGTCAGAGACACTGAGAAGAAGCCCCAATGTTCCCTCCAGGCACTTTCAGTGTGGGTGCCTTCTCCACGTGGTTCCTGGTTTCCCTGCAGCGCTGAAGAGAATGTTAGCAAAGAGGTAACCGGGACAGTGAAAACAGTACTCAAAGACAGGGAGAGCAAGCTCTCTCTTGGCACTTTGGATGTGGGACATACAGCGAGATGTTTGCTGCTTTTGCGTTTGGCTGTTGGGAGATTTACAGCACAAAGATATCTAGTTGATTTGAAGCAGTTCCGAGAAAGTCTAAACATAATCGCCACTTCTCCCTCCTGGCACTTTCCATGTGGGAGATATAGCAGGATGTATATTGGTTTTGAGGACAACTCAATGGACAGTGTAGGGAGAAAAGTTCCTGGCTCCTTGAATGCCGTTCCTGGAGACACTGCGATCAATGTGGGAGATATGTCAAGATGTGTGTTGGTTTTGAGGACGGCTCTCTGGAGAGTCTTAGCAAAGAGGTCACAGGGATAATCAGAGCAATTCTCAGAGACACTGAGAACAAGCTCGACAATTCCCTCCTGGCACTTTCCCTGTAGGAGATACCGCAAGACGTTTCTGTAGATTGGGCACAGCGCTCTGCAGGGTGTTGGCAGAGACTTTCCCGGGACAGTGAAACCCTATGTCAGAGACACTGAGAAGAAGCCCCAATGTTCCCTCCAGGCACTTTCAGTGTGGGTGCCTTCTCCACGTGGTTCCTGGTTTCCCTGCAGCGCTGAAGAGAATGTTAGCAAAGAGGTAACCGGGACAGTGAAAACAGTACTCAAAGACAGGGAGAGCAAGCTCTCTCTTGGCACTTTGGATGTGGGACATGCAGCGAGATGTTTGCTGCTTTTGCGTTTGGCTGTTGGGAGATTTACAGCACAAAGATATCTAGTTGATTTGAAGCAGTTCCGAGAAAGTCTAAACATAATCGCCACTTCTCCCTCCTGGCACTTTCCACGTGGGAGATATAGCAGGATGTATATTGGTTTTGAGGACAACTCAATGGACAGTGTAGGGAGAAAAGTTCCTGGCTCCTTGAATGCCGTTCCTGGAGACACTGCGATCAATGTGGGAGATATGTCAAGATGTGTGTTGGTTTTGAGGACGGCTCTCTGGAGAGTCTTAGCAAAGAGGTCACAGGGATAATCAGAGCAATTCTCAGAGACACTGAGAACAAGCTCGACAATTCCCTCCTGGCACTTTCCCTGTAGGAGATACCGCAAGACGTTTCTGTAGATTGGGCACAGCGCTCTGCAGGGTGTTGGCAGAGACTTTCCCGGGACAGTGAAACCCTATGTCAGAGACACTGAGAAGAAGCCCCAATGTTCCCTCCAGGCACTTTCAGTGTGGGTGCCTTCTCCACGTGGTTCCTGGTTTCCCTGCAGCGCTGAAGAGAATGTTAGCAAAGAGGTAACCGGGACAGTGAAAACAGTACTCAAAGACAGGGAGAGCAAGCTCTCTCTTGGCACTTTGGATGTGGGACATGCAGCGAGATGTTTGCTGCTTTTGCGTTTGGCTGTTGGGAGATTTACAGCACAAAGATATCTAGTTGATTTGAAGCAGTTCCGAGAAAGTCTAAACATAATCGCCACTTCTCCCTCCTGGCACTTTCCACGTGGGAGATATAGCAGGATGTATATTGGTTTTGAGGACAACTCAATGGACAGTGTAGGGAGAAAAGTTCCTGGCTCCTTGAATGCCGTTCCTGGAGACACTGCGATCAATGTGGGAGATATGTCAAGATGTGTGTTGGTTTTGAGGACGGCTCTCTGGAGAGTCTTAGCAAAGAGGTCACAGGGATAATCAGAGCAATTCTCAGAGACACTGAGAACAAGCTCGACAATTCCCTCCTGGCACTTTCCCTGTAGGAGATACCGCAAGACGTTTCTGTAGATTGGGCACAGCGCTCTGCAGGGTGTTGGCAGAGACTTTCCCGGGACAGTGAAACCCTATGTCAGAGACACTGAGAAGAAGCCCCAATGTTCCCTCCAGGCACTTTCAGTGTGGGTGCCTTCTCCACGTGGTTCCTGGTTTCCCTGCAGCGCTGAAGAGAATGTTAGCAAAGAGGTAACCGGGACAGTGAAAACAGTACTCAAAGACAGGGAGAGCAAGCTCTCTCTTGGCACTTTGGATGTGGGACATGCAGCGAGATGTTTGCTGCTTTTGCGTTTGGCTGTTGGGAGATTTACAGCACAAAGATATCTAGTTGATTTGAAGCAGTTCCGAGAAAGTCTAAACATAATCGCCACTTCTCCCTCCTGGCACTTTCCACGTGGGAGATATAGCAGGATGTATATTGGTTTTGAGGACAACTCAATGGACAGTGTAGGGAGAAAAGTTCCTGGCTCCTTGAATGCCGTTCCTGGAGACACTGCGATCAATGTGGGAGATATGTCAAGATGTGTGTTGGTTTTGAGGACGGCTCTCTGGAGAGTCTTAGCAAAGAGGTCACAGGGATAATCAGAGCAATTCTCAGAGACACTGAGAACAAGCTCGACAATTCCCTCCTGGCACTTTCCCTGTAGGAGATACCGCAAGACGTTTCTGTAGATTGGGCACAGCGCTCTGCAGGGTGTTGGCAGAGACTTTCCCGGGACAGTGAAACCCTATGTCAGAGACACTGAGAAGAAGCCCCAGTGTTCCCTCCAGGCACTTTCAGTGTGGGTGCCTTCTCCACGTGGTTCCTGGTTTCCCTGCAGCGCTGAAGAGAATGTTAGCAAAGAGGTAACCGGGACAGTGAAAACAGTACTCAAAGACAGGGAGAGCAAGCTCTCTCTTGGCACTTTGGATGTGGGACATACAGCGAGATGTTTGCTGCTTTTGCGTTTGGCTGTTGGGAGATTTACAGCACAAAGATATCTAGTTGATTTGAAGCAGTTCCGAGAAAGTCTAAACATAATCGCCACTTCTCCCTCCTGGCACTTTCCACGTGGGAGATATAGCAGGATGTATATTGGTTTTGAGGACAACTCAATGGACAGTGTAGGGAGAAAAGTTCCTGGCTCCTTGAATGCCGTTCCTGGAGACACTGCGATCAATGTGGGAGATATGTCAAGATGTGTGTTGGTTTTGAGGACGGCTCTCTGGAGAGTCTTAGCAAAGAGGTCACAGGGATAATCAGAGCAATTCTCAGAGACACTGAGAACAAGCTCGACAATTCCCTCCTGGCACTTTCCCTGTAGGAGATACCGCAAGACGTTTCTGTAGATTGGGCACAGCGCTCTGCAGGGTGTTGGCAGAGACTTTCCCGGGACAGTGAAACCCTATGTCAGAGACACTGAGAAGAAGCCCCAATGTTCCCTCCAGGCACTTTCAGTGTGGGTGCCTTCTCCACGTGGTTCCTGGTTTCCCTGCAGCGCTGAAGAGAATGTTAGCAAAGAGGTAACCGGGACAGTGAAAACAGTACTCAAAGACAGGGAGAGCAAGCTCTCTCTTGGCACTTTGGATGTGGGACATACAGCGAGATGTTTGCTGCTTTTGCGTTTGGCTGTTGGGAGATTTACAGCACAAAGATATCTAGTTGATTTGAAGCAGTTCTGAGAAAGTCTAAACATAATCGCCACTTCTCCCTCCTGGCACTTTCCATGTGGGAGATATAGCAGGATGTATATTGGTTTTGAGGACAACTCAATGGACAGTGTAGGGAGAAAAGTTCCTGGCTCCTTGAATGCCGTTCCTGGAGACACTGCGATCAATGTGGGAGATATGTCAAGATGTGTGTTGGTTTTGAGGACGGCTCTCTGGAGAGTCTTAGCAAAGAGGTCACAGGGATAATCAGAGCAATTCTCAGAGACACTGAGAACAAGCTCGACAATTCCCTCCTGGCACTTTCCCTGTAGGAGATACCGCAAGACGTTTCTGTAGATTGGGCACAGCGCTCTGCAGGGTGTTGGCAGAGACTTTCCCGGGACAGTGAAACCCTATGTCAGAGACACTGAGAAGAAGCCCCAATGTTCCCTCCAGGCACTTTCAGTGTGGGTGCCTTCTCCACGTGGTTCCTGGTTTCCCTGCAGCGCTGAAGAGAATGTTAGCAAAGAGGTAACCGGGACAGTGAAAACAGTACTCAAAGACAGGGAGAGCAAGCTCTCTCTTGGCACTTTGGATGTGGGACATACAGCGAGATGTTTGCTGCTTTTGCGTTTGGCTGTTGGGAGATTTACAGCACAAAGATATCTAGTTGATTTGAAGCAGTTCCGAGAAAGTCTAAACATAATCGCCACTTCTCCCTCCTGGCACTTTCCACGTGGGAGATATAGCAGGATGTATATTGGTTTTGAGGACAACTCAATGGACAGTGTAGGGAGAAAAGTTCCTGGCTCCTTGAATGCCGTTCCTGGAGACACTGCGATCAATGTGGGAGATATGTCAAGATGTGTGTTGGTTTTGAGGACGGCTCTCTGGAGAGTCTTAGCAAAGAGGTCACAGGGATAATCAGAGCAATTCTCAGAGACACTGAGAACAAGCTCGACAATTCCCTCCTGGCACTTTCCCTGTAGGAGATACCGCAAGACGTTTCTGTAGATTGGGCACAGCGCTCTGCAGGGTGTTGGCAGAGACTTTCCCGGGACAGTGAAACCCTATGTCAGAGACACTGAGAAGAAGCCCCAATGTTCCCTCCAGGCACTTTCAGTGTGGGTGCCTTCTCCACGTGGTTCCTGGTTTCCCTGCAGCGCTGAAGAGAATGTTAGCAAAGAGGTAACCGGGACAGTGAAAACAGTACTCAAAGACAGGGAGAGCAAGCTCTCTCTTGGCACTTTGGATGTGGGACATACAGCGAGATGTTTGCTGCTTTTGCGTTTGGCTGTTGGGAGATTTACAGCACAAAGATATCTAGTTGATTTGAAGCAGTTCCGAGAAAGTCTAAACATAATCGCCACTTCTCCCTCCTGGCACTTTCCACGTGGGAGATATAGCAGGATGTATATTGGTTTTGAGGACAACTCAATGGACAGTGTAGGGAGAAAAGTTCCTGGCTCCTTGAATGCCGTTCCTGGAGACACTGCGATCAATGTGGGAGATATGTCAAGATGTGTGTTGGTTTTGAGGACGGCTCTCTGGAGAGTCTTAGCAAAGAGGTCACAGGGATAATCAGAGCAATTCTCAGAGACACTGAGAACAAGCTCGACAATTCCCTCCTGGCACTTTCCCTGTAGGAGATACCGCAAGACGTTTCTGTAGATTGGGCACAGCGCTCTGCAGGGTGTTGGCAGAGACTTTCCCGGGACAGTGAAACCCTATGTCAGAGACACTGAGAAGAAGCCCCAGTGTTCCCTCCAGGCACTTTCAGTGTGGGTGCCTTCTCCACGTGGTTCCTGGTTTCCCTGCAGCGCTGAAGAGAATGTTAGCAAAGAGGTAACCGGGACAGTGAAAACAGTACTCAAAGACAGGGAGAGCAAGCTCTCTCTTGGCACTTTGGATGTGGGACATACAGCGAGATGTTTGCTGCTTTTGCGTTTGGCTGTTGGGAGATTTACAGCACAAAGATATCTAGTTGATTTGAAGCAGTTCTGAGAAAGTCTAAACATAATCGCCACTTCTCCCTCCTGGCACTTTCCATGTGGGAGATATAGCAGGATGTATATTGGTTTTGAGGACAACTCAATGGACAGTGTAGGGAGAAAAGTTCCTGGCTCCTTGAATGCCGTTCCTGGAGACACTGCGATCAATGTGGGAGATATGTCAAGATGTGTGTTGGTTTTGAGGACGGCTCTCTGGAGAGTCTTAGCAAAGAGGTCACAGGGATAATCAGAGCAATTCTCAGAGACACTGAGAACAAGCTCGACAATTCCCTCCTGGCACTTTCCCTGTAGGAGATACCGCAAGACGTTTCTGTAGATTGGGCACAGCGCTCTGCAGGGTGTTGGCAGAGACTTTCCCGGGACAGTGAAACCCTATGTCAGAGACACTGAGAAGAAGCCCCAATGTTCCCTCCAGGCACTTTCAGTGTGGGTGCCTTCTCCACGTGGTTCCTGGTTTCCCTGCAGCGCTGAAGAGAATGTTAGCAAAGAGGTAACCGGGACAGTGAAAACAGTACTCAAAGACAGGGAGAGCAAGCTCTCTCTTGGCACTTTGGATGTGGGACATACAGCGAGATGTTTGCTGCTTTTGCGTTTGGCTGTTGGGAGATTTACAGCACAAAGATATCTAGTTGATTTGAAGCAGTTCCGAGAAAGTCTAAACATAATCGCCACTTCTCCCTCCTGGCACTTTCCACGTGGGAGATATAGCAGGATGTATATTGGTTTTGAGGACAACTCAATGGACAGTGTAGGGAGAAAAGTTCCTGGCTCCTTGAATGCCGTTCCTGGAGACACTGCGATCAATGTGGGAGATATGTCAAGATGTGTGTTGGTTTTGAGGACGGCTCTCTGGAGAGTCTTAGCAAAGAGGTCACAGGGATAATCAGAGCAATTCTCAGAGACACTGAGAACAAGCTCGACAATTCCCTCCTGGCACTTTCCCTGTAGGAGATACCGCAAGACGTTTCTGTAGATTGGGCACAGCGCTCTGCAGGGTGTTGGCAGAGACTTTCCCGGGACAGTGAAACCCTATGTCAGAGACACTGAGAAGAAGCCCCAATGTTCCCTCCAGGCACTTTCAGTGTGGGTGCCTTCTCCACGTGGTTCCTGGTTTCCCTGCAGCGCTGAAGAGAATGTTAGCAAAGAGGTAACCGGGACAGTGAAAACAGTACTCAAAGACAGGGAGAGCAAGCTCTCTCTTGGCACTTTGGATGTGGGACATACAGCGAGATGTTTGCTGCTTTTGCGTTTGGCTGTTGGGAGATTTACAGCACAAAGATATCTAGTTGATTTGAAGCAGTTCCGAGAAAGTCTAAACATAATCGCCACTTCTCCCTCCTGGCACTTTCCACGTGGGAGATATAGCAGGATGTATATTGGTTTTGAGGACAACTCAATGGACAGTGTAGGGAGAAAAGTTCCTGGCTCCTTGAATGCCGTTCCTGGAGACACTGCGATCAATGTGGGAGATATGTCAAGATGTGTGTTGGTTTTGAGGACGGCTCTCTGGAGAGTCTTAGCAAAGAGGTCACAGGGATAATCAGAGCAATTCTCAGAGACACTGAGAACAAGCTCGACAATTCCCTCCTGGCACTTTCCCTGTAGGAGATACCGCAAGACGTTTCTGTAGATTGGGCACAGCGCTCTGCAGGGTGTTGGCAGAGACTTTCCCGGGACAGTGAAACCCTATGTCAGAGACACTGAGAAGAAGCCCCAATGTTCCCTCCAGGCACTTTCAGTGTGGGTGCCTTCTCCACGTGGTTCCTGGTTTCCCTGCAGCGCTGAAGAGAATGTTAGCAAAGAGGTAACCGGGACAGTGAAAACAGTACTCAAAGACAGGGAGAGCAAGCTCTCTCTTGGCACTTTGGATGTGGGACATACAGCGAGATGTTTGCTGCTTTTGCGTTTGGCTGTTGGGAGATTTACAGCACAAAGATATCTAGTTGATTTGAAGCAGTTCCGAGAAAGTCTAAACATAATCGCCACTTCTCCCTCCTGGCACTTTCCACGTGGGAGATATAGCAGGATGTATATTGGTTTTGAGGACAACTCAATGGACAGTGTAGGGAGAAAAGTTCCTGGCTCCTTGAATGCCGTTCCTGGAGACACTGCGATCAATGTGGGAGATATGTCAAGATGTGTGTTGGTTTTGAGGACGGCTCTCTGGAGAGTCTTAGCAAAGAGGTCACAGGGATAATCAGAGCAATTCTCAGAGACACTGAGAACAAGCTCGACAATTCCCTCCTGGCACTTTCCCTGTAGGAGATACCGCAAGACGTTTCTGTAGATTGGGCACAGCGCTCTGCAGGGTGTTGGCAGAGACTTTCCCGGGACAGTGAAACCCTATGTCAGAGACACTGAGAAGAAGCCCCAGTGTTCCCTCCAGGCACTTTCAGTGTGGGTGCCTTCTCCACGTGGTTCCTGGTTTCCCTGCAGCGCTGAAGAGAATGTTAGCAAAGAGGTAACCGGGACAGTGAAAACAGTACTCAAAGACAGGGAGAGCAAGCTCTCTCTTGGCACTTTGGATGTGGGACATACAGCGAGATGTTTGCTGCTTTTGCGTTTGGCTGTTGGGAGATTTACAGCACAAAGATATCTAGTTGATTTGAAGCAGTTCTGAGAAAGTCTAAACATAATCGCCACTTCTCCCTCCTGGCACTTTCCATGTGGGAGATATAGCAGGATGTATATTGGTTTTGAGGACAACTCAATGGACAGTGTAGGGAGAAAAGTTCCTGGCTCCTTGAATGCCGTTCCTGGAGACACTGCGATCAATGTGGGAGATATGTCAAGATGTGTGTTTGTTTTGAGGACGGCTCTCTGGAGAGTCTTAGCAAAGAGGTCACAGGGATAATCAGAGCAATTCTCAGAGACACTGAGAACAAGCTCGACAATTCCCTCCTGGCACTTTCCCTGTAGGAGATACCGCAAGACGTTTCTGTAGATTGGGCACAGCGCTCTGCAGGGTGTTAGCAGAGACTTTCCCGGGACAGTGAAACCCTATGTCAGAGACACTGAGAAGAAGCCCCAATGTTCCCTCCAGGCACTTTCAGTGTGGGTGCCTTCTCCACGTGGTTCCTGGTTTCCCTGCAGCGCTGAAGAGAATGTTAGCAAAGAGGTAACCGGGACAGTGAAAACAGTACTCAAAGACAGGAAGAGCAAGCTCTCTCTTGGCACTGTGGATGTGGGACATACAGCGAGATGTTTGCTGCTTTTGCGTTTGGCTGTTGGGAGATTTACAGCACAAAGATATCTAGTTGATTTGAAGCAGTTCCGAGAAAGTCTAAACATAATCGCCACTTCTCCCTCCTGGCACTTTCCACGTGGGAGATATAGCAGGATGTATATTGGTTTTGAGGACAACTCAATGGACAGTGTAGGGAGAAAAGTTCCTGGCTCCTTGAATGCCGTTCCTGGAGACACTGCGATCAATGTGGGAGATATGTCAAGATGTGTGTTGGTTTTGAGGACGGCTCTCTGGAGAGTCTTAGCAAAGAGGTCACAGGGATAATCAGAGCAATTCTCAGAGACACTGAGAACAAGCTCGACAATTCCCTCCTGGCACTTTCCCTGTAGGAGATACCGCAAGACGTTTCTGTAGATTGGGCACAGCGCTCTGCAGGGTGTTGGCAGAGACTTTCCCGGGACAGTGAAACCCTATGTCAGAGACACTGAGAAGAAGCCCCAATGTTCCCTCCAGGCACTTTCAGTGTGGGTGCCTTCTCCACGTGGTTCCTGGTTTCCCTGCAGCGCTGAAGAGAATGTTAGCAAAGAGGTAACCGGGACAGTGAAAACAGTACTCAAAGACAGGGAGAGCAAGCTCTCTCTTGGCACTTTGGATGTGGGACATACAGCGAGATGTTTGCTGCTTTTGCGTTTGGCTGTTGGGAGATTTACAGCACAAAGATATCTAGTTGATTTGAAGCAGTTCCGAGAAAGTCTAAACATAATCGCCACTTCTCCCTCCTGGCACTTTCCATGTGGGAGATATAGCAGGATGTATATTGGTTTTGAGGACAACTCAATGGACAGTGTAGGGAGAAAAGTTCCTGGCTCCTTGAATGCCGTTCCTGGAGACACTGCGATCAATGTGGGAGATATGTCAAGATGTGTGTTGGTTTTGAGGACGGCTCTCTGGAGAGTCTTAGCAAAGAGGTCACAGGGATAATCAGAGCAATTCTCAGAGACACTGAGAACAAGCTCGACAATTCCCTCCTGGCACTTTCCCTGTAGGAGATACCGCAAGACGTTTCTGTACATTGGGCACAGCGCTCTGCAGGGTGTTGGCAGAGACTTTCCCGGGACAGTGAAACCCTATGTCAGAGACACTGAGAAGAAGCCCCAATGTTCCCTCCAGGCACTTTCAGTGTGGGTGCCTTCTCCACGTGGTTCCTGGTTTCCCTGCAGCGCTGAAGAGAATGTTAGCAAAGAGGTAACCGGGACAGTGAAAACAGTACTCAAAGACAGGGAGAGCAAGCTCTCTCTTGGCACTTTGGATGTGGGACATACAGCGAGATGTTTGCTGCTTTTGCGTTTGGCTGTTGGGAGATTTACAGCACAAAGATATCTAGTTGATTTGAAGCAGTTCCGAGAAAGTCTAAACATAATCGCCACTTCTCCCTCCTGGCACTTTCCATGTGGGAGATATAGCAGGATGTATATTGGTTTTGAGGACAACTCAATGGACAGTGTAGGGAGAAAAGTTCCTGGCTCCTTGAATGCCGTTCCTGGAGACACTGCGATCAATGTGGGAGATATGTCAAGATGTGTGTTGGTTTTGAGGACGGCTCTCTGGAGAGTCTTAGCAAAGAGGTCACAGGGATAATCAGAGCAATTCTCAGAGACACTGAGAACAAGCTCGACAATTCCCTCCTGGCACTTTCCCTGTAGGAGATACCGCAAGACGTTTCTGTAGATTGGGCACAGCGCTCTGCAGGGTGTTAGCAGAGACTTTCCCGGGACAGTGAAACCCTATGTCAGAGACACTGAGAAGAAGCCCCAATGTTCCCTCCAGGCACTTTCAGTGTGGGTGCCTTCTCCACGTGGTTCCTGGTTTCCCTGCAGCGCTGAAGAGAATGTTAGCAAAGAGGTAACCGGGACAGTGAAAACAGTACTCAAAGACAGGGAGAGCAAGCTCTCTCTTGGCACTGTGGATGTGGGACATACAGCGAGATGTTTGCTGCTTTTGCGTTTGGCTGTTGGGAGATTTACAGCACAAAGATATCTAGTTGATTTGAAGCAGTTCCGAGAAAGTCTAAACATAATCGCCACTTCTCCCTCCTGGCACTTTCCACGTGGGAGATATAGCAGGATGTATATTGGTTTTGAGGACAACTCAATGGACAGTGTAGGGAGAAAAGTTCCTGGCTCCTTGAATGCCGTTCCTGGAGACACTGCGATCAATGTGGGAGATATGTCAAGATGTGTGTTGGTTTTGAGGACGGCTCTCTGGAGAGTCTTAGCAAAGAGGTCACAGGGATAATCAGAGCAATTCTCAGAGACACTGAGAACAAGCTCGACAATTCCCTCCTGGCACTTTCCCTGTAGGAGATACCGCAAGACGTTTCTGTAGATTGGGCACAGCGCTCTGCAGGGTGTTGGCAGAGACTTTCCCGGGACAGTGAAACCCTATGTCAGAGACACTGAGAAGAAGCCCCAATGTTCCCTCCAGGCACTTTCAGTGTGGGTGCCTTCTCCACGTGGTTCCTGGTTTCCCTGCAGCGCTGAAGAGAATGTTAGCAAAGAGGTAACCGGGACAGTGAAAACAGTACTCAAAGACAGGGAGAGCAAGCTCTCTCTTGGCACTTTGGATGTGGGACATACAGCGAGATGTTTGCTGCTTTTGCGTTTGGCTGTTGGGAGATTTACAGCACAAAGATATCTAGTTGATTTGAAGCAGTTCCGAGAAAGTCTAAACATAATCGCCACTTCTCCCTCCTGGCACTTTCCATGTGGGAGATATAGCAGGATGTATATTGGTTTTGAGGACAACTCAATGGACAGTGTAGGGAGAAAAGTTCCTGGCTCCTTGAATGCCGTTCCTGGAGACACTGCGATCAATGTGGGAGATATGTCAAGATGTGTGTTTGTTTTGAGGACGGCTCTCTGGAGAGTCTTAGCAAAGAGGTCACAGGGATAATCAGAGCAATTCTCAGAGACACTGAGAACAAGCTCGACAATTCCCTCCTGGCACTTTCCCTGTAGGAGATACCGCAAGACGTTTCTGTAGATTGGGCACAGCGCTCTGCAGGGTGTTGGCAGAGACTTTCCCGGGACAGTGAAACCCTATGTCAGAGACACTGAGAAGAAGCCCCAATGTTCCCTCCAGGCACTTTCAGTGTGGGTGCCTTCTCCACGTGGTTCCTGGTTTCCCTGCAGCGCTGAAGAGAATGTTAGCAAAGAGGTAACCGGGACAGTGAAAACAGTACTCAAAGACAGGGAGAGCAAGCTCTCTCTTGGCACTTTGGATGTGGGACATACAGCGAGATGTTTGCTGCTTTTGCGTTTGGCTGTTGGGAGATTTACAGCACAAAGATATCTAGTTGATTTGAAGCAGTTCTGAGAAAGTCTAAACTTAATCGCCACTTCTCCCTCCTGGCACTTTCCACGTGGGAGATATAGCAGGATGTATATTGGTTTTGAGGACAACTCAATGGACAGTGTAGGGAGAGAAGTTCCTGGCTCCTTGAATGCCGTTCCTGGAGACACTGCGATCAATGTGGGAGATATGTCAAGATGTGTGTTGGTTTTGAGGACGGCTCTCTGGAGAGTCTTAGCAAAGAGGTCACAGGGATAATCAGAGCAATTCTCAGAGACACTGAGAACAAGCTCGACAATTCCCTCCTGGCACTTTCCCTGTAGGAGATACCGCAAGACGTTTCTGTAGATTGGGCACAGCGCTCTGCAGGGTGTTGGCAGAGACTTTCCCGGGACAGTGAAACCCTATGTCAGAGACACTGAGAAGAAGCCCCAGTGTTCCCTCCAGGCACTTTCAGTGTGGGTGCCTTCTCCACGTGGTTCCTGGTTTCCCTGCAGCGCTGAAGAGAATGTTAGCAAAGAGGTAACCGGGACAGTGAAAACAGTACTCAAAGAGAGGGAGAGCAAGCTCTCTCTTGGCACTTTGGATGTGGGACATACAGCGAGATGTTTGCTGCTTTTGCGTTTGGCTGTTGGGAGATTTACAGCACAAAGATATCTAGTTGATTTGAAGCAGTTCCGAGAAAGTCTAAACATAATCGCCACTTCTCCCTCCTGGCACTTTCCACGTGGGAGATATAGCAGGATGTATATTGGTTTTGAGGACAACTCAATGGACAGTGTAGGGAGAAAAGTTCCTGGCTCCTTGAATGCCGTTCCTGGAGACACTGCGATCAATGTGGGAGATATGTCAAGATGTGTGTTGGTTTTGAGGACGGCTCTCTGGAGAGTCTTAGCAAAGAGGTCACAGGGATAATCAGAGCAATTCTCAGAGACACTGAGAACAAGCTCGACAATTCCCTCCTGGCACTTTCCCTGTAGGAGATACCGCAAGACGTTTCTGTAGATTGGGCACAGCGCTCTGCAGGGTGTTGGCAGAGACTTTCCCGGGACAGTGAAACCCTATGTCAGAGACACTGAGAAGAAGCCCCAATGTTCCCTCCAGGCACTTTCAGTGTGGGTGCCTTCTCCACGTGGTTCCTGGTTTCCCTGCAGCGCTGAAGAGAATGTTAGCAAAGAGGTAACCGGGACAGTGAAAACAGTACTCAAAGACAGGGAGAGCAAGCTCTCTCTTGGCACTTTGGATGTGGGACATACAGCGAGATGTTTGCTGCTTTTGCGTTTGGCTGTTGGGAGATTTACAGCACAAAGATATCTAGTTGATTTGAAGCAGTTCCGAGAAAGTCTAAACATAATCGCCACTTCTCCCTCCTGGCACTTTCCACGTGGGAGATATAGCAGGATGTATATTGGTTTTGAGGACAACTCAATGGACAGTGTAGGGAGAAAAGTTCCTGGCTCCTTGAATGCCGTTCCTGGAGACACTGCGATCAATGTGGGAGATATGTCAAGATGTGTGTTGGTTTTGAGGACGGCTCTCTGGAGAGTCTTAGCAAAGAGGTCACAGGGATAATCAGAGCAATTCTCAGAGACACTGAGAACAAGCTCGACAATTCCCTCCTGGCACTTTCCCTGTAGGAGATACCGCAAGACGTTTCTGTAGATTGGGCACAGCGCTCTGCAGGGTGTTGGCAGAGACTTTCCCGGGACAGTGAAACCCTATGTCAGAGACACTGAGAAGAAGCCCCAGTGTTCCCTCCAGGCACTTTCAGTGTGGGTGCCTTCTCCACGTGGTTCCTGGTTTCCCTGCAGCGCTGAAGAGAATGTTAGCAAAGAGGTAACCGGGACAGTGAAAACAGTACTCAAAGACAGGGAGAGCAAGCTCTCTCTTGGCACTTTGGATGTGGGACATACAGCGAGATGTTTGCTGCTTTTGCGTTTGGCTGTTGGGAGATTTACAGCACAAAGATATCTAGTTGATTTGAAGCAGTTCCGAGAAAGTCTAAACATAATCGCCACTTCTCCCTCCTGGCACTTTCCACGTGGGAGATATAGCAGGATGTATATTGGTTTTGAGGACAACTCAATGGACAGTGTAGGGAGAAAAGTTCCTGGCTCCTTGAATGCCGTTCCTGGAGACACTGCGATCAATGTGGGAGATATGTCAAGATGTGTGTTGGTTTTGAGGACGGCTCTCTGGAGAGTCTTAGCAAAGAGGTCACAGGGATAATCAGAGCAATTCTCAGAGACACTGAGAACAAGCTCGACAATTCCCTCCTGGCACTTTCCCTGTAGGAGATACCGCAAGACGTTTCTGTAGATTGGGCACAGCGCTCTGCAGGGTGTTGGCAGAGACTTTCCCGGGACAGTGAAACCCTATGTCAGAGACACTGAGAAGAAGCCCCAATGTTCCCTCCAGGCACTTTCAGTGTGGGTGCCTTCTCCACGTGGTTCCTGGTTTCCCTGCAGCGCTGAAGAGAATGTTAGCAAAGAGGTAACCGGGACAGTGAAAACAGTACTCAAAGACAGGGAGAGCAAGCTCTCTCTTGGCACTTTGGATGTGGGACATACAGCGAGATGTTTGCTGCTTTTGCGTTTGGCTGTTGGGAGATTTACAGCACAAAGATATCTAGTTGATTTGAAGCAGTTCCGAGAAAGTCTAAACATAATCGCCACTTCTCCCTCCTGGCACTTTCCACGTGGGAGATATAGCAGGATGTATATTGGTTTTGAGGACAACTCAATGGACAGTGTAGGGAGAAAAGTTCCTGGCTCCTTGAATGCCGTTCCTGGAGACACTGCGATCAATGTGGGAGATATGTCAAGATGTGTGTTGGTTTTGAGGACGGCTCTCTGGAGAGTCTTAGCAAAGAGGTCACAGGGATAATCAGAGCAATTCTCAGAGACACTGAGAACAAGCTCGACAATTCCCTCCTGGCACTTTCCCTGTAGGAGATACCGCAAGACGTTTCTGTAGATTGGGCACAGCGCTCTGCAGGGTGTTGGCAGAGACTTTCCCGGGACAGTGAAACCCTATGTCAGAGACACTGAGAAGAAGCCCCAATGTTCCCTCCAGGCACTTTCAGTGTGGGTGCCTTCTCCACGTGGTTCCTGGTTTCCCTGCAGCGCTGAAGAGAATGTTAGCAAAGAGGTAACCGGGACAGTGAAAACAGTACTCAAAGACAGGGAGAGCAAGCTCTCTCTTGGCACTTTGGATGTGGGACATACAGCGAGATGTTTGCTGCTTTTGCGTTTGGCTGTTGGGAGATTTACAGCACAAAGATATCTAGTTGATTTGAAGCAGTTCCGAGAAAGTCTAAACATAATCGCCACTTCTCCCTCCTGGCACTTTCCACGTGGGAGATATAGCAGGATGTATATTGGTTTTGAGGACAACTCAATGGACAGTGTAGGGAGAAAAGTTCCTGGCTCCTTGAATGCCGTTCCTGGAGACACTGCGATCAATGTGGGAGATATGTCAAGATGTGTGTTGGTTTTGAGGACGGCTCTCTGGAGAGTCTTAGCAAAGAGGTCACAGGGATAATCAGAGCAATTCTCAGAGACACTGAGAACAAGCTCGACAATTCCCTCCTGGCACTTTCCCTGTAGGAGATACCGCAAGACGTTTCTGTAGATTGGGCACAGCGCTCTGCAGGGTGTTGGCAGAGACTTTCCCGGGACAGTGAAACCCTATGTCAGAGACACTGAGAAGAAGCCCCAATGTTCCCTCCAGGCACTTTCAGTGTGGGTGCCTTCTCCACGTGGTTCCTGGTTTCCCTGCAGCGCTGAAGAGAATGTTAGCAAAGAGGTAACCGGGACAGTGAAAACAGTACTCAAAGACAGGGAGAGCAAGCTCTCTCTTGGCACTTTGGATGTGGGACATACAGCGAGATGTTTGCTGCTTTTGCGTTTGGCTGTTGGGAGATTTACAGCACAAAGATATCTAGTTGATTTGAAGCAGTTCCGAGAAAGTCTAAACATAATCGCCACTTCTCCCTCCTGGCACTTTCCACGTGGGAGATATAGCAGGATGTATATTGGTTTTGAGGACAACTCAATGGACAGTGTAGGGAGAAAAGTTCCTGGCTCCTTGAATGCCGTTCCTGGAGACACTGCGATCAATGTGGGAGATATGTCAAGATGTGTGTTGGTTTTGAGGACGGCTCTCTGGAGAGTCTTAGCAAAGAGGTCACAGGGATAATCAGAGCAATTCTCAGAGACACTGAGAACAAGCTCGACAATTCCCTCCTGGCACTTTCCCTGTAGGAGATACCGCAAGACGTTTCTGTAGATTGGGCACAGCGCTCTGCAGGGTGTTGGCAGAGACTTTCCCGGGACAGTGAAACCCTATGTCAGAGACACTGAGAAGAAGCCCCAGTGTTCCCTCCAGGCACTTTCAGTGTGGGTGCCTTCTCCACGTGGTTCCTGGTTTCCCTGCAGCGCTGAAGAGAATGTTAGCAAAGAGGTAACCGGGACAGTGAAAACAGTACTCAAAGACAGGGAGAGCAAGCTCTCTCTTGGCACTTTGGATGTGGGACATGCAGCGAGATGTTTGCTGCTTTTGCGTTTGGCTGTTGGGAGATTTACAGCACAAAGATATCTAGTTGATTTGAAGCAGTTCCGAGAAAGTCTAAACATAATCGCCACTTCTCCCTCCTGGCACTTTCCACGTGGGAGATATAGCAGGATGTATACTGGTTTTGAGGACAACTCAATGGACAGTGTAGGGAGAAAAGTTCCTGGCTCCTTGAATGCCGTTCCTGGAGACACTGCGATCAATGTGGGAGATATGTCAAGATGTGTGTTGGTTTTGAGGACGGCTCTCTGGAGAGTCTTAGCAAAGAGGTCACAGGGATAATCAGAGCAATTCTCAGAGACACTGAGAACAAGCTCGACAATTCCCTCCTGGCACTTTCCCTGTAGGAGATACCGCAAGACGTTTCTGTAGATTGGGCACAGCGCTCTGCAGGGTGTTGGCAGAGACTTTCCCGGGACAGTGAAACCCTATGTCAGAGACACTGAGAAGAAGCCCCAGTGTTCCCTCCAGGCACTTTCAGTGTGGGTGCCTTCTCCACGTGGTTCCTGGTTTCCCTGCAGCGCTGAAGAGAATGTTAGCAAAGAGGTAACCGGGACAGTGAAAACAGTACTCAAAGACAGGGAGAGCAAGCTCTCTCTTGGCACTTTGGATGTGGGACATACAGCGAGATGTTTGCTGCTTTTGCGTTTGGCTGTTGGGAGATTTACAGCACAAAGATATCTAGTTGATTTGAAGCAGTTCCGAGAAAGTCTAAACATAATCGCCACTTCTCCCTCCTGGCACTTTCCATGTGGGAGATATAGCAGGATGTATATTGGTTTTGAGGACAACTCAATGGACAGTGTAGGGAGAAAAGTTCCTGGCTCCTTGAATGCCGTTCCTGGAGACACTGCGATCAATGTGGGAGATATGTCAAGATGTGTGTTTGTTTTGAGGACGGCTCTCTGGAGAGTCTTAGCAAAGAGGTCACAGGGATAATCAGAGCAATTCTCAGAGACACTGAGAACAAGCTCGACAATTCCCTCCTGGCACTTTCCCTGTAGGAGATACCGCAAGACGTTTCTGTAGATTGGGCACAGCGCTCTGCAGGGTGTTGGCAGAGACTTTCCCGGGACAGTGAAACCCTATGTCAGAGACACTGAGAAGAAGCCCCAATGTTCCCTCCAGGCACTTTCAGTGTGGGTGCCTTCTCCACGTGGTTCCTGGTTTCCCTGCAGCGCTGAAGAGAATGTTAGCAAAGAGGTAACCGGGACAGTGAAAACAGTACTCAAAGACAGGGAGAGCAAGCTCTCTCTTGGCACTTTGGATGTGGGACATACAGCGAGATGTTTGCTGCTTTTGCGTTTGGCTGTTGGGAGATTTACAGCACAAAGATATCTAGTTGATTTGAAGCAGTTCTGAGAAAGTCTAAACTTAATCGCCACTTCTCCCTCCTGGCACTTTCCACGTGGGAGATATAGCAGGATGTATATTGGTTTTGAGGACAACTCAATGGACAGTGTAGGGAGAGAAGTTCCTGGCTCCTTGAATGCCGTTCCTGGAGACACTGCGATCAATGTGGGAGATATGTCAAGATGTGTGTTGGTTTTGAGGACGGCTCTCTGGAGAGTCTTAGCAAAGAGGTCACAGGGATAATCAGAGCAATTCTCAGAGACACTGAGAACAAGCTCGACAATTCCCTCCTGGCACTTTCCCTGTAGGAGATACCGCAAGACGTTTCTGTAGATTGGGCACAGCGCTCTGCAGGGTGTTGGCAGAGACTTTCCCGGGACAGTGAAACCCTATGTCAGAGACACTGAGAAGAAGCCCCAGTGTTCCCTCCAGGCACTTTCAGTGTGGGTGCCTTCTCCACGTGGTTCCTGGTTTCCCTGCAGCGCTGAAGAGAATGTTAGCAAAGAGGTAACCGGGACAGTGAAAACAGTACTCAAAGAGAGGGAGAGCAAGCTCTCTCTTGGCACTTTGGATGTGGGACATACAGCGAGATGTTTGCTGCTTTTGCGTTTGGCTGTTGGGAGATTTACAGCACAAAGATATCTAGTTGATTTGAAGCAGTTCCGAGAAAGTCTAAACATAATCGCCACTTCTCCCTCCTGGCACTTTCCACGTGGGAGATATAGCAGGATGTATATTGGTTTTGAGGACAACTCAATGGACAGTGTAGGGAGAAAAGTTCCTGGCTCCTTGAATGCCGTTCCTGGAGACACTGCGATCAATGTGGGAGATATGTCAAGATGTGTGTTGGTTTTGAGGACGGCTCTCTGGAGAGTCTTAGCAAAGAGGTCACAGGGATAATCAGAGCAATTCTCAGAGACACTGAGAACAAGCTCGACAATTCCCTCCTGGCACTTTCCCTGTAGGAGATACCGCAAGACGTTTCTGTAGATTGGGCACAGCGCTCTGCAGGGTGTTGGCAGAGACTTTCCCGGGACAGTGAAACCCTATGTCAGAGACACTGAGAAGAAGCCCCAATGTTCCCTCCAGGCACTTTCAGTGTGGGTGCCTTCTCCACGTGGTTCCTGGTTTCCCTGCAGCGCTGAAGAGAATGTTAGCAAAGAGGTAACCGGGACAGTGAAAACAGTACTCAAAGACAGGGAGAGCAAGCTCTCTCTTGGCACTTTGGATGTGGGACATACAGCGAGATGTTTGCTGCTTTTGCGTTTGGCTGTTGGGAGATTTACAGCACAAAGATATCTAGTTGATTTGAAGCAGTTCCGAGAAAGTCTAAACATAATCGCCACTTCTCCCTCCTGGCACTTTCCACGTGGGAGATATAGCAGGATGTATATTGGTTTTGAGGACAACTCAATGGACAGTGTAGGGAGAAAAGTTCCTGGCTCCTTGAATGCCGTTCCTGGAGACACTGCGATCAATGTGGGAGATATGTCAAGATGTGTGTTGGTTTTGAGGACGGCTCTCTGGAGAGTCTTAGCAAAGAGGTCACAGGGATAATCAGAGCAATTCTCAGAGACACTGAGAACAAGCTCGACAATTCCCTCCTGGCACTTTCCCTGTAGGAGATACCGCAAGACGTTTCTGTAGATTGGGCACAGCGCTCTGCAGGGTGTTGGCAGAGACTTTCCCGGGACAGTGAAACCCTATGTCAGAGACACTGAGAAGAAGCCCCAGTGTTCCCTCCAGGCACTTTCAGTGTGGGTGCCTTCTCCACGTGGTTCCTGGTTTCCCTGCAGCGCTGAAGAGAATGTTAGCAAAGAGGTAACCGGGACAGTGAAAACAGTACTCAAAGACAGGGAGAGCAAGCTCTCTCTTGGCACTTTGGATGTGGGACATACAGCGAGATGTTTGCTGCTTTTGCGTTTGGCTGTTGGGAGATTTACAGCACAAAGATATCTAGTTGATTTGAAGCAGTTCCGAGAAAGTCTAAACATAATCGCCACTTCTCCCTCCTGGCACTTTCCACGTGGGAGATATAGCAGGATGTATATTGGTTTTGAGGACAACTCAATGGACAGTGTAGGGAGAAAAGTTCCTGGCTCCTTGAATGCCGTTCCTGGAGACACTGCGATCAATGTGGGAGATATGTCAAGATGTGTGTTGGTTTTGAGGACGGCTCTCTGGAGAGTCTTAGCAAAGAGGTCACAGGGATAATCAGAGCAATTCTCAGAGACACTGAGAACAAGCTCGACAATTCCCTCCTGGCACTTTCCCTGTAGGAGATACCGCAAGACGTTTCTGTAGATTGGGCACAGCGCTCTGCAGGGTGTTGGCAGAGACTTTCCCGGGACAGTGAAACCCTATGTCAGAGACACTGAGAAGAAGCCCCAATGTTCCCTCCAGGCACTTTCAGTGTGGGTGCCTTCTCCACGTGGTTCCTGGTTTCCCTGCAGCGCTGAAGAGAATGTTAGCAAAGAGGTAACCGGGACAGTGAAAACAGTACTCAAAGACAGGGAGAGCAAGCTCTCTCTTGGCACTTTGGATGTGGGACATACAGCGAGATGTTTGCTGCTTTTGCGTTTGGCTGTTGGGAGATTTACAGCACAAAGATATCTAGTTGATTTGAAGCAGTTCCGAGAAAGTCTAAACATAATCGCCACTTCTCCCTCCTGGCACTTTCCACGTGGGAGATATAGCAGGATGTATATTGGTTTTGAGGACAACTCAATGGACAGTGTAGGGAGAAAAGTTCCTGGCTCCTTGAATGCCGTTCCTGGAGACACTGCGATCAATGTGGGAGATATGTCAAGATGTGTGTTGGTTTTGAGGACGGCTCTCTGGAGAGTCTTAGCAAAGAGGTCACAGGGATAATCAGAGCAATTCTCAGAGACACTGAGAACAAGCTCGACAATTCCCTCCTGGCACTTTCCCTGTAGGAGATACCGCAAGACGTTTCTGTAGATTGGGCACAGCGCTCTGCAGGGTGTTGGCAGAGACTTTCCCGGGACAGTGAAACCCTATGTCAGAGACACTGAGAAGAAGCCCCAATGTTCCCTCCAGGCACTTTCAGTGTGGGTGCCTTCTCCACGTGGTTCCTGGTTTCCCTGCAGCGCTGAAGAGAATGTTAGCAAAGAGGTAACCGGGACAGTGAAAACAGTACTCAAAGACAGGGAGAGCAAGCTCTCTCTTGGCACTTTGGATGTGGGACATACAGCGAGATGTTTGCTGCTTTTGCGTTTGGCTGTTGGGAGATTTACAGCACAAAGATATCTAGTTGATTTGAAGCAGTTCCGAGAAAGTCTAAACATAATCGCCACTTCTCCCTCCTGGCACTTTCCACGTGGGAGATATAGCAGGATGTATATTGGTTTTGAGGACAACTCAATGGACAGTGTAGGGAGAAAAGTTCCTGGCTCCTTGAATGCCGTTCCTGGAGACACTGCGATCAATGTGGGAGATATGTCAAGATGTGTGTTGGTTTTGAGGACGGCTCTCTGGAGAGTCTTAGCAAAGAGGTCACAGGGATAATCAGAGCAATTCTCAGAGACACTGAGAACAAGCTCGACAATTCCCTCCTGGCACTTTCCCTGTAGGAGATACCGCAAGACGTTTCTGTAGATTGGGCACAGCGCTCTGCAGGGTGTTGGCAGAGACTTTCCCGGGACAGTGAAACCCTATGTCAGAGACACTGAGAAGAAGCCCCAATGTTCCCTCCAGGCACTTTCAGTGTGGGTGCCTTCTCCACGTGGTTCCTGGTTTCCCTGCAGCGCTGAAGAGAATGTTAGCAAAGAGGTAACCGGGACAGTGAAAACAGTACTCAAAGACAGGGAGAGCAAGCTCTCTCTTGGCACTTTGGATGTGGGACATACAGCGAGATGTTTGCTGCTTTTGCGTTTGGCTGTTGGGAGATTTACAGCACAAAGATATCTAGTTGATTTGAAGCAGTTCCGAGAAAGTCTAAACATAATCGCCACTTCTCCCTCCTGGCACTTTCCACGTGGGAGATATAGCAGGATGTATATTGGTTTTGAGGACAACTCAATGGACAGTGTAGGGAGAAAAGTTCCTGGCTCCTTGAATGCCGTTCCTGGAGACACTGCGATCAATGTGGGAGATATGTCAAGATGTGTGTTGGTTTTGAGGACGGCTCTCTGGAGAGTCTTAGCAAAGAGGTCACAGGGATAATCAGAGCAATTCTCAGAGACACTGAGAACAAGCTCGACAATTCCCTCCTGGCACTTTCCCTGTAGGAGATACCGCAAGACGTTTCTGTAGATTGGGCACAGCGCTCTGCAGGGTGTTGGCAGAGACTTTCCCGGGACAGTGAAACCCTATGTCAGAGACACTGAGAAGAAGCCCCAGTGTTCCCTCCAGGCACTTTCAGTGTGGGTGCCTTCTCCACGTGGTTCCTGGTTTCCCTGCAGCGCTGAAGAGAATGTTAGCAAAGAGGTAACCGGGACAGTGAAAACAGTACTCAAAGACAGGGAGAGCAAGCTCTCTCTTGGCACTTTGGATGTGGGACATGCAGCGAGATGTTTGCTGCTTTTGCGTTTGGCTGTTGGGAGATTTACAGCACAAAGATATCTAGTTGATTTGAAGCAGTTCCGAGAAAGTCTAAACATAATCGCCACTTCTCCCTCCTGGCACTTTCCACGTGGGAGATATAGCAGGATGTATACTGGTTTTGAGGACAACTCAATGGACAGTGTAGGGAGAAAAGTTCCTGGCTCCTTGAATGCCGTTCCTGGAGACACTGCGATCAATGTGGGAGATATGTCAAGATGTGTGTTGGTTTTGAGGACGGCTCTCTGGAGAGTCTTAGCAAAGAGGTCACAGGGATAATCAGAGCAATTCTCAGAGACACTGAGAACAAGCTCGACAATTCCCTCCTGGCACTTTCCCTGTAGGAGATACCGCAAGACGTTTCTGTAGATTGGGCACAGCGCTCTGCAGGGTGTTGGCAGAGACTTTCCCGGGACAGTGAAACCCTATGTCAGAGACACTGAGAAGAAGCCCCAGTGTTCCCTCCAGGCACTTTCAGTGTGGGTGCCTTCTCCACGTGGTTCCTGGTTTCCCTGCAGCGCTGAAGAGAATGTTAGCAAAGAGGTAACCGGGACAGTGAAAACAGTACTCAAAGACAGGGAGAGCAAGCTCTCTCTTGGCACTTTGGATGTGGGACATACAGCGAGATGTTTGCTGCTTTTGCGTTTGGCTGTTGGGAGATTTACAGCACAAAGATATCTAGTTGATTTGAAGCAGTTCCGAGAAAGTCTAAACATAATCGCCACTTCTCCCTCCTGGCACTTTCCACGTGGGAGATATAGCAGGATGTATATTGGTTTTGAGGACAACTCAATGGACAGTGTAGGGAGAAAAGTTCCTGGCTCCTTGAATGCCGTTCCTGGAGACACTGCGATCAATGTGGGAGATATGTCAAGATGTGTGTTGGTTTTGAGGACGGCTCTCTGGAGAGTCTTAGCAAAGAGGTCAGAGGGATAATCAGAGCAATTCTCAGAGACACTGAGAACAAGCTCGACAATTCCCTCCTGGCACTTTCCCTGTAGGAGATACCGCAAGACGTTTCTGTAGATTGGGCACAGCGCTCTGCAGGGTGTTGGCAGAGACTTTCCCGGGACAGTGAAACCCTATGTCAGAGACACTGAGAAGAAGCCCCAATGTTCCCTCCAGGCACTTTCAGTGTGGGTGCCTTCTCCACGTGGTTCCTGGTTTCCCTGCAGCGCTGAAGAGAATGTTAGCAAAGAGGTAACCGGGACAGTGAAAACAGTACTCAAAGAGAGGGAGAGCAAGCTCTCTCTTGGCACTTTGGATGTGGGACATACAGCGAGATGTTTGCTGCTTTTGCGTTTGGCTGTTGGGAGATTTACAGCACAAAGATATCTAGTTGATTTGAAGCAGTTCCGAGAAAGTCTAAACATAATCGCCACTTCTCCCTCCTGGCACTTTCCACGTGGGAGATATAGCAGGATGTATATTGGTTTTGAGGACAACTCAATGGACAGTGTAGGGAGAAAAGTTCCTGGCTCCTTGAATGCCGTTCCTGGAGACACTGCGATCAATGTGGGAGATATGTCAAGATGTGTGTTGGTTTTGAGGACGGCTCTCTGGAGAGTCTTAGCAAAGAGGTCACAGGGATAATCAGAGCAATTCTCAGAGACACTGAGAACAAGCTCGACAATTCCCTCCTGGCACTTTCCCTGTAGGAGATACCGCAAGACGTTTCTGTAGATTGGGCACAGCGCTCTGCAGGGTGTTGGCAGAGACTTTCCCGGGACAGTGAAACCCTATGTCAGAGACACTGAGAAGAAGCCCCAATGTTCCCTCCAGGCACTTTCAGTGTGGGTGCCTTCTCCACGTGGTTCCTGGTTTCCCTGCAGTGCTGAAGAGAATGTTAGCAAAGAGGTAACCGGGACAGTGAAAACAGTACTCAAAGACAGGGAGAGCAAGCTCTCTCTTGGCACTTTGGATGTGGGACATACAGCGAGATGTTTGCTGCTTTTGCGTTTGGCTGTTGGGAGATTTACAGCACAAAGATATCTAGTTGATTTGAAGCAGTTCTGAGAAAGTCTAAACATAATCGCCACTTCTCCCTCCTGGCACTTTCCATGTGGGAGATATAGCAGGATGTATATTGGTTTTGAGGACAACTCAATGGACAGTGTAGGGAGAAAAGTTCCTGGCTCCTTGAATGCCGTTCCTGGAGACACTGCGATCAATGTGGGAGATATGTCAAGATGTGTGTTGGTTTTGAGGACGGCTCTCTGGAGAGTCTTAGCAAAGAGGTCACAGGGATAATCAGAGCAATTCTCAGAGACACTGAGAACAAGCTCGACAATTCCCTCCTGGCACTTTCCCTGTAGGAGATACCGCAAGACGTTTCTGTAGATTGGGCACAGCGCTCTGCAGGGTGTTGGCAGAGACTTTCCCGGGACAGTGAAACCCTATGTCAGAGACACTGAGAAGAAGCCCCAATGTTCCCTCCAGGCACTTTCAGTGTGGGTGCCTTCTCCACGTGGTTCCTGGTTTCCCTGCAGCGCTGAAGAGAATGTTAGCAAAGAGGTAACCGGGACAGTGAAAACAGTACTCAAAGACAGGGAGAGCAAGCTCTCTCTTGGCACTTTGGATGTGGGACATACAGCGAGATGTTTGCTGCTTTTGCGTTTGGCTGTTGGGAGATTTACAGCACAAAGATATCTAGTTGATTTGAAGCAGTTCTGAGAAAGTCTAAACATAATCGCCACTTCTCCCTCCTGGCACTTTCCATGTGGGAGATATAGCAGGATGTATATTGGTTTTGAGGACAACTCAATGGACAGTGTAGGGAGAAAAGTTCCTGGCTCCTTGAATGCCGTTCCTGGAGACACTGCGATCAATGTGGGAGATATGTCAAGATGTGTGTTGGTTTTGAGGACGGCTCTCTGGAGAGTCTTAGCAAAGAGGTCACAGGGATAATCAGAGCAATTCTCAGAGACACTGAGAACAAGCTCGACAATTCCCTCCTGGCACTTTCCCTGTAGGAGATACCGCAAGACGTTTCTGTAGATTGGGCACAGCGCTCTGCAGGGTGTTAGCAGAGACTTTCCCGGGACAGTGAAACCCTATGTCAGAGACACTGAGAAGAAGCCCCAATGTTCCCTCCAGGCACTTTCAGTGTGGGTGCCTTCTCCACGTGGTTCCTGGTTTCCCTGCAGTGCTGAAGAGAATGTTAGCAAAGAGGTAACCGGGACAGTGAAAACAGTACTCAAAGACAGGGAGAGCAAGCTCTCTCTTGGCACTTTCGATGTGGGACATACAGCGAGATGTTTGCTGCTTTTGCGTTTGGCTGTTGGGAGATTTACAGCACAAAGATATCTAGTTGATTTGAAGCAGTTCTGAGAAAGTCTAAACATAATCGCCACTTCTCCCTCCTGGCACTTTCCATGTGGGAGATATAGCAGGATGTATATTGGTTTTGAGGACAACTCAATGGACAGTGTAGGGAGAAAAGTTCCTGGCTCCTTGAATGCCGTTCCTGGAGACACTGCGATCAATGTGGGAGATATGTCAAGATGTGTGTTGGTTTTGAGGACGGCTCTCTGGAGAGTCTTAGCAAAGAGGTCACAGGGATAATCAGAGCAATTCTCAGAGACACTGAGAACAAGCTCGACAATTCCCTCCTGGCACTTTCCCTGTAGGAGATACCGCAAGACGTTTCTGTAGATTGGGCACAGCGCTCTGCAGGGTGTTGGCAGAGACTTTCCCGGGACAGTGAAACCCTATGTCAGAGACACTGAGAAGAAGCCCCAATGTTCCCTCCAGGCACTTTCAGTGTGGGTGCCTTCTCCACGTGGTTCCTGGTTTCCCTGCAGCGCTGAAGAGAATGTTAGCAAAGAGGTAACCGGGACAGTGAAAACAGTACTCAAAGACAGGGAGAGCAAGCTCTCTCTTGGCACTTTGGATGTGGGACATACAGCGAGATGTTTGCTGCTTTTGCGTTTGGCTGTTGGGAGATTTACAGCACAAAGATATCTAGTTGATTTGAAGCAGTTCCGAGAAAGTCTAAACATAATCGCCACTTCTCCCTCCTGGCACTTTCCATGTGGGAGATATAGCAGGATGTATATTGGTTTTGAGGACAACTCAATGGACAGTGTAGGGAGAAAAGTTCCTGGCTCCTTGAATGCCGTTCCTGGAGACACTGCGATCAATGTGGGAGATATGTCAAGATGTGTGTTGGTTTTGAGGACGGCTCTCTGGAGAGTCTTAGCAAAGAGGTCACAGGGATAATCAGAGCAATTCTCAGAGACACTGAGAACAAGCTCGACAATTCCCTCCTGGCACTTTCCCTGTAGGAGATACCGCAAGACGTTTCTGTAGATTGGGCACAGCGCTCTGCAGGGTGTTGGCAGAGACTTTCCCGGGACAGTGAAACCCTATGTCAGAGACACTGAGAAGAAGCCCCAATGTTCCCTCCAGGCACTTTCAGTGTGGGTGCCTTCTCCACGTGGTTCCTGGTTTCCCTGCAGTGCTGAAGAGAATGTTAGCAAAGAGGTAACCGGGACAGTGAAAACAGTACTCAAAGAGAGGGAGAGCAAGCTCTCTCTTGGCACTTTGGATGTGGGACATACAGCGAGATGTTTGCTGCTTTTGCGTTTGGCTGTTGGGAGATTTACAGCACAAAGATATCTAGTTGATTTGAAGCAGTTCCGAGAAAGTCTAAACATAATCGCCACTTCTCCCTCCTGGCACTTTCCACGTGGGAGATATAGCAGGATGTATATTGGTTTTGAGGACAACTCAATGGACAGTGTAGGGAGAAAAGTTCCTGGCTCCTTGAATGCCGTTCCTGGAGACACTGCGATCAATGTGGGAGATATGTCAAGATGTGTGTTGGTTTTGAGGACGGCTCTCTGGAGAGTCTTAGCAAAGAGGTCACAGGGATAATCAGAGCAATTCTCAGAGACACTGAGAACAAGCTCGACAATTCCCTCCTGGCACTTTCCCTGTAGGAGATACCGCAAGACGTTTCTGTAGATTGGGCACAGCGCTCTGCAGGGTGTTGGCAGAGACTTTCCCGGGACAGTGAAACCCTATGTCAGAGACACTGAGAAGAAGCCCCAATGTTCCCTCCAGGCACTTTCAGTGTGGGTGCCTTCTCCACGTGGTTCCTGGTTTCCCTGCAGCGCTGAAGAGAATGTTAGCAAAGAGGTAACCGGGACAGTGAAAACAGTACTCAAAGACAGGGAGAGCAAGCTCTCTCTTGGCACTTTGGATGTGGGACATACAGCGAGATGTTTGCTGCTTTTGCGTTTGGCTGTTGGGAGATTTACAGCACAAAGATATCTAGTTGATTTGAAGCAGTTCCGAGAAAGTCTAAACATAATCGCCACTTCTCCCTCCTGGCACTTTCCACGTGGGAGATATAGCAGGATGTATATTGGTTTTGAGGACAACTCAATGGACAGTGTAGGGAGAAAAGTTCCTGGCTCCTTGAATGCCGTTCCTGGAGACACTGCGATCAATGTGGGAGATATGTCAAGATGTGTGTTGGTTTTGAGGACGGCTCTCTGGAGAGTCTTAGCAAAGAGGTCAGAGGGATAATCAGAGCAATTCTCAGAGACACTGAGAACAAGCTCGACAATTCCCTCCTGGCACTTTCCCTGTAGGAGATACCGCAAGACGTTTCTGTAGATTGGGCACAGCGCTCTGCAGGGTGTTGGCAGAGACTTTCCCGGGACAGTGAAACCCTATGTCAGAGACACTGAGAAGAAGCCCCAATGTTCCCTCCAGGCACTTTCAGTGTGGGTGCCTTCTCCACGTGGTTCCTGGTTTCCCTGCAGTGCTGAAGAGAATGTTAGCAAAGAGGTAACCGGGACAGTGAAAACAGTACTCAGAGAGGGAGAGCAAGCTCTCTCTTGGCACTTTGGATGTGGGACATACAGCGAGATGTTTGCTGCTTTTGCGTTTGGCTGTTGGGAGATTTACAGCACAAAGATATCTAGTTGATTTGAAGCAGTTCCGAGAAAGTCTAAACATAATCGCCACTTCTCCCTCCTGGCACTTTCCACGTGGGAGATATAGCAGGATGTATATTGGTTTTGAGGACAACTCAATGGACAGTGTAGGGAGAAAAGTTCCTGGCTCCTTGAATGCCGTTCCTGGAGACACTGCGATCAATGTGGGAGATATGTCAAGATGTGTGTTGGTTTTGAGGACGGCTCTCTGGAGAGTCTTAGCAAAGAGGTCACAGGGATAATCAGAGCAATTCTCAGAGACACTGAGAACAAGCTCGACAATTCCCTCCTGGCACTTTCCCTGTAGGAGATACCGCAAGACGTTTCTGTAGATTGGGCACAGCGCTCTGCAGGGTGTTGGCAGAGACTTTCCCGGGACAGTGAAACCCTATGTCAGAGACACTGAGAAGAAGCCCCAATGTTCCCTCCAGGCACTTTCAGTGTGGGTGCCTTCTCCACGTGGTTCCTGGTTTCCCTGCAGCGCTGAAGAGAATGTTAGCAAAGAGGTAACCGGGACAGTGAAAACAGTACTCAAAGACAGGGAGAGCAAGCTCTCTCTTGGCACTTTGGATGTGGGACATACAGCGAGATGTTTGCTGCTTTTGCGTTTGGCTGTTGGGAGATTTACAGCACAAAGATATCTAGTTGATTTGAAGCAGTTCCGAGAAAGTCTAAACATAATCGCCACTTCTCCCTCCTGGCACTTTCCACGTGGGAGATATAGCAGGATGTATATTGGTTTTGAGGACAACTCAATGGACAGTGTAGGGAGAAAAGTTCCTGGCTCCTTGAATGCCGTTCCTGGAGACACTGCGATCAATGTGGGAGATATGTCAAGATGTGTGTTGGTTTTGAGGACGGCTCTCTGGAGAGTCTTAGCAAAGAGGTCACAGGGATAATCAGAGCAATTCTCAGAGACACTGAGAACAAGCTCGACAATTCCCTCCTGGCACTTTCCCTGTAGGAGATACCGCAAGACGTTTCTGTAGATTGGGCACAGCGCTCTGCAGGGTGTTGGCAGAGACTTTCCCGGGACAGTGAAACCCTATGTCAGAGACACTGAGAAGAAGCCCCAGTGTTCCCTCCAGGCACTTTCAGTGTGGGTGCCTTCTCCACGTGGTTCCTGGTTTCCCTGCAGCGCTGAAGAGAATGTTAGCAAAGAGGTAACCGGGACAGTGAAAACAGTACTCAAAGACAGGGAGAGCAAGCTCTCTCTTGGCACTTTGGATGTGGGACATACAGCGAGATGTTTGCTGCTTTTGCGTTTGGCTGTTGGGAGATTTACAGCACAAAGATATCTAGTTGATTTGAAGCAGTTCCGAGAAAGTCTAAACATAATCGCCACTTCTCCCTCCTGGCACTTTCCACGTGGGAGATATAGCAGGATGTATATTGGTTTTGAGGACAACTCAATGGACAGTGTAGGGAGAAAAGTTCCTGGCTCCTTGAATGCCGTTCCTGGAGACACTGCGATCAATGTGGGAGATATGTCAAGATGTGTGTTGGTTTTGAGGACGGCTCTCTGGAGAGTCTTAGCAAAGAGGTCACAGGGATAATCAGAGCAATTCTCAGAGACACTGAGAACAAGCTCGACAATTCCCTCCTGGCACTTTCCCTGTAGGAGATACCGCAAGACGTTTCTGTAGATTGGGCACAGCGCTCTGCAGGGTGTTGGCAGAGACTTTCCCGGGACAGTGAAACCCTATGTCAGAGACACTGAGAAGAAGCCCCAATGTTCCCTCCAGGCACTTTCAGTGTGGGTGCCTTCTCCACGTGGTTCCTGGTTTCCCTGCAGTGCTGAAGAGAATGTTAGCAAAGAGGTAACCGGGACAGTGAAAACAGTACTCAAAGAGAGGGAGAGCAAGCTCTCTCTTGGCACTTTGGATGTGGGACATACAGCGAGATGTTTGCTGCTTTTGCGTTTGGCTGTTGGGAGATTTACAGCACAAAGATATCTAGTTGATTTGAAGCAGTTCCGAGAAAGTCTAAACATAATCGCCACTTCTCCCTCCTGGCACTTTCCACGTGGGAGATATAGCAGGATGTATATTGGTTTTGAGGACAACTCAATGGACAGTGTAGGGAGAAAAGTTCCTGGCTCCTTGAATGCCGTTCCTGGAGACACTGCGATCAATGTGGGAGATATGTCAAGATGTGTGTTGGTTTTGAGGACGGCTCTCTGGAGAGTCTTAGCAAAGAGGTCACAGGGATAATCAGAGCAATTCTCAGAGACACTGAGAACAAGCTCGACAATTCCCTCCTGGCACTTTCCCTGTAGGAGATACCGCAAGACGTTTCTGTAGATTGGGCACAGCGCTCTGCAGGGTGTTGGCAGAGACTTTCCCGGGACAGTGAAACCCTATGTCAGAGACACTGAGAAGAAGCCCCAATGTTCCCTCCAGGCACTTTCAGTGTGGGTGCCTTCTCCACGTGGTTCCTGGTTTCCCTGCAGCGCTGAAGAGAATGTTAGCAAAGAGGTAACCGGGACAGTGAAAACAGTACTCAAAGACAGGGAGAGCAAGCTCTCTCTTGGCACTTTGGATGTGGGACATACAGCAAGATGTTTGCTGCTTTTGCGTTTGGCTGTTGGGAGATTTACAGCACAAAGATATCTAGTTGATATGAAGCAGTTCTGAGAAAGTCTAAACATAATCGCCACTTCTCCCTCCTGGCACTTTCCACGTGGGAGATATAGCAGGATGTATATTGGTTTTGAGGACAACTCAATGGACAGTGTAGGGAGAAAAGGTCCTGGCTCCTTGAATGCCGTTCCTGGAGACACTGCGATCAATGTGGGAGATATGTCAAGATGTGTGTTTGTTTTGAGGACGGCTCTCTGGAGAGTCTTAGCAAAGAGGTCACAGGGATAATCAGAGCAATTCTCAGAGACACTGAGAACAAGCTCGACAATTCCCTCCTGGCACTTTCCCTGTAGGAGATACCGCAAGACGTTTCTGTAGATTGGGCACAGCGCTCTGCAGGGTGTTGGCAGAGACTTTCCCGGGACAGTGAAACCCTATGTCAGAGACACTGAGAAGAAGCCCCAGTGTTCCCTCCAGGCACTTTCAGTGTGGGTGCCTTCTCCACGTGGTTCCTGGTTTCCCTGCAGCGCTGAAGAGAATGTTAGCAAAGAGGTAACCGGGACAGTGAAAACAGTACTCAAAGACAGGGAGAGCAAGCTCTCTCTTGGCACTTTGGATGTGGGACATACAGCGAGATGTTTGCTGCTTTTGCGTTTGGCTGTTGGGAGATTTACAGCACAAAGATATCTAGTTGATTTGAAGCAGTTCCGAGAAAGTCTAAACATAATCCCCACTTCTCCCTCCTGGCACTTTCCATGTGGGAGATATAGCAGGATGTATATTGGTTTTGAGGACAACTCAATGGACAGTGTAGGGAGAAAAGTTCCTGGCTCCTTGAATGCCGTTCCTGGAGACACTGCGATCAATGTGGGAGATATGTCAAGATGTGTGTTGGTTTTGAGGACGGCTCTCTGGAGAGTCTTAGCAAAGAGGTCACAGGGATAATCAGAGCAATTCTCAGAGACACTGAGAACAAGCTCGACAATTCCCTCCTGGCACTTTCCCTGTAGGAGATACCGCAAGACGTTTCTGTAGATTGGGCACAGCGCTCTGCAGGGTGTTGGCAGAGACTTTCCCGGGACAGTGAAACCCTATGTCAGAGACACTGAGAAGAAGCCCCAATGTTCCCTCCAGGCACTTTCAGTGTGGGTGCCTTCTCCACGTGGTTCCTGGTTTCCCTGCAGTGCTGAAGAGAATGTTAGCAAAGAGGTAACCGGGACAGTGAAAACAGTACTCAAAGAGAGGGAGAGCAAGCTCTCTCTTGGCACTTTGGATGTGGGACATACAGCGAGATGTTTGCTGCTTTTGCGTTTGGCTGTTGGGAGATTTACAGCACAAAGATATCTAGTTGATTTGAAGCAGTTCCGAGAAAGTCTAAACATAATCGCCACTTCTCCCTCCTGGCACTTTCCATGTGGGAGATATAGCAGGATGTATATTGGTTTTGAGGACAACTCAATGGACAGTGTAGGGAGAAAAGTTCCTGGCTCCTTGAATGCCGTTCCTGGAGACACTGCGATCAATGTGGGAGATATGTCAAGATGTGTGTTTGTTTTGAGGACGGCTCTCTGGAGAGTCTTAGCAAAGAGGTCACAGGGATAATCAGAGCAATTCTCAGAGACACTGAGAACAAGCTCGACAATTCCCTCCTGGCACTTTCCCTGTAGGAGATACCGCAAAACGTTTCTGTAGATTGGGCACAGCGCTCTGCAGGGTGTTGGCAGAGACTTTCCCGGGACAGTGAAACCCTATGTCAGAGACACTGAGAAGAAGCCCCAATGTTCCCTCCAGGCACTTTCAGTGTGGGTGCCTTCTCCACGTGGTTCCTGGTTTCCCTGCAGCGCTGAAGAGAATGTTAGCAAAGAGGTAACCGGGACAGTGAAAACAGTACTCAAAGACAGGGAGAGCAAGCTCTCTCTTGGCACTTTGGATGTGGGACATACAGCGAGATGTTTGCTGCTTTTGCGTTTGGCTGTTGGGAGATTTACAGCACAAAGATATCTAGTTGATTTGAAGCAGTTCCGAGAAAGTCTAAACATAATCCCCACTTCTCCCTCCTGGCACTTTCCATGTGGGAGATATAGCAGGATGTATATTGGTTTTGAGGACAACTCAATGGACAGTGTAGGGAGAAAAGTTCCTGGCTCCTTGAATGCCGTTCCTGGAGACACTGCGATCAATGTGGGAGATATGTCAAGATGTGTGTTGGTTTTGAGGACGGCTCTCTGGAGAGTCTTAGCAAAGAGGTCACAGGGATAATCAGAGCAATTCTCAGAGACACTGAGAACAAGCTCGACAATTCCCTCCTGGCACTTTCCCTGTAGGAGATACCGCAAGACGTTTCTGTAGATTGGGCACAGCGCTCTGCAGGGTGTTGGCAGAGACTTTCCCGGGACAGTGAAACCCTATGTCAGAGACACTGAGAAGAAGCCCCAATGTTCCCTCCAGGCACTTTCAGTGTGGGTGCCTTCTCCACGTGGTTCCTGGTTTCCCTGCAGTGCTGAAGAGAATGTTAGCAAAGAGGTAACCGGGACAGTGAAAACAGTACTCAAAGAGAGGGAGAGCAAGCTCTCTCTTGGCACTTTGGATGTGGGACATACAGCGAGATGTTTGCTGCTTTTGCGTTTGGCTGTTGGGAGATTTACAGCACAAAGATATCTAGTTGATTTGAAGCAGTTCCGAGAAAGTCTAAACATAATCGCCACTTCTCCCTCCTGGCACTTTCCATGTGGGAGATATAGCAGGATGTATATTGGTTTTGAGGACAACTCAATGGACAGTGTAGGGAGAAAAGTTCCTGGCTCCTTGAATGCCGTTCCTGGAGACACTGCGATCAATGTGGGAGATATGTCAAGATGTGTGTTTGTTTTGAGGACGGCTCTCTGGAGAGTCTTAGCAAAGAGGTCACAGGGATAATCAGAGCAATTCTCAGAGACACTGAGAACAAGCTCGACAATTCCCTCCTGGCACTTTCCCTGTAGGAGATACCGCAAAACGTTTCTGTAGATTGGGCACAGCGCTCTGCAGGGTGTTGGCAGAGACTTTCCCGGGACAGTGAAACCCTATGTCAGAGACACTGAGAAGAAGCCCCAATGTTCCCTCCAGGCACTTTCAGTGTGGGTGCCTTCTCCACGTGGTTCCTGGTTTCCCTGCAGCGCTGAAGAGAATGTTAGCAAAGAGGTAACCGGGACAGTGAAAACAGTACTCAAAGACAGGGAGAGCAAGCTCTCTCTTGGCACTTTGGATGTGGGACATACAGCAAGATGTTTGCTGCTTTTGCGTTTGGCTGTTGGGAGATTTACAGCACAAAGATATCTAGTTGATTTGAAGCAGTTCTGAGAAAGTCTAAACATAATCGCCACTTCTCCCTCCTGGCACTTTCCACGTGGGAGATATAGCAGGATGTATATTGGTTTTGAGGACAACTCAATGGACAGTGTAGGGAGAAAAGGTCCTGGCTCCTTGAATGCCGTTCCTGGAGACACTGCGATCAATGTGGGAGATATGTCAAGATGTGTGTTGGTTTTGAGGACGGCTCTCTGGAGAGTCTTAGCAAAGAGGTCACAGGGATAATCAGAGCAATTCTCAGAGACACTGAGAACAAGCTCGACAATTCCCTCCTGGCACTTTCCCTGTAGGAGATACCGCAAGACGTTTCTGTAGATTGGGCACAGCGCTCTGCAGGGTGTTGGCAGAGACTTTCCCGGGACAGTGAAACCCTATGTCAGAGACACTGAGAAGAAGCCCCAGTGTTCCCTCCAGGCACTTTCAGTGTGGGTGCCTTCTCCACGTGGTTCCTGGTTTCCCTGCAGCGCTGAAGAGAATGTTAGCAAAGAGGTAACCGGGACAGTGAAAACAGTACTCAAAGACAGGGAGAGCAAGCTCTCTCTTGGCACTTTGGATGTGGGACATACAGCGAGATGTTTGCTGCTTTTGCGTTTGGCTGTTGGGAGATTTACAGCACAAAGATATCTAGTTGATTTGAAGCAGTTCCGAGAAAGTCTAAACATAATCGCCACTTCTCCCTCCTGGCACTTTCCATGTGGGAGATATAGCAGGATGTATATTGGTTTTGAGGACAACTCAATGGACAGTGTAGGGAGAAAAGTTCCTGGCTCCTTGAATGCCGTTCCTGGAGACACTGCGATCAATGTGGGAGATATGTCAAGATGTGTGTTGGTTTTGAGGACGGCTCTCTGGAGAGTCTTAGCAAAGAGGTCACAGGGATAATCAGAGCAATTCTCAGAGACACTGAGAACAAGCTCGACAATTCCCTCCTGGCACTTTCCCTGTAGGAGATACCGCAAGACGTTTCTGTAGATTGGGCACAGCGCTCTGCAGGGTGTTGGCAGAGACTTTCCCGGGACAGTGAAACCCTATGTCAGAGACACTGAGAAGAAGCCCCAATGTTCCCTCCAGGCACTTTCAGTGTGGGTGCCTTCTCCACGTGGTTCCTGGTTTCCCTGCAGCGCTGAAGAGAATGTTAGCAAAGAGGTAACCGGGACAGTGAAAACAGTACTCAAAGACAGGGAGAGCAAGCTCTCTCTTGGCACTTTCGATGTGGGACATACAGCGAGATGTTTGCTGCTTTTGCGTTTGGCTGTTGGGAGATTTACAGCACAAAGATATCTAGTTGATTTGAAGCAGTTCCGAGAAAGTCTAAACATAATCGCCACTTCTCCCTCCTGGCACTTTCCACGTGGGAGATATAGCAGGATGTATATTGGTTTTGAGGACAACTCAATGGACAGTGTAGGGAGAAAAGTTCCTGGCTCCTTGAATGCCGTTCCTGGAGACACTGCGATCAATGTGGGAGATATGTCAAGATGTGTGTTTGTTTTGAGGACGGCTCTCTGGAGAGTCTTAGCAAAGAGGTCACAGGGATAATCAGAGCAATTCTCAGAGACACTGAGAACAAGCTCGACAATTCCCTCCTGGCACTTTCCCTGTAGGAGATACCGCAAGACGTTTCTGTAGATTGGGCACAGCGCTCTGCAGGGTGTTGGCAGAGACTTTCCCGGGACAGTGAAACCCTATGTCAGAGACACTGAGAAGAAGCCCCAATGTTCCCTCCAGGCACTTTCAGTGTGGGTGCCTTCTCCACGTGGTTCCTGGTTTCCCTGCAGTGCTGAAGAGAATGTTAGCAAAGAGGTAACCGGGACAGTGAAAACAGTACTCAAAGAGAGGGAGAGCAAGCTCTCTCTTGGCACTTTGGATGTGGGACATACAGCGAGATGTTTGCTGCTTTTGCGTTTGGCTGTTGGGAGATTTACAGCACAAAGATATCTAGTTGATTTGAAGCAGTTCCGAGAAAGTCTAAACATAATCGCCACTTCTCCCTCCTGGCACTTTCCACGTGGGAGATATAGCAGGATGTATATTGGTTTTGAGGACAACTCAATGGACAGTGTAGGGAGAAAAGTTCCTGGCTCCTTGAATGCCGTTCCTGGAGACACTGCGATCAATGTGGGAGATATGTCAAGATGTGTGTTGGTTTTGAGGACGGCTCTCTGGAGAGTCTTAGCAAAGAGGTCACAGGGATAATCAGAGCAATTCTCAGAGACACTGAGAACAAGCTCGACAATTCCCTCCTGGCACTTTCCCTGTAGGAGATACCGCAAGACGTTTCTGTAGATTGGGCACAGCGCTCTGCAGGGTGTTGGCAGAGACTTTCCCGGGACAGTGAAACCCTATGTCAGAGACACTGAGAAGAAGCCCCAATGTTCCCTCCAGGCACTTTCAGTGTGGGTGCCTTCTCCACGTGGTTCCTGGTTTCCCTGCAGTGCTGAAGAGAATGTTAGCAAAGAGGTAACCGGGACAGTGAAAACAGTACTCAAAGAGAGGGAGAGCAAGCTCTCTCTTGGCACTTTGGATGTGGGACATACAGCGAGATGTTTGCTGCTTTTGCGTTTGGCTGTTGGGAGATTTACAGCACAAAGATATCTAGTTGATTTGAAGCAGTTCCGAGAAAGTCTAAACATAATCGCCACTTCTCCCTCCTGGCACTTTCCATGTGGGAGATATAGCAGGATGTATATTGGTTTTGAGGACAACTCAATGGACAGTGTAGGGAGAAAAGTTCCTGGCTCCTTGAATGCCGTTCCTGGAGACACTGCGATCAATGTGGGAGATATGTCAAGATGTGTGTTGGTTTTGAGGACGGCTCTCTGGAGAGTCTTAGCAAAGAGGTCACAGGGATAATCAGAGCAATTCTCAGAGACACTGAGAACAAGCTCGACAATTCCCTCCTGGCACTTTCCCTGTAGGAGATACCGCAAAACGTTTCTGTAGATTGGGCACAGCGCTCTGCAGGGTGTTGGCAGAGACTTTCCCGGGACAGTGAAACCCTATGTCAGAGACACTGAGAAGAAGCCCCAATGTTCCCTCCAGGCACTTTCAGTGTGGGTGCCTTCTCCACGTGGTTCCTGGTTTCCCTGCAGCGCTGAAGAGAATGTTAGCAAAGAGGTAACCGGGACAGTGAAAACAGTACTCAAAGACAGGGAGAGCAAGCTCTCTCTTGGCACTTTGGATGTGGGACATACAGCAAGATGTTTGCTGCTTTTGCGTTTGGCTGTTGGGAGATTTACAGCACAAAGATATCTAGTTGATTTGAAGCAGTTCTGAGAAAGTCTAAACATAATCGCCACTTCTCCCTCCTGGCACTTTCCACGTGGGAGATATAGCAGGATGTATATTGGTTTTGAGGACAACTCAATGGACAGTGTAGGGAGAAAAGGTCCTGGCTCCTTGAATGCCGTTCCTGGAGACACTGCGATCAATGTGGGAGATATGTCAAGATGTGTGTTTGTTTTGAGGACGGCTCTCTGGAGAGTCTTAGCAAAGAGGTCACAGGGATAATCAGAGCAATTCTCAGAGACACTGAGAACAAGCTCGACAATTCCCTCCTGGCACTTTCCCTGTAGGAGATACCGCAAGACGTTTCTGTAGATTGGGCACAGCGCTCTGCAGGGTGTTGGCAGAGACTTTCCCGGGACAGTGAAACCCTATGTCAGAGACACTGAGAAGAAGCCCCAGTGTTCCCTCCAGGCACTTTCAGTGTGGGTGCCTTCTCCACGTGGTTCCTGGTTTCCCTGCAGCGCTGAAGAGAATGTTAGCAAAGAGGTAACCGGGACAGTGAAAACAGTACTCAAAGACAGGGAGAGCAAGCTCTCTCTTGGCACTTTGGATGTGGGACATACAGCGAGATGTTTGCTGCTTTTGCGTTTGGCTGTTGGGAGATTTACAGCACAAAGATATCTAGTTGATTTGAAGCAGTTCCGAGAAAGTCTAAACATAATCGCCACTTCTCCCTCCTGGCACTTTCCACGTGGGAGATATAGCAGGATGTATATTGGTTTTGAGGACAACTCAATGGACAGTGTAGGGAGAAAAGTTCCTGGCTCCTTGAATGCCGTTCCTGGAGACACTGCGATCAATGTGGGAGATATGTCAAGATGTGTGTTGGTTTTGAGGACGGCTCTCTGGAGAGTCTTAGCAAAGAGGTCACAGGGATAATCAGAGCAATTCTCAGAGACACTGAGAACAAGCTCGACAATTCCCTCCTGGCACTTTCCCTGTAGGAGATACCGCAAGACGTTTCTGTAGATTGGGCACAGCGCTCTGCAGGGTGTTGGCAGAGACTTTCCCGGGACAGTGAAACCCTATGTCAGAGACACTGAGAAGAAGCCCCAATGTTCCCTCCAGGCACTTTCAGTGTGGGTGCCTTCTCCACGTGGTTCCTGGTTTCCCTGCAGCGCTGAAGAGAATGTTAGCAAAGAGGTAACCGGGACAGTGAAAACAGTACTCAAAGACAGGGAGAGCAAGCTCTCTCTTGGCACTTTGGATGTGGGACATACAGCGAGATGTTTGCTGCTTTTGCGTTTGGCTGTTGGGAGATTTACAGCACAAAGATATCTAGTTGATTTGAAGCAGTTCCGAGAAAGTGTAAACATAATCGCCACTTCTCCCTCCTGGCACTTTCCACGTGGGAGATATAGCAGGATGTATATTGGTTTTGAGGACAACTCAATGGACAGTGTAGGGAGAAAAGTTCCTGGCTCCTTGAATGCCGTTCCTGGAGACACTGCGATCAATGTGGGAGATATGTCAAGATGTGTGTTTGTTTTGAGGACGGCTCTCTGGAGAGTCTTAGCAAAGAGGTCACAGGGATAATCAGAGCAATTCTCAGAGACACTGAGAACAAGCTCGACAATTCCCTCCTGGCACATTCCCTGTAGGAGATACCGCAAAACGTTTCTGTAGATTGGGCACAGCGCTCTGCAGGGTGTTGGCAGAGACTTTCCCGGGACAGTGAAACCCTATGTCAGAGACACTGAGAAGAAGCCCCAATGTTCCCTCCAGGCACTTTCAGTGTGGGTGCCTTCTCCACGTGGTTCCTGGTTTCCCTGCAGCGCTGAAGAGAATGTTAGCAAAGAGGTAACCGGGACAGTGAAAACAGTACTCAAAGACAGGGAGAGCAAGCTCTCTCTTGGCACTTTGGATGTGGGACATACAGCGAGATGTTTGCTGCTTTTGCGTTTGGCTGTTGGGAGATTTACAGCACAAAGATATCTAGTTGATTTGAAGCAGTTCCGAGAAAGTCTAAACATAATCGCCACTTCTCCCTCCTGGCACTTTCCACGTGGGAGATATAGCAGGATGTATATTGGTTTTGAGGACAACTCAATGGACAGTGTAGGGAGAAAAGTTCCTGGCTCCTTGAATGCCGTTCCTGGAGACACTGCGATCAATGTGGGAGATATGTCAAGATGTGTGTTGGTTTTGAGGACGGCTCTCTGGAGAGTCTTAGCAAAGAGGTCACAGGGATAATCAGAGCAATTCTCAGAGACACTGAGAACAAGCTCGACAATTCCCTCCTGGCACTTTCCCTGTAGGAGATACCGCAAGACGTTTCTGTAGATTGGGCACAGCGCTCTGCAGGGTGTTGGCAGAGACTTTCCCGGGACAGTGAAACCCTATGTCAGAGACACTGAGAAGAAGCCCCAGTGTTCCCTCCAGGCACTTTCAGTGTGGGTGCCTTCTCCACGTGGTTCCTGGTTTCCCTGCAGCGCTGAAGAGAATGTTAGCAAAGAGGTAACCGGGACAGTGAAAACAGTACTCAAAGAGAGGGAGAGCAAGCTCTCTCTTGGCACTTTGGATGTGGGACATACAGCGAGATGTTTGCTGCTTTTGCGTTTGGCTGTTGGGAGATTTACAGCACAAAGATATCTAGTTGATTTGAAGCAGTTCCGAGAAAGTCTAAACATAATCGCCACTTCTCCCTCCTGGCACTTTCCACGTGGGAGATATAGCAGGATGTATATTGGTTTTGAGGACAACTCAATGGACAGTGTAGGGAGAAAAGTTCCTGGCTCCTTGAATGCCGTTCCTGGAGACACTGCGATCAATGTGGGAGATATGTCAAGATGTGTGTTGGTTTTGAGGACGGCTCTCTGGAGAGTCTTAGCAAAGAGGTCACAGGGATAATCAGAGCAATTCTCAGAGACACTGAGAACAAGCTCGACAATTCCCTCCTGGCACTTTCCCTGTAGGAGATACCGCAAGACGTTTCTGTAGATTGGGCACAGCGCTCTGCAGGGTGTTGGCAGAGACTTTCCCGGGACAGTGAAACCCTATGTCAGAGACACTGAGAAGAAGCCCCAATGTTCCCTCCAGGCACTTTCAGTGTGGGTGCCTTCTCCACGTGGTTCCTGGTTTCCCTGCAGCGCTGAAGAGAATGTTAGCAAAGAGGTAACCGGGACAGTGAAAACAGTACTCAAAGAGAGGGAGAGCAAGCTCTCTCTTGGCACTTTGGATGTGGGACATACAGCGAGATGTTTGCTGCTTTTGCGTTTGGCTGTTGGGAGATTTACAGCACAAAGATATCTAGTTGATTTGAAGCAGTTCCGAGAAAGTCTAAACATAATCGCCACTTCTCCCTCCTGGCACTTTCCACGTGGGAGATATAGCAGGATGTATATTGGTTTTGAGGACAACTCAATGGACAGTGTAGGGAGAAAAGTTCCTGGCTCCTTGAATGCCGTTCCTGGAGACACTGCGATCAATGTGGGAGATATGTCAAGATGTGTGTTTGTTTTGAGGACGGCTCTCTGGAGAGTCTTAGCAAAGAGGTCACAGGGATAATCAGAGCAATTCTCAGAGACACTGAGAACAAGCTCGACAATTCCCTCCTGGCACATTCCCTGTAGGAGATACCGCAAAACGTTTCTGTAGATTGGGCACAGCGCTCTGCAGGGTGTTGGCAGAGACTTTCCCGGGACAGTGAAACCCTATGTCAGAGACACTGAGAAGAAGCCCCAATGTTCCCTCCAGGCACTTTCAGTGTGGGTGCCTTCTCCACGTGGTTCCTGGTTTCCCTGCAGCGCTGAAGAGAATGTTAGCAAAGAGGTAACCGGGACAGTGAAAACAGTACTCAAAGACAGGGAGAGCAAGCTCTCTCTTGGCACTTTGGATGTGGGACATACAGCGAGATGTTTGCTGCTTTTGCGTTTGGCTGTTGGGAGATTTACAGCACAAAGATATCTAGTTGATTTGAAGCAGTTCCGAGAAAGTCTAAACATAATCGCCACTTCTCCCTCCTGGCACTTTCCACGTGGGAGATATAGCAGGATGTATATTGGTTTTGAGGACAACTCAATGGACAGTGTAGGGAGAAAAGTTCCTGGCTCCTTGAATGCCGTTCCTGGAGACACTGCGATCAATGTGGGAGATATGTCAAGATGTGTGTTGGTTTTGAGGACGGCTCTCTGGAGAGTCTTAGCAAAGAGGTCACAGGGATAATCAGAGCAATTCTCAGAGACACTGAGAACAAGCTCGACAATTCCCTCCTGGCACTTTCCCTGTAGGAGATACCGCAAGACGTTTCTGTAGATTGGGCACAGCGCTCTGCAGGGTGTTGGCAGAGACTTTCCCGGGACAGTGAAACCCTATGTCAGAGACACTGAGAAGAAGCCCCAATGTTCCCTCCAGGCACTTTCAGTGTGGGTGCCTTCTCCACGTGGTTCCTGGTTTCCCTGCAGCGCTGAAGAGAATGTTAGCAAAGAGGTAACCGGGACAGTGAAAACAGTACTCAAAGAGAGGGAGAGCAAGCTCTCTCTTGGCACTTTGGATGTGGGACATACAGCGAGATGTTTGCTGCTTTTGCGTTTGGCTGTTGGGAGATTTACAGCACAAAGATATCTAGTTGATTTGAAGCAGTTCCGAGAAAGTCTAAACATAATCGCCACTTCTCCCTCCTGGCACTTTCCACGTGGGAGATATAGCAGGATGTATATTGGTTTTGAGGACAACTCAATGGACAGTGTAGGGAGAAAAGTTCCTGGCTCCTTGAATGCCGTTCCTGGAGACACTGCGATCAATGTGGGAGATATGTCAAGATGTGTGTTGGTTTTGAGGACGGCTCTCTGGAGAGTCTTAGCAAAGAGGTCACAGGGATAATCAGAGCAATTCTCAGAGACACTGAGAACAAGCTCGACAATTCCCTCCTGGCACTTTCCCCGTAGGAGATACCGCAAGACGTTTCTGTACATTGGGCACAGCGCTCTGCAGGGTGTTGGCAGAGACTTTCCCGGGACAGTGAAACCCTATGTCAGAGACACTGAGAAGAAGCCCCAGTGTTCCCTCCAGGCACTTTCAGTGTGGGTGCCTTCTCCACGTGGTTCCTGGTTTCCCTGCAGCGCTGAAGAGAATGTTAGCAAAGAGGTAACCGGGACAGTGAAAACAGTACTCAAAGACAGGGAGAGCAAGCTCTCTCTTGGCACTTTGGATGTGGGACATACAGCGAGATGTTTGCTGCTTTTGCGTTTGGCTGTTGGGAGATTTACAGCACAAAGATATCTAGTTGATTTGAAGCAGTTCCGAGAAAGTCTAAACATAATCGCCACTTCTCCCTCCTGGCACTTTCCATGTGGGAGATATAGCAGGATGTATATTGGTTTTGAGGACAACTCAATGGACAGTGTAGGGAGAAAAGTTCCTGGCTCCTTGAATGCCGTTCCTGGAGACACTGCGATCAATGTGGGAGATATGTCAAGATGTGTGTTGGTTTTGAGGACGGCTCTCTGGAGAGTCTTAGCAAAGAGGTCACAGGGATAATCAGAGCAATTCTCAGAGACACTGAGAACAAGCTCGACAATTCCCTCCTGGCACTTTCCCTGTAGGAGATACCGCAAGACGTTTCTGTAGATTGGGCACAGCGCTCTGCAGGGTGTTGGCAGAGACTTTCCCGGGACAGTGAAACCCTATGTCAGAGACACTGAGAAGAAGCCCCAATGTTCCCTCCAGGCACTTTCAGTGTGGGTGCCTTCTCCACGTGGTTCCTGGTTTCCCTGCAGCGCTGAAGAGAATGTTAGCAAAGAGGTAACCGGGACAGTGAAAACAGTACTCAAAGACAGGGAGAGCAAGCTCTCTCTTGGCACTTTGGATGTGGGACATACAGCGAGATGTTTGCTGCTTTTGCGTTTGGCTGTTGGGAGATTTACAGCACAAAGATATCTAGTTGATTTGAAGCAGTTCCGAGAAAGTCTAAACATAATCGCCACTTCTCCCTCCTGGCACTTTCCACGTGGGAGATATAGCAGGATGTATATTGGTTTTGAGGACAACTCAATGGACAGTGTAGGGAGAAAAGTTCCTGGCTCCTTGAATGCCGTTCCTGGAGACACTGCGATCAATGTGGGAGATATGTCAAGATGTGTGTTGGTTTTGAGGACGGCTCTCTGGAGAGTCTTAGCAAAGAGGTCACAGGGATAATCAGAGCAATTCTCAGAGACACTGAGAACAAGCTCGACAATTCCCTCCTGGCACTTTCCCTGTAGGAGATACCGCAAGACGTTTCTGTAGATTGGGCACAGCGCTCTGCAGGGTGTTGGCAGAGACTTTCCCGGGACAGTGAAACCCTATGTCAGAGACACTGAGAAGAAGCCCCAATGTTCCCTCCAGGCACTTTCAGTGTGGGTGCCTTCTCCACGTGGTTCCTGGTTTCCCTGCAGCGCTGAAGAGAATGTTAGCAAAGAGGTAACCGGGACAGTGAAAGCAGTACTCAAAGAGAGGGAGAGCAAGCTCTCTCTTGGCACTTTGGATGTGGGACATACAGCGAGATGTTTGCTGCTTTTGCGTTTGGCTGTTGGGAGATTTACAGCACAAAGATATCTAGTTGATTTGAAGCAGTTCCGAGAAAGTCTAAACATAATCGCCACTTCTCCCTCCTGGCACTTTCCACGTGGGAGATATAGCAGGATGTATATTGGTTTTGAGGACAACTCAATGGACAGTGTAGGGAGAAAAGTTCCTGGCTCCTTGAATGCCGTTCCTGGAGACACTGCGATCAATGTGGGAGATATGTCAAGATGTGTGTTGGTTTTGAGGACGGCTCTCTGGAGAGTCTTAGCAAAGAGGTCACAGGGATAATCAGAGCAATTCTCAGAGACACTGAGAACAAGCTCGACAATTCCCTCCTGGCACTTTCCCTGTAGGAGATACCGCAAGACGTTTCTGTAGATTGGGCACAGCGCTCTGCAGGGTGTCGGCAGAGACTTTCCCGGGACAGTGAAACCCTATGTCAGAGACACTGAGAAGAAGCCCCAATGTTCCCTCCAGGCACTTTCAGTGTGGGTGCCTTCTCCACGTGGTTCCTGGTTTCCATGCAGTGCTGAAGAGAATGTTAGCAAAGAGGTAACCGGGACAGTGAAAACAGTACTCAAAGAGAGGGAGAGCAAGCTCTCTCTTGGCACTTTCGATGTGGGACATACAGCGAGATGTTTGCTGCTTTTGCGTTTGGCTGTTGGGAGATTTACAGCACAAAGATATCTAGTTGATTTGAAGCAGTTCCGAGAAAGTCTAAACATAATCGCCACTTCTCCCTCCTGGCACTTTCCATGTGGGAGATATAGCAGGATGTATATTGGTTTTGAGGACAACTCAATGGACAGTGTAGGGAGAAAAGTTCCTGGCTCCTTGAATGCCGTTCCTGGAGACACTGCGATCAATGTGGGAGATATGTCAAGATGTGTGTTTGTTTTGAGGACGGCTCTCTGGAGAGTCTTAGCAAAGAGGTCACAGGGATAATCAGAGCAATTCTCAGAGACACTGAGAACAAGCTCGACAATTCCCTCCTGGCACTTTCCCTGTAGGAGATACCGCAAGACGTTTCTGTAGATTGGGCACAGCGCTCTGCAGGGTGTTGGCAGAGACTTTCCCGGGACAGTGAAACCCTATGTCAGAGACACTGAGAAGAAGCCCCAGTGTTCCCTCCAGGCACTTTCAGTGTGGGTGCCTTCTCCACGTGGTTCCTGGTTTCCCTGCAGCGCTGAAGAGAATGTTAGCAAAGAGGTAACCGGGACAGTGAAAACAGTACTCAAAGACAGGGAGAGCAAGCTCTCTCTTGGCACTTTGGATGTGGGACATACAGCGAGATGTTTGCTGCTTTTGCGTTTGGCTGTTGGGAGATTTACAGCACAAAGATATCTAGTTGATTTGAAGCAGTTCCGAGAAAGTCTAAACATAATCGCCACTTCTCCCTCCTGGCACTTTCCACGTGGGAGATATAGCAGGATGTATATTGGTTTTGAGGACAACTCAATGGACAGTGTAGGGAGAAAAGTTCCTGGCTCCTTGAATGCCGTTCCTGGAGACACTGCGATCAATGTGGGAGATATGTCAAGATGTGTGTTGGTTTTGAGGACGGCTCTCTGGAGAGTCTTAGCAAAGAGGTCACAGGGATAATCAGAGCAATTCTCAGAGACACTGAGAACAAGCTCGACAATTCCCTCCTGGCACTTTCCCTGTAGGAGATACCGCAAGACGTTTCTGTAGATTGGGCACAGCGCTCTGCAGGGTGTTGGCAGAGACTTTCCCGGGACAGTGAAACCCTATGTCAGAGACACTGAGAAGAAGCCCCAATGTTCCCTCCAGGCACTTTCAGTGTGGGTGCCTTCTCCACGTGGTTCCTGGTTTCCCTGCAGCGCTGAAGAGAATGTTAGCAAAGAGGTAACCGGGACAGTGAAAACAGTACTCAAAGACAGGGAGAGCAAGCTCTCTCTTGGCACTTTGGATGTGGGACATACAGCGAGATGTTTGCTGCTTTTGCGTTTGGCTGTTGGGAGATTTACAGCACAAAGATATCTAGTTGATTTGAAGCAGTTCCGAGAAAGTCTAAACATAATCGCCACTTCTCCCTCCTGGCACTTTCCATGTGGGAGATATAGCAGGATGTATATTGGTTTTGAGGACAACTCAATGGACAGTGTAGGGAGAAAAGTTCCTGGCTCCTTGAATGCCGTTCCTGGAGACACTGCGATCAATGTGGGAGATATGTCAAGATGTGTGTTTGTTTTGAGGACGGCTCTCTGGAGAGTCTTAGCAAAGAGGTCACAGGGATAATCAGAGCAATTCTCAGAGACACTGAGAACAAGCTCGACAATTCCCTCCTGGCACATTCCCTGTAGGAGATACCGCAAAACGTTTCTGTAGATTGGGCACAGCGCTCTGCAGGGTGTTGGCAGAGACTTTCCCGGGACAGTGAAACCCTATGTCAGAGACACTGAGAAGAAGCCCCAATGTTCCCTCCAGGCACTTTCAGTGTGGGTGCCTTCTCCACGTGGTTCCTGGTTTCCCTGCAGCGCTGAAGAGAATGTTAGCAAAGAGGTAACCGGGACAGTGAAAACAGTACTCAAAGACAGGGAGAGCAAGCTCTCTCTTGGCACTTTGGATGTGGGACATACAGCGAGATGTTTGCTGCTTTTGCGTTTGGCTGTTGGGAGATTTACAGCACAAAGATATCTAGTTGATTTGAAGCAGTTCCGAGAAAGTCTAAACATAATCGCCACTTCTCCCTCCTGGCACTTTCCACGTGGGAGATATAGCAGGATGTATATTGGTTTTGAGGACAACTCAATGGACAGTGTAGGGAGAAAAGTTCCTGGCTCCTTGAATGCCGTTCCTGGAGACACTGCGATCAATGTGGGAGATATGTCAAGATGTGTGTTGGTTTTGAGGACGGCTCTCTGGAGAGTCTTAGCAAAGAGGTCACAGGGATAATCAGAGCAATTCTCAGAGACACTGAGAACAAGCTCGACAATTCCCTCCTGGCACTTTCCCTGTAGGAGATACCGCAAGACGTTTCTGTAGATTGGGCACAGCGCTCTGCAGGGTGTTGGCAGAGACTTTCCCGGGACAGTGAAACCCTATGTCAGAGACACTGAGAAGAAGCCCCAGTGTTCCCTCCAGGCACTTTCAGTGTGGGTGCCTTCTCCACGTGGTTCCTGGTTTCCCTGCAGCGCTGAAGAGAATGTTAGCAAAGAGGTAACCGGGACAGTGAAAACAGTACTCAAAGAGAGGGAGAGCAAGCTCTCTCTTGGCACTTTGGATGTGGGACATACAGCGAGATGTTTGCTGCTTTTGCGTTTGGCTGTTGGGAGATTTACAGCACAAAGATATCTAGTTGATTTGAAGCAGTTCCGAGAAAGTCTAAACATAATCGCCACTTCTCCCTCCTGGCACTTTCCACGTGGGAGATATAGCAGGATGTATATTGGTTTTGAGGACAACTCAATGGACAGTGTAGGGAGAAAAGTTCCTGGCTCCTTGAATGCCGTTCCTGGAGACACTGCGATCAATGTGGGAGATATGTCAAGATGTGTGTTGGTTTTGAGGACGGCTCTCTGGAGAGTCTTAGCAAAGAGGTCACAGGGATAATCAGAGCAATTCTCAGAGACACTGAGAACAAGCTCGACAATTCCCTCCTGGCACTTTCCCTGTAGGAGATACCGCAAGACGTTTCTGTAGATTGGGCACAGCGCTCTGCAGGGTGTTGGCAGAGACTTTCCCGGGACAGTGAAACCCTATGTCAGAGACACTGAGAAGAAGCCCCAATGTTCCCTCCAGGCACTTTCAGTGTGGGTGCCTTCTCCACGTGGTTCCTGGTTTCCCTGCAGCGCTGAAGAGAATGTTAGCAAAGAGGTAACCGGGACAGTGAAAACAGTACTCAAAGAGAGGGAGAGCAAGCTCTCTCTTGGCACTTTGGATGTGGGACATACAGCGAGATGTTTGCTGCTTTTGCGTTTGGCTGTTGGGAGATTTACAGCACAAAGATATCTAGTTGATTTGAAGCAGTTCCGAGAAAGTCTAAACATAATCGCCACTTCTCCCTCCTGGCACTTTCCACGTGGGAGATATAGCAGGATGTATATTGGTTTTGAGGACAACTCAATGGACAGTGTAGGGAGAAAAGTTCCTGGCTCCTTGAATGCCGTTCCTGGAGACACTGCGATCAATGTGGGAGATATGTCAAGATGTGTGTTTGTTTTGAGGACGGCTCTCTGGAGAGTCTTAGCAAAGAGGTCACAGGGATAATCAGAGCAATTCTCAGAGACACTGAGAACAAGCTCGACAATTCCCTCCTGGCACATTCCCTGTAGGAGATACCGCAAAACGTTTCTGTAGATTGGGCACAGCGCTCTGCAGGGTGTTGGCAGAGACTTTCCCGGGACAGTGAAACCCTATGTCAGAGACACTGAGAAGAAGCCCCAATGTTCCCTCCAGGCACTTTCAGTGTGGGTGCCTTCTCCACGTGGTTCCTGGTTTCCCTGCAGCGCTGAAGAGAATGTTAGCAAAGAGGTAACCGGGACAGTGAAAACAGTACTCAAAGACAGGGAGAGCAAGCTCTCTCTTGGCACTTTGGATGTGGGACATACAGCGAGATGTTTGCTGCTTTTGCGTTTGGCTGTTGGGAGATTTACAGCACAAAGATATCTAGTTGATTTGAAGCAGTTCCGAGAAAGTCTAAACATAATCGCCACTTCTCCCTCCTGGCACTTTCCACGTGGGAGATATAGCAGGATGTATATTGGTTTTGAGGACAACTCAATGGACAGTGTAGGGAGAAAAGTTCCTGGCTCCTTGAATGCCGTTCCTGGAGACACTGCGATCAATGTGGGAGATATGTCAAGATGTGTGTTGGTTTTGAGGACGGCTCTCTGGAGAGTCTTAGCAAAGAGGTCACAGGGATAATCAGAGCAATTCTCAGAGACACTGAGAACAAGCTCGACAATTCCCTCCTGGCACTTTCCCTGTAGGAGATACCGCAAGACGTTTCTGTAGATTGGGCACAGCGCTCTGCAGGGTGTTGGCAGAGACTTTCCCGGGACAGTGAAACCCTATGTCAGAGACACTGAGAAGAAGCCCCAATGTTCCCTCCAGGCACTTTCAGTGTGGGTGCCTTCTCCACGTGGTTCCTGGTTTCCCTGCAGCGCTGAAGAGAATGTTAGCAAAGAGGTAACCGGGACAGTGAAAACAGTACTCAAAGAGAGGGAGAGCAAGCTCTCTCTTGGCACTTTGGATGTGGGACATACAGCGAGATGTTTGCTGCTTTTGCGTTTGGCTGTTGGGAGATTTACAGCACAAAGATATCTAGTTGATTTGAAGCAGTTCCGAGAAAGTCTAAACATAATCGCCACTTCTCCCTCCTGGCACTTTCCACGTGGGAGATATAGCAGGATGTATATTGGTTTTGAGGACAACTCAATGGACAGTGTAGGGAGAAAAGTTCCTGGCTCCTTGAATGCCGTTCCTGGAGACACTGCGATCAATGTGGGAGATATGTCAAGATGTGTGTTGGTTTTGAGGACGGCTCTCTGGAGAGTCTTAGCAAAGAGGTCACAGGGATAATCAGAGCAATTCTCAGAGACACTGAGAACAAGCTCGACAATTCCCTCCTGGCACTTTCCCCGTAGGAGATACCGCAAGACGTTTCTGTACATTGGGCACAGCGCTCTGCAGGGTGTTGGCAGAGACTTTCCCGGGACAGTGAAACCCTATGTCAGAGACACTGAGAAGAAGCCCCAGTGTTCCCTCCAGGCACTTTCAGTGTGGGTGCCTTCTCCACGTGGTTCCTGGTTTCCCTGCAGCGCTGAAGAGAATGTTAGCAAAGAGGTAACCGGGACAGTGAAAACAGTACTCAAAGACAGGGAGAGCAAGCTCTCTCTTGGCACTTTGGATGTGGGACATACAGCGAGATGTTTGCTGCTTTTGCGTTTGGCTGTTGGGAGATTTACAGCACAAAGATATCTAGTTGATTTGAAGCAGTTCCGAGAAAGTCTAAACATAATCGCCACTTCTCCCTCCTGGCACTTTCCATGTGGGAGATATAGCAGGATGTATATTGGTTTTGAGGACAACTCAATGGACAGTGTAGGGAGAAAAGTTCCTGGCTCCTTGAATGCCGTTCCTGGAGACACTGCGATCAATGTGGGAGATATGTCAAGATGTGTGTTGGTTTTGAGGACGGCTCTCTGGAGAGTCTTAGCAAAGAGGTCACAGGGATAATCAGAGCAATTCTCAGAGACACTGAGAACAAGCTCGACAATTCCCTCCTGGCACTTTCCCTGTAGGAGATACCGCAAGACGTTTCTGTAGATTGGGCACAGCGCTCTGCAGGGTGTTGGCAGAGACTTTCCCGGGACAGTGAAACCCTATGTCAGAGACACTGAGAAGAAGCCCCAATGTTCCCTCCAGGCACTTTCAGTGTGGGTGCCTTCTCCACGTGGTTCCTGGTTTCCCTGCAGCGCTGAAGAGAATGTTAGCAAAGAGGTAACCGGGACAGTGAAAACAGTACTCAAAGACAGGGAGAGCAAGCTCTCTCTTGGCACTTTGGATGTGGGACATACAGCGAGATGTTTGCTGCTTTTGCGTTTGGCTGTTGGGAGATTTACAGCACAAAGATATCTAGTTGATTTGAAGCAGTTCCGAGAAAGTCTAAACATAATCGCCACTTCTCCCTCCTGGCACTTTCCACGTGGGAGATATAGCAGGATGTATATTGGTTTTGAGGACAACTCAATGGACAGTGTAGGGAGAAAAGTTCCTGGCTCCTTGAATGCCGTTCCTGGAGACACTGCGATCAATGTGGGAGATATGTCAAGATGTGTGTTGGTTTTGAGGACGGCTCTCTGGAGAGTCTTAGCAAAGAGGTCACAGGGATAATCAGAGCAATTCTCAGAGACACTGAGAACAAGCTCGACAATTCCCTCCTGGCACTTTCCCTGTAGGAGATACCGCAAGACGTTTCTGTAGATTGGGCACAGCGCTCTGCAGGGTGTTGGCAGAGACTTTCCCGGGACAGTGAAACCCTATGTCAGAGACACTGAGAAGAAGCCCCAATGTTCCCTCCAGGCACTTTCAGTGTGGGTGCCTTCTCCACGTGGTTCCTGGTTTCCCTGCAGCGCTGAAGAGAATGTTAGCAAAGAGGTAACCGGGACAGTGAAAGCAGTACTCAAAGAGAGGGAGAGCAAGCTCTCTCTTGGCACTTTGGATGTGGGACATACAGCGAGATGTTTGCTGCTTTTGCGTTTGGCTGTTGGGAGATTTACAGCACAAAGATATCTAGTTGATTTGAAGCAGTTCCGAGAAAGTCTAAACATAATCGCCACTTCTCCCTCCTGGCACTTTCCACGTGGGAGATATAGCAGGATGTATATTGGTTTTGAGGACAACTCAATGGACAGTGTAGGGAGAAAAGTTCCTGGCTCCTTGAATGCCGTTCCTGGAGACACTGCGATCAATGTGGGAGATATGTCAAGATGTGTGTTGGTTTTGAGGACGGCTCTCTGGAGAGTCTTAGCAAAGAGGTCACAGGGATAATCAGAGCAATTCTCAGAGACACTGAGAACAAGCTCGACAATTCCCTCCTGGCACTTTCCCTGTAGGAGATACCGCAAGACGTTTCTGTAGATTGGGCACAGCGCTCTGCAGGGTGTCGGCAGAGACTTTCCCGGGACAGTGAAACCCTATGTCAGAGACACTGAGAAGAAGCCCCAATGTTCCCTCCAGGCACTTTCAGTGTGGGTGCCTTCTCCACGTGGTTCCTGGTTTCCATGCAGTGCTGAAGAGAATGTTAGCAAAGAGGTAACCGGGACAGTGAAAACAGTACTCAAAGAGAGGGAGAGCAAGCTCTCTCTTGGCACTTTCGATGTGGGACATACAGCGAGATGTTTGCTGCTTTTGCGTTTGGCTGTTGGGAGATTTACAGCACAAAGATATCTAGTTGATTTGAAGCAGTTCCGAGAAAGTCTAAACATAATCGCCACTTCTCCCTCCTGGCACTTTCCATGTGGGAGATATAGCAGGATGTATATTGGTTTTGAGGACAACTCAATGGACAGTGTAGGGAGAAAAGTTCCTGGCTCCTTGAATGCCGTTCCTGGAGACACTGCGATCAATGTGGGAGATATGTCAAGATGTGTGTTTGTTTTGAGGACGGCTCTCTGGAGAGTCTTAGCAAAGAGGTCACAGGGATAATCAGAGCAATTCTCAGAGACACTGAGAACAAGCTCGACAATTCCCTCCTGGCACTTTCCCTGTAGGAGATACCGCAAGACGTTTCTGTAGATTGGGCACAGCGCTCTGCAGGGTGTTGGCAGAGACTTTCCCGGGACAGTGAAACCCTATGTCAGAGACACTGAGAAGAAGCCCCAGTGTTCCCTCCAGGCACTTTCAGTGTGGGTGCCTTCTCCACGTGGTTCCTGGTTTCCCTGCAGCGCTGAAGAGAATGTTAGCAAAGAGGTAACCGGGACAGTGAAAACAGTACTCAAAGACAGGGAGAGCAAGCTCTCTCTTGGCACTTTGGATGTGGGACATACAGCGAGATGTTTGCTGCTTTTGCGTTTGGCTGTTGGGAGATTTACAGCACAAAGATATCTAGTTGATTTGAAGCAGTTCCGAGAAAGTCTAAACATAATCGCCACTTCTCCCTCCTGGCACTTTCCACGTGGGAGATATAGCAGGATGTATATTGGTTTTGAGGACAACTCAATGGACAGTGTAGGGAGAAAAGTTCCTGGCTCCTTGAATGCCGTTCCTGGAGACACTGCGATCAATGTGGGAGATATGTCAAGATGTGTGTTGGTTTTGAGGACGGCTCTCTGGAGAGTCTTAGCAAAGAGGTCACAGGGATAATCAGAGCAATTCTCAGAGACACTGAGAACAAGCTCGACAATTCCCTCCTGGCACTTTCCCTGTAGGAGATACCGCAAGACGTTTCTGTAGATTGGGCACAGCGCTCTGCAGGGTGTTGGCAGAGACTTTCCCGGGACAGTGAAACCCTATGTCAGAGACACTGAGAAGAAGCCCCAATGTTCCCTCCAGGCACTTTCAGTGTGGGTGCCTTCTCCACGTGGTTCCTGGTTTCCCTGCAGCGCTGAAGAGAATGTTAGCAAAGAGGTAACCGGGACAGTGAAAACAGTACTCAAAGACAGGGAGAGCAAGCTCTCTCTTGGCACTTTGGATGTGGGACATACAGCGAGATGTTTGCTGCTTTTGCGTTTGGCTGTTGGGAGATTTACAGCACAAAGATATCTAGTTGATTTGAAGCAGTTCCGAGAAAGTCTAAACATAATCGCCACTTCTCCCTCCTGGCACTTTCCATGTGGGAGATATAGCAGGATGTATATTGGTTTTGAGGACAACTCAATGGACAGTGTAGGGAGAAAAGTTCCTGGCTCCTTGAATGCCGTTCCTGGAGACACTGCGATCAATGTGGGAGATATGTCAAGATGTGTGTTGGTTTTGAGGACGGCTCTCTGGAGAGTCTTAGCAAAGAGGTCACAGGGATAATCAGAGCAATTCTCAGAGACACTGAGAACAAGCTCGACAATTCCCTCCTGGCACTTTCCCTGTAGGAGATACCGCAAGACGTTTCTGTAGATTGGGCACAGCGCTCTGCAGGGTGTTGGCAGAGACTTTCCCGGGACAGTGAAACCCTATGTCAGAGACACTGAGAAGAAGCCCCAATGTTCCCTCCAGGCACTTTCAGTGTGGGTGCCTTCTCCACGTGGTTCCTGGTTTCCCTGCAGCGCTGAAGAGAATGTTAGCAAAGAGGTAACCGGGACAGTGAAATCAGTACTCAAAGACAGGGAGAGCAAGCTCTCTCTTGGCACTTTGGATGTGGGACATACAGCGAGATGTTTGCTGCTTTTGCGTTTGGCTGTTGGGAGATTTACAGCACAAAGATATCTAGTTGATTTGAAGCAGTTCCGAGAAAGTCTAAACATAATCGCCACTTCTCCCTCCTGGCACTTTCCACGTGGGAGATATAGCAGGATGTATATTGGTTTTGAGGACAACTCAATGGACAGTGTAGGGAGAAAAGTTCCTGGCTCCTTGAATGCCGTTCCTGGAGACACTGCGATCAATGTGGGAGATATGTCAAGATGTGTGTTGGTTTTGAGGACGGCTCTCTGGAGAGTCTTAGCAAAGAGGTCACAGGGATAATCAGAGCAATTCTCAGAGACACTGAGAACAAGCTCGACAATTCCCTCCTGGCACTTTCCCTGTAGGAGATACCGCAAGACGTTTCTGTAGATTGGGCACAGCGCTCTGCAGGGTGTTGGCAGAGACTTTCCCGGGACAGTGAAACCCTATGTCAGAGACACTGAGAAGAAGCCCCAGTGTTCCCTCCAGGCACTTTCAGTGTGGGTGCCTTCTCCACGTGGTTCCTGGTTTCCCTGCAGCGCTGAAGAGAATGTTAGCAAAGAGGTAACCGGGACAGTGAAAACAGTACTCAAAGACAGGGAGAGCAAGCTCTCTCTTGGCACTTTGGATGTGGGACATACAGCGAGATGTTTGCTGCTTTTGCGTTTGGCTGTTGGGAGATTTACAGCACAAAGATATCTAGTTGATTTGAAGCAGTTCTGAGAAAGTCTAAACATAATCGCCACTTCTCCCTCCTGGCACTTTCCACGTGGGAGATATAGCAGGATGTATATTGGTTTTGAGGACAACTCAATGGACAGTGTAGGGAGAAAAGTTCCTGGCTCCTTGAATGCCGTTCCTGGAGACACTGCGATCAATGTGGGAGATATGTCAAGATGTGTGTTGGTTTTGAGGACGGCTCTCTGGAGAGTCTTAGCAAAGAGGTCACAGGGATAATCAGAGCAATTCTCAGAGACACTGAGAACAAGCTCGACAATTCCCTCCTGGCACTTTCCCTGTAGGAGATACCGCAAGACGTTTCTGTAGATTGGGCACAGCGCTCTGCAGGGTGTTGGCAGAGACTTTCCCGGGACAGTGAAACCCTATGTCAGAGACACTGAGAAGAAGCCCCAGTGTTCCCTCCAGGCACTTTCAGTGTGGGTGCCTTCTCCACGTGGTTCCTGGTTTCCCTGCAGCGCTGAAGAGAATGTTAGCAAAGAGGTAACCGGGACAGTGAAAACAGTACTCAAAGACAGGGAGAGCAAGCTCTCTCTTGGCACTTTGGATGTGGGACATACAGCGAGATGTTTGCTGCTTTTGCGTTTGGCTGTTGGGAGATTTACAGCACAAAGATATCTAGTTGATTTGAAGCAGTTCCGAGAAAGTCTAAACATAATCGCCACTTCTCCCTCCTGGCACTTTCCATGTGGGAGATATAGCAGGATGTATATTGGTTTTGAGGACAACTCAATGGACAGTGTAGGGAGAAAAGTTCCTGGCTCCTTGAATGCCGTTCCTGGAGACACTGCGATCAATGTGGGAGATATGTCAAGATGTGTGTTGGTTTTGAGGACGGCTCTCTGGAGAGTCTTAGCAAAGAGGTCACAGGGATAATCAGAGCAATTCTCAGAGACACTGAGAACAAGCTCGACAATTCCCTCCTGGCACTTTCCCTGTAGGAGATACCGCAAGACGTTTCTGTAGATTGGGCACAGCGCTCTGCAGGGTGTTGGCAGAGACTTTCCCGGGACAGTGAAACCCTATGTCAGAGACACTGAGAAGAAGCCCCAATGTTCCCTCCAGGCACTTTCAGTGTGGGTGCCTTCTCCACGTGGTTCCTGGTTTCCCTGCAGCGCTGAAGAGAATGTTAGCAAAGAGGTAACCGGGACAGTGAAAACAGTACTCAAAGACAGGGAGAGCAAGCTCTCTCTTGGCACTTTGGATGTGGGACATACAGCGAGATGTTTGCTGCTTTTGCGTTTGGCTGTTGGGAGATTTACAGCACAAAGATATCTAGTTGATTTGAAGCAGTTCCGAGAAAGTCTAAACATAATCGCCACTTCTCCCTCCTGGCACTTTCCACGTGGGAGATATAGCAGGATGTATATTGGTTTTGAGGACAACTCAATGGACAGTGTAGGGAGAAAAGTTCCTGGCTCCTTGAATGCCGTTCCTGGAGACACTGCGATCAATGTGGGAGATATGTCAAGATGTGTGTTGGTTTTGAGGACGGCTCTCTGGAGAGTCTTAGCAAAGAGGTCACAGGGATAATCAGAGCAATTCTCAGAGACACTGAGAACAAGCTCGACAATTCCCTCCTGGCACTTTCCCTGTAGGAGATACCGCAAGACGTTTCTGTACATTGGGCACAGCGCTCTGCAGGGTGTTGGCAGAGACTTTCCCGGAACAGTGAAACCCTATGTCAGAGACACTGAGAAGAAGCCCCAATGTTCCCTCCAGGCACTTTCAGTGTGGGTGCCTTCTCCACGTGGTTCCTGGTTTCCCTGCAGCGCTGAAGAGAATGTTAGCAAAGAGGTAACCGGGACAGTGAAAACAGTACTCAAAGACAGGAAGAGCAAGCTCTCTCTTGGCACTGTGGATGTGGGACATACAGCGAGATGTTTGCTGCTTTTGCGTTTGGCTGTTGGGAGATTTACAGCACAAAGATATCTAGTTGATTTGAAGCAGTTCCGAGAAAGTCTAAACATAATCGCCACTTCTCCCTCCTGGCACTTTCCACGTGGGAGATATAGCAGGATGTATATTGGTTTTGAGGACAACTCAATGGACAGTGTAGGGAGAAAAGTTCCTGGCTCCTTGAATGCCGTTCCTGGAGACACTGCGATCAATGTGGGAGATATGTCAAGATGTGTGTTGGTTTTGAGGACGGCTCTCTGGAGAGTCTTAGCAAAGAGGTCACAGGGATAATCAGAGCAATTCTCAGAGACACTGAGAACAAGCTCGACAATTCCCTCCTGGCACTTTCCCTGTAGGAGATACCGCAAGACGTTTCTGTAGATTGGGCACAGCGCTCTGCAGGGTGTTGGCAGAGACTTTCCCGGGACAGTGAAACCCTATGTCAGAGACACTGAGAAGAAGCCCCAATGTTCCCTCCAGGCACTTTCAGTGTGGGTGCCTTCTCCACGTGGTTCCTGGTTTCCCTGCAGCGCTGAAGAGAATGTTAGCAAAGAGGTAACCGGGACAGTGAAAACAGTACTCAAAGACAGGGAGAGCAAGCTCTCTCTTGGCACTTTGGATGTGGGACATACAGCGAGATGTTTGCTGCTTTTGCGTTTGGCTGTTGGGAGATTTACAGCACAAAGATATCTAGTTGATTTGAAGCAGTTCCGAGAAAGTCTAAACATAATCCCCACTTCTCCCTCCTGGCACTTTCCACGTGGGAGATATAGCAGGATGTATATTGGTTTTGAGGACAACTCAATGGACAGTGTAGGGAGAAAAGTTCCTGGCTCCTTGAATGCCGTTCCTGGAGACACTGCGATCAATGTGGGAGATATGTCAAGATGTGTGTTGGTTTTGAGGACGGCTCTCTGGAGAGTCTTAGCAAAGAGGTCACAGGGATAATCAGAGCAATTCTCAGAGACACTGAGGACAAGCTCGACAATTCCCTCCTGGCACTTTCCCTGTAGGAGATACCGCAAGACGTTTCTGTAGATTGGGCACAGCGCTCTGCAGGGTGTTGGCAGAGACTTTCCCGGGACAGTGAAACCCTATGTCAGAGACACTGAGAAGAAGCCCCAATGTTCCCTCCAGGCACTTTCAGTGTGGGTGCCTTCTCCACGTGGTTCCTGGTTTCCCTGCAGCGCTGAAGAGAATGTTAGCAAAGAGGTAACCGGGACAGTGAAAACAGTACTCAAAGACAGGAAGAGCAAGCTCTCTCTTGGCACTGTGGATGTGGGACATACAGCGAGATGTTTGCTGCTTTTGCGTTTGGCTGTTGGGAGATTTACAGCACAAAGATATCTAGTTGATTTGAAGCAGTTCCGAGAAAGTCTAAACATAATCGCCACTTCTCCCTCCTGGCACTTTCCACGTGGGAGATATAGCAGGATGTATATTGGTTTTGAGGACAACTCAATGGACAGTGTAGGGAGAAAAGTTCCTGGCTCCTTGAATGCCGTTCCTGGAGACACTGCGATCAATGTGGGAGATATGTCAAGATGTGTGTTGGTTTTGAGGACGGCTCTCTGGAGAGTCTTAGCAAAGAGGTCACAGGGATAATCAGAGCAATTCTCAGAGACACTGAGAACAAGCTCGACAATTCCCTCCTGGCACTTTCCCTGTAGGAGATACCGCAAGACGTTTCTGTAGATTGGGCACAGCGCTCTGCAGGGTGTTGGCAGAGACTTTCCCGGGACAGTGAAACCCTATGTCAGAGACACTGAGAAGAAGCCCCAATGTTCCCTCCAGGCACTTTCAGTGTGGGTGCCTTCTCCACGTGGTTCCTGGTTTCCCTGCAGCGCTGAAGAGAATGTTAGCAAAGAGGTAACCGGGACAGTGAAAACAGTACTCAAAGACAGGGAGAGCAAGCTCTCTCTTGGCACTTTGGATGTGGGACATACAGCGAGATGTTTGCTGCTTTTGCGTTTGGCTGTTGGGAGATTTACAGCACAAAGATATCTAGTTGATTTGAAGCAGTTCCGAGAAAGTCTAAACATAATCGCCACTTCTCCCTCCTGGCACTTTCCACGTGGGAGATATAGCAGGATGTATATTGGTTTTGAGGACAACTCAATGGACAGTGTAGGGAGAAAAGTTCCTGGCTCCTTGAATGCCGTTCCTGGAGACACTGCGATCAATGTGGGAGATATGTCAAGATGTGTGTTGGTTTTGAGGACGGCTCTCTGGAGAGTCTTAGCAAAGAGGTCACAGGGATAATCAGAGCAATTCTCAGAGACACTGAGAACAAGCTCGACAATTCCCTCCTGGCACTTTCCCTGTAGGAGATACCGCAAGAAGTTTCTGTAGATTGGGCACAGCGCTCTGCAGGGTGTTGGCAGAGACTTTCCCGGGACAGTGAAACCCTATGTCAGAGACACTGAGAAGAAGCCCCAGTGTTCCCTCCAGGCACTTTCAGTGTGGGTGCCTTCTCCACGTGGTTCCTGGTTTCCCTGCAGCGCTGAAGAGAATGTTAGCAAAGAGGTAACCGGGACAGTGAAAACAGTACTCAAAGACAGGGAGAGCAAGCTCTCTCTTGGCACTTTGGATGTGGGACATACAGCGAGATGTTTGCTGCTTTTGCGTTTGGCTGTTGGGAGATTTACAGCACAAAGATATCTAGTTGATTTGAAGCAGTTCTGAGAAAGTCTAAACATAATCGCCACTTCTCCCTCCTGGCACTTTCCACGTGGGAGATATAGCAGGATGTATATTGGTTTTGAGGACAACTCAATGGACAGTGTAGGGAGAAAAGTTCCTGGCTCCTTGAATGCCGTTCCTGGAGACACTGCGATCAATGTGGGAGATATGTCAAGATGTGTGTTGGTTTTGAGGACGGCTCTCTGGAGAGTCTTAGCAAAGAGGTCACAGGGATAATCAGAGCAATTCTCAGAGACACTGAGAACAAGCTCGACAATTCCCTCCTGGCACTTTCCCTGTAGGAGATACCGCAAGACGTTTCTGTAGATTGGGCACAGCGCTCTGCAGGGTGTTGGCAGAGACTTTCCCGGGACAGTGAAACCCTATGTCAGAGACACTGAGAAGAAGCCCCAGTGTTCCCTCCAGGCACTTTCAGTGTGGGTGCCTTCTCCACGTGGTTCCTGGTTTCCCTGCAGCGCTGAAGAGAATGTTAGCAAAGAGGTAACCGGGACAGTGAAAACAGTACTCAAAGACAGGGAGAGCAAGCTCTCTCTTGGCACTTTGGATGTGGGACATACAGCGAGATGTTTGCTGCTTTTGCGTTTGGCTGTTGGGAGATTTACAGCACAAAGATATCTAGTTGATTTGAAGCAGTTCCGAGAAAGTCTAAACATAATCGCCACTTCTCCCTCCTGGCACTTTCCATGTGGGAGATATAGCAGGATGTATATTGGTTTTGAGGACAACTCAATGGACAGTGTAGGGAGAAAAGTTCCTGGCTCCTTGAATGCCGTTCCTGGAGACACTGCGATCAATGTGGGAGATATGTCAAGATGTGTGTTGGTTTTGAGGACGGCTCTCTGGAGAGTCTTAGCAAAGAGGTCACAGGGATAATCAGAGCAATTCTCAGAGACACTGAGAACAAGCTCGACAATTCCCTCCTGGCACTTTCCCTGTAGGAGATACCGCAAGACGTTTCTGTAGATTGGGCACAGCGCTCTGCAGGGTGTTGGCAGAGACTTTCCCGGGACAGTGAAACCCTATGTCAGAGACACTGAGAAGAAGCCCCAATGTTCCCTCCAGGCACTTTCAGTGTGGGTGCCTTCTCCACGTGGTTCCTGGTTTCCCTGCAGCGCTGAAGAGAATGTTAGCAAAGAGGTAACCGGGACAGTGAAAACAGTACTCAAAGACAGGGAGAGCAAGCTCTCTCTTGGCACTTTGGATGTGGGACATACAGCGAGATGTTTGCTGCTTTTGCATTTGGCTGTTGGGAGATTTACAGCACAAAGATATCTAGTTGATTTGAAGCAGTTCCGAGAAAGTCTAAACATAATCGCCACTTCTCCCTCCTGGCACTTTCCACGTGGGAGATATAGCAGGATGTATATTGGTTTTGAGGACAACTCAATGGACAGTGTAGGGAGAAAAGTTCCTGGCTCCTTGAATGCCGTTCCTGGAGACACTGCGATCAATGTGGGAGATATGTCAAGATGTGTGTTGGTTTTGAGGACGGCTCTCTGGAGAGTCTTAGCAAAGAGGTCACAGGGATAATCAGAGCAATTCTCAGAGACACTGAGAACAAGCTCGACAATTCCCTCCTGGCACTTTCCCTGTAGGAGATACCGCAAGACGTTTCTGTACATTGGGCACAGCGCTCTGCAGGGTGTTGGCAGAGACTTTCCCGGGACAGTGAAACCCTATGTCAGAGACACTGAGAAGAAGCCCCAATGTTCCCTCCAGGCACTTTCAGTGTGGGTGCCTTCTCCACGTGGTTCCTGGTTTCCCTGCAGCGCTGAAGAGAATGTTAGCAAAGAGGTAACCGGGACAGTGAAAACAGTACTCAAAGACAGGAAGAGCAAGCTCTCTCTTGGCACTGTGGATGTGGGACATACAGCGAGATGTTTGCTGCTTTTGCGTTTGGCTGTTGGGAGATTTACAGCACAAAGATATCTAGTTGATTTGAAGCAGTTCCGAGAAAGTCTAAACATAATCGCCACTTCTCCCTCCTGGCACTTTCCACGTGGGAGATATAGCAGGATGTATATTGGTTTTGAGGACAACTCAATGGACAGTGTAGGGAGAAAAGTTCCTGGCTCCTTGAATGCCGTTCCTGGAGACACTGCGATCAATGTGGGAGATATGTCAAGATGTGTGTTGGTTTTGAGGACGGCTCTCTGGAGAGTCTTAGCAAAGAGGTCACAGGGATAATCAGAGCAATTCTCAGAGACACTGAGAACAAGCTCGACAATTCCCTCCTGGCACTTTCCCTGTAGGAGATACCGCAAGACGTTTCTGTAGATTGGGCACAGCGCTCTGCAGGGTGTTGGCAGAGACTTTCCCGGGACAGTGAAACCCTATGTCAGAGACACTGAGAAGAAGCCCCAATGTTCCCTCCAGGCACTTTCAGTGTGGGTGCCTTCTCCACGTGGTTCCTGGTTTCCCTGCAGCGCTGAAGAGAATGTTAGCAAAGAGGTAACCGGGACAGTGAAAACAGTACTCAAAGACAGGGAGAGCAAGCTCTCTCTTGGCACTTTGGATGTGGGACATACAGCGAGATGTTTGCTGCTTTTGCGTTTGGCTGTTGGGAGATTTACAGCACAAAGATATCTAGTTGATTTGAAGCAGTTCCGAGAAAGTCTAAACATAATCCCCACTTCTCCCTCCTGGCACTTTCCACGTGGGAGATATAGCAGGATGTATATTGGTTTTGAGGACAACTCAATGGACAGTGTAGGGAGAAAAGTTCCTGGCTCCTTGAATGCCGTTCCTGGAGACACTGCGATCAATGTGGGAGATATGTCAAGATGTGTGTTGGTTTTGAGGACGGCTCTCTGGAGAGTCTTAGCAAAGAGGTCACAGGGATAATCAGAGCAATTCTCAGAGACACTGAGGACAAGCTCGACAATTCCCTCCTGGCACTTTCCCTGTAGGAGATACCGCAAGACGTTTCTGTAGATTGGGCACAGCGCTCTGCAGGGTGTTGGCAGAGACTTTCCCGGGACAGTGAAACCCTATGTCAGAGACACTGAGAAGAAGCCCCAATGTTCCCTCCAGGCACTTTCAGTGTGGGTGCCTTCTCCACGTGGTTCCTGGTTTCCCTGCAGCGCTGAAGAGAATGTTAGCAAAGAGGTAACCGGGACAGTGAAAACAGTACTCAAAGACAGGAAGAGCAAGCTCTCTCTTGGCACTGTGGATGTGGGACATACAGCGAGATGTTTGCTGCTTTTGCGTTTGGCTGTTGGGAGATTTACAGCACAAAGATATCTAGTTGATTTGAAGCAGTTCCGAGAAAGTCTAAACATAATCGCCACTTCTCCCTCCTGGCACTTTCCACGTGGGAGATATAGCAGGATGTATATTGGTTTTGAGGACAACTCAATGGACAGTGTAGGGAGAAAAGTTCCTGGCTCCTTGAATGCCGTTCCTGGAGACACTGCGATCAATGTGGGAGATATGTCAAGATGTGTGTTGGTTTTGAGGACGGCTCTCTGGAGAGTCTTAGCAAAGAGGTCACAGGGATAATCAGAGCAATTCTCAGAGACACTGAGAACAAGCTCGACAATTCCCTCCTGGCACTTTCCCTGTAGGAGATACCGCAAGACGTTTCTGTAGATTGGGCACAGCGCTCTGCAGGGTGTTGGCAGAGACTTTCCCGGGACAGTGAAACCCTATGTCAGAGACACTGAGAAGAAGCCCCAATGTTCCCTCCAGGCACTTTCAGTGTGGGTGCCTTCTCCACGTGGTTCCTGGTTTCCCTGCAGCGCTGAAGAGAATGTTAGCAAAGAGGTAACCGGGACAGTGAAAACAGTACTCAAAGACAGGGAGAGCAAGCTCTCTCTTGGCACTTTGGATGTGGGACATACAGCGAGATGTTTGCTGCTTTTGCGTTTGGCTGTTGGGAGATTTACAGCACAAAGATATCTAGTTGATTTGAAGCAGTTCCGAGAAAGTCTAAACATAATCGCCACTTCTCCCTCCTGGCACTTTCCACGTGGGAGATATAGCAGGATGTATATTGGTTTTGAGGACAACTCAATGGACAGTGTAGGGAGAAAAGTTCCTGGCTCCTTGAATGCCGTTCCTGGAGACACTGCGATCAATGTGGGAGATATGTCAAGATGTGTGTTGGTTTTGAGGACGGCTCTCTGGAGAGTCTTAGCAAAGAGGTCACAGGGATAATCAGAGCAATTCTCAGAGACACTGAGAACAAGCTCGACAATTCCCTCCTGGCACTTTCCCTGTAGGAGATACCGCAAGAAGTTTCTGTAGATTGGGCACAGCGCTCTGCAGGGTGTTGGCAGAGACTTTCCCGGGACAGTGAAACCCTATGTCAGAGACACTGAGAAGAAGCCCCAGTGTTCCCTCCAGGCACTTTCAGTGTGGGTGCCTTCTCCACGTGGTTCCTGGTTTCCCTGCAGCGCTGAAGAGAATGTTAGCAAAGAGGTAACCGGGACAGTGAAAACAGTACTCAAAGACAGGGAGAGCAAGCTCTCTCTTGGCACTTTGGATGTGGGACATACAGCGAGATGTTTGCTGCTTTTGCGTTTGGCTGTTGGGAGATTTACAGCACAAAGATATCTAGTTGATTTGAAGCAGTTCTGAGAAAGTCTAAACATAATCGCCACTTCTCCCTCCTGGCACTTTCCATGTGGGAGATATAGCAGGATGTATATTGGTTTTGAGGACAACTCAATGGACAGTGTAGGGAGAAAAGTTCCTGGCTCCTTGAATGCCGTTCCTGGAGACACTGCGATCAATGTGGGAGATATGTCAAGATGTGTGTTGGTTTTGAGGACGGCTCTCTGGAGAGTCTTAGCAAAGAGGTCACAGGGATAATCAGAGCAATTCTCAGAGACACTGAGAACAAGCTCGACAATTCCCTCCTGGCACTTTCCCTGTAGGAGATACCGCAAGACGTTTCTGTAGATTGGGCACAGCGCTCTGCAGGGTGTTGGCAGAGACTTTCCCGGGACAGTGAAACCCTATGTCAGAGACACTGAGAAGAAGCCCCAGTGTTCCCTCCAGGCACTTTCAGTGTGGGTGCCTTCTCCACGTGGTTCCTGGTTTCCCTGCAGCGCTGAAGAGAATGTTAGCAAAGAGGTAACCGGGACAGTGAAAACAGTACTCAAAGACAGGGAGAGCAAGCTCTCTCTTGGCACTTTGGATGTGGGACATACAGCGAGATGTTTGCTGCTTTTGCGTTTGGCTGTTGGGAGATTTACAGCACAAAGATATCTAGTTGATTTGAAGCAGTTCTGAGAAAGTCTAAACATAATCGCCACTTCTCCCTCCTGGCACTTTCCATGTGGGAGATATAGCAGGATGTATATTGGTTTTGAGGACAACTCAATGGACAGTGTAGGGAGAAAAGTTCCTGGCTCCTTGAATGCCGTTCCTGGAGACACTGCGATCAATGTGGGAGATATGTCAAGATGTGTGTTTGTTTTGAGGACGGCTCTCTGGAGAGTCTTAGCAAAGAGGTCACAGGGATAATCAGAGCAATTCTCAGAGACACTGAGAACAAGCTCGACAATTCCCTCCTGGCACTTTCCCTGTAGGAGATACCGCAAGACGTTTCTGTAGATTGGGCACAGCGCTCTGCAGGGTGTTAGCAGAGACTTTCCCGGGACAGTGAAACCCTATGTCAGAGACACTGAGAAGAAGCCCCAATGTTCCCTCCAGGCACTTTCAGTGTGGGTGCCTTCTCCACGTGGTTCCTGGTTTCCCTGCAGCGCTGAAGAGAATGTTAGCAAAGAGGTAACCGGGACAGTGAAAACAGTACTCAAAGACAGGGAGAGCAAGCTCTCTCTTGGCACTTTGGATGTGGGACATACAGCGAGATGTTTGCTGCTTTTGCGTTTGGCTGTTGGGAGATTTACAGCACAAAGATATCTAGTTGATTTGAAGCAGTTCCGAGAAAGTCTAAACATAATCGCCACTTCTCCCTCCTGGCACTTTCCACGTGGGAGATATAGCAGGATGTATATTGGTTTTGAGGACAACTCAATGGACAGTGTAGGGAGAAAAGTTCCTGGCTCCTTGAATGCCGTTCCTGGAGACACTGCGATCAATGTGGGAGATATGTCAAGATGTGTGTTGGTTTTGAGGACGGCTCTCTGGAGAGTCTTAGCAAAGAGGTCACAGGGATAATCAGAGCAATTCTCAGAGACACTGAGAACAAGCTCGACAATTCCCTCCTGGCACTTTCCCTGTAGGAGATACCGCAAGACGTTTCTGTAGATTGGGCACAGCGCTCTGCAGGGTGTTGGCAGAGACTTTCCCGGGACAGTGAAACCCTATGTCAGAGACACTGAGAAGAAGCCCCAGTGTTCCCTCCAGGCACTTTCAGTGTGGGTGCCTTCTCCACGTGGTTCCTGGTTTCCCTGCAGCGCTGAAGAGAATGTTAGCAAAGAGGTAACCGGGACAGTGAAAACAGTACTCAAAGACAGGGAGAGCAAGCTCTCTCTTGGCACTTTGGATGTGGGACATACAGCGAGATGTTTGCTGCTTTTGCGTTTGGCTGTTGGGAGATTTACAGCACAAAGATATCTAGTTGATTTGAAGCAGTTCTGAGAAAGTCTAAACATAATCGCCACTTCTCCCTCCTGGCACTTTCCATGTGGGAGATATAGCAGGATGTATATTGGTTTTGAGGACAACTCAATGGACAGTGTAGGGAGAAAAGTTCCTGGCTCCTTGAATGCCGTTCCTGGAGACACTGCGATCAATGTGGGAGATATGTCAAGATGTGTGTTGGTTTTGAGGACGGCTCTCTGGAGAGTCTTAGCAAAGAGGTCACAGGGATAATCAGAGCAATTCTCAGAGACACTGAGAACAAGCTCGACAATTCCCTCCTGGCACTTTCCCTGTAGGAGATACCGCAAGACGTTTCTGTAGATTGGGCACAGCGCTCTGCAGGGTGTTGGCAGAGACTTTCCCGGGACAGTGAAACCCTATGTCAGAGACACTGAGAAGAAGCCCCAGTGTTCCCTCCAGGCACTTTCAGTGTGGGTGCCTTCTCCACGTGGTTCCTGGTTTCCCTGCAGCGCTGAAGAGAATGTTAGCAAAGAGGTAACCGGGACAGTGAAAACAGTACTCAAAGACAGGGAGAGCAAGCTCTCTCTTGGCACTTTGGATGTGGGACATACAGCGAGATGTTTGCTGCTTTTGCGTTTGGCTGTTGGGAGATTTACAGCACAAAGATATCTAGTTGATTTGAAGCAGTTCTGAGAAAGTCTAAACATAATCGCCACTTCTCCCTCCTGGCACTTTCCATGTGGGAGATATAGCAGGATGTATATTGGTTTTGAGGACAACTCAATGGACAGTGTAGGGAGAAAAGTTCCTGGCTCCTTGAATGCCGTTCCTGGAGACACTGCGATCAATGTGGGAGATATGTCAAGATGTGTGTTTGTTTTGAGGACGGCTCTCTGGAGAGTCTTAGCAAAGAGGTCACAGGGATAATCAGAGCAATTCTCAGAGACACTGAGAACAAGCTCGACAATTCCCTCCTGGCACTTTCCCTGTAGGAGATACCGCAAGACGTTTCTGTAGATTGGGCACAGCGCTCTGCAGGGTGTTGGCAGAGACTTTCCCGGGACAGTGAAACCCTATGTCAGAGACACTGAGAAGAAGCCCCAATGTTCCCTCCAGGCACTTTCAGTGTGGGTGCCTTCTCCACGTGGTTCCTGGTTTCCCTGCAGCGCTGAAGAGAATGTTAGCAAAGAGGTAACCGGGACAGTGAAAACAGTACTCAAAGACAGGGAGAGCAAGCTCTCTCTTGGCACTTTGGATGTGGGACATACAGCGAGATGTTTGCTGCTTTTGCGTTTGGCTGTTGGGAGATTTACAGCACAAAGATATCTAGTTGATTTGAAGCAGTTCCGAGAAAGTCTAAGCATAATCGCCACTTCTCCCTCCTGGCACTTTCCATGTGGGAGATATAGCAGGATGTATATTGGTTTTGAGGACAACTCAATGGACAGTGTAGGGAGAAAAGTTCCTGGCTCCTTGAATGCCGTTCCTGGAGACACTGCGATCAATGTGGGAGATATGTCAAGATGTGTGTTGGTTTTGAGGACGGCTCTCTGGAGAGTCTTAGCAAAGAGGTCACAGGGATAATCAGAGCAATTCTCAGAGACACTGAGAACAAGCTCGACAATTCCCTCCTGGCACTTTCCCTGTAGGAGATACCGCAAGACGTTTCTGTAGATTGGGCACAGCGCTCTGCAGGGTGTTGGCAGAGACTTTCCCGGGACAGTGAAACCCTATGTCAGAGACACTGAGAAGAAGCCCCAATGTTCCCTCCAGGCCCTTTCAGTGTGGGTGCCTTCTCCACGTGGTTCCTGGTTTCCCTGCAGCGCTGAAGAGAATGTTAGCAAAGAGGTAACCGGGACAGTGAAAACAGTACTCAAAGACAGGGAGAGCAAGCTCTCTCTTGGCACTTTGGATGTGGGACATACAGCGAGATGTTTGCTGCTTTTGCGTTTGGCTGTTGGGAGATTTACAGCACAAAGATATCTAGTTGATTTGAAGCAGTTCCGAGAAAGTCTAAACATAATCGCCACTTCTCCCTCCTGGCACTTTCCATGTGGGAGATATAGCAGGATGTATATTGGTTTTGAGGACAACTCAATGGACAGTGTAGGGAGAAAAGTTCCTGGCTCCTTGAATGCCGTTCCTGGAGACACTGCGATCAATGTGGGAGATATGTCAAGATGTGTGTTGGTTTTGAGGACGGCTCTCTGGAGAGTCTTAGCAAAGAGGTCACAGGGATAATCAGAGCAATTCTCAGAGACACTGAGAACAAGCTCGACAATTCCCTCCTGGCACTTTCCCTGTAGGAGATACCGCAAGACGTTTCTGTAGATTGGGCACAGCGCTCTGCAGGGTGTTAGCAGAGACTTTCCCGGGACAGTGAAACCCTATGTCAGAGACACTGAGAAGAAGCCCCAATGTTCCCTCCAGGCACTTTCAGTGTGGGTGCCTTCTCCACGTGGTTCCTGGTTTCCCTGCAGCGCTGAAGAGAATGTTAGCAAAGAGGTAACCGGGACAGTGAAAACAGTACTCAAAGACAGGAAGAGCAAGCTCTCTCTTGGCACTGTGGATGTGGGACATACAGCGAGATGTTTGCTGCTTTTGCGTTTGGCTGTTGGGAGATTTACAGCACAAAGATATCTAGTTGATTTGAAGCAGTTCCGAGAAAGTCTAAACATAATCGCCACTTCTCCCTCCTGGCACTTTCCACGTGGGAGATATAGCAGGATGTATATTGGTTTTGAGGACAACTCAATGGACAGTGTAGGGAGAAAAGTTCCTGGCTCCTTGAATGCCGTTCCTGGAGACACTGCGATCAATGTGGGAGATATGTCAAGATGTGTGTTGGTTTTGAGGACGGCTCTCTGGAGAGTCTTAGCAAAGAGGTCACAGGGATAATCAGAGCAATTCTCAGAGACACTGAGAACAAGCTCGACAATTCCCTCCTGGCACTTTCCCTGTAGGAGATACCGCAAGACGTTTCTGTAGATTGGGCACAGCGCTCTGCAGGGTGTTGGCAGAGACTTTCCCGGGACAGTGAAACCCTATGTCAGAGACACTGAGAAGAAGCCCCAATGTTCCCTCCAGGCACTTTCAGTGTGGGTGCCTTCTCCACGTGGTTCCTGGTTTCCCTGCAGCGCTGAAGAGAATGTTAGCAAAGAGGTAACCGGGACAGTGAAAACAGTACTCAAAGACAGGGAGAGCAAGCTCTCTCTTGGCACTTTGGATGTGGGACATACAGCGAGATGTTTGCTGCTTTTGCGTTTGGCTGTTGGGAGATTTACAGCACAAAGATATCTAGTTGATTTGAAGCAGTTCCGAGAAAGTCTAAACATAATCGCCACTTCTCCCTCCTGGCACTTTCCATGTGGGAGATATAGCAGGATGTATATTGGTTTTGAGGACAACTCAATGGACAGTGTAGGGAGAAAAGTTCCTGGCTCCTTGAATGCCGTTCCTGGAGACACTGCGATCAATGTGGGAGATATGTCAAGATGTGTGTTGGTTTTGAGGACGGCTCTCTGGAGAGTCTTAGCAAAGAGGTCACAGGGATAATCAGAGCAATTCTCAGAGACACTGAGAACAAGCTCGACAATTCCCTCCTGGCACTTTCCCTGTAGGAGATACCGCAAGACGTTTCTGTAGATTGGGCACAGCGCTCTGCAGGGTGTTAGCAGAGACTTTCCCGGGACAGTGAAACCCTATGTCAGAGACACTGAGAAGAAGCCCCAATGTTCCCTCCAGGCACTTTCAGTGTGGGTGCCTTCTCCACGTGGTTCCTGGTTTCCCTGTAGCGCTGAAGAGAATGTTAGCAAAGAGGTAACCGGGACAGTGAAAACAGTACTCAAAGACAGGAAGAGCAAGCTCTCTCTTGGCACTGTGGATGTGGGACATACAGCGAGATGTTTGCTGCTTTTGCGTTTGGCTGTTGGGAGATTTACAGCACAAAGATATCTAGTTGATTTGAAGCAGTTCCGAGAAAGTCTAAACATAATCGCCACTTCTCCCTCCTGGCACTTTCCACGTGGGAGATATAGCAGGATGTATATTGGTTTTGAGGACAACTCAATGGACAGTGTAGGGAGAAAAGTTCCTGGCTCCTTGAATGCCGTTCCTGGAGACACTGCGATCAATGTGGGAGATATGTCAAGATGTGTGTTGGTTTTGAGGACGGCTCTCTGGAGAGTCTTAGCAAAGAGGTCACAGGGATAATCAGAGCAATTCTCAGAGACACTGAGAACAAGCTCGACAATTCCCTCCTGGCACTTTCCCTGTAGGAGATACCGCAAAACGTTTCTGTAGATTGGGCACAGCGCTCTGCAGGGTGTTGGCAGAGACTTTCCCGGGACAGTGAAACCCTATGTCAGAGACACTGAGAAGAAGCCCCAATGTTCCCTCCAGGCACTTTCAGTGTGGGTGCCTTCTCCACGTGGTTCCTGGTTTCCCTGCAGCGCTGAAGAGAATGTTAGCAAAGAGGTAACCGGGACAGTGAAAACAGTACTCAAAGACAGGGAGAGCAAGCTCTCTCTTGGCACTTTGGATGTGGGACATACAGCGAGATGTTTGCTGCTTTTGCGTTTGGCTGTTGGGAGATTTACAGCACAAAGATATCTAGTTGATTTGAAGCAGTTCCGAGAAAGTCTAAACTTAATCGCCACTTCTCCCTCCTGGCACTTTCCACGTGGGAGATATAGCAGGATGTATATTGGTTTTGAGGACAACTCAATGGACAGTGTAGGGAGAGAAGTTCCTGGCTCCTTGAATGCCGTTCCTGGAGACACTGCGATCAATGTGGGAGATATGTCAAGATGTGTGTTGGTTTTGAGGACGGCTCTCTGGAGAGTCTTAGCAAAGAGGTCACAGGGATAATCAGAGCAATTCTCAGAGACACTGAGAACAAGCTCGACAATTCCCTCCTGGCACTTTCCCTGTAGGAGATACCGCAAGACGTTTCTGTAGATTGGGCACAGCGCTCTGCAGGGTGTTGGCAGAGACTTTCCCGGGACAGTGAAACCCTATGTCAGAGACACTGAGAAGAAGCCCCAGTGTTCCCTCCAGGCACTTTCAGTGTGGGTGCCTTCTCCACGTGGTTCCTGGTTTCCCTGCAGCGCTGAAGAGAATGTTAGCAAAGAGGTAACCGGGACAGTGAAAACAGTACTCAAAGACAGGGAGAGCAAGCTCTCTCTTGGCACTGTGGATGTGGGACATACAGCGAGATGTTTGCTGCTTTTGCGTTTGGCTGTTGGGAGATTTACAGCACAAAGATATCTAGTTGATTTGAAGCAGTTCCGAGAAAGTCTAAACATAATCGCCACTTCTCCCTCCTGGCACTTTCCATGTGGGAGATATAGCAGGATGTATATTGGTTTTGAGGACAACTCAATGGACAGTGTAGGGAGAAAAGTTCCTGGCTCCTTGAATGCCGTTCCTGGAGACACTGCGATCAATGTGGGAGATATGTCAAGATGTGTGTTGGTTTTGAGGACGGCTCTCTTCAGAGTCTTAGCAAAGAGGTCACAGGGATAATCAGAGCAATTCTCAGAGACACTGAGGACAAGCTCGACAATTCCCTCCTGGCACTTTCCCTGTAGGAGATACCGCAAGACGTTTCTGTAGATTGGGCACAGCGCTCTGCAGGGTGTTAGCAGAGACTTTCCCGGGACAGTGAAACCCTATGTCAGAGACACTGAGAAGAAGCCCCAATGTTCCCTCCAGGCACTTTCAGTGTGGGTGCCTTCTCCACGTGGTTCCTGGTTTCCCTGCAGCGCTGAAGAGAATGTTAGCAAAGAGGTAACCGGGACAGTGAAAACAGTACTCAAAGACAGGAAGAGCAAGCTCTCTCTTGGCACTGTGGATGTGGGACATACAGCGAGATGTTTGCTGCTTTTGCGTTTGGCTGTTGGGAGATTTACAGCACAAAGATATCTAGTTGATTTGAAGCAGTTCCGAGAAAGTCTAAACATAATCGCCACTTCTCCCTCCTGGCACTTTCCACGTGGGAGATATAGCAGGATGTATATTGGTTTTGAGGACAACTCAATGGACAGTGTAGGGAGAAAAGTTCCTGGCTCCTTGAATGCCGTTCCTGGAGACACTGCGATCAATGTGGGAGATATGTCAAGATGTGTGTTGGTTTTGAGGACGGCTCTCTGGAGAGTCTTAGCAAAGAGGTCACAGGGATAATCAGAGCAATTCTCAGAGACACTGAGAACAAGCTCGACAATTCCCTCCTGGCACTTTCCCTGTAGGAGATACCGCAAGACGTTTCTGTAGATTGGGCACAGCGCTCTGCAGGGTGTTGGCAGAGACTTTCCCGGGACAGTGAAACCCTATGTCAGAGACACTGAGAAGAAGCCCCAATGTTCCCTCCAGGCACTTTCAGTGTGGGTGCCTTCTCCACGTGGTTCCTGGTTTCCCTGCAGCGCTGAAGAGAATGTTAGCAAAGAGGTAACCGGGACAGTGAAAACAGTACTCAAAGACAGGGAGAGCAAGCTCTCTCTTGGCACTTTGGATGTGGGACATACAGCGAGATGTTTGCTGCTTTTGCGTTTGGCTGTTGGGAGATTTACAGCACAAAGATATCTAGTTGATTTGAAGCAGTTCCGAGAAAGTCTAAACATAATCGCCACTTCTCCCTCCTGGCACTTTCCACGTGGGAGATATAGCAGGATGTATATTGGTTTTGAGGACAACTCAATGGACAGTGTAGGGAGAAAAGTTCCTGGCTCCTTGAATGCCGTTCCTGGAGACACTGCGATCAATGTGGGAGATATGTCAAGATGTGTGTTGGTTTTGAGGACGGCTCTCTGGAGAGTCTTAGCAAAGAGGTCACAGGGATAATCAGAGCAATTCTCAGAGACACTGAGAACAAGCTCGACAATTCCCTCCTGGCACTTTCCCTGTAGGAGATACCGCAAGACGTTTCTGTAGATTGGGCACAGCGCTCTGCAGGGTGTTGGCAGAGACTTTCCCGGGACAGTGAAACCCTATGTCAGAGACACTGAGAAGAAGCCCCAGTGTTCCCTCCAGGCACTTTCAGTGTGGGTGCCTTCTCCACGTGGTTCCTGGTTTCCCTGCAGCGCTGAAGAGAATGTTAGCAAAGAGGTAACCGGGACAGTGAAAACAGTACTCAAAGACAGGGAGAGCAAGCTCTCTCTTGGCACTTTGGATGTGGGACATACAGCGAGATGTTTGCTGCTTTTGCGTTTGGCTGTTGGGAGATTTACAGCACAAAGATATCTAGTTGATTTGAAGCAGTTCTGAGAAAGTCTAAACATAATCGCCACTTCTCCCTCCTGGCACTTTCCATGTGGGAGATATAGCAGGATGTATATTGGTTTTGAGGACAACTCAATGGACAGTGTAGGGAGAAAAGTTCCTGGCTCCTTGAATGCCGTTCCTGGAGACACTGCGATCAATGTGGGAGATATGTCAAGATGTGTGTTGGTTTTGAGGACGGCTCTCTGGAGAGTCTTAGCAAAGAGGTCACAGGGATAATCAGAGCAATTCTCAGAGACACTGAGAACAAGCTCGACAATTCCCTCCTGGCACTTTCCCTGTAGGAGATACCGCAAGACGTTTCTGTAGATTGGGCACAGCGCTCTGCAGGGTGTTGGCAGAGACTTTCCCGGGACAGTGAAACCCTATGTCAGAGACACTGAGAAGAAGCCCCAATGTTCCCTCCAGGCACTTTCAGTGTGGGTGCCTTCTCCACGTGGTTCCTGGTTTCCCTGCAGCGCTGAAGAGAATGTTAGCAAAGAGGTAACCGGGACAGTGAAAACAGTACTCAAAGACAGGGAGAGCAAGCTCTCTCTTGGCACTTTGGATGTGGGACATACAGCGAGATGTTTGCTGCTTTTGCGTTTGGCTGTTGGGAGATTTACAGCACAAAGATATCTAGTTGATTTGAAGCAGTTCCGAGAAAGTCTAAACATAATCGCCACTTCTCCCTCCTGGCACTTTCCACGTGGGAGATATAGCAGGATGTATATTGGTTTTGAGGACAACTCAATGGACAGTGTAGGGAGAAAAGTTCCTGGCTCCTTGAATGCCGTTTCTGGAGACACTGCGATCAATGTGGGAGATATGTCAAGATGTGTGTTGGTTTTGAGGACGGCTCTCTGGAGAGTCTTAGCAAAGAGGTCACAGGGATAATCAGAGCAATTCTCAGAGACACTGAGAACAAGCTCGACAATTCCCTCCTGGCACTTTCCCTGTAGGAGATACCGCAAGACGTTTCTGTAGATTGGGCACAGCGCTCTGCAGGGTGTTAGCAGAGACTTTCCCGGGACAGTGAAACCCTATGTCAGAGACACTGAGAAGAAGCCCCAATGTTCCCTCCAGGCACTTTCAGTGTGGGTGCCTTCTCCACGTGGTTCCTGGTTTCCCTGCAGCGCTGAAGAGAATGTTAGCAAAGAGGTAACCGGGACAGTGAAAACAGTACTCAAAGACAGGAAGAGCAAGCTCTCTCTTGGCACTTTGGATGTGGGACATACAGCGAGATGTTTGCTGCTTTTGCGTTTGGCTGTTGGGAGATTTACAGCACAAAGATATCTAGTTGATTTGAAGCAGTTCCGAGAAAGTCTAAACATAATCGCCACTTCTCCCTCCTGGCACTTTCCACGTGGGAGATATAGCAGGATGTATATTGGTTTTGAGGACAACTCAATGGACAGTGTAGGGAGAAAAGTTCCTGGCTCCTTGAATGCCGTTCCTGGAGACACTGCGATCAATGTGGGAGATATGTCAAGATGTGTGTTGGTTTTGAGGACGGCTCTCTGGAGAGTCTTAGCAAAGAGGTCACAGGGATAATCAGAGCAATTCTCAGAGACACTGAGAACAAGCTCGACAATTCCCTCCTGGCACTTTCCCTGTAGGAGATACCGCAAGACGTTTCTGTAGATTGGGCACAGCGCTCTGCAGGGTGTTGGCAGAGACTTTCCCGGGACAGTGAAACCCTATGTCAGAGACACTGAGAAGAAGCCCCAATGTTCCCTCCAGGCACTTTCAGTGTGGGTGCCTTCTCCACGTGGTTCCTGGTTTCCCTGCAGCGCTGAAGAGAATGTTAGCAAAGAGGTAACCGGGACAGTGAAAACAGTACTCAAAGACAGGGAGAGCAAGCTCTCTCTTGGCACTTTGGATGTGGGACATACAGCGAGATGTTTGCTGCTTTTGCGTTTGGCTGTTGGGAGATTTACAGCACAAAGATATCTAGTTGATTTGAAGCAGTTCCGAGAAAGTCTAAACATAATCGCCACTTCTCCCTCCTGGCACTTTCCATGTGGGAGATATAGCAGGATGTATATTGGTTTTGAGGACAACTCAATGGACAGTGTAGGGAGAAAAGTTCCTGGCTCCTTGAATGCCGTTCCTGGAGACACTGCGATCAATGTGGGAGATATGTCAAGATGTGTGTTGGTTTTGAGGACGGCTCTCTGGAGAGTCTTAGCAAAGAGGTCACAGGGATAATCAGAGCAATTCTCAGAGACACTGAGAACAAGCTCGACAATTCCCTCCTGGCACTTTCCCTGTAGGAGATACCGCAAGACGTTTCTGTAGATTGGGCACAGCGCTCTGCAGGGTGTTAGCAGAGACTTTCCCGGGACAGTGAAACCCTATGTCAGAGACACTGAGAAGAAGCCCCAATGTTCCCTCCAGGCACTTTCAGTGTGGGTGCCTTCTCCACGTGGTTCCTGGTTTCCCTGCAGCGCTGAAGAGAATGTTAGCAAAGAGGTAACCGGGACAGTGAAAACAGTACTCAAAGACAGGGAGAGCAAGCTCTCTCTTGGCACTTTGGATGTGGGACATACAGCGAGATGTTTGCTGCTTTTGCGTTTGGCTGTTGGGAGATTTACAGCACAAAGATATCTAGTTGATTTGAAGCAGTTCCGAGAAAGTCTAAACATAATCGCCACTTCTCCCTCCTGGCACTTTCCACGTGGGAGATATAGCAGGATGTATATTGGTTTTGAGGACAACTCAATGGACAGTGTAGGGAGAAAAGTTCCTGGCTCCTTGAATGCCGTTCCTGGAGACACTGCGATCAATGTGGGAGATATGTCAAGATGTGTGTTGGTTTTGAGGACGGCTCTCTGGAGAGTCTTAGCAAAGAGGTCAGAGGGATAATCAGAGCAATTCTCAGAGACACTGAGAACAAGCTCGACAATTCCCTCCTGGCACTTTCCCTGTAGGAGATACCGCAAGACGTTTCTGTAGATTGGGCACAGCGCTCTGCAGGGTGTTGGCAGAGACTTTCCCGGGACAGTGAAACCCTATGTCAGAGACACTGAGAAGAAGCCCCAATGTTCCCTCCAGGCACTTTCAGTGTGGGTGCCTTCTCCACGTGGTTCCTGGTTTCCCTGCAGCGCTGAAGAGAATGTTAGCAAAGAGGTAACCGGGACAGTGAAAACAGTACTCAAAGACAGGGAGAGCAAGCTCTCTCTTGGCACTTTGGATGTGGGACATACAGCGAGATGTTTGCTGCTTTTGCGTTTGGCTGTTGGGAGATTTACAGCACAAAGATATCTAGTTGATTTGAAGCAGTTCCGAGAAAGTCTAAACATAATCGCCACTTCTCCCTCCTGGCACTTTCCATGTGGGAGATATAGCAGGATGTATATTGGTTTTGAGGACAACTCAATGGACAGTGTAGGGAGAAAAGTTCCTGGCTCCTTGAATGCCGTTCCTGGAGACACTGCGATCAATGTGGGAGATATGTCAAGATGTGTGTTGGTTTTGAGGACGGCTCTCTGGAGAGTCTTAGCAAAGAGGTCACAGGGATAATCAGAGCAATTCTCAGAGACACTGAGAACAAGCTCGACAATTCCCTCCTGGCACTTTCCCTGTAGGAGATACCGCAAGACGTTTCTGTACATTGGGCACAGCGCTCTGCAGGGTGTTGGCAGAGACTTTCCCGGGACAGTGAAACCCTATGTCAGAGACACTGAGAAGAAGCCCCAGTGTTCCCTCCAGGCACTTTCAGTGTGGGTGCCTTCTCCACGTGGTTCCTGGTTTCCCTGCAGCGCTGAAGAGAATGTTAGCAAAGAGGTAACCGGGACAGTGAAAACAGTACTCAAAGACAGGGAGAGCAAGCTCTCTCTTGGCACTTTGGATGTGGGACATACAGCGAGATGTTTGCTGCTTTTGCGTTTGGCTGTTGGGAGATTTACAGCACAAAGATATCTAGTTGATTTGAAGCAGTTCCGAGAAAGTCTAAGCATAATCGCCACTTCTCCCTCCTGGCACTTTCCATGTGGGAGATATAGCAGGATGTCTATTGGTTTTGAGGACAACTCAATGGACAGTGTAGGGAGAAAAGTTCCTGGCTCCTTGAATGCCGTTCCTGGAGACACTGCGATCAATGTGGGAGATATGTCAAGATGTGTGTTGGTTTTGAGGACGGCTCTCTGGAGAGTCTTAGCAAAGAGGTCACAGGGATAATCAGAGCAATTCTCAGAGACACTGAGAACAAGCTCGACAATTCCCTCCTGGCACTTTCCCTGTAGGAGATACCGCAAGACGTTTCTGTACATTGGGCACAGCGCTCTGCAGGGTGTTGGCAGAGACTTTTCCCGGGACAGTGAAACCCTATGTCAGAGACACTGAGAAGAAGCCCCAATGTTCCCTCCAGGCACTTTCAGTGTGGGTGCCTTCTCCACGTGGTTCCTGGTTTCCCTGCAGCGCTGAAGAGAATGTTAGCAAAGAGGTAACCGGGACAGTGAAAACAGTACTCAAAGACAGGGAGAGCAAGCTCTCTCTTGGCACTTTGGATGTGGGACATACAGCGAGATGTTTGCTGCTTTTGCGTTTGGCTGTTGGGAGATTTACAGCACAAAGATATCTAGTTGATTTGAAGCAGTTCCGAGAAAGTCTAAACATAATCGCCACTTCTCCCTCCTGGCACTTTCCATGTGGGAGATATAGCAGGATGTATATTGGTTTTGAGGACAACTCAATGGACAGTGTAGGGAGAAAAGTTCCTGGCTCCTTGAATGCCGTTCCTGGAGACACTGCGATCAATGTGGGAGATATGTCAAGATGTGTGTTTGTTTTGAGGACGGCTCTCTGGAGAGTCTTAGCAAAGAGGTCACAGGGATAATCAGAGCAATTCTCAGAGACACTGAGAACAAGCTCGACAATTCCCTCCTGGCACTTTCCCTGTAGGAGATACCGCAAGACGTTTCTGTAGATTGGGCACAGCGCTCTGCAGGGTGTTAGCAGAGACTTTCCCGGGACAGTGAAACCCTATGTCAGAGACACTGAGAAGAAGCCCCAATGTTCCCTCCAGGCACTTTCAGTGTGGGTGCCTTCTCCACGTGGTTCCTGGTTTCCCTGCAGCGCTGAAGAGAATGTTAGCAAAGAGGTAACCGGGACAGTGAAAACAGTACTCAAAGACAGGAAGAGCAAGCTCTCTCTTGGCACTGTGGATGTGGGACATACAGCGAGATGTTTGCTGCTTTTGCGTTTGGCTGTTGGGAGATTTACAGCACAAAGATATCTAGTTGATTTGAAGCAGTTCCGAGAAAGTCTAAACATAATCGCCACTTCTCCCTCCTGGCACTTTCCACGTGGGAGATATAGCAGGATGTATATTGGTTTTGAGGACAACTCAATGGACAGTGTAGGGAGAAAAGTTCCTGGCTCCTTGAATGCCGTTCCTGGAGACACTGCGATCAATGTGGGAGATATGTCAAGATGTGTGTTGGTTTTGAGGACGGCTCTCTGGAGAGTCTTAGCAAAGAGGTCACAGGGATAATCAGAGCAATTCTCAGAGACACTGAGAACAAGCTCGACAATTCCCTCCTGGCACTTTCCCTGTAGGAGATACCGCAAGACGTTTCTGTAGATTGGGCACAGCGCTCTGCAGGGTGTTGGCAGAGACTTTCCCGGGACAGTGAAACCCTATGTCAGAGACACTGAGAAGAAGCCCCAGTGTTCCCTCCAGGCACTTTCAGTGTGGGTGCCTTCTCCACGTGGTTCCTGGTTTCCCTGCAGCGCTGAAGAGAATGTTAGCAAAGAGGTAACCGGGACAGTGAAAACAGTACTCAAAGACAGGGAGAGCAAGCTCTCTCTTGGCACTGTGGATGTGGGACATACAGCGAGATGTTTGCTGCTTTTGCGTTTGGCTGTTGGGAGATTTACAGCACAAAGATATCTAGTTGATTTGAAGCAGTTCCGAGAAAGTCTAAACATAATCGCCACTTCTCCCTCCTGGCACTTTCCATGTGGGAGATATAGCAGGATGTATATTGGTTTTGAGGACAACTCAATGGACAGTGTAGGGAGAAAAGTTCCTGGCTCCTTGAATGCCGTTCCTGGAGACACTGCGATCAATGTGGGAGATATGTCAAGATGTGTGTTGGTTTTGAGGACGGCTCTCTGGAGAGTCTTAGCAAAGAGGTCACAGGGATAATCAGAGCAATTCTCAGAGACACTGAGAACAAGCTCGACAATTCCCTCCTGGCACTTTCCCTGTAGGAGATACCGCAAGACGTTTCTGTAGATTGGGCACAGCGCTCTGCAGGGTGTTGGCAGAGACTTTCCCGGGACAGTGAAACCCTATGTCAGAGACACTGAGAAGAAGCCCCAATGTTCCCTCCAGGCACTTTCAGTGTGGGTGCCTTCTCCACGTGGTTCCTGGTTTCCCTGCAGCGCTGAAGAGAATGTTAGCAAAGAGGTAACCGGGACAGTGAAAACAGTACTCAAAGACAGGGAGAGCAAGCTCTCTCTTGGCACTTTGGATGTGGGACATACAGCGAGATGTTTGCTGCTTTTGCGTTTGGCTGTTGGGAGATTTACAGCACAAAGATATCTAGTTGATTTGAAGCAGTTCCGAGAAAGTCTAAACATAATCGCCACTTCTCCCTCCTGGCACTTTCCACGTGGGAGATATAGCAGGATGTATATTGGTTTTGAGGACAACTCAATGGACAGTGTAGGGAGAAAAGTTCCTGGCTCCTTGAATGCCGTTCCTGGAGACACTGCGATCAATGTGGGAGATATGTCAAGATGTGTGTTGGTTTTGAGGACGGCTCTCTGGAGAGTCTTAGCAAAGAGGTCACAGGGATAATCAGAGCAATTCTCAGAGACACTGAGAACAAGCTCGACAATTCCCTCCTGGCACTTTCCCTGTAGGAGATACCGCAAGACGTTTCTGTAGATTGGGCACAGCGCTCTGCAGGGTGTTGGCAGAGACTTTCCCGGGACAGTGAAACCCTATGTCAGAGACACTGAGAAGAAGCCCCAGTGTTCCCTCCAGGCACTTTCAGTGTGGGTGCCTTCTCCACGTGGTTCCTGGTTTCCCTGCAGCGCTGAAGAGAATGTTAGCAAAGAGGTAACCGGGACAGTGAAAACAGTACTCAAAGACAGGGAGAGCAAGCTCTCTCTTGGCACTTTGGATGTGGGACATACAGCGAGATGTTTGCTGCTTTTGCGTTTGGCTGTTGGGAGATTTACAGCACAAAGATATCTAGTTGATTTGAAGCAGTTCTGAGAAAGTCTAAACATAATCGCCACTTCTCCCTCCTGGCACTTTCCATGTGGGAGATATAGCAGGATGTATATTGGTTTTGAGGACAACTCAATGGACAGTGTAGGGAGAAAAGTTCCTGGCTCCTTGAATGCCGTTCCTGGAGACACTGCGATCAATGTGGGAGATATGTCAAGATGTGTGTTGGTTTTGAGGACGGCTCTCTGGAGAGTCTTAGCAAAGAGGTCACAGGGATAATCAGAGCAATTCTCAGAGACACTGAGAACAAGCTCGACAATTCCCTCCTGGCACTTTCCCTGTAGGAGATACCGCAAGACGTTTCTGTAGATTGGGCACAGCGCTCTGCAGGGTGTTGGCAGAGACTTTCCCGGGACAGTGAAACCCTATGTCAGAGACACTGAGAAGAAGCCCCAATGTTCCCTCCAGGCACTTTCAGTGTGGGTGCCTTCTCCACGTGGTTCCTGGTTTCCCTGCAGCGCTGAAGAGAATGTTAGCAAAGAGGTAACCGGGACAGTGAAAACAGTACTCAAAGACAGGGAGAGCAAGCTCTCTCTTGGCACTTTGGATGTGGGACATACAGCGAGATGTTTGCTGCTTTTGCGTTTGGCTGTTGGGAGATTTACAGCACAAAGATATCTAGTTGATTTGAAGCAGTTCCGAGAAAGTCTAAACATAATCGCCACTTCTCCCTCCTGGCACTTTCCACGTGGGAGATATAGCAGGATGTATATTGGTTTTGAGGACAACTCAATGGACAGTGTAGGGAGAAAAGTTCCTGGCTCCTTGAATGCCGTTTCTGGAGACACTGCGATCAATGTGGGAGATATGTCAAGATGTGTGTTGGTTTTGAGGACGGCTCTCTGGAGAGTCTTAGCAAAGAGGTCACAGGGATAATCAGAGCAATTCTCAGAGACACTGAGAACAAGCTCGACAATTCCCTCCTGGCACTTTCCCTGTAGGAGATACCGCAAGACGTTTCTGTAGATTGGGCACAGCGCTCTGCAGGGTGTTAGCAGAGACTTTCCCGGGACAGTGAAACCCTATGTCAGAGACACTGAGAAGAAGCCCCAATGTTCCCTCCAGGCACTTTCAGTGTGGGTGCCTTCTCCACGTGGTTCCTGGTTTCCCTGCAGCGCTGAAGAGAATGTTAGCAAAGAGGTAACCGGGACAGTGAAAACAGTACTCAAAGACAGGAAGAGCAAGCTCTCTCTTGGCACTTTGGATGTGGGACATACAGCGAGATGTTTGCTGCTTTTGCGTTTGGCTGTTGGGAGATTTACAGCACAAAGATATCTAGTTGATTTGAAGCAGTTCCGAGAAAGTCTAAACATAATCGCCACTTCTCCCTCCTGGCACTTTCCACGTGGGAGATATAGCAGGATGTATATTGGTTTTGAGGACAACTCAATGGACAGTGTAGGGAGAAAAGTTCCTGGCTCCTTGAATGCCGTTCCTGGAGACACTGCGATCAATGTGGGAGATATGTCAAGATGTGTGTTGGTTTTGAGGACGGCTCTCTGGAGAGTCTTAGCAAAGAGGTCACAGGGATAATCAGAGCAATTCTCAGAGACACTGAGAACAAGCTCGACAATTCCCTCCTGGCACTTTCCCTGTAGGAGATACCGCAAGACGTTTCTGTAGATTGGGCACAGCGCTCTGCAGGGTGTTGGCAGAGACTTTCCCGGGACAGTGAAACCCTATGTCAGAGACACTGAGAAGAAGCCCCAATGTTCCCTCCAGGCACTTTCAGTGTGGGTGCCTTCTCCACGTGGTTCCTGGTTTCCCTGCAGCGCTGAAGAGAATGTTAGCAAAGAGGTAACCGGGACAGTGAAAACAGTACTCAAAGACAGGGAGAGCAAGCTCTCTCTTGGCACTTTGGATGTGGGACATACAGCGAGATGTTTGCTGCTTTTGCGTTTGGCTGTTGGGAGATTTACAGCACAAAGATATCTAGTTGATTTGAAGCAGTTCCGAGAAAGTCTAAACATAATCGCCACTTCTCCCTCCTGGCACTTTCCACGTGGGAGATATAGCAGGATGTATATTGGTTTTGAGGACAACTCAATGGACAGTGTAGGGAGAAAAGTTCCTGGCTCCTTGAATGCCGTTCCTGGAGACACTGCGATCAATGTGGGAGATATGTCAAGATGTGTGTTGGTTTTGAGGACGGCTCTCTGGAGAGTCTTAGCAAAGAGGTCACAGGGATAATCAGAGCAATTCTCAGAGACACTGAGAACAAGCTCGACAATTCCCTCCTGGCACTTTCCCTGTAGGAGATACCGCAAGACGTTTCTGTAGATTGGGCACAGCGCTCTGCAGGGTGTTGGCAGAGACTTTCCCGGGACAGTGAAACCCTATGTCAGAGACACTGAGAAGAAGCCCCAATGTTCCCTCCAGGCACTTTCAGTGTGGGTGCCTTCTCCACGTGGTTCCTGGTTTCCCTGCAGCGCTGAAGAGAATGTTAGCAAAGAGGTAACCGGGACAGTGAAAACAGTACTCAAAGACAGGGAGAGCAAGCTCTCTCTTGGCACTTTGGATGTGGGACATACAGCGAGATGTTTGCTGCTTTTGCGTTTGGCTGTTGGGAGATTTACAGCACAAAGATATCTAGTTGATTTGAAGCAGTTCCGAGAAAGTCTAAACATAATCGCCACTTCTCCCTCCTGGCACTTTCCATGTGGGAGATATAGCAGGATGTATATTGGTTTTGAGGACAACTCAATGGACAGTGTAGGGAGAAAAGTTCCTGGCTCCTTGAATGCCGTTCCTGGAGACACTGCGATCAATGTGGGAGATATGTCAAGATGTGTGTTGGTTTTGAGGACGGCTCTCTGGAGAGTCTTAGCAAAGAGGTCACAGGGATAATCAGAGCAATTCTCAGAGACACTGAGAACAAGCTCGACAATTCCCTCCTGGCACTTTCCCTGTAGGAGATACCGCAAGACGTTTCTGTACATTGGGCACAGCGCTCTGCAGGGTGTTGGCAGAGACTTTCCCGGGACAGTGAAACCCTATGTCAGAGACACTGAGAAGAAGCCCCAGTGTTCCCTCCAGGCACTTTCAGTGTGGGTGCCTTCTCCACGTGGTTCCTGGTTTCCCTGCAGCGCTGAAGAGAATGTTAGCAAAGAGGTAACCGGGACAGTGAAAACAGTACTCAAAGACAGGGAGAGCAAGCTCTCTCTTGGCACTTTGGATGTGGGACATACAGCGAGATGTTTGCTGCTTTTGCGTTTGGCTGTTGGGAGATTTACAGCACAAAGATATCTAGTTGATTTGAAGCAGTTCCGAGAAAGTCTAAGCATAATCGCCACTTCTCCCTCCTGGCACTTTCCATGTGGGAGATATAGCAGGATGTCTATTGGTTTTGAGGACAACTCAATGGACAGTGTAGGGAGAAAAGTTCCTGGCTCCTTGAATGCCGTTCCTGGAGACACTGCGATCAATGTGGGAGATATGTCAAGATGTGTGTTGGTTTTGAGGACGGCTCTCTGGAGAGTCTTAGCAAAGAGGTCACAGGGATAATCAGAGCAATTCTCAGAGACACTGAGAACAAGCTCGACAATTCCCTCCTGGCACTTTCCCTGTAGGAGATACCGCAAGACGTTTCTGTACATTGGGCACAGCGCTCTGCAGGGTGTTGGCAGAGACTTTTCCCGGGACAGTGAAACCCTATGTCAGAGACACTGAGAAGAAGCCCCAATGTTCCCTCCAGGCACTTTCAGTGTGGGTGCCTTCTCCACGTGGTTCCTGGTTTCCCTGCAGCGCTGAAGAGAATGTTAGCAAAGAGGTAACCGGGACAGTGAAAACAGTACTCAAAGACAGGGAGAGCAAGCTCTCTCTTGGCACTTTGGATGTGGGACATACAGCGAGATGTTTGCTGCTTTTGCGTTTGGCTGTTGGGAGATTTACAGCACAAAGATATCTAGTTGATTTGAAGCAGTTCCGAGAAAGTCTAAACATAATCGCCACTTCTCCCTCCTGGCACTTTCCATGTGGGAGATATAGCAGGATGTATATTGGTTTTGAGGACAACTCAATGGACAGTGTAGGGAGAAAAGTTCCTGGCTCCTTGAATGCCGTTCCTGGAGACACTGCGATCAATGTGGGAGATATGTCAAGATGTGTGTTTGTTTTGAGGACGGCTCTCTGGAGAGTCTTAGCAAAGAGGTCACAGGGATAATCAGAGCAATTCTCAGAGACACTGAGAACAAGCTCGACAATTCCCTCCTGGCACTTTCCCTGTAGGAGATACCGCAAGACGTTTCTGTAGATTGGGCACAGCGCTCTGCAGGGTGTTAGCAGAGACTTTCCCGGGACAGTGAAACCCTATGTCAGAGACACTGAGAAGAAGCCCCAATGTTCCCTCCAGGCACTTTCAGTGTGGGTGCCTTCTCCACGTGGTTCCTGGTTTCCCTGCAGCGCTGAAGAGAATGTTAGCAAAGAGGTAACCGGGACAGTGAAAACAGTACTCAAAGACAGGAAGAGCAAGCTCTCTCTTGGCACTGTGGATGTGGGACATACAGCGAGATGTTTGCTGCTTTTGCGTTTGGCTGTTGGGAGATTTACAGCACAAAGATATCTAGTTGATTTGAAGCAGTTCCGAGAAAGTCTAAACATAATCGCCACTTCTCCCTCCTGGCACTTTCCACGTGGGAGATATAGCAGGATGTATATTGGTTTTGAGGACAACTCAATGGACAGTGTAGGGAGAAAAGTTCCTGGCTCCTTGAATGCCGTTCCTGGAGACACTGCGATCAATGTGGGAGATATGTCAAGATGTGTGTTGGTTTTGAGGACGGCTCTCTGGAGAGTCTTAGCAAAGAGGTCACAGGGATAATCAGAGCAATTCTCAGAGACACTGAGAACAAGCTCGACAATTCCCTCCTGGCACTTTCCCTGTAGGAGATACCGCAAGACGTTTCTGTACATTGGGCACAGCGCTCTGCAGGGTGTTGGCAGAGACTTTCCCGGGACAGTGAAACCCTATGTCAGAGACACTGAGAAGAAGCCCCAATGTTCCCTCCAGGCACTTTCAGTGTGGGTGCCTTCTCCACGTGGTTCCTGGTTTCCCTGCAGCGCTGAAGAGAATGTTAGCAAAGAGGTAACCGGGACAGTGAAAACAGTACTCAAAGACAGGGAGAGCAAGCTCTCTCTTGGCACTTTGGATGTGGGACATACAGCGAGATGTTTGCTGCTTTTGCGTTTGGCTGTTGGGAGATTTACAGCACAAAGATATCTAGTTGATTTGAAGCAGTTCCGAGAAAGTCTAAACATAATCGCCACTTCTCCCTCCTGGCACTTTCCATGTGGGAGATATAGCAGGATGTATATTGGTTTTGAGGACAACTCAATGGACAGTGTAGGGAGAAAAGTTCCTGGCTCCTTGAATGCCGTTCCTGGAGACACTGCGATCAATGTGGGAGATATGTCAAGATGTGTGTTGGTTTTGAGGACGGCTCTCTGGAGAGTCTTAGCAAAGAGGTCACAGGGATAATCAGAGCAATTCTCAGAGACACTGAGAACAAGCTCGACAATTCCCTCCTGGCACTTTCCCTGTAGGAGATACCGCAAGACGTTTCTGTAGATTGGGCACAGCGCTCTGCAGGGTGTTGGCAGAGACTTTCCCGGGACAGTGAAACCCTATGTCAGAGACACTGAGAAGAAGCCCCAATGTTCCCTCCAGGCACTTTCAGTGTGGGTGCCTTCTCCACGTGGTTCCTGGTTTCCCTGCAGCGCTGAAGAGAATGTTAGCAAAGAGGTAACCGGGACAGTGAAAACAGTACTCAAAGACAGGGAGAGCAAGCTCTCTCTTGGCACTTTGGATGTGGGACATACAGCGAGATGTTTGCTGCTTTTGCGTTTGGCTGTTGGGAGATTTACAGCACAAAGATATCTAGTTGATTTGAAGCAGTTCTGAGAAAGTCTAAACATAATCGCCACTTCTCCCTCCTGGCACTTTCCACGTGGGAGATATAGCAGGATGTATATTGGTTTTGAGGACAACTCAATGGACAGTGTAGGGAGAAAAGTTCCTGGCTCCTTGAATGCCGTTCCTGGAGACACTGCGATCAATGTGGGAGATATGTCAAGATGTGTGTTTGTTTTGAGGACGGCTCTCTGGAGAGTCTTAGCAAAGAGGTCACAGGGATAATCAGAGCAATTCTCAGAGACACTGAGAACAAGCTCGACAATTCCCTCCTGGCACTTTCCCTGTAGGAGATACCGCAAGACGTTTCTGTAGATTGGGCACAGCGCTCTGCAGGGTGTTGGCAGAGACTTTCCCGGGACAGTGAAACCCTATGTCAGAGACACTGAGAAGAAGCCCCAATGTTCCCTCCAGGCACTTTCAGTGTGGGTGCCTTCTCCACGTGGTTCCTGGTTTCCCTGCAGCGCTGAAGAGAATGTTAGCAAAGAGGTAACCGGGACAGTGAAAACAGTACTCAAAGACAGGGAGAGCAAGCTCTCTCTTGGCACTTTGGATGTGGGACATACAGCGAGATGTTTGCTGCTTTTGCGTTTGGCTGTTGGGAGATTTACAGCACAAAGATATCTAGTTGATTTGAAGCAGTTCCGAGAAAGTCTAAACATAATCGCCACTTCTCCCTCCTGGCACTTTCCACGTGGGAGATATAGCAGGATGTATATTGGTTTTGAGGACAACTCAATGGACAGTGTAGGGAGAGAAGTTCCTGGCTCCTTGAATGCCGTTCCTGGAGACACTGCGATCAATGTGGGAGATATGTCAAGATGTGTGTTGGTTTTGAGGACGGCTCTCTGGAGAGTCTTAGCAAAGAGGTCACAGGGATAATCAGAGCAATTCTCAGAGACACTGAGAACAAGCTCGACAATTCCCTCCTGGCACTTTCCCTGTAGGAGATACCGCAAGACGTTTCTGTAGATTGGGCACAGCGCTCTGCAGGGTGTTGGCAGAGACTTTCCCGGGACAGTGAAACCCTATGTCAGAGACACTGAGAAGAAGCCCCAATGTTCCCTCCAGGCACTTTCAGTGTGGGTGCCTTCTCCACGTGGTTCCTGGTTTCCCTGCAGCGCTGAAGAGAATGTTAGCAAAGAGGTAACCGGGACAGTGAAAACAGTACTCAAAGAGAGGGAGAGCAAGCTCTCTCTTGGCACTTTGGATGTGGGACATACAGCGAGATGTTTGCTGCTTTTGCGTTTGGCTGTTGGGAGATTTACAGCACAAAGATATCTAGTTGATTTGAAGCAGTTCCGAGAAAGTCTAAACATAATCGCCACTTCTCCCTCCTGGCACTTTCCACGTGGGAGATATAGCAGGATGTATATTGGTTTTGAGGACAACTCAATGGACAGTGTAGGGAGAAAAGTTCCTGGCTCCTTGAATGCCGTTCCTGGAGACACTGCGATCAATGTGGGAGATATGTCAAGATGTGTGTTTGTTTTGAGGACGGCTCTCTGGAGAGTCTTAGCAAAGAGGTCACAGGGATAATCAGAGCAATTCTCAGAGACACTGAGAACAAGCTCGACAATTCCCTCCTGGCACTTTCCCTGTAGGAGATACCGCAAGACGTTTCTGTAGATTGGGCACAGCGCTCTGCAGGGTGTTGGCAGAGACTTTCCCGGGACAGTGAAACCCTATGTCAGAGACACTGAGAAGAAGCCCCAATGTTCCCTCCAGGCACTTTCAGTGTGGGTGCCTTCTCCACGTGGTTCCTGGTTTCCCTGCAGCGCTGAAGAGAATGTTAGCAAAGAGGTAACCGGGACAGTGAAAACAGTACTCAAAGACAGGGAGAGCAAGCTCTCTCTTGGCACTTTGGATGTGGGACATACAGCGAGATGTTTGCTGCTTTTGCGTTTGGCTGTTGGGAGATTTACAGCACAAAGATATCTAGTTGATTTGAAGCAGTTCCGAGAAAGTCTAAACATAATCGCCACTTCTCCCTCCTGGCACTTTCCATGTGGGAGATATAGCAGGATGTATATTGGTTTTGAGGACAACTCAATGGACAGTGTAGGGAGAAAAGTTCCTGGCTCCTTGAATGCCGTTCCTGGAGACACTGCGATCAATGTGGGAGATATGTCAAGATGTGTGTTGGTTTTGAGGACGGCTCTCTGGAGAGTCTTAGCAAAGAGGTCACAGGGATAATCAGAGCAATTCTCAGAGACACTGAGAACAAGCTCGACAATTCCCTCCTGGCACTTTCCCTGTAGGAGATACCGCAAGACGTTTCTGTAGATTGGGCACAGCGCTCTGCAGGGTGTTGGCAGAGACTTTCCCGGGACAGTGAAACCCTATGTCAGAGACACTGAGAAGAAGCCCCAATGTTCCCTCCAGGCACTTTCAGTGTGGGTGCCTTCTCCACGTGGTTCCTGGTTTCCCTGCAGCGCTGAAGAGAATGTTAGCAAAGAGGTAACCGGGACAGTGAAAACAGTACTCAAAGACAGGGAGAGCAAGCTCTCTCTTGGCACTTTGGATGTGGGACATACAGCGAGATGTTTGCTGCTTTTGCGTTTGGCTGTTGGGAGATTTACAGCACAAAGATATCTAGTTGATTTGAAGCAGTTCTGAGAAAGTCTAAACATAATCGCCACTTCTCCCTCCTGGCACTTTCCATGTGGGAGATATAGCAGGATGTATATTGGTTTTGAGGACAACTCAATGGACAGTGTAGGGAGAAAAGTTCCTGGCTCCTTGAATGCCGTTCCTGGAGACACTGCGATCAATGTGGGAGATATGTCAAGATGTGTGTTTGTTTTGAGGACGGCTCTCTGGAGAGTCTTAGCAAAGAGGTCACAGGGATAATCAGAGCAATTCTCAGAGACACTGAGAACAAGCTCGACATATCCCTCCTGGCACTTTCCCTGTAGGAGATACCGCAAGACGTTTCTGTAGATTGGGCACAGCGCTCTGCAGGGTGTTGGCAGAGACTTTCCCGGGACAGTGAAACCCTATGTCAGAGACACTGAGAAGAAGCCCCAATGTTCCCTCCAGGCACTTTCAGTGTGGGTGCCTTCTCCACGTGGTTCCTGGTTTCACTGCAGCTCTGAAGAGAATGTTAGCAAAGAGGTAACTGGGACAGTGAAAACAGTACTCAAAGACAGGGAGAGCAAGCTCTCTCTTGGCACTTTGGATGTGGGACATACAGCGAGATGTTTGCTGCTTTTGCGTTTGGCTGTTGGGAGATTTACAGCACAAAGATATCTAGTTGATTTGAAGCAGTTCCGAGAAAGTCTAAACATAATCGCCACTTCTCCCTCCTGGCACTTTCCACGTGGGAGATATAGCAGGATGTATATTGGTTTTGAGGACAACTCAATGGACAGTGTAGGGAGAGAAGTTCCTGGCTCCTTGAATGCCGTTCCTGGAGACACTGCGATCAATGTGGGAGATATGTCAAGATGTGTGTTGGTTTTGAGGACGGCTCTCTGGAGAGTCTTAGCAAAGAGGTCACAGGGATAATCAGAGCAATTCTCAGAGACACTGAGAACAAGCTCGACAATTCCCTCCTGGCACTTTCCCTGTAGGAGATACCGCAAGACGTTTCTGTAGATTGGGCACAGCGCTCTGCAGGGTGTTGGCAGAGACTTTCCCGGGACAGTGAAACCCTATGTCAGAGACACTGAGAAGAAGCCCCAATGTTCCCTCCAGGCACTTTCAGTGTGGGTGCCTTCTCCACGTGGTTCCTGGTTTCCCTGCAGTGCTGAAGAGAATGTTAGCAAAGAGGTAACCGGGACAGTGAAAACAGTACTCAAAGACAGGGAGAGCAAGCTCTCTCTTGGCACTTTGGATGTGGGACATACAGCGAGATGTTTGCTGCTTTTGCGTTTGGCTGTTGGGAGATTTACAGCACAAAGATATCTAGTTGATTTGAAGCAGTTCCGAGAAAGTCTAAACATAATCGCCACTTCTCCCTCCTGGCACTTTCCACGTGGGAGATATAGCAGGATGTATATTGGTTTTGAGGACAACTCAATGGACAGTGTAGGGAGAAAAGTTCCTGGCTCCTTGAATGCCGTTCCTGGAGACACTGCGATCAATGTGGGAGATATGTCAAGATGTGTGTTGGTTTTGAGGACGGCTCTCTGGAGAGTCTTAGCAAAGAGGTCACAGGGATAATCAGAGCAATTCTCAGAGACACTGAGAACAAGCTCGACAATTCCCTCCTGGCACTTTCCCTGTAGGAGATACCGCAAGACGTTTCTGTAGATTGGGCACAGCGCTCTGCAGGGTGTTGGCAGAGACTTTCCCGGGACAGTGAAACCCTATGTCAGAGACACTGAGAAGAAGCCCCAATGTTCCCTCCAGGCACTTTCAGTGTGGGTGCCTTCTCCACGTGGTTCCTGGTTTCCCTGCAGCGCTGAAGAGAATGTTAGCAAAGAGGTAACCGGGACAGTGAAAACAGTACTCAAAGACAGGGAGAGCAAGCTCTCTCTTGGCACTTTGGATGTGGGACATACAGCGAGATGTTTGCTGCTTTTGCGTTTGGCTGTTGGGAGATTTACAGCACAAAGATATCTAGTTGATTTGAAGCAGTTCCGAGAAAGTCTAAACATAATCGCCACTTCTCCCTCCTGGCACTTTCCATGTGGGAGATATAGCAGGATGTATATTGGTTTTGAGGACAACTCAATGGACAGTGTAGGGAGAAAAGTTCCTGGCTCCTTGAATGCCGTTCCTGGAGACACTGCGATCAATGTGGGAGATATGTCAAGATGTGTGTTGGTTTTGAGGACGGCTCTCTGGAGAGTCTTAGCAAAGAGGTCACAGGGATAATCAGAGCAATTCTCAGAGACACTGAGGACAAGCTCGACAATTCCCTCCTGGCACTTTCCCTGTAGGAGATACCGCAAGACGTTTCTGTAGATTGGGCACAGCGCTCTGCAGGGTGTTGGCAGAGACTTTCCCGGGACAGTGAAACCCTATGTCAGAGACACTGAGAAGAAGCCCCAATGTTCCCTCCAGGCACTTTCAGTGTGGGTGCCTTCTCCACGTGGTTCCTGGTTTCACTGCGGCTCTGAAGAGAATGTTAGCAAAGAGGTAACCGGGACAGTGAAAACAGTACTCAAAGACAGGGAGAGCAAGCTCTCTCTTGGCACTTTGGATGTGGGACATACAGCGAGATGTTTGCTGCTTTTGCGTTTGGCTGTTGGGAGATTTACAGCACAAAGATATCTAGTTGATTTGAAGCAGTTCCGAGAAAGTCTAAACATAATCGCCACTTCTCCCTCCTGGCACTTTCCATGTGGGAGATATAGCAGGATGTATATTGGTTTTGAGGACAACTCAATGGACAGTGTAGGGAGAAAAGTTCCTGGCTCCTTGAATGCCGTTCCTGGAGACACTGCGATCAATGTGGGAGATATGTCAAGATGTCTGTTGGTTTTGAGGACGGCTCTCTGGAGAGTCTTAGCAAAGAGGTCACAGGGATAATCAGAGCAATTCTCAGAGACACTGAGAACAAGCTCGACAATTCCCTCCTGGCACTTTCCCTGTAGGAGATACCGCAAGACGTTTCTGTAGATTGGGCATAGCGCTCTGCAGGGTGTTGGCAGAGACTTTCCCGGGACAGTGAAACCCTATGTCAGAGACACTGAGAAGAAGCCCCAATGTTCCCTCCAGGCACTTTCAGTGTGGGTGCCTTCTCCACGTGGTTCCTGGTTTCCCTGCAGCGCTGAAGAGAATGTTAGCAAAGAGGTAACCGGGACAGTGAAAACAGTACTCAAAGACAGGGAGAGCAAGCTCTCTCTTGGCACTTTGGATGTGGGACATACAGCGAGATGTTTGCTGCTTTTGCGTTTGGCTGTTGGGAGATTTACAGAACAAAGATATCTAGTTGATTTGAAGCAGTTCCGAGAAAGTCTAAACATAATCGCCACTTCTCCCTCCTGGCACTTTCCATGTGGGAGATATAGCAGGATGTATATTGGTTTTGAGGACAACTCAATGGACAGTGTAGGGAGAAAAGTTCCTGGCTCCTTGAATGCCGTTCCTGGAGACACTGCGATCAATGTGGGAGATATGTCAAGATGTGTGTTGGTTTTGAGGACGGCTCTCTGGAGAGTCTTAGCAAAGAGGTCACAGGGATAATCAGAGCAATTCTCAGAGACACTGAGGACAAGCTCGACAATTCCCTCCTGGCACTTTCCCTGTAGGAGATACCGCAAGACGTTTCTGTAGATTGGGCACAGCGCTCTGCAGGGTGTTGGCAGAGACTTTCCCGGGACAGTGAAACCCTATGTCAGAGACACTGAGAAGAAGCCCCAATGTTCCCTCCAGGCACTTTCAGTGTGGGTGCCTTCTCCACGTGGTTCCTGGTTTCACTGCGGCTCTGAAGAGAATGTTAGCAAAGAGGTAACCGGGACAGTGAAAACAGTACTCAAAGACAGGGAGAGCAAGCTCTCTCTTGGCACTTTGGATGTGGGACATACAGCGAGATGTTTGCTGCTTTTGCGTTTGGCTGTTGGGAGATTTACAGCACAAAGATATCTAGTTGATTTGAAGCAGTTCCGAGAAAGTCTAAACATAATCGCCACTTCTCCCTCCTGGCACTTTCCATGTGGGAGATATAGCAGGATGTATATTGGTTTTGAGGACAACTCAATGGACAGTGTAGGGAGAAAAGTTCCTGGCTCCTTGAATGCCGTTCCTGGAGACACTGCGATCAATGTGGGAGATATGTCAAGATGTCTGTTGGTTTTGAGGACGGCTCTCTGGAGAGTCTTAGCAAAGAGGTCACAGGGATAATCAGAGCAATTCTCAGAGACACTGAGAACAAGCTCGACAATTCCCTCCTGGCACTTTCCCTGTAGGAGATACCGCAAGACGTTTCTGTAGATTGGGCATAGCGCTCTGCAGGGTGTTGGCAGAGACTTTCCCGGGACAGTGAAACCCTATGTCAGAGACACTGAGAAGAAGCCCCAATGTTCCCTCCAGGCACTTTCAGTGTGGGTGCCTTCTCCACGTGGTTCCTGGTTTCCCTGCAGCGCTGAAGAGAATGTTAGCAAAGAGGTAACCGGGACAGTGAAAACAGTACTCAAAGACAGGGAGAGCAAGCTCTCTCTTGGCACTTTGGATGTGGGACATACAGCGAGATGTTTGCTGCTTTTGCGTTTGGCTGTTGGGAGATTTACAGCACAAAGATATCTAGTTGATTTGAAGCAGTTCCGAGAAAGTCTAAACATAATCGCCACTTCTCCCTCCTGGCACTTTCCATGTGGGAGATATAGCAGGATGTATATTGGTTTTGAGGACAACTCAATGGACAGTGTAGGGAGAAAAGTTCCTGGCTCCTTGAATGCCGTTCCTGGAGACACTGCGATCAATGTGGGAGATATGTCAAGATGTGTGTTGGTTTTGAGGACGGCTCTCTGGAGAGTCTTAGCAAAGAGGTCACAGGGATAATCAGAGCAATTCTCAGAGACACTGAGGACAAGCTCGACAATTCCCTCCTGGCACTTTCCCTGTAGGAGATACCGCAAGACGTTTCTGTAGATTGGGCACAGCGCTCTGCAGGGTGTTGGCAGAGACTTTCCCGGGACAGTGAAACCCTATGTCAGAGACACTGAGAAGAAGCCCCAATGTTCCCTCCAGGCACTTTCAGTGTGGGTGCCTTCTCCACGTGGTTCCTGGTTTCCCTGCAGCGCTGAAGAGAATGTTAGCAAAGAGGTAACCGGGACAGTGAAAACAGTACTCAAAGACAGGGAGAGCAAGCTCTCTCTTGGCACTTTCGATGTGGGACATACAGCGAGATGTTTGCTGCTTTTGCGTTTGGCTGTTGGGAGATTTACAGCACAAAGATATCTAGTTGATTTGAAGCAGTTCCGAGAAAGTCTAAACATAATCGCCACTTCTCCCTCCTGGCACTTTCCATGTGTGAGATATAGCAGGATGTATATTGGTTTTGAGGACAACTCAATGGACAGTGTAGGGAGAAAAGTTCCTGGCTCCTTGAATGCCGTTCCTGGAGACACTGCGATCGATGTGGGAGATATGTCAAGATGTGTGTTGGTTTTGAGGACGGCTCTCTGGAGAGTCTTAGCAAAGAGGTCACAGGGATAATCAGAGCAATTCTCAGAGACACTGAGGACAAGCTCGACAATTCCCTCCTGGCACTTTCCCTGTAGGAGATACCGCAAGACGTTTCTGTAGATTGGGCACAGCGCTCTGCAGGGTGTTAGCAGAGACTTTCCCGGGACAGTGAAACCCTATGTCAGAGACACTGAGAAGAAGCCCCAATGTTCCCTCCAGGCACTTTCAGTGTGGGTGCCTTCTCCACGTGGTTCCTGGTTTCCCTGCAGCGCTGAAGAGAATGTTAGCAAAGAGGTAACCGGGACAGTGAAAACAGTACTCAAAGACAGGGAGAGCAAGCTCTCTCTTGGCACTGTGGATGTGGGACATGCAGCGAGATGTTTGCTGCTTTTGCGTTTGGCTGTTGGGAGATTTACAGCACAAAGATATCTAGTTGATTTGAAGCAGTTCCGAGAAAGTCTAAACATAATCGCCACTTCTCCCTCCTGGCACTTTCCACGTGGGAGATATAGCAGGATGTATATTGGTTTTGAGGACAACTCAATGGACAGTGTAGGGAGAAAAGTTCCTGGCTCCTTGAATGCCGTTCCTGGAGACACTGCGATCAATGTGGGAGATATGTCAAGATGTGTGTTGGTTTTGAGGACGGCTCTCTGGAGAGTCTTAGCAAAGAGGTCACAGGGATAATCAGAGCAATTCTCAGAGACACTGAGAACAAGCTCGACAATTCCCTCCTGGCACTTTCCCTGTAGGAGATACCGCAAGACGTTTCTGTAGATTGGGCACAGCGCTCTGCAGGGTGTTGGCAGAGACTTTCCCGGGACAGTGAAACCCTATGTCAGAGACACTGAGAAGAAGCCCCAATGTTCCCTCCAGGCACTTTCAGTGTGGGTGCCTTCTCCACGTGGTTCCTGGTTTCCCTGCAGCGCTGAAGAGAATGTTAGCAAAGAGGTAACCGGGACAGTGAAAACAGTACTCAAAGACAGGGAGAGCAAGCTCTCTCTTGGCACTTTGGATGTGGGACATACAGCGAGATGTTTGCTGCTTTTGCGTTTGGCTGTTGGGAGATTTACAGCACAAAGATATCTAGTTGATTTGAAGCAGTTCCGAGAAAGTCTAAACATAATCGCCACTTCTCCCTCCTGGCACTTTCCATGTGGGAGATATAGCAGGATGTATATTGGTTTTGAGGACAACTCAATGGACAGTGTAGGGAGAAAAGTTCCTGGCTCCTTGAATGCCGTTCCTGGAGACACTGCGATCGATGTGGGAGATATGTCGAGATGTGTGTTTGTTTTGAGGACGGCTCTCTGGAGAGTCTTAGCAAAGAGGTCACAGGGATAATCAGAGCAATTCTCAGAAACACTGAGGACAAGCTCGACAATTCCCTCCTGGCACTTTCCCTGTAGGAGATACCGCAAGACGTTTCTGTAGATTGGGCACAGCGCTCTGCAGGGTGTTAGCAGAGACTTTCCCGCGACAGTGAAACCCTATGTCAGAGACACTGAGAAGAAGCCCCAATGTTCCCTCCAGGCACTTTCAGTGTGGGTGCCTTCTCCACGTGGTTCCTGGTTTCCCTGCAGCGCTGAAGAGAATGTTAGCAAAGAGGTAACCGGGACAGTGAAAACAGTACTCAAAGACAGGGAGAGCAAGCTCTCTCTTGGCACTGTGGATGTGGGACATACAGCGAGATGTTTGCTGCTTTTGCGTTTGGCTGTTGGGAGATTTACAGCACAAAGATATCTAGTTGATTTGAAGCAGTTCCGAGAAAGTCTAAACATAATCGCCACTTCTCCCTCCTGGCACTTTCCATGTGGGAGATATAGCAGGATGTATATTGGTTTTGAGGACAACTCAATGGACAGTGTAGGGAGAAAAGTTCCTGGCTCCTTGAATGCCGTTCCTGGAGACACTGCGATCAATGTGGGAGATATGTCAAGATGTGTGTTGGTTTTGAGGACGGCTCTCTGGAGAGTCTTAGCAAAGAGGTCACAGGGATAATCAGAGCAATTCTCAGAGACACTGAGAACAAGCTCGACAATTCCCTCCTGGCACTTTCCCTGTAGGAGATACCGCAAGACGTTTCTGTAGATTGGGCACAGCGCTCTGCAGGGTGTTAGCAGAGACTTTCCCGGGACAGTGAAACCCTATGTCAGAGACACTGAGAAGAAGCCCCAATGTTCCCTCCAGGCACTTTCAGTGTGGGTGCCTTCTCCACGTGGTTCCTGGTTTCCCTGCAGCGCTGAAGAGAATGTTAGCAAAGAGGTAACCGGGACAGTGAAAACAGTACTCAAAGACAGGGAGAGCAAGCTCTCTCTTGGCACTTTGGATGTGGGACATACAGCGAGATGTTTGCTGCTTTTGCGTTTGGCTGTTGGGAGATTTACAGCACAAAGATATCTAGTTGATTTGAAGCAGTTCCGAGAAAGTCTAAACATAATCGCCACTTCTCCCTCCTGGCACTTTCCATGTGGGAGATATAGCAGGATGTATATTGGTTTTGAGGACAACTCAATGGACAGTGTAGGGAGAAAAGTTCCTGGCTCCTTGAATGCCGTTCCTGGAGACACTGCGATCAATGTGGGAGATATGTCAAGATGTGTGTTGGTTTTGAGGACGGCTCTCTGGAGAGTCTTAGCAAAGAGGTCACAGGGATAATCAGAGCAATTCTCAGAGACACTGAGAACAAGCTCGACAATTCCCTCCTGGCACTTTCCCTGTAGGAGATACCGCAAGACGTTTCTGTAGATTGGGCACAGCGCTCTGCAGGGTGTTGGCAGAGACTTTCCCGGGACAGTGAAACCCTATGTCAGAGACACTGAGAAGAAGCCCCAATGTTCCCTCCAGGCACTTTCAGTGTGGGTGCCTTCTCCACGTGGTTCCTGGTTTCCCTGCAGCGCTGAAGAGAATGTTAGCAAAGAGGTAACCGGGACAGTGAAAACAGTACTCAAAGACAGGGAGAGCAAGCTCTCTCTTGGCACTTTGGATGTGGGACATACAGCGAGATGTTTGCTGCTTTTGCGTTTGGCTGTTGGGAGATTTACAGCACAAAGATATCTAGTTGATTTGAAGCAGTTCCGAGAAAGTCTAAACATAATCGCCACTTCTCCCTCCTGGCACTTTCCATGTGGGAGATATAGCAGGATGTATATTGGTTTTGAGGACAACTCAATGGACAGTGTAGGGAGAAAAGTTCCTGGCTCCTTGAATGCCGTTCCTGGAGACACTGCGATCAATGTGGGAGATATGTCAAGATGTGTGTTGGTTTTGAGGACGGCTCTCTGGAGAGTCTTAGCAAAGAGGTCACAGGGATAATCAGAGCAATTCTCAGAGACACTGAGAACAAGCTCGACAATTCCCTCCTGGCACTTTCCCTGTAGGAGATACCGCAAGACTTTTCTGTAGATTGGGCACAGCGCTCTGCAGGGTGTTAGCAGAGACTTTCCCGGGACAGTGAAACCCTATGTCAGAGACACTGAGAAGAAGCCCCAATGTTCCCTCCAGGCACTTTCAGTGTGGGTGCCTTCTCCACGTGGTTCCTGGTTTCCCTGCAGCGCTGAAGAGAATGTTAGCAAAGAGGTAACCGGGACAGTGAAAACAGTACTCAAAGACAGGAAGAGCAAGCTCTCTCTTGGCACTGTGGATGTGGGACATACAGCGAGATGTTTGCTGCTTTTGCGTTTGGCTGTTGGGAGATTTACAGCACAAAGATATCTAGTTGATTTGAAGCAGTTCCGAGAAAGTCTAAACATAATCGCCACTTCTCCCTCCTGGCACTTTCCATGTGGGAGATATAGCAGGATGTATATTGGTTTTGAGGACAACTCAATGGACAGTGTAGGGAGAAAAGTTCCTGGCTCCTTGAATGCCGTTCCTGGAGACACTGCGATCAATGTGGGAGATATGTCAAGATGTGTGTTGGTTTTGAGGACGTCTCTCTGGAGAGTCTTAGCAAAGAGGTCAGAGGGATAATCAGAGCAATTCTCAGAGACACTGAGAACAAGCTCGACAATTCCCTCCTGGCACTTTCCCTGTAGGAGATACCGCAAGACGTTTCTGTAGATTGGGCACAGCGCTCTGCAGGGTGTTGGCAGAGACTTTCCCGGGACAGTGAAACCCTATGTCAGAGACACTGAGAAGAAGCCCCAATGTTCCCTCCAGGCACTTTCAGTGTGGGTGCCTTCTCCACGTGGTTCCTGGTTTCCCTGCAGCGCTGAAGAGAATGTTAGCAAAGAGGTAACCGGGACAGTGAAAACAGTACTCAAAGACAGGGAGAGCAAGCTCTCTCTTGGCACTTTGGATGTGGGACATACAGCGAGATGTTTGCTGCTTTTGCGTTTGGCTGTTGGGAGATTTACAGCACAAAGATATCTAGTTGATTTGAAGCAGTTCCGAGAAAGTCTAAACATAATCGCCACTTCTCCCTCCTGGCACTTTCCATGTGGGAGATATAGCAGGATGTATATTGGTTTTGAGGACAACTCAATGGACAGTGTAGGGAGAAAAGTTCCTGGCTCCTTGAATGCCGTTCCTGGAGACACTGCGATCAATGTGGGAGATATGTCAAGATGTGTGTTGGTTTTGAGGACGGCTCTCTGGAGAGTCTTAGCAAAGAGGTCACAGGGATAATCAGAGCAATTCTCAGAGACACTGAGAACAAGCTCGACAATTCCCTCCTGGCACTTTCCCTGTAGGAGATACCGCAAGACGTTTCTGTAGATTGGGCACAGCGCTCTGCAGGGTGTTGGCAGAGACTTTCCCGGGACAGTGAAACCCTATGTCAGAGACACTGAGAAGAAGCCCCAATGTTCCCTCCAGGCACTTTCAGTGTGGGTGCCTTCTCCACGTGGTTCCTGGTTTCCCTGCAGCGCTGAAGAGAATGTTAGCAAAGAGGTAACCGGGACAGTGAAAACAGTACTCAAAGACAGGGAGAGCAAGCTCTCTCTTGGCACTTTGGATGTGGGACATACAGCGAGATGTTTGCTGCTTTTGCGTTTGGCTGTTGGGAGATTTACAGCACAAAGATATCTAGTTGATTTGAAGCAGTTCCGAGAAAGTCTAAACATAATCCCCGCTTCTCCCTCCTGGCACTTTCCATGTGGGAGATATAGCAGGATGTATATTGGTTTTGAGGACAACTCAATGGACAGTGTAGGGAGAAAAGTTCCTGGCTCCTTGAATGCCGTTCCTGGAGACACTGCGATCAATGTGGGAGATATGTCAAGATGTGTGTTGGTTTTGAGGACGGCTCTCTGGAGAGTCTTAGCAAAGAGGTCACAGGGATAATCAGAGCAATTCTCAGAGACACTGAGAACAGGCTCGACAATTCCCTCCTGGCACTTTCCCTGTAGGAGATACCGCAAGACGTTTCTGTAGATTGGGCACAGCGCTCTGCAGGGTGTTAGCAGAGACTTTCCCGGGACAGTGAAACCCTATGTCAGAGACACTGAGAAGAAGCCCCAATGTTCCCTCCAGGCACTTTCAGTGTGGGTGCCTTCTCCACGTGGTTCCTGGTTTCCCTGCAGCGCTGAAGAGAATGTTAGCAAAGAGGTAACCGGGACAGTGAAAACAGTACTCAAAGACAGGGAGAGCAAGCTCTCTCTTGGCACTTTGGATGTGGGACATACAGCGAGATGTTTGCTGCTTTTGCGTTTGGCTGTTGGGAGATTTACAGCACAAAGATATCTAGTTGATTTGAAGCAGTTCCGAGAAAGTCTAAACATAATCGCCACTTCTCCCTCCTGGCACTTTCCATGTGGGAGATATAGCAGGATGTATATTGGTTTTGAGGACAACTCAATGGACAGTGTAGGGAGAAAAGTTCCTGGCTCCTTGAATGCCGTTCCTGGAGACACTGCGATCAATGTGGGAGATATGTCAAGATGTGTGTTTGTTTTGAGGACGGCTCTCTGGAGAGTCTTAGCAAAGAGGTCACAGGGATAATCAGAGCAATTCTCAGAGACACTGAGAACAAGCTCGACAATTCCCTCCTGGCACTTTCCCTGTAGGAGATACCGCAAGACGTTTCTGTAGATTGGGCACAGCGCTCTGCAGGGTGTTGGCAGAGACTTTCCCGGGACAGTGAAACCCTATGTCAGAGACACTAAGAAGAAGCCCCAATGTTCCCTCCAGGCACTTTCAGTGTGGGTGCCTTCTCCACGTGGTTCCTGGTTTCCCTGCAGCGCTGAAGAGAATGTTAGCAAAGAGGTAACCGGGACAGTGAAAACAGTACTCAAAGACAGGGAGAGCAAGCTCTCTCTTGGCACTTTGGATGTGGGACATACAGCGAGATGTTTGCTGCTTTTGCGTTTGGCTGTTGGGAGATTTACAGCACAAAGATATCTAGTTGATTTGAAGCAGTTCCGAGAAAGTCTAAACATAATCGCCACTTCTCCCTCCTGGCACTTTCCATGTGGGAGATATAGCAGGATGTATATTGGTTTTGAGGACAACTCAATGGACAGTGTAGGGAGAAAAGTTCCTGGCTCCTTGAATGCCGTTTCTGGAGACACTGCGATCAATGTGGGAGATATGTCAAGATGTGTGTTGGTTTTGAGGACGGCTCTCTGGAGAGTCTTAGCAAAGAGGTCACAGGGATAATCAGAGCAATTCTCAGAGACACTGAGAACAAGCTCGACAATTCCCTCCTGGCACTTTCCCTGTAGGAGATACCGCAAGACGTTTCTGTAGATTGGGCACAGCGCTCTGCAGGGTGTTGGCAGAGACTTTCCCGGGACAGTGAAACCCTATGTCAGAGACACTGAGAAGAAGCCCCAATGTTCCCTCCAGGCACTTTCAGTGTGGGTGCCTTCTCCACGTGGTTCCTGGTTTCCCTGCAGCGCTGAAGAGAATGTTAGCAAAGAGGTAACCGGGACAGTGAAAACAGTACTCAAAGACAGGGAGAGCAAGCTCTCTCTTGGCACTTTGGATGTGGGACATACAGCGAGATGTTTGCTGCTTTTGCGTTTGGCTGTTGGGAGATTTACAGCACAAAGATATCTAGTCGATTTGAAGCAGTTCCGAGAAAGTCTAAACATAATCGCCACTTCTCCCTCCTGGCACTTTCCATGTGGGAGATATAGCAGGATGTATATTGGTTTTGAGGACAACTCAATGGACAGTGTAGGGAGAAAAGTTCCTGGCTCCTTGAATGCCGTTCCTGGAGACACTGCGATCAATGTGGGAGATATGTCAAGATGTGTGTTGGTTTTGAGGACGGCTCTCTGGAGAGTCTTAGCAAAGAGGTCACAGGGATAATCAGAGCAATTCTCAGAGACACTGAGAACAAGCTCGACAATTCCCTCCTGGCACTTTCCCTGTAGGAGATACCGCAAGACGTTTCTGTAGATTGGGCACAGCGCTCTGCAGGGTGTTGGCAGAGACTTTCCCGGGACAGTGAAACCCTATGTCAGAGACACTAAGAAGAAGCCCCAATGTTCCCTCCAGGCACTTTCAGTGTGGGTGCCTTCTCCACGTGGTTCCTGGTTTCCCTGCAGCGCTGAAGAGAATGTTAGCAAAGAGGTAACCGGGACAGTGAAAACAGTACTCAAAGACAGGGAGAGCAAGCTCTCTCTTGGCACTTTGGATGTGGGACATACAGCGAGATGTTTGCTGCTTTTGCGTTTGGCTGTTGGGAGATTTACAGCACAAAGATATCTAGTTGATTTGAAGCAGTTCCGAGAAAGTCTAAACATAATCGCCACTTCTCCCTCCTGGCACTTTCCATGTGGGAGATATAGCAGGATGTATATTGGTTTTGAGGACAACTCAATGGACAGTGTAGGGAGAAAAGTTCCTGGCTCCTTGAATGCCGTTTCTGGAGACACTGCGATCAATGTGGGAGATATGTCAAGATGTGTGTTGGTTTTGAGGACGGCTCTCTGGAGAGTCTTAGCAAAGAGGTCACAGGGATAATCAGAGCAATTCTCAGAGACACTGAGAACAAGCTCGACAATTCCCTCCTGGCACTTTCCCTGTAGGAGATACCGCAAGACGTTTCTGTAGATTGGGCACAGCGCTCTGCAGGGTGTTGGCAGAGACTTTCCCGGGACAGTGAAACCCTATGTCAGAGACACTGAGAAGAAGCCCCAATGTTCCCTCCAGGCACTTTCAGTGTGGGTGCCTTCTCCACGTGGTTCCTGGTTTCCCTGCAGCGCTGAAGAGAATGTTAGCAAAGAGGTAACCGGGACAGTGAAAACAGTACTCAAAGAGAGGGAGAGCAAGCTCTCTCTTGGCACTTTGGATGTGGGACATACAGCGAGATGTTTGCTGCTTTTGCGTTTGGCTGTTGGGAGATTTACAGCACAAAGATATCTAGTCGATTTGAAGCAGTTCCGAGAAAGTCTAAACATAATCGCCACTTCTCCCTCCTGGCACTTTCCATGTGGGAGATATAGCAGGATGTATATTGGTTTTGAGGACAACTCAATGGACAGTGTAGGGAGAAAAGTTCCTGGCTCCTTGAATGCCGTTCCTGGAGACACTGCGATCAATGTGGGAGATATGTCAAGATGTGTGTTGGTTTTGAGGACGGCTCTCTGGAGAGTCTTAGCAAAGAGGTCACACAGATAATCAGAGCAATTCTCAGAGACACTGAGAACAAGCTCGACAATTCCCTCCTGGCACTTTCCCTGTAGGAGATACCGCAAGACTTTTCTGTAGATTGGGCACAGCGCTCTGCAGGGTGTTAGCAGAGACTTTCCCGGGACAGTGAAACCCTATGTCAGAGACACTGAGAAGAAGCCCCAATGTTCCCTCCAGGCACTTTCAGTGTGGGTGCCTTCTCCACGTGGTTCCTGGTTTCCCTGCAGCGCTGAAGAGAATGTTAGCAAAGAGGTAACCGGGACAGTGAAAACAGTACTCAAAGACAGGGAGAGCAAGCTCTCTCTTGGCACTTTGGATGTGGGACATACAGCGAGATGTTTGCTGCTTTTGCGTTTGGCTGTTGGGAGATTTACAGCACAAAGATATCTAGTTGATTTGAAGCAGTTCCGAGAAAGTCTAAACATAATCGCCACTTCTCCCTCCTGGCACTTTCCACGTGGGAGATATAGCAGGATGTATATTGGTTTTGAGGACAACTCAATGGACAGTGTAGGGAGAAAAGTTCCTGGCTCCTTGAATGCCGTTCCTGGAGACACTGCGATCAATGTGGGAGATATGTCAAGATGTGTGTTGGTTTTGAGGACGGCTCTCTGGAGAGTCTTAGCAAAGAGGTCACAGGGATAATCAGAGCAATTCTCAGAGACACTGAGAACAAGCTCGACAATTCCCTCCTGGCACTTTCCCTGTAGGAGATACCGCAAGACGTTTCTGTAGATTGGGCACAGCGCTCTGCAGGGTGTTGGCAGAGACTTTCCCGGGACAGTGAAACCCTATGTCAGAGACACTGAGAAGAAGCCCCAATGTTCCCTCCAGGCACTTTCAGTGTGGGTGCCTTCTCCACGTGGTTCCTGGTTTCCCTGCAGCGCTGAAGAGAATGTTAGCAAAGAGGTAACCGGGACAGTGAAAACAGTACTCAAAGACAGGGAGAGCAAGCTCTCTCTTGGCACTTTGGATGTGGGACATACAGCGAGATGTTTGCTGCTTTTGCGTTTGGCTGTTGGGAGATTTACAGCACAAAGATATCTAGTTGATTTGAAGCAGTTCCGAGAAAGTCTAAACATAATCGCCACTTCTCCCTCCTGGCACTTTCCATGTGGGAGATATAGCAGGATGTATATTGGTTTTGAGGACAACTCAATGGACAGTGTAGGGAGAAAAGTTCCTGGCTCCTTGAATGCCGTTCCTGGAGACACTGCGATCAATGTGGGAGATATGTCGAGATGTGTGTTGGTTTTGAGGACGGCTCTCTGGAGAGTCTTAGCAAAGAGGTCACAGGGATAATCAGAGCAATTCTCAGAGACACTGAGGACAAGCTCGACAATTCCCTCCTGGCACTTTCCCTGTAGGAGATACCGCAAGACGTTTCTGTAGATTGGGCACAGCGCTCTGCAGGGTGTTGGCAGAGACTTTCCCGGGACAGTGAAACCCTATGTCAGAGACACTGAGAAGAAGCCCCAATGTTCCCTCCAGGCACTTTCAGTGTGGGTGCCTTCTCCACGTGGTTCCTGGTTTCCCTGCAGCGCTGAAGAGAATGTTAGCAAAGAGGTAACCGGGACAGTGAAAACAGTACTCAAAGACAGGGAGAGCAAGCTCTCTCTTGGCACTTTGGATGTGGGACATACAGCGAGATGTTTGCTGCTTTTGCGTTTGGCTGTTGGGAGATTTACAGCACAAAGATATCTAGTTGATTTGAAGCAGTTCCGAGAAAGTCTAAACATAATCGCCACTTCTCCCTCCTGGCACTTTCCATGTGGGAGATATAGCAGGATGTATATTGGTTTTGAGGACAACTCAATGGAGAGTGTAGGGAGAAAAGTTCCTGGCTCCTTGAATGCCGTTCCTGGAGACACTGCGATCAATGTGGGAGATATGTCAAGATGTGTGTTGGTTTTGAGGACGGCTCTCTGGAGAGTCTTAGCAAAGAGGTCACAGGGATAATCAGAGCAATTCTCAGAGACACTGAGGACAAGCTCGACAATTCCCTCCTGGCACTTTCCCTGTAGGAGATACCGCAAGACGTTTCTGTAGATTGGGCACAGCGCTCTGCAGGGTGTTGGCAGAGACTTTCCCGGGACAGTGAAACCCTATGTCAGAGACACTGAGAAGAAGCCCCAATGTTCCCTCCAGGCACTTTCAGTGTGGGTGCCTTCTCCACGTGGTTCCTGGTTTCCCTGCAGCGCTGAAGAGAATGTTAGCAAAGAGGTAACCGGGACAGTGAAAACAGTACTCAAAGACAGGGAGAGCAAGCTCTCTCTTGGCACTGTGGATGTGGGACATACAGCGAGATGTTTGCTGCTTTTGCGTTTGGCTGTTGGGAGATTTACAGCACAAAGATATCTAGTTGATTTGAAGCAGTTCCGAGAAAGTCTAAACATAATCGCCACTTCTCCCTCCTGGCACTTTCCACGTGGGAGATATAGCAGGATGTATATTGGTTTTGAGGACAACTCAATGGACAGTGTAGGGAGAAAAGTTCCTGGCTCCTTGAATGCCGTTCCTGGAGACACTGCAATCAATGTGGGAGATATGTCAAGATGTGTGTTGGTTTTGAGGACGGCTCTCTGGAGAGTCTTAGCAAAGAGGTCACAGGGATAATCAGAGCAATTCTCAGAGACACTGAGAACAAGCTCGACAATTCCCTCCTGGCACTTTCCCTGTAGGAGATACCGCAAGACGTTTCTGTAGATTGGGCACAGCGCTCTGCAGGGTGTTGGCAGAGACTTTCCCGGGACAGTGAAACCCTATGTCAGAGACACTGAGAAGAAGCCCCAATGTTCCCTCCAGGCACTTTCAGTGTGGGTGCCTTCTCCACGTGGTTCGTGGTTTCCCTGCAGCGCTGAAGAGAATGTTAGCAAAGAGGTAACCGGGACAGTGAAAACAGTACTCAAAGACAGGGAGAGCAAGCTCTCTCTTGGCACTTTGGATGTGGGACATACAGCGAGATGTTTGCTGCTTTTGCGTTTGGCTGTTGGGAGATTTACAGCACAAAGATATCTAGTTGATTTGAAGCAGTTCCGAGAAAGTCTAAACATAATCGCCACTTCTCCCTCCTGGCACTTTCCATGTGGGAGATATAGCAGGATGTATATTGGTTTTGAGGACAACTCAATGGACAGTGTAGGGAGAAAAGTTCCTGGCTCCTTGAATGCCGTTCCTGGAGACACTGCGATCGATGTGGGAGATATGTCAAGATGTGTGTTTGTTTTGAGGACGGCTCTCTGGAGAGTCTTAGCAAAGAGGTCACAGGGATAATCAGAGCAATTCTCAGAGACACTGAGGACAAGCTCGACAATTCCCTCCTGGCACTTTCCCTGTAGGAGATACCGCAAGATGTTTCTGTAGATTGGGCACAGCGCTCTGCAGGGTGTTAGCAGAGACTTTCCCGGGACAGTGAAACCCTATGTCAGAGACACTGAGAAGAAGCCCCAATGTTCCCTCCAGGCACTTTCAGTGTGGGTGCCTTCTCCACGTGGTTCCTGGTTTCCCTGCAGCGCTGAAGAGAATGTTAGCAAAGAGGTAACCGGGACAGTGAAAACAGTACTCAAAGACAGGGAGAGCAAGCTCTCTCTTGGCACTGTGGATGTGGGACATACAGCGAGATGTTTGCTGCTTTTGCGTTTGGCTGTTGGGAGATTTACAGCACAAAGATATCTAGTTGATTTGAAGCAGTTCCGAGAAAGTCTAAACATAATCGCCACTTCTCCCTCCTGGCACTTTCCATGTGGGAGATATAGCAGGATGTATATTGGTTTTGAGGACAACTCAATGGAGAGTGTAGGGAGAAAAGTTCCTGGCTCCTTGAATGCCGTTCCTGGAGACACTGCGATCAATGTGGGAGATATGTCAAGATGTGTGTTGGTTTTGAGGACGGCTCTCTGGAGAGTCTTAGCAAAGAGGTCACAGGGATAATCAGAGCAATTCTCAGAGACACTGAGAACAAGCTCGACAATTCCCTCCTGGCACTTTCCCTGTAGGAGATACCGCAAGACGTTTCTGTAGATTGGGCACAGCGCTCTGCAGGGTGTTAGCAGAGACTTTCCCGGGACAGTGAAACCCTATGTCAGAGACACTGAGAAGAAGCCCCAGTGTTCCCTCCAGGCACTTTCAGTGTGGGTGCCTTCTCCACGTGGTTCCTGGTTTCCCTGCAGCGCTGAAGAGAATGTTAGCAAAGAGGTAACCGGGACAGTGAAAACAGTACTCAAAGACAGGGAGAGCAAGCTCTCTCTTGGCACTTTGGATGTGGGACATACAGCGAGATGTTTGCTGCTTTTGCGTTTGGCTGTTGGGAGATTTACAGCACAAAGATATCTAGTTGATTTGAAGCAGTTCCGAGAAAGTCTAAACATAATCGCCACTTCTCCCTCCTGGCACTTTCCATGTGGGAGATATAGCAGGATGTATATTGGTTTTGAGGACAACTCAATGGACAGTGTAGGGAGAAAAGTTCCTGGCTCCTTGAATGCCGTTCCTGGAGACACTGCGATCAATGTGGGAGATATGTCAAGATGTGTGTTGGTTTTGAGGACGGCTCTCTGGAGAGTCTTAGCAAAGAGGTCACAGGGATAATCAGAGCAATTCTCAGAGACACTGAGAACAAGCTCGACAATTCCCTCCTGGCACTTTCCCTGTAGGAGATACCGCAAGACGTTTCTGTAGATTGGGCACAGCGCTCTGCAGGGTGTTGGCAGAGACTTTCCCGGGACAGTGAAACCCTATGTCAGAGACACTGAGAAGAAGCCCCAATGTTCCCTCCAGGCACTTTCAGTGTGGGTGCCTTCTCCACGTGGTTCCTGGTTTCCCTGCAGCGCTGAAGAGAATGTTAGCAAAGAGGTAACCGGGACAGTGAAAACAGTACTCAAAGACAGGGAGAGCAAGCTCTCTCTTGGCACTTTGGATGTGGGACATACAGCGAGATGTTTGCTGCTTTTGCGTTTGGCTGTTGGGAGATTTACAGCACAAAGATATCTAGTTGATTTGAAGCAGTTCCGAGAAAGTCTAAACATAATCGCCACTTCTCCCTCCTGGCACTTTCCATGTGGGAGATACAGCAGGATGTATATTGGTTTTGAGGACAACTCAATGGAGAGTGTAGGGAGAAAAGTTCCTGGCTCCTTGAATGCCGTTCCTGGAGACACTGCGATCAATGTGGGAGATATGTCAAGATGTGTGTTGGTTTTGAGGACGGCTCTCTGGAGAGTCTTAGCAAAGAGGTCACAGGGATAATCAGAGCAATTCTCAGAGACACTGAGAACAAGCTCGACAATTCCCTCCTGGCACTTTCCCTGTAGGAGATACCGCAAGACGTTTCTGTAGATTGGGCACAGCGCTCTGCAGGGTGTTGGCAGAGACTTTCCCGGGACAGTGAAACCCTATGTCAGAGACACTGAGAAGAAGCCCCAATGTTCCCTCCAGGCACTTTCAGTGTGGGTGCCTTCTCCACGTGGTTCCTGGTTTCCCTGCAGCGCTGAAGAGAATGTTAGCAAAGAGGTAACCGGGACAGTGAAAACAGTACTCAAAGACAGGGAGAGCAAGCTCTCTCTTGGCACTGTGGATGTGGGACATACAGCGAGATGTTTGCTGCTTTTGCGTTTGGCTGTTGGGAGATTTACAGCACAAAGATATCTAGTTGATTTGAAGCAGTTCCGAGAAAGTCTAAACATAATCGCCACTTCTCCCTCCTGGCACTTTCCATGTGGGAGATATAGCAGGATGTATATTGGTTTTGAGGACAACTCAATGGACAGTGTAGGGAGAAAAGTTCCTGGCTCCTTGAATGCCGTTTCTGGAGACACTGCGATCAATGTGGGAGATATGTCAAGATGTGTGTTGGTTTTGAGGACGGCTCTCTGGAGAGTCTTAGCAAAGAGGTCACAGGGATAATCAGAGCAATTCTCAGAGACACTGAGAACAAGCTCGACAATTCCCTCCTGGCACTTTCCCTGTAGGAGATACCGCAAGACGTTTCTGTAGATTGGGCACAGCGCTCTGCAGGGTGTTAGCAGAGACTTTCCCGGGACAGTGAAACCCTATGTCAGAGACACTGAGAAGAAGCCCCAATGTTCCCTCCAGGCACTTTCAGTGTGGGTGCCTTCTCCACGTGGTTCCTGGTTTCCCTGCAGCGCTGAAGAGAATGTTAGCAAAGAGGTAACCGGGACAGTGAAAACAGTACTCAAAGACAGGGAGAGCAAGCTCTCTCTTGGCACTTTGGATGTGGGACATACAGCGAGATGTTTGCTGCTTTTGCGTTTGGCTGTTGGGAGATTTACAGCACAAAGATATCTAGTTGATTTGAAGCAGTTCCGAGAAAGTCTAAACATAATCGCCACTTCTCCCTCCTGGCACTTTCCATGTGGGAGATATAGCAGGATGTATATTGGTTTTGAGGACAACTCAATGGACAGTGTAGGGAGAAAAGTTCCTGGCTCCTTGAATGCCGTTCCTGGAGACACTGCGATCGATGTGGGAGATATGTCAAGATGTGTGTTTGTTTTGAGGACGGCTCTCTGGAGAGTCTTAGCAAAGAGGTCACAGGGATAATCAGAGCAATTCTCAGAGACACTGAGGACAAGCTCGACAATTCCCTCCTGGCACTTTCCCTGTAGGAGATACCGCAAGATGTTTCTGTAGATTGGGCACAGCGCTCTGCAGGGTGTTAGCAGAGACTTTCCCGGGACAGTGAAACCCTATGTCAGAGACACTGAGAAGAAGCCCCAATGTTCCCTCCAGGCACTTTCAGTGTGGGTGCCTTCTCCACGTGGTTCCTGGTTTCCCTGCAGCGCTGAAGAGAATGTTAGCAAAGAGGTAACCGGGACAGTGAAAACAGTACTCAAAGACAGGGAGAGCAAGCTCTCTCTTGGCACTGTGGATGTGGGACATACAGCGAGATGTTTGCTGCTTTTGCGTTTGGCTGTTGGGAGATTTACAGCACAAAGATATCTAGTTGATTTGAAGCAGTTCCGAGAAAGTCTAAACATAATCGCCACTTCTCCCTCCTGGCACTTTCCATGTGGGAGATATAGCAGGATGTATATTGGTTTTGAGGACAACTCAATGGAGAGTGTAGGGAGAAAAGTTCCTGGCTCCTTGAATGCCGTTCCTGGAGACACTGCGATCAATGTGGGAGATATGTCAAGATGTGTGTTGGTTTTGAGGACGGCTCTCTGGAGAGTCTTAGCAAAGAGGTCACAGGGATAATCAGAGCAATTCTCAGAGACACTGAGAACAAGCTCGACAATTCCCTCCTGGCACTTTCCCTGTAGGAGATACCGCAAGACGTTTCTGTAGATTGGGCACAGCGCTCTGCAGGGTGTTAGCAGAGACTTTCCCGGGACAGTGAAACCCTATGTCAGAGACACTGAGAAGAAGCCCCAGTGTTCCCTCCAGGCACTTTCAGTGTGGGTGCCTTCTCCACGTGGTTCCTGGTTTCCCTGCAGCGCTGAAGAGAATGTTAGCAAAGAGGTAACCGGGACAGTGAAAACAGTACTCAAAGACAGGGAGAGCAAGCTCTCTCTTGGCACTTTGGATGTGGGACATACAGCGAGATGTTTGCTGCTTTTGCGTTTGGCTGTTGGGAGATTTACAGCACAAAGATATCTAGTTGATTTGAAGCAGTTCCGAGAAAGTCTAAACATAATCGCCACTTCTCCCTCCTGGCACTTTCCATGTGGGAGATATAGCAGGATGTATATTGGTTTTGAGGACAACTCAATGGACAGTGTAGGGAGAAAAGTTCCTGGCTCCTTGAATGCCGTTCCTGGAGACACTGCGATCAATGTGGGAGATATGTCAAGATGTGTGTTGGTTTTGAGGACGGCTCTCTGGAGAGTCTTAGCAAAGAGGTCACAGGGATAATCAGAGCAATTCTCAGAGACACTGAGAACAAGCTCGACAATTCCCTCCTGGCACTTTCCCTGTAGGAGATACCGCAAGACGTTTCTGTAGATTGGGCACAGCGCTCTGCAGGGTGTTGGCAGAGACTTTCCCGGGACAGTGAAACCCTATGTCAGAGACACTGAGAAGAAGCCCCAATGTTCCCTCCAGGCACTTTCAGTGTGGGTGCCTTCTCCACGTGGTTCCTGGTTTCCCTGCAGCGCTGAAGAGAATGTTAGCAAAGAGGTAACCGGGACAGTGAAAACAGTACTCAAAGACAGGGAGAGCAAGCTCTCTCTTGGCACTTTGGATGTGGGACATACAGCGAGATGTTTGCTGCTTTTGCGTTTGGCTGTTGGGAGATTTACAGCACAAAGATATCTAGTTGATTTGAAGCAGTTCCGAGAAAGTCTAAACATAATCCCCACTTCTCCCTCCTGGCACTTTCCATGTGGGAGATACAGCAGGATGTATATTGGTTTTGAGGACAACTCAATGGAGAGTGTAGGGAGAAAAGTTCCTGGCTCCTTGAATGCCGTTCCTGGAGACACTGCGATCAATGTGGGAGATATGTCAAGATGTGTGTTGGTTTTGAGGACGGCTCTCTGGAGAGTCTTAGCAAAGAGGTCACAGGGATAATCAGAGCAATTCTCAGAGACACTGAGAACAAGCTCGACAATTCCCTCCTGGCACTTTCCCTGTAGGAGATACCGCAAGACGTTTCTGTAGATTGGGCACAGCGCTCTGCAGGGTGTTGGCAGAGACTTTCCCGGGACAGTGAAACCCTATGTCAGAGACACTGAGAAGAAGCCCCAATGTTCCCTCCAGGCACTTTCAGTGTGGGTGCCTTCTCCACGTGGTTCCTGGTTTCCCTGCAGCGCTGAAGAGAATGTTAGCAAAGAGGTAACCGGGACAGTGAAAACAGTACTCAAAGACAGGGAGAGCAAGCTCTCTCTTGGCACTGTGGATGTGGGACATACAGCGAGATGTTTGCTGCTTTTGCGTTTGGCTGTTGGGAGATTTACAGCACAAAGATATCTAGTTGATTTGAAGCAGTTCCGAGAAAGTCTAAACATAATCGCCACTTCTCCCTCCTGGCACTTTCCATGTGGGAGATATAGCAGGATGTATATTGGTTTTGAGGACAACTCAATGGACAGTGTAGGGAGAAAAGTTCCTGGCTCCTTGAATGCCGTTTCTGGAGACACTGCGATCAATGTGGGAGATATGTCAAGATGTGTGTTGGTTTTGAGGACGGCTCTCTGGAGAGTCTTAGCAAAGAGGTCACAGGGATAATCAGAGCAATTCTCAGAGACACTGAGAACAAGCTCGACAATTCCCTCCTGGCACTTTCCCTGTAGGAGATACCGCAAGACGTTTCTGTAGATTGGGCACAGCGCTCTGCACGGTGTTAGCAGAGACTTTCCCGGGACAGTGAAACCCTATGTCAGAGACACTGAGAAGAAGCCCCAATGTTCCCTCCAGGCACTTTCAGTGTGGGTGCCTTCTCCACGTGGTTCCTGGTTTCCCTGCAGCGCTGAAGAGAATGTTAGCAAAGAGGTAACCGGGACAGTGAAAACAGTACTCAAAGACAGGGAGAGCAAGCTCTCTCTTGGCACTTTGGATGTGGGACATACAGCGAGATGTTTGCTGCTTTTGCGTTTGGCTGTTGGGAGATTTACAGCACAAAGATATCTAGTTGATTTGAAGCAGTTCCGAGAAAGTCTAAACATAATCGCCACTTCTCCCTCCTGGCACTTTCCATGTGGGAGATATAGCAGGATGTATATTGGTTTTGAGGACAACTCAATGGACAGTGTAGGGAGAAAAGTTCCTGGCTCCTTGAATGCCGTTTCTGGAGACACTGCGATCAATGTGGGAGATATGTCAAGATGTGTGTTGGTTTTGAGGACGGCTCTCTGGAGAGTCTTAGCAAAGAGGTCACAGGGATAATCAGAGCAATTCTCAGAGACACTGAGAACAAGCTCGACAATTCCCTCCTGGCACTTTCCCTGTAGGAGATACCGCAAGACGTTTCTGTAGATTGGGCACAGCGCTCTGCAGGGTGTTGGCAGAGACTTTCCCGGGACAGTGAAACCCTATGTCAGAGACACTAAGAAGAAGCCCCAATGTTCCCTCCAGGCACTTTCAGTGTGGGTGCCTTCTCCACGTGGTTCCTGGTTTCCCTGCAGCGCTGAAGAGAATGTTAGCAAAGAGGTAACCGGGACAGTGAAAACAGTACTCAAAGACAGGGAGAGCAAGCTCTCTCTTGGCACTTTGGATGTGGGACATACAGCGAGATGTTTGCTGCTTTTGCGTTTGGCTGTTGGGAGATTTACAGCACAAAGATATCTAGTTGATTTGAAGCAGTTCCGAGAAAGTCTAAACATAATCGCCACTTCTCCCTCCTGGCACTTTCCATGTGGGAGATATAGCAGGATGTATATTGGTTTTGAGGACAACTCAATGGACAGTGTAGGGAGAAAAGTTCCTGGCTCCTTGAATGCCGTTTCTGGAGACACTGCGATCAATGTGGGAGATATGTCAAGATGTGTGTTGGTTTTGAGGACGGCTCTCTGGAGAGTCTTAGCAAAGAGGTCACAGGGATAATCAGAGCAATTCTCAGAGACACTGAGAACAAGCTCGACAATTCCCTCCTGGCACTTTCCCTGTAGGAGATACCGCAAGACGTTTCTGTAGATTGGGCACAGCGCTCTGCAGGGTGTTGGCAGAGACTTTCCCGGGACAGTGAAACCCTATGTCAGAGACACTGAGAAGAAGCCCCAATGTTCCCTCCAGGCACTTTCAGTGTGGGTGCCTTCTCCACGTGGTTCCTGGTTTCCCTGCAGCGCTGAAGAGAATGTTAGCAAAGAGGTAACCGGGACAGTGAAAACAGTACTCAAAGACAGGGAGAGCAAGCTCTCTCTTGGCACTGTGGATGTGGGACATACAGCGAGATGTTTGCTGCTTTTGCGTTTGGCTGTTGGGAGATTTACAGCACAAAGATATCTAGTTGATTTGAAGCAGTTCCGAGAAAGTCTAAACATAATCGCCACTTCTCCCTCCTGGCACTTTCCACGTGGGAGATATAGCAGGATGTATATTGGTTTTGAGGACAACTCAATGGACAGTGTAGGGAGAAAAGTTCCTGGCTCCTTGAATGCCGTTCCTGGAGACACTGCAATCAATGTGGGAGATATGTCAAGATGTGTGTTGGTTTTGAGGACGGCTCTCTGGAGAGTCTTAGCAAAGAGGTCACAGGGATAATCAGAGCAATTCTCAGAGACACTGAGAACAAGCTCGACAATTCCCTCCTGGCACTTTCCCTGTAGGAGATACCGCAAGACGTTTCTGTAGATTGGGCACAGCGCTCTGCAGGGTGTTGGCAGAGACTTTCCCGGGACAGTGAAACCCTATGTCAGAGACACTGAGAAGAAGCCCCAATGTTCCCTCCAGGCACTTTCAGTGTGGGTGCCTTCTCCACGTGGTTCCTGGTTTCCCTGCAGCGCTGAAGAGAATGTTAGCAAAGAGGTAACCGGGACAGTGAAAACAGTACTCAAAGACAGGGAGAGCAAGCTCTCTCTTGGCACTTTGGATGTGGGACATACAGCGAGATGTTTGCTGCTTTTGCGTTTGGCTGTTGGGAGATTTACAGCACAAAGATATCTAGTTGATTTGAAGCAGTTCCGAGAAAGTCTAAACATAATCGCCACTTCTCCCTCCTGGCACTTTCCATGTGGGAGATATAGCAGGATGTATATTGGTTTTGAGGACAACTCAATGGACAGTGTAGGGAGAAAAGTTCCTGGCTCCTTGAATGCCGTTCCTGGAGACACTGCGATCGATGTGGGAGATATGTCAAGATGTGTGTTTGTTTTGAGGACGGCTCTCTGGAGAGTCTTAGCAAAGAGGTCACAGGGATAATCAGAGCAATTCTCAGAGACACTGAGGACAAGCTCGACAATTCCCTCCTGGCACTTTCCCTGTAGGAGATACCGCAAGACGTTTCTGTAGATTGGGCACAGCGCTCTGCAGGGTGTTAGCAGAGACTTTCCCGGGACAGTGAAACCCTATGTCAGAGACACTGAGAAGAAGCCCCAGTGTTCCCTCCAGGCACTTTCAGTGTGGGTGCCTTCTCCACGTGGTTCCTGGTTTCCCTGCAGCGCTGAAGAGAATGTTAGCAAAGAGGTAACCGGGACAGTGAAAACAGTACTCAAAGACAGGGAGAGCAAGCTCTCTCTTGGCACTTTGGATGTGGGACATACAGCGAGATGTTTGCTGCTTTTGCGTTTGGCTGTTGGGAGATTTACAGCACAAAGATATCTAGTTGATTTGAAGCAGTTCCGAGAAAGTCTAAACATAATCGCCACTTCTCCCTCCTGGCACTTTCCATGTGGGAGATATAGCAGGATGTATATTGGTTTTGAGGACAACTCAATGGACAGTGTAGGGAGAAAAGTTCCTGGCTCCTTGAATGCCGTTCCTGGAGACACTGCGATCAATGTGGGAGATATGTCAAGATGTGTGTTGGTTTTGAGGACGGCTCTCTGGAGAGTCTTAGCAAAGAGGTCACAGGGATAATCAGAGCAATTCTCAGAGACACTGAGAACAAGCTCGACAATTCCCTCCTGGCACTTTCCCTGTAGGAGATACCGCAAGACGTTTCTGTAGATTGGGCACAGCGCTCTGCAGGGTGTTGGCAGAGACTTTCCCGGGACAGTGAAACCCTATGTCAGAGACACTGAGAAGAAGCCCCAATGTTCCCTCCAGGCACTTTCAGTGTGGGTGCCTTCTCCACGTGGTTCCTGGTTTCCCTGCAGCGCTGAAGAGAATGTTAGCAAAGAGGTAACCGGGACAGTGAAAACAGTACTCAAAGACAGGGAGAGCAAGCTCTCTCTTGGCACTTTGGATGTGGGACATACAGCGAGATGTTTGCTGCTTTTGCGTTTGGCTGTTGGGAGATTTACAGCACAAAGATATCTAGTTGATTTGAAGCAGTTCCGAGAAAGTCTAAACATAATCGCCACTTCTCCCTCCTGGCACTTTCCATGTGGGAGATACAGCAGGATGTATATTGGTTTTGAGGACAACTCAATGGACAGTGTAGGGAGAAAAGTTCCTGGCTCCTTGAATGCCGTTCCTGGAGACACTGCGATCAATGTGGGAGATATGTCAAGATGTGTGTTGGTTTTGAGGACGGCTCTCTGGAGAGTCTTAGCAAAGAGGTCACAGGGATAATCAGAGCAATTCTCAGAGACACTGAGAACAAGCTCGACAATTCCCTCCTGGCACTTTCCCTGTAGGAGATACCGCAAGACGTTTCTGTAGATTGGGCACAGCGCTCTGCAGGGTGTTGGCAGAGACTTTCCCGGGACAGTGAAACCCTATGTCAGAGACACTGAGAAGAAGCCCCAATGTTCCCTCCAGGCACTTTCAGTGTGGGTGCCTTCTCCACGTGGTTCCTGGTTTCCCTGCAGCGCTGAAGAGAATGTTAGCAAAGAGGTAACCGGGACAGTGAAAACAGTACTCAAAGACAGGGAGAGCAAGCTCTCTCTTGGCACTGTGGATGTGGGACATACAGCGAGATGTTTGCTGCTTTTGCGTTTGGCTGTTGGGAGATTTACAGCACAAAGATATCTAGTTGATTTGAAGCAGTTCCGAGAAAGTCTAAACATAATCGCCACTTCTCCCTCCTGGCACTTTCCATGTGGGAGATATAGCAGGATGTATATTGGTTTTGAGGACAACTCAATGGACAGTGTAGGGAGAAAAGTTCCTGGCTCCTTGAATGCCGTTTCTGGAGACACTGCGATCAATGTGGGAGATATGTCAAGATGTGTGTTGGTTTTGAGGACGGCTCTCTGGAGAGTCTTAGCAAAGAGGTCACAGGGATAATCAGAGCAATTCTCAGAGACACTGAGAACAAGCTCGACAATTCCCTCCTGGCACTTTCCCTGTAGGAGATACCGCAAGACGTTTCTGTAGATTGGGCACAGCGCTCTGCAGGGTGTTAGCAGAGACTTTCCCGGGACAGTGAAACCCTATGTCAGAGACACTGAGAAGAAGCCCCAATGTTCCCTCCAGGCACTTTCAGTGTGGGTGCCTTCTCCACGTGGTTCCTGGTTTCCCTGCAGCGCTGAAGAGAATGTTAGCAAAGAGGTAACCGGGACAGTGAAAACAGTACTCAAAGACAGGGAGAGCAAGCTCTCTCTTGGCACTTTGGATGTGGGACATACAGCGAGATGTTTGCTGCTTTTGCGTTTGGCTGTTGGGAGATTTACAGCACAAAGATATCTAGTTGATTTGAAGCAGTTCCGAGAAAGTCTAAACATAATCGCCACTTCTCCCTCCTGGCACTTTCCATGTGGGAGATATAGCAGGATGTATATTGGTTTTGAGGACAACTCAATGGACAGTGTAGGGAGAAAAGTTCCTGGCTCCTTGAATGCCGTTTCTGGAGACACTGCGATCAATGTGGGAGATATGTCAAGATGTGTGTTGGTTTTGAGGACGGCTCTCTGGAGAGTCTTAGCAAAGAGGTCACAGGGATAATCAGAGCAATTCTCAGAGACACTGAGAACAAGCTCGACAATTCCCTCCTGGCACTTTCCCTGTAGGAGATACCGCAAGACGTTTCTGTAGATTGGGCACAGCGCTCTGCAGGGTGTTGGCAGAGACTTTCCCGGGACAGTGAAACCCTATGTCAGAGACACTAAGAAGAAGCCCCAATGTTCCCTCCAGGCACTTTCAGTGTGGGTGCCTTCTCCACGTGGTTCCTGGTTTCCCTGCAGCGCTGAAGAGAATGTTAGCAAAGAGGTAACCGGGACAGTGAAAACAGTACTCAAAGACAGGGAGAGCAAGCTCTCTCTTGGCACTTTGGATGTGGGACATACAGCGAGATGTTTGCTGCTTTTGCGTTTGGCTGTTGGGAGATTTACAGCACAAAGATATCTAGTTGATTTGAAGCAGTTCCGAGAAAGTCTAAACATAATCCCCACTTCTCCCTCCTGGCACTTTCCATGTGGGAGATATAGCAGGATGTATATTGGTTTTGAGGACAACTCAATGGACAGTGTAGGGAGAAAAGTTCCTGGCTCCTTGAATGCCGTTCCTGGAGACACTGCGATCAATGTGGGAGATATGTCAAGATGTGTGTTGGTTTTGAGGACGGCTCTCTGGAGAGTCTTAGCAAAGAGGTCACAGGGATAATCAGAGCAATTCTCAGAGACACTGAGAACAAGCTCGACAATTCCCTCCTGGCACTTTCCCTGTAGGAGATACCGCAAGACGTTTCTGTAGATTGGGCACAGCGCTCTGCAGGGTGTTGGCAGAGACTTTCCCGGGACAGTGAAACCCTATGTCAGAGACACTGAGAAGAAGCCCCAATGTTCCCTCCAGGCACTTTCAGTGTGGGTGCCTTCTCCACGTGGTTCCTGGTTTCCCTGCAGCGCTGAAGAGAATGTTAGCAAAGAGGTAACCGGGACAGTGAAAACAGTACTCAAAGACAGGGAGAGCAAGCTCTCTCTTGGCACTTTGGATGTGGGACATACAGCGAGATGTTTGCTGCTTTTGCGTTTGGCTGTTGGGAGATTTACAGCACAAAGATATCTAGTCGATTTGAAGCAGTTCCGAGAAAGTCTAAACATAATCGCCACTTCTCCCTCCTGGCACTTTCCATGTGGGAGATATAGCAGGATGTATATTGGTTTTGAGGACAACTCAATGGACAGTGTAGGGAGAAAAGTTCCTGGCTCCTTGAATGCCGTTCCTGGAGACTCTGCGATCAATGTGGGAGATATGTCAAGATGTGTGTTGGTTTTGAGGACGGCTCTCTGGAGAGTCTTAGCAAAGAGGTCACACAGATAATCAGAGCAATTCTCAGAGACACTGAGAACAAGCTCGACAATTCCCTCCTGGCACTTTCCCTGTAGGAGATACCGCAAGACGTTTCTGTAGATTGGGCACAGCGCTCTGCAGGGTGTTAGCAGAGACTTTCCCGGGACAGTGAAACCCTATGTCAGAGACACTGAGAAGAAGCCCCAATGTTCCCTCCAGGCACTTTCAGTGTGGGTGCCTTCTCCACGTGGTTCCTGGTTTCCCTGCAGCGCTGAAGAGAATGTTAGCAAAGAGGTAACCGGGACAGTGAAAACAGTACTCAAAGACAGGGAGAGCAAGCTCTCTCTTGGCACTTTGGATGTGGGACATACAGCGAGATGTTTGCTGCTTTTGCGTTTGGCTGTTGGGAGATTTACAGCACAAAGATATCTAGTTGATTTGAAGCAGTTCCGAGAAAGTCTAAACATAATCGCCACTTCTCCCTCCTGGCACTTTCCATGTGGGAGATATAGCAGGATGTATATTGGTTTTGAGGACAACTCAATGGACAGTGTAGGGAGAAAAGTTCCTGGCTCCTTGAATGCCGTTCCTGGAGACACTGCGATCAATGTGGGAGATATGTCAAGATGTGTGTTGGTTTTGAGGACGGCTCTCTGGAGAGTCTTAGCAAAGAGGTCACAGGGATAATCAGAGCAATTCTCAGAGACACTGAGAACAAGCTCGACAATTCCCTCCTGGCACTTTCCCTGTAGGAGATACCGCAAGACGTTTCTGTAGATTGGGCACAGCGCTCTGCAGGGTGTTAGCAGAGACTTTCCCGGGACAGTGAAACCCTATGTCAGAGACACTGAGAAGAAGCCCCAATGTTCCCTCCAGGCACTTTCAGTGTGGGTGCCTTCTCCACGTGGTTCCTGGTTTCCCTGCAGCGCTGAAGAGAATGTTAGCAAAGAGGTAACCGGGACAGTGAAAACAGTACTCAAAGACAGGGAGAGCAAGCTCTCTCTTGGCACTTTGGATGTGGGACATACAGCGAGATGTTTGCTGCTTTTGCGTTTGGCTGTTGGGAGATTTACAGCACAAAGATATCTAGTTGATTTGAAGCAGTTCCGAGAAAGTCTAAACATAATCGCCACTTCTCCCTCCTGGCACTTTCCATGTGGGAGATATAGCAGGATGTATATTGGTTTTGAGGACAACTCAATGGACAGTGTAGGGAGAAAAGTTCCTGGCTCCTTGAATGCCGTTTCTGGAGACACTGCGATCAATGTGGGAGATATGTCAAGATGTGTGTTGGTTTTGAGGACGGCTCTCTGGAGAGTCTTAGCAAAGAGGTCACAGGGATAATCAGAGCAATTCTCAGAGACACTGAGAACAAGCTCGACAATTCCCTCCTGGCACTTTCCCTGTAGGAGATACCGCAAGACGTTTCTGTAGATTGGGCACAGCGCTCTGCAGGGTGTTGGCAGAGACTTTCCCGGGACAGTGAAACCCTATGTCAGAGACACTAAGAAGAAGCCCCAATGTTCCCTCCAGGCACTTTCAGTGTGGGTGCCTTCTCCACGTGGTTCCTGGTTTCCCTGCAGCGCTGAAGAGAATGTTAGCAAAGAGGTAACCGGGACAGTGAAAACAGTACTCAAAGACAGGGAGAGCAAGCTCTCTCTTGGCACTTTGGATGTGGGACATACAGCGAGATGTTTGCTGCTTTTGCGTTTGGCTGTTGGGAGATTTACAGCACAAAGATATCTAGTTGATTTGAAGCAGTTCCGAGAAAGTCTAAACATAATCGCCACTTCTCCCTCCTGGCACTTTCCATGTGGGAGATATAGCAGGATGTATATTGGTTTTGAGGACAACTCAATGGACAGTGTAGGGAGAAAAGTTCCTGGCTCCTTGAATGCCGTTTCTGGAGACACTGCGATCAATGTGGGAGATATGTCAAGATGTGTGTTGGTTTTGAGGACGGCTCTCTGGAGAGTCTTAGCAAAGAGGTCACAGGGATAATCAGAGCAATTCTCAGAGACACTGAGAACAAGCTCGACAATTCCCTCCTGGCACTTTCCCTGTAGGAGATACCGCAAGACGTTTCTGTAGATTGGGCACAGCGCTCTGCAGGGTGTTGGCAGAGACTTTCCCGGGACAGTGAAACCCTATGTCAGAGACACTGAGAAGAAGCCCCAATGTTCCCTCCAGGCACTTTCAGTGTGGGTGCCTTCTCCACGTGGTTCCTGGTTTCCCTGCAGCGCTGAAGAGAATGTTAGCAAAGAGGTAACCGGGACAGTGAAAACAGTACTCAAAGACAGGGAGAGCAAGCTCTCTCTTGGCACTTTGGATGTGGGACATACAGCGAGATGTTTGCTGCTTTTGCGTTTGGCTGTTGGGAGATTTACAGCACAAAGATATCTAGTCGATTTGAAGCAGTTCCGAGAAAGTCTAAACATAATCGCCACTTCTCCCTCCTGGCACTTTCCATGTGGGAGATATAGCAGGATGTATATTGGTTTTGAGGACAACTCAATGGACAGTGTAGGGAGAAAAGTTCCTGGCTCCTTGAATGCCGTTCCTGGAGACTCTGCGATCAATGTGGGAGATATGTCAAGATGTGTGTTGGTTTTGAGGACGGCTCTCTGGAGAGTCTTAGCAAAGAGGTCACACAGATAATCAGAGCAATTCTCAGAGACACTGAGAACAAGCTCGACAATTCCCTCCTGGCACTTTCCCTGTAGGAGATACCGCAAGACGTTTCTGTAGATTGGGCACAGCGCTCTGCAGGGTGTTAGCAGAGACTTTCCCGGGACAGTGAAACCCTATGTCAGAGACACTGAGAAGAAGCCCCAATGTTCCCTCCAGGCACTTTCAGTGTGGGTGCCTTCTCCACGTGGTTCCTGGTTTCCCTGCAGCGCTGAAGAGAATGTTAGCAAAGAGGTAACCGGGACAGTGAAAACAGTACTCAAAGACAGGGAGAGCAAGCTCTCTCTTGGCACTTTGGATGTGGGACATACAGCGAGATGTTTGCTGCTTTTGCGTTTGGCTGTTGGGAGATTTACAGCACAAAGATATCTAGTCGATTTGAAGCAGTTCCGAGAAAGTCTAAACATAATCGCCACTTCTCCCTCCTGGCACTTTCCATGTGGGAGATATAGCAGGATGTATATTGGTTTTGAGGACAACTCAATGGACAGTGTAGGGAGAAAAGTTCCTGGCTCCTTGAATGCCGTTCCTGGAGACACTGCGATCAATGTGGGAGATATGTCAAGATGTGTGTTGGTTTTGAGGACGGCTCTCTGGAGAGTCTTAGCAAAGAGGTCACAGGGATAATCAGAGCAATTCTCAGAGACACTGAGAACAAGCTCGACAATTCCCTCCTGGCACTTTCCCTGTAGGAGATACCGCAAGACATTTCTGTAGATTGGGCACAGCGCTCTGCAGGGTGTTGGCAGAGACTTTCCCGGGACAGTGAAACCCTATGTCAGAGACACTGAGAAGAAGCCCCAGTGTTCCCTCCAGGCACTTTCAGTGTGGGTGCCTTCTCCACGTGGTTCCTGGTTTCCCTGCAGCGCTGAAGAGAATGTTAGCAAAGAGGTAACCGGGACAGTGAAAACAGTACTCAAAGACAGGGAGAGCAAGCTCTCTCTTGGCACTTTGGATGTGGGACATACAGCGAGATGTTTGCTGCTTTTGCGTTTGGCTGTTGGGAGATTTACAGCACAAAGATATCTAGTTGATTTGAAGCAGTTCCGAGAAAGTCTAAACATAATCGCCACTTCTCCCTCCTGGCACTTTCCATGTGGGAGATATAGCAGGATGTATATTGGTTTTGAGGACAACTCAATGGACAGTGTAGGGAGAAAAGTTCCTGGCTCCTTGAATGCCGTTTCTGGAGACACTGCGATCAATGAGGGAGATATGTCAAGATGTGTGTTGGTTTTGAGGACGGCTCTCTGGAGAGTCTTAGCAAAGAGGTCACAGGGATAATCAGAGCAATTCTCAGAGACACTGAGAACAAGCTCGACAATTCCCTCCTGGCACTTTCCCTGTAGGAGATACCGCAAGACGTTTCTGTAGATTGGGCACAGCGCTCTGCAGGGTGTTAGCAGAGACTTTCCCGGGACAGTGAAACCCTGTGTCAGAGACACTGAGAAGAAGCCCCAATGTTCCCTCCAGGCACTTTCAGTGTGGGTGCCTTCTCCACGTGGTTCCTGGTTTCCCTGCAGCGCTGAAGAGAATGTTAGCAAAGAGGTAACCGGGACAGTGAAAACAGTACTCAAAGACAGGGAGAGCAAGCTCTCTCTTGGCACTTTGGATGTGGGACATACAGCGAGATGTTTGCTGCTTTTGCGTTTGGCTGTTGGGAGATTTACAGCACAAAGATATCTAGTTGATTTGAAGCAGTTCCGAGAAAGTCTAAACATAATCGCCACTTCTCCCTCCTGGCACTTTCCATGTGGGAGATATAGCAGGATGTATATTGGTTTTGAGGACAACTCAATGGACAGTGTAGGGAGAAAAGTTCCTGGCTCCTTGAATGCCGTTTCTGGAGACACTGCGATCAATGAGGGAGATATGTCAAGATGTGTGTTGGTTTTGAGGACGGCTCTCTGGAGAGTCTTAGCAAAGAGGTCACAGGGATAATCAGAGCAATTCTCAGAGACACTGAGAACAAGCTCCACAATTCCCTCCTGGCACTTTCCCTGTAGGAGATACCGCAAGACGTTTCTGTAGATTGGGCACAGCGCTCTGCAGGGTGTTAGCAGAGACTTTCCCGGGACAGTGAAACCCTATGTCAGAGACACTGAGAAGAAGCCCCAATGTTCCCTCCAGGCACTTTCAGTGTGGGTGCCTTCTCCACGTGGTTCCTGGTTTCCCTGCAGCGCTGAAGAGAATGTTAGCAAAGAGGTAACCGGGACAGTGAAAACAGTACTCAAAGACAGGGAGAGCAAGCTCTCTCTTGGCACTTTGGATGTGGGACATACAGCGAGATGTTTGCTGCTTTTGCGTTTGGCTGTTGGGAGATTTACAGCACAAAGATATCTAGTTGATTTGAAGCAGTTCCGAGAAAGTCTAAACATAATCGCCACTTCTCCCTCCTGGCACTTTCCATGTGGGAGATATAGCAGGATGTATATTGGTTTTGAGGACAACTCAATGGACAGTGTAGGGAGAAAAGTTCCTGGCTCCTTGAATGCCGTTTCTGGAGACACTGCGATCAATGTGGGAGATATGTCAAGATGTGTGTTGGTTTTGAGGACGGCTCTCTGGAGAGTCTTAGCAAAGAGGTCAGAGGGATAATCAGAGCAATTCTCAGAGACACTGAGAACAAGCTCGACAATTCCCTCCTGGCACTTTCCCTGTAGGAGATACCGCAAGACGTTTCTGTAGATTGGGCACAGCGCTCTGCAGGGTGTTGGCAGAGACTTTCCCGGGACAGTGAAACCCTATGTCAGAGACACTAAGAAGAAGCCCCAATGTTCCCTCCAGGCACTTTCAGTGTGGGTGCCTTCTCCACGTGGTTCCTGGTTTCCCTGCAGCGCTGAAGAGAATGTTAGCAAAGAGGTAACCGGGACAGTGAAAACAGTACTCAAAGACAGGGAGAGCAAGCTCTCTCTTGGCACTTTGGATGTGGGACATACAGCGAGATGTTTGCTGCTTTTGCGTTTGGCTGTTGGGAGATTTACAGCACAAAGATATCTAGTTGATTTGAAGCAGTTCCGAGAAAGTCTAAACATAATCGCCACTTCTCCCTCCTGGCACTTTCCATGTGGGAGATATAGCAGGATGTATATTGGTTTTGAGGACAACTCAATGGACAGTGTAGGGAGAAAAGTTCCTGGCTCCTTGAATGCCGTTCCTGGAGACACTGCGATCAATGTGGGAGATATGTCAAGATGTGTGTTGGTTTTGAGGACGTCTCTCTGGAGAGTCTTAGCAAAGAGGTCAGAGGGATAATCAGAGCAATTCTCAGAGACACTGAGAACAAGCTCGACAATTCCCTCCTGGCACTTTCCCTGTAGGAGATACCGCAAGACGTTTCTGTAGATTGGGCACAGCGCTCTGCAGGGTGTTGGCAGAGACTTTCCCGGGACAGTGAAACCCTATGTCAGAGACACTGAGAAGAAGCCCCAATGTTCCCTCCAGGCACTTTCAGTGTGGGTGCCTTCTCCACGTGGTTCCTGGTTTCCCTGCAGCGCTGAAGAGAATGTTAGCAAAGAGGTAACCGGGACAGTGAAAACAGTACTCAAAGACAGGGAGAGCAAGCTCTCTCTTGGCACTTTGGATGTGGGACATACAGCGAGATGTTTGCTGCTTTTGCGTTTGGCTGTTGGGAGATTTACAGCACAAAGATATCTAGTTGATTTGAAGCAGTTCCGAGAAAGTCTAAACATAATCGCCACTTCTCCCTCCTGGCACTTTCCATGTGGGAGATATAGCAGGATGTATATTGGTTTTGAGGACAACTCAATGGACAGTGTAGGGAGAAAAGTTCCTGGCTCCTTGAATGCCGTTCCTGGAGACACTGCGATCAATGTGGGAGATATGTCAAGATGTGTGTTTGTTTTGAGGACGGCTCTCTGGAGAGTCTTAGCAAAGAGGTCACAGGGATAATCAGAGCAATTCTCAGAGACACTGAGAACAAGCTCGACAATTCCCTCCTGGCACTTTCCCTGTAGGAGATACCGCAAGACTTTTCTGTAGATTGGGCACAGCGCTCTGCAGGGTGTTAGCAGAGACTTTCCCGGGACAGTGAAACCCTATGTCAGAGACACTGAGAAGAAGCCCCAATGTTCCCTCCAGGCACTTTCAGTGTGGGTGCCTTCTCCACGTGGTTCCTGGTTTCCCTGCAGCGCTGAAGAGAATGTTAGCAAAGAGGTAACCGGGACAGTGAAAACAGTACTCAAAGACAGGGAGAGCAAGCTCTCTCTTGGCACTTTGGATGTGGGACATACAGCGAGATGTTTGCTGCTTTTGCGTTTGGCTGTTGGGAGATTTACAGCACAAAGATATCTAGTTGATTTGAAGCAGTTCCGAGAAAGTCTAAACATAATCGCCACTTCTCCCTCCTGGCACTTTCCATGTGGGAGATATAGCAGGATGTATATTGGTTTTGAGGACAACTGAATGGACAGTGTAGGGAGAAAAGTTCCTGGCTCCTTGAATGCCGTTCCTGGAGACACTGCGATCAATGTGGGAGATATGTCAAGATGTGTGTTGGTTTTGAGGACGGCTCTCTGGAGAGTCTTAGCAAAGAGGTCACACAGATAATCAGAGCAATTCTCAGAGACACTGAGAACAAGCTCGACAATTCCCTCCTGGCACTTTCCCTGTAGGAGATACCGCAAGACTTTTCTGTAGATTGGGCACAGCGCTCTGCAGGGTGTTAGCAGAGACTTTCCCGGGACAGTGAAACCCTATGTCAGAGACACTGAGAAGAAGCCCCAATGTTCCCTCCAGGCACTTTCAGTGTGGGTGCCTTCTCCACGTGGTTCCTGGTTTCCCTGCAGCGCTGAAGAGAATGTTAGCAAAGAGGTAACCGGGACAGTGAAAACAGTACTCAAAGACAGGGAGAGCAAGCTCTCTCTTGGCACTTTGGATGTGGGACATACAGCGAGATGTTTGCTGCTTTTGCGTTTGGCTGTTGGGAGATTTACAGCACAAAGATATCTAGTTGATTTGAAGCAGTTCCGAGAAAGTCTAAACATAATCGCCACTTCTCCCTCCTGGCACTTTCCATGTGGGAGATATAGCAGGATGTATATTGGTTTTGAGGACAACTCAATGGACAGTGTAGGGAGAAAAGTTCCTGGCTCCTTGAATGCCGTTTCTGGAGACACTGCGATCAATGTGGGAGATATGTCAAGATGTGTGTTTGTTTTGAGGACGGCTCTCTGGAGAGTCTTAGCAAAGAGGTCACACAGATAATCAGAGCAATTCTCAGAGACACTGAGAACAAGCTCGACAATTCCCTCCTGGCACTTTCCCTGTAGGAGATACCGCAAGACGTTTCTGTAGATTGGGCACAGCGCTCTGCAGGGTGTTAGCAGAGACTTTCCCGGGACAGTGAAACCCTATGTCAGAGACACTGAGAAGAAGCCCCAATGTTCCCTCCAGGCACTTTCAGTGTGGGTGCCTTCTCCACGTGGTTCCTGGTTTCCCTGCAGCGCTGAAGAGAATGTTAGCAAAGAGGTAACCGGGACAGTGAAAACAGTACTCAAAGACAGGGAGAGCAAGCTCTCTCTTGGCACTTTGGATGTGGGACATACAGCGAGATGTTTGCTGCTTTTGCGTTTGGCTGTTGGGAGATTTACAGCACAAAGATATCTAGTCGATTTGAAGCAGTTCCGAGAAAGTCTAAACATAATCGCCACTTCTCCCTCCTGGCACTTTCCATGTGGGAGATATAGCAGGATGTATATTGGTTTTGAGGACAACTGAATGGACAGTGTAGGGAGAAAAGTTCCTGGCTCCTTGAATGCCGTTCCTGGAGACACTGCGATCAATGTGGGAGATATGTCAAGATGTGTGTTGGTTTTGAGGACGGCTCTCTGGAGAGTCTTAGCAAAGAGGTCACAGGGATAATCAGAGCAATTCTCAGAGACACTGAGAACAAGCTCGACAATTCCCTCCTGGCACTTTCCCTGTAGGAGATACCGCAAGACGTTTCTGTAGATTGGGCACAGCGCTCTGCAGGGTGTTGGCAGAGACTTTCCCGGGACAGTGAAACCCTATGTCAGAGACACTGAGAAGAAGCCCCAATGTTCCCTCCAGGCACTTTCAGTGTGGGTGCCTTCTCCACGTGGTTCCTGGTTTCCCTGCAGCGCTGAAGAGAATGTTAGCAAAGAGGTAACCGGGACAGTGAAAACAGTACTCAAAGACAGGGAGAGCAAGCTCTCTCTTGGCACTTTGGATGTGGGACATACAGCGAGATGTTTGCTGCTTTTGCGTTTGGCTGTTGGGAGATTTACAGCACAAAGATATCTAGTTGATTTGAAGCAGTTCCGAGAAAGTCTAAACATAATCGCCACTTCTCCCTCCTGGCACTTTCCATGTGGGAGATATAGCAGGATGTATATTGGTTTTGAGGACAACTCAATGGACAGTGTAGGGAGAAAAGTTCCTGGCTCCTTGAATGCCGTTCCTGGAGACACTGCGATCAATGTGGGAGATATGTCAAGATGTGTGTTTGTTTTGAGGACGGCTCTCTGGAGAGTCTTAGCAAAGAGGTCACACAGATAATCAGAGCAATTCTCAGAGACACTGAGAACAAGCTCGACAATTCCCTCCTGGCACTTTCCCTGTAGGAGATACCGCAAGACGTTTCTGTAGATTGGGCACAGCGCTCTGCAGGGTGTTAGCAGAGACTTTCCCGGGACAGTGAAACCCTATGTCAGAGACACTGAGAAGAAGCCCCAATGTTCCCTCCAGGCACTTTCAGTGTGGGTGCCTTCTCCACGTGGTTCCTGGTTTCCCTGCAGCGCTGAAGAGAATGTTAGCAAAGAGGTAACCGGGACAGTGAAAACAGTACTCAAAGACAGGGAGAGCAAGCTCTCTCTTGGCACTTTGGATGTGGGACATACAGCGAGATGTTTGCTGCTTTTGCGTTTGGCTGTTGGGAGATTTACAGCACAAAGATATCTAGTTGATTTGAAGCAGTTCCGAGAAAGTCTAAACATAATCGCCACTTCTCCCTCCTGGCACTTTCCATGTGGGAGATATAGCAGGATGTATATTGGTTTTGAGGACAACTCAATGGACAGTGTAGGGAGAAAAGTTCCTGGCTCCTTGAATGCCGTTCCTGGAGACACTGCGATCAATGTGGGAAATATGTCAAGATGTGTGTTGGTTTTGAGGACGGCTCTCTGGAGAGTCTTAGCAAAGAGGTCACAGGGATAATCAGAGCAATTCTCAGAGACACTGAGAACAAGCTCGACAATTCCCTCCTGGCACTTTCCCTGTAGGAGATACCGCAAGACGTTTCTGTAGATTGGGCACAGCGCTCTGCAGGGTGTTAGCAGAGACTTTCCCGGGACAGTGAAACCCTATGTCAGAGACACTGAGAAGAAGCCCCAATGTTCCCTCCAGGCACTTTCAGTGTGGGTGCCTTCTCCACGTGGTTCCTGGTTTCCCTGCAGCGCTGAAGAGAATGTTAGCAAAGAGGTAACCGGGACAGTGAAAACAGTACTCAAAGACAGGGAGAGCAAGCTCTCTCTTGGCACTTTGGATGTGGGACATACAGCGAGATGTTTGCTGCTTTTGCGTTTGGCTGTTGGGAGATTTACAGCACAAAGATATCTAGTTGATTTGAAGCAGTTCCGAGAAAGTCTAAACATAATCGCCACTTCTCCCTCCTGGCACTTTCCATGTGGGAGATATAGCAGGATGTATATTGGTTTTGAGGACAACTCAATGGACAGTGTAGGGAGAAAAGTTCCTGGCTCCTTGAATGCCGTTCCTGGAGACACTGCGATCAATGTGGGAGATATGTCAAGATGTGTGTTGGTTTTGAGGACGGCTCTCTGGAGAGTCTTAGCAAAGAGGTCACAGGGATAATCAGAGCAATTCTCAGAGACACTGAGAACAAGCTCGACAATTCCCTCCTGGCACTTTCCCTGTAGGAGATACCGCAAGACGTTTCTGTAGATTGGGCACAGCGCTCTGCAGGGTGTTAGCAGAGACTTTCCCGGGACAGTGAAACCCTATGTCAGAGACACTGAGAAGAAGCCCCAGTGTTCCCTCCAGGCACTTTCAGTGTGGGTGCCTTCTCCACGTGGTTCCTGGTTTCCCTGCAGCGCTGAAGAGAATGTTAGCAAAGAGGTAACCGGGACAGTGAAAACAGTACTCAAAGACAGGGAGAGCAAGCTCTCTCTTGGCACTTTGGATGTGGGACATACAGCGAGATGTTTGCTGCTTTTGCGTTTGGCTGTTGGGAGATTTACAGCACAAAGATATCTAGTCGATTTGAAGCAGTTCCGAGAAAGTCTAAACATAATCGCCACTTCTCCCTCCTGGCACTTTCCATGTGGGAGATATAGCAGGATGTATATTGGTTTTGAGGACAACTCAATGGACAGTGTAGGGAGAAAAGTTCCTGGCTCCTTGAATGCCGTTCCTGGAGACACTGCGATCAATGTGGGAGATATGTCAAGATGTGTGTTTGTTTTGAGGACGGCTCTCTGGAGAGTCTTAGCAAAGAGGTCACAGGGATAATCAGAGCAATTCTCAGAGACACTGAGAACAAGCTCGACAATTCCCTCCTGGCACTTTCCCTGTAGGAGATACCGCAAGACGTTTCTGTACATTGGGCACAGCGCTCTGCAGGGTGTTAGCAGAGACTTTCCCGGGACAGTGAAACCCTATGTCAGAGACACTGAGAAGAAGCCCCAATGTTCCCTCCAGGCACTTTCAGTGTGGGTGCCTTCTCCACGTGGTTCCTGGTTTCCCTGCAGCGCTGAAGAGAATGTTAGCAAAGAGGTAACCGGGACAGTGAAAACAGTACTCAAAGACAGGGAGAGCAAGCTCTCTCTTGGCACTTTGGATGTGGGACATACAGCGAGATGTTTGCTGCTTTTGCGTTTGGCTGTTGGGAGATTTACAGCACAAAGATATCTAGTTGATTTGAAGCAGTTCCGAGAAAGTCTAAACATAATCGCCACTTCTCCCTCCTGGCACTTTCCATGTGGGAGATATAGCAGGATGTATATTGGTTTTGAGGACAACTCAATGGACAGTGTAGGGAGAAAAGTTCCTGGCTCCTTGAATGCCGTTCCTGGAGACACTGCGATCAATGTGGGAGATATGTCAAGATGTGTGTTGGTTTTGAGGACGGCTCTCTGGAGAGTCTTAGCAAAGAGGTCACAGGGATAATCAGAGCAATTCTCAGAGACACTGAGAACAAGCTCGACAATTCCCTCCTGGCACTTTCCCTGTAGGAGATACCGCAAGACGTTTCTGTAGATTGGGCACAGCGCTCTGCAGGGTGTTAGCAGAGACTTTCCCGGGACAGTGAAACCCTATGTCAGAGACACTGAGAAGAAGCCCCAGTGTTCCCTCCAGGCACTTTCAGTGTGGGTGCCTTCTCCACGTGGTTCCTGGTTTCCCTGCAGCGCTGAAGAGAATGTTAGCAAAGAGGTAACCGGGACAGTGAAAACAGTACTCAAAGACAGGGAGAGCAAGCTCTCTCTTGGCACTTTGGATGTGGGACATACAGCGAGATGTTTGCTGCTTTTGCGTTTGGCTGTTGGGAGATTTACAGCACAAAGATATCTAGTTGATTTGAAGCAGTTCCGAGAAAGTCTAAACATAATCGCCACTTCTCCCTCCTGGCACTTTCCATGTGGGAGATATAGCAGGATGTATATTGGTTTTGAGGACAACTCAATGGACAGTGTAGGGAGAAAAGTTCCTGGCTCCTTGAATGCCGTTCCTGGAGACACTGCGATCAATGTGGGAGATATGTCAAGATGTGTGTTGGTTTTGAGGACGGCTCTCTGGAGAGTCTTAGCAAAGAGGTCACACAGATAATCAGAGCAATTCTCAGAGACACTGAGAACAAGCTCGACAATTCCCTCCTGGCACTTTCCCCGTAGGAGATACCGCAAGACGTTTCTGTAGATTGGGCACAGCGCTCTGCAGGGTGTTAGCAGAGACTTTCCCGCGACAGTGAAACCCTATGTCAGAGACACTGAGAAGAAGCCCCAATGTTCCCTCCAGGCACTTTCAGTGTGGGTGCCTTCTCCACGTGGTTCCTGGTTTCCCTGCAGCGCTGAAGAGAATGTTAGCAAAGAGGTAACCGGGACAGTGAAAACAGTACTCAAAGACAGGGAGAGCAAGCTCTCTCTTGGCACTTTGGATGTGGGACATACAGCGAGATGTTTGCTGCTTTTGCGTTTGGCTGTTGGGAGATTTACAGCACAAAGATATCTAGTTGATTTGAAGCAGTTCCGAGAAAGTCTAAACATAATCGCCACTTCTCCCTCCTGGCACTTTCCATGTGGGAGATATAGCAGGATGTATATTGGTTTTGAGGACAACTCAATGGACAGTGTAGGGAGAAAAGTTCCTGGCTCCTTGAATGCCGTTTCTGGAGACACTGCGATCAATGTGGGAGATATGTCAAGATGTGTGTTGGTTTTGAGGACGGCTCTCTGGAGAGTCTTAGCAAAGAGGTCACAGGGATAATCAGAGCAATTCTCAGAGACACTGAGAACAAGCTCGACAATTCCCTCCTGGCACTTTCCCTGTAGGAGATACCGCAAGACGTTTCTGTAGATTTGGCACAGCGCTCTGCAGGGTGTTAGCAGAGACTTTCCCGGGACAGTGAAACCCTATGTCAGAGACACTGAGAAGAAGCCCCAATGTTCCCTCCAGGCACTTTCAGTGTGGGTGCCTTCTCCACGTGGTTCCTGGTTTCCCTGCAGCGCTGAAGAGAATGTTAGCAAAGAGGTAACCGGGACAGTGAAAACAGTACTCAAAGACAGGGAGAGCAAGCTCTCTCTTGGCACTTTGGATGTGGGACATACAGCGAGATGTTTGCTGCTTTTGCGTTTGGCTGTTGGGAGATTTACAGCACAAAGATATCTAGTCGATTTGAAGCAGTTCCGAGAAAGTCTAAACATAATCGCCACTTCTCCCTCCTGGCACTTTCCATGTGGGAGATATAGCAGGATGTATATTGGTTTTGAGGACAACTCAATGGACAGTGTAGGGAGAAAAGTTCCTGGCTCCTTGAATGCCGTTCCTGGAGACACTGCGATCAATGTGGGAGATATGTCAAGATGTGTGTTGGTTTTGAGGACGGCTCTCTGGAGAGTCTTAGCAAAGAGGTCACACAGATAATCAGAGCAATTCTCAGAGACACTGAGAACAAGCTCGACAATTCCCTCCTGGCACTTTCCCTGTAGGAGATACCGCAAGACGTTTCTGTAGATTGGGCACAGCGCTCTGCAGGGTGTTAGCAGAGACTTTCCCGGGACAGTGAAACCCTATGTCAGAGACACTGAGAAGAAGCCCCAATGTTCCCTCCAGGCACTTTCAGTGTGGGTGCCTTCTCCACGTGGTTCCTGGTTTCCCTGCAGCGCTGAAGAGAATGTTAGCAAAGAGGTAACCGGGACAGTGAAAACAGTACTCAAAGAGAGGGAGAGCAAGCTCTCTCTTGGCACTTTGGATGTGGGACATACAGCGAGATGTTTGCTGCTTTTGCGTTTGGCTGTTGGGAGATTTACAGCACAAAGATATCTAGTCGATTTGAAGCAGTTCCGAGAAAGTCTAAACATAATCGCCACTTCTCCCTCCTGGCACTTTCCATGTGGGAGATATAGCAGGATGTATATTGGTTTTGAGGACAACTCAATGGACAGTGTAGGGAGAAAAGTTCCTGGCTCCTTGAATGCCGTTCCTGGAGACACTGCGATCAATGTGGGAGATATGTCAAGATGTGTGTTGGTTTTGAGGACGGCTCTCTGGAGAGTCTTAGCAAAGAGGTCACAGGGATAATCAGAGCAATTCTCAGAGACACTGAGAACAAGCTCGACAATTCCCTCCTGGCACTTTCCCTGTAGGAGATACCGCAAGACGTTTCTGTAGATTGGGCACAGCGCTCTGCAGGGTGTTAGCAGAGACTTTCCCGGGACAGTGAAACCCTATGTCAGAGACACTGAGAAGAAGCCCCAGTGTTCCCTCCAGGCACTTTCAGTGTGGGTGCCTTCTCCACGTGGTTCCTGGTTTCCCTGCAGCGCTGAAGAGAATGTTAGCAAAGAGGTAACCGGGACAGTGAAAACAGTACTCAAAGACAGGGAGAGCAAGCTCTCTCTTGGCACTTTGGATGTGGGACATACAGCGAGATGTTTGCTGCTTTTGCGTTTGGCTGTTGGGAGATTTACAGCACAAAGATATCTAGTTGATTTGAAGCAGTTCCGAGAAAGTCTAAACATAATCGCCACTTCTCCCTCCTGGCACTTTCCATGTGGGAGATATAGCAGGATGTATATTGGTTTTGAGGACAACTCAATGGACAGTGTAGGGAGAAAAGTTCCTGGCTCCTTGAATGCCGTTCCTGGAGACACTGCGATCAATGAGGGAGATATGTCAAGATGTGTGTTGGTTTTGAGGACGGCTCTCTGGAGAGTCTTAGCAAAGAGGTCACAGGGATAATCAGAGCAATTCTCAGAGACACTGAGAACAAGCTCGACAATTCCCTCCTGGCACTTTCCCTGTAGGAGATACCGCAAGACGTTTCTGTAGATTGGGCACAGCGCTCTGCAGGGTGTTAGCAGAGACTTTCCCGGGACAGTGAAACCCTATGTCAGAGACACTGAGAAGAAGCCCCAATGTTCCCTCCAGGCACTTTCAGTGTGGGTGCCTTCTCCACGTGGTTCCTGGTTTCCCTGCAGCGCTGAAGAGAATGTTAGCAAAGAGGTAACCGGGACAGTGAAAACAGTACTCAAAGACAGGGAGAGCAAGCTCTCTCTTGGCACTTTGGATGTGGGACATACAGCGAGATGTTTGCTGCTTTTGCGTTTGGCTGTTGGGAGATTTACAGAACAAAGATATCTAGTTGATTTGAAGCAGTTCCGAGAAAGTCTAAACATAATCGCCACTTCTCCCTCCTGGCACTTTCCATGTGGGAGATATAGCAGGATGTATATTGGTTTTGAGGACAACTCAATGGACAGTGTAGGGAGAAAAGTTCCTGGCTCCTTGAATGCCGTTCCTGGAGACACTGCGATCAATGTGGGAGATATGTCAAGATGTGTGTTGGTTTTGAGGACGGCTCTCTGGAGAGTCTTAGCAAAGAGGTCACAGGGATAATCAGAGCAATTCTCAGAGACACTGAGAACAAGCTCGACAATTCCCTCCTGGCACTTTCCCTGTAGGAGATACCGCAAGACGTTTCTGTAGATTGGGCACAGCGCTCTGCAGGGTGTTAGCAGAGACTTTCCCGGGACAGTGAAACCCTATGTCAGAGACACTGAGAAGAAGCCCCAGTGTTCCCTCCAGGCACTTTCAGTGTGGGTGCCTTCTCCACGTGGTTCCTGGTTTCCCTGCAGCGCTGAAGAGAATGTTAGCAAAGAGGTAACCGGGACAGTGAAAACAGTACTCAAAGACAGGGAGAGCAAGCTCTCTCTTGGCACTTTGGATGTGGGACATACAGCGAGATGTTTGCTGCTTTTGCGTTTGGCTGTTGGGAGATTTACAGCACAAAGATATCTAGTCGATTTGAAGCAGTTCCGAGAAAGTCTAAACATAATCGCCACTTCTCCCTCCTGGCACTTTCCATGTGGGAGATATAGCAGGATGTATATTGGTTTTGAGGACAACTCAATGGACAGTGTAGGGAGAAAAGTTCCTGGCTCCTTGAATGCCGTTCCTGGAGACACTGCGATCAATGTGGGAGATATGTCAAGATGTGTGTTTGTTTTGAGGACGGCTCTCTGGAGAGTCTTAGCAAAGAGGTCACAGGGATAATCAGAGCAATTCTCAGAGACACTGAGAACAAGCTCGACAATTCCCTCCTGGCACTTTCCCTGTAGGAGATACCGCAAGACGTTTCTGTACATTGGGCACAGCGCTCTGCAGGGTGTTAGCAGAGACTTTCCCGGGACAGTGAAACCCTATGTCAGAGACACTGAGAAGAAGCCCCAATGTTCCCTCCAGGCACTTTCAGTGTGGGTGCCTTCTCCACGTGGTTCCTGGTTTCCCTGCAGCGCTGAAGAGAATGTTAGCAAAGAGGTAACCGGGACAGTGAAAACAGTACTCAAAGACAGGGAGAGCAAGCTCTCTCTTGGCACTTTGGATGTGGGACATACAGCGAGATGTTTGCTGCTTTTGCGTTTGGCTGTTGGGAGATTTACAGCACAAAGATATCTAGTTGATTTGAAGCAGTTCCGAGAAAGTCTAAACATAATCGCCACTTCTCCCTCCTGGCACTTTCCATGTGGGAGATATAGCAGGATGTATATTGGTTTTGAGGACAACTCAATGGACAGTGTAGGGAGAAAAGTTCCTGGCTCCTTGAATGCCGTTCCTGGAGACACTGCGATCAATGTGGGAGATATGTCAAGATGTGTGTTGGTTTTGAGGACGGCTCTCTGGAGAGTCTTAGCAAAGAGGTCACAGGGATAATCAGAGCAATTCTCAGAGACACTGAGAACAAGCTCGACAATTCCCTCCTGGCACTTTCCCTGTAGGAGATACCGCAAGACGTTTCTGTAGATTGGGCACAGCGCTCTGCAGGGTGTTAGCAGAGACTTTCCCGGGACAGTGAAACCCTATGTCAGAGACACTGAGAAGAAGCCCCAGTGTTCCCTCCAGGCACTTTCAGTGTGGGTGCCTTCTCCACGTGGTTCCTGGTTTCCCTGCAGCGCTGAAGAGAATGTTAGCAAAGAGGTAACCGGGACAGTGAAAACAGTACTCAAAGACAGGGAGAGCAAGCTCTCTCTTGGCACTTTGGATGTGGGACATACAGCGAGATGTTTGCTGCTTTTGCGTTTGGCTGTTGGGAGATTTACAGCACAAAGATATCTAGTTGATTTGAAGCAGTTCCGAGAAAGTCTAAACATAATCGCCACTTCTCCCTCCTGGCACTTTCCATGTGGGAGATATAGCAGGATGTATATTGGTTTTGAGGACAACTCAATGGACAGTGTAGGGAGAAAAGTTCCTGGCTCCTTGAATGCCGTTCCTGGAGACACTGCGATCAATGTGGGAGATATGTCAAGATGTGTGTTGGTTTTGAGGACGGCTCTCTGGAGAGTCTTAGCAAAGAGGTCACACAGATAATCAGAGCAATTCTCAGAGACACTGAGAACAAGCTCGACAATTCCCTCCTGGCACTTTCCCCGTAGGAGATACCGCAAGACGTTTCTGTAGATTGGGCACAGCGCTCTGCAGGGTGTTAGCAGAGACTTTCCCGCGACAGTGAAACCCTATGTCAGAGACACTGAGAAGAAGCCCCAATGTTCCCTCCAGGCACTTTCAGTGTGGGTGCCTTCTCCACGTGGTTCCTGGTTTCCCTGCAGCGCTGAAGAGAATGTTAGCAAAGAGGTAACCGGGACAGTGAAAACAGTACTCAAAGACAGGGAGAGCAAGCTCTCTCTTGGCACTTTGGATGTGGGACATACAGCGAGATGTTTGCTGCTTTTGCGTTTGGCTGTTGGGAGATTTACAGCACAAAGATATCTAGTTGATTTGAAGCAGTTCCGAGAAAGTCTAAACATAATCGCCACTTCTCCCTCCTGGCACTTTCCATGTGGGAGATATAGCAGGATGTATATTGGTTTTGAGGACAACTCAATGGACAGTGTAGGGAGAAAAGTTCCTGGCTCCTTGAATGCCGTTTCTGGAGACACTGCGATCAATGTGGGAGATATGTCAAGATGTGTGTTGGTTTTGAGGACGGCTCTCTGGAGAGTCTTAGCAAAGAGGTCACAGGGATAATCAGAGCAATTCTCAGAGACACTGAGAACAAGCTCGACAATTCCCTCCTGGCACTTTCCCTGTAGGAGATACCGCAAGACGTTTCTGTAGATTTGGCACAGCGCTCTGCAGGGTGTTAGCAGAGACTTTCCCGGGACAGTGAAACCCTATGTCAGAGACACTGAGAAGAAGCCCCAATGTTCCCTCCAGGCACTTTCAGTGTGGGTGCCTTCTCCACGTGGTTCCTGGTTTCCCTGCAGCGCTGAAGAGAATGTTAGCAAAGAGGTAACCGGGACAGTGAAAACAGTACTCAAAGACAGGGAGAGCAAGCTCTCTCTTGGCACTTTGGATGTGGGACATACAGCGAGATGTTTGCTGCTTTTGCGTTTGGCTGTTGGGAGATTTACAGCACAAAGATATCTAGTCGATTTGAAGCAGTTCCGAGAAAGTCTAAACATAATCGCCACTTCTCCCTCCTGGCACTTTCCATGTGGGAGATATAGCAGGATGTATATTGGTTTTGAGGACAACTCAATGGACAGTGTAGGGAGAAAAGTTCCTGGCTCCTTGAATGCCGTTCCTGGAGACACTGCGATCAATGTGGGAGATATGTCAAGATGTGTGTTGGTTTTGAGGACGGCTCTCTGGAGAGTCTTAGCAAAGAGGTCACACAGATAATCAGAGCAATTCTCAGAGACACTGAGAACAAGCTCGACAATTCCCTCCTGGCACTTTCCCTGTAGGAGATACCGCAAGACGTTTCTGTAGATTGGGCACAGCGCTCTGCAGGGTGTTAGCAGAGACTTTCCCGGGACAGTGAAACCCTATGTCAGAGACACTGAGAAGAAGCCCCAATGTTCCCTCCAGGCACTTTCAGTGTGGGTGCCTTCTCCACGTGGTTCCTGGTTTCCCTGCAGCGCTGAAGAGAATGTTAGCAAAGAGGTAACCGGGACAGTGAAAACAGTACTCAAAGAGAGGGAGAGCAAGCTCTCTCTTGGCACTTTGGATGTGGGACATACAGCGAGATGTTTGCTGCTTTTGCGTTTGGCTGTTGGGAGATTTACAGCACAAAGATATCTAGTCGATTTGAAGCAGTTCCGAGAAAGTCTAAACATAATCGCCACTTCTCCCTCCTGGCACTTTCCATGTGGGAGATATAGCAGGATGTATATTGGTTTTGAGGACAACTCAATGGACAGTGTAGGGAGAAAAGTTCCTGGCTCCTTGAATGCCGTTCCTGGAGACACTGCGATCAATGTGGGAGATATGTCAAGATGTGTGTTGGTTTTGAGGACGGCTCTCTGGAGAGTCTTAGCAAAGAGGTCACAGGGATAATCAGAGCAATTCTCAGAGACACTGAGAACAAGCTCGACAATTCCCTCCTGGCACTTTCCCTGTAGGAGATACCGCAAGACGTTTCTGTAGATTGGGCACAGCGCTCTGCAGGGTGTTAGCAGAGACTTTCCCGGGACAGTGAAACCCTATGTCAGAGACACTGAGAAGAAGCCCCAGTGTTCCCTCCAGGCACTTTCAGTGTGGGTGCCTTCTCCACGTGGTTCCTGGTTTCCCTGCAGCGCTGAAGAGAATGTTAGCAAAGAGGTAACCGGGACAGTGAAAACAGTACTCAAAGACAGGGAGAGCAAGCTCTCTCTTGGCACTTTGGATGTGGGACATACAGCGAGATGTTTGCTGCTTTTGCGTTTGGCTGTTGGGAGATTTACAGCACAAAGATATCTAGTTGATTTGAAGCAGTTCCGAGAAAGTCTAAACATAATCGCCACTTCTCCCTCCTGGCACTTTCCATGTGGGAGATATAGCAGGATGTATATTGGTTTTGAGGACAACTCAATGGACAGTGTAGGGAGAAAAGTTCCTGGCTCCTTGAATGCCGTTCCTGGAGACACTGCGATCAATGAGGGAGATATGTCAAGATGTGTGTTGGTTTTGAGGACGGCTCTCTGGAGAGTCTTAGCAAAGAGGTCACAGGGATAATCAGAGCAATTCTCAGAGACACTGAGAACAAGCTCGACAATTCCCTCCTGGCACTTTCCCTGTAGGAGATACCGCAAGACGTTTCTGTAGATTGGGCACAGCGCTCTGCAGGGTGTTAGCAGAGACTTTCCCGGGACAGTGAAACCCTATGTCAGAGACACTGAGAAGAAGCCCCAATGTTCCCTCCAGGCACTTTCAGTGTGGGTGCCTTCTCCACGTGGTTCCTGGTTTCCCTGCAGCGCTGAAGAGAATGTTAGCAAAGAGGTAACCGGGACAGTGAAAACAGTACTCAAAGACAGGGAGAGCAAGCTCTCTCTTGGCACTTTGGATGTGGGACATACAGCGAGATGTTTGCTGCTTTTGCGTTTGGCTGTTGGGAGATTTACAGAACAAAGATATCTAGTTGATTTGAAGCAGTTCCGAGAAAGTCTAAACATAATCGCCACTTCTCCCTCCTGGCACTTTCCATGTGGGAGATATAGCAGGATGTATATTGGTTTTGAGGACAACTCAATGGACAGTGTAGGGAGAAAAGTTCCTGGCTCCTTGAATGCCGTTCCTGGAGACACTGCGATCAATGTGGGAGATATGTCAAGATGTGTGTTGGTTTTGAGGACGGCTCTCTGGAGAGTCTTAGCAAAGAGGTCACAGGGATAATCAGAGCAATTCTCAGAGACACTGAGAACAAGCTCGACAATTCCCTCCTGGCACTTTCCCTGTAGGAGATACCGCAAGACGTTTCTGTAGATTGGGCACAGCGCTCTGCAGGGTGTTAGCAGAGACTTTCCCGGGACAGTGAAACCCTATGTCAGAGACACTGAGAAGAAGCCCCAATGTTCCCTCCAGGCACTTTCAGTGTGGGTGCCTTCTCCACGTGGTTCCTGGTTTCCCTGCAGCGCTGAAGAGAATGTTAGCAAAGAGGTAACCGGGACAGTGAAAACAGTACTCAAAGACAGGGAGAGCAAGCTCTCTCTTGGCACTTTGGATGTGGGACATACAGCGAGATGTTTGCTGCTTTTGCGTTTGGCTGTTGGGAGATTTACAGCACAAAGATATCTAGTCGATTTGAAGCAGTTCCGAGAAAGTCTAAACATAATCGCCACTTCTCCCTCCTGGCACTTTCCATGTGGGAGATATAGCAGGATGTATATTGGTTTTGAGGACAACTCAATGGACAGTGTAGGGAGAAAAGTTCCTGGCTCCTTGAATGCCGTTCCTGGAGACACTGCGATCAATGTGGGAGATATGTCAAGATGTGTGTTTGTTTTGAGGACGGCTCTCTGGAGAGTCTTAGCAAAGAGGTCACAGGGATAATCAGAGCAATTCTCAGAGACACTGAGAACAAGCTCGACAATTCCCTCCTGGCACTTTCCCTGTAGGAGATACCGCAAGACGTTTCTGTAGATTGGGCACAGCGCTCTGCAGGGTGTTAGCAGAGACTTTCCCGGGACAGTGAAACCCTATGTCAGAGACACTGAGAAGAAGCCCCAATGTTCCCTCCAGGCACTTTCAGTGTGGGTGCCTTCTCCACGTGGTTCCTGGTTTCCCTGCAGCGCTGAAGAGAATGTTAGCAAAGAGGTAACCGGGACAGTGAAAACAGTACTCAAAGACAGGGAGAGCAAGCTCTCTCTTGGCACTTTGGATGTGGGACATACAGCGAGATGTTTGCTGCTTTTGCGTTTGGCTGTTGGGAGATTTACAGCACAAAGATATCTAGTTGATTTGAAGCAGTTCCGAGAAAGTCTAAACATAATCGCCACTTCTCCCTCCTGGCACTTTCCATGTGGGAGATATAGCAGGATGTATATTGGTTTTGAGGACAACTCAATGGACAGTGTAGGGAGAAAAGTTCCTGGCTCCTTGAATGCCGTTCCTGGAGACACTGCGATCAATGTGGGAGATATGTCAAGATGTGTGTTTGTTTTGAGGACGGCTCTCTGGAGAGTCTTAGCAAAGAGGTCACACAGATAATCAGAGCAATTCTCAGAGACACTGAGAACAAGCTCGACAATTCCCTCCTGGCACTTTCCCTGTAGGAGATACCGCAAGACGTTTCTGTAGATTGGGCACAGCGCTCTGCAGGGTGTTAGCAGAGACTTTCCCGGGACAGTGAAACCCTATGTCAGAGACACTGAGAAGAAGCCCCAATGTTCCCTCCAGGCACTTTCAGTGTGGGTGCCTTCTCCACGTGGTTCCTGGTTTCCCTGCAGCGCTGAAGAGAATGTTAGCAAAGAGGTAACCGGGACAGTGAAAACAGTACTCAAAGACAGGGAGAGCAAGCTCTCTCTTGGCACTTTGGATGTGGGACATACAGCGAGATGTTTGCTGCTTTTGCGTTTGGCTGTTGGGAGATTTACAGCACAAAGATATCTAGTTGATTTGAAGCAGTTCCGAGAAAGTCTAAACATAATCGCCACTTCTCCCTCCTGGCACTTTCCATGTGGGAGATATAGCAGGATGTATATTGGTTTTGAGGACAACTCAATGGACAGTGTAGGGAGAAAAGTTCCTGGCTCCTTGAATGCCGTTCCTGGAGACACTGCGATCAATGTGGGAGATATGTCAAGATGTGTGTTTGTTTTGAGGACGGCTCTCTGGAGAGTCTTAGCAAAGAGGTCACAGGGATAATCAGAGCAATTCTCAGAGACACTGAGAACAAGCTCGACAATTCCCTCCTGGCACTTTCCCTGTAGGAGATACCGCAAGACGTTTCTGTAGATTGGGCACAGCGCTCTGCAGGGTGTTAGCAGAGACTTTCCCGGGACAGTGAAACCCTATGTCAGAGACACTGAGAAGAAGCCCCAATGTTCCCTCCAGGCACTTTCAGTGTGGGTGCCTTCTCCACGTGGTTCCTGGTTTCCCTGCAGCGCTGAAGAGAATGTTAGCAAAGAGGTAACCGGGACAGTGAAAACAGTACTCAAAGACAGGGAGAGCAAGCTCTCTCTTGGCACTTTGGATGTGGGACATACAGCGAGATGTTTGCTGCTTTTGCGTTTGGCTGTTGGGAGATTTACAGCACAAAGATATCTAGTCGATTTGAAGCAGTTCCGAGAAAGTCTAAACATAATCGCCACTTCTCCCTCCTGGCACTTTCCATGTGGGAGATATAGCAGGATGTATATTGGTTTTGAGGACAACTGAATGGACAGTGTAGGGAGAAAAGTTCCTGGCTCCTTGAATGCCGTTCCTGGAGACACTGCGATCAATGTGGGAGATATGTCAAGATGTGTGTTGGTTTTGAGGACGGCTCTCTGGAGAGTCTTAGCAAAGAGGTCACACAGATAATCAGAGCAATTCTCAGAGACACTGAGAACAAGCTCGACAATTCCCTCCTGGCACTTTCCCTGTAGGAGATACCGCAAGACGTTTCTGTAGATTGGGCACAGCGCTCTGCAGGGTGTTAGCAGAGACTTTCCCGGGACAGTGAAACCCTATGTCAGAGACACTGAGAAGAAGCCCCAATGTTCCCTCCAGGCACTTTCAGTGTGGGTGCCTTCTCCACGTGGTTCCTGGTTTCCCTGCAGCGCTGAAGAGAATGTTAGCAAAGAGGTAACCGGGACAGTGAAAACAGTACTCAAAGACAGGGAGAGCAAGCTCTCTCTTGGCACTTTGGATGTGGGACATACAGCGAGATGTTTGCTGCTTTTGCGTTTGGCTGTTGGGAGATTTACAGCACAAAGATATCTAGTTGATTTGAAGCAGTTCCGAGAAAGTCTAAACATAATCGCCACTTCTCCCTCCTGGCACTTTCCATGTGGGAGATATAGCAGGATGTATATTGGTTTTGAGGACAACTCAATGGACAGTGTAGGGAGAAAAGTTCCTGGCTCCTTGAATGCCGTTCCTGGAGACACTGCGATCAATGTGGGAGATATGTCAAGATGTGTGTTGGTTTTGAGGACGGCTCTCTGGAGAGTCTTAGCAAAGAGGTCACACAGATAATCAGAGCAATTCTCAGAGACACTGAGAACAAGCTCGACAATTCCCTCCTGGCACTTTCCCTGTAGGAGATACCGCAAGACGTTTCTGTAGATTGGGCACAGCGCTCTGCAGGGTGTTAGCAGAGACTTTCCCGGGACAGTGAAACCCTATGTCAGAGACACTGAGAAGAAGCCCCAATGTTCCCTCCAGGCACTTTCAGTGTGGGTGCCTTCTCCACGTGGTTCCTGGTTTCCCTGCAGCGCTGAAGAGAATGTTAGCAAAGAGGTAACCGGGACAGTGAAAACAGTACTCAAAGACAGGGAGAGCAAGCTCTCTCTTGGCACTTTGGATGTGGGACATACAGCGAGATGTTTGCTGCTTTTGCGTTTGGCTGTTGGGAGATTTACAGCACAAAGATATCTAGTTGATTTGAAGCAGTTCCGAGAAAGTCTAAACATAATCGCCACTTCTCCCTCCTGGCACTTTCCATGTGGGAGATATAGCAGGATGTATATTGGTTTTGAGGACAACTCAATGGACAGTGTAGGGAGAAAAGTTCCTGGCTCCTTGAATGCCGTTCCTGGAGACACTGCGATCAATGTGGGAGATATGTCAAGATGTGTGTTTGTTTTGAGGACGGCTCTCTGGAGAGTCTTAGCAAAGAGGTCACACAGATAATCAGAGCAATTCTCAGAGACACTGAGAACAAGCTCGACAATTCCCTCCTGGCACTTTCCCTGTAGGAGATACCGCAAGACGTTTCTGTAGATTGGGCACAGCGCTCTGCAGGGTGTTAGCAGAGACTTTCCCGGGACAGTGAAACCCTATGTCAGAGACACTGAGAAGAAGCCCCAATGTTCCCTCCAGGCACTTTCAGTGTGGGTGCCTTCTCCACGTGGTTCCTGGTTTCCCTGCAGCGCTGAAGAGAATGTTAGCAAAGAGGTAACCGGGACAGTGAAAACAGTACTCAAAGACAGGGAGAGCAAGCTCTCTCTTGGCACTTTGGATGTGGGACATACAGCGAGATGTTTGCTGCTTTTGCGTTTGGCTGTTGGGAGATTTACAGCACAAAGATATCTAGTCGATTTGAAGCAGTTCCGAGAAAGTCTAAACATAATCGCCACTTCTCCCTCCTGGCACTTTCCATGTGGGAGATATAGCAGGATGTATATTGGTTTTGAGGACAACTGAATGGACAGTGTAGGGAGAAAAGTTCCTGGCTCCTTGAATGCCGTTCCTGGAGACACTGCGATCAATGTGGGAGATATGTCAAGATGTGTGTTGGTTTTGAGGACGGCTCTCTGGAGAGTCTTAGCAAAGAGGTCACACAGATAATCAGAGCAATTCTCAGAGACACTGAGAACAAGCTCGACAATTCCCTCCTGGCACTTTCCCTGTAGGAGATACCGCAAGACGTTTCTGTAGATTGGGCACAGCGCTCTGCAGGGTGTTAGCAGAGACTTTCCCGGGACAGTGAAACCCTATGTCAGAGACACTGAGAAGAAGCCCCAATGTTCCCTCCAGGCACTTTCAGTGTGGGTGCCTTCTCCACGTGGTTCCTGGTTTCCCTGCAGCGCTGAAGAGAATGTTAGCAAAGAGGTAACCGGGACAGTGAAAACAGTACTCAAAGACAGGGAGAGCAAGCTCTCTCTTGGCACTTTGGATGTGGGACATACAGCGAGATGTTTGCTGCTTTTGCGTTTGGCTGTTGGGAGATTTACAGCACAAAGATATCTAGTTGATTTGAAGCAGTTCCGAGAAAGTCTAAACATAATCGCCACTTCTCCCTCCTGGCACTTTCCATGTGGGAGATATAGCAGGATGTATATTGGTTTTGAGGACAACTCAATGGACAGTGTAGGGAGAAAAGTTCCTGGCTCCTTGAATGCCGTTCCTGGAGACACTGCGATCAATGTGGGAGATATGTCAAGATGTGTGTTGGTTTTGAGGACGGCTCTCTGGAGAGTCTTAGCAAAGAGGTCACAGGGATAATCAGAGCAATTCTCAGAGACACTGAGAACAAGCTCGACAATTCCCTCCTGGCACTTTCCCTGTAGGAGATACCGCAAGACGTTTCTGTAGATTGGGCACAGCGCTCTGCAGGGTGTTGGCAGAGACTTTCCCGGGACAGTGAAACCCTATGTCAGAGACACTGAGAAGAAGCCCCAATGTTCCCTCCAGGCACTTTCAGTGTGGGTGCCTTCTCCACGTGGTTCCTGGTTTCCCTGCAGCGCTGAAGAGAATGTTAGCAAAGAGGTAACCGGGACAGTGAAAACAGTACTCAAAGACAGGGAGAGCAAGCTCTCTCTTGGCACTTTGGATGTGGGACATACAGCGAGATGTTTGCTGCTTTTGCGTTTGGCTGTTGGGAGATTTACAGCACAAAGATATCTAGTCGATTTGAAGCAGTTCCGAGAAAGTCTAAACATAATCGCCACTTCTCCCTCCTGGCACTTTCCATGTGGGAGATATAGCAGGATGTATATTGGTTTTGAGGACAACTCAATGGACAGTGTAGGGAGAAAAGTTCCTGGCTCCTTGAATGCCGTTCCTGGAGACACTGCGATCAATGTGGGAGATATGTCAAGATGTGTGTTGGTTTTGAGGACGGCTCTCTGGAGAGTCTTAGCAAAGAGGTCACAGGGATAATCAGAGCAATTCTCAGAGACACTGAGAACAAGCTCGACAATTCCCTCCTGGCACTTTCCCTGTAGGAGATACCGCAAGACGTTTCTGTACATTGGGCACAGCGCTCTGCAGGGTGTTAGCAGAGACTTTCCCGGGACAGTGAAACCCTATGTCAGAGACACTGAGAAGAAGCCCCAGTGTTCCCTCCAGGCACTTTCAGTGTGGGTGCCTTCTCCACGTGGTTCCTGGTTTCCCTGCAGCGCTGAAGAGAATGTTAGCAAAGAGGTAACCGGGACAGTGAAAACAGTACTCAAAGACAGGGAGAGCAAGCTCTCTCTTGGCACTTTGGATGTGGGACATACAGCGAGATGTTTGCTGCTTTTGCGTTTGGCTGTTGGGAGATTTACAGCACAAAGATATCTAGTTGATTTGAAGCAGTTCCGAGAAAGTCTAAACATAATCGCCACTTCTCCCTCCTGGCACTTTCCATGTGGGAGATATAGCAGGATGTATATTGGTTTTGAGGACAACTCAATGGACAGTGTAGGGAGAAAAGTTCCTGGCTCCTTGAATGCCGTTCCTGGAGACACTGCGATCAATGAGGGAGATATGTCAAGATGTGTGTTTGTTTTGAGGACGGCTCTCTGGAGAGTCTTAGCAAAGAGGTCACAGGGATAATCAGAGCAATTCTCAGAGACACTGAGAACAAGCTCGACAATTCCCTCCTGGCACTTTCCCTGTAGGAGATACCGCAAGACGTTTCTGTAGATTGGGCACAGCGCTCTGCAGGGTGTTAGCAGAGACTTTCCCGGGACAGTGAAACCCTATGTCAGAGACACTGAGAAGAAGCCCCAATGTTCCCTCCAGGCACTTTCAGTGTGGGTGCCTTCTCCACGTGGTTCCTGGTTTCCCTGCAGCGCTGAAGAGAATGTTAGCAAAGAGGTAACCGGGACAGTGAAAACAGTACTCAAAGACAGGGAGAGCAAGCTCTCTCTTGGCACTTTGGATGTGGGACATACAGCGAGATGTTTGCTGCTTTTGCGTTTGGCTGTTGGGAGATTTACAGCACAAAGATATCTAGTTGATTTGAAGCAGTTCCGAGAAAGTCTAAACATAATCGCCACTTCTCCCTCCTGGCACTTTCCATGTGGGAGATATAGCAGGATGTATATTGGTTTTGAGGACAACTCAATGGACAGTGTAGGGAGAAAAGGTCCTGGCTCCTTGAATGCCGTTCCTGGAGACACTGCGATCAATGTGGGAGATATGTCAAGATGTGTGTTGGTTTTGAGGACGGCTCTCTGGAGAGTCTTAGCAAAGAGGTCACAGGGATAATCAGAGCAATTCTCAGAGACACTGAGAACAAGCTCGACAATTCCCTCCTGGCACTTTCCCTGTAGGAGATACCGCAAGACGTTTCTGTAGATTGGGCACAGCGCTCTGCAGGGTGTTAGCAGAGACTTTCCCGGGACAGTGAAACCCTATGTCAGAGACACTGAGAAGAAGCCCCAATGTTCCCTCCAGGCACTTTCAGTGTGGGTGCCTTCTCCACGTGGTTCCTGGTTTCCCTGCAGCGCTGAAGAGAATGTTAGCAAAGAGGTAACCGGGACAGTGAAAACAGTACTCAAAGACAGGGAGAGCAAGCTCTCTCTTGGCACTTTGGATGTGGGACATACAGCGAGATGTTTGCTGCTTTTGCGTTTGGCTGTTGGGAGATTTACAGCACAAAGATATCTAGTTGATTTGAAGCAGTTCCGAGAAAGTCTAAACATAATCGCCACTTCTCCCTCCTGGCACTTTCCATGTGGGAGATATAGCAGGATGTATATTGGTTTTGAGGACAACTCAATGGACAGTGTAGGGAGAAAAGTTCCTGGCTCCTTGAATGCCGTTCCTGGAGACACTGCGATCAATGTGGGAGATATGTCAAGATGTGTGTTTGTTTTGAGGACGGCTCTCTGGAGAGTCTTAGCAAAGAGGTCACACAGATAATCAGAGCAATTCTCAGAGACACTGAGAACAAGCTCGACAATTCCCTCCTGGCACTTTCCCTGTAGGAGATACCGCAAGACGTTTCTGTAGATTGGGCACAGCGCTCTGCAGGGTGTTAGCAGAGACTTTCCCGGGACAGTGAAACCCTATGTCAGAGACACTGAGAAGAAGCCCCAATGTTCCCTCCAGGCACTTTCAGTGTGGGTGCCTTCTCCACGTGGTTCCTGGTTTCCCTGCAGCGCTGAAGAGAATGTTAGCAAAGAGGTAACCGGGACAGTGAAAACAGTACTCAAAGACAGGGAGAGCAAGCTCTCTCTTGGCACTTTGGATGTGGGACATACAGCGAGATGTTTGCTGCTTTTGCGTTTGGCTGTTGGGAGATTTACAGCACAAAGATATCTAGTCGATTTGAAGCAGTTCCGAGAAAGTCTAAACATAATCGCCACTTCTCCCTCCTGGCACTTTCCATGTGGGAGATATAGCAGGATGTATATTGGTTTTGAGGACAACTCAATGGACAGTGTAGGGAGAAAAGTTCCTGGCTCCTTGAATGCCGTTCCTGGAGACACTGCGATCAATGTGGGAGATATGTCAAGATGTGTGTTGGTTTTGAGGACGGCTCTCTGGAGAGTCTTAGCAAAGAGGTCACACAGATAATCAGAGCAATTCTCAGAGACACTGAGAACAAGCTCGACAATTCCCTCCTGGCACTTTCCCTGTAGGAGATACCGCAAGACGTTTCTGTAGATTGGGCACAGCGCTCTGCAGGGTGTTAGCAGAGACTTTCCCGGGACAGTGAAACCCTATGTCAGAGACACTGAGAAGAAGCCCCAATGTTCCCTCCAGGCACTTTCAGTGTGGGTGCCTTCTCCACGTGGTTCCTGGTTTCCCTGCAGCGCTGAAGAGAATGTTAGCAAAGAGGTAACCGGGACAGTGAAAACAGTACTCAAAGACAGGGAGAGCAAGCTCTCTCTTGGCACTTTGGATGTGGGACATACAGCGAGATGTTTGCTGCTTTTGCGTTTGGCTGTTGGGAGATTTACAGCACAAAGATATCTAGTTGATTTGAAGCAGTTCCGAGAAAGTCTAAACATAATCGCCACTTCTCCCTCCTGGCACTTTCCATGTGGGAGATATAGCAGGATGTATATTGGTTTTGAGGACAACTCAATGGACAGTGTAGGGAGAAAAGTTCCTGGCTCCTTGAATGCCGTTCCTGGAGACACTGCGATCAATGTGGGAGATATGTCAAGATGTGTGTTGGTTTTGAGGACGGCTCTCTGGAGAGTCTTAGCAAAGAGGTCACACAGATAATCAGAGCAATTCTCAGAGACACTGAGAACAAGCTCGACAATTCCCTCCTGGCACTTTCCCTGTAGGAGATACCGCAAGACGTTTCTGTAGATTGGGCACAGCGCTCTGCAGGGTGTTAGCAGAGACTTTCCCGGGACAGTGAAACCCTATGTCAGAGACACTGAGAAGAAGCCCCAATGTTCCCTCCAGGCACTTTCAGTGTGGGTGCCTTCTCCACGTGGTTCCTGGTTTCCCTGCAGCGCTGAAGAGAATGTTAGCAAAGAGGTAACCGGGACAGTGAAAACAGTACTCAAAGACAGGGAGAGCAAGCTCTCTCTTGGCACTTTGGATGTGGGACATACAGCGAGATGTTTGCTGCTTTTGCGTTTGGCTGTTGGGAGATTTACAGCACAAAGATATCTAGTTGATTTGAAGCAGTTCCGAGAAAGTCTAAACATAATCGCCACTTCTCCCTCCTGGCACTTTCCATGTGGGAGATATAGCAGGATGTATATTGGTTTTGAGGACAACTGAATGGACAGTGTAGGGAGAAAAGTTCCTGGCTCCTTGAATGCCGTTCCTGGAGACACTGCGATCAATGTGGGAGATATGTCAAGATGTGTGTTTGTTTTGAGGACGGCTCTCTGGAGAGTCTTAGCAAAGAGGTCACACAGATAATCAGAGCAATTCTCAGAGACACTGAGAACAAGCTCGACAATTCCCTCCTGGCACTTTCCCTGTAGGAGATACCGCAAGACGTTTCTGTAGATTGGGCACAGCGCTCTGCAGGGTGTTAGCAGAGACTTTCCCGGGACAGTGAAACCCTATGTCAGAGACACTGAGAAGAAGCCCCAATGTTCCCTCCAGGCACTTTCAGTGTGGGTGCCTTCTCCACGTGGTTCCTGGTTTCCCTGCAGCGCTGAAGAGAATGTTAGCAAAGAGGTAACCGGGACAGTGAAAACAGTACTCAAAGACAGGGAGAGCAAGCTCTCTCTTGGCACTTTGGATGTGGGACATACAGCGAGATGTTTGCTGCTTTTGCGTTTGGCTGTTGGGAGATTTACAGCACAAAGATATCTAGTCGATTTGAAGCAGTTCCGAGAAAGTCTAAACATAATCGCCACTTCTCCCTCCTGGCACTTTCCATGTGGGAGATATAGCAGGATGTATATTGGTTTTGAGGACAACTGAATGGACAGTGTAGGGAGAAAAGTTCCTGGCTCCTTGAATGCCGTTCCTGGAGACACTGCGATCATTGTGGGAGATATGTCAAGATGTGTGTTGGTTTTGAGGACGGCTCTCTGGAGAGTCTTAGCAAAGAGGTCACAGGGATAATCAGAGCAATTCTCAGAGACACTGAGAACAAGCTCGACAATTCCCTCCTGGCACTTTCCCTGTAGGAGATACCGCAAGACATTTCTGTAGATTGGGCACAGCGCTCTGCAGGGTGTTAGCAGAGACTTTCCCGGGACAGTGAAACCCTATGTCAGAGACACTGAGAAGAAGCCCCAATGTTCCCTCCAGGCACTTTCAGTGTGGGTGCCTTCTCCACGTGGTTCCTGGTTTCCCTGCAGCGCTGAAGAGAATGTTAGCAAAGAGGTAACCGGGACAGTGAAAACAGTACTCAAAGACAGGGAGAGCAAGCTCTCTCTTGGCACTTTGGATGTGGGACATACAGCGAGATGTTTGCTGCTTTTGCGTTTGGCTGTTGGGAGATTTACAGCACAAAGATATCTAGTTGATTTGAAGCAGTTCCGAGAAAGTCTAAACATAATCGCCACTTCTCCCTCCTGGCACTTTCCATGTGGGAGATATAGCAGGATGTATATTGGTTTTGAGGACAACTGAATGGACAGTGTAGGGAGAAAAGTTCCTGGCTCCTTGAATGCCGTTCCTGGAGACACTGCGATCAATGTGGGAGATATGTCAAGATGTGTGTTGGTTTTGAGGACGGCTCTCTGGAGAGTCTTAGCAAAGAGGTCACAGGGATAATCAGAGCAATTCTCAGAGACACTGAGAACAAGCTCGACAATTCCCTCCTGGCACTTTCCCTGTAGGAGATACCGCAAGACGTTTCTGTAGATTGGGCACAGCGCTCTGCAGGGTGTTGGCAGAGACTTTCCCGGGACAGTGAAACCCTATGTCAGAGACACTGAGAAGAAGCCCCAGTGTTCCCTCCAGGCACTTTCAGTGTGGGTGCCTTCTCCACGTGGTTCCTGGTTTCCCTGCAGCGCTGAAGAGAATGTTAGCAAAGAGGTAACCGGGACAGTGAAAACAGTACTCAAAGACAGGGAGAGCAAGCTCTCTCTTGGCACTTTGGATGTGGGACATACAGCGAGATGTTTGCTGCTTTTGCGTTTGGCTGTTGGGAGATTTACAGCACAAAGATATCTAGTCGATTTGAAGCAGTTCCGAGAAAGTCTAAACATAATCGCCACTTCTCCCTCCTGGCACTTTCCATGTGGGAGATATAGCAGGATGTATATTGGTTTTGAGGACAACTGAATGGACAGTGTAGGGAGAAAAGTTCCTGGCTCCTTGAATGCCGTTCCTGGAGACACTGCGATCAATGTGGGAGATATGTCAAGATGTGTGTTGGTTTTGAGGACGGCTCTCTGGAGAGTCTTAGCAAAGAGGTCACAGGGATAATCAGAGCAATTCTCAGAGACACTGAGAACAAGCTCGACAATTCCCTCCTGGCACTTTCCCTGTAGGAGATACCGCAAGACGTTTCTGTAGATTGGGCACAGCGCTCTGCACGGTGTTAGCAGAGACTTTCCCGGGACAGTGAAACCCTATGTCAGAGACACTGAGAAGAAGCCCCAGTGTTCCCTCCAGGCACTTTCAGTGTGGGTGCCTTCTCCACGTGGTTCCTGGTTTCCCTGCAGCGCTGAAGAGAATGTTAGCAAAGAGGTAACCGGGACAGTGAAAACAGTACTCAAAGACAGGGAGAGCAAGCTCTCTCTTGGCACTTTGGATGTGGGACATACAGCGAGATGTTTGCTGCTTTTGCGTTTGGCTGTTGGGAGATTTACAGCACAAAGATATCTAGTTGATTTGAAGCAGTTCCGAGAAAGTCTAAACATAATCGCCACTTCTCCCTCCTGGCACTTTCCATGTGGGAGATATAGCAGGATGTATATTGGTTTTGAGGACAACTCAATGGACAGTGTAGGGAGAAAAGTTCCTGGCTCCTTGAATGCCGTTCCTGGAGACACTGCGATCAATGTGGGAGATATGTCAAGATGTGTGTTGGTTTTGAGGACGGCTCTCTGGAGAGTCTTAGCAAAGAGGTCACAGGGATAATCAGAGCAATTCTCAGAGACACTGAGAACAAGCTCGACAATTCCCTCCTGGCACTTTCCCCGTAGGAGATACCGCAAGACGTTTCTGTAGATTGGGCACAGCGCTCTGCAGGGTGTTAGCAGAGACTTTCCCGGGACAGTGAAACCCTATGTCAGAGACACTGAGAAGAAGCCCCAATGTTCCCTCCAGGCACTTTCAGTGTGGGTGCCTTCTCCACGTGGTTCCTGGTTTCCCTGCAGCGCTGAAGAGAATGTTAGCAAAGAGGTAACCGGGACAGTGAAAACAGTACTCAAAGACAGGGAGAGCAAGCTCTCTCTTGGCACTTTGGATGTGGGACATACAGCGAGATGTTTGCTGCTTTTGCGTTTGGCTGTTGGGAGATTTACAGCACAAAGATATCTAGTTGATTTGAAGCAGTTCCGAGAAAGTCTAAACATAATCGCCACTTCTCCCTCCTGGCACTTTCCACGTGGGAGATATAGCAGGATGTATATTGGTTTTGAGGACAACTCAATGGACAGTGTAGGGAGAAAAGTTCCTGGCTCCTTGAATGCCGTTCCTGGAGACACTGCGATCAATGTGGGAGATATGTCAAGATGTGTGTTGGTTTTGAGGACGGCTCTCTGGAGAGTCTTAGCAAAGAGGTCACAGGGATAATCAGAGCAATTCTCAGAGACACTGAGAACAAGCTCGACAATTCCCTCCTGGCACTTTCCCTGTAGGAGATACCGCAAGACTTTTCTGTAGATTGGGCACAGCGCTCTGCAGGGTGTTAGCAGAGACTTTCCCGGGACAGTGAAACCCTATGTCAGAGACACTGAGAAGAAGCCCCAATGTTCCCTCCAGGCACTTTCAGTGTGGGTGCCTTCTCCACGTGGTTCCTGGTTTCCCTGCAGCGCTGAAGAGAATGTTAGCAAAGAGGTAACCGGGACAGTGAAAACAGTACTCAAAGACAGGGAGAGCAAGCTCTCTCTTGGCACTTTGGATGTGGGACATACAGCGAGATGTTTGCTGCTTTTGCGTTTGGCTGTTGGGAGATTTACAGCACAAAGATATCTAGTTGATTTGAAGCAGTTCCGAGAAAGTCTAAACATAATCGCCACTTCTCCCTCCTGGCACTTTCCATGTGGGAGATATGGCAGGATGTATATTGGTTTTGAGGACAACTCAATGGACAGTGTAGGGAGAAAACTTCCTGGCTCCTTGAATGCCGTTCCTGGAGACACTGCGATCAATGTGGGAGATATGTCAAGATGTGTGTTTGTTTTGAGGACGGCTCTCTGGAGAGTCTTAGCAAAGAGGTCACACAGATAATCAGAGCAATTCTCAGAGACACTGAGAACAAGCTCGACAATTCCCTCCTGGCACTTTCCCTGTAGGAGATACCGCAAGACGTTTCTGTAGATTGGGCACAGCGCTCTGCAGGGTGTTGGCAGAGACTTTCCCGGGACAGTGAAACCCTATGTCAGAGACACTGAGAAGAAGCCCCAGTGTTCCCTCCAGGCACTTTCAGTGTGGGTGCCTTCTCCACGTGGTTCCTGGTTTCCCTGCAGCGCTGAAGAGAATGTTAGCAAAGAGGTAACCGGGACAGTGAAAACAGTACTCAAAGACAGGGAGAGCAAGCTCTCTCTTGGCACTTTGGATGTGGGACATACAGCGAGATGTTTGCTGCTTTTGCGTTTGGCTGTTGGGAGATTTACAGCACAAAGATATCTAGTCGATTTGAAGCAGTTCCGAGAAAGTCTAAACATAATCGCCACTTCTCCCTCCTGGCACTTTCCATGTGGGAGATATAGCAGGATGTATATTGGTTTTGAGGACAACTCAATGGACAGTGTAGGGAGAAAAGTTCCTGGCTCCTTGAATGCCGTTCCTGGAGACACTGCGATCAATGTGGGAGATATGTCAAGATGTGTGTTGGTTTTGAGGACGGCTCTCTGGAGAGTCTTAGCAAAGAGGTCACAGGGATAATCAGAGCAATTCTCAGAGACACTGAGAACAAGCTCGACAATTCCCTCCTGGCACTTTCCCCGTAGGAGATACCGCAAGACGTTTCTGTAGATTGGGCACAGCGCTCTGCAGGGTGTTAGCAGAGACTTTCCCGGGACAGTGAAACCCTATGTCAGAGACACTGAGAAGAAGCCCCAATGTTCCCTCCAGGCACTTTCAGTGTGGGTGCCTTCTCCACGTGGTTCCTGGTTTCCCTGCAGCGCTGAAGAGAATGTTAGCAAAGAGGTAACCGGGACAGTGAAAACAGTACTCAAAGACAGGGAGAGCAAGCTCTCTCTTGGCACTTTGGATGTGGGACATACAGCGAGATGTTTGCTGCTTTTGCGTTTGGCTGTTGGGAGATTTACAGCACAAAGATATCTAGTTGATTTGAAGCAGTTCCGAGAAAGTCTAAACATAATCGCCACTTCTCCCTCCTGGCACTTTCCACGTGGGAGATATAGCAGGATGTATATTGGTTTTGAGGACAACTCAATGGACAGTGTAGGGAGAAAAGTTCCTGGCTCCTTGAATGCCGTTCCTGGAGACACTGCGATCAATGTGGGAGATATGTCAAGATGTGTGTTGGTTTTGAGGACGGCTCTCTGGAGAGTCTTAGCAAAGAGGTCACAGGGATAATCAGAGCAATTCTCAGAGACACTGAGAACAAGCTCGACAATTCCCTCCTGGCACTTTCCCTGTAGGAGATACCGCAAGACTTTTCTGTAGATTGGGCACAGCGCTCTGCAGGGTGTTAGCAGAGACTTTCCCGGGACAGTGAAACCCTATGTCAGAGACACTGAGAAGAAGCCCCAATGTTCCCTCCAGGCACTTTCAGTGTGGGTGCCTTCTCCACGTGGTTCGTGGTTTCCCTGCAGCGCTGAAGAGAATGTTAGCAAAGAGGTAACCGGGACAGTGAAAACAGTACTCAAAGACAGGGAGAGCAAGCTCTCTCTTGGCACTTTGGATGTGGGACATACAGCGAGATGTTTGCTGCTTTTGCGTTTGGCTGTTGGGAGATTTACAGCACAAAGATATCTAGTTGATTTGAAGCAGTTCCGAGAAAGTCTAAACATAATCGCCACTTCTCCCTCCTGGCACTTTCCATGTGGGAGATATGGCAGGATGTATATTGGTTTTGAGGACAACTCAATGGACAGTGTAGGGAGAAAAGTTCCTGGCTCCTTGAATGCCGTTCCTGGAGACACTGCGATCAATGTGGGAGATATGTCAAGATGTGTGTTTGTTTTGAGGACGGCTCTCTGGAGAGTCTTAGCAAAGAGGTCACAGGGATAATCAGAGCAATTCTCAGAGACACTGAGAACAAGCTCGACAATTCCCTCCTGGCACTTTCCCTGTAGGAGATACCGCAAGACGTTTCTGTAGATTTGGCACAGCGCTCTGCAGGGTGTTAGCAGAGACTTTCCCGGGACAGTGAAACCCTATGTCAGAGACACTGAGAAGAAGCCCCAATGTTCCCTCCAGGCACTTTCAGTGTGGGTGCTTTCTCCACGTGGTTCCTGGTTTCCCTGCAGCGCTGAAGAGAATGTTAGCAAAGAGGTAACCGGGACAGTGAAAACAGTACTCAAAGACAGGGAGAGCAAGCTCTCTCTTGGCACTTTGGATGTGGGACATACAGCGAGATGTTTGCTGCTTTTGCGTTTGGCTGTTGGGAGATTTACAGCACAAAGATATCTAGTTGATTTGAAGCAGTTCCGAGAAAGTCTAAACATAATCGCCACTTCTCCCTCCTGGCACTTTCCATGTGGGAGATATAGCAGGATGTATATTGGTTTTGAGGACAACTCAATGGACAGTGTAGGGAGAAAAGTTCCTGGCTCCTTGAATGCCGTTCCTGGAGACACTGCGATCAATGTGGGAGATATGTCAAGATGTGTGTTTGTTTTGAGGACGGCTCTCTGGAGAGTCTTAGCAAAGAGGTCACAGGGATAATCAGAGCAATTCTCAGAGACACTGAGAACAAGCTCGACAATTCCCTCCTGGCACTTTCCCTGTAGGAGATACCGCAAGACGTTTCTGTAGATTGGGCACAGCGCTCTGCAGGGTGTTGGCAGAGACTTTCCCGGGACAGTGAAACCCTATGTCAGAGACACTGAGAAGAAGCCCCAGTGTTCCCTCCAGGCACTTTCAGTGTGGGTGCCTTCTCCACGTGGTTCCTGGTTTCCCTGCAGCGCTGAAGAGAATGTTAGCAAAGAGGTAACCGGGACAGTGAAAACAGTACTCAAAGACAGGGAGAGCAAGCTCTCTCTTGGCACTTTGGATGTGGGACATACAGCGAGATGTTTGCTGCTTTTGCGTTTGGCTGTTGGGAGATTTACAGCACAAAGATATCTAGTTGATTTGAAGCAGTTCCGAGAAAGTCTAAACATAATCGCCACTTCTCCCTCCTGGCACTTTCCATGTGGGAGATATAGCAGGATGTATATTGGTTTTGAGGACAACTCAATGGACAGTGTAGGGAGAAAAGTTCCTGGCTCCTTGAATGCCGTTCCTGGAGACACTGCGATCAATGTGGGAGATATGTCAAGATGTGTGTTGGTTTTGAGGACGGCTCTCTGGAGAGTCTTAGCAAAGAGGTCACAGGGATAATCAGAGCAATTCTCAGAGACACTGAGAACAAGCTCGACAATTCCCTCCTGGCACTTTCCCTGTAGGAGATACCGCAAGACGTTTCTGTAGATTGGGCACAGCGCTCTGCAGGGTGTTGGCAGAGACTTTCCCGGGACAGTGAAACCCTATGTCAGAGACACTGAGAAGAAGCCCCAATGTTCCCTCCAGGCACTTTCAGTGTGGGTGCCTTCTCCACGTGGTTCCTGGTTTCCCTGCAGCGCTGAAGAGAATGTTAGCAAAGAGGTAACCGGGACAGTGAAAACAGTACTCAAAGACAGGGAGAGCAAGCTCTCTCTTGGCACTTTGGATGTGGGACATACAGCGAGATGTTTGCTGCTTTTGCGTTTGGCTGTTGGGAGATTTACAGCACAAAGATATCTAGTTGATTTGAAGCAGTTCCGAGAAAGTCTAAACATAATCGCCACTTCTCCCTCCTGGCACTTTCCATGTGGGAGATATAGCAGGATGTATATTGGTTTTGAGGACAACTCAATGGACAGTGTAGGGAGAAAAGTTCCTGGCTCCTTGAATGCCGTTCCTGGAGACACTGCGATCAATGTGGGAGATATGTCAAGATGTGTGTTGGTTTTGAGGACGGCTCTCTGGAGAGTCTTAGCAAAGAGGTCACAGGGATAATCAGAGCAATTCTCAGAGACACTGAGAACAAGCTCGACAATTCCCTCCTGGCACTTTCCCCGTAGGAGATACCGCAAGACGTTTCTGTAGATTGGGCACAGCGCTCTGCAGGGTGTTAGCAGAGACTTTCCCGGGACAGTGAAACCCTATGTCAGAGACACTGAGAAGAAGCCCCAATGTTCCCTCCAGGCACTTTCAGTGTGGGTGCCTTCTCCACGTGGTTCCTGGTTTCCCTGCAGCGCTGAAGAGAATGTTAGCAAAGAGGTAACCGGGACAGTGAAAACAGTACTCAAAGACAGGGAGAGCAAGCTCTCTCTTGGCACTTTGGATGTGGGACATACAGCGAGATGTTTGCTGCTTTTGCGTTTGGCTGTTGGGAGATTTACAGCACAAAGATATCTAGTTGATTTGAAGCAGTTCCGAGAAAGTCTAAACATAATCGCCACTTCTCCCTCCTGGCACTTTCCACGTGGGAGATATAGCAGGATGTATATTGGTTTTGAGGACAACTCAATGGACAGTGTAGGGAGAAAAGTTCCTGGCTCCTTGAATGCCGTTCCTGGAGACACTGCGATCAATGTGGGAGATATGTCAAGATGTGTGTTGGTTTTGAGGACGGCTCTCTGGAGAGTCTTAGCAAAGAGGTCACAGGGATAATCAGAGCAATTCTCAGAGACACTGAGAACAAGCTCGACAATTCCCTCCTGGCACTTTCCCTGTAGGAGATACCGCAAGACGTTTCTGTAGATTGGGCACAGCGCTCTGCAGAGTGTTAGCAGAGACTTTCCCGGGACAGTGAAACCCTATGTCAGAGACACTGAGAAGAAGCCCCAATGTTCCCTCCAGGCACTTTCAGTGTGGGTGCCTTCTCCACGTGGTTCCTGGTTTCCCTGCAGCGCTGAAGAGAATGTTAGCAAAGAGGTAACCGGGACAGTGAAAACAGTACTCAAAGACAGGGAGAGCAAGCTCTCTCTTGGCACTTTGGATGTGGGACATACAGCGAGACGTTTGCTGCTTTTGCGTTTGGCTGTTGGGAGATTTACAGCACAAAGATATCTAGTTGATTTGAAGCAGTTCCGAGAAAGTCTAAACATAATCGCCACTTCTCCCTCCTGGCACTTTCCATGTGGGAGATATAGCAGGATGTATATTGGTTTTGAGGACAACTCAATGGACAGTGTAGGGAGAAAAGTTCCTGGCTCCTTGAATGCCGTTCCTGGAGACACTGCGATCAATGTGGGAGATATGTCAAGATGTGTGTTTGTTTTGAGGACGGCTCTCTGGAGAGTCTTAGCAAAGAGGTCACAGGGATAATCAGAGCAATTCTCAGAGACACTGAGAACAAGCTCGACAATTCCCTCCTGGCACTTTCCCTGTAGGAGATACCGCAAGACGTTTCTGTAGATTGGGCACAGCGCTCTGCAGGGTGTTAGCAGAGACTTTCCCGGGACAGTGAAACCCTATGTCAGAGACACTGAGAAGAAGCCCCAATGTTCCCTCCAGGCACTTTCAGTGTGGGTGCCTTCTCCACGTGGTTCCTGGTTTCCCTGCAGCGCTGAAGAGAATGTTAGCAAAGAGGTAACCGGGACAGTGAAAACAGTACTCAAAGACAGGGAGAGCAAGCTCTCTCTTGGCACTTTGGATGTGGGACATACAGCGAGATGTTTGCTGCTTTTGCGTTTGGCTGTTGGGAGATTTACAGCACAAAGATATCTAGTTGATTTGAAGCAGTTCCGAGAAAGTCTAAACATAATCGCCACTTCTCCCTCCTGGCACTTTCCACGTGGGAGATATAGCAGGATGTATATTGGTTTTGAGGACAACTCAATGGACAGTGTAGGGAGAAAAGTTCCTGGCTCCTTGAATGCCGTTCCTGGAGACACTGCGATCAATGTGGGAGATATGTCAAGATGTGTGTTGGTTTTGAGGACGGCTCTCTGGAGAGTCTTAGCAAAGAGGTCACAGGGATAATCAGAGCAATTCTCAGAGACACTGAGAACAAGCTCGACAATTCCCTCCTGGCACTTTCCCTGTAGGAGATACCGCAAGACGTTTCTGTAGATTGGGCACAGCGCTCTGCAGGGTGTTAGCAGAGACTTTCCCGGGACAGTGAAACCCTATGTCAGAGACACTGAGAAGAAGCCCCAATGTTCCCTCCAGGCACTTTCAGTGTGGGTGCCTTCTCCACGTGGTTCCTGGTTTCCCTGCAGCGCTGAAGAGAATGTTAGCAAAGAGGTAACCGGGACAGTGAAAACAGTACTCAAAGACAGGGAGAGCAAGCTCTCTCTTGGCACTTTGGATGTGGGACATACAGCGAGATGTTTGCTGCTTTTGCGTTTGGCTGTTGGGAGATTTACAGCACAAAGATATCTAGTTGATTTGAAGCAGTTCCGAGAAAGTCTAAACATAATCGCCACTTCTCCCTCCTGGCACTTTCCACGTGGGAGATATAGCAGGATGTATATTGGTTTTGAGGACAACTCAATGGACAGTGTAGGGAGAAAAGTTCCTGGCTCCTTGAATGCCGTTCCTGGAGACACTGCGATCAATGAGGGAGATATGTCAAGATGTGTGTTGGTTTTGAGGACGGCTCTCTGGAGAGTCTTAGCAAAGAGGTCACAGGGATAATCAGAGCAATTCTCAGAGACACTGAGAACAAGCTCGACAATTCCCTCCTGGCACTTTCCCTGTAGGAGATACCGCAAGACGTTTCTGTAGATTGGGCACAGCGCTCTGCAGGGTGTTGGCAGAGACTTTCCCGGGACAGTGAAACCCTATGTCAGAGACACTGAGAAGAAGCCCCAATGTTCCCTCCAGGCACTTTCAGTGTGGGTGCCTTCTCCACGTGGTTCCTGGTTTCCCTGCAGCGCTGAAGAGAATGTTAGCAAAGAGGTAACCGGGACAGTGAAAACAGTACTCAAAGACAGGGAGAGCAAGCTCTCTCTTGGCACTTTGGATGTGGGACATACAGCGAGATGTTTGCTGCTTTTGCGTTTGGCTGTTGGGAGATTTACAGCACAAAGATATCTAGTTGATTTGAAGCAGTTCCGAGAAAGTCTAAACATAATCGCCACTTCTCCCTCCTGGCACTTTCCATGTGGGAGATATAGCAGGATGTATATTGGTTTTGAGGACAACTCAATGGACAGTGTAGGGAGAAAAGTTCCTGGCTCCTTGAATGCCGTTCCTGGAGACACTGCGATCAATGTGGGAGATATGTCAAGATGTGTGTTGGTTTTGAGGACGGCTCTCTGGAGAGTCTTAGCAAAGAGGTCACAGGGATAATCAGAGCAATTATCAGAGACACTGAGAACAAGCTCGACAATTCCCTCCTGGCACTTTCCCTGTAGGAGATACCGCAAGACGTTTCTGTAGATTGGGCACAGCGCTCTGCAGGGTGTTAGCAGAGACTTTCCCGGGACAGTGAAACCCTATGTCAGAGACACTGAGAAGAAGCCCCAGTGTTCCCTCCAGGCACTTTCAGTGTGGGTGCCTTCTCCACGTGGTTCCTGGTTTCCCTGCAGCGCTGAAGAGAATGTTAGCAAAGAGGTAACCGGGACAGTGAAAACAGTACTCAAAGACAGGGAGAGCAAGCTCTCTCTTGGCACTTTGGATGTGGGACATACAGCGAGATGTTTGCTGCTTTTGCGTTTGGCTGTTGGGAGATTTACAGCACAAAGATATCTAGTTGATTTGAAGCAGTTCCGAGAAAGTCTAAACATAATCGCCACTTCTCCCTCCTGGCACTTTCCATGTGGGAGATATAGCAGGATGTATATTGGTTTTGAGGACAACTCAATGGACAGTGTAGGGAGAAAAGTTCCTGGCTCCTTGAATGCCGTTCCTGGAGACACTGCGATCAATGTGGGAGATATGTCAAGATGTGTGTTTGTTTTGAGGACGGCTCTCTGGAGAGTCTTAGCAAAGAGGTCACAGGGATAATCAGAGCAATTCTCAGAGACACTGAGAACAAGCTCGACAATTCCCTCCTGGCACTTTCCCTGTAGGAGATACCGCAAGACGTTTCTGTAGATTGGGCACAGCGCTCTGCAGGGTGTTGGCAGAGACTTTCCCGGGACAGTGAAACCCTATGTCAGAGACACTGAGAAGAAGCCCCAATGTTCCCTCCAGGCACTTTTAGTGTGGGTGCCTTCTCCACGTGGTTCCTGGTTTCCCTGCAACGCTGAAGAGAATGTTAGCAAAGAGGTAACCGGGACAGTGAAAACAGTACTCAAAGACAGGGAGAGCAAGCTCTCTCTTGGCACTTTGGATGTGGGACATACAGCGAGATGTTTGCTGCTTTTGCGTTTGGCTGTTGGGAGATTTACAGCACAAAGATATCTAGTTGATTTGAAGCAGTTCCGAGAAAGTCTAAACATAATCGCCACTTCTCCCTCCTGGCACTTTCCACGTGGGAGATATAGCAGGATGTATATTGGTTTTGAGGACAACTCAATGGACAGTGTAGGGAGAAAAGTTCCTGGCTCCTTGAATGCCGTTCCTGGAGACACTGCGATCAATGAGGGAGATATGTAAAGATGTGTGTTGGTTTTGAGGACGGCTCTCTGGAGAGTCTTAGCAAAGAGGTCACAGGGATAATCAGAGCAATTCTCAGAGACACTGAGAACAAGCTCGACAATTCCCTCCTGGCACTTTCCCTGTAGGAGATACCGCAAGACGTTTCTGTAGATTGGGCACAGCGCTCTGCAGGGTGTTAGCAGAGACTTTCCCGGGACAGTGAAACCCTATGTCAGAGACACTGAGAAGAAGCCCCAATGTTCCCTCCAGGCACTTTCAGTGTGGGTGCCTTCTCCACGTGGTTCCTGGTTTCCCTGCAGCGCTGAAGAGAATGTTAGCAAAGAGGTAACCGGGACAGTGAAAACAGTACTCAAAGACAGGGAGAGCAAGCTCTCTCTTGGCACTTTGGATGTGGGACATACAGCGAGATGTTTGCTGCTTTTGCGTTTGGCTGTTGGGAGATTTACAGCACAAAGATATCTAGTTGATTTGAAGCAGTTCCGAGAAAGTCTAAACATAATCGCCACTTCTCCCTCCTGGCACTTTCCACGTGGGAGATATAGCAGGATGTATATTGGTTTTGAGGACAACTCAATGGACAGTGTAGGGAGAAAAGTTCCTGGCTCCTTGAATGCCGTTCCTGGAGACACTGCGATCAATGTGGGAGATATGTCAGGATGTGTGTTGGTTTTGAGGACGGCTCTCTGGAGAGTCTTAGCAAAGAGGTCACAGGGATAATCAGAGCAATTCTCAGAGACACTGAGAACAAGCTCGACAATTCCCTCCTGGCACTTTCCCTGTAGGAGATACCGCAAGACGTTTCTGTAGATTGGGCACAGCGCTCTGCAGGGTGTTAGCAGAGACTTTCCCGGGACAGTGAAACCCTATGTCAGAGACACTGAGAAGAAGCCCCAATGTTCCCTCCAGGCACTTTCAGTGTGGGTGCCTTCTCCACGTGGTTCCTGGTTTCCCTGCAGCGCTGAAGAGAATGTTAGCAAAGAGGTAACCGGGACAGTGAAAACAGTACTCAAAGACAGGGAGAGCAAGCTCTCTCTTGGCACTTTGGATGTGGGACATACAGCGAGATGTTTGCTGCTTTTGCGTTTGGCTGTTGGGAGATTTACAGCACAAAGATATCTAGTTGATTTGAAGCAGTTCCGAGAAAGTCTAAACATAATCGCCACTTCTCCCTCCTGGCACTTTCCACGTGGGAGATATAGCAGGATGTATATTGGTTTTGAGGACAACTCAATGGACAGTGTAGGGAGAAAAGTTCCTGGCTCCTTGAATGCCGTTCCTGGAGACACTGCGATCAATGTGGGAGATATGTCAAGATGTGTGTTGGTTTTGAGGACGGCTCTCTGGAGAGTCTTAGCAAAGAGGTCACAGGGATAATCAGAGCAATTCTCAGAGACACTGAGAACAAGCTCGACAATTCCCTCCTGGCACTTTCCCCGTAGGAGATACCGCAAGACGTTTCTGTAGATTGGGCACAGCGCTCTGCAGGGTGTTAGCAGAGACTTTCCCGGGACAGTGAAACCCTATGTCAGAGACACTGAGAAGAAGCCCCAATGTTCCCTCCAGGCACTTTCAGTGTGGGTGCCTTCTCCACGTGGTTCCTGGTTTCCCTGCAGTGCTGAAGAGAATGTTAGCAAAGAGGTAACCGGGACAGTGAAAACAGTACTCAAAGACAGGGAGAGCAAGCTCTCTCTTGGCACTTTGGATGTGGGACATACAGCGAGATGTTTGCTGCTTTTGCGTTTGGCTGTTGGGAGATTTACAGCACAAAGATATCTAGTTGATTTGAAGCAGTTCCGAGAAAGTCTAAACATAATCGCCACTTCTCCCTCCTGGCACTTTCCACGTGGGAGATATAGCAGGATGTATATTGGTTTTGAGGACAACTCAATGGACAGTGTAGGGAGAAAAGTTCCTGGCTCCTTGAATGCCGTTCCTGGAGACACTGCGATCAATGTGGGAGATATGTCAGGATGTGTGTTGGTTTTGAGGACGGCTCTCTGGAGAGTCTTAGCAAAGAGGTCACAGGGATAATCAGAGCAATTCTCAGAGACACTGAGAACAAGCTCGACAATTCCCTCCTGGCACTTTCCCTGTAGGAGATACCGCAAGACGTTTCTGTAGATTGGGCACAGCGCTCTGCAGGGTGTTAGCAGAGACTTTCCCGGGACAGTGAAACCCTATGTCAGAGACACTGAGAAGAAGCCCCAATGTTCCCTCCAGGCACTTTCAGTGTGGGTGCCTTCTCCACGTGGTTCCTGGTTTCCCTGCAGCGCTGAAGAGAATGTTAGCAAAGAGGTAACCGGGACAGTGAAAACAGTACTCAAAGACAGGGAGAGCAAGCTCTCTCTTGGCACTTTGGATGTGGGACATACAGCGAGATGTTTGCTGCTTTTGCGTTTGGCTGTTGGGAGATTTACAGCACAAAGATATCTAGTTGATTTGAAGCAGTTCCGAGAAAGTCTAAACATAATCGCCACTTCTCCCTCCTGGCACTTTCCACGTGGGAGATATAGCAGGATGTATATTGGTTTTGAGGACAACTCAATGGACAGTGTAGGGAGAAAAGTTCCTGGCTCCTTGAATGCCGTTCCTGGAGACACTGCGATCAATGTGGGAGATATGTCAAGATGTGTGTTGGTTTTGAGGACGGCTCTCTGGAGAGTCTTAGCAAAGAGGTCACAGGGATAATCAGAGCAATTCTCAGAGACACTGAGAACAAGCTCGACAATTCCCTCCTGGCACTTTCCCTGTAGGAGATACCGCAAGACGTTTCTGTAGATTGGGCACAGCGCTCTGCAGGGTGTTAGCAGAGACTTTCCCGGGACAGTGAAACCCTATGTCAGAGACACTGAGAAGAAGCCCCAATGTTCCCTCCAGGCACTTTCAGTGTGGGTGCCTTCTCCACGTGGTTCCTGGTTTCCCTGCAGTGCTGAAGAGAATGTTAGCAAAGAGGTAACCGGGACAGTGAAAACAGTACTCAAAGACAGGGAGAGCAAGCTCTCTCTTGGCACTTTGGATGTGGGACATACAGCGAGATGTTTGCTGCTTTTGCGTTTGGCTGTTGGGAGATTTACAGCACAAAGATATCTAGTTGATTTGAAGCAGTTCCGAGAAAGTCTAAACATAATCGCCACTTCTCCCTCCTGGCACTTTCCATGTGGGAGATATAGCAGGATGTATATTGGTTTTGAGGACAACTCAATGGACAGTGTAGGGAGAAAAGTTCCTGGCTCCTTGAATGCCGTTCCTGGAGACACTGCGATCAATGTGGGAGATATGTCAAGATGTGTGTTTGTTTTGAGGACGGCTCTCTGGAGAGTCTTAGCAAAGAGGTCACAGGGATAATCAGAGCAATTCTCAGAGACACTGAGAACAAGCTCGACAATTCCCTCCTGGCACTTTCCCTGTAGGAGATACCGCAAGACTTTTCTGTAGATTGGGCACAGCGCTCTGCAGGGTGTTAGCAGAGACTTTCCCGGGACAGTGAAACCCTATGTCAGAGACACTGAGAAGAAGCCCCAATGTTCCCTCCAGGCACTTTCAGTGTGGGTGCCTTCTCCACGTGGTTCCTGGTTTCCCTGCAGCGCTGAAGAGAATGTTAGCAAAGAGGTAACCGGGACAGTGAAAACAGTACTCAAAGACAGGGAGAGCAAGCTCTCTCTTGGCACTTTGGATGTGGGACATACAGCGAGATGTTTGCTGCTTTTGCGTTTGGCTGTTGGGAGATTTACAGCACAAAGATATCTAGTTGATTTGAAGCAGTTCCGAGAAAGTCTAAACATAATCGCCACTTCTCCCTCCTGGCACTTTCCATGTGGGAGATATAGCAGGATGTATATTGGTTTTGAGGACAACTCAATGGACAGTGTAGGGAGAAAAGTTCCTGGCTCCTTGAATGCCGTTCCTGGAGACACTGTGATCAATGTGGGAGATATGTCAAGATGTGTGTTTGTTTTGAGGACGGCTCTCTGGAGAGTCTTAGCAAAGAGGTCACAGGGATAATCAGAGCAATTCTCAGAGACACTGAGAACAAGCTCGACAATTCCCTCCTGGCACTTTCCCTGTAGGAGATACCGCAAGACGTTTCTGTAGATTCGGCACAGCGCTCTGCAGGGTGTTGGCAGAGACTTTCCCGGGACAGTGAAACCCTATGTCAGAGACACTGAGAAGAAGCCCCAATGTTCCCTCCAGGCACTTTCAGTGTGGGTGCCTTCTCCACGTGGTTCCTGGTTTCCCTGCAGCGCTGAAGAGAATGTTAGCAAAGAGGTAACCGGGACAGTGAAAACAGTACTCAAAGACAGGGAGAGCAAGCTCTCTCTTGGCACTTTGGATGTGGGACATACAGCGAGATGTTTGCTGCTTTTGCGTTTGGCTGTTGGGAGATTTACAGCACAAAGATATCTAGTTGATTTGAAGCAGTTCCGAGAAAGTCTAAACATAATCGCCACTTCTCCCTCCTGGCACTTTCCACGTGGGAGATATAGCAGGATGTATATTGGTTTTGAGGACAACTCAATGGACAGTGTAGGGAGAAAAGTTCCTGGCTCCTTGAATGCCGTTCCTGGAGACACTGCGATCAATGTGGGAGATATGTCAGGATGTGTGTTGGTTTTGAGGACGGCTCTCTGGAGAGTCTTAGCAAAGAGGTCACAGGGATAATCAGAGCAATTCTCAGAGACACTGAGAACAAGCTCGACAATTCCCTCCTGGCACTTTCCCTGTAGGAGATACCGCAAGACGTTTCTGTAGATTGGGCACAGCGCTCTGCAGGGTGTTAGCAGAGACTTTCCCGGGACAGTGAAACCCTATGTCAGAGACACTGAGAAGAAGCCCCAATGTTCCCTCCAGGCACTTTCAGTGTGGGTGCCTTCTCCACGTGGTTCCTGGTTTCCCTGCAGCGCTGAAGAGAATGTTAGCAAAGAGGTAACCGGGACAGTGAAAACAGTACTCAAAGACAGGGAGAGCAAGCTCTCTCTTGGCACTTTGGATGTGGGACATACAGCGAGATGTTTGCTGCTTTTGCGTTTGGCTGTTGGGAGATTTACAGCACAAAGATATCTAGTTGATTTGAAGCAGTTCCGAGAAAGTCTAAACATAATCGCCACTTCTCCCTCCTGGCACTTTCCACGTGGGAGATATAGCAGGATGTATATTGGTTTTGAGGACAACTCAATGGACAGTGTAGGGAGAAAAGTTCCTGGCTCCTTGAATGCCGTTCCTGGAGACACTGCGATCAATGTGGGAGATATGTCAAGATGTGTGTTGGTTTTGAGGACGGCTCTCTGGAGAGTCTTAGCAAAGAGGTCACAGGGATAATCAGAGCAATTCTCAGAGACACTGAGAACAAGCTCGACAATTCCCTCCTGGCACTTTCCCTGTAGGAGATACCGCAAGACGTTTCTGTAGATTGGGCACAGCGCTCTGCAGGGTGTTAGCAGAGACTTTCCCGGGACAGTGAAACCCTATGTCAGAGACACTGAGAAGAAGCCCCAATGTTCCCTCCAGGCACTTTCAGTGTGGGTGCCTTCTCCACGTGGTTCCTGGTTTCCCTGCAGCGCTGAAGAGAATGTTAGCAAAGAGGTAACCGGGACAGTGAAAACAGTACTCAAAGACAGGGAGAGCAAGCTCTCTCTTGGCACTTTGGATGTGGGACATACAGCGAGATGTTTGCTGCTTTTGCGTTTGGCTGTTGGGAGATTTACAGCACAAAGATATCTAGTTGATTTGAAGCAGTTCCGAGAAAGTCTAAACATAATCGCCACTTCTCCCTCCTGGCACTTTCCATGTGGGAGATATAGCAGGATGTATATTGGTTTTGAGGACAACTCAATGGAGAGTGTAGGGAGAAAAGTTCCTGGCTCCTTGAATGCCGTTCCTGGAGACACTGCGATCAATGTGGGAGATATGTCAAGATGTGTGTTGGTTTTGAGGACGGCTCTCTGGAGAGTCTTAGCAAAGAGGTCACAGGGATAATCAGAGCAATTCTCAGAGACACTGAGAACAAGCTCGACAATTCCCTCCTGGCACTTTCCCCGTAGGAGATACCGCAAGACGTTTCTGTAGATTGGGCACAGCGCTCTGCAGGGTGTTAGCAGAGACTTTCCCGGGACAGTGAAACCCTATGTCAGAGACACTGAGAAGAAGCCCCAATGTTCCCTCCAGGCACTTTCAGTGTGGGTGCCTTCTCCACGTGGTTCCTGGTTTCCCTGCAGCGCTGAAGAGAATGTTAGCAAAGAGGTAACCGGGACAGTGAAAACAGTACTCAAAGACAGGGAGAGCAAGCTCTCTCTTGGCACTTTGGATGTGGGACATACAGCGAGATGTTTGCTGCTTTTGCGTTTGGCTGTTGGGAGATTTACAGCACAAAGATATCTAGTTGATTTGAAGCAGTTCCGAGAAAGTCTAAACATAATCGCCACTTCTCCCTCCTGGCACTTTCCATGTGGGAGATATAGCAGGATGTATATTGGTTTTGAGGACAACTCAATGGACAGTGTAGGGAGAAAAGTTCCTGGCTCCTTGAATGCCGTTCCTGGAGACACTGCGATCAATGTGGGAGATATGTCAAGATGTGTGTTGGTTTTGAGGACGGCTCTCTGGAGAGTCTTAGCAAAGAGGTCACAGGGATAATCAGAGCAATTCTCAGAGACACTGAGAACAAGCTCGACAATTCCCTCCTGGCACTTTCCCTGTAGGAGATACCGCAAGACGTTTCTGTAGATTGGGCACAGCGCTCTGCAGGGTGTTGGCAGAGACTTTCCCGGGACAGTGAAACCCTATGTCAGAGACACTGAGAAGAAGCCCCAATGTTCCCTCCAGGCACTTTCAGTGTGGGTGCCTTCTCCACGTGGTTCCTGGTTTCCCTGCAGCGCTGAAGAGAATGTTAGCAAAGAGGTAACCGGGACAGTGAAAACAGTACTCAAAGACAGGGAGAGCAAGCTCTCTCTTGGCACTTTGGATGTGGGACATACAGCGAGATGTTTGCTGCTTTTGCGTTTGGCTGTTGGGAGATTTACAGCACAAAGATATCTAGTTGATTTGAAGCAGTTCCGAGAAAGTCTAAACATAATCGCCACTTCTCCCTCCTGGCACTTTCCATGTGGGAGATATAGCAGGATGTATATTGGTTTTGAGGACAACTCAATGGACAGTGTAGGGAGAAAAGTTCCTGGCTCCTTGAATGCCGTTCCTGGAGACACTGCGATCAATGAGGGAGATATGTCAAGATGTGTGTTGGTTTTGAGGACGGCTCTCTGGAGAGTCTTAGCAAAGAGGTCACAGGGATAATCAGAGCAATTCTCAGAGACACTGAGAACAAGCTCGACAATTCCCTCCTGGCACTTTCCCCGTAGGAGATACCGCAAGACGTTTCTGTAGATTGGGCACAGCGCTCTGCAGGGTGTTAGCAGAGACTTTCCCGGGACAGTGAAACCCTATGTCAGAGACACTGAGAAGAAGCCCCAATGTTCCCTCCAGGCACTTTCAGTGTGGGTGCCTTCTCCACGTGGTTCCTGGTTTCCCTGCAGCGCTGAAGAGAATGTTAGCAAAGAGGTAACCGGGACAGTGAAAACAGTACTCAAAGACAGGGAGAGCAAGCTCTCTCTTGGCACTTTGGATGTGGGACATACAGCGAGATGTTTGCTGCTTTTGCGTTTGGCTGTTGGGAGATTTACAGCACAAAGATATCTAGTTGATTTGAAGCAGTTCCGAGAAAGTCTAAACATAATCGCCACTTCTCCCTCCTGGCACTTTCCATGTGGGAGATATAGCAGGATGTATATTGGTTTTGAGGACAACTCAATGGACAGTGTAGGGAGAAAAGTTCCTGGCTCCTTGAATGCCGTTCCTGGAGACACTGCGATCAATGTGGGAGATATGTCAAGATGTGTGTTGGTTTTGAGGACGGCTCTCTGGAGAGTCTTAGCAAAGAGGTCACAGGGATAATCAGAGCAATTCTCAGAGACACTGAGAACAAGCTCGACAATTCCCTCCTGGCACTTTCCCCGTAGGAGATACCGCAAGACGTTTCTGTAGATTGGGCACAGCGCTCTGCAGGGTGTTAGCAGAGACTTTCCCGGGACAGTGAAACCCTATGTCAGAGACACTGAGAAGAAGCCCCAATGTTCCCTCCAGGCACTTTCAGTGTGGGTGCCTTCTCCACGTGGTTCCTGGTTTCCCTGCAGCGCTGAAGAGAATGTTAGCAAAGAGGTAACCGGGACAGTGAAAACAGTACTCAAAGACAGGGAGAGCAAGCTCTCTCTTGGCACTTTGGATGTGGGACATACAGCGAGATGTTTGCTGCTTTTGCGTTTGGCTGTTGGGAGATTTACAGCACAAAGATATCTAGTTGATTTGAAGCAGTTCCGAGAAAGTCTAAACATAATCGCCACTTCTCCCTCCTGGCACTTTCCATGTGGGAGATATAGCAGGATGTATATTGGTTTTGAGGACAACTCAATGGACAGTGTAGGGAGAAAAGTTCCTGGCTCCTTGAATGCCGTTCCTGGAGACACTGCGATCAATGTGGGAGATATGTCAAGATGTGTGTTTGTTTTGAGGACGGCTCTCTGGAGAGTCTTAGCAAAGAGGTCACAGGGATAATCAGAGCAATTCTCAGAGACACTGAGAACAAGCTCGACAATTCCCTCCTGGCACTTTCCCCGTAGGAGATACCGCAAGACGTTTCTGTAGATTGGGCACAGCGCTCTGCAGGGTGTTAGCAGAGACTTTCCCGGGACAGTGAAAGCCTATGTCAGAGACACTGAGAAGAAGCCCCAATGTTCCCTCCAGGCACTTTCAGTGTGGGTGCCTTCTCCACGTGGTTCCTGGTTTCCCTGCAGCGCTGAAGAGAATGTTAGCAAAGAGGTAACCGGGACAGTGAAAACAGTACTCAAAGACAGGGAGAGCAAGCTCTCTCTTGGCACTTTGGATGTGGGACATACAGCGAGATGTTTGCTGCTTTTGCGTTTGGCTGTTGGGAGATTTACAGCACAAAGATATCTAGTTGATTTGAAGCAGTTCCGAGAAAGTCTAAACATAATCGCCACTTCTCCCTCCTGGCACTTTCCACGTGGGAGATATAGCAGGATGTATATTGGTTTTGAGGACAACTCAATGGACAGTGTAGGGAGAAAAGTTCCTGGCTCCTTGAATGCCGTCCCTGGAGACACTGCGATCAATGTGGGAGATATGTCAAGATGTGTGTTGGTTTTGAGGACGGCTCTCTGGAGAGTCTTAGCAAAGAGGTCACAGGGATAATCAGAGCAATTCTCAGAGACACTGAGAACAAGCTCGACAATTCCCTCCTGGCACTTTCCCTGTAGGAGATACCGCAAGACGTTTCTGTAGATTTGGCACAGCGCTCTGCAGGGTGTTAGCAGAGACTTTCCCGGGACAGTGAAAGCCTATGTCAGAGACACTGAGAAGAAGCCCCAATGTTCCCTCCAGGCACTTTCAGTGTGGGTGCCTTCTCCACGTGGTTCCTGGTTTCCCTGCAGCGCTGAAGAGAATGTTAGCAAAGAGGTAACCGGGACAGTGAAAACAGTACTCAAAGACAGGGAGAGCAAGCTCTCTCTTGGCACTTTGGATGTGGGACATACAGCGAGATGTTTGCTGCTTTTGCGTTTGGCTGTTGGGAGATTTACAGCACAAAGATATCTAGTTGATTTGAAGCAGTTCCGAGAAAGTCTAAACATAATCGCCACTTCTCCCTCCTGGCACTTTCCATGTGGGAGATATAGCAGGATGTATATTGGTTTTGAGGACAACTCAATGGACAGTGTAGGGAGAAAAGTTCCTGGCTCCTTGAATGCCGTTCCTGGAGACACTGCGATCAATGTGGGAGATATGTCAAGATGTGTTTTTGTTTTCAGGACGGCTCTCTGGAGAGTCTTAGCAAAGAGGTCACAGGGATAATCAGAGCAATTCTCAGAGACACTGAGAACAAGCTCGACAATTCCCTCCTGGCACTTTCCCTGTAGGAGATACCGCAAGACTTTTCTGTAGATTGGGCACAGCGCTCTGCAGGGTGTTAGCAGAGACTTTCCCGGGACAGTGAAAGCCTATGTCAGAGACACTGAGAAGAAGCCCCAATGTTCCCTCCAGGCACTTTCAGTGTGGGTGCCTTCTCCACGTGGTTCCTGGTTTCCCTGCAGCGCTGAAGAGAATGTTAGCAAAGAGGTAACCGGGACAGTGAAAACAGTACTCAAAGACAGGGAGAGCAAGCTCTCTCTTGGCACTTTGGATGTGGGACATACAGCGAGATGTTTGCTGCTTTTGCGTTTGGCTGTTGGGAGATTTACAGCACAAAGATATCTAGTTGATTTGAAGCAGTTCCGAGAAAGTCTAAACATAATCGCCACTTCTCCCTCCTGGCACTTTCCACGTGGGAGATATAGCAGGATGTATATTGGTTTTGAGGACAACTCAATGGACAGTGTAGGGAGAAAAGTTCCTGGCTCCTTGAATGCCGTTCCTGGAGACACTGCGATCAATGTGGGAGATATGTCAAGATGTGTTTTTGTTTTGAGGACGGCTCTCTGGAGAGTCTTAGCAAAGAGGTCACAGGGATAATCAGAGCAATTCTCAGAGACACTGAGAACAAGCTCGACAATTCCCTCCTGGCACTTTCCCTGTAGGAGATACCGCAAGACTTTTCTGTAGATTGGGCAGAGCGCTCTGCAGGGTGTTAGCAGAGACTTTCCCGGGACAGTGAAAGCCTATGTCAGAGACACTGAGAAGAAGCCCCAATGTTCCCTCCAGGCACTTTCAGTGTGGGTGCCTTCTCCACGTGGTTCCTGGTTTCCCTGCAGCGCTGAAGAGAATGTTAGCAAAGAGGTAACCGGGACAGTGAAAACAGTACTCAAAGACAGGGAGAGCAAGCTCTCTCTTGGCACTTTGGATGTGGGACATACAGCGAGATGTTTGCTGCTTTTGCGTTTGGCTGTTGGGAGATTTACAGCACAAAGATATCTAGTTGATTTGAAGCAGTTCCGAGAAAGTCTAAACATAATCGCCACTTCTCCCTCCTGGCACTTTCCTTGTGGGAGATATAGCAGGATGTATATTGGTTTTGAGGACAACTCAATGGACAGTGTAGGGAGAAAAGTTCCTGGCTCCTTGAATGCCGTTCCTGGAGACACTGCGATCAATGTGGGAGATATGTCAAGATGTGTGTTTGTTTTCAGGACGGCTCTCTGGAGAGTCTTAGCAAAGAGGTCACAGGGATAATCAGAGCAATTCTCAGAGACACTGAGAACAAGCTCGACAATTCCCTCCTGGCACTTTCCCTGTAGGAGATACCGCAAGACTTTTCTGTAGATTGGGCACAGCGCTCTGCAGGGTGTTAGCAGAGACTTTCCCGGGACAGTGAAAGCCTATGTCAGAGACACTGAGAAGAAGCCCCAATGTTCCCTCCAGGCACTTTCAGTGTGGGTGCCTTCTCCACGTGGTTCCTGGTTTCCCTGCAGCGCTGAAGAGAATGTTAGCAAAGAGGTAACCGGGACAGTGAAAACAGTACTCAAAGACAGGGAGAGCAAGCTCTCTCTTGGCACTTTGGATGTGGGACATACAGCGAGATGTTTGCTGCTTTTGCGTTTGGCTGTTGGGAGATTTACAGCACAAAGATATCTAGTTGATTTGAAGCAGTTCCGAGAAAGTCTAAACATAATCGCCACTTCTCCCTCCTGGCACTTTCCTTGTGGGAGATATAGCAGGATGTATATTGGTTTTGAGGACAACTCAATGGACAGTGTAGGGAGAAAAGTTCCTGGCTCCTTGAATGCCGTTCCTGGAGACACTGCGATCAATGTGGGAGATATGTCAAGATATGTGTTTGTTTTCAGGACGGCTCTCTGGAGAGTCTTAGCAAAGAGGTCACAGGGATAATCAGAGCAATTCTCAGAGACACTGAGAACAAGCTCGACAATTCCCTCCTGGCACTTTCCCTGTAGGAGATACCGCAAGACTTTTCTGTAGATTGGGCACAGCGCTCTGCAGGGTGTTAGCAGAGACTTTCCCGGGACAGTGAAAGCCTATGTCAGAGACACTGAGAAGAAGCCCCAATGTTCCCTCCAGGCACTTTCAGTGTGGGTGCCTTCTCCACGTGGTTCCTGGTTTCCCTGCAGCGCTGAAGATAATGTTAGCAAAGAGGTAACCGGGACAGTGAAAACAGTACTCAAAGACAGGGAGAGCAAGCTCTCTCTTGGCACTTTGGATGTGGGACATACAGCGAGATGTTTGCTGCTTTTGCGTTTGGCTGTTGGGAGATTTACAGCACAAAGATATCTAGTTGATTTGAAGCAGTTCCGAGAAAGTCTAAACATAATCGCCACTTCTCCCTCCTGGCACTTTCCATGTGGGAGATATAGCAGGATGTATATTGGTTTTGAGGACAACTCAATGGACAGTGTAGGGAGAAAAGTTCCTGGCTCCTTGAATGCCGTTCCTGGAGACACTGCGATCAATGTGGGAGATATGTCAAGATGTGTTTTTGTTTTCAGGACGGCTCTCTGGAGAGTCTTAGCAAAGAGGTCACAGGGATAATCAGAGCAATTCTCAGAGACACTGAGAACAAGCTCGACAATTCCCTCCTGGCACTTTCCCTGTAGGAGATACCGCAAGACTTTTCTGTAGATTGGGCACAGCGCTCTGCAGGGTGTTAGCAGAGACTTTCCCGGGACAGTGAAACCCTATGTCAGAGACACTGAGAAGAAGCCCCAATGTTCCCTCCAGGCACTTTCAGTGTGGGTGCCTTCTCCACGTGGTTCCTGGTTTCCCTGCAGCGCTGAAGAGAATGTTAGCAAAGAGGTAACCGGGACAGTGAAAACAGTACTCAAAGACAGGGAGAGCAAGCTCTCTCTTGGCACTTTGGATGTGGGACATACAGCGAGATGTTTGCTGCTTTTGCGTTTGGCTGTTGGGAGATTTACAGCACAAAGATATCTAGTTGATTTGAAGCAGTTCCGAGAAAGTCTAAACATAATCGCCACTTCTCCCTCCTGGCACTTTCCATGTGGGAGATATAGCAGGATGTATATTGGTTTTGAGGACAACTCAATGGACAGTGTAGGGAGAAAAGTTCCTGGCTCCTTGAATGCCGTTCCTGGAGACACTGCGATCAATGTGGGAGATATGTCAAGATGTGTGTTGGTTTTGAGGACGGCTCTCTGGAGAGTCTTAGCAAAGAGGTCACAGGGATAATCAGAGCAATTCTCAGAGACACTGAGAACAAGCTCGACAATTCCCTCCTGGCACTTTCCCTGTAGGAGATACCGCAAGACGTTTCTGTAGATTGGGCACAGCGCTCTGCAGGGTGTTAGCAGAGACTTTCCCGGGACAGTGAAAGCCTATGTCAGAGACACTGAGAAGAAGCCCCAATGTTCCCTCCAGGCACTTTCAGTGTGGGTGCCTTCTCCACGTGGTTCCTGGTTTCCCTGCAGCGCTGAAGAGAATGTTAGCAAAGAGGTAACCGGGACAGTGAAAACAGTACTCAAAGACAGGGAGAGCAAGCTCTCTCTTGGCACTTTGGATGTGGGACATACAGCGAGACGTTTGCTGCTTTTGCGTTTGGCTGTTGGGAGATTTACAGCACAAAGATATCTAGTTGATTTGAAGCAGTTCCGAGAAAGTCTAAACATAATCGCCACTTCTCCCTCCTGGCACTTTCCATGTGGGAGATATAGCAGGATGTATATTGGTTTTGAGGACAACTCAATGGACAGTGTAGGGAGAAAAGTTCCTGGCTCCTTGAATGCCGTTCCTGGAGACACTGCGATCAATGAGGGAGATATGTCAAGATGTGTGTTGGTTTTGAGGACGGCTCTCTGGAGAGTCTTAGCAAAGAGGTCACAGGGATAATCAGAGCAATTCTCAGAGACACTGAGAACAAGCTCGACAATTCCCTCCTGGCACTATCCCCGTAGGAGATACCGCAAGACGTTTCTGTAGATTGGGCACAGCGCTCTGCAGGGTGTTAGCAGAGACTTTCCCGGGACAGTGAAAGCCTATGTCAGAGACACTGAGAAGAAGCCCCAATGTTCCCTCCAGGCACTTTCAGTGTGGGTGCCTTCTCCACGTGGTTCCTGGTTTCCCTGCAGCGCTGAAGAGAATGTTAGCAAAGAGGTAACCGGGACAGTGAAAACAGTACTCAAAGACAGGGAGAGCAAGCTCTCTCTTGGCACTTTGGATGTGGGACATACAGCGAGATGTTTGCTGCTTTTGCGTTTGGCTGTTGGGAGATTTACAGCACAAAGATATCTAGTTGATTTGAAGCAGTTCCGAGAAAGTCTAAACATAATCGCCACTTCTCCCTCCTGGCACTTTCCATGTGGGAGATATAGCAGGATGTATATTGGTTTTGAGGACAACTCAATGGACAGTGTAGGGAGAAAAGTTCCTGGCTCCTTGAATGCCGTTCCTGGAGACACTGCGATCAATGTGGGAGATATGTCAAGATGTGTGTTGGTTTTGAGGACGGCTCTCTGGAGAGTCTTAGCAAAGAGGTCACAGGGATAATCAGAGCAATTCTCAGAGACACTGAGAACAAGCTCGACAATTCCCTCCTGGCACTTTCCCTGTAGGAGATACCTCAAGACGTTTCTGTAGATTGGGCCCAGCGCTCTGCAGGGTGTTGGCAGAGACTTTCCCGGGACAGTGAAACCCTATGTCAGAGACACTGAGAAGAAGCCCCAATGTTCCCTCCAGGCACTTTCAGTGTGGGTGCCTTCTCCACGTGGTTCCTGGTTTCACTGCAGCGCTGAAGAGAATGTTAGCAAAGAGGTAACCGGGACAGTGAAAACAGTACTCAAAGACAGGGAGAGCAAGCTCTCTCTTGGCACTTTGGATGTGGGACATACAGCGAGATGTTTGCTGCTTTTGCGTTTGGCTGTTGGGAGATTTACAGCACAAAGATATCTAGTTGATTTGAAGCAGTTCCGAGAAAGTCTAAACATAATCGCCACTTCTCCCTCCTGGCACTTTCCATGTGGGAGATATAGCAGGATGTATATTGGTTTTGAGGACAACTCAATGGACAGTGTAGGGAGAAAAGTTCCTGGCTCCTTGAATGCCGTTCCTGGAGACACTGCGATCAATGTGGGAGATATGTCAAGATGTGTGTTGGTTTTGAGGACGGCTCTCTGGAGAGTCTTAGCAAAGAGGTCACACAGATAATCAGAGCAATTCTCAGAGACACTGAGAACAAGCTCGACAATTCCCTCCTGGCACTTTCCCCGTAGGAGATACCGCAAGACGTTTCTGTAGATTGGGCACAGCGCTCTGCAGGGTGTTAGCAGAGACTTTCCCGGGACAGTGAAACCCTATGTCAGAGACACTGAGAAGAAGCCCCAATGTTCCCTCCAGGCACTTTCAGTGTGGGTGCCTTCTCCACGTGGTTCCTGGTTTCCCTGCAGCGCTGAAGAGAATGTTAGCAAAGAGGTAACCGGGACAGTGAAAACAGTACTCAAAGACAGGGAGAGCAAGCTCTCTCTTGGCACTTTGGATGTGGGACATACAGCGAGATGTTTGCTGCTTTTGCGTTTGGCTGTTGGGAGATTTACAGCACAAAGATATCTAGTTGATTTGAAGCAGTTCCGAGAAAGTCTAAACATAATCGCCACTTCTCCCTCCTGGCACTTTCCATGTGGGAGATATAGCAGGATGTATATTGGTTTTGAGGACAACTCAATGGACAGTGTAGGGAGAAAAGTTCCTGGCTCCTTGAATGCCGTTCCTGGAGACACTGCGATCAATGTGGGAGATATGTCAAGATGTGTGTTGGTTTTGAGGACGGCTCTCTGGAGAGTCTTAGCAAAGAGGTCACAGGGATAATCAGAGCAATTCTCAGAGACACTGAGGACAAGCTCGACAATTCCCTCCTGGCACTTTCCCTGTAGGAGATACCGCAAGACGTTTCTGTAGATTGGGCACAGCGCTCTGCAGGGTGTTAGCAGAGACTTTCCCGGGACAGTGAAAGCCTATGTCAGAGACACTGAGAAGAAGCCCCAATGTTCCCTCCAGGCACTTTCAGTGTGGGTGCCTTCTCCACGTGGTTCCTGGTTTCCCTGCAGCGCTGAAGAGAATGTTAGCAAAGAGGTAACCGGGACAGTGAAAACAGTACTCAAAGACAGGGAGAGCAAGCTCTCTCTTGGCACTTTGGATGTGGGACATACAGCGAGATGTTTGCTGCTTTTGCGTTTGGCTGTTGGGAGATTTACAGCACAAAGATATCTAGTCGATTTGAAGCAGTTCCGAGAAAGTCTAAACATAATCGCCACTTCTCCCTCCTGGCACTTTCCATGTGGGAGATATAGCAGGATGTATATTGGTTTTGAGGACAACTCAATGGACAGTGTAGGGAGAAAAGTTCCTGGCTCCTTGAATGCCGTTCCTGGAGACACTGCGATCAATGTGGGAGATATGTCAAGATGTGTGTTGGTTTTGAGGACGGCTCTCTGGAGAGTCTTAGCAAAGAGGTCACAGGGATAATCAGAGCAATTCTCAGAGACACTGAGAACAAGCTCGACAATTCCCTCCTGGCACTTTCCCTGTAGGAGATACCGCAAGACGTTTCTGTAGATTGGGCACAGCGCTCTGCAGGGTGTTGGCAGAGACTTTCCCGGGACAGTGAAAGCCTATGTCAGAGACACTGAGAAGAAGCCCCAATGTTCCCTCCAGGCACTTTCAGTGTGGGTGCCTTCTCCACGTGGTTCCTGGTTTCCCTGCAGCGCTGAAGAGAATGTTAGCAAAGAGGTAACCGGGACAGTGAAAACAGTACTCAAAGACAGGGAGAGCAAGCTCTCTCTTGGCACTTTGGATGTGGGACATACAGCGAGATGTTTGCTGCTTTTGCGTTTGGCTGTTGGGAGATTTACAGCACAAAGATATCTAGTCGATTTGAAGCAGTTCCGAGAAAGTCTAAACATAATCGCCACTTCTCCCTCCTGGCACTTTCCATGTGGGAGATATAGCAGGATGTATATTGGTTTTGAGGACAACTCAATGGACAGTGTAGGGAGAAAAGTTCCTGGCTCCTTGAATGCCGTTCCTGGAGACACTGCGATCAATGTGGGAGATATGTCAAGATGTGTGTTGGTTTTGAGGACGGCTCTCTGGAGAGTCTTAGCAAAGAGGTCACAGGGATAATCAGAGCAATTCTCAGAGACACTGAGAACAAGCTCGACAATTCCCTCCTGGCACTTTCCCTGTAGGAGATACCGCAAGACGTTTCTGTAGATTGGGCACAGCGCTCTGCAGGGTGTTGGCAGAGACTTTCCCGGGACAGTGAAACCCTATGTCAGAGACACTGAGAAGAAGCCCCAATGTTCCCTCCAGGCACTTTCAGTGTGGGTGCCTTCTCCACGTGGTTCCTGGTTTCCCTGCAGCGCTGAAGAGAATGTTAGCAAAGAGGTAACCGGGACAGTGAAAACAGTACTCAAAGACAGGGAGAGCAAGCTCTCTCTTGGCACTTTGGATGTGGGACATACAGCGAGATGTTTGCTGCTTTTGCGTTTGGCTGTTGGGAGATTTACAGCACAAAGATATCTAGTTGATTTGAAGCAGTTCCGAGAAAGTCTAAACATAATCGCCACTTCTCCCTCCTGGCACTTTCCACGTGGGAGATATAGCAGGATGTATATTGGTTTTGAGGACAACTCAATGGACAGTGTAGGGAGAAAAGTTCCTGGCTCCTTGAATGCCGTCCCTGGAGACACTGCGATCAATGAGGGAGATATGTCAAGATGTGTGTTGGTTTTGAGGACGGCTCTCTGGAGAGTCTTAGCAAAGAGGTCACAGGGATAATCAGAGCAATTCTCAGAGACACTGAGAACAAGCTCGACAATTCCCTCCTGGCACTTTCCCTGTAGGAGATACCGCAAGACGTTTCTGTAGATTTGGCACAGCGCTCTGCAGGGTGTTAGCAGAGACTTTCCCGGGACAGTGAAACCCTATGTCAGAGACACTGAGAAGAAGCCCCAATGTTCCCTCCAGGCACTTTCAGTGTGGGTGCCTTCTCCACGTGGTTCCTGGTTTCCCTGCAGCGCTGAAGAGAATGTTAGCAAAGAGGTAACCGGGACAGTGAAAACAGTACTCAAAGACAGGGAGAGCAAGCTCTCTCTTGGCACTTTGGATGTGGGACATACAGCGAGATGTTTGCTGCTTTTGCGTTTGGCTGTTGGGAGATTTACAGCACAAAGATATCTAGTTGATTTGAAGCAGTTCCGAGAAAGTCTAAACATAATCGCCACTTCTCCCTCCTGGCACTTTCCATGTGGGAGATATAGCAGGATGTATATTGGTTTTGAGGACAACTCAATGGACAGTGTAGGGAGAAAAGTTCCTGGCTCCTTGAATGCCGTTCCTGGAGACACTGCGATCAATGTGGGAGATATGTCAAGATGTGTTTTTGTTTTCAGGACGGCTCTCTGGAGAGTCTTAGCAAAGAGGTCACAGGGATAATCAGAGCAATTCTCAGAGACACTGAGAACAAGCTCGACAATTCCCTCCTGGCACTTTCCCTGTAGGAGATACCGCAAGACTTTTCTGTAGATTGGGCACAGCGCTCTGCAGGGTGTTAGCAGAGACTTTCCCGGGACAGTGAAAGCCTATGTCAGAGACACTGAGAAGAAGCCCCAATGTTCCCTCCAGGCACTTTCAGTGTGGGTGCCTTCTCCACGTGGTTCCTGGTTTCCCTGCAGCGCTGAAGAGAATGTTAGCAAAGAGGTAACCGGGACAGTGAAAACAGTACTCAAAGACAGGGAGAGCAAGCTCTCTCTTGGCACTTTGGATGTGGGACATACAGCGAGATGTTTGCTGCTTTTGCGTTTGGCTGTTGGGAGATTTACAGCACAAAGATATCTAGTTGATTTGAAGCAGTTCCGAGAAAGTCTAAACATAATCGCCACTTCTCCCTCCTGGCACTTTCCATGTGGGAGATATAGCAGGATGTATATTGGTTTTGAGGACAACTCAATGGACAGTGTAGGGAGAAAAGTTCCTGGCTCCTTGAATGCCGTTCCTGGAGACACTGCGATCAATGTGGGAGATATGTCAAGATGTGTTTTTGTTTTCAGGACGGCTCTCTGGAGAGTCTTAGCAAAGAGGTCACAGGGATAATCAGAGCAATTCTCAGAGACACTGAGAACAAGCTCGACAATTCCCTCCTGGCACTTTCCCTGTAGGAGATACCGCAAGACTTTTCTGTAGATTGGGCACAGCGCTCTGCAGGGTTTTAGCAGAGACTTTCCCGCGACAGTGAAACCCTATGTCAGAGACACTGAGAAGAAGCCCCAATGTTCCCTCCAGGCACTTTCAGTGTGGGTGCCTTCTCCACGTGGTTCCTGGTTTCCCTGCAGCGCTGAAGAGAATGTTAGCAAAGAGGTAACCGGGACAGTGAAAACAGTACTCAAAGACAGGGAGAGCAAGCTCTCTCTTGGCACTTTGGATGTGGGACATACAGCGAGATGTTTGCTGCTTTTGCGTTTGGCTGTTGGGAGATTTACAGCACAAAGATATCTAGTTGATTTGAAGCAGTTCCGAGAAAGTCTAAACATAATCGCCACTTCTCCCTCCTGGCACTTTCCACGTGGGAGATATAGCAGGATGTATATTGGTTTTGAGGACAACTCAATGGACAGTGTAGGGAGAAAAGTTCCTGGCTCCTTGAATGCCGTTCCTGGAGACACTGCGATCAATGTGGGAGATATGTCAAGATGTGTTTTTGTTTTGAGGACGGCTCTCTGGAGAGTCTTAGCAAAGAGGTCACAGGGATAATCAGAGCAATTCTCAGAGACACTGAGAACAAGCTCGACAATTCCCTCCTGGCACTTTCCCTGTAGGAGATACCGCAAGACTTTTCTGTAGATTGGGCAGAGCGCTCTGCAGGGTGTTAGCAGAGACTTTCCCGGGACAGTGAAAGCCTATGTCAGAGACACTGAGAAGAAGCCCCAATGTTCCCTCCAGGCACTTTCAGTGTGGGTGCCTTCTCCACGTGGTTCCTGGTTTCCCTGCAGCGCTGAAGAGAATGTTAGCAAAGAGGTAACCGGGACAGTGAAAACAGTACTCAAAGACAGGGAGAGCAAGCTCTCTCTTGGCACTTTGGATGTGGGACATACAGCGAGATGTTTGCTGCTTTTGCGTTTGGCTGTTGGGAGATTTACAGCACAAAGATATCTAGTTGATTTGAAGCAGTTCCGAGAAAGTCTAAACATAATCGCCACTTCTCCCTCCTGGCACTTTCCTTGTGGGAGATATAGCAGGATGTATATTGGTTTTGAGGACAACTCAATGGACAGTGTAGGGAGAAAAGTTCCTGGCTCCTTGAATGCCGTTCCTGGAGACACTGCGATCAATGTGGGAGATATGTCAAGATGTGTGTTTGTTTTCAGGACGGCTCTCTGGAGAGTCTTAGCAAAGAGGTCACAGGGATAATCAGAGCAATTCTCAGAGACACTGAGAACAAGCTCGACAATTCCCTCCTGGCACTTTCCCTGTAGGAGATACCGCAAGACTTTTCTGTAGATTGGGCACAGCGCTCTGCAGGGTGTTAGCAGAGACTTTCCCGGGACAGTGAAAGCCTATGTCAGAGACACTGAGAAGAAGCCCCAATGTTCCCTCCAGGCACTTTCAGTGTGGGTGCCTTCTCCACGTGGTTCCTGGTTTCCCTGCAGCGCTGAAGAGAATGTTAGCAAAGAGGTAACCGGGACAGTGAAAACAGTACTCAAAGACAGGGAGAGCAAGCTCTCTCTTGGCACTTTGGATGTGGGACATACAGCGAGATGTTTGCTGCTTTTGCGTTTGGCTGTTGGGAGATTTACAGCACAAAGATATCTAGTTGATTTGAAGCAGTTCCGAGAAAGTCTAAACATAATCGCCACTTCTCCCTCCTGGCACTTTCCTTGTGGGAGATATAGCAGGATGTATATTGGTTTTGAGGACAACTCAATGGACAGTGTAGGGAGAAAAGTTCCTGGCTCCTTGAATGCCGTTCCTGGAGACACTGCGATCAATGTGGGAGATATGTCAAGATATGTGTTTGTTTTCAGGACGGCTCTCTGGAGAGTCTTAGCAAAGAGGTCACAGGGATAATCAGAGCAATTCTCAGAGACACTGAGAACAAGCTCGACAATTCCCTCCTGGCACTTTCCCTGTAGGAGATACCGCAAGACTTTTCTGTAGATTGGGCACAGCGCTCTGCAGGGTGTTAGCAGAGACTTTCCCGGGACAGTGAAAGCCTATGTCAGAGACACTGAGAAGAAGCCCCAATGTTCCCTCCAGGCACTTTCAGTGTGGGTGCCTTCTCCACGTGGTTCCTGGTTTCCCTGCAGCGCTGAAGATAATGTTAGCAAAGAGGTAACCGGGACAGTGAAAACAGTACTCAAAGACAGGGAGAGCAAGCTCTCTCTTGGCACTTTGGATGTGGGACATACAGCGAGATGTTTGCTGCTTTTGCGTTTGGCTGTTGGGAGATTTACAGCACAAAGATATCTAGTTGATTTGAAGCAGTTCCGAGAAAGTCTAAACATAATCGCCACTTCTCCCTCCTGGCACTTTCCATGTGGGAGATATAGCAGGATGTATATTGGTTTTGAGGACAACTCAATGGACAGTGTAGGGAGAAAAGTTCCTGGCTCCTTGAATGCCGTTCCTGGAGACACTGCGATCAATGTGGGAGATATGTCAAGATGTGTTTTTGTTTTCAGGACGGCTCTCTGGAGAGTCTTAGCAAAGAGGTCACAGGGATAATCAGAGCAATTCTCAGAGACACTGAGAACAAGCTCGACAATTCCCTCCTGGCACTTTCCCTGTAGGAGATACCGCAAGACTTTTCTGTAGATTGGGCACAGCGCTCTGCAGGGTGTTAGCAGAGACTTTCCCGGGACAGTGAAACCCTATGTCAGAGACACTGAGAAGAAGCCCCAATGTTCCCTCCAGGCACTTTCAGTGTGGGTGCCTTCTCCACGTGGTTCCTGGTTTCCCTGCAGCGCTGAAGAGAATGTTAGCAAAGAGGTAACCGGGACAGTGAAAACAGTACTCAAAGACAGGGAGAGCAAGCTCTCTCTTGGCACTTTGGATGTGGGACATACAGCGAGATGTTTGCTGCTTTTGCGTTTGGCTGTTGGGAGATTTACAGCACAAAGATATCTAGTTGATTTGAAGCAGTTCCGAGAAAGTCTAAACATAATCGCCACTTCTCCCTCCTGGCACTTTCCATGTGGGAGATATAGCAGGATGTATATTGGTTTTGAGGACAACTCAATGGACAGTGTAGGGAGAAAAGTTCCTGGCTCCTTGAATGCCGTTCCTGGAGACACTGCGATCAATGTGGGAGATATGTCAAGATGTGTGTTGGTTTTGAGGACGGCTCTCTGGAGAGTCTTAGCAAAGAGGTCACAGGGATAATCAGAGCAATTCTCAGAGACACTGAGAACAAGCTCGACAATTCCCTCCTGGCACTTTCCCTGTAGGAGATACTGCAAGACGTTTCTGTAGATTGGGCACAGCGCTCTGCAGGGTGTTAGCAGAGACTTTCCCGGGACAGTGAAAGCCTATGTCAGAGACACTGAGAAGAAGCCCCAATGTTCCCTCCAGGCACTTTCAGTGTGGGTGCCTTCTCCACGTGGTTCCTGGTTTCCCTGCAGCGCTGAAGAGAATGTTAGCAAAGAGGTAACCGGGACAGTGAAAACAGTACTCAAAGACAGGGAGAGCAAGCTCTCTCTTGGCACTTTGGATGTGGGACATACAGCGAGACGTTTGCTGCTTTTGCGTTTGGCTGTTGGGAGATTTACAGCACAAAGATATCTAGTTGATTTGAAGCAGTTCCGAGAAAGTCTAAACATAATCGCCACTTCTCCCTCCTGGCACTTTCCATGTGGGAGATATAGCAGGATGTATATTGGTTTTGAGGACAACTCAATGGACAGTGTAGGGAGAAAAGTTCCTGGCTCCTTGAATGCCGTTCCTGGAGACACTGCGATCAATGAGGGAGATATGTCAAGATGTGTGTTGGTTTTGAGGACGGCTCTCTGGAGAGTCTTAGCAAAGAGGTCACAGGGATAATCAGAGCAATTCTCAGAGACACTGAGAACAAGCTCGACAATTCCCTCCTGGCACTATCCCCGTAGGAGATACCGCAAGACGTTTCTGTAGATTGGGCACAGCGCTCTGCAGGGTGTTAGCAGAGACTTTCCCGGGACAGTGAAAGCCTATGTCAGAGACACTGAGAAGAAGCCCCAATGTTCCCTCCAGGCACTTTCAGTGTGGGTGCCTTCTCCACGTGGTTCCTGGTTTCCCTGCAGCGCTGAAGAGAATGTTAGCAAAGAGGTAACCGGGACAGTGAAAACAGTACTCAAAGACAGGGAGAGCAAGCTCTCTCTTGGCACTTTGGATGTGGGACATACAGCGAGATGTTTGCTGCTTTTGCGTTTGGCTGTTGGGAGATTTACAGCACAAAGATATCTAGTTGATTTGAAGCAGTTCCGAGAAAGTCTAAACATAATCGCCACTTCTCCCTCCTGGCACTTTCCATGTGGGAGATATAGCAGGATGTATATTGGTTTTGAGGACAACTCAATGGACAGTGTAGGGAGAAAAGTTCCTGGCTCCTTGAATGCCGTTCCTGGAGACACTGCGATCAATGTGGGAGATATGTCAAGATGTGTGTTGGTTTTGAGGACGGCTCTCTGGAGAGTCTTAGCAAAGAGGTCACAGGGATAATCAGAGCAATTCTCAGAGACACTGAGAACAAGCTCGACAATTCCCTCCTGGCACTTTCCCTGTAGGAGATACCTCAAGACGTTTCTGTAGATTGGGCCCAGCGCTCTGCAGGGTGTTGGCAGAGACTTTCCCGGGACAGTGAAACCCTATGTCAGAGACACTGAGAAGAAGCCCCAATGTTCCCTCCAGGCACTTTCAGTGTGGGTGCCTTCTCCACGTGGTTCCTGGTTTCACTGCAGCGCTGAAGAGAATGTTAGCAAAGAGGTAACCGGGACAGTGAAAACAGTACTCAAAGACAGGGAGAGCAAGCTCTCTCTTGGCACTTTGGATGTGGGACATACAGCGAGATGTTTGCTGCTTTTGCGTTTGGCTGTTGGGAGATTTACAGCACAAAGATATCTAGTTGATTTGAAGCAGTTCCGAGAAAGTCTAAACATAATCGCCACTTCTCCCTCCTGGCACTTTCCATGTGGGAGATATAGCAGGATGTATATTGGTTTTGAGGACAACTCAATGGACAGTGTAGGGAGAAAAGTTCCTGGCTCCTTGAATGCCGTTCCTGGAGACACTGCGATCAATGTGGGAGATATGTCAAGATGTGTGTTGGTTTTGAGGACGGCTCTCTGGAGAGTCTTAGCAAAGAGGTCACACAGATAATCAGAGCAATTCTCAGAGACACTGAGAACAAGCTCGACAATTCCCTCCTGGCACTTTCCCCGTAGGAGATACCGCAAGACGTTTCTGTAGATTGGGCACAGCGCTCTGCAGGGTGTTAGCAGAGACTTTCCCGGGACAGTGAAACCCTATGTCAGAGACACTGAGAAGAAGCCCCAATGTTCCCTCCAGGCACTTTCAGTGTGGGTGCCTTCTCCACGTGGTTCCTGGTTTCCCTGCAGCGCTGAAGAGAATGTTAGCAAAGAGGTAACCGGGACAGTGAAAACAGTACTCAAAGACAGGGAGAGCAAGCTCTCTCTTGGCACTTTGGATGTGGGACATACAGCGAGATGTTTGCTGCTTTTGCGTTTGGCTGTTGGGAGATTTACAGCACAAAGATATCTAGTTGATTTGAAGCAGTTCCGAGAAAGTCTAAACATAATCGCCACTTCTCCCTCCTGGCACTTTCCATGTGGGAGATATAGCAGGATGTATATTGGTTTTGAGGACAACTCAATGGACAGTGTAGGGAGAAAAGTTCCTGGCTCCTTGAATGCCGTTCCTGGAGACACTGCGATCAATGTGGGAGATATGTCAAGATGTGTGTTGGTTTTGAGGACGGCTCTCTGGAGAGTCTTAGCAAAGAGGTCACAGGGATAATCAGAGCAATTCTCAGAGACACTGAGAACAAGCTCGACAATTCCCTCCTGGCACTTTCCCTGTAGGAGATACCGCAAGACGTTTCTGTAGATTTGGCACAGCGCTCTGCAGGGTGTTAGCAGAGACTTTCCCGGGACAGTGAAACCCTATGTCAGAGACACTGAGAAGAAGCCCCAATGTTCCCTCCAGGCACTTTCAGTGTGGGTGCCTTCTCCACGTGGTTCCTGGTTTCCCTGCAGCGCTGAAGAGAATGTTAGCAAAGAGGTAACCGGGACAGTGAAAACAGTACTCAAAGACAGGGAGAGCAAGCTCTCTCTTGGCACTTTGGATGTGGGACATACAGCGAGATGTTTGCTGCTTTTGCGTTTGGCTGTTGGGAGATTTACAGCACAAAGATATCTAGTCGATTTGAAGCAGTTCCGAGAAAGTCTAAACATAATCGCCACTTCTCCCTCCTGGCACTTTCCACGTGGGAGATATAGCAGGATGTATATTGGTTTTGAGGACAACTCAATGGACAGTGTAGGGAGAAAAGTTCCTGGCTCCTTGAATGCCGTTCCTGGAGACACTGCGATCAATGTGGGAGATATGTCAAGATGTGTGTTGGTTTTGAGGACGGCTCTCTGGAGAGTCTTAGCAAAGAGGTCACAGGGATAATCAGAGCAATTCTCAGAGACACTGAGGACAAGCTCGACAATTCCCTCCTGGCACTTTCCCTGTAGGAGATACCGCAAGACGTTTCTGTAGATTGGGCACAGCGCTCTGCAGGGTGTTAGCAGAGACTTTCCCGGGACAGTGAAAGCCTATGTCAGAGACACTGAGAAGAAGCCCCAATGTTCCCTCCAGGCACTTTCAGTGTGGGTGCCTTCTCCACGTGGTTCCTGGTTTCCCTGCAGCGCTGAAGAGAATGTTAGCAAAGAGGTAACCGGGACAGTGAAAACAGTACTCAAAGACAGGGAGAGCAAGCTCTCTCTTGGCACTTTGGATGTGGGACATACAGCGAGATGTTTGCTGCTTTTGCGTTTGGCTGTTGGGAGATTTACAGCACAAAGATATCTAGTCGATTTGAAGCAGTTCCGAGAAAGTCTAAACATAATCGCCACTTCTCCCTCCTGGCACTTTCCATGTGGGAGATATAGCAGGATGTATATTGGTTTTGAGGACAACTCAATGGACAGTGTAGGGAGAAAAGTTCCTGGCTCCTTGAATGCCGTTCCTGGAGACACTGCGATCAATGTGGGAGATATGTCAAGATGTGTGTTGGTTTTGAGGACGGCTCTCTGGAGAGTCTTAGCAAAGAGGTCACAGGGATAATCAGAGCAATTCTCAGAGACACTGAGAACAAGCTCGACAATTCCCTCCTGGCACTTTCCCTGTAGGAGATACCGCAAGACGTTTCTGTAGATTGGGCACAGCGCTCTGCAGGGTGTTGGCAGAGACTTTCCCGGGACAGTGAAAGCCTATGTCAGAGACACTGAGAAGAAGCCCCAATGTTCCCTCCAGGCACTTTCAGTGTGGGTGCCTTCTCCACGTGGTTCCTGGTTTCCCTGCAGCGCTGAAGAGAATGTTAGCAAAGAGGTAACCGGGACAGTGAAAACAGTACTCAAAGACAGGGAGAGCAAGCTCTCTCTTGGCACTTTGGATGTGGGACATACAGCGAGATGTTTGCTGCTTTTGCGTTTGGCTGTTGGGAGATTTACAGCACAAAGATATCTAGTCGATTTGAAGCAGTTCCGAGAAAGTCTAAACATAATCGCCACTTCTCCCTCCTGGCACTTTCCATGTGGGAGATATAGCAGGATGTATATTGGTTTTGAGGACAACTCAATGGACAGTGTAGGGAGAAAAGTTCCTGGCTCCTTGAATGCCGTTCCTGGAGACACTGCGATCAATGTGGGAGATATGTCAAGATGTGTGTTGGTTTTGAGGACGGCTCTCTGGAGAGTCTTAGCAAAGAGGTCACAGGGATAATCAGAGCAATTCTCAGAGACACTGAGAACAAGCTCGACAATTCCCTCCTGGCACTTTCCCTGTAGGAGATACCGCAAGACGTTTCTGTAGATTGGGCACAGCGCTCTGCAGGGTGTTGGCAGAGACTTTCCCGGGACAGTGAAACCCTATGTCAGAGACACTGAGAAGAAGCCCCAATGTTCCCTCCAGGCACTTTCAGTGTGGGTGCCTTCTCCACGTGGTTCCTGGTTTCCCTGCAGCGCTGAAGAGAATGTTAGCAAAGAGGTAACCGGGACAGTGAAAACAGTACTCAAAGACAGGGAGAGCAAGCTCTCTCTTGGCACTTTGGATGTGGGACATACAGCGAGATGTTTGCTGCTTTTGCGTTTGGCTGTTGGGAGATTTACAGCACAAAGATATCTAGTTGATTTGAAGCAGTTCCGAGAAAGTCTAAACATAATCGCCACTTCTCCCTCCTGGCACTTTCCATGTGGGAGATATAGCAGGATGTATATTGGTTTTGAGGACAACTCAATGGACAGTGTAGGGAGAAAAGTTCCTGGCTCCTTGAATGCCGTTCCTGGAGACACTGCGATCAATGAGGGAGATATGTCAAGATGTGTGTTGGTTTTGAGGACGGCTCTCTGGAGAGTCTTAGCAAAGAGGTCACAGGGATAATCAGAGCAATTCTCAGAGACACTGAGAACAAGCTCGACAATTCCCTCCTGGCACTTTCCCTGTAGGAGATACCGCAAGACGTTTCTGTAGATTGGGCACAGCGCTCTGCAGGGTGTTGGCAGAGACTTTCCCGGGACAGTGAAACCCTATGTCAGAGACACTGAGAAGAAGCCCCAATGTTCCCTCCAGGCACTTTCAGTGTGGGTGCCTTCTCCACGTGGTTCCTGGTTTCCCTGCAGCGCTGAAGAGAATGTTAGCAAAGAGGTAACCGGGACAGTGAAAACAGTACTCAAAGACAGGGAGAGCAAGCTCTCTCTTGGCACTTTGGATGTGGGACATACAGCGAGACGTTTGCTGCTTTTGCGTTTGGCTGTTGGGAGATTTACAGCACAAAGATATCTAGTTGATTTGAAGCAGTTCCGAGAAAGTCTAAACATAATCGCCACTTCTCCCTCCTGGCACTTTCCATGTGGGAGATATAGCAGGATGTATATTGGTTTTGAGGACAACTCAATGGACAGTGTAGGGAGAAAAGTTCCTGGCTCCTTGAATGCCGTTCCTGGAGACACTGCGATCAATGTGGGAGATATGTCAAGATGTGTGTTGGTTTTGAGGACGGCTCTCTGGAGAGTCTTAGCAAAGAGGTCACAGGGATAATCAGAGCAATTCTCAGAGACACTGAGAACAAGCTCGACAATTCCCTCCTGGCACTTTCCCTGTAGGAGATACCGCAAGACGTTTCTGTAGATTGGGCACAGCGCTCTGCAGGGTGTTGGCAGAGACTTTCCCGGGACAGTGAAACCCTATGTCAGAGACACTGAGAAGAAGCCCCAATGTTCCCTCCAGGCACTTTCAGTGTGGGTGCCTTCTCCACGTGGTTCCTGGTTTCCCTGCAGCGCTGAAGAGAATGTTAGCAAAGAGGTAACCGGGACAGTGAAAACAGTACTCAAAGACAGGGAGAGCAAGCTCTCTCTTGGCACTTTGGATGTGGGACATACAGCGAGATGTTTGCTGCTTTTGCGTTTGGCTGTTGGGAGATTTACAGCACAAAGATATCTAGTTGATTTGAAGCAGTTCCGAGAAAGTCTAAACATAATCGCCACTTCTCCCTCCTGGCACTTTCCATGTGGGAGATATAGCAGGATGTATATTGGTTTTGAGGACAACTCAATGGACAGTGTAGGGAGAAAAGTTCCTGGCTCCTTGAATGCCGTTCCTGGAGACACTGCGATCAATGAGGGAGATATGTCAAGATGTGTGTTGGTTTTGAGGACGGCTCTCTGGAGAGTCTTAGCAAAGAGGTCACAGGGATAATCAGAGCAATTCTCAGAGACACTGAGAACAAGCTCGACAATTCCCTCCTGGCACTTTCCCTGTAGGAGATACCGCAAGACGTTTCTGTAGATTGGGCACAGCGCTCTGCAGGGTGTTGGCAGAGACTTTCCCGGGACAGTGAAACCCTATGTCAGAGACACTGAGAAGAAGCCCCAATGTTCCCTCCAGGCACTTTCAGTGTGGGTGCCTTCTCCACGTGGTTCCTGGTTTCCCTGCAGCGCTGAAGAGAATGTTAGCAAAGAGGTAACCGGGACAGTGAAAACAGTACTCAAAGACAGGGAGAGCAAGCTCTCTCTTGGCACTTTGGATGTGGGACATACAGCGAGACGTTTGCTGCTTTTGCGTTTGGCTGTTGGGAGATTTACAGCACAAAGATATCTAGTTGATTTGAAGCAGTTCCGAGAAAGTCTAAACATAATCGCCACTTCTCCCTCCTGGCACTTTCCATGTGGGAGATATAGCAGGATGTATATTGGTTTTGAGGACAACTCAATGGACAGTGTAGGGAGAAAAGTTCCTGGCTCCTTGAATGCCGTTCCTGGAGACACTGCGATCAATGTGGGAGATATGTCAAGATGTGTGTTGGTTTTGAGGACGGCTCTCTGGAGAGTCTTAGCAAAGAGGTCACAGGGATAATCAGAGCAATTCTCAGAGACACTGAGAACAAGCTCGACAATTCCCTCCTGGCACTTTCCCTGTAGGAGATACCGCAAGACGTTTCTGTAGATTGGGCACAGCGCTCTGCAGGGTGTTGGCAGAGACTTTCCCGGGACAGTGAAACCCTATGTCAGAGACACTGAGAAGAAGCCCCAATGTTCCCTCCAGGCACTTTCAGTGTGGGTGCCTTCTCCACGTGGTTCCTGGTTTCCCTGCAGCGCTGAAGAGAATGTTAGCAAAGAGGTAACCGGGACAGTGAAAACAGTACTCAAAGACAGGGAGAGCAAGCTCTCTCTTGGCACTTTGGATGTGGGACATACAGCGAGATGTTTGCTGCTTTTGCGTTTGGCTGTTGGGAGATTTACAGCACAAAGATATCTAGTTGATTTGAAGCAGTTCCGAGAAAGTCTAAACATAATCGCCACTTCTCCCTCCTGGCACTTTCCATGTGGGAGATATAGCAGGATGTATATTGGTTTTGAGGACAACTCAATGGACAGTGTAGGGAGAAAAGTTCCTGGCTCCTTGAATGCCGTTCCTGGAGACACTGCGATCAATGTGGGAGATATGTCAAGATGTGTGTTGGTTTTGAGGACGGCTCTCTGGAGAGTCTTAGCAAAGAGGTCACAGGGATAATCAGAGCAATTCTCAGAGACACTGAGAACAAGCTCGACAATTCCCTCCTGGCACTTTCCCTGTAGGAGATACCGCAAGACGTTTCTGTAGATTGGGCACAGCGCTCTGCAGGGTGTTAGCAGAGACTTTCCCGGGACAGTGAAAGCCTATGTCAGAGACACTGAGAAGAAGCCCCAATGTTCCCTCCAGGCACTTTCAGTGTGGGTGCCTTCTCCACGTGGTTCCTGGTTTCCCTGCAGCGCTGAAGAGAATGTTAGCAAAGAGGTAACCGGGACAGTGAAAACAGTACTCAAAGACAGGGAGAGCAAGCTCTCTCTTGGCACTTTGGATGTGGGACATACAGCGAGACGTTTGCTGCTTTTGCGTTTGGCTGTTGGGAGATTTACAGCACAAAGATATCTAGTTGATTTGAAGCAGTTCCGAGAAAGTCTAAACATAATCGCCACTTCTCCCTCCTGGCACTTTCCATGTGGGAGATATAGCAGGATGTATATTGGTTTTGAGGACAACTCAATGGACAGTGTAGGGAGAAAAGTTCCTGGCTCCTTGAATGCCGTTCCTGGAGACACTGCGATCAATGAGGGAGATATGTCAAGATGTGTGTTGGTTTTGAGGACGGCTCTCTGGAGAGTCTTAGCAAAGAGGTCACAGGGATAATCAGAGCAATTCTCAGAGACACTGAGAACAAGCTCGACAATTCCCTCCTGGCACTATCCCCGTAGGAGATACCGCAAGACGTTTCTGTAGATTGGGCACAGCGCTCTGCAGGGTGTTAGCAGAGACTTTCCCGGGACAGTGAAAGCCTATGTCAGAGACACTGAGAAGAAGCCCCAATGTTCCCTCCAGGCACTTTCAGTGTGGGTGCCTTCTCCACGTGGTTCCTGGTTTCCCTGCAGCGCTGAAGAGAATGTTAGCAAAGAGGTAACCGGGACAGTGAAAACAGTACTCAAAGACAGGGAGAGCAAGCTCTCTCTTGGCACTTTGGATGTGGGACATACAGCGAGATGTTTGCTGCTTTTGCGTTTGGCTGTTGGGAGATTTACAGCACAAAGATATCTAGTTGATTTGAAGCAGTTCCGAGAAAGTCTAAACATAATCGCCACTTCTCCCTCCTGGCACTTTCCATGTGGGAGATATAGCAGGATGTATATTGGTTTTGAGGACAACTCAATGGACAGTGTAGGGAGAAAAGTTCCTGGCTCCTTGAATGCCGTTCCTGGAGACACTGCGATCAATGTGGGAGATATGTCAAGATGTGTGTTGGTTTTGAGGACGGCTCTCTGGAGAGTCTTAGCAAAGAGGTCACAGGGATAATCAGAGCAATTCTCAGAGACACTGAGAACAAGCTCGACAATTCCCTCCTGGCACTTTCCCTGTAGGAGATACCTCAAGACGTTTCTGTAGATTGGGCACAGCGCTCTGCAGGGTGTTGGCAGAGACTTTCCCGGGACAGTGAAACCCTATGTCAGAGACACTGAGAAGAAGCCCCAATGTTCCCTCCAGGCACTTTCAGTGTGGGTGCCTTCTCCACGTGGTTCCTGGTTTCACTGCAGCGCTGAAGAGAATGTTAGCAAAGAGGTAACCGGGACAGTGAAAACAGTACTCAAAGACAGGGAGAGCAAGCTCTCTCTTGGCACTTTGGATGTGGGACATACAGCGAGATGTTTGCTGCTTTTGCGTTTGGCTGTTGGGAGATTTACAGCACAAAGATATCTAGTTGATTTGAAGCAGTTCCGAGAAAGTCTAAACATAATCGCCACTTCTCCCTCCTGGCACTTTCCATGTGGGAGATATAGCAGGATGTATATTGGTTTTGAGGACAACTCAATGGACAGTGTAGGGAGAAAAGTTCCTGGCTCCTTGAATGCCGTTCCTGGAGACACTGCGATCAATGTGGGAGATATGTCAAGATGTGTGTTGGTTTTGAGGACGGCTCTCTGGAGAGTCTTAGCAAAGAGGTCACACAGATAATCAGAGCAATTCTCAGAGACACTGAGAACAAGCTCGACAATTCCCTCCTGGCACTTTCCCCGTAGGAGATACCGCAAGACGTTTCTGTAGATTGGGCACAGCGCTCTGCAGGGTGTTAGCAGAGACTTTCCCGGGACAGTGAAACCCTATGTCAGAGACACTGAGAAGAAGCCCCAATGTTCCCTCCAGGCACTTTCAGTGTGGGTGCCTTCTCCACGTGGTTCCTGGTTTCCCTGCAGCGCTGAAGAGAATGTTAGCAAAGAGGTAACCGGGACAGTGAAAACAGTACTCAAAGACAGGGAGAGCAAGCTCTCTCTTGGCACTTTGGATGTGGGACATACAGCGAGATGTTTGCTGCTTTTGCGTTTGGCTGTTGGGAGATTTACAGCACAAAGATATCTAGTTGATTTGAAGCAGTTCCGAGAAAGTCTAAACATAATCGCCACTTCTCCCTCCTGGCACTTTCCATGTGGGAGATATAGCAGGATGTATATTGGTTTTGAGGACAACTCAATGGACAGTGTAGGGAGAAAAGTTCCTGGCTCCTTGAATGCCATTCCTGGAGACACTGCGATCAATGTGGGAGATATGTCAAGATGTGTGTTGGTTTTGAGGACGGCTCTCTGGAGAGTCTTAGCAAAGAGGTCACAGGGATAATCAGAGCAATTCTCAGAGACACTGAGAACAAGCTCGACAATTCCCTCCTGGCACTTTCCCTGTAGGAGATACCGCAAGACGTTTCTGTAGATTTGGCACAGCGCTCTGCAGGGTGTTAGCAGAGACTTTCCCGGGACAGTGAAACCCTATGTCAGAGACACTGAGAAGAAGCCCCAATGTTCCCTCCAGGCACTTTCAGTGTGGGTGCCTTCTCCACGTGGTTCCTGGTTTCCCTGCAGCGCTGAAGAGAATGTTAGCAAAGAGGTAACCGGGACAGTGAAAACAGTACTCAAAGACAGGGAGAGCAAGCTCTCTCTTGGCACTTTGGATGTGGGACATACAGCGAGATGTTTGCTGCTTTTGCGTTTGGCTGTTGGGAGATTTACAGCACAAAGATATCTAGTCGATTTGAAGCAGTTCCGAGAAAGTCTAAACATAATCGCCACTTCTCCCTCCTGGCACTTTCCACGTGGGAGATATAGCAGGATGTATATTGGTTTTGAGGACAACTCAATGGACAGTGTAGGGAGAAAAGTTCCTGGCTCCTTGAATGCCGTTCCTGGAGACACTGCGATCAATGTGGGAGATATGTCAAGATGTGTGTTGGTTTTGAGGACGGCTCTCTGGAGAGTCTTAGCAAAGAGGTCACAGGGATAATCAGAGCAATTCTCAGAGACACTGAGGACAAGCTCGACAATTCCCTCCTGGCACTTTCCCTGTAGGAGATACCGCAAGACGTTTCTGTAGATTGGGCACAGCGCTCTGCAGGGTGTTAGCAGAGACTTTCCCGGGACAGTGAAAGCCTATGTCAGAGACACTGAGAAGAAGCCCCAATGTTCCCTCCAGGCACTTTCAGTGTGGGTGCCTTCTCCACGTGGTTCCTGGTTTCCCTGCAGCGCTGAAGAGAATGTTAGCAAAGAGGTAACCGGGACAGTGAAAACAGTACTCAAAGACAGGGAGAGCAAGCTCTCTCTTGGCACTTTGGATGTGGGACATACAGCGAGATGTTTGCTGCTTTTGCGTTTGGCTGTTGGGAGATTTACAGCACAAAGATATCTAGTCGATTTGAAGCAGTTCCGAGAAAGTCTAAACATAATCGCCACTTCTCCCTCCTGGCACTTTCCATGTGGGAGATATAGCAGGATGTATATTGGTTTTGAGGACAACTCAATGGACAGTGTAGGGAGAAAAGTTCCTGGCTCCTTGAATGCCGTTCCTGGAGACACTGCGATCAATGTGGGAGATATGTCAAGATGTGTGTTGGTTTTGAGGACGGCTCTCTGGAGAGTCTTAGCAAAGAGGTCACAGGGATAATCAGAGCAATTCTCAGAGACACTGAGAACAAGCTCGACAATTCCCTCCTGGCACTTTCCCTGTAGGAGATACCGCAAGACGTTTCTGTAGATTGGGCACAGCGCTCTGCAGGGTGTTGGCAGAGACTTTCCCGGGACAGTGAAAGCCTATGTCAGAGACACTGAGAAGAAGCCCCAATGTTCCCTCCAGGCACTTTCAGTGTGGGTGCCTTCTCCACGTGGTTCCTGGTTTCCCTGCAGCGCTGAAGAGAATGTTAGCAAAGAGGTAACCGGGACAGTGAAAACAGTACTCAAAGACAGGGAGAGCAAGCTCTCTCTTGGCACTTTGGATGTGGGACATACAGCGAGATGTTTGCTGCTTTTGCGTTTGGCTGTTGGGAGATTTACAGCACAAAGATATCTAGTCGATTTGAAGCAGTTCCGAGAAAGTCTAAACATAATCGCCACTTCTCCCTCCTGGCACTTTCCATGTGGGAGATATAGCAGGATGTATATTGGTTTTGAGGACAACTCAATGGACAGTGTAGGGAGAAAAGTTCCTGGCTCCTTGAATGCCGTTCCTGGAGACACTGCGATCAATGTGGGAGATATGTCAAGATGTGTGTTGGTTTTGAGGACGGCTCTCTGGAGAGTCTTAGCAAAGAGGTCACAGGGATAATCAGAGCAATTCTCAGAGACACTGAGAACAAGCTCGACAATTCCCTCCTGGCACTTTCCCTGTAGGAGATACCGCAAGACGTTTCTGTAGATTGGGCACAGCGCTCTGCAGGGTGTTGGCAGAGACTTTCCCGGGACAGTGAAACCCTATGTCAGAGACACTGAGAAGAAGCCCCAATGTTCCCTCCAGGCACTTTCAGTGTGGGTGCCTTCTCCACGTGGTTCCTGGTTTCCCTGCAGCGCTGAAGAGAATGTTAGCAAAGAGGTAACCGGGACAGTGAAAACAGTACTCAAAGACAGGGAGAGCAAGCTCTCTCTTGGCACTTTGGATGTGGGACATACAGCGAGATGTTTGCTGCTTTTGCGTTTGGCTGTTGGGAGATTTACAGCACAAAGATATCTAGTTGATTTGAAGCAGTTCCGAGAAAGTCTAAACATAATCGCCACTTCTCCCTCCTGGCACTTTCCATGTGGGAGATATAGCAGGATGTATATTGGTTTTGAGGACAACTCAATGGACAGTGTAGGGAGAAAAGTTCCTGGCTCCTTGAATGCCGTTCCTGGAGACACTGCGATCAATGAGGGAGATATGTCAAGATGTGTGTTGGTTTTGAGGACGGCTCTCTGGAGAGTCTTAGCAAAGAGGTCACAGGGATAATCAGAGCAATTCTCAGAGACACTGAGAACAAGCTCGACAATTCCCTCCTGGCACTTTCCCTGTAGGAGATACCGCAAGACGTTTCTGTAGATTGGGCACAGCGCTCTGCAGGGTGTTGGCAGAGACTTTCCCGGGACAGTGAAACCCTATGTCAGAGACACTGAGAAGAAGCCCCAATGTTCCCTCCAGGCACTTTCAGTGTGGGTGCCTTCTCCACGTGGTTCCTGGTTTCCCTGCAGCGCTGAAGAGAATGTTAGCAAAGAGGTAACCGGGACAGTGAAAACAGTACTCAAAGACAGGGAGAGCAAGCTCTCTCTTGGCACTTTGGATGTGGGACATACAGCGAGACGTTTGCTGCTTTTGCGTTTGGCTGTTGGGAGATTTACAGCACAAAGATATCTAGTTGATTTGAAGCAGTTCCGAGAAAGTCTAAACATAATCGCCACTTCTCCCTCCTGGCACTTTCCATGTGGGAGATATAGCAGGATGTATATTGGTTTTGAGGACAACTCAATGGACAGTGTAGGGAGAAAAGTTCCTGGCTCCTTGAATGCCGTTCCTGGAGACACTGCGATCAATGTGGGAGATATGTCAAGATGTGTGTTGGTTTTGAGGACGGCTCTCTGGAGAGTCTTAGCAAAGAGGTCACAGGGATAATCAGAGCAATTCTCAGAGACACTGAGAACAAGCTCGACAATTCCCTCCTGGCACTTTCCCTGTAGGAGATACCGCAAGACGTTTCTGTAGATTGGGCACAGCGCTCTGCAGGGTGTTGGCAGAGACTTTCCCGGGACAGTGAAACCCTATGTCAGAGACACTGAGAAGAAGCCCCAATGTTCCCTCCAGGCACTTTCAGTGTGGGTGCCTTCTCCACGTGGTTCCTGGTTTCCCTGCAGCGCTGAAGAGAATGTTAGCAAAGAGGTAACCGGGACAGTGAAAACAGTACTCAAAGACAGGGAGAGCAAGCTCTCTCTTGGCACTTTGGATGTGGGACATACAGCGAGATGTTTGCTGCTTTTGCGTTTGGCTGTTGGGAGATTTACAGCACAAAGATATCTAGTTGATTTGAAGCAGTTCCGAGAAAGTCTAAACATAATCGCCACTTCTCCCTCCTGGCACTTTCCATGTGGGAGATATAGCAGGATGTATATTGGTTTTGAGGACAACTCAATGGACAGTGTAGGGAGAAAAGTTCCTGGCTCCTTGAATGCCGTTCCTGGAGACACTGCGATCAATGAGGGAGATATGTCAAGATGTGTGTTGGTTTTGAGGACGGCTCTCTGGAGAGTCTTAGCAAAGAGGTCACAGGGATAATCAGAGCAATTCTCAGAGACACTGAGAACAAGCTCGACAATTCCCTCCTGGCACTTTCCCTGTAGGAGATACCGCAAGACGTTTCTGTAGATTGGGCACAGCGCTCTGCAGGGTGTTGGCAGAGACTTTCCCGGGACAGTGAAACCCTATGTCAGAGACACTGAGAAGAAGCCCCAATGTTCCCTCCAGGCACTTTCAGTGTGGGTGCCTTCTCCACGTGGTTCCTGGTTTCCCTGCAGCGCTGAAGAGAATGTTAGCAAAGAGGTAACCGGGACAGTGAAAACAGTACTCAAAGACAGGGAGAGCAAGCTCTCTCTTGGCACTTTGGATGTGGGACATACAGCGAGACGTTTGCTGCTTTTGCGTTTGGCTGTTGGGAGATTTACAGCACAAAGATATCTAGTTGATTTGAAGCAGTTCCGAGAAAGTCTAAACATAATCGCCACTTCTCCCTCCTGGCACTTTCCATGTGGGAGATATAGCAGGATGTATATTGGTTTTGAGGACAACTCAATGGACAGTGTAGGGAGAAAAGTTCCTGGCTCCTTGAATGCCGTTCCTGGAGACACTGCGATCAATGTGGGAGATATGTCAAGATGTGTGTTGGTTTTGAGGACGGCTCTCTGGAGAGTCTTAGCAAAGAGGTCACAGGGATAATCAGAGCAATTCTCAGAGACACTGAGAACAAGCTCGACAATTCCCTCCTGGCACTTTCCCTGTAGGAGATACCGCAAGACGTTTCTGTAGATTGGGCACAGCGCTCTGCAGGGTGTTGGCAGAGACTTTCCCGGGACAGTGAAACCCTATGTCAGAGACACTGAGAAGAAGCCCCAATGTTCCCTCCAGGCACTTTCAGTGTGGGTGCCTTCTCCACGTGGTTCCTGGTTTCCCTGCAGCGCTGAAGAGAATGTTAGCAAAGAGGTAACCGGGACAGTGAAAACAGTACTCAAAGACAGGGAGAGCAAGCTCTCTCTTGGCACTTTGGATGTGGGACATACAGCGAGATGTTTGCTGCTTTTGCGTTTGGCTGTTGGGAGATTTACAGCACAAAGATATCTAGTCGATTTGAAGCAGTTCCGAGAAAGTCTAAACATAATCGCCACTTCTCCCTCCTGGCACTTTCCATGTGGGAGATATAGCAGGATGTATATTGGTTTTGAGGACAACTCAATGGACAGTGTAGGGAGAAAAGTTCCTGGCTCCTTGAATGCCGTTCCTGGAGACACTGCGATCAATGTGGGAGATATGTCAAGATGTGTGTTGGTTTTGAGGACGGCTCTCTGGAGAGTCTTAGCAAAGAGGTCACAGGGATAATCAGAGCAATTCTCAGAGACACTGAGAACAAGCTCGACAATTCCCTCCTGGCACTTTCCCTGTAGGAGATACCGCAAGACGTTTCTGTAGATTGGGCACAGCGCTCTGCAGGGTGTTGGCAGAGACTTTCCCGGGACAGTGAAAGCCTATGTCAGAGACACTGAGAAGAAGCCCCAATGTTCCCTCCAGGCACTTTCAGTGTGGGTGCCTTCTCCACGTGGTTCCTGGTTTCCCTGCAGCGCTGAAGAGAATGTTAGCAAAGAGGTAACCGGGACAGTGAAAACAGTACTCAAAGACAGGGAGAGCAAGCTCTCTCTTGGCACTTTGGATGTGGGACATACAGCGAGATGTTTGCTGCTTTTGCGTTTGGCTGTTGGGAGATTTACAGCACAAAGATATCTAGTCGATTTGAAGCAGTTCCGAGAAAGTCTAAACATAATCGCCACTTCTCCCTCCTGGCACTTTCCATGTGGGAGATATAGCAGGATGTATATTGGTTTTGAGGACAACTCAATGGACAGTGTAGGGAGAAAAGTTCCTGGCTCCTTGAATGCCGTTCCTGGAGACACTGCGATCAATGTGGGAGATATGTCAAGATGTGTGTTGGTTTTGAGGACGGCTCTCTGGAGAGTCTTAGCAAAGAGGTCACAGGGATAATCAGAGCAATTCTCAGAGACACTGAGAACAAGCTCGACAATTCCCTCCTGGCACTTTCCCTGTAGGAGATACCGCAAGACGTTTCTGTAGATTGGGCACAGCGCTCTGCAGGGTGTTGGCAGAGACTTTCCCGGGACAGTGAAACCCTATGTCAGAGACACTGAGAAGAAGCCCCAATGTTCCCTCCAGGCACTTTCAGTGTGGGTGCCTTCTCCACGTGGTTCCTGGTTTCCCTGCAGCGCTGAAGAGAATGTTAGCAAAGAGGTAACCGGGACAGTGAAAACAGTACTCAAAGACAGGGAGAGCAAGCTCTCTCTTGGCACTTTGGATGTGGGACATACAGCGAGATGTTTGCTGCTTTTGCGTTTGGCTGTTGGGAGATTTACAGCACAAAGATATCTAGTTGATTTGAAGCAGTTCCGAGAAAGTCTAAACATAATCGCCACTTCTCCCTCCTGGCACTTTCCATGTGGGAGATATAGCAGGATGTATATTGGTTTTGAGGACAACTCAATGGACAGTGTAGGGAGAAAAGTTCCTGGCTCCTTGAATGCCGTTCCTGGAGACACTGCGATCAATGAGGGAGATATGTCAAGATGTGTGTTGGTTTTGAGGACGGCTCTCTGGAGAGTCTTAGCAAAGAGGTCACAGGGATAATCAGAGCAATTCTCAGAGACACTGAGAACAAGCTCGACAATTCCCTCCTGGCACTTTCCCTGTAGGAGATACCGCAAGACGTTTCTGTAGATTGGGCACAGCGCTCTGCAGGGTGTTGGCAGAGACTTTCCCGGGACAGTGAAACCCTATGTCAGAGACACTGAGAAGAAGCCCCAATGTTCCCTCCAGGCACTTTCAGTGTGGGTGCCTTCTCCACGTGGTTCCTGGTTTCCCTGCAGCGCTGAAGAGAATGTTAGCAAAGAGGTAACCGGGACAGTGAAAACAGTACTCAAAGACAGGGAGAGCAAGCTCTCTCTTGGCACTTTGGATGTGGGACATACAGCGAGACGTTTGCTGCTTTTGCGTTTGGCTGTTGGGAGATTTACAGCACAAAGATATCTAGTTGATTTGAAGCAGTTCCGAGAAAGTCTAAACATAATCGCCACTTCTCCCTCCTGGCACTTTCCATGTGGGAGATATAGCAGGATGTATATTGGTTTTGAGGACAACTCAATGGACAGTGTAGGGAGAAAAGTTCCTGGCTCCTTGAATGCCGTTCCTGGAGACACTGCGATCAATGTGGGAGATATGTCAAGATGTGTGTTGGTTTTGAGGACGGCTCTCTGGAGAGTCTTAGCAAAGAGGTCACAGGGATAATCAGAGCAATTCTCAGAGACACTGAGAACAAGCTCGACAATTCCCTCCTGGCACTTTCCCTGTAGGAGATACCGCAAGACGTTTCTGTAGATTGGGCACAGCGCTCTGCAGGGTGTTGGCAGAGACTTTCCCGGGACAGTGAAACCCTATGTCAGAGACACTGAGAAGAAGCCCCAATGTTCCCTCCAGGCACTTTCAGTGTGGGTGCCTTCTCCACGTGGTTCCTGGTTTCCCTGCAGCGCTGAAGAGAATGTTAGCAAAGAGGTAACCGGGACAGTGAAAACAGTACTCAAAGACAGGGAGAGCAAGCTCTCTCTTGGCACTTTGGATGTGGGACATACAGCGAGATGTTTGCTGCTTTTGCGTTTGGCTGTTGGGAGATTTACAGCACAAAGATATCTAGTTGATTTGAAGCAGTTCCGAGAAAGTCTAAACATAATCGCCACTTCTCCCTCCTGGCACTTTCCATGTGGGAGATATAGCAGGATGTATATTGGTTTTGAGGACAACTCAATGGACAGTGTAGGGAGAAAAGTTCCTGGCTCCTTGAATGCCGTTCCTGGAGACACTGCGATCAATGAGGGAGATATGTCAAGATGTGTGTTGGTTTTGAGGACGGCTCTCTGGAGAGTCTTAGCAAAGAGGTCACAGGGATAATCAGAGCAATTCTCAGAGACACTGAGAACAAGCTCGACAATTCCCTCCTGGCACTTTCCCTGTAGGAGATACCGCAAGACGTTTCTGTAGATTGGGCACAGCGCTCTGCAGGGTGTTGGCAGAGACTTTCCCGGGACAGTGAAACCCTATGTCAGAGACACTGAGAAGAAGCCCCAATGTTCCCTCCAGGCACTTTCAGTGTGGGTGCCTTCTCCACGTGGTTCCTGGTTTCCCTGCAGCGCTGAAGAGAATGTTAGCAAAGAGGTAACCGGGACAGTGAAAACAGTACTCAAAGACAGGGAGAGCAAGCTCTCTCTTGGCACTTTGGATGTGGGACATACAGCGAGACGTTTGCTGCTTTTGCGTTTGGCTGTTGGGAGATTTACAGCACAAAGATATCTAGTTGATTTGAAGCAGTTCCGAGAAAGTCTAAACATAATCGCCACTTCTCCCTCCTGGCACTTTCCATGTGGGAGATATAGCAGGATGTATATTGGTTTTGAGGACAACTCAATGGACAGTGTAGGGAGAAAAGTTCCTGGCTCCTTGAATGCCGTTCCTGGAGACACTGCGATCAATGTGGGAGATATGTCAAGATGTGTGTTGGTTTTGAGGACGGCTCTCTGGAGAGTCTTAGCAAAGAGGTCACAGGGATAATCAGAGCAATTCTCAGAGACACTGAGAACAAGCTCGACAATTCCCTCCTGGCACTTTCCCTGTAGGAGATACCGCAAGACGTTTCTGTAGATTGGGCACAGCGCTCTGCAGGGTGTTGGCAGAGACTTTCCCGGGACAGTGAAACCCTATGTCAGAGACACTGAGAAGAAGCCCCAATGTTCCCTCCAGGCACTTTCAGTGTGGGTGCCTTCTCCACGTGGTTCCTGGTTTCCCTGCAGCGCTGAAGAGAATGTTAGCAAAGAGGTAACCGGGACAGTGAAAACAGTACTCAAAGACAGGGAGAGCAAGCTCTCTCTTGGCACTTTGGATGTGGGACATACAGCGAGACGTTTGCTGCTTTTGCGTTTGGCTGTTGGGAGATTTACAGCACAAAGATATCTAGTTGATTTGAAGCAGTTCCGAGAAAGTCTAAACATAATCGCCACTTCTCCCTCCTGGCACTTTCCATGTGGGAGATATAGCAGGATGTATATTGGTTTTGAGGACAACTCAATGGACAGTGTAGGGAGAAAAGTTCCTGGCTCCTTGAATGCCGTTCCTGGAGACACTGCGATCAATGTGGGAGATATGTCAAGATGTGTGTTGGTTTTGAGGACGGCTCTCTGGAGAGTCTTAGCAAAGAGGTCACAGGGATAATCAGAGCAATTCTCAGAGACACTGAGAACAAGCTCGACAATTCCCTCCTGGCACTTTCCCCGTAGGAGATACCGCAAGACGTTTCTGTAGATTGGGCACAGCGCTCTGCAGGGTGTTAGCAGAGACTTTCCCGGGACAGTGAAACCCTATGTCAGAGACACTGAGAAGAAGCCCCAATGTTCCCTCCAGGCACTTTCAGTGTGGGTGCCTTCTCCACGTGGTTCCTGGTTTCCCTGCAGCGCTGAAGAGAATGTTAGCAAAGAGGTAACCGGGACAGTGAAAACAGTACTCAAAGACAGGGAGAGCAAGCTCTCTCTTGGCACTTTGGATGTGGGACATACAGCGAGATGTTTGCTGCTTTTGCGTTTGGCTGTTGGGAGATTTACAGCACAAAGATATCTAGTTGATTTGAAGCAGTTCCGAGAAAGTCTAAACATAATCGCCACTTCTCCCTCCTGGCACTTTCCATGTGGGAGATATAGCAGGATGTATATTGGTTTTGAGGACAACTCAATGGACAGTGTAGGGAGAAAAGTTCCTGGCTCCTTGAATGCCGTTCCTGGAGACACTGCGATCAATGTGGGAGATATGTCAAGATGTGTGTTGGTTTTGAGGACGGCTCTCTGGAGAGTCTTAGCAAAGAGGTCACAGGGATAATCAGAGCAATTCTCAGAGACACTGAGAACAAGCTCGACAATTCCCTCCTGGCACTTTCCCTGTAGGAGATACCGCAAGACGTTTCTGTAGATTGGGCACAGCGCTCTGCAGGGTGTTGGCAGAGACTTTCCCGGGACAGTGAAACCCTATGTCAGAGACACTGAGAAGAAGCCCCAATGTTCCCTCCAGGCACTTTCAGTGTGGGTGCCTTCTCCACGTGGTTCCTGGTTTCCCTGCAGCGCTGAAGAGAATGTTAGCAAAGAGGTAACCGGGACAGTGAAAACAGTACTCAAAGACAGGGAGAGCAAGCTCTCTCTTGGCACTTTGGATGTGGGACATACAGCGAGATGTTTGCTGCTTTTGCGTTTGGCTGTTGGGAGATTTACAGCACAAAGATATCTAGTTGATTTGAAGCAGTTCCGAGAAAGTCTAAACATAATCGCCACTTCTCCCTCCTGGCACTTTCCATGTGGGAGATATAGCAGGATGTATATTGGTTTTGAGGACAACTCAATGGACAGTGTAGGGAGAAAAGTTCCTGGCTCCTTGAATGCCGTTCCTGGAGACACTGCGATCAATGTGGGAGATATGTCAAGATGTGTGTTGGTTTTGAGGACGGCTCTCTGGAGAGTCTTAGCAAAGAGGTCACAGGGATAATCAGAGCAATTCTCAGAGACACTGAGAACAAGCTCGACAATTCCCTCCTGGCACTTTCCCTGTAGGAGATACCGCAAGACGTTTCTGTAGATTTGGCACAGCGCTCTGCAGGGTGTTAGCAGAGACTTTCCCGGGACAGTGAAACCCTATGTCAGAGACACTGAGAAGAAGCCCCAATGTTCCCTCCAGGCACTTTCAGTGTGGGTGCCTTCTCCACGTGGTTCCTGGTTTCCCTGCAGCGCTGAAGAGAATGTTAGCAAAGAGGTAACCGGGACAGTGAAAACAGTACTCAAAGACAGGGAGAGCAAGCTCTCTCTTGGCACTTTGGATGTGGGACATACAGCGAGACGTTTGCTGCTTTTGCGTTTGGCTGTTGGGAGATTTACAGCACAAAGATATCTAGTTGATTTGAAGCAGTTCCGAGAAAGTCTAAACATAATCGCCACTTCTCCCTCCTGGCACTTTCCATGTGGGAGATATAGCAGGATGTATATTGGTTTTGAGGACAACTCAATGGACAGTGTAGGGAGAAAAGTTCCTGGCTCCTTGAATGCCGTTCCTGGAGACACTGCGATCAATGTGGGAGATATGTCAAGATGTGTGTTGGTTTTGAGGACGGCTCTCTGGAGAGTCTTAGCAAAGAGGTCACAGGGATAATCAGAGCAATTCTCAGAGACACTGAGAACAAGCTCGACAATTCCCTCCTGGCACTTTCCCTGTAGGAGATACCGCAAGACGTTTCTGTAGATTGGGCACAGCGCTCTGCAGGGTGTTAGCAGAGACTTTCCCGGGACAGTGAAACCCTATGTCAGAGACACTGAGAAGAAGCCCCAATGTTCCCTCCAGGCACTTTCAGTGTGGGTGCCTTCTCCACGTGGTTCCTGGTTTCCCTGCAGCGCTGAAGAGAATGTTAGCAAAGAGGTAACCGGGACAGTGAAAACAGTACTCAAAGACAGGGAGAGCAAGCTCTCTCTTGGCACTTTGGATGTGGGACATACAGCGAGATGTTTGCTGCTTTTGCGTTTGGCTGTTGGGAGATTTACAGCACAAAGATATCTAGTTGATTTGAAGCAGTTCCGAGAAAGTCTAAACATAATCGCCACTTCTCCCTCCTGGCACTTTCCATGTGGGAGATATAGCAGGATGTATATTGGTTTTGAGGACAACTCAATGGACAGTGTAGGGAGAAAAGTTCCTGGCTCCTTGAATGCCGTTCCTGGAGACACTGCGATCAATGAGGGAGATATGTCAAGATGTGTGTTGGTTTTGAGGACGGCTCTCTGGAGAGTCTTAGCAAAGAGGTCACAGGGATAATCAGAGCAATTCTCAGAGACACTGAGAACAAGCTCGACAATTCCCTCCTGGCACTTTCCCTGTAGGAGATACCGCAAGACGTTTCTGTAGATTGGGCACAGCGCTCTGCAGGGTGTTGGCAGAGACTTTCCCGGGACAGTGAAACCCTATGTCAGAGACACTGAGAAGAAGCCCCAATGTTCCCTCCAGGCACTTTCAGTGTGGGTGCCTTCTCCACGTGGTTCCTGGTTTCCCTGCAGCGCTGAAGAGAATGTTAGCAAAGAGGTAACCGGGACAGTGAAAACAGTACTCAAAGACAGGGAGAGCAAGCTCTCTCTTGGCACTTTGGATGTGGGACATACAGCGAGATGTTTGCTGCTTTTGCGTTTGGCTGTTGGGAGATTTACAGCACAAAGATATCTAGTTGATTTGAAGCAGTTCCGAGAAAGTCTAAACATAATCGCCACTTCTCCCTCCTGGCACTTTCCATGTGGGAGATATAGCAGGATGTATATTGGTTTTGAGGACAACTCAATGGACAGTGTAGGGAGAAAAGTTCCTGGCTCCTTGAATGCCGTTCCTGGAGACACTGCGATCAATGTGGGAGATATGTCAAGATGTGTGTTGGTTTTGAGGACGGCTCTCTGGAGAGTCTTAGCAAAGAGGTCACAGGGATAATCAGAGCAATTCTCAGAGACACTGAGAACAAGCTCGACAATTCCCTCCTGGCACTTTCCCTGTAGGAGATACCGCAAGACGTTTCTGTAGATTGGGCACAGCGCTCTGCAGGGTGTTAGCAGAGACTTTCCCGGGACAGTGAAACCCTATGTCAGAGACACTGAGAAGAAGCCCCAATGTTCCCTCCAGGCACTTTCAGTGTGGGTGCCTTCTCCAAGTGGTTCCTGGTTTCCCTGCAGCGCTGAAGAGAATGTTAGCAAAGAGGTAACCGGGACAGTGAAAACAGTACTCAAAGACAGGGAGAGCAAGCTCTCTCTTGGCACTTTGGATGTGGGACATACAGCGAGATGTTTGCTGCTTTTGCGTTTGGCTGTTGGGAGATTTACAGCACAAAGATATCTAGTTGATTTGAAGCAGTTCCGAGAAAGTCTAAACATAATCGCCACTTCTCCCTCCTGGCACTTTCCATGTGGGAGATATAGCAGGATGTATATTGGTTTTGAGGACAACTCAATGGACAGTGTAGGGAGAAAAGTTCCTGGCTCCTTGAATGCCGTTCCTGGAGACACTGCGATCAATGTGGGAGATATGTCAAGATGTGTGTTTGTTTTGAGGACGGCTCTCTGGAGAGTCTTAGCAAAGAGGTCACAGGGATAATCAGAGCAATTCTCAGAGACACTGAGAACAAGCTCGACAATTCCCTCCTGGCACTTTCCCTGTAGGAGATACCGCAAGACGTTTCTGTAGATTCGGCACAGCGCTCTGCAGGGTGTTGGCAGAGACTTTCCCGGGACAGTGAAACCCTATGTCAGAGACACTGAGAAGAAGCCCCAATGTTCCCTCCAGGCACTTTCAGTGTGGGTGCCTTCTCCACGTGGTTCCTGGTTTCCCTGCAGCGCTGAAGAGAATGTTAGCAAAGAGGTAACCGGGACAGTGAAAACAGTACTCAAAGACAGGGAGAGCAAGCTCTCTCTTGGCACTTTGGATGTGGGACATACAGCGAGACGTTTGCTGCTTTTGCGTTTGGCTGTTGGGAGATTTACAGCACAAAGATATCTAGTTGATTTGAAGCAGTTCCGAGAAAGTCTAAACATAATCGCCACTTCTCCCTCCTGGCACTTTCCACGTGGGAGATATAGCAGGATGTATATTGGTTTTGAGGACAACTCAATGGACAGTGTAGGGAGAAAAGTTCCTGGCTCCTTGAATGCCGTTCCTGGAGACACTGCGATCAATGTGGGAGATATGTCAAGATGTGTGTTGGTTTTGAGGACGGCTCTCTGGAGAGTCTTAGCAAAGAGGTCACAGGGATAATCAGAGCAATTCTCAGAGACACTGAGAACAAGCTCGACAATTCCCTCCTGGCACTTTCCCTGTAGGAGATACCGCAAGACGTTTCTGTAGATTGGGCACAGCGCTCTGCAGGGTGTTAGCAGAGACTTTCCCGGGACAGTGAAACCCTATGTCAGAGACACTGAGAAGAAGCCCCAATGTTCCCTCCAGGCACTTTCAGTGTGGGTGCCTTCTCCACGTGGTTCCTGGTTTCCCTGCAGCGCTGAAGAGAATGTTAGCAAAGAGGTAACCGGGACAGTGAAAACAGTACTCAAAGACAGGGAGAGCAAGCTCTCTCTTGGCACTTTGGATGTGGGACATACAGAGAGATGTTTGCTGCTTTTGCGTTTGGCTGTTGGGAGATTTACAGCACAAAGATATCTAGTTGATTTGAAGCAGTTCCGAGAAAGTCTAAACATAATCGCCACTTCTCCCTCATGGCACTTTCCATGTGGGAGATATAGCAGGATGTATATTGGTTTTGAGGACAACTCAATGGACAGTGTAGGGAGAAAAGTTCCTGGCTCCTTGAATGCCGTTCCTGGAGACACTGCGATCAATGTGGGAGATATGTCAAGATGTGTGTTGGTTTTGAGGACGGCTCTCTGGAGAGTCTTAGCAAAGAGGTCACAGGGATAATCAGAGCAATTCTCAGAGACACTGAGAACAAGCTCGACAATTCCCTCCTGGCACTTTCCCTGTAGGAGATACCGCAAGACGTTTCTGTAGATTGGGCACAGCGCTCTGCAGGGTGTTGGCAGAGACTTTCCCGGGACAGTGAAACCCTATGTCAGAGACACTGAGAAGAAGCCCCAATGTTCCCTCCAGGCACTTTCAGTGTGGGTGCCTTCTCCACGTGGTTCCTGGTTTCCCTGCAGCGCTGAAGAGAATGTTAGCAAAGAGGTAACCGGGACAGTGAAAACAGTACTCAAAGACAGGGAGAGCAAGCTCTCTCTTGGCACTTTGGATGTGGGACATACAGCGAGATGTTTGCTGCTTTTGCGTTTGGCTGTTGGGAGATTTACAGCACAAAGATATCTAGTTGATTTGAAGCAGTTCCGAGAAAGTCTAAACATAATCGCCACTTCTCCCTCCTGGCACTTTCCATGTGGGAGATATAGCAGGATGTATATTGGTTTTGAGGACAACTCAATGGACAGTGTAGGGAGAAAAGTTCCTGGCTCCTTGAATGCCGTTCCTGGAGACACTGCGATCAATGTGGGAGATATGTCAAGATGTGTGTTGGTTTTGAGGACGGCTCTCTGGAGAGTCTTAGCAAAGAGGTCACAGGGATAATCAGAGCAATTCTCAGAGACACTGAGAACAAGCTCGACAATTCCCTCCTGGCACTTTCCCTGTAGGAGATACCGCAAGACGTTTCTGTAGATTGGGCACAGCGCTCTGCAGGGTGTTAGCAGAGACTTTCCCGGGACAGTGAAACCCTATGTCAGAGACACTGAGAAGAAGCCCCAATGTTCCCTCCAGGCACTTTCAGTGTGGGTGCCTTCTCCAAGTGGTTCCTGGTTTCCCTGCAGCGCTGAAGAGAATGTTAGCAAAGAGGTAACCGGGACAGTGAAAACAGTACTCAAAGACAGGGAGAGCAAGCTCTCTCTTGGCACTTTGGATGTGGGACATACAGCGAGATGTTTGCTGCTTTTGCGTTTGGCTGTTGGGAGATTTACAGCACAAAGATATCTAGTTGATTTGAAGCAGTTCCGAGAAAGTCTAAACATAATCGCCACTTCTCCCTCCTGGCACTTTCCATGTGGGAGATATAGCAGGATGTATATTGGTTTTGAGGACAACTCAATGGACAGTGTAGGGAGAAAAGTTCCTGGCTCCTTGAATGCCGTTCCTGGAGACACTGCGATCAATGTGGGAGATATGTCAAGATGTGTGTTGGTTTTGAGGACGGCTCTCTGGAGAGTCTTAGCAAAGAGGTCACAGGGATAATCAGAGCAATTCTCAGAGACACTGAGAACAAGCTCGACAATTCCCTCCTGGCACTTTCCCTGTAGGAGATACCGCAAGACGTTTCTGTAGATTTGGCACAGCGCTCTGCAGGGTGTTAGCAGAGACTTTCCCGGGACAGTGAAACCCTATGTCAGAGACACTGAGAAGAAGCCCCAATGTTCCCTCCAGGCACTTTCAGTGTGGGTGCCTTCTCCACGTGGTTCCTGGTTTCCCTGCAGCGCTGAAGAGAATGTTAGCAAAGAGGTAACCGGGACAGTGAAAACAGTACTCAAAGACAGGGAGAGCAAGCTCTCTCTTGGCACTTTGGATGTGGGACATACAGCGAGACGTTTGCTGCTTTTGCGTTTGGCTGTTGGGAGATTTACAGCACAAAGATATCTAGTTGATTTGAAGCAGTTCCGAGAAAGTCTAAACATAATCGCCACTTCTCCCACCTGGCACTTTCCATGTGGGAGATATAGCAGGATGTATATTGGTTTTGAGGACAACTCAATGGACAGTGTAGGGAGAAAAGTTCCTGGCTCCTTGAATGCCGTTCCTGGAGACACTGCAATCAATGTGGGAGATATGTCAAGATGTGTGTTGGTTTTGAGGACGGCTCTCTGGAGAGTCTTAGCAAAGAGGTCACAGGGATAATCAGAGCAATTCTCAGAGACACTGAGAACAAGCTCGACAATTCCCTCCTGGCACTTTCCCTGTAGGAGATACCGCAAGACGTTTCTGTAGATTTGGCACAGCGCTCTGCAGGGTGTTAGCAGAGACTTTCCCGGGACAGTGAAACCCTATGTCAGAGACACTGAGAAGAAGCCCCAATGTTCCCTCCAGGCACTTTCAGTGTGGGTGCCTTCTCCACGTGGTTCCTGGTTTCCCTGCAGCGCTGAAGAGAATGTTAGCAAAGAGGTAACCGGGACAGTGAAAACAGTACTCAAAGACAGGGAGAGCAAGCTCTCTCTTGGCACTTTGGATGTGGGACATACAGCGAGACGTTTGCTGCTTTTGCGTTTGGCTGTTGGGAGATTTACAGCACAAAGATATCTAGTTGATTTGAAGCAGTTCCGAGAAAGTCTAAACATAATCGCCACTTCTCCCTCCTGGCACTTTCCATGTGGGAGATATAGCAGGATGTATATTGGTTTTGAGGACAACTCAATGGACAGTGTAGGGAGAAAAGTTCCTGGCTCCTTGAATGCCGTTCCTGGAGACACTGCGATCAATGTGGGAGATATGTCAAGATGTGTGTTTGTTTTGAGGACGGCTCTCTGGAGAGTCTTAGCAAAGAGGTCACAGGGATAATCAGAGCAATTCTCAGAGACACTGAGAACAAGCTCGACAATTCCCTCCTGGCACTTTCCCTGTAGGAGATACCGCAAGACGTTTCTGTAGATTCGGCACAGCGCTCTGCAGGGTGTTGGCAGAGACTTTCCCGGGACAGTGAAACCCTATGTCAGAGACACTGAGAAGAAGCCCCAATGTTCCCTCCAGGCACTTTCAGTGTGGGTGCCTTCTCCACGTGGTTCCTGGTTTCCCTGCAGCGCTGAAGAGAATGTTAGCAAAGAGGTAACCGGGACAGTGAAAACAGTACTCAAAGACAGGGAGAGCAAGCTCTCTCTTGGCACTTTGGATGTGGGACATACAGCGAGACGTTTGCTGCTTTTGCGTTTGGCTGTTGGGAGATTTACAGCACAAAGATATCTAGTTGATTTGAAGCAGTTCCGAGAAAGTCTAAACATAATCGCCACTTCTCCCTCCTGGCACTTTCCACGTGGGAGATATAGCAGGATGTATATTGGTTTTGAGGACAACTCAATGGACAGTGTAGGGAGAAAAGTTCCTGGCTCCTTGAATGCCGTTTCTGGAGACACTGCGATCAATGAGGGAGATATGTCAAGATGTGTGTTGGTTTTGAGGACGGCTCTCTGGAGAGTCTTAGCAAAGAGGTCACAGGGATAATCAGAGCAATTCTCAGAGACACTGAGAACAAGCTCGACAATTCCCTCCTGGCACTTTCCCCGTAGGAGATACCGCAAGACGTTTCTGTAGATTGGGCACAGCGCTCTGCAGGGTGTTAGCAGAGACTTACCCGGGACAGTGAAACCCTATGTCAGAGACACTGAGAAGAAGCCCCAATGTTCCCTCCAGGCACTTTCAGTGTGGGTGCCTTCTCCACGTGGTTCCTGGTTTCCCTGCAGCGCTGAAGAGAATGTTAGCAAAGAGGTAACCGGGACAGTGAAAACAGTACTCAAAGACAGGGAGAGCAAGCTCTCTCTTGGCACTTTGGATGTGGGACATACAGAGAGATGTTTGCTGCTTTTGCGTTTGGCTGTTGGGAGATTTACAGCACAAAGATATCTAGTTGATTTGAAGCAGTTCCGAGAAAGTCTAAACATAATCGCCACTTCTCCCTCCTGGCACTTTCCATGTGGGAGATATAGCAGGATGTATATTGGTTTTGAGGACAACTCAATGGACAGTGTAGGGAGAAAAGTTCCTGGCTCCTTGAATGCCGTTCCTGGAGACACTGCGATCAATGTGGGAGATATGTCAAGATGTGTGTTGGTTTTGAGGACGGCTCTCTGGAGAGTCTTAGCAAAGAGGTCACAGGGATAATCAGAGCAATTCTCAGAGACACTGAGAACAAGCTCGACAATTCCCTCCTGGCACTTTCCCTGTAGGAGATACCGCAAGACGTTTCTGTAGATTTGGCACAGCGCTCTGCAGGGTGTTAGCAGAGACTTTCCCGGGACAGTGAAACCCTATGTCAGAGACACTGAGAAGAAGCCCCAATGTTCCCTCCAGGCACTTTCAGTGTGGGTGCCTTCTCCACGTGGTTCCTGGTTTCCCTGCAGCGCTGAAGAGAATGTTAGCAAAGAGGTAACCGGGACAGTGAAAACAGTACTCAAAGACAGGGAGAGCAAGCTCTCTCTTGGCACTTTGGATGTGGGACATACAGCGAGACGTTTGCTGCTTTTGCGTTTGGCTGTTGGGAGATTTACAGCACAAAGATATCTAGTTGATTTGAAGCAGTTCCGAGAAAGTCTAAACATAATCGCCACTTCTCCCTCCTGGCACTTTCCATGTGGGAGATATAGCAGGATGTATATTGGTTTTGAGGACAACTCAATGGACAGTGTAGGGAGAAAAGTTCCTGGCTCCTTGAATGCCGTTCCTGGAGACACTGCGATCAATGTGGGAGATATGTCAAGATGTGTGTTGGTTTTGAGGACGGCTCTCTGGAGAGTCTTAGCAAAGAGGTCACAGGGATAATCAGAGCAATTCTCAGAGACACTGAGAACAAGCTCGACAATTCCCTCCTGGCACTTTCCCCGTAGGAGATACCGCAAGACGTTTCTGTAGATTGGGCACAGCGCTCTGCAGGGTGTTAGCAGAGACTTTCCCGGGACAGTGAAACCCTATGTCAGAGACACTGAGAAGAAGCCCCAATGTTCCCTCCAGGCACTTTCAGTGTGGGTGCCTTCTCCACGTGGTTCCTGGTTTCCCTGCAGCGCTGAAGAGAATGTTAGCAAAGAGGTAACCGGGACAGTGAAAACAGTACTCAAAGACAGGGAGAGCAAGCTCTCTCTTGGCACTTTGGATGTGGGACATACAGAGAGATGTTTGCTGCTTTTGCGTTTGGCTGTTGGGAGATTTACAGCACAAAGATATCTAGTTGATTTGAAGCAGTTCCGAGAAAGTCTAAACATAATCGCCACTTCTCCCTCATGGCACTTTCCATGTGGGAGATATAGCAGGATGTATATTGGTTTTGAGGACAACTCAATGGACAGTGTAGGGAGAAAAGTTCCTGGCTCCTTGAATGCCGTTCCTGGAGACACTGCGATCAATGTGGGAGATATGTCAAGATGTGTGTTGGTTTTGAGGACGGCTCTCTGGAGAGTCTTAGCAAAGAGGTCACAGGGATAATCAGAGCAATTCTCAGAGACACTGAGAACAAGCTCGACAATTCCCTCCTGGCACTTTCCCTGTAGGAGATACCGCAAGACGTTTCTGTAGATTGGGCACAGCGCTCTGCAGGGTGTTGGCAGAGACTTTCCCGGGACAGTGAAACCCTATGTCAGAGACACTGAGAAGAAGCCCCAATGTTCCCTCCAGGCACTTTCAGTGTGGGTGCCTTCTCCACGTGGTTCCTGGTTTCCCTGCAGCGCTGAAGAGAATGTTAGCAAAGAGGTAACCGGGACAGTGAAAACAGTACTCAAAGACAGGGAGAGCAAGCTCTCTCTTGGCACTTTGGATGTGGGACATACAGCGAGATGTTTGCTGCTTTTGCGTTTGGCTGTTGGGAGATTTACAGCACAAAGATATCTAGTTGATTTGAAGCAGTTCCGAGAAAGTCTAAACATAATCGCCACTTCTCCCTCCTGGCACTTTCCATGTGGGAGATATAGCAGGATGTATATTGGTTTTGAGGACAACTCAATGGACAGTGTAGGGAGAAAAGTTCCTGGCTCCTTGAATGCCGTTCCTGGAGACACTGCGATCAATGTGGGAGATATGTCAAGATGTGTGTTGGTTTTGAGGACGGCTCTCTGGAGAGTCTTAGCAAAGAGGTCACAGGGATAATCAGAGCAATTCTCAGAGACACTGAGAACAAGCTCGACAATTCCCTCCTGGCACTTTCCCTGTAGGAGATACCGCAAGACGTTTCTGTAGATTGGGCACAGCGCTCTGCAGGGTGTTAGCAGAGACTTTCCCGGGACAGTGAAACCCTATGTCAGAGACACTGAGAAGAAGCCCCAATGTTCCCTCCAGGCACTTTCAGTGTGGGTGCCTTCTCCAAGTGGTTCCTGGTTTCCCTGCAGCGCTGAAGAGAATGTTAGCAAAGAGGTAACCGGGACAGTGAAAACAGTACTCAAAGACAGGGAGAGCAAGCTCTCTCTTGGCACTTTGGATGTGGGACATACAGCGAGATGTTTGCTGCTTTTGCGTTTGGCTGTTGGGAGATTTACAGCACAAAGATATCTAGTTGATTTGAAGCAGTTCCGAGAAAGTCTAAACATAATCGCCACTTCTCCCTCCTGGCACTTTCCATGTGGGAGATATAGCAGGATGTATATTGGTTTTGAGGACAACTCAATGGACAGTGTAGGGAGAAAAGTTCCTGGCTCCTTGAATGCCGTTCCTGGAGACACTGCGATCAATGTGGGAGATATGTCAAGATGTGTGTTGGTTTTGAGGACGGCTCTCTGGAGAGTCTTAGCAAAGAGGTCACAGGGATAATCAGAGCAATTCTCAGAGACACTGAGAACAAGCTCGACAATTCCCTCCTGGCACTTTCCCTGTAGGAGATACCGCAAGACGTTTCTGTAGATTTGGCACAGCGCTCTGCAGGGTGTTAGCAGAGACTTTCCCGGGACAGTGAAACCCTATGTCAGAGACACTGAGAAGAAGCCCCAATGTTCCCTCCAGGCACTTTCAGTGTGGGTGCCTTCTCCACGTGGTTCCTGGTTTCCCTGCAGCGCTGAAGAGAATGTTAGCAAAGAGGTAACCGGGACAGTGAAAACAGTACTCAAAGACAGGGAGAGCAAGCTCTCTCTTGGCACTTTGGATGTGGGACATACAGCGAGACGTTTGCTGCTTTTGCGTTTGGCTGTTGGGAGATTTACAGCACAAAGATATCTAGTTGATTTGAAGCAGTTCCGAGAAAGTCTAAACATAATCGCCACTTCTCCCACCTGGCACTTTCCATGTGGGAGATATAGCAGGATGTATATTGGTTTTGAGGACAACTCAATGGACAGTGTAGGGAGAAAAGTTCCTGGCTCCTTGAATGCCGTTCCTGGAGACACTGCAATCAATGTGGGAGATATGTCAAGATGTGTGTTGGTTTTGAGGACGGCTCTCTGGAGAGTCTTAGCAAAGAGGTCACAGGGATAATCAGAGCAATTCTCAGAGACACTGAGAACAAGCTCGACAATTCCCTCCTGGCACTTTCCCTGTAGGAGATACCGCAAGACGTTTCTGTAGATTTGGCACAGCGCTCTGCAGGGTGTTAGCAGAGACTTTCCCGGGACAGTGAAACCCTATGTCAGAGACACTGAGAAGAAGCCCCAATGTTCCCTCCAGGCACTTTCAGTGTGGGTGCCTTCTCCACGTGGTTCCTGGTTTCCCTGCAGCGCTGAAGAGAATGTTAGCAAAGAGGTAACCGGGACAGTGAAAACAGTACTCAAAGACAGGGAGAGCAAGCTCTCTCTTGGCACTTTGGATGTGGGACATACAGCGAGACGTTTGCTGCTTTTGCGTTTGGCTGTTGGGAGATTTACAGCACAAAGATATCTAGTTGATTTGAAGCAGTTCCGAGAAAGTCTAAACATAATCGCCACTTCTCCCTCCTGGCACTTTCCATGTGGGAGATATAGCAGGATGTATATTGGTTTTGAGGACAACTCAATGGACAGTGTAGGGAGAAAAGTTCCTGGCTCCTTGAATGCCGTTCCTGGAGACACTGCGATCAATGTGGGAGATATGTCAAGATGTGTGTTTGTTTTGAGGACGGCTCTCTGGAGAGTCTTAGCAAAGAGGTCACAGGGATAATCAGAGCAATTCTCAGAGACACTGAGAACAAGCTCGACAATTCCCTCCTGGCACTTTCCCTGTAGGAGATACCGCAAGACGTTTCTGTAGATTCGGCACAGCGCTCTGCAGGGTGTTGGCAGAGACTTTCCCGGGACAGTGAAACCCTATGTCAGAGACACTGAGAAGAAGCCCCAATGTTCCCTCCAGGCACTTTCAGTGTGGGTGCCTTCTCCACGTGGTTCCTGGTTTCCCTGCAGCGCTGAAGAGAATGTTAGCAAAGAGGTAACCGGGACAGTGAAAACAGTACTCAAAGACAGGGAGAGCAAGCTCTCTCTTGGCACTTTGGATGTGGGACATACAGCGAGACGTTTGCTGCTTTTGCGTTTGGCTGTTGGGAGATTTACAGCACAAAGATATCTAGTTGATTTGAAGCAGTTCCGAGAAAGTCTAAACATAATCGCCACTTCTCCCTCCTGGCACTTTCCACGTGGGAGATATAGCAGGATGTATATTGGTTTTGAGGACAACTCAATGGACAGTGTAGGGAGAAAAGTTCCTGGCTCCTTGAATGCCGTTTCTGGAGACACTGCGATCAATGAGGGAGATATGTCAAGATGTGTGTTGGTTTTGAGGACGGCTCTCTGGAGAGTCTTAGCAAAGAGGTCACAGGGATAATCAGAGCAATTCTCAGAGACACTGAGAACAAGCTCGACAATTCCCTCCTGGCACTTTCCCCGTAGGAGATACCGCAAGACGTTTCTGTAGATTGGGCACAGCGCTCTGCAGGGTGTTAGCAGAGACTTACCCGGGACAGTGAAACCCTATGTCAGAGACACTGAGAAGAAGCCCCAATGTTCCCTCCAGGCACTTTCAGTGTGGGTGCCTTCTCCACGTGGTTCCTGGTTTCCCTGCAGCGCTGAAGAGAATGTTAGCAAAGAGGTAACCGGGACAGTGAAAACAGTACTCAAAGACAGGGAGAGCAAGCTCTCTCTTGGCACTTTGGATGTGGGACATACAGAGAGATGTTTGCTGCTTTTGCGTTTGGCTGTTGGGAGATTTACAGCACAAAGATATCTAGTTGATTTGAAGCAGTTCCGAGAAAGTCTAAACATAATCGCCACTTCTCCCTCCTGGCACTTTCCATGTGGGAGATATAGCAGGATGTATATTGGTTTTGAGGACAACTCAATGGACAGTGTAGGGAGAAAAGTTCCTGGCTCCTTGAATGCCGTTCCTGGAGACACTGCGATCAATGTGGGAGATATGTCAAGATGTGTGTTGGTTTTGAGGACGGCTCTCTGGAGAGTCTTAGCAAAGAGGTCACAGGGATAATCAGAGCAATTCTCAGAGACACTGAGAACAAGCTCGACAATTCCCTCCTGGCACTTTCCCTGTAGGAGATACCGCAAGACGTTTCTGTAGATTTGGCACAGCGCTCTGCAGGGTGTTAGCAGAGACTTTCCCGGGACAGTGAAACCCTATGTCAGAGACACTGAGAAGAAGCCCCAATGTTCCCTCCAGGCACTTTCAGTGTGGGTGCCTTCTCCACGTGGTTCCTGGTTTCCCTGCAGCGCTGAAGAGAATGTTAGCAAAGAGGTAACCGGGACAGTGAAAACAGTACTCAAAGACAGGGAGAGCAAGCTCTCTCTTGGCACTTTGGATGTGGGACATACAGCGAGACGTTTGCTGCTTTTGCGTTTGGCTGTTGGGAGATTTACAGCACAAAGATATCTAGTTGATTTGAAGCAGTTCCGAGAAAGTCTAAACATAATCGCCACTTCTCCCTCCTGGCACTTTCCATGTGGGAGATATAGCAGGATGTATATTGGTTTTGAGGACAACTCAATGGACAGTGTAGGGAGAAAAGTTCCTGGCTCCTTGAATGCCGTTCCTGGAGACACTGCGATCAATGTGGGAGATATGTCAAGATGTGTGTTGGTTTTGAGGACGGCTCTCTGGAGAGTCTTAGCAAAGAGGTCACAGGGATAATCAGAGCAATTCTCAGAGACACTGAGAACAAGCTCGACAATTCCCTCCTGGCACTTTCCCCGTAGGAGATACCGCAAGACGTTTCTGTAGATTGGGCACAGCGCTCTGCAGGGTGTTAGCAGAGACTTTCCCGGGACAGTGAAACCCTATGTCAGAGACACTGAGAAGAAGCCCCAATGTTCCCTCCAGGCACTTTCAGTGTGGGTGCCTTCTCCACGTGGTTCCTGGTTTCCCTGCAGCGCTGAAGAGAATGTTAGCAAAGAGGTAACCGGGACAGTGAAAACAGTACTCAAAGACAGGGAGAGCAAGCTCTCTCTTGGCACTTTGGATGTGGGACATACAGCGAGATGTTTGCTGCTTTTGCGTTTGGCTGTTGGGAGATTTACAGCACAAAGATATCTAGTTGATTTGAAGCAGTTCCGAGAAAGTCTAAACATAATCGCCACTTCTCCCTCCTGGCACTTTCCATGTGGGAGATATAGCAGGATGTATATTGGTTTTGAGGACAACTCAATGGACAGTGTAGGGAGAAAAGTTCCTGGCTCCTTGAATGCCGTTTCTGGAGACACTGCGATCAATGTGGGAGATATGTCAAGATGTGTGTTGGTTTTGAGGACGGCTCTCTGGAGAGTCTTAGCAAAGAGGTCACAGGGATAATCAGAGCAATTCTCAGAGACACTGAGAACAAGCTCGACAATTCCCTCCTGGCACTTTCCCTGTAGGAGATACCGCAAGACGTTTCTGTAGATTGGGCACAGCGCTCTGCAGGGTGTTGGCAGAGACTTTCCCGGGACAGTGAAACCCTATGTCAGAGACACTGAGAAGAAGCCCCAATGTTCCCTCCAGGCACTTTCAGTGTGGGTGCCTTCTCCACGTGGTTCCTGGTTTCCCTGCAGCGCTGAAGAGAATGTTAGCAAAGAGGTAACCGGGACAGTGAAAACAGTACTCAAAGACAGGGAGAGCAAGCTCTCTCTTGGCACTTTGGATGTGGGACATACAGCGAGATGTTTGCTGCTTTTGCGTTTGGCTGTTGGGAGATTTACAGCACAAAGATATCTAGTTGATTTGAAGCAGTTCCGAGAAAGTCTAAACATAATCGCCACTTCTCCCTCCTGGCACTTTCCATGTGGGAGATATAGCAGGATGTATATTGGTTTTGAGGACAACTCAATGGACAGTGTAGGGAGAAAAGTTCCTGGCTCCTTGAATGCCGTTCCTGGAGACACTGCGATCAATGTGGGAGATATGTCAAGATGTGTGTTGGTTTTGAGGACGGCTCTCTGGAGAGTCTTAGCAAAGAGGTCACAGGGATAATCAGAGCAATTCTCAGAGACACTGAGAACAAGCTCGACAATTCCCTCCTGGCACTTTCCCCGTAGGAGATACCGCAAGACGTTTCTGTAGATTGGGCACAGCGCTCTGCAGGGTGTTAGCAGAGACTTTCCCGGGACAGTGAAACCCTATGTCAGAGACACTGAGAAGAAGCCCCAATGTTCCCTCCAGGCACTTTCAGTGTGGGTGCCTTCTCCACGTGGTTCCTGGTTTCCCTGCAGCGCTGAAGAGAATGTTAGCAAAGAGGTAACCGGGACAGTGAAAACAGTACTCAAAGACAGGGAGAGCAAGCTCTCTCTTGGCACTTTGGATGTGGGACATACAGCGAGATGTTTGCTGCTTTTGCGTTTGGCTGTTGGGAGATTTACAGCACAAAGATATCTAGTTGATTTGAAGCAGTTCCGAGAAAGTCTAAACATAATCGCCACTTCTCCCTCCTGGCACTTTCCATGTGGGAGATATAGCAGGATGTATATTGGTTTTGAGGACAACTCAATGGACAGTGTAGGGAGAAAAGTTCCTGGCTCCTTGAATGCCGTTCCTGGAGACACTGCGATCAATGAGGGAGATATGTCAAGATGTGTGTTGGTTTTGAGGACGGCTCTCTGGAGAGTCTTAGCAAAGAGGTCACAGGGATAATCAGAGCAATTCTCAGAGACACTGAGAACAAGCTCGACAATTCCCTCCTGGCACTTTCCCTGTAGGAGATACCGCAAGACGTTTCTGTAGATTCGGCACAGCGCTCTGCAGGGTGTTGGCAGAGACTTTCCCGGGACAGTGAAACCCTATGTCAGAGACACTGAGAAGAAGCCCCAATGTTCCCTCCAGGCACTTTCAGTGTGGGTGCCTTCTCCACGTGGTTCCTGGTTTCCCTGCAGCGCTGAAGAGAATGTTAGCAAAGAGGTAACCGGGACAGTGAAAACAGTACTCAAAGACAGGGAGAGCAAGCTCTCTCTTGGCACTTTGGATGTGGGACATACAGCGAGACGTTTGCTGCTTTTGCGTTTGGCTGTTGGGAGATTTACAGCACAAAGATATCTAGTTGATTTGAAGCAGTTCCGAGAAAGTCTAAACATAATCGCCACTTCTCCCTCCTGGCACTTTCCACGTGGGAGATATAGCAGGATGTATATTGGTTTTGAGGACAACTCAATGGACAGTGTAGGGAGAAAAGTTCCTGGCTCCTTGAATGCCGTTCCTGGAGACACTGCGATCAATGTGGGAGATATGTCAAGATGTGTGTTGGTTTTGAGGACGGCTCTCTGGAGAGTCTTAGCAAAGAGGTCACAGGGATAATCAGAGCAATTCTCAGAGACACTGAGAACAAGCTCGACAATTCCCTCCTGGCACTTTCCCTGTAGGAGATACCGCAAGACGTTTCTGTAGATTGGGCACAGCGCTCTGCAGGGTGTTAGCAGAGACTTTCCCGGGACAGTGAAACCCTATGTCAGAGACACTGAGAAGAAGCCCCAATGTTCCCTCCAGGCACTTTCAGTGTGGGTGCCTTCTCCACGTGGTTCCTGGTTTCCCTGCAGCGCTGAAGAGAATGTTAGCAAAGAGGTAACCGGGACAGTGAAAACAGTACTCAAAGACAGGGAGAGCAAGCTCTCTCTTGGCACTTTGGATGTGGGACATACAGAGAGATGTTTGCTGCTTTTGCGTTTGGCTGTTGGGAGATTTACAGCACAAAGATATCTAGTTGATTTGAAGCAGTTCCGAGAAAGTCTAAACATAATCGCCACTTCTCCCTCCTGGCACTTTCCACGTGGGAGATATAGCAGGATGTATATTGGTTTTGAGGACAACTCAATGGACAGTGTAGGGAGAAAAGTTCCTGGCTCCTTGAATGCCGTTCCTGGAGACACTGCGATCAATGTGGGAGATATGTCAAGATGTGTGTTGGTTTTGAGGACGGCTCTCTGGAGAGTCTTAGCAAAGAGGTCACAGGGATAATCAGAGCAATTCTCAGAGACACTGAGAACAAGCTCGACAATTCCCTCCTGGCACTTTCCCTGTAGGAGATACCGCAAGACGTTTCTGTAGATTGGGCACAGCGCTCTGCAGGGTGTTGGCAGAGACTTTCCCGGGACAGTGAAACCCTATGTCAGAGACACTGAGAAGAAGCCCCAATGTTCCCTCCAGGCACTTTCAGTGTGGGTGCCTTCTCCACGTGGTTCCTGGTTTCCCTGCAGCGCTGAAGAGAATGTTAGCAAAGAGGTAACCGGGACAGTGAAAACAGTACTCAAAGACAGGGAGAGCAAGCTCTCTCTTGGCACTTTGGATGTGGGACATACAGCGAGATGTTTGCTGCTTTTGCGTTTGGCTGTTGGGAGATTTACAGCACAAAGATATCTAGTTGATTTGAAGCAGTTCCGAGAAAGTCTAAACATAATCGCCACTTCTCCCTCCTGGCACTTTCCATGTGGGAGATATAGCAGGATGTATATTGGTTTTGAGGACAACTCAATGGACAGTGTAGGGAGAAAAGTTCCTGGCTCCTTGAATGCCGTTCCTGGAGACACTGCGATCAATGTGGGAGATATGTCAAGATGTGTGTTGGTTTTGAGGACGGCTCTCTGGAGAGTCTTAGCAAAGAGGTCACAGGGATAATCAGAGCAATTCTCAGAGACACTGAGAACAAGCTCGACAATTCCCTCCTGGCACTTTCCCTGTAGGAGATACCGCAAGACGTTTCTGTAGATTGGGCACAGCGCTCTGCAGGGTGTTAGCAGAGACTTTCCCGGGACAGTGAAACCCTATGTCAGAGACACTGAGAAGAAGCCCCAATGTTCCCTCCAGGCACTTTCAGTGTGGGTGCCTTCTCCAAGTGGTTCCTGGTTTCCCTGCAGCGCTGAAGAGAATGTTAGCAAAGAGGTAACCGGGACAGTGAAAACAGTACTCAAAGACAGGGAGAGCAAGCTCTCTCTTGGCACTTTGGATGTGGGACATACAGCGAGATGTTTGCTGCTTTTGCGTTTGGCTGTTGGGAGATTTACAGCACAAAGATATCTAGTTGATTTGAAGCAGTTCCGAGAAAGTCTAAACATAATCGCCACTTCTCCCTCCTGGCACTTTCCATGTGGGAGATATAGCAGGATGTATATTGGTTTTGAGGACAACTCAATGGACAGTGTAGGGAGAAAAGTTCCTGGCTCCTTGAATGCCGTTCCTGGAGACACTGCGATCAATGTGGGAGATATGTCAAGATGTGTGTTGGTTTTGAGGACGGCTCTCTGGAGAGTCTTAGCAAAGAGGTCACAGGGATAATCAGAGCAATTCTCAGAGACACTGAGAACAAGCTCGACAATTCCCTCCTGGCACTTTCCCTGTAGGAGATACCGCAAGACGTTTCTGTAGATTTGGCACAGCGCTCTGCAGGGTGTTAGCAGAGACTTTCCCGGGACAGTGAAACCCTATGTCAGAGACACTGAGAAGAAGCCCCAATGTTCCCTCCAGGCACTTTCAGTGTGGGTGCCTTCTCCACGTGGTTCCTGGTTTCCCTGCAGCGCTGAAGAGAATGTTAGCAAAGAGGTAACCGGGACAGTGAAAACAGTACTCAAAGACAGGGAGAGCAAGCTCTCTCTTGGCACTTTGGATGTGGGACATACAGCGAGACGTTTGCTGCTTTTGCGTTTGGCTGTTGGGAGATTTACAGCACAAAGATATCTAGTTGATTTGAAGCAGTTCCGAGAAAGTCTAAACATAATCGCCACTTCTCCCTCCTGGCACTTTCCATGTGGGAGATATAGCAGGATGTATATTGGTTTTGAGGACAACTCAATGGACAGTGTAGGGAGAAAAGTTCCTGGCTCCTTGAATGCCGTTCCTGGAGACACTGCAATCAATGTGGGAGATATGTCAAGATGTGTGTTGGTTTTGAGGACGGCTCTCTGGAGAGTCTTAGCAAAGAGGTCACAGGGATAATCAGAGCAATTCTCAGAGACACTGAGAACAAGCTCGACAATTCCCTCCTGGCACTTTCCCTGTAGGAGATACCGCAAGACGTTTCTGTAGATTCGGCACAGCGCTCTGCAGGGTGTTGGCAGAGACTTTCCCGGGACAGTGAAACCCTATGTCAGAGACACTGAGAAGAAGCCCCAATGTTCCCTCCAGGCACTTTCAGTGTGGGTGCCTTCTCCACGTGGTTCCTGGTTTCCCTGCAGCGCTGAAGAGAATGTTAGCAAAGAGGTAACCGGGACAGTGAAAACAGTACTCAAAGACAGGGAGAGCAAGCTCTCTCTTGGCACTTTGGATGTGGGACATACAGCGAGACGTTTGCTGCTTTTGCGTTTGGCTGTTGGGAGATTTACAGCACAAAGATATCTAGTTGATTTGAAGCAGTTCCGAGAAAGTCTAAACATAATCGCCACTTCTCCCTCCTGGCACTTTCCATGTGGGAGATATAGCAGGATGTATATTGGTTTTGAGGACAACTCAATGGACAGTGTAGGGAGAAAAGTTCCTGGCTCCTTGAATGCCGTTCCTGGAGACACTGCGATCAATGTGGGAGATATGTCAAGATGTGTGTTTGTTTTGAGGACGGCTCTCTGGAGAGTCTTAGCAAAGAGGTCACAGGGATAATCAGAGCAATTCTCAGAGACACTGAGAACAAGCTCGACAATTCCCTCCTGGCACTTTCCCTGTAGGAGATACCGCAAGACGTTTCTGTAGATTCGGCACAGCGCTCTGCAGGGTGTTGGCAGAGACTTTCCCGGGACAGTGAAACCCTATGTCAGAGACACTGAGAAGAAGCCCCAATGTTCCCTCCAGGCACTTTCAGTGTGGGTGCCTTCTCCACGTGGTTCCTGGTTTCCCTGCAGCGCTGAAGAGAATGTTAGCAAAGAGGTAACCGGGACAGTGAAAACAGTACTCAAAGACAGGGAGAGCAAGCTCTCTCTTGGCACTTTGGATGTGGGACATACAGCGAGACGTTTGCTGCTTTTGCGTTTGGCTGTTGGGAGATTTACAGCACAAAGATATCTAGTTGATTTGAAGCAGTTCCGAGAAAGTCTAAACATAATCGCCACTTCTCCCTCCTGGCACTTTCCACGTGGGAGATATAGCAGGATGTATATTGGTTTTGAGGACAACTCAATGGACAGTGTAGGGAGAAAAGTTCCTGGCTCCTTGAATGCCGTTTCTGGAGACACTGCGATCAATGAGGGAGATATGTCAAGATGTGTGTTGGTTTTGAGGACGGCTCTCTGGAGAGTCTTAGCAAAGAGGTCACAGGGATAATCAGAGCAATTCTCAGAGACACTGAGAACAAGCTCGACAATTCCCTCCTGGCACTTTCCCCGTAGGAGATACCGCAAGACGTTTCTGTAGATTGGGCACAGCGCTCTGCAGGGTGTTAGCAGAGACTTACCCGGGACAGTGAAACCCTATGTCAGAGACACTGAGAAGAAGCCCCAATGTTCCCTCCAGGCACTTTCAGTGTGGGTGCCTTCTCCACGTGGTTCCTGGTTTCCCTGCAGCGCTGAAGAGAATGTTAGCAAAGAGGTAACCGGGACAGTGAAAACAGTACTCAAAGACAGGGAGAGCAAGCTCTCTCTTGGCACTTTGGATGTGGGACATACAGAGAGATGTTTGCTGCTTTTGCGTTTGGCTGTTGGGAGATTTACAGCACAAAGATATCTAGTTGATTTGAAGCAGTTCCGAGAAAGTCTAAACATAATCGCCACTTCTCCCTCCTGGCACTTTCCATGTGGGAGATATAGCAGGATGTATATTGGTTTTGAGGACAACTCAATGGACAGTGTAGGGAGAAAAGTTCCTGGCTCCTTGAATGCCGTTCCTGGAGACACTGCGATCAATGTGGGAGATATGTCAAGATGTGTGTTGGTTTTGAGGACGGCTCTCTGGAGAGTCTTAGCAAAGAGGTCACAGGGATAATCAGAGCAATTCTCAGAGACACTGAGAACAAGCTCGACAATTCCCTCCTGGCACTTTCCCCGTAGGAGATACCGCAAGACGTTTCTGTAGATTGGGCACAGCGCTCTGGAGGGTGTTAGCAGAGACTTTCCCGGGACAGTGAAACCCTATGTCAGAGACACTGAGAAGAAGCCCCAATGTTCCCTCCAGGCACTTTCAGTGTGGGTGCCTTCTCCACGTGGTTCCTGGTTTCCCTGCAGCGCTGAAGAGAATGTTAGCAAAGAGGTAACCGGGACAGTGAAAACAGTACTCAAAGACAGGGAGAGCAAGCTCTCTCTTGGCACTTTGGATGTGGGACATACAGCGAGACGTTTGCTGCTTTTGCGTTTGGCTGTTGGGAGATTTACAGCACAAAGATATCTAGTTGATTTGAAGCAGTTCCGAGAAAGTCTAAACATAATCGCCACTTCTCCCTCCTGGCACTTTCCATGTGGGAGATATAGCAGGATGTATATTGGTTTTGAGGACAACTCAATGGACAGTGTAGGGAGAAAAGTTCCTGGCTCCTTGAATGCCGTTCCTGGAGACACTGCGATCAATGTGGGAGATATGTCAAGATGTGTGTTGGTTTTGAGGACGGCTCTCTGGAGAGTCTTAGCAAAGAGGTCACAGGGATAATCAGAGCAATTCTCAGAGACACTGAGAACAAGCTCGACAATTCCCTCCTGGCACTTTCCCCGTAGGAGATACCGCAAGACGTTTCTGTAGATTCGGCACAGCGCTCTGCAGGGTGTTAGCAGAGACTTTCCCGGGACAGTGAAACCCTATGTCAGAGACACTGAGAAGAAGCCCCAATGTTCCCTCCAGGCACTTTCAGTGTGGGTGCCTTCTCCACGTGGTTCCTGGTTTCCCTGCAGCGCTGAAGAGAATGTTAGCAAAGAGGTAACCGGGACAGTGAAAACAGTACTCAAAGACAGGGAGAGCAAGCTCTCTCTTGGCACTTTGGATGTGGGACATACAGCGAGATGTTTGCTGCTTTTGCGTTTGGCTGTTGGGAGATTTACAGCACAAAGATATCTAGTTGATTTGAAGCAGTTCCGAGAAAGTCTAAACATAATCGCCACTTCTCCCTCCTGGCACTTTCCATGTGGGAGATATAGCAGGATGTATATTGGTTTTGAGGACAACTCAATGGACAGTGTAGGGAGAAAAGTTCCTGGCTCCTTGAATGCCGTTTCTGGAGACACTGCGATCAATGTGGGAGATATGTCAAGATGTGTGTTGGTTTTGAGGACGGCTCTCTGGAGAGTCTTAGCAAAGAGGTCACAGGGATAATCAGAGCAATTCTCAGAGACACTGAGAACAAGCTCGACAATTCCCTCCTGGCACTTTCCCTGTAGGAGATACCGCAAGACGTTTCTGTAGATTGGGCACAGCGCTCTGCAGGGTGTTGGCAGAGACTTTCCCGGGACAGTGAAACCCTATGTCAGAGACACTGAGAAGAAGCCCCAATGTTCCCTCCAGGCACTTTCAGTGTGGGTGCCTTCTCCACGTGGTTCCTGGTTTCCCTGCAGCGCTGAAGAGAATGTTAGCAAAGAGGTAACCGGGACAGTGAAAACAGTACTCAAAGACAGGGAGAGCAAGCTCTCTCTTGGCACTTTGGATGTGGGACATACAGCGAGATGTTTGCTGCTTTTGCGTTTGGCTGTTGGGAGATTTACAGCACAAAGATATCTAGTTGATTTGAAGCAGTTCCGAGAAAGTCTAAACATAATCGCCACTTCTCCCTCCTGGCACTTTCCATGTGGGAGATATAGCAGGATGTATATTGGTTTTGAGGACAACTCAATGGACAGTGTAGGGAGAAAAGTTCCTGGCTCCTTGAATGCCGTTCCTGGAGACACTGCGATCAATGTGGGAGATATGTCAAGATGTGTGTTGGTTTTGAGGACGGCTCTCTGGAGAGTCTTAGCAAAGAGGTCACAGGGATAATCAGAGCAATTCTCAGAGACACTGAGAACAAGCTCGACAATTCCCTCCTGGCACTTTCCCCGTAGGAGATACCGCAAGACGTTTCTGTAGATTGGGCACAGCGCTCTGCAGGGTGTTAGCAGAGACTTTCCCGGGACAGTGAAACCCTATGTCAGAGACACTGAGAAGAAGCCCCAATGTTCCCTCCAGGCACTTTCAGTGTGGGTGCCTTCTCCACGTGGTTCCTGGTTTCCCTGCAGCGCTGAAGAGAATGTTAGCAAAGAGGTAACCGGGACAGTGAAAACAGTACTCAAAGACAGGGAGAGCAAGCTCTCTCTTGGCACTTTGGATGTGGGACATACAGCGAGATGTTTGCTGCTTTTGCGTTTGGCTGTTGGGAGATTTACAGCACAAAGATATCTAGTTGATTTGAAGCAGTTCCGAGAAAGTCTAAACATAATCGCCACTTCTCCCTCCTGGCACTTTCCATGTGGGAGATATAGCAGGATGTATATTGGTTTTGAGGACAACTCAATGGACAGTGTAGGGAGAAAAGTTCCTGGCTCCTTGAATGCCGTTCCTGGAGACACTGCAATCAATGAGGGAGATATGTCAAGATGTGTGTTGGTTTTGAGGACGGCTCTCTGGAGAGTCTTAGCAAAGAGGTCACAGGGATAATCAGAGCAATTCTCAGAGACACTGAGAACAAGCTCGACAATTCCCTCCTGGCACTTTCCCTGTAGGAGATACCGCAAGACGTTTCTGTAGATTCGGCACAGCGCTCTGCAGGGTGTTGGCAGAGACTTTCCCGGGACAGTGAAACCCTATGTCAGAGACACTGAGAAGAAGCCCCAATGTTCCCTCCAGGCACTTTCAGTGTGGGTGCCTTCTCCACGTGGTTCCTGGTTTCCCTGCAGCGCTGAAGAGAATGTTAGCAAAGAGGTAACCGGGACAGTGAAAACAGTACTCAAAGACAGGGAGAGCAAGCTCTCTCTTGGCACTTTGGATGTGGGACATACAGCGAGACGTTTGCTGCTTTTGCGTTTGGCTGTTGGGAGATTTACAGCACAAAGATATCTAGTTGATTTGAAGCAGTTCCGAGAAAGTCTAAACATAATCGCCACTTCTCCCTCCTGGCACTTTCCATGTGGGAGATATAGCAGGATGTATATTGGTTTTGAGGACAACTCAATGGACAGTGTAGGGAGAAAAGTTCCTGGCTCCTTGAATGCCGTTCCTGGAGACACTGCGATCAATGTGGGAGATATGTCAAGATGTGTGTTGGTTTTGAGGACGGCTCTCTGGAGAGTCTTAGCAAAGAGGTCACAGGGATAATCAGAGCAATTCTCAGAGACACTGAGAACAAGCTCGACAATTCCCTCCTGGCACTTTCCCTGTAGGAGATACCGCAAGACGTTTCTGTAGATTCGGCACAGCGCTCTGCAGGGTGTTAGCAGAGACTTTCCCGGGACAGTGAAACCCTATGTCAGAGACACTGAGAAGAAGCCCCAATGTTCCCTCCAGGCACTTTCAGTGTGGGTGCCTTCTCCACGTGGTTCCTGGTTTCCCTGCAGCGCTGAAGAGAATGTTAGCAAAGAGGTAACCGGGACAGTGAAAACAGTACTCAAAGACAGGGAGAGCAAGCTCTCTCTTGGCACTTTGGATGTGGGACATACAGCGAGATGTTTGCTGCTTTTGCGTTTGGCTGTTGGGAGATTTACAGCACAAAGATATCTAGTTGATTTGAAGCAGTTCCGAGAAAGTCTAAACATAATCGCCACTTCTCCCTCCTGGCACTTTCCATGTGGGAGATATAGCAGGATGTATATTGGTTTTGAGGACAACTCAATGGACAGTGTAGGGAGAAAAGTTCCTGGCTCCTTGAATGCCGTTCCTGGAGACACTGCGATCAATGTGGGAGATATGTCAAGATGTGTGTTGGTTTTGAGGACGGCTCTCTGGAGAGTCTTAGCAAAGAGGTCACAGGGATAATCAGAGCAATTCTCAGAGACACTGAGAACAAGCTCGACAATTCCCTCCTGGCACTTTCCCTGTAGGAGATACCGCAAGACGTTTCTGTAGATTGGGCACAGCGCTCTGCAGGGTGTTAGCAGAGACTTTCCCGGGACAGTGAAACCCTATGTCAGAGACACTGAGAAGAAGCCCCAATGTTCCCTCCAGGCACTTTCAGTGTGGGTGCCTTCTCCACGTGGTTCCTGGTTTCCCTGCAGCGCTGAAGAGAATGTTAGCAAAGAGGTAACCGGGACAGTGAAAACAGTACTCAAAGACAGGGAGAGCAAGCTCTCTCTTGGCACTTTGGATGTGGGACATACAGCGAGACGTTTGCTGCTTTTGCGTTTGGCTGTTGGGAGATTTACAGCACAAAGATATCTAGTTGATTTGAAGCAGTTCCGAGAAAGTCTAAACATAATCGCCACTTCTCCCTCCTGGCACTTTCCATGTGGGAGATATAGCAGGATGTATATTGGTTTTGAGGACAACTCAATGGACAGTGTAGGGAGAAAAGTTCCTGGCTCCTTGAATGCCGTTCCTGGAGACACTGCGATCAATGAGGGAGATATGTCAAGATGTGTGTTGGTTTTGAGGACGGCTCTCTGGAGAGTCTTAGCAAAGAGGTCACAGGGATAATCAGAGCAATTCTCAGAGACACTGAGAACAAGCTCGACAATTCCCTCCTGGCACTTTCCCTGTAGGAGATACCGCAAGACGTTTCTGTACATTGGGCACAGCGCTCTGCAGGGTGTTAGCAGAGACTTTCCCGGGACAGTGAAACCCTATGTCAGAGACACTGAGAAGAAGCCCCAGTGTTCCCTCCAGGCACTTTCAGTGTGGGTGCCTTCTCCACGTGGTTCCTGGTTTCCCTGCAGCGCTGAAGAGAATGTTAGCAAAGAGGTAACCGGGACAGTGAAAACAGTACTCAAAGACAGGGAGAGCAAGCTCTCTCTTGGCACTTTGGATGTGGGACATACAGCGAGATGTTTGCTGCTTTTGCGTTTGGCTGTTGGGAGATTTACAGCACAAAGATATCTAGTTGATTTGAAGCAGTTCCGAGAAAGTCTAAACATAATCGCCACTTCTCCCTCCTGGCACTTTCCATGTGGGAGATATAGCAGGATGTATATTGGTTTTGAGGACAACTCAATGGACAGTGTAGGGAGAAAAGTTCCTGGCTCCTTGAATGCCGTTCCTGGAGACACTGCGATCAATGTGGGAGATATGTCAAGATGTGTGTTGGTTTTGAGGACGGCTCTCTGGAGAGTCTTAGCAAAGAGGTCACAGGGATAATCAGAGCAATTCTCAGAGACACTGAGAACAAGCTCGACAATTCCCTCCTGGCACTTTCCCTGTAGGAGATACCGCAAGACGTTTCTGTACATTGGGCACAGCGCTCTGCAGGGTGTTAGCAGAGACTTTCCCGGGACAGTGAAACCCTATGTCAGAGACACTGAGAAGAAGCCCCAGTGTTCCCTCCAGGCACTTTCAGTGTGGGTGCCTTCTCTACGTGGTTCCTGGTTTCCCTGCAGCGCTGAAGAGAATGTTAGCAAAGAGGTAACCGGGACAGTGAAAACAGTACTCAAAGACAGGGAGAGCAAGCTCTCTCTTGGCACTTTGGATGTGGGACATACAGCGAGATGTTTGCTGCTTTTGCGTTTGGCTGTTGGGAGATTTACAGCACAAAGATATCTAGTTGATTTGAAGCAGTTCCGAGAAAGTCTAAACATAATCCCCACTTCTCCCTCCTGGCACTTTCCATGTGGGAGATATAGCAGGATGTATATTGGTTTTGAGGACAACTCAATGGACAGTGTAGGGAGAAAAGTTCCTGGCTCCTTGAATGCCGTTCCTGGAGACACTGCGATCAATGTGGGAGATATGTCAAGATGTGTGTTTGTTTTGAGGACGGCTCTCTGGAGAGTCTTAGCAAAGAGGTCACAGGGATAATCAGAGCAATTCTCAGAGACACTGAGAACAAGCTCGACAATTCCCTCCTGGCACTTTCCCTGTAGGAGATACCGCAAGACGTTTCTGTAGATTGGGCACAGCGCTCTGCAGGGTGTTGGCAGAGACTTTCCCGGGACAGTGAAACCCTATGTCAGAGACACTGAGAAGAAGCCCCAATGTTCCCTCCAGGCACTTTCAGTGTGGGTGCCTTCTCCACGTGGTTCCTGGTTTCCCTGCAGCGCTGAAGAGAATGTTAGCAAAGAGGTAACCGGGACAGTGAAAACAGTACTCAAAGACAGGGAGAGCAAGCTCTCTCTTGGCACTTTGGATGTGGGACATACAGCGAGATGTTTGCTGCTTTTGCGTTTGGCTGTTGGGAGATTTACAGCACAAAGATATCTAGTCGATTTGAAGCAGTTCCGAGAAAGTCTAAACATAATCGCCACTTCTCCCTCCTGGCACTTTCCATGTGGGAGATATAGCAGGATGTATATTGGTTTTGAGGACAACTCAATGGACAGTGTAGGGAGAAAAGTTCCTGGCTCCTTGAATGCCGTTCCTGGAGACACTGCGATCAATGTGGGAGATATGTCAAGATGTGTGTTGGTTTTGAGGACGGCTCTCTGGAGAGTCTTAGCAAAGAGGTCACAGGGATAATCAGAGCAATTCTCAGAGACACTGAGAACAAGCTCGACAATTCCCTCCTGGCACTTTCCCCGTAGGAGATACCGCAAGACGTTTCTGTAGATTGGGCACAGCGCTCTGCAGGGTGTTAGCAGAGACTTTCCCGGGACAGTGAAACCCTATGTCAGAGACACTGAGAAGAAGCCCCAATGTTCCCTCCAGGCACTTTCAGTGTGGGTGCCTTCTCCACGTGGTTCCTGGTTTCCCTGCAGCGCTGAAGAGAATGTTAGCAAAGAGGTAACCGGGACAGTGAAAACAGTACTCAAAGACAGGGAGAGCAAGCTCTCTCTTGGCACTTTGGATGTGGGACATACAGCGAGACGTTTGCTGCTTTTGCGTTTGGCTGTTGGGAGATTTACAGCACAAAGATATCTAGTTGATTTGAAGCAGTTCCGAGAAAGTCTAAACATAATCGCCACTTCTCCCTCCTGGCACTTTCCATGTGGGAGATATAGCAGGATGTATATTGGTTTTGAGGACAACTCAATGGACAGTGTAGGGAGAAAAGTTCCTGGCTCCTTGAATGCCGTTCCTGGAGACACTGCGATCAATGTGGGAGATATGTCAAGATGTGTGTTGGTTTTGAGGACGGCTCTCTGGAGAGTCTTAGCAAAGAGGTCACAGGGATAATCAGAGCAATTCTCAGAGACACTGAGAACAAGCTCGACAATTCCCTCCTGGCACTTTCCCTGTAGGAGATACCGCAAGACGTTTCTGTAGATTGGGCACAGCGCTCTGCAGGGTGTTAGCAGAGACTTTCCCGGGACAGTGAAACCCTATGTCAGAGACACTGAGAAGAAGCCCCAATGTTCCCTCCAGGCACTTTCAGTGTGGGTGCCTTCTCCACGTGGTTCCTGGTTTCCCTGCAGCGCTGAAGAGAATGTTAGCAAAGAGGTAACCGGGACAGTGAAAACAGTACTCAAAGACAGGGAGAGCAAGCTCTCTCTTGGCACTTTGGATGTGGGACATACAGCGAGACGTTTGCTGCTTTTGCGTTTGGCTGTTGGGAGATTTACAGCACAAAGATATCTAGTTGATTTGAAGCAGTTCCGAGAAAGTCTAAACATAATCGCCACTTCTCCCTCCTGGCACTTTCCATGTGGGAGATATAGCAGGATGTATATTGGTTTTGAGGACAACTCAATGGACAGTGTAGGGAGAAAAGTTCCTGGCTCCTTGAATGCCGTTCCTGGAGACACTGCGATCAATGAGGGAGATATGTCAAGATGTGTGTTGGTTTTGAGGACGGCTCTCTGGAGAGTCTTAGCAAAGAGGTCACAGGGATAATCAGAGCAATTCTCAGAGACACTGAGAACAAGCTCGACAATTCCCTCCTGGCACTTTCCCTGTAGGAGATACCGCAAGACGTTTCTGTAGATTGGGCACAGCGCTCTGCAGGGTGTTAGCAGAGACTTTCCCGGGACAGTGAAACCCTATGTCAGAGACACTGAGAAGAAGCCCCAGTGTTCCCTCCAGGCACTTTCAGTGTGGGTGCCTTCTCCACGTGGTTCCTGGTTTCCCTGCAGCGCTGAAGAGAATGTTAGCAAAGAGGTAACCGGGACAGTGAAAACAGTACTCAAAGACAGGGAGAGCAAGCTCTCTCTTGGCACTTTGGATGTGGGACATACAGCGAGATGTTTGCTGCTTTTGCGTTTGGCTGTTGGGAGATTTACAGCACAAAGATATCTAGTTGATTTGAAGCAGTTCCGAGAAAGTCTAAACATAATCGCCACTTCTCCCTCCTGGCACTTTCCATGTGGGAGATATAGCAGGATGTATATTGGTTTTGAGGACAACTCAATGGACAGTGTAGCGAGAAAAGTTCCTGGCTCCTTGAATGCCGTTCCTGGAGACACTGCGATCAATGAGGGAGATATGTCAAGATGTGTGTTGGTTTTGAGGACGGCTCTCTGGAGAGTCTTAGCAAAGAGGTCACAGGGATAATCAGAGCAATTCTCAGAGACACTGAGAACAAGCTCGACAATTCCCTCCTGGCACTTTCCCTGTAGGAGATACCGCAAGACGTTTCTGTAGATTGGGCACAGCGCTCTGCAGGGTGTTAGCAGAGACTTTCCCGGGACAGTGAAACCCTATGTCAGAGACACTGAGAAGAAGCCCCAGTGTTCCCTCCAGGCACTTTCAGTGTGGGTGCCTTCTCCACGTGGTTCCTGGTTTCCCTGCAGCGCTGAAGAGAATGTTAGCAAAGAGGTAACCGGGACAGTGAAAACAGTACTCAAAGACAGGGAGAGCAAGCTCTCTCTTGGCACTTTGGATGTGGGACATACAGCGAGATGTTTGCTGCTTTTGCGTTTGGCTGTTGGGAGATTTACAGCACAAAGATATCTAGTCGATTTGAAGCAGTTCCGAGAAAGTCTAAACATAATCGCCACTTCTCCCTCCTGGCACTTTCCATGTGGGAGATATAGCAGGATGTATATTGGTTTTGAGGACAACTCAATGGACAGTGTAGGGAGAAAAGTTCCTGGCTCCTTGAATGCCGTTCCTGGAGACACTGCGATCAATGTGGGAGATATGTCAAGATGTGTGTTTGTTTTGAGGACGGCTCTCTGGAGAGTCTTAGCAAAGAGGTCACAGGGATAATCAGAGCAATTCTCAGAGACACTGAGAACAAGCTCGACAATTCCCTCCTGGCACTTTCCCTGTAGGAGATACCGCAAGACGTTTCTGTAGATTTGGCACAGCGCTCTGCAGGGTGTTAGCAGAGACTTTCCCGGGACAGTGAAACCCTATGTCAGAGACACTGAGAAGAAGCCCCAGTGTTCCCTCCAGGCACTTTCAGTGTGGGTGCCTTCTCCACGTGGTTCCTGGTTTCCCTGCAGCGCTGAAGAGAATGTTAGCAAAGAGGTAACCGGGACAGTGAAAACAGTACTCAAAGACAGGGAGAGCAAGCTCTCTCTTGGCACTTTGGATGTGGGACATACAGCGAGATGTTTGCTGCTTTTGCGTTTGGCTGTTGGGAGATTTACAGCACAAAGATATCTAGTTGATTTGAAGCAGTTCCGAGAAAGTCTAAACATAATCGCCACTTCTCCCTCCTGGCACTTTCCATGTGGGAGATATAGCAGGATGTATATTGGTTTTGAGGACAACTCAATGGACAGTGTAGCGAGAAAAGTTCCTGGCTCCTTGAATGCCGTTCCTGGAGACACTGCGATCAATGAGGGAGATATGTCAAGATGTGTGTTGGTTTTGAGGACGGCTCTCTGGAGAGTCTTAGCAAAGAGGTCACAGGGATAATCAGAGCAATTCTCAGAGACACTGAGAACAAGCTCGACAATTCCCTCCTGGCACTTTCCCTGTAGGAGATACCGCAAGACGTTTCTGTAGATTGGGCACAGCGCTCTGCAGGGTGTTAGCAGAGACTTTCCCGGGACAGTGAAACCCTATGTCAGAGACACTGAGAAGAAGCCCCAGTGTTCCCTCCAGGCACTTTCAGTGTGGGTGCCTTCTCCACGTGGTTCCTGGTTTCCCTGCAGCGCTGAAGAGAATGTTAGCAAAGAGGTAACCGGGACAGTGAAAACAGTACTCAAAGACAGGGAGAGCAAGCTCTCTCTTGGCACTTTGGATGTGGGACATACAGCGAGATGTTTGCTGCTTTTGCGTTTGGCTGTTGGGAGATTTACAGCACAAAGATATCTAGTTGATTTGAAGCAGTTCCGAGAAAGTCTAAACATAATCGCCACTTCTCCCTCCTGGCACTTTCCATGTGGGAGATATAGCAGGATGTATATTGGTTTTGAGGACAACTCAATGGACAGTGTAGGGAGAAAAGTTCCTGGCTCCTTGAATGCCGTTCCTGGAGACACTGCGATCAATGTGGGAGATATGTCAAGATGTGTGTTTGTTTTGAGGACGGCTCTCTGGAGAGTCTTAGCAAAGAGGTCACAGGGATAATCAGAGCAATTCTCAGAGACACTGAGAACAAGCTCGACAATTCCCTCCTGGCACTTTCCCTGTAGGAGATACCGCAAGACGTTTCTGTAGATTGGGCACAGCGCTCTGCAGGGTGTTAGCAGAGACTTTCCCGGGACAGTGAAACCCTATGTCAGAGACACTGAGAAGAAGCCCCAGTGTTCCCTCCAGGCACTTTCAGTGTGGGTGCCTTCTCCACGTGGTTCCTGGTTTCCCTGCAGCGCTGAAGAGAATGTTAGCAAAGAGGTAACCGGGACAGTGAAAACAGTACTCAAAGACAGGGAGAGCAAGCTCTCTCTTGGCACTTTGGATGTGGGACATACAGCGAGATGTTTGCTGCTTTTGCGTTTGGCTGTTGGGAGATTTACAGCACAAAGATATCTAGTTGATTTGAAGCAGTTCCGAGAAAGTCTAAACATAATCGCCACTTCTCCCTCCTGGCACTTTCCATGTGGGAGATATAGCAGGATGTATATTGGTTTTGAGGACAACTCAATGGACAGTGTAGGGAGAAAAGTTCCTGGCTCCTTGAATGCCGTTCCTGGAGACACTGCGATCAATGTGGGAGATATGTCAAGATGTGTGTTTGTTTTGAGGACGGCTCTCTGGAGAGTCTTAGCAAAGAGGTCACACAGATAATCAGAGCAATTCTCAGAGACACTGAGAACAAGCTCGACAATTCCCTCCTGGCACTTTCCCTGTAGGAGATACCGCAAGACGTTTCTGTAGATTGGGCACAGCGCTCTGCAGGGTGTTGGCAGAGACTTTCCCGGGACAGTGAAACCCTATGTCAGAGACACTGAGAAGAAGCCCCAATGTTCCCTCCAGGCACTTTCAGTGTGGGTGCCTTCTCCACGTGGTTCCTGGTTTCCCTGCAGCGCTGAAGAGAATGTTAGCAAAGAGGTAACCGGGACAGTGAAAACAGTACTCAAAGACAGGGAGAGCAAGCTCTCTCTTGGCACTTTGGATGTGGGACATACAGCGAGATGTTTGCTGCTTTTGCGTTTGGCTGTTGGGAGATTTACAGCACAAAGATATCTAGTTGATTTGAAGCAGTTCCGAGAAAGTCTAAACATAATCGCCACTTCTCCCTCCTGGCACTTTCCACGTGGGAGATATAGCAGGATGTATATTGGTTTTGAGGACAACTCAATGGACAGTGTAGGGAGAAAAGTTCCTGGCTCCTTGAATGCCGTTCCTGGAGACACTGCGATCAATGAGGGAGATATGTCAAGATGTGTGTTGGTTTTGAGGACGGCTCTCTGGAGAGTCTTAGCAAAGAGGTCACAGGGATAATCAGAGCAATTCTCAGAGACACTGAGAACAAGCTCGACAATTCCCTCCTGGCACTTTCCCTGTAGGAGATACCGCAAGACGTTTCTGTAGATTGGGCACAGCGCTCTGCAGGGTGTTAGCAGAGACTTTCCCGGGACAGTGAAACCCTATGTCAGAGACACTGAGAAGAAGCCCCAGTGTTCCCTCCAGGCACTTTCAGTGTGGGTGCCTTCTCCACGTGGTTCCTGGTTTCCCTGCAGCGCTGAAGAGAATGTTAGCAAAGAGGTAACCGGGACAGTGAAAACAGTACTCAAAGACAGGGAGAGCAAGCTCTCTCTTGGCACTTTGGATGTGGGACATACAGCGAGACGTTTGCTGCTTTTGCATTTGGCTGTTGGGAGATTTACAGCACAAAGATATCTAGTTGATTTGAAGCAGTTCCGAGAAAGTCTAAACATAATCGCCACTTCTCCCTCCTGGCACTTTCCACGTGGGAGATATAGCAGGATGTATATTGGTTTTGAGGACAAGTCAATGGACAGTGTAGGGAGAAAAGTTCCTGGCTCCTTGAATGCCGTTCCTGGAGACACTGCGATCAATGAGGGAGATATGTCAAGATGTGTGTTGGTTTTGAGGACGGCTCTCTGGAGAGTCTTAGCAAAGAGGTCACGGGGATAATCAGAGCAATTCTCAGAGACACTGAGAACAAGCTCGACAATTCCCTCCTGGCACTTTCCCTGTAGGAGATACCGCAAGACGTTTCTGTAGATTGGGCACAGCGCTCTGCAGGGTGTTAGCAGAGACTTTCCCGGGACAGTGAAACCCTATGTCAGAGACACTGAGAAGAAGCCCCAATGTTCCCTCCAGGCACTTTCAGTGTGGGTGCCTTCTCCACGTGGTTCCTGGTTTCCCTGCAGCGCTGAAGAGAATGTTAGCAAAGAGGTAACCGGGACAGTGAAAACAGTACTCAAAGACAGGGAGAGCAAGCTCTCTCTTGGCACTTTGGATGTGGGACATACAGCGAGATGTTTGCTGCTTTTGCGTTTGGCTGTTGGGAGATTTACAGCACAAAGATATCTAGTTGATTTGAAGCAGTTCCGAGAAAGTCTAAACATAATCGCCACTTCTCCCTCCTGGCACTTTCCATGTGGGAGATATAGCAGGATGTATATTGGTTTTGAGGACAACTCAATGGACAGTGTAGGGAGAAAAGTTCCTGGCTCCTTGAATGCCGTTCCTGGAGACACTGCGATCAATGTGGGAGATATGTCAAGATGTGTGTTGGTTTTGAGGACGGCTCTCTGGAGAGTCTTAGCAAAGAGGTCACAGGGATAATCAGAGCAATTCTCAGAGACACTGAGAACAAGCTCGACAATTCCCTCCTGGCACTTTCCCTGTAGGAGATACCGCAAGACGTTTCTGTAGATTGGGCACAGCGCTCTGCAGGGTGTTAGCAGAGACTTTCCCGGGACAGTGAAACCCTATGTCAGAGACACTGAGAAGAAGCCCCAATGTTCCCTCCAGGCACTTTCAGTGTGGGTGCCTTCTCCACGTGGTTCCTGGTTTCCCTGCAGCGCTGAAGAGAATGTTAGCAAAGAGGTAACCGGGACAGTGAAAACAGTACTCAAAGACAGGGAGAGCAAGCTCTCTCTTGGCACTTTGGATGTGGGACATACAGCGAGATGTTTGCTGCTTTTGCGTTTGGCTGTTGGGAGATTTACAGCACAAAGATATCTAGTTGATTTGAAGCAGTTCCGAGAAAGTCTAAACATAATCGCCACTTCTCCCTCCTGGCACTTTCCACGTGGGAGATATAGCAGGATGTATATTGGTTTTGAGGACAACTCAATGGACAGTGTAGGGAGAAAAGTTCCTGGCTCCTTGAATGCCGTTCCTGGAGACACTGCGATCAATGAGGGAGATATGTCAAGATGTGTGTTGGTTTTGAGGACGGCTCTCTGGAGAGTCTTAGCAAAGAGGTCACGGGGATAATCAGAGCAATTCTCAGAGACACTGAGAACAAGCTCGACAATTCCCTCCTGGCACTTTCCCTGTAGGAGATACCGCAAGACGTTTCTGTAGATTGGGCACAGCGCTCTGCAGGGTGTTAGCAGAGACTTTCCCGGGACAGTGAAACCCTATGTCAGAGACACTGAGAAGAAGCCCCAATGTTCCCTCCAGGCACTTTCAGTGTGGGTGCCTTCTCCACGTGGTTCCTGGTTTCCCTGCAGCGCTGAAGAGAATGTTAGCAAAGAGGTAACCGGGACAGTGAAAACAGTACTCAAAGACAGGGAGAGCAAGCTCTCTCTTGGCACTTTGGATGTGGGACATACAGCGAGATGTTTGCTGCTTTTGCGTTTGGCTGTTGGGAGATTTACAGCACAAAGATATCTAGTTGATTTGAAGCAGTTCCGAGAAAGTCTAAACATAATCGCCACTTCTCCCTCCTGGCACTTTCCATGTGGGAGATATAGCAGGATGTATATTGGTTTTGAGGACAACTCAATGGACAGTGTAGCGAGAAAAGTTCCTGGCTCCTTGAATGCCGTTCCTGGAGACACTGCGATCAATGTGGGAGATATGTCAAGATGTGTGTTTGTTTTGAGGACGGCTCTCTGGAGAGTCTTAGCAAAGAGGTCACAGGGATAATCAGAGCAATTCTCAGAGACACTGAGAACAAGCTCGACAATTCCCTCCTGGCACTTTCCCTGTAGGAGATACCGCAAGACGTTTCTGTAGATTGGGCACAGCGCTCTGCAGGGTGTTGGCAGAGACTTTCCCGGGACAGTGAAACCCTATGTCAGAGACACTGAGAAGAAGCCCCAATGTTCCCTCCAGGCACTTTCAGTGTGGGTGCCTTCTCCACGTGGTTCCTGGTTTCCCTGCAGCGCTGAAGAGAATGTTAGCAAAGAGGTAACCGGGACAGTGAAAACAGTACTCAAAGACAGGGAGAGCAAGCTCTCTCTTGGCACTTTGGATGTGGGACATACAGCGAGATGTTTGCTGCTTTTGCGTTTGGCTGTTGGGAGATTTACAGCACAAAGATATCTAGTTGATTTGAAGCAGTTCCGAGAAAGTCTAAACATAATCGCCACTTCTCCCTCCTGGCACTTTCCATGTGGGAGATATAGCAGGATGTATATTGGTTTTGAGGACAACTCAATGGACAGTGTAGGGAGAAAAGTTCCTGGCTCCTTGAATGCCGTTCCTGGAGACACTGCGATCAATGTGGGAGATATGTCAAGATGTGTGTTGGTTTTGAGGACGGCTCTCTGGAGAGTCTTAGCAAAGAGGTCACAGGGATAATCAGAGCAATTCTCAGAGACACTGAGAACAAGCTCGACAATTCCCTCCTGGCACTTTCCCTGTAGGAGATACCGCAAGACGTTTCTGTAGATTGGGCACAGCGCTCTGCAGGGTGTTGGCAGAGACTTTCCCGGGACAGTGAAACCCTATGTCAGAGACACTGAGAAGAAGCCCCAATGTTCCCTCCAGGCACTTTCAGTGTGGGTGCCTTCTCCACGTGGTTCCTGGTTTCCCTGCAGCGCTGAAGAGAATGTTAGCAAAGAGGTAACCGGGACAGTGAAAACAGTACTCAAAGACAGGGAGAGCAAGCTCTCTCTTGGCACTTTGGATGTGGGACATACAGCGAGATGTTTGCTGCTTTTGCGTTTGGCTGTTGGGAGATTTACAGCACAAAGATATCTAGTTGATTTGAAGCAGTTCCGAGAAAGTCTAAACATAATCGCCACTTCTCCCTCCTGGCACTTTCCACGTGGGAGATATAGCAGGATGTATATTGGTTTTGAGGACAACTCAATGGACAGTGTAGGGAGAAAAGTTCCTGGCTCCTTGAATGCCGTTCCTGGAGACACTGCGATCAATGAGGGAGATATGTCAAGATGTGTGTTGGTTTTGAGGACGGCTCTCTGGAGAGTCTTAGCAAAGAGGTCACAGGGATAATCAGAGCAATTCTCAGAGACACTGAGAACAAGCTCGACAATTCCCTCCTGGCACTTTCCCTGTAGGAGATACCGCAAGACGTTTCTGTAGATTGGGCACAGCGCTCTGCAGGGTGTTAGCAGAGACTTTCCCGGGACAGTGAAACCCTATGTCAGAGACACTGAGAAGAAGCCCCAGTGTTCCCTCCAGGCACTTTCAGTGTGGGTGCCTTCTCCACGTGGTTCCTGGTTTCCCTGCAGCGCTGAAGAGAATGTTAGCAAAGAGGTAACCGGGACAGTGAAAACAGTACTCAAAGACAGGGAGAGCAAGCTCTCTCTTGGCACTTTGGATGTGGGACATACAGCGAGACGTTTGCTGCTTTTGCGTTTGGCTGTTGGGAGATTTACAGCACAAAGATATCTAGTTGATTTGAAGCAGTTCCGAGAAAGTCTAAACATAATCGCCACTTCTCCCTCCTGGCACTTTCCATGTGGGAGATATAGCAGGATGTATATTGGTTTTGAGGACAACTCAATGGACAGTGTAGGGAGAAAAGTTCCTGGCTCCTTGAATGCCGTTCCTGGAGACACTGCGATCAATGAGGGAGATATGTCAAGATGTGTGTTGGTTTTGAGGACGGCTCTCTGGAGAGTCTTAGCAAAGAGGTCACAGGGATAATCAGAGCAATTCTCAGAGACACTGAGAACAAGCTCGACAATTCCCTCCTGGCACTTTCCCCGTAGGAGATACCGCAAGACGTTTCTGTAGATTGGGCACAGCGCTCCGCAGGGTGTTAGCAGAGACTTTCCCGGGACAGTGAAACCCTATGTCAGAGACACTGAGAAGAAGCCCCAATGTTCCCTCCAGGCACTTTCAGTGTGGGTGCCTTCTCCACGTGGTTCCTGGTTTCCCTGCAGCGCTGAAGAGAATGTTAGCAAAGAGGTAACCGGGACAGTGAAAACAGTACTCAAAGACAGGGAGAGCAAGCTCTCTCTTGGCACTTTGGATGTGGGACATACAGCGAGATGTTTGCTGCTTTTGCGTTTGGCTGTTGGGAGATTTACAGCACAAAGATATCTAGTTGATTTGAAGCAGTTCCGAGAAAGTCTAAACATAATCGCCACTTCTCCCTCCTGGCACTTTCCATGTGGGAGATATAGCAGGATGTATATTGGTTTTGAGGACAACTCAATGGACAGTGTAGGGAGAAAAGTTCCTGGCTCCTTGAATGCCGTTCCTGGAGACACTGCGATCAATGTGGGAGATATGTCAAGATGTGTGTTTGTTTTGAGGACGGCTCTCTGGAGAGTCTTAGCAAAGAGGTCACAGGGATAATCAGAGCAATTCTCAGAGACACTGAGAACAAGCTCGACAATTCCCTCCTGGCACTTTCCCTGTAGGAGATACCGCAAGACGTTTCTGTAGATTGGGCACAGCGCTCTGCAGGGTGTTGGCAGAGACTTTCCCGGGACAGTGAAACCCTATGTCAGAGACACTGAGAAGAAGCCCCAATGTTCCCTCCAGGCACTTTCAGTGTGGGTGCCTTCTCCACGTGGTTCCTGGTTTCCCTGCAGCGCTGAAGAGAATGTTAGCAAAGAGGTAACCGGGACAGTGAAAACAGTACTCAAAGACAGGGAGAGCAAGCTCTCTCTTGGCACTTTGGATGTGGGACATACAGCGAGATGTTTGCTGCTTTTGCGTTTGGCTGTTGGGAGATTTACAGCACAAAGATATCTAGTTGATTTGAAGCAGTTCCGAGAAAGTCTAAACATAATCGCCACTTCTCCCTCCTGGCACTTTCCATGTGGGAGATATAGCAGGATGTATATTGGTTTTGAGGACAACTCAATGGACAGTGTAGGGAGAAAAGTTCCTGGCTCCTTGAATGCCGTTCCTGGAGACACTGCGATCAATGTGGGAGATATGTCAAGATGTGTGTTGGTTTTGAGGACGGCTCTCTGGAGAGTCTTAGCAAAGAGGTCACAGGGATAATCAGAGCAATTCTCAGAGACACTGAGAACAAGCTCGACAATTCCCTCCTGGCACTTTCCCTGTAGGAGATACCGCAAGACGTTTCTGTAGATTGGGCACAGCGCTCTGCAGGGTGTTAGCAGAGACTTTCCCGGGACAGTGAAACCCTATGTCAGAGACACTGAGAAGAAGCCCCAATGTTCCCTCCAGGCACTTTCAGTGTGGGTGCCTTCTCCACGTGGTTCCTGGTTTCCCTGCAGCGCTGAAGAGAATGTTAGCAAAGAGGTAACCGGGACAGTGAAAACAGTACTCAAAGACAGGGAGAGCAAGCTCTCTCTTGGCACTTTGGATGTGGGACATACAGCGAGATGTTTGCTGCTTTTGCGTTTGGCTGTTGGGAGATTTACAGCACAAAGATATCTAGTTGATTTGAAGCAGTTCCGAGAAAGTCTAAACATAATCGCCACTTCTCCCTCCTGGCACTTTCCATGTGGGAGATATAGCAGGATGTATATTGGTTTTGAGGACAACTCAATGGACAGTGTAGGGAGAAAAGTTCCTGGCTCCTTGAATGCCGTTCCTGGAGACACTGCGATCAATGTGGGAGATATGTCAAGATGTGTGTTGGTTTTGAGGACGGCTCTCTGGAGAGTCTTAGCAAAGAGGTCACAGGGATAATCAGAGCAATTCTCAGAGACACTGAGAACAAGCTCGACAATTCCCTCCTGGCACTTTCCCTGTAGGAGATACCGCAAGACGTTTCTGTAGATTGGGCACAGCGCTCTGCAGGGTGTTGGCAGAGACTTTCCCGGGACAGTGAAACCCTATGTCAGAGACACTGAGAAGAAGCCCCAATGTTCCCTCCAGGCACTTTCAGTGTGGGTGCCTTCTCCACGTGGTTCCTGGTTTCCCTGCAGCGCTGAAGAGAATGTTAGCAAAGAGGTAACCGGGACAGTGAAAACAGTACTCAAAGACAGGGAGAGCAAGCTCTCTCTTGGCACTTTGGATGTGGGACATACAGCGAGATGTTTGCTGCTTTTGCGTTTGGCTGTTGGGAGATTTACAGCACAAAGATATCTAGTTGATTTGAAGCAGTTCCGAGAAAGTCTAAACATAATCGCCACTTCTCCCTCCTGGCACTTTCCACGTGGGAGATATAGCAGGATGTATATTGGTTTTGAGGACAACTCAATGGACAGTGTAGGGAGAAAAGTTCCTGGCTCCTTGAATGCCGTTCCTGGAGACACTGCGATCAATGAGGGAGATATGTCAAGATGTGTGTTGGTTTTGAGGACGGCTCTCTGGAGAGTCTTAGCAAAGAGGTCACACAGATAATCAGAGCAATTCTCAGAGACACTGAGAACAAGCTCGACAATTCCCTCCTGGCACTTTCCCTGTAGGAGATACCGCAAGACGTTTCTGTAGATTGGGCACAGCGCTCTGCAGGGTGTTAGCAGAGACTTTCCCGGGACAGTGAAACCCTATGTCAGAGACACTGAGAAGAAGCCCCAATGTTCCCTCCAGGCACTTTCAGTGTGGGTGCCTTCTCCACGTGGTTCCTGGTTTCCCTGCAGCGCTGAAGAGAATGTTAGCAAAGAGGTAACCGGGACAGTGAAAACAGTACTCAAAGACAGGGAGAGCAAGCTCTCTCTTGGCACTTTGGATGTGGGACATACAGCGAGATGTTTGCTGCTTTTGCGTTTGGCTGTTGGGAGATTTACAGCACAAAGATATCTAGTTGATTTGAAGCAGTTCCGAGAAAGTCTAAACATAATCGCCACTTCTCCCTCCTGGCACTTTCCATGTGGGAGATATAGCAGGATGTATATTGGTTTTGAGGACAACTCAATGGACAGTGTAGGGAGAAAAGTTCCTGGCTCCTTGAATGCCGTTCCTGGAGACACTGCGATCAATGTGGGAGATATGTCAAGATGTGTGTTGGTTTTGAGGACGGCTCTCTGGAGAGTCTTAGCAAAGAGGTCACAGGGATAATCAGAGCAATTCTCAGAGACACTGAGAACAAGCTCGACAATTCCCTCCTGGCACTTTCCCTGTAGGAGATACCGCAAGACGTTTCTGTAGATTGGGCACAGCGCTCTGCAGGGTGTTAGCAGAGACTTTCCCGGGACAGTGAAACCCTATGTCAGAGACACTGAGAAGAAGCCCCAATGTTCCCTCCAGGCACTTTCAGTGTGGGTGCCTTCTCCACGTGGTTCCTGGTTTCCCTGCAGCGCTGAAGAGAATGTTAGCAAAGAGGTAACCGGGACAGTGAAAACAGTACTCAAAGACAGGGAGAGCAAGCTCTCTCTTGGCACTTTGGATGTGGGACATACAGCGAGATGTTTGCTGCTTTTGCGTTTGGCTGTTGGGAGATTTACAGCACAAAGATATCTAGTTGATTTGAAGCAGTTCCGAGAAAGTCTAAACATAATCGCCACTTCTCCCTCCTGGCACTTTCCATGTGGGAGATATAGCAGGATGTATATTGGTTTTGAGGACAACTCAATGGACAGTGTAGGGAGAAAAGTTCCTGGCTCCTTGAATGCCGTTCCTGGAGACACTGCGATCAATGTGGGAGATATGTCAAGATGTGTGTTTGTTTTGAGGACGGCTCTCTGGAGAGTCTTAGCAAAGAGGTCACAGGGATAATCAGAGCAATTCTCAGAGACACTGAGAACAAGCTCGACAATTCCCTCCTGGCACTTTCCCTGTAGGAGATACCGCAAGACGTTTCTGTAGATTGGGCACAGCGCTCTGCAGGGTGTTGGCAGAGACTTTCCCGGGACAGTGAAACCCTATGTCAGAGACACTGAGAAGAAGCCCCAATGTTCCCTCCAGGCACTTTCAGTGTGGGTGCCTTCTCCACGTGGTTCCTGGTTTCCCTGCAGCGCTGAAGAGAATGTTAGCAAAGAGGTAACCGGGACAGTGAAAACAGTACTCAAAGACAGGGAGAGCAAGCTCTCTCTTGGCACTTTGGATGTGGGACATACAGCGAGATGTTTGCTGCTTTTGCGTTTGGCTGTTGGGAGATTTACAGCACAAAGATATCTAGTTGATTTGAAGCAGTTCCGAGAAAGTCTAAACATAATCGCCACTTCTCCCTCCTGGCACTTTCCACGTGGGAGATATAGCAGGATGTATATTGGTTTTGAGGACAAGTCAATGGACAGTGTAGGGAGAAAAGTTCCTGGCTCCTTGAATGCCGTTCCTGGAGACACTGCGATCAATGTGGGAGATATGTCAAGATGTGTGTTGGTTTTGAGGACGGCTCTCTGGAGAGTCTTAGCAAAGAGGTCACAGGGATAATCAGAGCAATTCTCAGAGACACTGAGAACAAGCTCGACAATTCCCTCCTGGCACTTTCCCTGTAGGAGATACCGCAAGACGTTTCTGTAGATTGGGCACAGCGCTCTGCAGGGTGTTAGCAGAGACTTTCCCGGGACAGTGAAACCCTATGTCAGAGACACTGAGAAGAAGCCCCAATGTTCCCTCCAGGCACTTTCAGTGTGGGTGCCTTCTCCACGTGGTTCCTGGTTTCCCTGCAGCGCTGAAGAGAATGTTAGCAAAGAGGTAACCGGGACAGTGAAAACAGTACTCAAAGACAGGGAGAGCAAGCTCTCTCTTGGCACTTTGGATGTGGGACATACAGCGAGATGTTTGCTGCTTTTGCGTTTGGCTGTTGGGAGATTTACAGCACAAAGATATCTAGTTGATTTGAAGCAGTTCCGAGAAAGTCTAAACATAATCCCCGCTTCTCCCTCCTGGCACTTTCCATGTGGGAGATATAGCAGGATGTATATTGGTTTTGAGGACAACTCAATGGACAGTGTAGGGAGAAAAGTTCCTGGCTCCTTGAATGCCGTTCCTGGAGACACTGCGATCAATGTGGGAGATATGTCAAGATGTGTGTTGGTTTTGAGGACGACTCTCTGGAGAGTCTTAGCAAAGAGGTCACAGGGATAATCAGAGCAATTCTCAGAGACACTGAGAACAAGCTCGACAATTCCCTCCTGGCACTTTCCCTGTAGGAGATACCGCAAGACGTTTCTGTAGATTGGGCACAGCGCTCTGCAGGGTGTTAGCAGAGACTTTCCCGGGACAGTGAAACCCTATGTCAGAGACACTGAGAAGAAGCCCCAATGTTCCCTCCAGGCACTTTCAGTGTGGGTGCCTTCTCCACGTGGTTCCTGGTTTCCCTGCAGCGCTGAAGAGAATGTTAGCAAAGAGGTAACCGGGACAGTGAAAACAGTACTCAAAGACAGGGAGAGCAAGCTCTCTCTTGGCACTTTGGATGTGGGACATACAGCGAGATGTTTGCTGCTTTTGCGTTTGGCTGTTGGGAGATTTACAGCACAAAGATATCTAGTTGATTTGAAGCAGTTCCGAGAAAGTCTAAACATAATCGCCACTTCTCCCTCCTGGCACTTTCCATGTGGGAGATATAGCAGGATGTATATTGGTTTTGAGGACAACTCAATGGACAGTGTAGGGAGAAAAGTTCCTGGCTCCTTGAATGCCGTTCCTGGAGACACTGCGATCAATGTGGGAGATATGTCAAGATGTGTGTTTGTTTTGAGGACGGCTCTCTGGAGAGTCTTAGCAAAGAGGTCACAGGGATAATCAGAGCAATTCTCAGAGACACTGAGAACAAGCTCGACAATTCCCTCCTGGCACTTTCCCTGTAGGAGATACCGCAAGACGTTTCTGTAGATTGGGCACAGCGCTCTGCAGGGTGTTGGCAGAGACTTTCCCGGGACAGTGAAACCCTATGTCAGAGACACTGAGAAGAAGCCCCAATGTTCCCTCCAGGCACTTTCAGTGTGGGTGCCTTCTCCACGTGGTTCCTGGTTTCCCTGCAGCGCTGAAGAGAATGTTAGCAAAGAGGTAACCGGGACAGTGAAAACAGTACTCAAAGACAGGGAGAGCAAGCTCTCTCTTGGCACTTTGGATGTGGGACATACAGCGAGATGTTTGCTGCTTTTGCGTTTGGCTGTTGGGAGATTTACAGCACAAAGATATCTAGTTGATTTGAAGCAGTTCCGAGAAAGTCTAAACATAATCGCCACTTCTCCCTCCTGGCACTTTCCATGTGGGAGATATAGCAGGATGTATATTGGTTTTGAGGACAACTCAATGGACAGTGTAGGGAGAAAAGTTCCTGGCTCCTTGAATGCCGTTCCTGGAGACACTGCGATCAATGTGGGAGATATGTCAAGATGTGTGTTGGTTTTGAGGACGGCTCTCTGGAGAGTCTTAGCAAAGAGGTCACAGGGATAATCAGAGCAATTCTCAGAGACACTGAGAACAAGCTCGACAATTCCCTCCTGGCACTTTCCCTGTAGGAGATACCGCAAGACGTTTCTGTAGATTGGGCACAGCGCTCTGCAGGGTGTTAGCAGAGACTTTCCCGGGACAGTGAAACCCTATGTCAGAGACACTGAGAAGAAGCCCCAATGTTCCCTCCAGGCACTTTCAGTGTGGGTGCCTTCTCCACGTGGTTCCTGGTTTCCCTGCAGCGCTGAAGAGAATGTTAGCAAAGAGGTAACCGGGACAGTGAAAACAGTACTCAAAGACAGGGAGAGCAAGCTCTCTCTTGGCACTTTGGATGTGGGACATACAGCGAGATGTTTGCTGCTTTTGCGTTTGGCTGTTGGGAGATTTACAGCACAAAGATATCTAGTTGATTTGAAGCAGTTCCGAGAAAGTCTAAACATAATCGCCACTTCTCCCTCCTGGCACTTTCCATGTGGGAGATATAGCAGGATGTATATTGGTTTTGAGGACAACTCAATGGACAGTGTAGGGAGAAAAGTTCCTGGCTCCTTGAATGCCGTTCCTGGAGACACTGCGATCAATGTGGGAGATATGTCAAGATGTGTGTTGGTTTTGAGGACGGCTCTCTGGAGAGTCTTAGCAAAGAGGTCACAGGGATAATCAGAGCAATTCTCAGAGACACTGAGAACAAGCTCGACAATTCCCTCCTGGCACTTTCCCCGTAGGAGATACCGCAAGACGTTTCTGTAGATTGGGCACAGCGCTCTGCAGGGTGTTAGCAGAGACTTTCCCGGGACAGTGAAACCCTATGTCAGAGACACTGAGAAGAAGCCCCAATGTTCCCTCCAGGCACTTTCAGTGTGGGTGCCTTCTCCACGTGGTTCCTGGTTTCCCTGCAGCGCTGAAGAGAATGTTAGCAAAGAGGTAACCGGGACAGTGAAAACAGTACTCAAAGACAGGGAGAGCAAGCTCTCTCTTGGCACTTTGGATGTGGGACATACAGCGAGACGTTTGCTGCTTTTGCGTTTGGCTGTTGGGAGATTTACAGCACAAAGATATCTAGTTGATTTGAAGCAGTTCCGAGAAAGTCTAAACATAATCGCCACTTCTCCCTCCTGGCACTTTCCATGTGGGAGATATAGCAGGATGTATATTGGTTTTGAGGACAAGTCAATGGACAGTGTAGGGAGAAAAGTTCCTGGCTCCTTGAATGCCGTTCCTGGAGACACTGCGATCAATGAGGGAGATATGTCAAGATGTGTGTTGGTTTTGAGGACGGCTCTCTGGAGAGTCTTAGCAAAGAGGTCACAGGGATAATCAGAGCAATTCTCAGAGACACTGAGAACAAGCTCGACAATTCCCTCCTGGCACTTTCCCTGTAGGAGATACCGCAAGACGTTTCTGTAGATTGGGCACAGCGCTCTGCAGGGTGTTGGCAGAGACTTTCCCGGGACAGTGAAACCCTATGTCAGAGACACTGAGAAGAAGCCCCAATGTTCCCTCCAGGCACTTTCAGTGTGGGTGCCTTCTCCACGTGGTTCCTGGTTTCCCTGCAGCGCTGAAGAGAATGTTAGCAAAGAGGTAACCGGGACAGTGAAAACAGTACTCAAAGACAGGGAGAGCAAGCTCTCTCTTGGCACTTTGGATGTGGGACATACAGCGAGATGTTTGCTGCTTTTGCGTTTGGCTGTTGGGAGATTTACAGCACAAAGATATCTAGTTGATTTGAAGCAGTTCCGAGAAAGTCTAAACATAATCGCCACTTCTCCCTCCTGGCACTTTCCACGTGGGAGATATAGCAGGATGTATATTGGTTTTGAGGACAAGTCAATGGACAGTGTAGGGAGAAAAGTTCCTGGCTCCTTGAATGCCGTTCCTGGAGACACTGCGATCAATGAGGGAGATATGTCAAGATGTGTGTTGGTTTTGAGGACGGCTCTCTGGAGAGTCTTAGCAAAGAGGTCACGGGGATAATCAGAGCAATTCTCAGAGACACTGAGAACAAGCTCGACAATTCCCTCCTGGCACTTTCCCTGTAGGAGATACCGCAAGACGTTTCTGTAGATTGGGCACAGCGCTCTGCAGGGTGTTAGCAGAGACTTTCCCGGGACAGTGAAACCCTATGTCAGAGACACTGAGAAGAAGCCCCAATGTTCCCTCCAGGCACTTTCAGTGTGGGTGCCTTCTCCACGTGGTTCCTGGTTTCCCTGCAGCGCTGAAGAGAATGTTAGCAAAGAGGTAACCGGGACAGTGAAAACAGTACTCAAAGACAGGGAGAGCAAGCTCTCTCTTGGCACTTTGGATGTGGGACATACAGCGAGATGTTTGCTGCTTTTGCGTTTGGCTGTTGGGAGATTTACAGCACAAAGATATCTAGTTGATTTGAAGCAGTTCCGAGAAAGTCTAAACATAATCGCCACTTCTCCCTCCTGGCACTTTCCATGTGGGAGATATAGCAGGATGTATATTGGTTTTGAGGACAACTCAATGGACAGTGTAGGGAGAAAAGTTCCTGGCTCCTTGAATGCCGTTCCTGGAGACACTGCGATCAATGTGGGAGATATGTCAAGATGTGTGTTGGTTTTGAGGACGGCTCTCTGGAGAGTCTTAGCAAAGAGGTCACAGGGATAATCAGAGCAATTCTCAGAGACACTGAGAACAAGCTCGACAATTCCCTCCTGGCACTTTCCCTGTAGGAGATACCGCAAGACGTTTCTGTAGATTGGGCACAGCGCTCTGCAGGGTGTTGGCAGAGACTTTCCCGGGACAGTGAAACCCTATGTCAGAGACACTGAGAAGAAGCCCCAATGTTCCCTCCAGGCACTTTCAGTGTGGGTGCCTTCTCCACGTGGTTCCTGGTTTCCCTGCAGCGCTGAAGAGAATGTTAGCAAAGAGGTAACCGGGACAGTGAAAACAGTACTCAAAGACAGGGAGAGCAAGCTCTCTCTTGGCACTTTGGATGTGGGACATACAGCGAGATGTTTGCTGCTTTTGCGTTTGGCTGTTGGGAGATTTACAGCACAAAGATATCTAGTTGATTTGAAGCAGTTCCGAGAAAGTCTAAACATAATCGCCACTTCTCCCTCCTGGCACTTTCCATGTGGGAGATATAGCAGGATGTATATTGGTTTTGAGGACAAGTCAATGGACAGTGTAGGGAGAAAAGTTCCTGGCTCCTTGAATGCCGTTCCTGGAGACACTGCGATCAATGAGGGAGATATGTCAAGATGTGTGTTGGTTTTGAGGACGGCTCTCTGGAGAGTCTTAGCAAAGAGGTCACAGGGATAATCAGAGCAATTCTCAGAGACACTGAGAACAAGCTCGACAATTCCCTCCTGGCACTTTCCCTGTAGGAGATACCGCAAGACGTTTCTGTAGATTGGGCACAGCGCTCTGCAGGGTGTTGGCAGAGACTTTCCCGGGACAGTGAAACCCTATGTCAGAGACACTGAGAAGAAGCCCCAATGTTCCCTCCAGGCACTTTCAGTGTGGGTGCCTTCTCCACGTGGTTCCTGGTTTCCCTGCAGCGCTGAAGAGAATGTTAGCAAAGAGGTAACCGGGACAGTGAAAACAGTACTCAAAGACAGGGAGAGCAAGCTCTCTCTTGGCACTTTGGATGTGGGACATACAGCGAGATGTTTGCTGCTTTTGCGTTTGGCTGTTGGGAGATTTACAGCACAAAGATATCTAGTTGATTTGAAGCAGTTCCGAGAAAGTCTAAACATAATCGCCACTTCTCCCTCCTGGCACTTTCCACGTGGGAGATATAGCAGGATGTATATTGGTTTTGAGGACAAGTCAATGGACAGTGTAGGGAGAAAAGTTCCTGGCTCCTTGAATGCCGTTCCTGGAGACACTGCGATCAATGAGGGAGATATGTCAAGATGTGTGTTGGTTTTGAGGACGGCTCTCTGGAGAGTCTTAGCAAAGAGGTCACGGGGATAATCAGAGCAATTCTCAGAGACACTGAGAACAAGCTCGACAATTCCCTCCTGGCACTTTCCCTGTAGGAGATACCGCAAGACGTTTCTGTAGATTGGGCACAGCGCTCTGCAGGGTGTTAGCAGAGACTTTCCCGGGACAGTGAAACCCTATGTCAGAGACACTGAGAAGAAGCCCCAATGTTCCCTCCAGGCACTTTCAGTGTGGGTGCCTTCTCCACGTGGTTCCTGGTTTCCCTGCAGCGCTGAAGAGAATGTTAGCAAAGAGGTAACCGGGACAGTGAAAACAGTACTCAAAGACAGGGAGAGCAAGCTCTCTCTTGGCACTTTGGATGTGGGACATACAGCGAGATGTTTGCTGCTTTTGCGTTTGGCTGTTGGGAGATTTACAGCACAAAGATATCTAGTTGATTTGAAGCAGTTCCGAGAAAGTCTAAACATAATCGCCACTTCTCCCTCCTGGCACTTTCCATGTGGGAGATATAGCAGGATGTATATTGGTTTTGAGGACAACTCAATGGACAGTGTAGGGAGAAAAGTTCCTGGCTCCTTGAATGCCGTTCCTGGAGACACTGCGATCAATGTGGGAGATATGTCAAGATGTGTGTTGGTTTTGAGGACGGCTCTCTGGAGAGTCTTAGCAAAGAGGTCACAGGGATAATCAGAGCAATTCTCAGAGACACTGAGAACAAGCTCGACAATTCCCTCCTGGCACTTTCCCTGTAGGAGATACCGCAAGACGTTTCTGTAGATTGGGCACAGCGCTCTGCAGGGTGTTGGCAGAGACTTTCCCGGGACAGTGAAACCCTATGTCAGAGACACTGAGAAGAAGCCCCAATGTTCCCTCCAGGCACTTTCAGTGTGGGTGCCTTCTCCACGTGGTTCCTGGTTTCCCTGCAGCGCTGAAGAGAATGTTAGCAAAGAGGTAACCGGGACAGTGAAAACAGTACTCAAAGACAGGGAGAGCAAGCTCTCTCTTGGCACTTTGGATGTGGGACATACAGCGAGATGTTTGCTGCTTTTGCGTTTGGCTGTTGGGAGATTTACAGCACAAAGATATCTAGTTGATTTGAAGCAGTTCCGAGAAAGTCTAAACATAATCGCCACTTCTCCCTCCTGGCACTTTCCACGTGGGAGATATAGCAGGATGTATATTGGTTTTGAGGACAAGTCAATGGACAGTGTAGGGAGAAAAGTTCCTGGCTCCTTGAATGCCGTTCCTGGAGACACTGCGATCAATGAGGGAGATATGTCAAGATGTGTGTTGGTTTTGAGGACGGCTCTCTGGAGAGTCTTAGCAAAGAGGTCACGGGGATAATCAGAGCAATTCTCAGAGACACTGAGAACAAGCTCGACAATTCCCTCCTGGCACTTTCCCTGTAGGAGATACCGCAAGACGTTTCTGTAGATTGGGCACAGCGCTCTGCAGGGTGTTAGCAGAGACTTTCCCGGGACAGTGAAACCCTATGTCAGAGACACTGAGAAGAAGCCCCAATGTTCCCTCCAGGCACTTTCAGTGTGGGTGCCTTCTCCACGTGATTCCTGGTTTCCCTGCAGCGCTGAAGAGAATGTTAGCAAAGAGGTAACCGGGACAGTGAAAACAGTACTCAAAGACAGGGAGAGCAAGCTCTCTCTTGGCACTTTGGATGTGGGACATACAGCGAGATGTTTGCTGCTTTTGCGTTTGGCTGTTGGGAGATTTACAGCACAAAGATATCTAGTTGATTTGAAGCAGTTCCGAGAAAGTCTAAACATAATCGCCACTTCTCCCTCCTGGCAGTTTCCACGTGGGAGATATAGCAGGATGTATATTGGTTTTGAGGACAACTCAATGGACAGTGTAGGGAGAAAAGTTCCTGGCTCCTTGAATGCCGTTTCTGGAGACACTGCGATCAATGTGGGAGATATGTCAAGATGTGTGTTGGTTTTGAGGACGGCTCTCTGGAGAGTCTTAGCAAAGAGGTCACAGGGATAATCAGAGCAATTCTCAGAGACACTGAGAACAAGCTCGACAATTCCCTCCTGGCACTTTCCCTGTAGGAGATACCGCAAGACGTTTCTGTAGATTGGGCACAGCGCTCTGCAGGGTGTTAGCAGAGACTTTCCCGGGACAGTGAAACCCTATGTCAGAGACACTGAGAAGAAGCCCCAATGTTCCCTCCAGGCACTTTCAGTGTGGGTGCCTTCTCCACGTGGTTCCTGGTTTCCCTGCAGCGCTGAAGAGAATGTTAGCAAAGAGGTAACCGGGACAGTGAAAACAGTACTCAAAGACAGGGAGAGCAAGCTCTCTCTTGGCACTTTGGATGTGGGACATACAGCGAGATGTTTGCTGCTTTTGCGTTTGGCTGTTGGGAGATTTACAGCACAAAGATATCTAGTTGATTTGAAGCAGTTCCGAGAAAGTCTAAACATAATCGCCACTTCTCCCTCCTGGCACTTTCCATGTGGGAGATATAGCAGGATGTATATTGGTTTTGAGGACAACTCAATGGACAGTGTAGGGAGAAAAGTTCCTGGCTCCTTGAATGCCGTTCCTGGAGACACTGCGATCAATGTGGGAGATATGTCAAGATGTGTGTTGGTTTTGAGGACGGCTCTCTGGAGAGTCTTAGCAAAGAGGTCACAGGGATAATCAGAGCAATTCTCAGAGACACTGAGAACAATCTCGACAATTCCCTCCAGGCACTTTCAGTGTGGGTGCCTTCTCCACGTGGTTCCTGGTTTCCCTGCAGCGCTGAAGAGAATGTTAGCAAAGAGGTAACCGGGACAGTGAAAACAGTACTCAAAGACAGGGAGAGCAAGCTCTCTCTTGGCACTTTGGATGTGGGACATACAGCGAGATGTTTGCTGCTTTTGCGTTTGGCTGTTGGGAGATTTACAGCACAAAGATATCTAGTTGATTTGAAGCAGTTCCGAGAAAGTCTAAACATAATCGCCACTTCTCCCTCCTGGCACTTTCCATGTGGGAGATATAGCAGGATGTATATTGGTTTTGAGGACAAGTCAATGGACAGTGTAGGGAGAAAAGTTCCTGGCTCCTTGAATGCCGTTCCTGGAGACACTGCGATCAATGTGGGAGATATGTCAAGATGTGTGTTGGTTTTGAGGACGGCTCTCTGGAGAGTCTTAGCAAAGAGGTCACAGGGATAATCAGAGCAATTCTCAGAGACACTGAGAACAAGCTCGACAATTCCCTCCTGGCACTTTCCCTGTAGGAGATACCGCAAGACGTTTCTGTAGATTGGGCACAGCGCTCTGCAGGGTGTTAGCAGAGACTTTCCCGGGACAGTGAAACCCTATGTCAGAGACACTGAGAAGAAGCCCCAATGTTCCCTCCAGGCACTTTCAGTGTGGGTGCCTTCTCCACGTGGTTCCTGGTTTCCCTGCAGCGCTGAAGAGAATGTTAGCAAAGAGGTAACCGGGACAGTGAAAACAGTACTCAAAGACAGGGAGAGCAAGCTCTCTCTTGGCACTTTGGATGTGGGACATACAGCGAGACGTTTGCTGCTTTTGCGTTTGGCTGTTGGGAGATTTACAGCACAAAGATATCTAGTTGATTTGAAGCAGTTCCGAGAAAGTCTAAACATAATCGCCACTTCTCCCTCCTGGCACTTTCCATGTGGGAGATATAGCAGGATGTATATTGGTTTTGAGGACAAGTCAATGGACAGTGTAGGGAGAAAAGTTCCTGGCTCCTTGAATGCCGTTCCTGGAGACACTGCGATCAATGTGGGAGATATGTCAAGATGTGTGTTGGTTTTGAGGACGGCTCTCTGGAGAGTCTTAGCAAAGAGGTCACAGGGATAATCAGAGCAATTCTCAGAGACACTGAGAACAAGCTCGACAATTCCCTCCTGGCACTTTCCCCGTAGGAGATACCGCAAGACGTTTCTGTAGATTGGGCACAGCGCTCTGCAGGGTGTTAGCAGAGACTTTCCCGGGACAGTGAAACCCTATGTCAGAGACACTGAGAAGAAGCCCCAATGTTCCCTCCAGGCACTTTCAGTGTGGGTGCCTTCTCCACGTGGTTCCTGGTTTCCCTGCAGCGCTGAAGAGAATGTTAGCAAAGAGGTAACCGGGACAGTGAAAACAGTACTCAAAGACAGGGAGAGCAAGCTCTCTCTTGGCACTTTGGATGTGGGACATACAGCGAGATGTTTGCTGCTTTTGCGTTTGGCTGTTGGGAGATTTACAGCACAAAGATATCTAGTTGATTTGAAGCAGTTCCGAGAGAGTCTAAACATAATCGCCACTTCTCCCTCCTGGCACTTTCCACGTGGGAGATATAGCAGGATGTATATTGGTTTTGAGGACAACTCAATGGACAGTGTAGGGAGAAAAGTTCCTGGCTCCTTGAATGCCGTTCCTGGAGACACTGCGATCAATGTGGGAGATATGTCAAGATGTGTGTTGGTTTTGAGGACGGCTCTCTGGAGAGTCTTAGCAAAGAGGTCACAGGGATAATCAGAGCAATTCTCAGAGACACTGAGAACAAGCTCGACAATTCCCTCCTGGCACTTTCCCTGTAGGAGATACCGTAAGACGTTTCTGTACATTGGGCACAGCGCTCTGCAGGGTGTTAGCAGAGACTTTCCCGGGACAGTGAAACCCTATGTCAGAGACACTGAGAAGAAGCCCCAATGTTCCCTCCAGGCACTTTCAGTGTGGGTGCCTTCTCCACGTGGTTCCTGGTTTCCCTGCAGCGCTGAAGAGAATGTTAGCAAAGAGGTAACCGGGACAGTGAAAACAGTACTCAAAGACAGGGAGAGCAAGCTCTCTCTTGGCACTTTGGATGTGGGACATACAGCGAGATGTTTGCTGCTTTTGCGTTTGGCTGTTGGGAGATTTACAGCACAAAGATATCTAGTTGATTTGAAGCAGTTCCGAGAAAGTCTAAACATAATCGCCACTTCTCCCTCCTGGCACTTTCCATGTGGGAGATATAGCAGGATGTATATTGGTTTTGAGGACAACTCAATGGACAGTGTAGGGAGAAAAGTTCCTGGCTCCTTGAATGCCGTTCCTGGAGACACTGCGATCAATGTGGGAGATATGTCAAGATGTGTGTTGGTTTTGAGGACGGCTCTCTGGAGAGTCTTAGCAAAGAGGTCACAGGGATAATCAGAGCAATTCTCAGAGACACTGAGAACAAGCTCGACAATTCCCTCCTGGCACTTTCCCTGTAGGAGATACCGCAAGACGTTTCTGTAGATTGGGCACAGCGCTCTGCAGGGTGTTGGCAGAGACTTTCCCGGGACAGTGAAACCCTATGTCAGAGACACTGAGAAGAAGCCCCAATGTTCCCTCCAGGCACTTTCAGTGTGGGTGCCTTCTCCACGTGGTTCCTGGTTTCCCTGCAGCGCTGAAGAGAATGTTAGCAAAGAGGTAACCGGGACAGTGAAAACAGTACTCAAAGACAGGGAGAGCAAGCTCTCTCTTGGCACTTTGGATGTGGGACATACAGCGAGATGTTTGCTGCTTTTGCGTTTGGCTGTTGGGAGATTTACAGCACAAAGATATCTAGTTGATTTGAAGCAGTTCCGAGAAAGTCTAAACATAATCGCCACTTCTCCCTCCTGGCACTTTCCACGTGGGAGATATAGCAGGATGTATATTGGTTTTGAGGACAACTCAATGGACAGTGTAGGGAGAAAAGTTCCTGGCTCCTTGAATGCCGTTCCTGGAGACACTGCGATCAATGAGGGAGATATGTCAAGATGTGTGTTGGTTTTGAGGACGGCTCTCTGGAGAGTCTTAGCAAAGAGGTCACGGGGATAATCAGAGCAATTCTCAGAGACACTGAGAACAAGCTCGACAATTCCCTCCTGGCACTTTCCCTGTAGGAGATACCACAAGACGTTTCTGTAGATTGGGCACAGCGCTCTGCAGGGTGTTAGCAGAGACTTTCCCGGGACAGTGAAACCCTATGTCAGAGACACTGAGAAGAAGCCCCAATGTTCCCTCCAGGCACTTTCAGTGTGGGTGCCTTCTCCACGTGGTTCCTGGTTTCACTGCGGCTCTGAAGAGAATGTTAGCAAAGAGGTAACCGGGACAGTGAAAACAGTACTCAAAGACAGGGAGAGCAAGCTCTCTCTTGGCACTTTGGATGTGGGACATACAGCGAGATGTTTGCTGCTTTTGCGTTTGGCTGTTGGGAGATTTACAGCACAAAGATATCTAGTTGATTTGAAGCAGTTCCGAGAAAGTCTAAACATAATCGCCACTTCTCCCTCCTGGCACTTTCCATGTGGGAGATATAGCAGGATGTATATTGGTTTTGAGGACAACTCAATGGACAGTGTAGGGAGAAAAGTTCCTGGCTCCTTGAATGCCGTTCCTGGAGACACTGCGATCAATGAGGGAGATATGTCAAGATGTGTGTTGGTTTTGAGGACGGCTCTCTGGAGAGTCTTAGCAAAGAGGTCACGGGGATAATCAGAGCAATTCTCAGAGACACTGAGAACAAGCTCGACAATTCCCTCCTGGCACTTTCCCTGTAGGAGATACCGCAAGACGTTTCTGTAGATTGGGCACAGCGCTCTGCAGGGTGTTAGCAGAGACTTTCCCGGGACAGTGAAACCCTATGTCAGAGACACTGAGAAGAAGCCCCAATGTTCCCTCCAGGCACTTTCAGTGTGGGTGCCTTCTCCACGTGATTCCTGGTTTCCCTGCAGCGCTGAAGAGAATGTTAGCAAAGAGGTAACCGGGACAGTGAAAACAGTACTCAAAGACAGGGAGAGCAAGCTCTCTCTTGGCACTTTGGATGTGGGACATACAGCGAGATGTTTGCTGCTTTTGCGTTTGGCTGTTGGGAGATTTACAGCACAAAGATATCTAGTTGATTTGAAGCAGTTCCGAGAAAGTCTAAACATAATCGCCACTTCTCCCTCCTGGCACTTTCCATGTGGGAGATATAGCAGGATGTATATTGGTTTTGAGGACAACTCAATGGACAGTGTAGGGAGAAAAGTTCCTGGCTCCTTGAATGCCGTTCCTGGAGACACTGCGATCAATGTGGGAGATATGTCAAGATGTGTGTTTGTTTTGAGGACGGCTCTCTGGAGAGTCTTAGCAAAGAGGTCACAGGGATAATCAGAGCAATTCTCAGAGACACTGAGAACAAGCTCGACAATTCCCTCCTGGCACTTTCCCTGTAGGAGATACCGCAAGACGTTTCTGTAGATTGGGCACAGCGCTCTGCAGGGTGTTGGCAGAGACTTTCCCGGGACAGTGAAACCCTATGTCAGAGACACTGAGAAGAAGCCCCAATGTTCCCTCCAGGCACTTTCAGTGTGGGTGCCTTCTCCACGTGGTTCCTGGTTTCCCTGCAGCGCTGAAGAGAATGTTAGCAAAGAGGTAACCGGGACAGTGAAAACAGTACTCAAAGACAGGGAGAGCAAGCTCTCTCTTGGCACTTTGGATGTGGGACATACAGCGAGATGTTTGCTGCTTTTGCGTTTGGCTGTTGGGAGATTTACAGCACAAAGATATCTAGTTGATTTGAAGCAGTTCCGAGAAAGTCTAAACATAATCGCCACTTCTCCCTCCTGGCACTTTCCATGTGGGAGATATAGCAGGATGTATATTGGTTTTGAGGACAACTCAATGGACAGTGTAGGGAGAAAAGTTCCTGGCTCCTTGAATGCCGTTCCTGGAGACACTGCGATCAATGTGGGAGATATGTCAAGATGTGTGTTGGTTTTGAGGACGGCTCTCTGGAGAGTCTTAGCAAAGAGGTCACAGGGATAATCAGAGCAATTCTCAGAGACACTGAGAACAAGCTCGACAATTCCCTCCTGGCACTTTCCCTGTAGGAGATACCGCAAGACGTTTCTGTAGATTGGGCACAGCGCTCTGCAGGGTGTTAGCAGAGACTTTCCCGGGACAGTGAAACCCTATGTCAGAGACACTGAGAAGAAGCCCCAATGTTCCCTCCAGGCACTTTCAGTGTGGGTGCCTTCTCCACGTGGTTCCTGGTTTCACTGCGGCTCTGAAGAGAATGTTAGCAAAGAGGTAACCGGGACAGTGAAAACAGTACTCAAAGACAGGGAGAGCAAGCTCTCTCTTGGCACTTTGGATGTGGGACATACAGCGAGATGTTTGCTGCTTTTGCGTTTGGCTGTTGGGAGATTTACAGCACAAAGATATCTAGTTGATTTGAAGCAGTTCCGAGAAAGTCTAAACATAATCGCCACTTCTCCCTCCTGGCACTTTCCATGTGGGAGATATAGCAGGATGTATATTGGTTTTGAGGACAACTCAATGGACAGTGTAGGGAGAAAAGTTCCTGGCTCCTTGAATGCCGTTCCTGGAGACACTGCGATCAATGAGGGAGATATGTCAAGATGTGTGTTGGTTTTGAGGACGGCTCTCTGGAGAGTCTTAGCAAAGAGGTCACGGGGATAATCAGAGCAATTCTCAGAGACACTGAGAACAAGCTCGACAATTCCCTCCTGGCACTTTCCCTGTAGGAGATACCGCAAGACGTTTCTGTAGATTGGGCACAGCGCTCTGCAGGGTGTTAGCAGAGACTTTCCCGGGACAGTGAAACCCTATGTCAGAGACACTGAGAAGAAGCCCCAATGTTCCCTCCAGGCACTTTCAGTGTGGGTGCCTTCTCCACGTGATTCCTGGTTTCCCTGCAGCGCTGAAGAGAATGTTAGCAAAGAGGTAACCGGGACAGTGAAAACAGTACTCAAAGACAGGGAGAGCAAGCTCTCTCTTGGCACTTTGGATGTGGGACATACAGCGAGATGTTTGCTGCTTTTGCGTTTGGCTGTTGGGAGATTTACAGCACAAAGATATCTAGTTGATTTGAAGCAGTTCCGAGAAAGTCTAAACATAATCGCCACTTCTCCCTCCTGGCACTTTCCATGTGGGAGATATAGCAGGATGTATATTGGTTTTGAGGACAACTCAATGGACAGTGTAGGGAGAAAAGTTCCTGGCTCCTTGAATGCCGTTCCTGGAGACACTGCGATCAATGTGGGAGATATGTCAAGATGTGTGTTGGTTTTGAGGACGGCTCTCTGGAGAGTCTTAGCAAAGAGGTCACAGGGATAATCAGAGCAATTCTCAGAGACACTGAGAACAAGCTCGACAATTCCCTCCTGGCACTTTCCCTGTAGGAGATACCGCAAGACGTTTCTGTAGATTGGGCACAGCGCTCTGCAGGGTGTTAGCAGAGACTTTCCCGGGACAGTGAAACCCTATGTCAGAGACACTGAGAAGAAGCCCCAATGTTCCCTCCAGGCACTTTCAGTGTGGGTGCCTTCTCCACGTGGTTCCTGGTTTCCCTGCAGCGCTGAAGAGAATGTTAGCAAAGAGGTAACCGGGACAGTGAAAACAGTACTCAAAGACAGGGAGAGCAAGCTCTCTCTTGGCACTTTGGATGTGGGACATACAGCGAGATGTTTGCTGCTTTTGCGTTTGGCTGTTGGGAGATTTACAGCACAAAGATATCTAGTTGATTTGAAGCAGTTCCGAGAAAGTCTAAACATAATCGCCACTTCTCCCTCCTGGCACTTTCCACGTGGGAGATATAGCAGGATGTATATTGGTTTTGAGGACAACTCAATGGACAGTGTAGGGAGAAAAGTTCCTGGCTCCTTGAATGCCGTTCCTGGAGACACTGCGATCAATGAGGGAGATATGTCAAGATGTGTGTTGGTTTTGAGGACGGCTCTCTGGAGAGTCTTAGCAAAGAGGTCACGGGGATAATCAGAGCAATTCTCAGAGACACTGAGAACAAGCTCGACAATTCCCTCCTGGCACTTTCCCTGTAGGAGATACCACAAGACGTTTCTGTAGATTGGGCACAGCGCTCTGCAGGGTGTTAGCAGAGACTTTCCCGGGACAGTGAAACCCTATGTCAGAGACACTGAGAAGAAGCCCCAATGTTCCCTCCAGGCACTTTCAGTGTGGGTGCCTTCTCCACGTGATTCCTGGTTTCCCTGCAGCGCTGAAGAGAATGTTAGCAAAGAGGTAACCGGGACAGTGAAAACAGTACTCAAAGACAGGGAGAGCAAGCTCTCTCTTGGCACTTTGGATGTGGGACATACAGCGAGATGTTTGCTGCTTTTGCGTTTGGCTGTTGGGAGATTTACAGCACAAAGATATCTAGTTGATTTGAAGCAGTTCCGAGAAAGTCTAAACATAATCGCCACTTCTCCCTCCTGGCACTTTCCATGTGGGAGATATAGCAGGATGTATATTGGTTTTGAGGACAACTCAATGGACAGTGTAGGGAGAAAAGTTCCTGGCTCCTTGAATGCCGTTCCTGGAGACACTGCGATCAATGTGGGAGATATGTCAAGATGTGTGTTTGTTTTGAGGACGGCTCTCTGGAGAGTCTTAGCAAAGAGGTCACAGGGATAATCAGAGCAATTCTCAGAGACACTGAGAACAAGCTCGACAATTCCCTCCTGGCACTTTCCCTGTAGGAGATACCGCAAGACGTTTCTGTAGATTGGGCACAGCGCTCTGCAGGGTGTTGGCAGAGACTTTCCCGGGACAGTGAAACCCTATGTCAGAGACACTGAGAAGAAACCCCAATGTTCCCTCCAGGCACTTTCAGTGTGGGTGCCTTCTCCACGTGGTTCCTGGTTTCCCTGCAGCGCTGAAGAGAATGTTAGCAAAGAGGTAACCGGGACAGTGAAAACAGTACTCAAAGACAGGGAGAGCAAGCTCTCTCTTGGCACTTTGGATGTGGGACATACAGCGAGATGTTTGCTGCTTTTGCGTTTGGCTGTTGGGAGATTTACAGCACAAAGATATCTAGTTGATTTGAAGCAGTTCCGAGAAAGTCTAAACATAATCGCCACTTCTCCCTCCTGGCACTTTCCATGTGGGAGATATAGCAGGATGTATATTGGTTTTGAGGACAACTCAATGGACAGTGTAGGGAGAAAAGTTCCTGGCTCCTTGAATGCCGTTCCTGGAGACACTGCGATCAATGTGGGAGATATGTCAAGATGTGTGTTGGTTTTGAGGACGGCTCTCTGGAGAGTCTTAGCAAAGAGGTCACAGGGATAATCAGAGCAATTCTCAGAGACACTGAGAACAAGCTCGACAATTCCCTCCTGGCACTTTCCCTGTAGGAGATACCGCAAGACGTTTCTGTAGATTGGGCACAGCGCTCTGCAGGGTGTTAGCAGAGACTTTCCCGGGACAGTGAAACCCTATGTCAGAGACACTGAGAAGAAGCCCCAATGTTCCCTCCAGGCACTTTCAGTGTGGGTGCCTTCTCCACGTGGTTCCTGGTTTCCCTGCAGCGCTGAAGAGAATGTTAGCAAAGAGGTAACCGGGACAGTGAAAACAGTACTCAAAGACAGGGAGAGCAAGCTCTCTCTTGGCACTTTGGATGTGGGACATACAGCGAGATGTTTGCTGCTTTTGCGTTTGGCTGTTGGGAGATTTACAGCACAAAGATATCTAGTTGATTTGAAGCAGTTCCGAGAAAGTCTAAACATAATCGCCACTTCTCCCTCCTGGCACTTTCCATGTGGGAGATATAGAAGGATGTATATTGGTTTTGAGGACAACTCAATGGAGAGTGTAGGGAGAAAAGTTCCTGGCTCCTTGAATGCCGTTCCTGGAGACACTGCGATCAATGAGGGAGATATGTCAAGATGTGTGTTGGTTTTGAGGACGGCTCTCTGGAGAGTCTTAGCAAAGAGGTCACAGGGATAATCAGAGCAATTCTCAGAGACACTGAGAACAAGCTCGACAATTCCCTCCTGGCACTTTCCCTGTAGGAGATACCGCAAGACGTTTCTGTAGATTGGGCACAGCGCTCTGCAGGGTGTTAGCAGAGACTTTCCCGGGACAGTGAAACCCTATGTCAGAGACACTGAGAAGAAGCCCCAATGTTCCCTCCAGGCACTTTCAGTGTGGGTGCCTTCTCCACGTGGTTCCTGGTTTCCCTGCAGCGCTGAAGAGAATGTTAGCAAAGAGGTAACCGGGACAGTGAAAACAGTACTCAAAGACAGGGAGAGCAAGCTCTCTCTTGGCACTTTGGATGTGGGACATACAGCGAGATGTTTGCTGCTTTTGCGTTTGGCTGTTGGGAGATTTACAGCACAAAGATATCTAGTTGATTTGAAGCAGTTCCGAGAAAGTCTAAACATAATCGCCACTTCTCCCTCCTGGCACTTTCCATGTGGGAGATATAGCAGGATGTATATTGGTTTTGAGGACAACTCAATGGACAGTGTAGGGAGAAAAGTTCCTGGCTCCTTGAATGCCGTTCCTGGAGACACTGCGATCAATGTGGGAGATATGTCAAGATGTGTGTTGGTTTTGAGGACGGCTCTCTGGAGAGTCTTAGCAAAGAGGTCACAGGGATAATCAGAGCAATTCTCAGAGACACTGAGAACAAGCTCGACAATTCCCTCCTGGCACTTTCCCTGTAGGAGATACCGCAAGACGTTTCTGTAGATTGGGCACAGCGCTCTGCAGGGTGTTAGCAGAGACTTTCCCGGGACAGTGAAACCCTATGTCAGAGACACTGAGAAGAAGCCCCAATGTTCCCTCCAGGCACTTTCAGTGTGGGTGCCTTCTCCACGTGGTTCCTGGTTTCCCTGCAGCGCTGAAGAGAATGTTAGCAAAGAGGTAACCGGGACAGTGAAAACAGTACTCAAAGACAGGGAGAGCAAGCTCTCTCTTGGCACTTTGGATGTGGGACATACAGCGAGATGTTTGCTGCTTTTGCGTTTGGCTGTTGGGAGATTTACAGCACAAAGATATCTAGTTGATTTGAAGCAGTTCCGAGAAAGTCTAAACATAATCGCCACTTCTCCCTCCTGGCACTTTCCATGTGGGAGATATAGCAGGATGTATATTGGTTTTGAGGACAACTCAATGGACAGTGTAGGGAGAAAAGTTCCTGGCTCCTTGAATGCCGTTCCTGGAGACACTGCGATCAATGTGGGAGATATGTCAAGATGTGTGTTGGTTTTGAGGACGGCTCTCTGGAGAGTCTTAGCAAAGAGGTCACAGGGATAATCAGAGCAATTCTCAGAGACACTGAGAACAAGCTCCACAATTCCCTCCTGGCACTTTCCCTGTAGGAGATACCGCAAGACGTTTCTGTAGATTGGGCACAGCGCTCTGCAGGGTGTTAGCAGAGACTTTCCCGGGACAGTGAAACCCTATGTCAGAGACACTGAGAAGAAGCCCCAATGTTCCCTCCAGGCACTTTCAGTGTGGGTGCCTTCTCCACGTGGTTCCTGGTTTCCCTGCAGCGCTGAAGAGAATGTTAGCAAAGAGGTAACCGGGACAGTGAAAACAGTACTCAAAGACAGGGAGAGCAAGCTCTCTCTTGGCACTTTGGATGTGGGACATACAGCGAGATGTTTGCTGCTTTTGCGTTTGGCTGTTGGGAGATTTACAGCACAAAGATATCTAGTTGATTTGAAGCAGTTCCGAGAAAGTCTAAACATAATCGCCACTTCTCCCTCCTGGCACTTTCCATGTGGGAGATATAGCAGGATGTATATTGGTTTTGAGGACAACTCAATGGACAGTGTAGGGAGAAAAGTTCCTGGCTCCTTGAATGCCGTTCCTGGAGACACTGCGATCAATGTGGGAGATATGTCAAGATGTGTGTTGGTTTTGAGGACGGCTCTCTGGAGAGTCTTAGCAAAGAGGTCACAGGGATAATCAGAGCAATTCTCAGAGACACTGAGAACAAGCTCCACAATTCCCTCCTGGCACTTTCCCTGTAGGAGATACCGCAAGACGTTTCTGTAGATTGGGCACAGCGCTCTGCAGGGTGTTAGCAGAGACTTTCCCGGGACAGTGAAACCCTATGTCAGAGACACTGAGAAGAAGCCCCAATGTTCCCTCCAGGCACTTTCAGTGTGGGTGCCTTCTCCACGTGGTTCCTGGTTTCCCTGCAGCGCTGAAGAGAATGTTAGCAAAGAGGTAACCGGGACAGTGAAAACAGTACTCAAAGACAGGGAGAGCAAGCTCTCTCTTGGCACTTTGGATGTGGGACATACAGCGAGATGTTTGCTGCTTTTGCGTTTGGCTGTTGGGAGATTTACAGCACAAAGATATCTAGTTGATTTGAAGCAGTTCCGAGAAAGTCTAAACATAATCGCCACTTCTCCCTCCTGGCACTTTCCATGTGGGAGATATAGAAGGATGTATATTGGTTTTGAGGACAACTCAATGGAGAGTGTAGGGAGAAAAGTTCCTGGCTCCTTGAATGCCGTTCCTGGAGACACTGCGATCAATGAGGGAGATATGTCAAGATGTGTGTTGGTTTTGAGGACGGCTCTCTGGAGAGTCTTAGCAAAGAGGTCACAGGGATAATCAGAGCAATTCTCAGAGACACTGAGAACAAGCTCGACAATTCCCTCCTGGCACTTTCCCTGTAGGAGATACCGCAAGACGTTTCTGTAGATTGGGCACAGCGCTCTGCAGGGTGTTAGCAGAGACTTTCCCGGGACAGTGAAACCCTATGTCAGAGACACTGAGAAGAAGCCCCAGTGTTCCCTCCAGGCACTTTCAGTGTGGGTGCCTTCTCCACGTGGTTCCTGGTTTCCCTGCAGCGCTGAAGAGAATGTTAGCAAAGAGGTAACCGGGACAGTGAAAACAGTACTCAAAGACAGGGAGAGCAAGCTCTCTCTTGGCACTTTGGATGTGGGACATACAGCGAGACGTTTGCTGCTTTTGCGTTTGGCTGTTGGGAGATTTACAGCACAAAGATATCTAGTTGATTTGAAGCAGTTCCGAGAAAGTCTAAACATAATCGCCACTTCTCCCTCCTGGCACTTTCCATGTGGGAGATATAGCAGGATGTATATTGGTTTTGAGGACAACTCAATGGACAGTGTAGGGAGAAAAGTTCCTGGCTCCTTGAATGCCGTTCCTGGAGACACTGCGATCAATGAGGGAGATATGTCAAGATGTGTGTTGGTTTTGAGGACGGCTCTCTGGAGAGTCTTAGCAAAGAGGTCACAGGGATAATCAGAGCAATTCTCAGAGACACTGAGAACAAGCTCGACAATTCCCTCCTGGCACTTTCCCTGTAGGAGATACCGCAAGACGTTTCTGTAGATTGGGCACAGCGCTCTGCAGGGTGTTAGCAGAGACTTTCCCGGGACAGTGAAACCCTATGTCAGAGACACTGAGAAGAAGCCCCAATGTTCCCTCCAGGCACTTTCAGTGTGGGTGCCTTCTCCACGTGGTTCCTGGTTTCCCTGCAGCGCTGAAGAGAATGTTAGCAAAGAGGTAACCGGGACAGTGAAAACAGTACTCAAAGACAGGGAGAGCAAGCTCTCTCTTGGCACTTTGGATGTGGGACATACAGCGAGATGTTTGCTGCTTTTGCGTTTGGCTGTTGGGAGATTTACAGCACAAAGATATCTAGTTGATTTGAAGCAGTTCCGAGAGAGTCTAAACATAATCGCCACTTCTCCCTCCTGGCACTTTCCACGTGGGAGATATAGCAGGATGTATATTGGTTTTGAGGACAACTCAATGGACAGTGTAGGGAGAAAAGTTCCTGGCTCCTTGAATGCCGTTCCTGGAGACACTGCGATCAATGTGGGAGATATGTCAAGATGTGTGTTGGTTTTGAGGACGGCTCTCTGGAGAGTCTTAGCAAAGAGGTCACAGGGATAATCAGAGCAATTCTCAGAGACACTGAGAACAAGCTCGACAATTCCCTCCTGGCACTTTCCCTGTAGGAGATACCGTAAGACGTTTCTGTACATTGGGCACAGCGCTCTGCAGGGTGTTAGCAGAGACTTTCCCGGGACAGTGAAACCCTATGTCAGAGACACTGAGAAGAAGCCCCAATGTTCCCTCCAGGCACTTTCAGTGTGGGTGCCTTCTCCACGTGGTTCCTGGTTTCCCTGCAGCGCTGAAGAGAATGTTAGCAAAGAGGTAACCGGGACAGTGAAAACAGTACTCAAAGACAGGGAGAGCAAGCTCTCTCTTGGCACTTTGGATGTGGGACATACAGCGAGATGTTTGCTGCTTTTGCGTTTGGCTGTTGGGAGATTTACAGCACAAAGATATCTAGTTGATTTGAAGCAGTTCCGAGAAAGTCTAAACATAATCGCCACTTCTCCCTCCTGGCACTTTCCATGTGGGAGATATAGCAGGATGTATATTGGTTTTGAGGACAACTCAATGGACAGTGTAGGGAGAAAAGTTCCTGGCTCCTTGAATGCCGTTCCTGGAGACACTGCGATCAATGTGGGAGATATGTCAAGATGTGTGTTTGTTTTGAGGACGGCTCTCTGGAGAGTCTTAGCAAAGAGGTCACAGGGATAATCAGAGCAATTCTCAGAGACACTGAGAACAAGCTCGACAATTCCCTCCTGGCACTTTCCCTGTAGGAGATACCGCAAGACGTTTCTGTAGATTGGGCACAGCGCTCTGCATGGTGTTGGCAGAGACTTTCCCGGGACAGTGAAACCCTATGTCAGAGACACTGAGAAGAAGCCCCAATGTTCCCTCCAGGCACTTTCAGTGTGGGTGCCTTCTCCACGTGGTTCCTGGTTTCCCTGCAGCGCTGAAGAGAATGTTAGCAAAGAGGTAACCGGGACAGTGAAAACAGTACTCAAAGACAGGGAGAGCAAGCTCTCTCTTGGCACTTTGGATGTGGGACATACAGCGAGATGTTTGCTGCTTTTGCGTTTGGCTGTTGGGAGATTTACAGCACAAAGATATCTAGTTGATTTGAAGCAGTTCCGAGAAAGTCTAAACATAATCGCCACTTCTCCCTCCTGGCACTTTCCATGTGGGAGATATAGCAGGATGTATATTGGTTTTGAGGACAACTCAATGGACAGTGTAGGGAGAAAAGTTCCTGGCTCCTTGAATGCCGTTCCTGGAGACACTGCGATCAATGTGGGAGATATGTCAAGATGTGTGTTGGTTTTGAGGACGGCTCTCTGGAGAGTCTTAGCAAAGAGGTCACAGGGATAATCAGAGCAATTCTCAGAGACACTGAGAACAAGCTCGACAATTCCCTCCTGGCACTTTCCCTGTAGGAGATACCGCAAGACGTTTCTGTAGATTGGGCACAGCGCTCTGCAGGGTGTTGGCAGAGACTTTCCCGGGACAGTGAAACCCTATGTCAGAGACACTGAGAAGAAGCCCCAATGTTCCCTCCAGGCACTTTCAGTGTGGGTGCCTTCTCCACGTGGTTCCTGGTTTCCCTGCAGTGCTGAAGAGAATGTTAGCAAAGAGGTAACCGGGACAGTGAAAACAGTACTCAAAGACAGGGAGAGCAAGCTCTCTCTTGGCACTTTGGATGTGGGACATACAGCGAGACGTTTGCTGCTTTTGCGTTTGGCTGTTGGGAGATTTACAGCACAAAGATATCTAGTTGATTTGAAGCAGTTCCGAGAAAGTCTAAACATAATCGCCACTTCTCCCTCCTGGCAGTTTCCACGTGGGAGATATAGCAGGATGTATATTGGTTTTGAGGACAACTCAATGGACAGTGTAGGGAGAAAAGTTCCTGGCTCCTTGAATGCCGTTCCTGGAGACACTGCGATCAATGTGGGAGATATGTCAAGATGTGTGTTGGTTTTGAGGACGGCTCTCTGGAGAGTCTTAGCAAAGAGGTCACAGGGATAATCAGAGCAATTCTCAGAGACACTGAGAACAAGCTCGACAATTCCCTCCTGGCACTTTCCCTGTAGGAGATACAGCAAGACTTTTCTGTAGATTGGGCACAGCGCTCTGCAGGGTGTTAGCAGAGACTTTCCCGGGACAGTGAAACCCTATGTCAGAGACACTGAGAAGAAGCCCCAATGTTCCCTCCAGGCACTTTCAGTGTGGGTGCCTTCTCCACGTGGTTCCTGGTTTCCCTGCATCGCTGAAGAGAATGTTAGCAAAGAGGTAACCGGGACAGTGAAAACAGTACTCAAAGACAGGGAGAGCAAGCTCTCTCTTGGCACTTTGGATGTGGGACATACAGCGAGACGTTTGCTGCTTTTGCGTTTGGCTGTTGGGAGATTTACAGCACAAAGATATCTAGTTGATTTGAAGCAGTTCCGAGAAAGTCTAAACATAATCGCCACTTCTCCCTCCTGGCACTTTCCATGTGGGAGATATAGCAGGATGTATATTGGTTTTGAGGACAACTCAATGGACAGTGTAGGGAGAAAAGTTCCTGGCTCCTTGAATGCCGTTCCTGGAGACACTGCGATCAATGTGGGAGATATGTCAAGATGTGTGTTGGTTTTGAGGACGGCTCTCTGGAGAGTCTTAGCAAAGAGGTCACAGGGATAATCAGAGCAATTCTCAGAGACACTGAGGACAAGCTCGACAATTCCCTCCTGGCACTTTCCCTGTAGGAGATACCGCAAGACGTTTCTGTAGATTGGGCACAGCGCTCTGCATGGTGTTGGCAGAGACTTTCCCGGGACAGTGAAACCCTATGTCAGAGACACTGAGAAGAAGCCCCAATGTTCCCTCCAGGCACTTTCAGTGTGGGTGCCTTCTCCACGTGGTTCCTGGTTTCCCTGCAGCGCTGAAGAGAATGTTAGCAAAGAGGTAACCGGGACAGTGAAAACAGTACTCAAAGACAGGGAGAGCAAGCTCTCTCTTGGCACTTTGGATGTGGGACATACAGCGAGATGTTTGCTGCTTTTGCGTTTGGCTGTTGGGAGATTTACAGCACAAAGATATCTAGTTGATTTGAAGCAGTTCCGAGAAAGTCTAAACATAATCGCCACTTCTCCCTCCTGGCACTTTCCACGTGGGAGATATAGCAGGATGTATATTGGTTTTGAGGACAACTCAATGGACAGTGTAGGGAGAAAAGTTCCTGGCTCCTTGAATGCCGTTCCTGGAGACACTGCGATCAATGTGGGAGATATGTCAAGATGTGTGTTGGTTTTGAGGACGGCTCTCTGGAGAGTCTTAGCAAAGAGGTCACAGGGATAATCAGAGCAATTCTCAGAGACACTGAGAACAAGCTCGACAATTCCCTCCTGGCACTTTCCCTGTAGGAGATACCGCAAGACGTTTCTGTAGATTGGGCACAGCGCTCTGCAGGGTGTTAGCAGAGACTTTCCCGGGACAGTGAAACCCTATGTCAGAGACACTGAGAAGAAGCCCCAATGTTCCCTCCAGGCACTTTCAGTGTGGGTGCCTTCTCCACGTGGTTCCTGGTTTCCCTGCAGCGCTGAAGAGAATGTTAGCAAAGAGGTAACCGGGACAGTGAAAACAGTACTCAAAGACAGGGAGAGCAAGCTCTCTCTTGGCACTTTGGATGTGGGACATACAGCGAGATGTTTGCTGCTTTTGCGTTTGGCTGTTGGGAGATTTACAGCACAAAGATATCTAGTTGATTTGAAGCAGTTCCGAGAAAGTCTAAACATAATCGCCACTTCTCCCTCCTGGCAGTTTCCACGTGGGAGATATAGCAGGATGTATATTGGTTTTGAGGACAACTCAATGGACAGTGTAGGGAGAAAAGTTCCTGGCTCCTTGAATGCCGTTCCTGGAGACACTGCGATCAATGTGGGAGATATGTCAAGATGTGTGTTGGTTTTGAGGACGGCTCTCTGGAGAGTCTTAGCAAAGAGGTCACAGGGATAATCAGAGCAATTCTCAGAGACACTGAGAACAAGCTCGACAATTCCCTCCTGGCACTTTCCCTGTAGGAGATACCGCAAGACGTTTCTGTAGATTGGGCACAGCGCTCTGCAGGGTGTTAGCAGAGACTTTCCCGGGACAGTGAAACCCTATGTCAGAGACACTGAGAAGAAGCCCCAATGTTCCCTCCAGGCACTTTCAGTGTGGGTGCCTTCTCCACGTGGTTCCTGGTTTCCCTGCATCGCTGAAGAGAATGTTAGCAAAGAGGTAACCGGGACAGTGAAAACAGTACTCAAAGACAGGGAGAGCAAGCTCTCTCTTGGCACTTTGGATGTGGGACATACAGCGAGACGTTTGCTGCTTTTGCGTTTGGCTGTTGGGAGATTTACAGCACAAAGATATCTAGTTGATTTGAAGCAGTTCCGAGAAAGTCTAAACATAATCGCCACTTCTCCCTCCTGGCACTTTCCATGTGGGAGATATAGCAGGATGTATATTGGTTTTGAGGACAACTCAATGGACAGTGTAGGGAGAAAAGTTCCTGGCTCCTTGAATGCCGTTCCTGGAGACACTGCGATCAATGTGGGAGATATGTCAAGATGTGTGTTGGTTTTGAGGACGGCTCTCTGGAGAGTCTTAGCAAAGAGGTCACAGGGATAATCAGAGCAGTTCTCAGAGACAGTGAGAACAAGCTCGACAATTCCCTCCTGGCACTTTCCCTGTAGGAGATACCGCAAGACGTTTCTGTAGATTGGGCACAGCGCTCTGCAGGGTGTTAGCAGAGACTTTCCCGGGACAGTGAAACCCTATGTCAGAGACACTGAGAAGAAGCCCCAATGTTCCCTCCAGGCACTTTCAGTGTGGGTGCCTTCTCCACGTGGTTCCTGGTTTCCCTGCAGCGCTGAAGAGAATGTTAGCAAAGAGGTAACCGGGACAGTGAAAACAGTACTCAAAGACAGGGAGAGCAAGCTCTCTCTTGGCACTTTGGATGTGGGACATACAGCGAGATGTTTGCTGCTTTTGCGTTTGGCTGTTGGGAGATTTACAGCACAAAGACATCTAGTTGATTTGAAGCAGTTCCGAGAAAGTCTAAACATAATCGCCACTTCTCCCTCCTGGCACTTTCCATGTGGGAGATATAGCAGGATGTATATTGGTTTTGAGGACAACTCAATGGACAGTGTAGGGAGAAAAGATCCTGGCTCCTTGAATGCCGTTCCTGGAGACACTGCGATCAATGTGGGAGATATGTCAAGATGTGTGTTTGTTTTGAGGACGGCTCTCTGGAGAGTCTTAGCAAAGAGGTCCCAGGGATAATCAGAGCAATTCTCAGAGACACTGAGAACAAGCTCGACAATTCCCTCCTGGCACTTTCCCTGTAGGAGATACCGCAAGACGTTTCTGTAGATTGGGCACAGCGCTCTGCAGGGTGTTAGCAGAGACTTTCCCGGGACAGTGAAACCCTATGTCAGAGACACTGAGAAGAAGCCCCAATGTTCCCTCCAGGCACTTTCAGTGTGGGTGCCTTCTCCACGTGGTTCCTGGTTTCCCTGCAGCGCTGAAGAGAATGTTAGCAAAGAGGTAACCGGGACAGTGAAAACAGTACTCAAAGACAGGGAGAGCAAGCTCTCTCTTGGCACTTTGGATGTGGGACATACAGCGAGATGTTTGCTGCTTTTGCGTTTGGCTGTTGGGAGATTTACAGCACAAAGATATCTAGTCGATTTGAAGCAGTTCCGAGAAAGTCTAAACATAATCGCCACTTCTCCCTCCTGGCACTTTCCATGTGGGAGATATAGCAGGATGTATATTGGTTTTGAGGACAACTCAATGGACAGTGTAGGGAGAAAAGTTCCTGGCTCCTTGAATGCCGTTCCTGGAGACACTGCGATCAATGTGGGAGATATGTCAAGATGTGTGTTGGTTTTGAGGACGGCTCTCTGGAGAGTCTTAGCAAAGAGGTCACAGGGATAATCAGAGCAATTCTCAGAGACACTGAGAACAAGCTCGACAATTCCCTCCTGGCACTTTCCCTGTAGGAGATACCGCAAGACGTTTCTGTAGATTGGGCACAGCGCTCTGCAGGGTGTTAGCAGAGACTTTCCCGGGACAGTGAAACCCTATGTCAGAGACACTGAGAAGAAGCCCCAATGTTCCCTCCAGGCACTTTCAGTGTGGGTGCCTTCTCCACGTGGTTCCTGGTTTCCCTGCAGCGCTGAAGAGAATGTTAGCAAAGAGGTAACCGGGACAGTGAAAACAGTACTCAAAGACAGGGAGAGCAAGCTCTCTCTTGGCACTTTGGATGTGGGACATACAGCGAGATGTTTGCTGCTTTTGCGTTTGGCTGTTGGGAGATTTACAGCACAAAGATATCTAGTTGATTTGAAGCAGTTCCGAGAAAGTCTAAACATAATCGCCACTTCTCCCTCCTGGCACTTTCCATGTGGGAGATATAGCAGGATGTATATTGGTTTTGAGGACAACTCAATGGACAGTGTAGGGAGAAAAGTTCCTGGCTCCTTGAATGCCGTTCCTGGAGACACTGCGATCAATGTGGGAGATATGTCAAGATGTGTGTTGGTTTTGAGGACGGCTCTCTGGAGAGTCTTAGCAAAGAGGTCACAGGGATAATCAGAGCAATTCTCAGAGACACTGAGAACAAGCTCGACAATTCCCTCCTGGCACTTTCCCTGTAGGAGATACCGCAAGACGTTTCTGTAGATTGGGCACAGCGCTCTGCAGGGTGTTAGCAGAGACTTTCCCGGGACAGTGAAACCCTATGTCAGAGACACTGAGAAGAAGCCCCAATGTTCCCTCCAGGCACTTTCAGTGTGGGTGCCTTCTCCACGTGGTTCCTGGTTTCCCTGCAGCGCTGAAGAGAATGTTAGCAAAGAGGTAACCGGGACAGTGAAAACAGTACTCAAAGACAGGGAGAGCAAGCTCTCTCTTGGCACTTTGGATGTGGGACATACAGCGAGATGTTTGCTGCTTTTGCGTTTGGCTGTTGGGAGATTTACAGCACAAAGATATCTAGTTGATTTGAAGCAGTTCCGAGAAAGTCTAAACATAATCACCACTTCTCCCTCCTGGCACTTTCCACGTGGGAGATATAGCAGGATGTATATTGGTTTTGAGGACAACTCAATGGACAGTGTAGGGAGAAAAGTTCCTGGCTCCTTGAATGCCGTTCCTGGAGACACTGCGATCAATGTGGGAGATATGTCAAGATGTGTGTTGGTTTTGAGGACGGCTCTCTGGAGAGTCTTAGCAAAGAGGTCACACAGATAATCAGAGCAATTCTCAGAGACACTGAGAACAAGCTCGACAATTCCCTCCTGGCACTTTCCCTGTAGGAGATACCGCAAGACGTTTCTGTAGATTGGGCACAGCGCTCTGCAGGGTGTTAGCAGAGACTTTCCCGGGACAGTGAAACCCTATGTCAGAGACACTGAGAAGAAGCCCCAATGTTCCCTCCAGGCACTTTCAGTGTGGGTGCCTTCTCCACGTGGTTCCTGGTTTCCCTGCAGCGCTGAAGAGAATGTTAGCAAAGAGGTAACCGGGACAGTGAAAACAGTACTCAAAGACAGGGAGAGCAAGCTCTCTCTTGGCACTTTGGATGTGGGACATACAGCGAGATGTTTGCTGCTTTTGCGTTTGGCTGTTGGGAGATTTACAGCACAAAGATATCTAGTTGATTTGAAGCAGTTCCGAGAAAGTCTAAACATAATCGCCACTTCTCCCTCCTGGCACTTTCCATGTGGGAGATATAGCAGGATGTATATTGGTTTTGAGGACAACTCAATGGACAGTGTAGGGAGAAAAGTTCCTGGCTCCTTGAATGCCGTTCCTGGAGACACTGCGATCAATGTGGGAGATATGTCAAGATGTGTGTTGGTTTTGAGGACGGCTCTCTGGAGAGTCTTAGCAAAGAGGTCACAGGGATAATCAGAGCAATTCTCAGAGACACTGAGAACAAGCTCGACAATTCCCTCCTGGCACTTTCCCTGTAGGAGATACCGCAAGACGTTTCTGTAGATTGGGCACAGCGCTCTGCAGGGTGTTAGCAGAGACTTTCCCGGGACAGTGAAACCCTATGTCAGAGACACTGAGAAGAAGCCCCAATGTTCCCTCCAGGCACTTTCAGTGTGGGTGCCTTCTCCACGTGGTTCCTGGTTTCCCTGCAGCGCTGAAGAGAATGTTAGCAAAGAGGTAACCGGGACAGTGAAAACAGTACTCAAAGACAGGGAGAGCAAGCTCTCTCTTGGCACTTTGGATGTGGGACATACAGCGAGATGTTTGCTGCTTTTGCGTTTGGCTGTTGGGAGATTTACAGCACAAAGATATCTAGTTGATTTGAAGCAGTTCCGAGAAAGTCTAAACATAATCGCCACTTCTCCCTCCTGGCACTTTCCATGTGGGAGATATAGCAGGATGTATATTGGTTTTGAGGACAACTCAATGGACAGTGTAGGGAGAAAAGTTCCTGGCTCCTTGAATGCCGTTCCTGGAGACACTGCGATCAATGTGGGAGATATGTCAAGATGTGTGTTGGTTTTGAGGACGGCTCTCTGGAGAGTCTTAGCAAAGAGGTCACAGGGATAATCAGAGCAATTCTCAGAGACACTGAGAACAAGCTCGACAATTCCCTCCTGGCACTTTCCCTGTAGGAGATACCGCAAGACGTTTCTGTAGATTGGGCACAGCGCTCTGCAGGGTGTTAGCAGAGACTTTCCCGGGACAGTGAAACCCTATGTCAGAGACACTGAGAAGAAGCCCCAATGTTCCCTCCAGGCACTTTCAGTGTGGGTGCCTTCTCCACGTGGTTCCTGGTTTCCCTGCAGCGCTGAAGAGAATGTTAGCAAAGAGGTAACCGGGACAGTGAAAACAGTACTCAAAGACAGGGAGAGCAAGCTCTCTCTTGGCACTTTGGATGTGGGACATACAGCGAGATGTTTGCTGCTTTTGCGTTTGGCTGTTGGGAGATTTACAGCACAAAGATATCTAGTTGATTTGAAGCAGTTCCGAGAAAGTCTAAACATAATCACCACTTCTCCCTCCTGGCACTTTCCATGTGGGAGATATAGCAGGATGTATATTGGTTTTGAGGACAACTCAATGGACAGTGTAGGGAGAAAAGTTCCTGGCTCCTTGAATGCCGTTCCTGGAGACACTGCGATCAATGTGGGAGATATGTCAAGATGTGTGTTGGTTTTGAGGACGGCTCTCTGGAGAGTCTTAGCAAAGAGGTCACAGGGATAATCAGAGCAATTCTCAGAGACACTGAGAACAAGCTCGACAATTCCCTCCTGGCACTTTCCCTGTAGGAGATACCGCAAGACGTTTCTGTAGATTGGGCACAGCGCTCTGCAGGGTGTTAGCAGAGACTTTCCCGGGACAGTGAAACCCTATGTCAGAGACACTGAGAAGAAGCCCCAATGTTCCCTCCAGGCACTTTCAGTGTGGGTGCCTTCTCCACGTGGTTCCTGGTTTCCCTGCAGCGCTGAAGAGAATGTTAGCAAAGAGGTAACCGGGACAGTGAAAACAGTACTCAAAGACAGGGAGAGCAAGCTCTCTCTTGGCACTTTGGATGTGGGACATACAGCGAGATGTTTGCTGCTTTTGCGTTTGGCTGTTGGGAGATTTACAGCACAAAGATATCTAGTCGATTTGAAGCAGTTCCGAGAAAGTCTAAACATAATCGCCACTTCTCCCTCCTGGCACTTTCCATGTGGGAGATATAGCAGGATGTATATTGGTTTTGAGGACAACTCAATGGACAGTGTAGGGAGAAAAGTTCCTGGCTCCTTGAATGCCGTTCCTGGAGACACTGCGATCAATGTGGGAGATATGTCAAGATGTGTGTTGGTTTTGAGGACGGCTCTCTGGAGAGTCTTAGCAAAGAGGTCACAGGGATAATCAGAGCAATTCTCAGAGACACTGAGAACAAGCTCGACAATTCCCTCCTGGCACTTTCCCTGTAGGAGATACCGCAAGACGTTTCTGTAGATTGGGCACAGCGCTCTGCAGGGTGTTAGCAGAGACTTTCCCGGGACAGTGAAACCCTATGTCAGAGACACTGAGAAGAAGCCCCAATGTTCCCTCCAGGCACTTTCAGTGTGGGTGCCTTCTCCACGTGGTTCCTGGTTTCCCTGCAGCGCTGAAGAGAATGTTAGCAAAGAGGTAACCGGGACAGTGAAAACAGTACTCAAAGACAGGGAGAGCAAGCTCTCTCTTGGCACTTTGTATGTGGGACATACAGCGAGATGTTTGCTGCTTTTGCGTTTGGCTGTTGGGAGATTTACAGCACAAAGATATCTAGTTGATTTGAAGCAGTTCCGAGAAAGTCTAAACATAATCGCCACTTCTCCCTCCTGGCACTTTCCACGTGGGAGATATAGCAGGATGTATATTGGTTTTGAGGACAACTCAATGGACAGTGTAGGGAGAAAAGTTCCTGGCTCCTTGAATGCCGTTCCTGGAGACACTGCGATCAATGTGGGAGATATGTCAAGATGTGTGTTGGTTTTGAGGACGGCTCTCTGGAGAGTCTTAGCAAAGAGGTCACAGGGATAATCAGAGCAATTCTCAGAGACACTGAGAACAAGCTCGACAATTCCCTCCTGGCACTTTCCCTGTAGGAGATACCGCAAGACGTTTCTGTAGATTGGGCACAGCGCTCTGCAGGGTGTTAGCAGAGACTTTCCCGGGACAGTGAAACCCTATGTCAGAGACACTGAGAAGAAGCCCCAATGTTCCCTCCAGGCACTTTCAGTGTGGGTGCCTTCTCCACGTGGTTCCTGGTTTCCCTGCAGCGCTGAAGAGAATGTTAGCAAAGAGGTAACCGGGACAGTGAAAACAGTACTCAAAGACAGGGAGAGCAAGCTCTCTCTTGGCACTTTGGATGTGGGACATACAGCGAGATGTTTGCTGCTTTTGCGTTTGGCTGTTGGGAGATTTACAGCACAAAGATATCTAGTTGATTTGAAGCAGTTCCTAGAAAGTCTAAACATAATCGCCACTTCTCCCTCCTGGCACTTTCCATGTGGGAGATATAGCAGGATGTATATTGGTTTTGAGGACAACTCAATGGACAGTGTAGGGAGAAAAGTTCCTGGCTCCTTGAATGCCGTTCCTGGAGACACTGCGATCAATGTGGGAGATATGTCAAGATGTGTGTTGGTTTTGAGGACGGCTCTCTGGAGAGTCTTAGCAAAGAGGTCACAGGGATAATCAGAGCAATTCTCAGAGACACTGAGAACAAGCTCGACAATTCCCTCCTGGCACTTTCCCTGTAGGAGATACCGCAAGACGTTTCTGTAGATTGGGCACAGCGCTCTGCAGGGTGTTAGCAGAGACTTTCCCGGGACAGTGAAACCCTATGTCAGAGACACTGAGAAGAAGCCCCAATGTTCCCTCCAGGCACTTTCAGTGTGGGTGCCTTCTCCACGTGGTTCCTGGTTTCCCTGCAGCGCTGAAGAGAATGTTAGCAAAGAGGTAACCGGGACAGTGAAAACAGTACTCAAAGACAGGGAGAGCAAGCTCTCTCTTGGCACTTTGGATGTGGGACATACAGCGAGATGTTTGCTGCTTTTGCGTTTGGCTGTTGGGAGATTTACAGCACAAAGATATCTAGTTGATTTGAAGCAGTTCCGAGAAAGTCTAAACATAATCACCACTTCTCCCTCCTGGCACTTTCCACGTGGGAGATATAGCAGGATGTATATTGGTTTTGAGGACAACTCAATGGACAGTGTAGGGAGAAAAGTTCCTGGCTCCTTGAATGCCGTTCCTGGAGACACTGCGATCAATGTGGGAGATATGTCAAGATGTGTGTTGGTTTTGAGGACGGCTCTCTGGAGAGTCTTAGCAAAGAGGTCACAGGGATAATCAGAGCAATTCTCAGAGACACTGAGAACAAGCTCGACAATTCCCTCCTGGCACTTTCCCTGTAGGAGATACCGCAAGACGTTTCTGTAGATTGGGCACAGCGCTCTGCAGGGTGTTAGCAGAGACTTTCCCGGGACAGTGAAACCCTATGTCAGAGACACTGAGAAGAAGCCCCAATGTTCCCTCCAGGCACTTTCAGTGTGGGTGCCTTCTCCACGTGGTTCCTGGTTTCCCTGCAGCGCTGAAGAGAATGTTAGCAAAGAGGTAACCGGGACAGTGAAAACAGTACTCAAAGACAGGGAGAGCAAGCTCTCTCTTGGCACTTTGGATGTGGGACATACAGCGAGATGTTTGCTGCTTTTGCGTTTGGCTGTTGGGAGATTTACAGCACAAAGACATCTAGTTGATTTGAAGCAGTTCCGAGAAAGTCTAAACATAATCGCCACTTCTCCCTCCTGGCACTTTCCATGTGGGAGATATAGCAGGATGTATATTGGTTTTGAGGACAACTCAATGGACAGTGTAGGGAGAAAAGATCCTGGCTCCTTGAATGCCGTTCCTGGAGACACTGCGATCAATGTGGGAGATATGTCAAGATGTGTGTTTGTTTTGAGGACGGCTCTCTGGAGAGTCTTAGCAAAGAGGTCCCAGGGATAATCAGAGCAATTCTCAGAGACACTGAGAACAAGCTCGACAATTCCCTCCTGGCACTTTCCCTGTAGGAGATACCGCAAGACGTTTCTGTAGATTGGGCACAGCGCTCTGCAGGGTGTTAGCAGAGACTTTCCCGGGACAGTGAAACCCTATGTCAGAGACACTGAGAAGAAGCCCCAATGTTCCCTCCAGGCACTTTCAGTGTGGGTGCCTTCTCCACGTGGTTCCTGGTTTCCCTGCAGCGCTGAAGAGAATGTTAGCAAAGAGGTAACCGGGACAGTGAAAACAGTACTCAAAGACAGGGAGAGCAAGCTCTCTCTTGGCACTTTGGATGTGGGACATACAGCGAGATGTTTGCTGCTTTTGCGTTTGGCTGTTGGGAGATTTACAGCACAAAGATATCTAGTTGATTTGAAGCAGTTCCGAGAAAGTCTAAACATAATCGCCACTTCTCCCTCCTGGCACTTTCCACGTGGGAGATATAGCAGGATGTATATTGGTTTTGAGGACAACTCAATGGACAGTGTAGGGAGAAAAGTTCCTGGCTCCTTGAATGCCGTTCCTGGAGACACTGCGATCAATGTGGGAGATATGTCAAGATGTGTGTTGGTTTTGAGGACGGCTCTCTGGAGAGTCTTAGCAAAGAGGTCACAGGGATAATCAGAGCAATTCTCAGAGACACTGAGAACAAGCTCGACAATTCCCTCCTGGCACTTTCCCTGTAGGAGATACCGCAAGACGTTTCTGTACATTGGGCACAGCGCTCTGCAGGGTGTTAGCAGAGACTTTCCCGGGACAGTGAAATCCTATGTCAGAGACACTGAGAAGAAGCCCCAATGTTCCCTCCAGGCACTTTCAGTGTGGGTGCCTTCTCCACGTGGTTCCTGGTTTCCCTGCAGCGCTGAAGAGAATGTTAGCAAAGAGGTAACCGGGACAGTGAAAACAGTACTCAAAGACAGGGAGAGCAAGCTCTCTCTTGGCACTTTGGATGTGGGACATACAGCGAGATGTTTGCTGCTTTTGCGTTTGGCTGTTGGGAGATTTACAGCACAAAGACATCTAGTTGATTTGAAGCAGTTCCGAGAAAGTCTAAACATAATCGCCACTTCTCCCTCCTGGCACTTTCCATGTGGGAGATATAGCAGGATGTATATTGGTTTTGAGGACAACTCAATGGACAGTGTAGGGAGAAAAGATCCTGGCTCCTTGAATGCCGTTCCTGGAGACACTGCGATCAATGTGGGAGATATGTCAAGATGTGTGTTTGTTTTGAGGACGGCTCTCTGGAGAGTCTTAGCAAAGAGGTCCCAGGGATAATCAGAGCAATTCTCAGAGACACTGAGAACAAGCTCGACAATTCCCTCCTGGCACTTTCCCTGTAGGAGATACCGCAAGACGTTTCTGTAGATTGGGCACAGCGCTCTGCAGGGTGTTAGCAGAGACTTTCCCGGGACAGTGAAACCCTATGTCAGAGACACTGAGAAGAAGCCCCAATGTTCCCTCCAGGCACTTTCAGTGTGGGTGCCTTCTCCACGTGGTTCCTGGTTTCCCTGCAGCGCTGAAGAGAATGTTAGCAAAGAGGTAACCGGGACAGTGAAAACAGTACTCAAAGACAGGGAGAGCAAGCTCTCTCTTGGCACTGTGGATGTGGGACATACAGCGAGATGTTTGCTGCTTTTGCGTTTGGCTGTTGGGAGATTTACAGCACAAAGATATCTAGTTGATTTGAAGCAGTTCCGAGAAAGTCTAAACATAATCACCACTTCTCCCTCCTGGCACTTTCCATGTGGGAGATATAGCAGGATGTATATTGGTTTTGAGGACAACTCAATGGACAGTGTAGGGAGAAAAGTTCCTGGCTCCTTGAATGCCGTTCCTGGAGACACTGCGATCAATGTGGGAGATATGTCAAGATGTGTGTTGGTTTTGAGGACGGCTCTCTGGAGAGTCTTAGCAAAGAGGTCACAGGGATAATCAGAGCAATTCTCAGAGACACTGAGAACAAGCTCGACAATTCCCTCCTGGCACTTTCCCTGTAGGAGATACCGCAAGACGTTTCTGTAGATTGGGCACAGCGCTCTGCAGGGTGTTAGCAGAGACTTTCCCGGGACAGTGAAACCCTATGTCAGAGACACTGAGAAGAAGCCCCAGTGTTCCCTCCAGGCACTTTCAGTGTGGGTGCCTTCTCCACGTGGTTCCTGGTTTCCCTGCAGCGCTGAAGAGAATGTTAGCAAAGAGGTAACCGGGACAGTGAAAACAGTACTCAAAGACAGGGAGAGCAAGCTCTCTCTTGGCACTTTGGATGTGGGACATACAGCGAGATGTTTGCTGCTTTTGCGTTTGGCTGTTGGGAGATTTACAGCACAAAGATATCTAGTTGATTTGAAGCAGTTCCGAGAAAGTCTAAACATAATCGCCACTTCTCCCTCCTGGCACTTTCCACGTGGGAGATATAGCAGGATGTATATTGGTTTTGAGGACAACTCAATGGACAGTGTAGGGAGAAAAGTTCCTGGCTCCTTGAATGCCGTTCCTGGAGACACTGCGATCAATGTGGGAGATATGTCAAGATGTGTGTTGGTTTTGAGGACGGCTCTCTGGAGAGTCTTAGCAAAGAGGTCACAGGGATAATCAGAGCAATTCTCAGAGACACTGAGAACAAGCTCGACAATTCCCTCCTGGCACTTTCCCTGTAGGAGATACCGCAAGACGTTTCTGTAGATTGGGCACAGCGCTCTGCAGGGTGTTAGCAGAGACTTTCCCGGGACAGTGAAACCCTATGTCAGAGACACTGAGAAGAAGCCCCAATGTTCCCTCCAGGCACTTTCAGTGTGGGTGCCTTCTCCACGTGGTTCCTGGTTTCCCTGCAGCGCTGAAGAGAATGTTAGCAAAGAGGTAACCGGGACAGTGAAAACAGTACTCAAAGACAGGGAGAGCAAGCTCTCTCTTGGCACTTTGGATGTGGGACATACAGCGAGATGTTTGCTGCTTTTGCGTTTGGCTGTTGGGAGATTTACAGCACAAAGATATCTAGTTGATTTGAAGCAGTTCCGAGAAAGTCTAAACATAATCGCCACTTCTCCCTCCTGGCACTTTCCATGTGGGAGATATAGCAGGATGTATATTGGTTTTGAGGACAACTCAATGGACAGTGTAGGGAGAAAAGTTCCTGGCTCCTTGAATGCCGTTCCTGGAGACACTGCGATCAATGTGGGAGATATGTCAAGATGTGTGTTGGTTTTGAGGACGGCTCTCTGGAGAGTCTTAGCAAAGAGGTCACAGGGATAATCAGAGCAATTCTCAGAGACACTGAGAACAAGCTCGACAATTCCCTCCTGGCACTTTCCCTGTAGGAGATACCGCAAGACGTTTCTGTAGATTGGGCACAGCGCTCTGCAGGGTGTTAGCAGAGACTTTCCCGGGACAGTGAAACCCTATGTCAGAGACACTGAGAAGAAGCCCCAATGTTCCCTCCAGGCACTTTCAGTGTGGGTGCCTTCTCCACGTGGTTCCTGGTTTCCCTGCAGCGCTGAAGAGAATGTTAGCAAAGAGGTAACCGGGACAGTGAAAACAGTACTCAAAGACAGGGAGAGCAAGCTCTCTCTTGGCACTTTGGATGTGGGACATACAGCGAGATGTTTGCTGCTTTTGCGTTTGGCTGTTGGGAGATTTACAGCACAAAGATATCTAGTTGATTTGAAGCAGTTCCGAGAAAGTCTAAACATAATCGCCACTTCTCCCTCCTGGCACTTTCCATGTGGGAGATATAGCAGGATGTATATTGGTTTTGAGGACAACTCAATGGACAGTGTAGGGAGAAAAGTTCCTGGCTCCTTGAATGCCGTTCCTGGAGACACTGCGATCAATGTGGGAGATATGTCAAGATGTGTGTTGGTTTTGAGGACGGCTCTCTGGAGAGTCTTAGCAAAGAGGTCACAGGGATAATCAGAGCAATTCTCAGAGACACTGAGAACAAGCTCGACAATTCCCTCCTGGCACTTTCCCTGTAGGAGATACCGCAAGACGTTTCTGTAGATTGGGCACAGCGCTCTGCAGGGTGTTAGCAGAGACTTTCCCGGGACAGTGAAACCCTATGTCAGAGACACTGAGAAGAAGCCCCAATGTTCCCTCCAGGCACTTTCAGTGTGGGTGCCTTCTCCACGTGGTTCCTGGTTTCCCTGCAGCGCTGAAGAGAATGTTAGCAAAGAGGTAACCGGGACAGTGAAAACAGTACTCAAAGACAGGGAGAGCAAGCTCTCTCTTGGCACTTTGGATGTGGGACATACAGCGAGATGTTTGCTGCTTTTGCGTTTGGCTGTTGGGAGATTTACAGCACAAAGATATCTAGTCGATTTGAAGCAGTTCCGAGAAAGTCTAAACATAATCGCCACTTCTCCCTCCTGGCACTTTCCATGTGGGAGATATAGCAGGATGTATATTGGTTTTGAGGACAACTCAATGGACAGTGTAGGGAGAAAAGTTCCTGGCTCCTTGAATGCCGTTCCTGGAGACACTGCGATCAATGTGGGAGATATGTCAAGATGTGTGTTGGTTTTGAGGACGGCTCTCTGGAGAGTCTTAGCAAAGAGGTCCCAGGGATAATCAGAGCAATTCTCAGAGACACTGAGAACAAGCTCGACAATTCCCTCCTGGCACTTTCCCTGTAGGAGATACCGCAAGACGTTTCTGTAGATTGGGCACAGCGCTCTGCAGGGTGTTAGCAGAGACTTTCCCGGGACAGTGAAACCCTATGTCAGAGACACTGAGAAGAAGCCCCAATGTTCCCTCCAGGCACTTTCAGTGTGGGTGCCTTCTCCACGTGGTTCCTGGTTTCCCTGCAGCGCTGAAGAGAATGTTAGCAAAGAGGTAACCGGGACAGTGAAAACAGTACTCAAAGACAGGGAGAGCAAGCTCTCTCTTGGCACTTTGGATGTGGGACATACAGCGAGATGTTTGCTGCTTTTGCGTTTGGCTGTTGGGAGATTTACAGCACAAAGATATCTAGTTGATTTGAAGCAGTTCCGAGAAAGTCTAAACATAATCGCCACTTCTCCCTCCTGGCACTTTCCACGTGGGAGATATAGCAGGATGTATATTGGTTTTGAGGACAACTCAATGGACAGTGTAGGGAGAAAAGTTCCTGGCTCCTTGAATGCCGTTCCTGGAGACACTGCGATCAATGTGGGAGATATGTCAAGATGTGTGTTGGTTTTGAGGACGGCTCTCTGGAGAGTCTTAGCAAAGAGGTCACAGGGATAATCAGAGCAATTCTCAGAGACACTGAGAACAAGCTCGACAATTCCCTCCTGGCACTTTCCCTGTAGGAGATACCGCAAGACGTTTCTGTAGATTGGGCACAGCGCTCTGCAGGGTGTTAGCAGAGACTTTCCCGGGACAGTGAAACCCTATGTCAGAGACACTGAGAAGAAGCCCCAATGTTCCCTCCAGGCACTTTCAGTGTGGGTGCCTTCTCCACGTGGTTCCTGGTTTCCCTGCAGCGCTGAAGAGAATGTTAGCAAAGAGGTAACCGGGACAGTGAAAACAGTACTCAAAGACAGGGAGAGCAAGCTCTCTCTTGGCACTTTGGATGTGGGACATACAGCGAGATGTTTGCTGCTTTTGCGTTTGGCTGTTGGGAGATTTACAGCACAAAGATATCTAGTTGATTTGAAGCAGTTCCGAGAAAGTCTAAACATAATCGCCACTTCTCCCTCCTGGCACTTTCCATGTGGGAGATATAGCAGGATGTATATTGGTTTTGAGGACAACTCAATGGACAGTGTAGGGAGAAAAGTTCCTGGCTCCTTGAATGCCGTTCCTGGAGACACTGCGATCAATGTGGGAGATATGTCAAGATGTGTGTTGGTTTTGAGGACGGCTCTCTGGAGAGTCTTAGCAAAGAGGTCCCAGGGATAATCAGAGCAATTCTCAGAGACACTGAGAACAAGCTCGACAATTCCCTCCTGGCACTTTCCCTGTAGGAGATACCGCAAGACGTTTCTGTAGATTGGGCACAGCGCTCTGCAGGGTGTTAGCAGAGACTTTCCCGGGACAGTGAAACCCTATGTCAGAGACACTGAGAAGAAGCCCCAATGTTCCCTCCAGGCACTTTCAGTGTGGGTGCCTTCTCCACGTGGTTCCTGGTTTCCCTGCAGCGCTGAAGAGAATGTTAGCAAAGAGGTAACCGGGACAGTGAAAACAGTACTCAAAGACAGGGAGAGCAAGCTCTCTCTTGGCACTTTGGATGTGGGACATACAGCGAGATGTTTGCTGCTTTTGCGTTTGGCTGTTGGGAGATTTACAGCACAAAGATATCTAGTTGATTTGAAGCAGTTCCGAGAAAGTCTAAACATAATCGCCACTTCTCCCTCCTGGCACTTTCCATGTGGGAGATATAGCAGGATGTATATTGGTTTTGAGGACAACTCAATGGACAGTGTAGGGAGAAAAGGTCCTGTCTCCTTGAATGCCGTTCCTGGAGACACTGCGATCAATGTGGGAGATATGTCAAGATGTGTGTTGGTTTTGAGGACGGCTCTCTGGAGAGTCTTAGCAAAGAGGTCACAGGGATAATCAGAGCAATTCTCAGAGACACTGAGAACAAGCTCGACAATTCCCTCCTGGCACTTTCCCTGTAGGAGATACCGCAAGACGTTTCTGTAGATTGGGCACAGCGCTCTGCAGGGTGTTAGCAGAGACTTTCCCGGGACAGTGAAACCCTATGTCAGAGACACTGAGAAGAAGCCCCAATGTTCCCTCCAGGCACTTTCAGTGTGGGTGCCTTCTCCACGTGGTTCCTGGTTTCCCTGCAGCGCTGAAGAGAATGTTAGCAAAGAGGTAACCGGGACAGTGAAAACAGTACTCAAAGACAGGGAGAGCAAGCTCTCTCTTGGCACTTTGGATGTGGGACATACAGCGAGATGTTTGCTGCTTTTGCGTTTGGCTGTTGGGAGATTTACAGCACAAAGATATCTAGTTGATTTGAAGCAGTTCCGAGAAAGTCTAAACATAATCGCCACTTCTCCCTCCTGGCACTTTCCACGTGGGAGATATAGCAGGATGTATATTGGTTTTGAGGACAACTCAATGGACAGTGTAGGGAGAAAAGTTCCTGGCTCCTTGAATGCCGTTCCTGGAGACACTGCGATCAATGTGGGAGATATGTCAAGATGTGTGTTGGTTTTGAGGACGGCTCTCTGGAGAGTCTTAGCAAAGAGGTCACAGGGATAATCAGAGCAATTCTCAGAGACACTGAGAACAAGCTCGACAATTCCCTCCTGGCACTTTCCCTGTAGGAGATACCGCAAGACGTTTCTGTAGATTGGGCACAGCGCTCTGCAGGGTGTTAGCAGAGACTTTCCCGGGACAGTGAAACCCTATGTCAGAGACACTGAGAAGAAGCCCCAATGTTCCCTCCAGGCACTTTCAGTGTGGGTGCCTTCTCCACGTGGTTCCTGGTTTCCCTGCAGCGCTGAAGAGAATGTTAGCAAAGAGGTAACCGGGACAGTGAAAACAGTACTCAAAGACAGGGAGAGCAAGCTCTGTCTTGGCACTTTGGATGTGGGACATACAGCGAGATGTTTGCTGCTTTTGCGTTTGGCTGTTGGGAGATTTACAGCACAAAGATATCTAGTTGATTTGAAGCAGTTCCGAGAAAGTCTAAACATAATCGCCACTTCTCCCTCCTGGCACTTTCCATGTGGGAGATATAGCAGGATGTATATTGGTTTTGAGGACAACTCAATGGACAGTGTAGGGAGAAAAGTTCCTGGCTCCTTGAATGCCGTTCCTGGAGACACTGCGATCAATGTGGGAGATATGTCAAGATGTGTGTTGGTTTTGAGGACGGCTCTCTGGAGAGTCTTAGCAAAGAGGTCACAGGGATAATCAGAGCAATTCTCAGAGACACTGAGAACAAGCTCGACAATTCCCTCCTGGCACTTTCCCTGTAGGAGATACCGCAAGACGTTTCTGTAGATTGGGCACAGCGCTCTGCAGGGTGTTAGCAGAGACTTTCCCGGGACAGTGAAACCCTATGTCAGAGACACTGAGAAGAAGCCCCAATGTTCCCTCCAGGCACTTTCAGTGTGGGTGCCTTCTCCACGTGGTTCCTGGTTTCCCTGCAGCGCTGAAGAGAATGTTAGCAAAGAGGTAACCGGGACAGTGAAAACAGTACTCAAAGACAGGGAGAGCAAGCTCTCTCTTGGCACTTTGGATGTGGGACATACAGCGAGATGTTTGCTGCTTTTGCGTTTGGCTGTTGGGAGATTTACAGCACAAAGATATCTAGTTGATTTGAAGCAGTTCCGAGAAAGTCTAAACATAATCGCCACTTCTCCCTCCTGGCACTTTCCATGTGGGAGATATAGCAGGATGTATATTGGTTTTGAGGACAACTCAATGGACAGTGTAGGGAGAAAAGTTCCTGGCTCCTTGAATGCCGTTCCTGGAGACACTGCGATCAATGAGGGAGATATGTCAAGATGTGTGTTGGTTTTGAGGACGGCTCTCTGGAGAGTCTTAGCAAAGAGGTCACAGGGATAATCAGAGCAATTCTCAGAGACACTGAGAACAAGATCGACAATTCCCTCCTGGCACTTTCCCTGTAGGAGATACCACAAGACGTTTCTGTAGATTGGGCACAGCGCTCTGCAGGGTGTTAGCAGAGACTTTCCCGGGACAGTGAAACCCTATGTCAGAGACACTGAGAAGAAGCCCCAATGTTCCCTCCAGGCACTTTCAGTGTGGGTGCCTTCTCCACGTGGTTCCTGGTTTCCCTGCAGCGCTGAAGAGAATGTTAGCAAAGAGGTAACCGGGACAGTGAAAACAGTACTCAAAGACAGGGAGAGCAAGCTCTCTCTTGGCACTTTGGATGTGGGACATACAGCGAGATGTTTGCTGCTTTTGCGTTTGGCTGTTGGGAGATTTACAGCACAAAGATATCTAGTTGATTTGAAGCAGTTCCGAGAAAGTCTAAACATAATCGCCACTTCTCCCTCCTGGCACTTTCCTTGTGGGAGATATAGCAGGATGTATATTGGTTTTGAGGACAACTCAATGGACAGTGTAGGGAGAAAAGTTCCTGGCTCCTTGAATGCCGTTCCTGGAGACACTGCGATCAATGTGGGAGATATGTCAAGATGTGTGTTTGTTTTGAGGACGGCTCTCTGGAGAGTCTTAGCAAAGAGGTCACAGGGATAATCAGAGCAATTCTCAGAGACACTGAGAACAAGCTCGACAATTCCCTCCTGGCACTTTCCCTGTAGGAGATACCGCAAGACGTTTCTGTAGATTGGGCACAGCGCTCTGCAGGGTGTTAGCAGAGACTTTCCCGGGACAGTGAAACCCTATGTCAGAGACACTGAGAAGAAGCCCCAATGTTCCCTCCAGGCACTTTCAGTGTGGGTGCCTTCTCCACGTGGTTCCTGGTTTCCCTGCAGCGCTGAAGAGAATGTTAGCAAAGAGGTAACCGGGACAGTGAAAACAGTACTCAAAGACAGGGAGAGCAAGCTCTCTCTTGGCACTTTGGATGTGGGACATACAGCGAGATGTTTGCTGCTTTTGCGTTTGGCTGTTGGGAGATTTACAGCACAAAGATATCTAGTTGATTTGAAGCAGTTCCGAGAAAGTCTAAACATAATCGCCACTTCTCCCTCCTGGCACTTTCCTTGTGGGAGATATAGCAGGATGTATATTGGTTTTGAGGACAACTCAATGGACAGTGTAGGGAGAAAAGTTCCTGGCTCCTTGAATGCCGTTCCTGGAGACACTGCGATCAATGTGGGAGATATGTCAAGATGTGTGTTGGTTTTGAGGACGGCTCTCTGGAGAGTCTTAGCAAAGAGGTCACAGGGATAATCAGAGCAATTCTCAGAGACACTGAGAACAAGCTCGACAATTCCCTCCTGGCACTTTCCCTGTAGGAGATACCGCAAGACGTTTCTGTAGATTGGGCACAGCGCTCTGCAGGGTGTTAGCAGAGACTTTCCCGGGACAGTGAAACCCTATGTCAGAGACACTGAGAAGAAGCCCCAATGTTCCCTCCAGGCACTTTCAGTGTGGGTGCCTTCTCCACGTGGTTCCTGGCTTCCCTGCAGCGCTGAAGAGAATGTTAGCAAAGAGGTAACCGGGACAGTGAAAACAGTACTCAAAGACAGGGAGAGCAAGCTCTCTCTTGGCACTTTGGATGTGGGACATACAGCGAGATGTTTGCTGCTTTTGCGTTTGGCTGTTGGGAGATTTACAGCACAAAGATATCTAGTTGATTTGAAGCAGTTCCGAGAAAGTCTAAACATAATCGCCACTTCTCCCTCCTGGCACTTTCCATGTGGGAGATATAGCAGGATGTATATTGGTTTTGAGGACAACTCAATGGACAGTGTAGGGAGAAAAGTTCCTGGCTCCTTGAATGCCGTTCCTGGAGACACTGCGATCAATGTGGGAGATATGTCAAGATGTGTGTTTGTTTTGAGGACGGCTCTCTGGAGAGTCTTAGCAAAGAGGTCACAGGGATAATCAGAGCAATTCTCAGAGACACTGAGAACAAGCTCGACAATTCCCTCCTGGCACTTTCCCTGTAGGAGATACCGCAAGACGTTTCTGTACATTGGGCACAGCGCTCTGCACGGTGTTAGCAGAGACTTTCCCGGGACAGTGAAACCCTATGTCAGAGACACTGAGAAGAAGCCCCAATGTTCCCTCCAGGCACTTTCAGTGTGGGTGCCTTCTCCACGTGGTTCCTGGTTTCCCTGCAGCGCTGAAGAGAATGTTAGCAAAGAGGTAACCGGGACAGTGAAAACAGTACTCAAAGACAGGGAGAGCAAGCTCTCTCTTGGCACTTTGGATGTGGGACATACAGCGAGATGTTTGCTGCTTTTGCGTTTGGCTGTTGGGAGATTTACAGCACAAAGATATCTAGTTGATTTGAAGCAGTTCCGAGAAAGTCTAAACATAATCGCCACTCCTCCCTCCTGGCACTTTCCACGTGGGAGATATAGCAGGATGTATATTGGTTTTGAGGACAACTCAATGGACAGTGTAGGGAGAAAAGTTCCTGGCTCCTTGAATGCCGTTCCTGGAGACACTGCGATCAATGTGGGAGATATGTCAAGATGTGTGTTGGTTTTGAGGACGGCTCTCTGGAGAGTCTTAGCAAAGAGGTCACAGGGATAATCAGAGCAATTCTCAGAGACACTGAGAACAAGCTCGACAATTCCCTCCTGGCACTTTCCCTGTAGGAGATACCGCAAGACGTTTCTGTGGATTGGGCACAGCGCTCTGCAGGGTGTTAGCAGAGACTTTCCCGGGACAGTGAAACCCTATGTCAGAGACACTGAGAAGAAGCCCCAATGTTCCCTCCAGGCACTTTCAGTGTGGGTGCCTTCTCCACGTGGTTCCTGGTTTCCCTGCAGCGCTGAAGAGAATGTTAGCAAAGAGGTAACCGGGACAGTGAAAACAGTACTCAAAGACAGGGAGAGCAAGCTCTCTCTTGGCACTTTGGATGTGGGACATACAGCGAGATGTTTGCTGCTTTTGCGTTTGGCTGTTGGGAGATTTACAGCACAAAGATATCTAGTTGATTTGAAGCAGTTCCGAGAAAGTCTAAACATAATCGCCACTCCTCCCTCCTGGCACTTTCCATGTGGGAGATATAGCAGGATGTATATTGGTTTTGAGGACAACTCAATGGAGAGTGTAGGGAGAAAAGGTCCTGGCTCCTTGAATGCCGTTCCTGGAGACACTGCGATCAATGAGGGAGATATGTCAAGATGTGTGTTGGTTTTGAGGACGGCTCTCTGGAGAGTCTTAGCAAAGAGGTCACAGGGATAATCAGAGCAATTCTCAGAGACACTGAGAACAAGCTCGACAATTCCCTCCTGGCACTTTCCCTGTAGGAGATACCGCAAGACGTTTCTGTAGATTGGGCACAGCGCTCTGCAGGGTGTTAGCAGAGACTTTCCCGGGACAGTGAAACCCTATGTCAGAGACACTGAGAAGAAGCCCCAATGTTCCCTCCAGGCACTTTCAGTGTGGGTGCCTTCTCCACGTGGTTCCTGGTTTCCCTGCAGCGCTGAAGAGAATGTTAGCAAAGAGGTAACCGGGACAGTGAAAACAGTACTCAAAGACAGGGAGAGCAAGCTCTCTCTTGGCACTTTGGATGTGGGACATACAGCGAGATGTTTGCTGCTTTTGCGTTTGGCTGTTGGGAGATTTACAGCACAAAGATATCTAGTTGATTTGAAGCAGTTCCGAGAAAGTCTAAACATAATCGCCACTTCTCCCTCCTGGCACTTTCCATGTGGGAGATATAGCAGGATGTATATTGGTTTTGAGGACAACTCAATGGACAGTGTAGCGAGAAAAGTTCCTGGCTCCTTGAATGCCGTTCCTGGAGACACTGCGATCAATGTGGGAGATATGTCAAGATGTGTGTTGGTTTTGAGGACGGCTCTCTGGAGAGTCTTAGCAAAGAGGTCCCAGGGATAATCAGAGCAATTCTCAGAGACACTGAGAACAAGCTCGACAATTCCCTCCTGGCACTTTCCCTGTAGGAGATACCGCAAGACGTTTCTGTAGATTGGGCACAGCGCTCTGCAGGGTGTTAGCAGAGACTTTCCCGGGACAGTGAAACCCTATGTCAGAGACACTGAGAAGAAGCCCCAATGTTCCCTCCAGGCACTTTCAGTGTGGGTGCCTTCTCCACGTGGTTCCTGGTTTCCCTGCAGCGCTGAAGAGAATGTTAGCAAAGAGGTAACCGGGACAGTGAAAACAGTACTCAAAGACAGGGAGAGCAAGCTCTCTCTTGGCACTTTGGATGTGGGACATGCAGCGAGATGTTTGCTGCTTTTGTGTTTGGCTGTTGGGAGATTTACAGCACAAAGATATCTAGTTGATTTGAAGCAGTTCCGAGAAAGTCTAAACATAATCGCCACTTCTCCCTCCTGGCACTTTCCATGTGGGAGATATAGCAGGATGTATATTGGTTTTGAGGACAACTCAATGGACAGTGTAGGGAGAAAAGTTCCTGGCTCCTTGAATGCCGTTCCTGGAGACACTGCGATCAATGTGGGAGATATGTCAAGATGTGTGTTGGTTTTGAGGACGGCTCTCTGGAGAGTCTTAGCAAAGAGGTCACAGGGATAATCAGAGCAATTCTCAGAGACACTGAGAACAAGCTCGACAATTCCCTCCTGGCACTTTCCCTGTAGGAGATACCGCAAGACGTTTCTGTAGATTGGGCACAGCGCTCTGCAGGGTGTTAGCAGAGACTTTCCCGGGACAGTGAAACCCTATGTCAGAGACACTGAGAAGAAGCCCCAATGTTCCCTCCAGGCACTTTCAGTGTGGGTGCCTTCTCCACGTGGTTCCTGGTTTCCCTGCAGCGCTGAAGAGAATGTTAGCAAAGAGGTAACCGGGACAGTGAAAACAGTACTCAAAGACAGGGAGAGCAAGCTCTCTCTTGGCACTTTGGATGTGGGACATACAGCGAGATGTTTGCTGCTTTTGCGTTTGGCTGTTGGGAGATTTACAGCACAAAGATATCTAGTTGATTTGAAGCAGTTCCGAGAAAGTCTAAACATAATCGCCACTTCTCCCTCCTGGCACTTTCCATGTGGGAGATATAGCAGGATGTATATTGGTTTTGAGGACAACTCAATGGACAGTGTAGGGAGAAAAGTTCCTGGCTCCTTGAATGCCGTTCCTGGAGACACTGCGATCAATGTGGGAGATATGTCAAGATGTGTGTTGGTTTTGAGGACGGCTCTCTGGAGAGTCTTAGCAAAGAGGTCACAGGGATAATCAGAGCAATTCTCAGAGACACTGAGAACAAGCTCGACAATTCCCTCCTGGCACTTTCCCTGTAGGAGATACCGCAAGACGTTTCTGTAGATTGGGCACAGCGCTCTGCAGGGTGTTAGCAGAGACTTTCCCGGGACAGTGAAACCCTATGTCAGAGACACTGAGAAGAAGCCCCAATGTTCCCTCCAGGCACTTTCAGTGTGGGTGCCTTCTCCACGTGGTTCCTGGTTTCCCTGCAGCGCTGAAGAGAATGTTAGCAAAGAGGTAACCGGGACAGTGAAAACAGTACTCAAAGACAGGGAGAGCAAGCTCTCTCTTGGCACTTTGGATGTGGGACATACAGCGAGATGTTTGCTGCTTTTGCGTTTGGCTGTTGGGAGATTTACAGCACAAAGATATCTAGTTGATTTGAAGCAGTTCCGAGAAAGTCTAAACATAATCGCCACTTCTCCCTCCTGGCACTTTCCATGTGGGAGATATAGCAGGATGTATATTGGTTTTGAGGACAACTCAATGGACAGTGTAGGGAGAAAAGTTCCTGGCTCCTTGAATGCCGTTCCTGGAGACACTGCGATCAATGTGGGAGATATGTCAAGATGTGTGTTGGTTTTGAGGACGGCTCTCTGGAGAGTCTTAGCAAAGAGGTCACAGGGATAATCAGAGCAATTCTCAGAGACACTGAGAACAAGCTCGACAATTCCCTCCTGGCACTTTCCCTGTAGGAGATACCACAAGACGTTTCTGTAGATTGGGCACAGCGCTCTGCACGGTGTTAGCAGAGACTTTCCCGGGACAGTGAAACCCTATGTCAGAGACACTGAGAAGAAGCCCCAATGTTCCCTCCAGGCACTTTCAGTGTGGGTGCCTTCTCCACGTGGTTCCTGGTTTCCCTGCAGCGCTGAAGAGAATGTTAGCAAAGAGGTAACCGGGACAGTGAAAACAGTACTCAAAGACAGGGAGAGCAAGCTCTCTCTTGGCACTTTGGATGTGGGACATACAGCGAGATGTTTGCTGCTTTTGCGTTTGGCTGTTGGGAGATTTACAGCACAAAGATATCTAGTTGATTTGAAGCAGTTCCGAGAAAGTCTAAACATAATCGCCACTTCTCCCTCCTGGCACTTTCCATGTGGGAGATATGGCAGGATGTATATTGGTTTTGAGGACAACTCAATGGACAGTGTAGGGAGAAAAGTTCCTGGCTCCTTGAATGCCGTTCCTGGAGACACTGCGATCAATGTGGGAGATATGTCAAGATGTGTGTTGGTTTTGAGGACGGCTCTCTGGAGAGTCTTAGCAAAGAGGTCACAGGGATAATCAGAGCAATTCTCAGAGACACTGAGAACAAGCTCGACAATTCCCTCCTGGCACTTTCCCTGTAGGAGATACCGCAAGATGTTTCTGTAGATTGGGCACAGCGCTCTGCAGGGTGTTAGCAGAGACTTTCCCGGGACAGTGAAACCCTATGTCAGAGACACTGAGAAGAAGCCCCAATGTTCCCTCCAGGCACTTTCAGTGTGGGTGCCTTCTCCACGTGGTTCCTGGTTTCCCTGCAGCGCTGAAGAGAATGTTAGCAAAGAGGTAACCGGGACAGTGAAAACAGTACTCAAAGACAGGGAGAGCAAGCTCTCTCTTGGCACTTTGTATGTGGGACATACAGCGAGATGTTTGCTGCTTTTGCGTTTGGCTGTTGGGAGATTTACAGCACAAAGATATCTAGTTGATTTGAAGCAGTTCCGAGAAAGTCTAAACATAATCGCCACTTCTCCCTCCTGGCACTTTCCATGTGGGAGATATAGCAGGATGTATATTGGTTTTGAGGACAACTCAATGGACAGTGTAGGGAGAAAAGTTCCTGGCTCCTTGAATGCCGTTCCTGGAGACACTGCGATCAATGAGGGAGATATGTCAAGATGTGTGTTGGTTTTGAGGACGGCTCTCTGGAGAGTCTTAGCAAAGAGGTCACAGGGATAATCAGAGCAATTCTCAGAGACACTGAGAACAAGCTCGACAATTCCCTCCTGGCACTTTCCCTGTAGGAGATACCGCAAGACGTTTCTGTAGATTGGGCACAGCGCTCTGCAGGGTGTTAGCAGAGACTTTCCCGGGACAGTGAAACCCTATGTCAGAGACACTGAGAAGAAGCCCCAATGTTCCCTCCAGGCACTTTCAGTGTGGGTGCCTTCTCCACGTGGTTCCTGGTTTCCCTGCAGCGCTGAAGAGAATGTTAGCAAAGAGGTAACCGGGACAGTGAAAACAGTACTCAAAGACAGGGAGAGCAAGCTCTCTCTTGGCACTTTGGATGTGGGACATACAGCGAGATGTTTGCTGCTTTTGCGTTTGGCTGTTGGGAGATTTACAGCACAAAGATATCTAGTTGATTTGAAGCAGTTCCGAGAAAGTCTAAACATAATCGCCACTCCTCCCTCCTGGCACTTTCCATGTGGGAGATATAGCAGGATGTATATTGGTTTTGAGGACAACTCAATGGAGAGTGTAGGGAGAAAAGATCCTGGCTCCTTGAATGCCGTTCCTGGAGACACTGCGATCAATGTGGGAGATATGTCAAGATGTGTGTTTGTTTTGAGGACGGCTCTCTGGAGAGTCTTAGCAAAGAGGTCCCAGGGATAATCAGAGCAATTCTCAGAGACACTGAGAACAAGCTCGACAATTCCCTCCTGGCACTTTCCCTGTAGGAGATACCGCAAGACGTTTCTGTAGATTGGGCACAGCGCTCTGCAGGGTGTTAGCAGAGACTTTCCCGGGACAGTGAAACCCTATGTGAGAGACACTGAGAAGAAGCCCCAATGTTCCCTCCAGGCACTTTCAGTGTGGGTGCCTTCTCCACGTGGTTCCTGGTTTCCCTGCAGCGCTGAAGAGAATGTTAGCAAAGAGGTAACCGGGACAGTGAAAACAGTACTCAAAGACAGGGAGAGCAAGCTCTCTCTTGGCACTTTGGATGTGGGACATACAGCGAGATGTTTGCTGCTTTTGCGTTTGGCTGTTGGGAGATTTACAGCACAAAGATATCTAGTTGATTTGAAGCAGTTCCGAGAAAGTCTAAACATAATCGCCACTTCTCCCTCCTGGCACTTTCCATGTGGGAGATATAGCAGGATGTATATTGGTTTTGAGGACAACTCAATGGACAGTGTAGGGAGAAAAGTTCCTGGCTCCTTGAATGCCGTTCCTGGAGACACTGCGATCAATGTGGGAGATATGTCAAGATGTGTGTTGGTTTTGAGGACGGCTCTCTGGAGAGTCTTAGCAAAGAGGTCACAGGGATAATCAGAGCAATTCTCAGAGACACTGAGAACAAGCTCGACAATTCCCTCCTGGCACTTTCCCTGTAGGAGATACCGCAAGACGTTTCTGTAGATTGGGCACAGCGCTCTGCAGGGTGTTAGCAGAGACTTTCCCGGGACAGTGAAACCCTATGTCAGAGACACTGAGAAGAAGCCCCAATGTTCCCTCCAGGCACTTTCAGTGTGGGTGCCTTCTCCACGTGGTTCCTGGTTTCCCTGCAGCGCTGAAGAGAATGTTAGCAAAGAGGTAACCGGGACAGTGAAAACAGTACTCAAAGACAGGGAGAGCAAGCTCTCTCTTGGCACTTTGGATGTGGGACATACAGCGAGATGTTTGCTGCTTTTGCGTTTGGCTGTTGGGAGATTTACAGCACAAAGATATCTAGTTGATTTGAAGCAGTTCCGAGAAAGTCTAAACATAATCGCCACTTCTCCCTCCTGGCACTTTCCATGTGGGAGATATAGCAGGATGTATATTGGTTTTGAGGACAACTCAATGGACAGTGTAGGGAGAAAAGTTCCTGGCTCCTTGAATGCCGTTCCTGGAGACACTGCGATCAATGTGGGAGATATGTCAAGATGTGTGTTGGTTTTGAGGACGGCTCTCTGGAGAGTCTTAGCAAAGAGGTCACAGGGATAATCAGAGCAATTCTCAGAGACACTGAGAACAAGCTCGACAATTCCCTCCTGGCACTTTCCCTGTAGGAGATACCACAAGACGTTTCTGTAGATTGGGCACAGCGCTCTGCACGGTGTTAGCAGAGACTTTCCCGGGACAGTGAAACCCTATGTCAGAGACACTGAGAAGAAGCCCCAATGTTCCCTCCAGGCACTTTCAGTGTGGGTGCCTTCTCCACGTGGTTCCTGGTTTCCCTGCAGCGCTGAAGAGAATGTTAGCAAAGAGGTAACCGGGACAGTGAAAACAGTACTCAAAGACAGGGAGAGCAAGCTCTCTCTTGGCACTTTGGATGTGGGACATACAGCGAGATGTTTGCTGCTTTTGCGTTTGGCTGTTGGGAGATTTACAGCACAAAGATATCTAGTTGATTTGAAGCAGTTCCGAGAAAGTCTAAACATAATCGCCACTTCTCCCTCCTGGCACTTTCCACGTGGGAGATATAGCAGGATGTATATTGGTTTTGAGGACAACTCAATGGACAGTGTAGGGAGAAAAGGTCCTGGCTCCTTGAATGCCGTTCCTGGAGACACTGCGATCAATGAGGGAGATATGTCAAGATGTGTGTTGGTTTTGAGGACGGCTCTCTGGAGAGTCTTAGCAAAGAGGTCACAGGGATAATCAGAGCAATTCTCAGAGACACTGAGAACAAGCTCGACAATTCCCTCCTGGCACTTTCCCTGTAGGAGATACCGCAAGACGTTTCTGTAGATTGGGCACAGCGCTCTGCAGGGTGTTAGCAGAGACTTTCCCGGGACAGTGAAACCCTATGTCAGAGACACTGAGAAGAAGCCCCAATGTTCCCTCCAGGCACTTTCAGTGTGGGTGCCTTCTCCACGTGGTTCCTGGTTTCCCTGCAGCGCTGAAGAGAATGTTAGCAAAGAGGTAACCGGGACAGTGAAAACAGTACTCAAAGACAGGGAGAGCAAGCTCTCTCTTGGCACTTTGGATGTGGGACATACAGCGAGATGTTTGCTGCTTTTGCGTTTGGCTGTTGGGAGATTTACAGCACAAAGATATCTAGTTGATTTGAAGCAGTTCCGAGAAAGTCTAAACATAATCGCCACTCCTCCCTCCTGGCACTTTCCATGTGGGAGATATAGCAGGATGTATATTGGTTTTGAGGACAACTCAATGGACAGTGTAGGGAGAAAAGTTCCTGGCTCCTTGAATGCCGTTCCTGGAGACACTGCGATCAATGTGGGAGATATGTCAAGATGTGTGTTGGTTTTGAGGACGGCTCTCTGGAGAGTCTTAGCAAAGAGGTCACAGGGATAATCAGAGCAATTCTCAGAGACACTGAGAACAAGCTCGACAATTCCCTCCTGGCACTTTCCCTGTAGGAGATACCGCAAGACGTTTCTGTAGATTGGGCACAGCGCTCTGCAGGGTGTTAGCAGAGACTTTCCCGGGACAGTGAAACCCTATGTCAGAGACACTGAGAAGAAGCCCCAATGTTCCCTCCAGGCACTTTCAGTGTGGGTGCCTTCTCCACGTGGTTCCTGGTTTCCCTGCAGCGCTGAAGAGAATGTTAGCAAAGAGGTAACCGGGACAGTGAAAACAGTACTCAAAGACAGGGAGAGCAAGCTCTCTCTTGGCACTTTGGATGTGGGACATACAGCGAGATGTTTGCTGCTTTTGCGTTTGGCTGTTGGGAGATTTACAGCACAAAGATATCTAGTTGATTTGAAGCAGTTCCGAGAAAGTCTAAACATAATCGCCACTTCTCCCTCCTGGCACTTTCCATGTGGGAGATATAGCAGGATGTATATTGGTTTTGAGGACAACTCAATGGACAGTGTAGGGAGAAAAGTTCCTGGCTCCTTGAATGCCGTTCCTGGAGACACTGCGATCAATGTGGGAGATATGTCAAGATGTGTGTTGGTTTTGAGGACGGCTCTCTGGAGAGTCTTAGCAAAGAGGTCACAGGGATAATCAGAGCAATTCTCAGAGACACTGAGAACAAGCTCGACAATTCCCTCCTGGCACTTTCCCTGTAGGAGATACCACAAGACGTTTCTGTAGATTGGGCACAGCGCTCTGCAGGGTGTTAGCAGAGACTTTCCCGGGACAGTGAAACCCTATGTCAGAGACACTGAGAAGAAGCCCCAATGTTCCCTCCAGGCACTTTCAGTGTGGGTGCCTTCTCCACGTGGTTCCTGGTTTCCCTGCAGCGCTGAAGAGAATGTTAGCAAAGAGGTAACCGGGACAGTGAAAACAGTACTCAAAGACAGGGAGAGCAAGCTCTCTCTTGGCACTTTGGATGTGGGACATACAGCGAGATGTTTGCTGCTTTTGCGTTTGGCTGTTGGGAGATTTACAGCACAAAGATATCTAGTTGATTTGAAGCAGTTCCGAGAAAGTCTAAACATAATCGCCACTTCTCCCTCCTGGCACTTTCCACGTGGGAGATATAGCAGGATGTATATTGGTTTTGAGGACAACTCAATGGACAGTGTAGGGAGAAAAGTTCCTGGCTCCTTGAATGCCGTTCCTGGAGACACTGCGATCAATGAGGGAGATATGTCAAGATGTGTGTTGGTTTTGAGGACGGCTCTCTGGAGAGTCTTAGCAAAGAGGTCACAGGGATAATCAGAGCAATTCTCAGAGACACTGAGAACAAGCTCGACAATTCCCTCCTGGCACTTTCCCTGTAGGAGATACCGCAAGACGTTTCTGTAGATTGGGCACATCGCTCTGCAGGGTGTTAGCAGAGACTTTCCCGGGACAGTGAAACCCTATGTCAGAGACACTGAGAAGAAGCCCCAATGTTCCCTCCAGGCACTTTCAGTGTGGGTGCCTTCTCCACGTGGTTCCTGGTTTCCCTGCAGCGCTGAAGAGAATGTTAGCAAAGAGGTAACCGGGACAGTGAAAACAGTACTCAAAGACAGGGAGAGCAAGCTCTCTCTTGGCACTTTGGATGTGGGACATACAGCGAGATGTTTGCTGCTTTTGCGTTTGGCTGTTGGGAGATTTACAGCACAAAGATATCTAGTTGATTTGAAGCAGTTCCGAGAAAGTCTAAACATAATCGCCACTTCTCCCTCCTGGCACTTTCCATGTGGGAGATATAGCAGGATGTATATTGGTTTTGAGGACAACTCAATGGACAGTGTAGGGAGAAAAGGTCCTGGCTCCTTGAATGCCGTTCCTGGAGACACTGCGATCAATGTGGGAGATATGTCAAGATGTGTGTTGGTTTTGAGGACGGCTCTCTGGAGAGTCTTAGCAAAGAGGTCACAGGGATAATCAGAGCAATTCTCAGAGACACTGAGAACAAGCTCGACAATTCCCTCCTGGCACTTTCCCTGTAGGAGATACCGCAAGACGTTTCTGTAGATTGGGCACAGCGCTCTGCAGGGTGTTAGCAGAGACTTTCCCGGGACAGTGAAACCCTATGTCAGAGACACTGAGAAGAAGCCCCAATGTTCCCTCCAGGCACTTTCAGTGTGGGTGCCTTCTCCACGTGGTTCCTGGTTTCCCTGCAGCGCTGAAGAGAATGTTAGCAAAGAGGTAACCGGGACAGTGAAAACAGTACTCAAAGACAGGGAGAGCAAGCTCTCTCTTGGCACTTTGGATGTGGGACATACAGCGAGATGTTTGCTGCTTTTGCGTTTGGCTGTTGGGAGATTTACAGCACAAAGATATCTAGTTGATTTGAAGCAGTTCCGAGAAAGTCTAAACATAATCGCCACTTCTCCCTCCTGGCACTTTCCATGTGGGAGATATAGCAGGATGTATATTGGTTTTGAGGACAACTCAATGGACAGTGTAGGGAGAAAAGTTCCTGGCTCCTTGAATGCCGTTCCTGGAGACACTGCGATCAATGTGGGAGATATGTCAAGATGTGTGTTGGTTTTGAGGACGGCTCTCTGGAGAGTCTTAGCAAAGAGGTCACAGGGATAATCAGAGCAATTCTCAGAGACACTGAGAACAAGCTCGACAATTCCCTCCTGGCACTTTCCCTGTAGGAGATACCGCAAGACGTTTCTGTAGATTGGGCACAGCGCTCTGCAGGGTGTTAGCAGAGACTTTCCCGGGACAGTGAAACCCTATGTCAGAGACACTGAGAAGAAGCCCCAATGTTCCCTCCAGGCACTTTCAGTGTGGGTGCCTTCTCCACGTGGTTCCTGGTTTCCCTGCAGCGCTGAAGAGAATGTTAGCAAAGAGGTAACCGGGACAGTGAAAACAGTACTCAAAGACAGGGAGAGCAAGCTCTCTCTTGGCACTTTGGATGTGGGACATACAGCGAGATGTTTGCTGCTTTTGCGTTTGGCTGTTGGGAGATTTACAGCACAAAGATATCTAGTTGATTTGAAGCAGTTCCGAGAAAGTCTAAACATAATCGCCACTCCTCCCTCCTGGCACTTTCCATGTGGGAGATATAGCAGGATGTATATTGGTTTTGAGGACAACTCAATGGACAGTGTAGGGAGAAAAGTTCCTGGCTCCTTGAATGCCGTTCCTGGAGACACTGCGATCAATGTGGGAGATATGTCAAGATGTGTGTTGGTTTTGAGGACGGCTCTCTGGAGAGTCTTAGCAAAGAGGTCACAGGGATAATCAGAGCAATTCTCAGAGACACTGAGAACAAGCTCGACAATTCCCTCCTGGCACTTTCCCTGTAGGAGATACCGCAAGACGTTTCTGTAGATTGGGCACAGCGCTCTGCAGGGTGTTAGCAGAGACTTTCCCGGGACAGTGAAACCCTATGTCAGAGACACTGAGAAGAAGCCCCAATGTTCCCTCCAGGCACTTTCAGTGTGGGTGCCTTCTCCACGTGGTTCCTGGTTTCCCTGCAGCGCTGAAGAGAATGTTAGCAAAGAGGTAACCGGGACAGTGAAAACAGTACTCAAAGACAGGGAGAGCAAGCTCTCTCTTGGCACTTTGGATGTGGGACATACAGCGAGATGTTTGCTGCTTTTGCGTTTGGCTGTTGGGAGATTTACAGCACAAAGATATCTAGTTGATTTGAAGCAGTTCCGAGAAAGTCTAAACATAATCCCCGCTTCTCCCTCCTGGCACTTTCCATGTGGGAGATATAGCAGGATGTATATTGGTTTTGAGGACAACTCAATGGACAGTGTAGGGAGAAAAGTTCCTGGCTCCTTGAATGCCGTTCCTGGAGACACTGCGATCAATGTGGGAGATATGTCAAGATGTGTGTTGGTTTTGAGGACGGCTCTCTGGAGAGTCTTAGCAAAGAGGTCACAGGGATAATCAGAGCAATTCTCAGAGACACTGAGAACAAGCTCGACAATTCCCTCCTGGCACTTTCCCTGTAGGAGATACCGCAAGACGTTTCTGTACATTGGGCACAGCGCTCTGCACGGTGTTAGCAGAGACTTTCCCGGGACAGTGAAACCCTATGTCAGAGACACTGAGAAGAAGCCCCAATGTTCCCTCCAGGCACTTTCAGTGTGGGTGCCTTCTCCACGTGGTTCCTGGTTTCCCTGCAGCGCTGAAGAGAATGTTAGCAAAGAGGTAACCGGGACAGTGAAAACAGTACTCAAAGACAGGGAGAGCAAGCTCTCTCTTGGCACTTTGGATGTGGGACATACAGCGAGATGTTTGCTGCTTTTGCGTTTGGCTGTTGGGAGATTTACAGCACAAAGATATCTAGTTGATTTGAAGCAGTTCCGAGAAAGTCTAAACATAATCGCCACTTCTCCCTCCTGGCACTTTCCATGTGGGAGATATAGCAGGATGTATATTGGTTTTGAGGACAACTCAATGGACAGTGTAGGGAGAAAAGTTCCTGGCTCCTTGAATGCCGTTCCTGGAGACACTGCGATCAATGTGGGAGATATGTCAAGATGTGTGTTGGTTTTGAGGACGGCTCTCTGGAGAGTCTTAGCAAAGAGGTCACAGGGATAATCAGAGCAATTCTCAGAGACACTGAGAACAAGCTCGACAATTCCCTCCTGGCACTTTCCCTGTAGGAGATACCACAAGACGTTTCTGTAGATTGGGCACAGCGCTCTGCAGGGTGTTAGCAGAGACTTTCCCGGGACAGTGAAACCCTATGTCAGAGACACTGAGAAGAAGCCCCAATGTTCCCTCCAGGCACTTTCAGTGTGGGTGCCTTCTCCACGTGGTTCCTGGTTTCCCTGCAGCGCTGAAGAGAATGTTAGCAAAGAGGTAACCGGGACAGTGAAAACAGTACTCAAAGACAGGGAGAGCAAGCTCTCTCTTGGCACTTTGGATGTGGGACATACAGCGAGATGTTTGCTGCTTTTGCGTTTGGCTGTTGGGAGATTTACAGCACAAAGATATCTAGTTGATTTGAAGCAGTTCCGAGAAAGTCTAAACATAATCGCCACTTCTCCCTCCTGGCACTTTCCACGTGGGAGATATAGCAGGATGTATATTGGTTTTGAGGACAACTCAATGGACAGTGTAGGGAGAAAAGTTCCTGGCTCCTTGAATGCCGTTCCTGGAGACACTGCGATCAATGTGGGAGATATGTCAAGATGTGTGTTGGTTTTGAGGACGGCTCTCTGGAGAGTCTTAGCAAAGAGGTCACAGGGATAATCAGAGCAATTCTCAGAGACACTGAGAACAAGCTCGACAATTCCCTCCTGGCACTTTCCCTGTAGGTGATACCACAAGACGTTTCTGTAGATTGGGCACAGCGCTCTGCACGGTGTTAGCAGAGACTTTCCCGGGACAGTGAAACCCTATGTCAGAGACACTGAGAAGAAGCCCCAATGTTCCCTCCAGGCACTTTCAGTGTGGGTGCCTTCTCCACGTGGTTCCTGGTTTCCCTGCAGCGCTGAAGAGAATGTTAGCAAAGAGGTAACCGGGACAGTGAAAACAGTACTCAAAGACAGGGAGAGCAAGCTCTCTCTTGGCACTTTGGATGTGGGACATACAGCGAGATGTTTGCTGCTTTTGCGTTTGGCTGTTGGGAGATTTACAGCACAAAGATATCTAGTTGATTTGAAGCAGTTCCGAGAAAGTCTAAACATAATCGCCACTTCTCCCTCCTGGCACTTTCCATGTGGGAGATATAGCAGGATGTATATTGGTTTTGAGGACAACTCAATGGACAGTGTAGGGAGAAAAGTTCCTGGCTCCTTGAATGCCGTTCCTGGAGACACTGCGATCAATGAGGGAGATATGTCAAGATGTGTGTTGGTTTTGAGGACGGCTCTCTGGAGAGTCTTAGCAAAGAGGTCACAGGGATAATCAGAGCAATTCTCAGAGACACTGAGAACAAGCTCGACAATTCCCTCCTGGCACTTTCCCTGTAGGAGATACCGCAAGACGTTTCTGTAGATTGGGCACATCGCTCTGCAGGGTGTTAGCAGAGACTTTCCCGGGACAGTGAAACCCTATGTCAGAGACACTGAGAAGAAGCCCCAATGTTCCCTCCAGGCACTTTCAGTGTGGGTGCCTTCTCCACGTGGTTCCTGGTTTCCCTGCAGCGCTGAAGAGAATGTTAGCAAAGAGGTAACCGGGACAGTGAAAACAGTACTCAAAGACAGGGAGAGCAAGCTCTCTCTTGGCACTTTGGATGTGGGACATACAGCGAGATGTTTGCTGCTTTTGCGTTTGGCTGTTGGGAGATTTACAGCACAAAGATATCTAGTTGATTTGAAGCAGTTCCGAGAAAGTCTAAACATAATCGCCACTCCTCCCTCCTGGCACTTTCCATGTGGGAGATATAGCAGGATGTATATTGGTTTTGAGGACAACTCAATGGAGAGTGTAGGGAGAAAAGATCCTGGCTCCTTGAATGCCGTTCCTGGAGACACTGCGATCAATGTGGGAGATATGTCAAGATGTGTGTTTGTTTTGAGGACGGCTCTCTGGAGAGTCTTAGCAAAGAGGTCACAGGGATAATCAGAGCAATTCTCAGAGACACTGAGAACAAGCTCGACAATTCCCTCCTGGCACTTTCCCTGTAGGAGATACCGCAAGACGTTTCTGTAGATTGGGCACAGCGCTCTGCAGGGTGTTAGCAGAGACTTTCCCGGGACAGTGAAACCCTATGTCAGAGACACTGAGAAGAAGCCCCAATGTTCCCTCCAGGCACTTTCAGTGTGGGTGCCTTCTCCACGTGGTTCCTGGTTTCCCTGCAGCGCTGAAGAGAATGTTAGCAAAGAGGTAACCGGGACAGTGAAAACAGTACTCAAAGACAGGGAGAGCAAGCTCTCTCTTGGCACTTTGGATGTGGGACATACAGCGAGATGTTTGCTGCTTTTGCGTTTGGCTGTTGGGAGATTTACAGCACAAAGATATCTAGTTGATTTGAAGCAGTTCCGAGAAAGTCTAAACATAATCGCCACTTCTCCCTCCTGGCACTTTCCATGTGGGAGATATAGCAGGATGTATATTGGTTTTGAGGACAACTCAATGGACAGTGTAGGGAGAAAAGTTCCTGGCTCCTTGAATGCCGTTCCTGGAGACACTGCGATCAATGTGGGAGATATGTCAAGATGTGTGTTGGTTTTGAGGACGGCTCTCTGGAGAGTCTTAGCAAAGAGGTCACAGGGATAATCAGAGCAATTCTCAGAGACACTGAGAACAAGCTCGACAATTCCCTCCTGGCACTTTCCCTGTAGGAGATACCGCAAGACGTTTCTGTAGATTGGGCACAGCGCTCTGCAGGGTGTTAGCAGAGACTTTCCCGGGACAGTGAAACCCTATGTCAGAGACACTGAGAAGAAGCCCCAATGTTCCCTCCAGGCACTTTCAGTGTGGGTGCCTTCTCCACGTGGTTCCTGGTTTCCCTGCAGCGCTGAAGAGAATGTTAGCAAAGAGGTAACCGGGACAGTGAAAACAGTACTCAAAGACAGGGAGAGCAAGCTCTCTCTTGGCACTTTGGATGTGGGACATACAGCGAGATGTTTGCTGCTTTTGCGTTTGGCTGTTGGGAGATTTACAGCACAAAGATATCTAGTTGATTTGAAGCAGTTCCGAGAAAGTCTAAACATAATCGCCACTTCTCCCTCCTGGCACTTTCCATGTGGGAGATATAGCAGGATGTATATTGGTTTTTGAGGACAACTCAATGGACAGTGTAGGGAGAAAAGTTCCTGGCTCCTTGAATGCCGTTCCTGGAGACACTGCGATCAATGTGGGAGATATGTCAAGATGTGTGTTGGTTTTGAGGACGGCTCTCTGGAGAGTCTTAGCAAAGAGGTCACAGGGATAATCAGAGCAATTCTCAGAGACACTGAGAACAAGCTCGACAATTCCCTCCTGGCACTTTCCCTGTAGGAGATACCGCAAGACGTTTCTGTAGATTGGGCACAGCGCTCTGCAGGGTGTTAGCAGAGACTTTCCCGGGACAGTGAAACCCTATGTCAGAGACACTGAGAAGAAGCCCCAATGTTCCCTCCAGGCACTTTCAGTGTGGGTGCCTTCTCCACGTGGTTCCTGGTTTCCCTGCAGCGCTGAAGAGAATGTTAGCAAAGAGGTAACCGGGACAGTGAAAACAGTACTCAAAGACAGGGAGAGCAAGCTCTCTCTTGGCACTTTGGATGTGGGACATACAGCGAGATGTTTGCTGCTTTTGCGTTTGGCTGTTGGGAGATTTACAGCACAAAGATATCTAGTTGATTTGAAGCAGTTCCGAGAAAGTCTAAACATAATCGCCACTCCTCCCTCCTGGCACTTTCCATGTGGGAGATATAGCAGGATGTATATTGGTTTTGAGGACAACTCAATGGACAGTGTAGGGAGAAAAGTTCCTGGCTCCTTGAATGCCGTTCCTGGAGACACTGCGATCAATGTGGGAGATATGTCAAGATGTGTGTTGGTTTTGAGGACGGCTCTCTGGAGAGTCGTAGCAAAGAGGTCACAGGGATAATCAGAGCAATTCTCAGAGACACTGAGAACAAGCTCGACAATTCCCTCCTGGCACTTTCCCTGTAGGAGATACCGCAAGACGTTTCTGTAGATTGGGCACAGCGCTCTGCAGGGTGTTAGCAGAGACTTTCCCGGGACAGTGAAACCCTATGTCAGAGACACTGAGAAGAAGCCCCAATGTTCCCTCCAGGCACTTTCAGTGTGGGTGCCTTCTCCACGTGGTTCCTGGTTTCCCTGCAGCGCTGAAGAGAATGTTAGCAAAGAGGTAACCGGGACAGTGAAAACAGTACTCAAAGACAGGGAGAGCAAGCTCTCTCTTGGCACTTTGGATGTGGGACATACAGCGAGATGTTTGCTGCTTTTGCGTTTGGCTGTTGGGAGATTTACAGCACAAAGATATCTAGTTGATTTGAAGCAGTTCCGAGAAAGTCTAAACATAATCGCCACTTCTCCCTCCTGGCACTTTCCATGTGGGAGATATGGCAGGATGTATATTGGTTTTGAGGACAACTCAATGGACAGTGTAGGGAGAAAAGTTCCTGGCTCCTTGAATGCCGTTCCTGGAGACACTGCGATCAATGTGGGAGATATGTCAAGATGTGTGTTTGTTTTGAGGACGGCTCTCTGGAGAGTCTTAGCAAAGAGGTCACAGGGATAATCAGAGCAATTCTCAGAGACACTGAGAACAAGCTCGACAATTCCCTCCTGGCACTTTCCCTGTAGGAGATACCGCAAGACGTTTCTGTAGATTGGGCACAGCGCTCTGCAGGGTGTTAGCAGAGACTTTCCCGGGACAGTGAAACCCTATGTCAGAGACACTGAGAAGAAGCCCCAATGTTCCCTCCAGGCACTTTCAGTGTGGGTGCCTTCTCCACGTGGTTCCTGGTTTCCCTGCAGCGCTGAAGAGAATGTTAGCAAAGAGGTAACCGGGACAGTGAAAACAGTACTCAAAGACAGGGAGAGCAAGCTCTCTCTTGGCACTTTGGATGTGGGACATACAGCGAGATGTTTGCTGCTTTTGCGTTTGGCTGTTGGGAGATTTACAGCACAAAGATATCTAGTTGATTTGAAGCAGTTCCGAGAAAGTCTAAACATAATCGCCACTTCTCCCTCCTGGCACTTTCCATGTGGGAGATATAGCAGGATGTATATTGGTTTTGAGGACAACTCAATGGACAGTGTAGGGAGAAAAGTTCCTGGCTCCTTGAATGCCGTTCCTGGAGACACTGCGATCAATGTGGGAGATATGTCAAGATGTGTGTTGGTTTTGAGGACGGCTCTCTGGAGAGTCTTAGCAAAGAGGTCACAGGGATAATCAGAGCAATTCTCAGAGACACTGAGAACAAGCTCGACAATTCCCTCCTGGCACTTTCCCTGTAGGAGATACCGCAAGACGTTTCTGTAGATTGGGCACAGCGCTCTGCAGGGTGTTAGCAGAGACTTTCCCGGGACAGTGAAACCCTATGTCAGAGACACTGAGAAGAAGCCCCAATGTTCCCTCCAGGCACTTTCAGTGTGGGTGCCTTCTCCACGTGGTTCCTGGTTTCCCTGCAGCGCTGAAGAGAATGTTAGCAAAGAGGTAACCGGGACAGTGAAAACAGTACTCAAAGACAGGGAGAGCAAGCTCTCTCTTGGCACTTTGGATGTGGGACATACAGCGAGATGTTTGCTGCTTTTGCGTTTGGCTGTTGGGAGATTTACAGCACAAAGATATCTAGTTGATTTGAAGCAGTTCCGAGAAAGTCTAAACATAATCGCCACTTCTCCCTCCTGGCACTTTCCATGTGGGAGATATGGCAGGATGTATATTGGTTTTGAGGACAACTCAATGGACAGTGTAGGGAGAAAAGTTCCTGGCTCCTTGAATGCCGTTCCTGGAGACACTGCGATCAATGTGGGAGATATGTCAAGATGTGTGTTGGTTTTGAGGACGGCTCTCTGGAGAGTCTTAGCAAAGAGGTCACAGGGATAATCAGAGCAATTCTCAGAGACACTGAGAACAAGCTCGACAATTCCCTCCTGGCACTTTCCCTGTAGGAGATACCGCAAGACGTTTTTGTAGATTGGGCACATCGCTCTGCAGGGTGTTAGCAGAGACTTTCCCGGGACAGTGAAACCCTATGTCAGAGACACTGAGAAGAAGCCCCAATGTTCCCTCCAGGCACTTTCAGTGTGGGTGCCTTCTCCACGTGGTTCCTGGTTTCCCTGCAGCGCTGAAGAGAATGTTAGCAAAGAGGTAACCGGGACAGTGAAAACAGTACTCAAAGACAGGGAGAGCAAGCTCTCTCTTGGCACTTTGGATGTGGGACATACAGCGAGATGTTTGCTGCTTTTGCGTTTGGCTGTTGGGAGATTTACAGCACAAAGATATCTAGTTGATTTGAAGCAGTTCCGAGAAAGTCTAAACATAATCGCCACTTCTCCCTCCTGGCACTTTCCACGTGGGAGATATAGCAGGATGTATATTGGTTTTGAGGACAACTCAATGGACAGTGTAGGGAGAAAAGTTCCTGGCTCCTTGAATGCCGTTCCTGGAGACACTGCGATCAATGTGGGAGATATGTCAAGATGTGTGTTTGTTTTGAGGACGGCTCTCTGGAGAGTCTTAGCAAAGAGGTCACAGGGATAATCAGAGCAATTCTCAGAGACACTGAGAACAAGCTCGACAATTCCCTCCTGGCACTTTCCCTGTAGGAGATACCGCAAGACGTTTCTGTAGATTGGGCACAGCGCTCTGCAGGGTGTTAGCAGAGACTTTCCCGGGACAGTGAAACCCTATGTCAGAGACACTGAGAAGAAGCCCCAATGTTCCCTCCAGGCACTTTCAGTGTGGGTGCCTTCTCCACGTGGTTCCTGGTTTCCCTGCAGCGCTGAAGAGAATGTTAGCAAAGAGGTAACCGGGACAGTGAAAACAGTACTCAAAGACAGGGAGAGCAAGCTCTCTCTTGGCACTTTGGATGTGGGACATACAGCGAGATGTTTGCTGCTTTTGCGTTTGGCTGTTGGGAGATTTACAGCACAAAGATATCTAGTTGATTTGAAGCAGTTCCGAGAAAGTCTAAACATAATCCCCGCTTCTCCCTCCTGGCACTTTCCATGTGGGAGATATAGCAGGATGTATATTGGTTTTGAGGACAACACAATGGACAGTGTAGGGAGAAAAGTTCCTGGCTCCTTGAATGCCGTTCCTGGAGACACTGCGATCAATGTGGGAGATATGTCAAGATGTGTGTTGGTTTTGAGGACGGCTCTCTGGAGAGTCTTAGCAAAGAGGTCACAGGGATAATCAGAGCAATTCTCAGAGACACTGAGAACAAGCTCGACAATTCCCTCCTGGCACTTTCCCTGTAGGAGATACCGCAAGACGTTTCTGTAGATTGGGCACAGCGCTCTGCAGGGTGTTAGCAGAGACTTTCCCGGGACAGTGAAACCCTATGTCAGAGACACTGAGAAGAAGCCCCAATGTTCCCTCCAGGCACTTTCAGTGTGGGTGCCTTCTCCACGTGGTTCCTGGTTTCCCTGCAGCGCTGAAGAGAATGTTAGCAAAGAGGTAACCGGGACAGTGAAAACAGTACTCAAAGACAGGGAGAGCAAGCTCTCTCTTGGCACTTTGGATGTGGGACATACAGCGAGATGTTTGCTGCTTTTGCGTTTGGCTGTTGGGAGATTTACAGCACAAAGATATCTAGTTGATTTGAAGCAGTTCCGAGAAAGTCTAAACATAATCGCCACTTCTCCCTCCTGGCACTTTCCATGTGGGAGATATGGCAGGATGTATATTGGTTTTGAGGACAACTCAATGGACAGTGTAGGGAGAAAAGTTCCTGGCTCCTTGAATGCCGTTCCTGGAGACACTGCGATCAATGTGGGAGATATGTCAAGATGTGTGTTGGTTTTGAGGACGGCTCTCTGGAGAGTCTTAGCAAAGAGGTCACAGGGATAATCAGAGCAATTCTCAGAGACACTGAGAACAAGCTCGACAATTCCCTCCTGGCACTTTCCCTGTAGGAGATACCGCAAGACGTTTCTGTAGATTGGGCACATCGCTCTGCAGGGTGTTAGCAGAGACTTTCCCGGGACAGTGAAACCCTATGTCAGAGACACTGAGAAGAAGCCCCAATGTTCCCTCCAGGCACTTTCAGTGTGGGTGCCTTCTCCACGTGGTTCCTGGTTTCCCTGCAGCGCTGAAGAGAATGTTAGCAAAGAGGTAACCGGGACAGTGAAAACAGTACTCAAAGACACGGAGAGCAAGCTCTCTCTTGGCACTTTGGATGTGGGACATACAGCGAGATGTTTGCTGCTTTTGCGTTTGGCTGTTGGGAGATTTACAGCACAAAGATATCTAGTTGATTTGAAGCAGTTCCGAGAAAGTCTAAACATAATCGCCACTTCTCCCTCCTGGCACTTTCCATGTGGGAGATATAGCAGGATGTATATTGGTTTTGAGGACAACTCAATGGAGAGTGTAGGGAGAAAAGTTCCTGGCTCCTTGAATGCCGTTCCTGGAGACACTGCGATCAATGTGGGAGATATGTCAAGATGTGTGTTTGTTTTGAGGACGGCTCTCTGGAGAGTCTTAGCAAAGAGGTCACAGGGATAATCAGAGCAATTCTCAGAGACACTGAGAACAAGCTCGACAATTCCCTCCTGGCACTTTCCCTGTAGGAGATACCGCAAGACGTTTCTGTAGATTGGGCACAGCGCTCTGCAGGGTGTTAGCAGAGACTTTCCCGGGACAGTGAAACCCTATGTCAGAGACACTGAGAAGAAGCCCCAATGTTCCCTCCAGGCACTTTCAGTGTGGGTGCCTTCTCCACGTGGTTCCTGGTTTCCCTGCAGCGCTGAAGAGAATGTTAGCAAAGAGGTAACCGGGACAGTGAAAACAGTACTCAAAGACAGGGAGAGCAAGCTCTCTCTTGGCACTTTGGATGTGGGACATACAGCGAGATGTTTGCTGCTTTTGCGTTTGGCTGTTGGGAGATTTACAGCACAAAGATATCTAGTTGATTTGAAGCAGTTCCGAGAAAGTCTAAACATAATCGCCACTCCTCCCTCCTGGCACTTTCCATGTGGGAGATATAGCAGGATGTATATTGGTTTTGAGGACAACTCAATGGACAGTGTAGGGAGAAAAGTTCCTGGCTCCTTGAATGCCGTTCCTGGAGACACTGCGATCAATGTGGGAGATATGTCAAGATGTGTGTTGGTTTTGAGGACGGCTCTCTGGAGAGTCTTAGCAAAGAGGTCACAGGGATAATCAGAGCAATTCTCAGAGACACTGAGAACAAGCTCGACAATTCCCTCCTGGCACTTTCCCTGTAGGAGATACCGCAAGACGTTTCTGTAGATTGGGCACAGCGCTCTGCAGGGTGTTAGCAGAGACTTTCCCGGGACAGTGAAACCCTATGTCAGAGACACTGAGAAGAAGCCCCAATGTTCCCTCCAGGCACTTTCAGTGTGGGTGCCTTCTCCACGTGGTTCCTGGTTTCCCTGCAGCGCTGAAGAGAATGTTAGCAAAGAGGTAACCGGGACAGTGAAAACAGTACTCAAAGACAGGGAGAGCAAGCTCTCTCTTGGCACTTTGGATGTGGGACATACAGCGAGATGTTTGCTGCTTTTGCGTTTGGCTGTTGGGAGATTTACAGCACAAAGATATCTAGTTGATTTGAAGCAGTTCCGAGAAAGTCTAAACATAATCGCCACTTCTCCCTCCTGGCACTTTCCATGTGGGAGATATGGCAGGATGTATATTGGTTTTGAGGACAACTCAATGGACAGTGTAGGGAGAAAAGTTCCTGGCTCCTTGAATGCCGTTCCTGGAGACACTGCGATCAATGTGGGAGATATGTCAAGATGTGTGTTGGTTTTGAGGACGGCTCTCTGGAGAGTCTTAGCAAAGAGGTCACAGGGATAATCAGAGCAATTCTCAGAGACACTGAGAACAAGCTCGACAATTCCCTCCTGGCACTTTCCCTGTAGGAGATACCGCAAGACGTTTCTGTAGATTGGGCACAGCGCTCTGCAGGGTGTTAGCAGAGACTTTCCCGGGACAGTGAAACCCTATGTCAGAGACACTGAGAAGAAGCCCCAATGTTCCCTCCAGGCACTTTCAGTGTGGGTGCCTTCTCCACGTGGTTCCTGGTTTCCCTGCAGCGCTGAAGAGAATGTTAGCAAAGAGGTAACCGGGACAGTGAAAACAGTACTCAAAGACAGGGAGAGCAAGCTCTCTCTTGGCACTTTGGATGTGGGACATACAGCGAGATGTTTGCTGCTTTTGCGTTTGGCTGTTGGGAGATTTACAGCACAAAGATATCTAGTTGATTTGAAGCAGTTCCGAGAAAGTCTAAACATAATCGCCACTTCTCCCTCCTGGCACTTTCCACGTGGGAGATATAGCAGGATGTATATTGGTTTTGAGGACAACTCAATGGAGAGTGTAGGGAGAAAAGTTCCTGGCTCCTTGAATGCCGTTCCTGGAGACACTGCGATCAATGAGGGAGATATGTCAAGATGTGTGTTTGTTTTGAGGACGGCTCTCTGGAGAGTCTTAGCAAAGAGGTCACAGGGATAATCAGAGCAATTCTCAGAGACACTGAGAACAAGCTCGACAATTCCCTCCTGGCACTTTCCCTGTAGGAGATACCGCAAGACGTTTCTGTAGATTGGGCACAGCGCTCTGCAGGGTGTTGGCAGAGACTTTCCCGGGACAGTGAAACCCTATGTCAGAGACACTGAGAAGAAGCCCCAATGTTCCCTCCAGGCACTTTCAGTGTGGGTGCCTTCTCCACGTGGTTCCTGGTTTCCCTGCAGCGCTGAAGAGAATGTTAGCAAAGAGGTAACCGGGACAGTGAAAACAGTACTCAAAGACAGGGAGAGCAAGCTCTCTCTTGGCACTTTGGGTGTGGGACATACAGCGAGATGTTTGCTGCTTTTGCGTTTGGCTGTTGGGAGATTTACAGCACAAAGATATCTAGTTGATTTGAAGCAGTTCCGAGAAAGTCTAAACATAATCCCCACTTCTCCCTCCTGGCACTTTCCACGTGGGAGATATAGCAGGATGTATATTGGTTTTGAGGACAACTCAATGGACAGTGTAGGGAGAAAAGTTCCTGGCTCCTTGAATGCCGTTCCTGGAGACACTGCGATCAATGTGGGAGATATGTCAAGATGTGTGTTGGTTTTGAGGACGGCTCTCTGGAGAGTCTTAGCAAAGAGGTCACAGGGATAATCAGAGCAATTCTCAGAGACACTGAGAACAAGCTCGACAATTCCCTCCTGGCACTTTCCCTGTAGGAGATACCGCAAGACGTTTCTGTAGATTGGGCACAGCGCTCTGCAGGGTGTTAGCAGAGACTTTCCCGGGACAGTGAAACCCTATGTCAGAGACACTGAGAAGAAGCCCCAATGTTCCCTCCAGGCACTTTCAGTGTGGGTGCCTTCTCCACGTGGTTCCTGGTTTCCCTGCAGCGCTGAAGAGAATGTTAGCAAAGAGGTAACCGGGACAGTGAAAACAGTACTCAAAGACAGGGAGAGCAAGCTCTCTCTTGGCACTTTGGATGTGGGACATACAGCGAGATGTTTGCTGCTTTTGCGTTTGGCTGTTGGGAGATTTACAGCACAAAGATATCTAGTTGATTTGAAGCAGTTCCGAGAAAGTCTAAACATAATCGCCACTTCTCCCTCCTGGCACTTTCCATGTGGGAGATATGGCAGGATGTATATTGGTTTTGAGGACAACTCAATGGACAGTGTAGGGAGAAAAGTTCCTGGCTCCTTGAATGCCGTTCCTGGAGACACTGCGATCAATGTGGGAGATATGTCAAGATGTGTGTTGGTTTTGAGGACGGCTCTCTGGAGAGTCTTAGCAAAGAGGTCACAGGGATAATCAGAGCAATTCTCAGAGACACTGAGAACAAGCTCGACAATTCCCTCCTGGCACTTTCCCTGTAGGAGATACCGCAAGACGTTTCTGTAGATTGGGCACATCGCTCTGCAGGGTGTTAGCAGAGACTTTCCCGGGACAGTGAAACCCTATGTCAGAGACACTGAGAAGAAGCCCCAATGTTCCCTCCAGGCACTTTCAGTGTGGGTGCCTTCTCCACGTGGTTCCTGGTTTCCCTGCAGCGCTGAAGAGAATGTTAGCAAAGAGGTAACCGGGACAGTGAAAACAGTACTCAAAGACACGGAGAGCAAGCTCTCTCTTGGCACTTTGGATGTGGGACATACAGCGAGATGTTTGCTGCTTTTGCGTTTGGCTGTTGGGAGATTTACAGCACAAAGATATCTAGTTGATTTGAAGCAGTTCCGAGAAAGTCTAAACATAATCGCCACTTCTCCCTCCTGGCACTTTCCATGTGGGAGATATAGCAGGATGTATATTGGTTTTGAGGACAACTCAATGGAGAGTGTAGGGAGAAAAGTTCCTGGCTCCTTGAATGCCGTTCCTGGAGACACTGCGATCAATGTGGGAGATATGTCAAGATGTGTGTTTGTTTTGAGGACGGCTCTCTGGAGAGTCTTAGCAAAGAGGTCACAGGGATAATCAGAGCAATTCTCAGAGACACTGAGAACAAGCTCGACAATTCCCTCCTGGCACTTTCCCTGTAGGAGATACCGCAAGACGTTTCTGTAGATTGGGCACAGCGCTCTGCAGGGTGTTAGCAGAGACTTTCCCGGGACAGTGAAACCCTATGTCAGAGACACTGAGAAGAAGCCCCAATGTTCCCTCCAGGCACTTTCAGTGTGGGTGCCTTCTCCACGTGGTTCCTGGTTTCCCTGCAGCGCTGAAGAGAATGTTAGCAAAGAGGTAACCGGGACAGTGAAAACAGTACTCAAAGACAGGGAGAGCAAGCTCTCTCTTGGCACTTTGGATGTGGGACATACAGCGAGATGTTTGCTGCTTTTGCGTTTGGCTGTTGGGAGATTTACAGCACAAAGATATCTAGTTGATTTGAAGCAGTTCCGAGAAAGTCTAAACATAATCGCCACTCCTCCCTCCTGGCACTTTCCATGTGGGAGATATAGCAGGATGTATATTGGTTTTGAGGACAACTCAATGGACAGTGTAGGGAGAAAAGTTCCTGGCTCCTTGAATGCCGTTCCTGGAGACACTGCGATCAATGTGGGAGATATGTCAAGATGTGTGTTGGTTTTGAGGACGGCTCTCTGGAGAGTCTTAGCAAAGAGGTCACAGGGATAATCAGAGCAATTCTCAGAGACACTGAGAACAAGCTCGACAATTCCCTCCTGGCACTTTCCCTGTAGGAGATACCGCAAGACGTTTCTGTAGATTGGGCACAGCGCTCTGCAGGGTGTTAGCAGAGACTTTCCCGGGACAGTGAAACCCTATGTCAGAGACACTGAGAAGAAGCCCCAATGTTCCCTCCAGGCACTTTCAGTGTGGGTGCCTTCTCCACGTGGTTCCTGGTTTCCCTGCAGCGCTGAAGAGAATGTTAGCAAAGAGGTAACCGGGACAGTGAAAACAGTACTCAAAGACAGGGAGAGCAAGCTCTCTCTTGGCACTTTGGATGTGGGACATACAGCGAGATGTTTGCTGCTTTTGCGTTTGGCTGTTGGGAGATTTACAGCACAAAGATATCTAGTTGATTTGAAGCAGTTCCGAGAAAGTCTAAACATAATCGCCACTTCTCCCTCCTGGCACTTTCCATGTGGGAGATATGGCAGGATGTATATTGGTTTTGAGGACAACTCAATGGACAGTGTAGGGAGAAAAGTTCCTGGCTCCTTGAATGCCGTTCCTGGAGACACTGCGATCAATGTGGGAGATATGTCAAGATGTGTGTTGGTTTTGAGGACGGCTCTCTGGAGAGTCTTAGCAAAGAGGTCACAGGGATAATCAGAGCAATTCTCAGAGACACTGAGAACAAGCTCGACAATTCCCTCCTGGCACTTTCCCTGTAGGAGATACCGCAAGACGTTTCTGTAGATTGGGCACAGCGCTCTGCAGGGTGTTAGCAGAGACTTTCCCGGGACAGTGAAACCCTATGTCAGAGACACTGAGAAGAAGCCCCAATGTTCCCTCCAGGCACTTTCAGTGTGGGTGCCTTCTCCACGTGGTTCCTGGTTTCCCTGCAGCGCTGAAGAGAATGTTAGCAAAGAGGTAACCGGGACAGTGAAAACAGTACTCAAAGACAGGGAGAGCAAGCTCTCTCTTGGCACTTTGGATGTGGGACATACAGCGAGATGTTTGCTGCTTTTGCGTTTGGCTGTTGGGAGATTTACAGCACAAAGATATCTAGTTGATTTGAAGCAGTTCCGAGAAAGTCTAAACATAATCGCCACTTCTCCCTCCTGGCACTTTCCATGTGGGAGATATGGCAGGATGTATATTGGTTTTGAGGACAACTCAATGGACAGTGTAGGGAGAAAAGTTCCTGGCTCCTTGAATGCCGTTCCTGGAGACACTGCGATCAATGTGGGAGATATGTCAAGATGTGTGTTGGTTTTGAGGACGGCTCTCTGGAGAGTCTTAGCAAAGAGGTCACAGGGATAATCAGAGCAATTCTCAGAGACACTGAGAACAAGCTCGACAATTCCCTCCTGGCACTTTCCCTGTAGGAGATACCGCAAGACGTTTCTGTAGATTGGGCACATCGCTCTGCAGGGTGTTAGCAGAGACTTTCCCGGGACAGTGAAACCCTATGTCAGAGACACTGAGAAGAAGCCCCAATGTTCCCTCCAGGCACTTTCAGTGTGGGTGCCTTCTCCACGTGGTTCCTGGTTTCCCTGCAGCGCTGAAGAGAATGTTAGCAAAGAGGTAACCGGGACAGTGAAAACAGTACTCAAAGACAGGGAGAGCAAGCTCTCTCTTGGCACTTTGGATGTGGGACATACAGCGAGATGTTTGCTGCTTTTGCGTTTGGCTGTTGGGAGATTTACAGCACAAAGATATCTAGTTGATTTGAAGCAGTTCCGAGAAAGTCTAAACATAATCGCCACTTCTCCCTCCTGGCACTTTCCATGTGGGAGATATAGCAGGATGTATATTGGTTTTGAGGACAACTCAATGGAGAGTGTAGGGAGAAAAGTTCCTGGCTCCTTGAATGCCGTTCCTGGAGACACTGCGATCAATGTGGGAGATATGTCAAGATGTGTGTTTGTTTTGAGGACGGCTCTCTGGAGAGTCTTAGCAAAGAGGTCACAGGGATAATCAGAGCAATTCTCAGAGACACTGAGAACAAGCTCGACAATTCCCTCCTGGCACTTTCCCTGTAGGAGATACCGCAAGACGTTTCTGTAGATTGGGCACAGCGCTCTGCAGGGTGTTAGCAGAGACTTTCCCGGGACAGTGAAACCCTATGTCAGAGACACTGAGAAGAAGCCCCAATGTTCCCTCCAGGCACTTTCAGTGTGGGTGCCTTCTCCACGTGGTTCCTGGTTTCCCTGCAGCGCTGAAGAGAATGTTAGCAAAGAGGTAACCGGGACAGTGAAAACAGTACTCAAAGACAGGGAGAGCAAGCTCTCTCTTGGCACTTTGGATGTGGGACATACAGCGAGATGTTTGCTGCTTTTGCGTTTGGCTGTTGGGAGATTTACAGCACAAAGATATCTAGTTGATTTGAAGCAGTTCCGAGAAAGTCTAAACATAATCGCCACTCCTCCCTCCTGGCACTTTCCATGTGGGAGATATAGCAGGATGTATATTGGTTTTGAGGACAACTCAATGGACAGTGTAGGGAGAAAAGTTCCTGGCTCCTTGAATGCCGTTCCTGGAGACACTGCGATCAATGTGGGAGATATGTCAAGATGTGTGTTGGTTTTGAGGACGGCTCTCTGGAGAGTCTTAGCAAAGAGGTCACAGGGATAATCAGAGCAATTCTCAGAGACACTGAGAACAAGCTCGACAATTCCCTCCTGGCACTTTCCCTGTAGGAGATACCGCAAGACGTTTCTGTAGATTGGGCACAGCGCTCTGCAGGGTGTTAGCAGAGACTTTCCCGGGACAGTGAAACCCTATGTCAGAGACACTGAGAAGAAGCCCCAATGTTCCCTCCAGGCACTTTCAGTGTGGGTGCCTTCTCCACGTGGTTCCTGGTTTCCCTGCAGCGCTGAAGAGAATGTTAGCAAAGAGGTAACCGGGACAGTGAAAACAGTACTCAAAGACAGGGAGAGCAAGCTCTCTCTTGGCACTTTGGATGTGGGACATACAGCGAGATGTTTGCTGCTTTTGCGTTTGGCTGTTGGGAGATTTACAGCACAAAGATATCTAGTTGATTTGAAGCAGTTCCGAGAAAGTCTAAACATAATCGCCACTTCTCCCTCCTGGCACTTTCCATGTGGGAGATATGGCAGGATGTATATTGGTTTTGAGGACAACTCAATGGACAGTGTAGGGAGAAAAGTTCCTGGCTCCTTGAATGCCGTTCCTGGAGACACTGCGATCAATGTGGGAGATATGTCAAGATGTGTGTTGGTTTTGAGGACGGCTCTCTGGAGAGTCTTAGCAAAGAGGTCACAGGGATAATCAGAGCAATTCTCAGAGACACTGAGAACAAGCTCGACAATTCCCTCCTGGCACTTTCCCTGTAGGAGATACCGCAAGACGTTTCTGTAGATTGGGCACAGCGCTCTGCAGGGTGTTAGCAGAGACTTTCCCGGGACAGTGAAACCCTATGTCAGAGACACTGAGAAGAAGCCCCAATGTTCCCTCCAGGCACTTTCAGTGTGGGTGCCTTCTCCACGTGGTTCCTGGTTTCCCTGCAGCGCTGAAGAGAATGTTAGCAAAGAGGTAACCGGGACAGTGAAAACAGTACTCAAAGACAGGGAGAGCAAGCTCTCTCTTGGCACTTTGGATGTGGGACATACAGCGAGATGTTTGCTGCTTTTGCGTTTGGCTGTTGGGAGATTTACAGCACAAAGATATCTAGTTGATTTGAAGCAGTTCCGAGAAAGTCTAAACATAATCGCCACTTCTCCCTCCTGGCACTTTCCACGTGGGAGATATAGCAGGATGTATATTGGTTTTGAGGACAACTCAATGGACAGTGTAGGGAGAAAAGTTCCTGGCTCCTTGAATGCCGTTCCTGGAGACACTGCGATCAATGAGGGAGATATGTCAAGATGTGTGTTTGTTTTGAGGACGGCTCTCTGGAGAGTCTTAGCAAAGAGGTCACAGGGATAATCAGAGCAATTCTCAGAGACACTGAGAACAAGCTCGACAATTCCCTCCTGGCACTTTCCCTGTAGGAGATACCGCAAGACGTTTCTGTAGATTGGGCACAGCGCTCTGCAGGGTGTTGGCAGAGACTTTCCCGGGACAGTGAAACCCTATGTCAGAGACACTGAGAAGAAGCCCCAATGTTCCCTCCAGGCACTTTCAGTGTGGGTGCCTTCTCCACGTGGTTCCTGGTTTCCCTGCAGCGCTGAAGAGAATGTTAGCAAAGAGGTAACCGGGACAGTGAAAACAGTACTCAAAGACAGGGAGAGCAAGCTCTCTCTTGGCACTTTGGGTGTGGGACATACAGCGAGATGTTTGCTGCTTTTGCGTTTGGCTGTTGGGAGATTTACAGCACAAAGATATCTAGTTGATTTGAAGCAGTTCCGAGAAAGTCTAAACATAATCGCCACTTCTCCCTCCTGGCACTTTCCACGTGGGAGATATAGCAGGATGTATATTGGTTTTGAGGACAACTCAATGGACAGTGTAGGGAGAAAAGTTCCTGGCTCCTTGAATGCCGTTCCTGGAGACACTGCGATCAATGAGGGAGATATGTCAAGATGTGTGTTTGTTTTGAGGACGGCTCTCTGGAGAGTCTTAGCAAAGAGGTCACAGGGATAATCAGAGCAATTCTCAGAGACACTGAGAACAAGCTCGACAATTCCCTCCTGGCACTTTCCCTGTAGGAGATACCGCAAGACGTTTCTGTAGATTGGGCACAGCGCTCTGCAGGGTGTTGGCAGAGACTTTCCCGGGACAGTGAAACCCTATGTCAGAGACACTGAGAAGAAGCCCCAATGTTCCCTCCAGGCACTTTCAGTGTGGGTGCCTTCTCCACGTGGTTCCTGGTTTCCCTGCAGCGCTGAAGAGAATGTTAGCAAAGAGGTAACCGGGACAGTGAAAACAGTACTCAAAGACAGGGAGAGCAAGCTCTCTCTTGGCACTTTGGGTGTGGGACATACAGCGAGATGTTTGCTGCTTTTGCGTTTGGCTGTTGGGAGATTTACAGCACAAAGATATCTAGTTGATTTGAAGCAGTTCCGAGAAAGTCTAAACATAATCCCCACTTCTCCCTCCTGGCACTTTCCACGTGGGAGATATAGCAGGATGTATATTGGTTTTGAGGACAACTCAATGGACAGTGTAGGGAGAAAAGTTCCTGGCTCCTTGAATGCCGTTCCTGGAGACACTGCGATCAATGTGGGAGATATGTCAAGATGTGTGTTGGTTTTGAGGACGGCTCTCTGGAGAGTCTTAGCAAAGAGGTCACAGGGATAATCAGAGCAATTCTCAGAGACACTGAGAACAAGCTCGACAATTCCCTCCTGGCACTTTCCCTGTAGGAGATACCGCAAGACGTTTCTGTAGATTGGGCACAGCGCTCTGCAGGGTGTTAGCAGAGACTTTCCCGGGACAGTGAAACCCTATGTCAGAGACACTGAGAAGAAGCCCCAATGTTCCCTCCAGGCACTTTCAGTGTGGGTGCCTTCTCCACGTGGTTCCTGGTTTCCCTGCAGCGCTGAAGAGAATGTTAGCAAAGAGGTAACCGGGACAGTGAAAACAGTACTCAAAGACAGGGAGAGCAAGCTCTCTCTTGGCACTTTGGATGTGGGACATACAGCGAGATGTTTGCTGCTTTTGCGTTTGGCTGTTGGGAGATTTACAGCACAAAGATATCTAGTTGATTTGAAGCAGTTCCGAGAAAGTCTAAACATAATCGCCACTCCTCCCTCCTGGCACTTTCCATGTGGGAGATATAGCAGGATGTATATTGGTTTTGAGGACAACTCAATGGACAGTGTAGGGAGAAAAGTTCCTGGCTCCTTGAATGCCGTTCCTGGAGACACTGCGATCAATGTGGGAGATATGTCAAGATGTGTGTTGGTTTTGAGGACGGCTCTCTGGAGAGTCTTAGCAAAGAGGTCACAGGGATAATCAGAGCAATTCTCAGAGACACTGAGAACAAGCTCGACAATTCCCTCCTGGCACTTTCCCTGTAGGAGATACCGCAAGACGTTTCTGTAGATTGGGCACAGCGCTCTGCAGGGTGTTGGCAGAGACTTTCCCGGGACAGTGAAACCCTATGTCAGAGACACTGAGAAGAAGCCCCAATGTTCCCTCCAGGCACTTTCAGTGTGGGTGCCTTCTCCACGTGGTTCCTGGTTTCCCTGCAGCGCTGAAGAGAATGTTAGCAAAGAGGTAACCGGGACAGTGAAAACAGTACTCAAAGACAGGGAGAGCAAGCTCTCTCTTGGCACTTTGGATGTGGGACATACAGCGAGATGTTTGCTGCTTTTGCGTTTGGCTGTTGGGAGATTTACAGCACAAAGATATCTAGTTGATTTGAAGCAGTTCCGAGAAAGTCTAAACATAATCGCCACTTCTCCCTCCTGGCACTTTCCACGTGGGAGATATGGCAGGATGTATATTGGTTTTGAGGACAACTCAATGGACAGTGTAGGGAGAAAAGTTCCTGGCTCCTTGAATGCCGTTCCTGGAGACACTGCGATCAATGTGGGAGATATGTCAAGATGTGTGTTGGTTTTGAGGACGGCTCTCTGGAGAGTCTTAGCAAAGAGGTCACAGGGATAATCAGAGCAATTCTCAGAGACACTGAGAACAAGCTCGACAATTCCCTCCTGGCACTTTCCCTGTAGGAGATACCGCAAGATGTTTCTGTAGATTGGGCACAGCGCTCTGCAGGGTGTTGGCAGAGACTTTCCCGGGACAGTGAAACCCTATGTCAGAGACACTGAGAAGAAGCCCCAATGTTCCCTCCAGGCACTTTCAGTGTGGGTGCCTTCTCCACGTGGTTCCTGGTTTCCCTGCAGCGCTGAAGAGAATGTTAGCAAAGAGGTAACCGGGACAGTGAAAACAGTACTCAAAGACAGGGAGAGCAAGCTCTCTCTTGGCACTTTGGATGTGGGACATACAGCGAGATGTTTGCTGCTTTTGCGTTTGGCTGTTGGGAGATTTACAGCACAAAGATATCTAGTTGATTTGAAGCAGTTCCGAGAAAGTCTAAACATAATCGCCACTTCTCCCTCCTGGCACTTTCCACGTGGGAGATATAGCAGGATGTATATTGGTTTTGAGGACAACTCAATGGACAGTGTAGGGAGAAAAGTTCCTGGCTCCTTGAATGCCGTTCCTGGAGACACTGCGATCAATGAGGGAGATATGTCAAGATGTGTGTTTGTTTTGAGGACGGCTCTCTGGAGAGTCTTAGCAAAGAGGTCACAGGGATAATCAGAGCAATTCTCAGAGACACTGAGAACAAGCTCGACAATTCCCTCCTGGCACTTTCCCTGTAGGAGATACCGCAAGACGTTTCTGTAGATTGGGCACAGCGCTCTGCAGGGTGTTGGCAGAGACTTTCCCGGGACAGTGAAACCCTATGTCAGAGACACTGAGAAGAAGCCCCAATGTTCCCTCCAGGCACTTTCAGTGTGGGTGCCTTCTCCACGTGGTTCCTGGTTTCCCTGCAGCGCTGAAGAGAATGTTAGCAAAGAGGTAACCGGGACAGTGAAAACAGTACTCAAAGACAGGGAGAGCAAGCTCTCTCTTGGCACTTTGGGTGTGGGACATACAGCGAGATGTTTGCTGCTTTTGCGTTTGGCTGTTGGGAGATTTACAGCACAAAGATATCTAGTTGATTTGAAGCAGTTCCGAGAAAGTCTAAACATAATCCCCACTTCTCCCTCCTGGCACTTTCCACGTGGGAGATATAGCAGGATGTATATTGGTTTTGAGGACAACTCAATGGACAGTGTAGGGAGAAAAGTTCCTGGCTCCTTGAATGCCGTTCCTGGAGACACTGCGATCAATGTGGGAGATATGTCAAGATGTGTGTTGGTTTTGAGGACGGCTCTCTGGAGAGTCTTAGCAAAGAGGTCACAGGGATAATCAGAGCAATTCTCAGAGACACTGAGAACAAGCTCGACAATTCCCTCCTGGCACTTTCCCTGTAGGAGATACCGCAAGACGTTTCTGTAGATTGGGCACAGCGCTCTGCAGGGTGTTAGCAGAGACTTTCCCGGGACAGTGAAACCCTATGTCAGAGACACTGAGAAGAAGCCCCAATGTTCCCTCCAGGCACTTTCAGTGTGGGTGCCTTCTCCACGTGGTTCCTGGTTTCCCTGCAGCGCTGAAGAGAATGTTAGCAAAGAGGTAACCGGGACAGTGAAAACAGTACTCAAAGACAGGGAGAGCAAGCTCTCTCTTGGCACTTTGGATGTGGGACATACAGCGAGATGTTTGCTGCTTTTGCGTTTGGCTGTTGGGAGATTTACAGCACAAAGATATCTAGTTGATTTGAAGCAGTTCCGAGAAAGTCTAAACATAATCGCCACTCCTCCCTCCTGGCACTTTCCATGTGGGAGATATAGCAGGATGTATATTGGTTTTGAGGACAACTCAATGGACAGTGTAGGGAGAAAAGTTCCTGGCTCCTTGAATGCCGTTCCTGGAGACACTGCGATCAATGTGGGAGATATGTCAAGATGTGTGTTGGTTTTGAGGACGGCTCTCTGGAGAGTCTTAGCAAAGAGGTCACAGGGATAATCAGAGCAATTCTCAGAGACACTGAGAACAAGCTCGACAATTCCCTCCTGGCACTTTCCCTGTAGGAGATACCGCAAGACGTTTCTGTAGATTGGGCACAGCGCTCTGCAGGGTGTTGGCAGAGACTTTCCCGGGACAGTGAAACCCTATGTCAGAGACACTGAGAAGAAGCCCCAATGTTCCCTCCAGGCACTTTCAGTGTGGGTGCCTTCTCCACGTGGTTCCTGGTTTCCCTGCAGCGCTGAAGAGAATGTTAGCAAAGAGGTAACCGGGACAGTGAAAACAGTACTCAAAGACAGGGAGAGCAAGCTCTCTCTTGGCACTTTGGATGTGGGACATACAGCGAGATGTTTGCTGCTTTTGCGTTTGGCTGTTGGGAGATTTACAGCACAAAGATATCTAGTTGATTTGAAGCAGTTCCGAGAAAGTCTAAACATAATCGCCACTTCTCCCTCCTGGCACTTTCCACGTGGGAGATATGGCAGGATGTATATTGGTTTTGAGGACAACTCAATGGACAGTGTAGGGAGAAAAGTTCCTGGCTCCTTGAATGCCGTTCCTGGAGACACTGCGATCAATGTGGGAGATATGTCAAGATGTGTGTTGGTTTTGAGGACGGCTCTCTGGAGAGTCTTAGCAAAGAGGTCACAGGGATAATCAGAGCAATTCTCAGAGACACTGAGAACAAGCTCGACAATTCCCTCCTGGCACTTTCCCTGTAGGAGATACCGCAAGATGTTTCTGTAGATTGGGCACAGCGCTCTGCAGGGTGTTGGCAGAGACTTTCCCGGGACAGTGAAACCCTATGTCAGAGACACTGAGAAGAAGCCCCAATGTTCCCTCCAGGCACTTTCAGTGTGGGTGCCTTCTCCACGTGGTTCCTGGTTTCCCTGCAGCGCTGAAGAGAATGTTAGCAAAGAGGTAACCGGGACAGTGAAAACAGTACTCAAAGACAGGGAGAGCAAGCTCTCTCTTGGCACTTTGGGTGTGGGACATACAGCGAGATGTTTGCTGCTTTTGCGTTTGGCTGTTGGGAGATTTACAGCACAAAGATATCTAGTTGATTTGAAGCAGTTCCGAGAAAGTCTAAACATAATCCCCACTTCTCCCTCCTGGCACTTTCCACGTGGGAGATATAGCAGGATGTATATTGGTTTTGAGGACAACTCAATGGACAGTGTAGGGAGAAAAGTTCCTGGCTCCTTGAATGCCGTTCCTGGAGACACTGCGATCAATGTGGGAGATATGTCAAGATGTGTGTTGGTTTTGAGGACGGCTCTCTGGAGAGTCTTAGCAAAGAGGTCACAGGGATAATCAGAGCAATTCTCAGAGACACTGAGAACAAGCTCGACAATTCCCTCCTGGCACTTTCCCTGTAGGAGATACCGCAAGACGTTTCTGTAGATTGGGCACAGCGCTCTGCAGGGTGTTGGCAGAGACTTTCCCGGGACAGTGAAACCCTATGTCAGAGACACTGAGAAGAAGCCCCAATGTTCCCTCCAGGCACTTTCAGTGTGGGTGCCTTCTCCACGTGGTTCCTGGTTTCCCTGCAGCGCTGAAGAGAATGTTAGCAAAGAGGTAACCGGGACAGTGAAAACAGTACTCAAAGACAGGGAGAGCAAGCTCTCTCTTGGCACTTTGGATGTGGGACATACAGCGAGATGTTTGCTGCTTTTGCGTTTGGCTGTTGGGAGATTTACAGCACAAAGATATCTAGTTGATTTGAAGCAGTTCCGAGAAAGTCTAAACATAATCGCCACTTCTCCCTCCTGGCACTTTCCATGTGGGAGATATGGCAGGATGTATATTGGTTTTGAGGACAACTCAATGGACAGTGTAGGGAGAAAAGTTCCTGGCTCCTTGAATGCCGTTCCTGGAGACACTGCGATCAATGTGGGAGATATGTCAAGATGTGTGTTGGTTTTGAGGACGGCTCTCTGGAGAGTCTTAGCAAAGAGGTCACAGGGATAATCAGAGCAATTCTCAGAGACACTGAGAACAAGCTCGACAATTCCCTCCTGGCACTTTCCCTGTAGGAGATACCGCAAGACGTTTCTGTAGATTGGGCACAGCGCTCTGCAGGGTGTTAGCAGAGACTTTCCCGGGACAGTGAAACCCTATGTCAGAGACACTGAGAAGAAGCCCCAATGTTCCCTCCAGGCACTTTCAGTGTGGGTGCCTTCTCCACGTGGTTCCTGGTTTCCCTGCAGCGCTGAAGAGAATGTTAGCAAAGAAGTAACCGGCACAGTGAAAACAGTACTCAAAGACAGGGAGAGCAAGCTCTCTCTTGGCACTTTGGATGTGGGACATACAGCGAGATGTTTGCTGCTTTTGCGTTTGGCTGTTGGGAGATTTACAGCACAAAGATATCTAGTTGATTTGAAGCAGTTCCGAGAAAGTCTAAACATAATCGCCACTTCTCCCTCCTGGCACTTTCCATGTGGGAGATATAGCAGGATGTATATTGGTTTTGAGGACAACTCAATGGACAGTGTAGGGAGAAAAGTTCCTGGCTCCTTGAATGCCGTTCCTGGAGACACTGCGATCAATGTGGGAGATATGTCAAGATGTGTGTTGGTTTTGAGGACGGCTCTCTGGAGAGTCTTAGCAAAGAGGTCACAGGGATAATCAGAGCAATTCTCAGAGACACTGAGAACAAGCTCGACAATTCCCTCCTGGCACTTTCCCTGTAGGAGATACCGCAAGACGTTTCTGTAGATTGGGCACAGCGCTCTGCAGGGTGTTGGCAGAGACTTTCCCGGGACAGTGAAACCCTATGTCAGAGACACTGAGAAGAAGCCCCAATGTTCCCTCCAGGCACTTTCAGTGTGGGTGCCTTCTCCACGTGGTTCCTGGTTTCCCTGCAGCGCTGAAGAGAATGTTAGCAAAGAGGTAACCGGGACAGTGAAAACAGTACTCAAAGACAGGGAGAGCAAGCTCTCTCTTGGCACTTTGGGTGTGGGACATACAGCGAGATGTTTGCTGCTTTTGCGTTTGGCTGTTGGGAGATTTACAGCACAAAGATATCTAGTTGATTTGAAGCAGTTCCGAGAAAGTCTAAACATAATCGCCACTTCTCCCTCCTGGCACTTTCCATGTGGGAGATATAGCAGGATGTATATTGGTTTTGAGGACAACTCAATGGACAGTGTAGGGAGAAAAGTTCCTGGCTCCTTGAATGCCGTTCCTGGAGACACTGCGATCAATGTGGGAGATATGTCAAGATGTGTGTTGGTTTTGAGGACGGCTCTCTGGAGAGTCTTAGCAAAGAGGTCACAGGGATAATCAGAGCAATTCTCAGAGACACTGAGAACAAGCTCGACAATTCCCTCCTGGCACTTTCCCTGTAGGAGATACCGCAAGACGTTTCTGTAGATTGGGCACAGCGCTCTGCAGGGTGTTGGCAGAGACTTTCCCGGGACAGTGAAACCCTATGTCAGAGACACTGAGAAGAAGCCCCAATGTTCCCTCCAGGCACTTTCAGTGTGGGTGCCTTCTCCACGTGGTTCCTGGTTTCCCTGCAGCGCTGAAGAGAATGTTAGCAAAGAGGTAACCGGGACAGTGAAAACAGTACTCAAAGACAGGGAGAGCAAGCTCTCTCTTGGCACTTTGGATGTGGGACATACAGCGAGATGTTTGCTGCTTTTGCGTTTGGCTGTTGGGAGATTTACAGCACAAAGATATCTAGTTGATTTGAAGCAGTTCCGAGAAAGTCTAAACATAATCGCCACTTCTCCCTCCTGGCACTTTCCATGTGGGAGATATGGCAGGATGTATATTGGTTTTGAGGACAACTCAATGGACAGTGTAGGGAGAAAAGTTCCTGGCTCCTTGAATGCCGTTCCTGGAGACACTGCGATCAATGTGGGAGATATGTCAAGATGTGTGTTGGTTTTGAGGACGGCTCTCTGGAGAGTCTTAGCAAAGAGGTCACAGGGATAATCAGAGCAATTCTCAGAGACACTGAGAACAAGCTCGACAATTCCCTCCTGGCACTTTCCCTGTAGGAGATACCGCAAGACGTTTCTGTACATTGGGCACAGCGCTCTGCAGGGTGTTGGCAGAGACTTTCCCGGGACAGTGAAACCCTATGTCAGAGACACTGAGAAGAAGCCCCAATGTTCCCTCCAGGCACTTTCAGTGTGGGTGCCTTCTCCACGTGGTTCCTGGTTTCCCTGCAGCGCTGAAGAGAATGTTAGCAAAGAAGTAACCGGCACAGTGAAAACAGTACTCAAAGACAGGGAGAGCAAGCTCTCTCTTGGCACTTTGGATGTGGGACATACAGCGAGATGTTTGCTGCTTTTGCGTTTGGCTGTTGGGAGATTTACAGCACAAAGATATCTAGTTGATTTGAAGCAGTTCCGAGAAAGTCTAAACATAATCGCCACTTCTCCCTCCTGGCACTTTCCATGTGGGAGATATAGCAGGATGTATATTGGTTTTGAGGACAACTCAATGGAGAGTGTAGGGAGAAAAGTTCCTGGCTCCTTGAATGCCGTTCCTGGAGACACTGCGATCAATGTGGGAGATATGTCAAGATGTGTGTTGGTTTTGAGGACGGCTCTCTGGAGAGTCTTAGCAAAGAGGTCACAGGGATAATCAGAGCAATTCTCAGAGACACTGAGAACAAGCTCGACAATTCCCTCCTGGCACTTTCCCTGTAGGAGATACCGCAAGACGTTTCTGTACATTGGGCACAGCGCTCTGCAGGGTGTTAGCAGAGACTTTCCCGGGACAGTGAAACCCTATGTCAGAGACACTGAGAAGAAGCCCCAATGTTCCCTCCAGGCACTTTCAGTGTGGGTGCCTTCTCCACGTGGTTCCTGGTTTCCCTGCAGCGCTGAAGAGAATGTTAGCAAAGAAGTAACCGGCACAGTGAAAACAGTACTCAAAGACAGGGAGAGCAAGCTCTCTCTTGGCACTTTGGATGTGGGACATACAGCGAGATGTTTGCTGCTTTTGCGTTTGGCTGTTGGGAGATTTACAGCACAAAGATATCTAGTTGATTTGAAGCAGTTCCGAGAAAGTCTAAACATAATCGCCACTTCTCCCTCCTGGCACTTTCCATGTGGGAGATATAGCAGGATGTATATTGGTTTTGAGGACAACTCAATGGAGAGTGTAGGGAGAAAAGTTCCTGGCTCCTTGAATGCCGTTCCTGGAGACACTGCGATCAATGTGGGAGATATGTCAAGATGTGTGTTGGTTTTGAGGACGGCTCTCTGGAGAGTCTTAGCAAAGAGGTCACAGGGATAATCAGAGCAATTCTCAGAGACACTGAGAACAAGCTCGACAATTCCCTCCTGGCACTTTCCCTGTAGGAGATACCGCAAGACGTTTCTGTACATTGGGCACAGCGCTCTGCAGGGTGTTAGCAGAGACTTTCCCGGGACAGTGAAACCCTATGTCAGAGACACTGAGAAGAAGCCCCAATGTTCCCTCCAGGCACTTTCAGTGTGGGTGCCTTCTCCACGTGGTTCCTGGTTTCCCTGCAGCGCTGAAGAGAATGTTAGCAAAGAGGTAACCGGCACAGTGAAAACAGTACTCAAAGACAGGGAGAGCAAGCTCTCTCTTGGCACTTTGGATGTGGGACATACAGCGAGATGTTTGCTGCTTTTGCGTTTGGCTGTTGGGAGATTTACAGCACAAAGATATCTAGTTGATTTGAAGCAGTTCCGAGAAAGTCTAAACATAATCGCCACTTCTCCCTCCTGGCACTTTCCATGTGGGAGATATGGCAGGATGTATATTGGTTTTGAGGACAACTCAATGGACAGTGTAGGGAGAAAAGTTCCTGGCTCCTTGAATGCCGTTCCTGGAGACACTGCGATCAATGTGGGAGATATGTCAAGATGTGTGTTGGTTTTGAGGACGGCTCTCTGGAGAGTCTTAGCAAAGAGGTCACAGGGATAATCAGAGCAATTCTCAGAGACACTGAGAACAAGCTCGACAATTCCCTCCTGGCACTTTCCCTGTAGGAGATACCGCAAGACGTTTCTGTAGATTGGGCACAGCGCTCTGCAGGGTGTTAGCAGAGACTTTCCCGGGACAGTGAAACCCTATGTCAGAGACACTGAGAAGAAGCCCCAATGTTCCCTCCAGGCACTTTCAGTGTGGGTGCCTTCTCCACGTGGTTCCTGGTTTCCCTGCAGCGCTGAAGAGAATGTTAGCAAAGAGGTAACCGGGACAGTGAAAACAGTACTCAAAGACAGGGAGAGCAAGCTCTCTCTTGGCACTTTGGGTGTGGGACATACAGCGAGATGTTTGCTGCTTTTGCGTTTGGCTGTTGGGAGATTTACAGCACAAAGATATCTAGTTGATTTGAAGCAGTTCCGAGAAAGTCTAAACATAATCCCCACTTCTCCCTCCTGGCACTTTCCATGTGGGAGATATAGCAGGATGTATATTGGTTTTGAGGACAACTCAATGGACAGTGTAGGGAGAAAAGTTCCTGGCTCCTTGAATGCCGTTCCTGGAGACACTGCGATCAATGTGGGAGATATGTCAAGATGTGTGTTGGTTTTGAGGACGGCTCTCTGGAGAGTCTTAGCAAAGAGGTCACAGGGATAATCAGAGCAATTCTCAGAGACACTGAGAACAAGCTCGACAATTCCCTCCTGGCACTTTCCCTGTAGGAGATACCGCAAGACGTTTCTGTAGATTGGGCACAGCGCTCTGCAGGGTGTTGGCAGAGACTTTCCCGGGACAGTGAAACCCTATGTCAGAGACACTGAGAAGAAGCCCCAATGTTCCCTCCAGGCACTTTCAGTGTGGGTGCCTTCTCCACGTGGTTCCTGGTTTCCCTGCAGCGCTGAAGAGAATGTTAGCAAAGAGGTAACCGGGACAGTGAAAACAGTACTCAAAGACAGGGAGAGCAAGCTCTCTCTTGGCACTTTGGATGTGGGACATACAGCGAGATGTTTGCTGCTTTTGCGTTTGGCTGTTGGGAGATTTACAGCACAAAGATATCTAGTTGATTTGAAGCAGTTCCGAGAAAGTCTAAACATAATCGCCACTTCTCCCTCCTGGCACTTTCCATGTGGGAGATATGGCAGGATGTATATTGGTTTTGAGGACAACTCAATGGACAGTGTAGGGAGAAAAGTTCCTGGCTCCTTGAATGCCGTTCCTGGAGACACTGCGATCAATGTGGGAGATATGTCAAGATGTGTGTTGGTTTTGAGGACGGCTCTCTGGAGAGTCTTAGCAAAGAGGTCACAGGGATAATCAGAGCAATTCTCAGAGACACTGAGAACAAGCTCGACAATTCCCTCCTGGCACTTTCCCTGTAGGAGATACCGCAAGACGTTTCTGTACATTGGGCACAGCGCTCTGCAGGGTGTTGGCAGAGACTTTCCCGGGACAGTGAAACCCTATGTCAGAGACACTGAGAAGAAGCCCCAATGTTCCCTCCAGGCACTTTCAGTGTGGGTGCCTTCTCCACGTGGTTCCTGGTTTCCCTGCAGCGCTGAAGAGAATGTTAGCAAAGAAGTAACCGGCACAGTGAAAACAGTACTCAAAGACAGGGAGAGCAAGCTCTCTCTTGGCACTTTGGATGTGGGACATACAGCGAGATGTTTGCTGCTTTTGCGTTTGGCTGTTGGGAGATTTACAGCACAAAGATATCTAGTTGATTTGAAGCAGTTCCGAGAAAGTCTAAACATAATCGCCACTTCTCCCTCCTGGCACTTTCCATGTGGGAGATATAGCAGGATGTATATTGGTTTTGAGGACAACTCAATGGAGAGTGTAGGGAGAAAAGTTCCTGGCTCCTTGAATGCCGTTCCTGGAGACACTGCGATCAATGTGGGAGATATGTCAAGATGTGTGTTGGTTTTGAGGACGGCTCTCTGGAGAGTCTTAGCAAAGAGGTCACAGGGATAATCAGAGCAATTCTCAGAGACACTGAGAACAAGCTCGACAATTCCCTCCTGGCACTTTCCCTGTAGGAGATACCGCAAGACGTTTCTGTACATTGGGCACAGCGCTCTGCAGGGTGTTAGCAGAGACTTTCCCGGGACAGTGAAACCCTATGTCAGAGACACTGAGAAGAAGCCCCAATGTTCCCTCCAGGCACTTTCAGTGTGGGTGCCTTCTCCACGTGGTTCCTGGTTTCCCTGCAGCGCTGAAGAGAATGTTAGCAAAGAAGTAACCGGCACAGTGAAAACAGTACTCAAAGACAGGGAGAGCAAGCTCTCTCTTGGCACTTTGGATGTGGGACATACAGCGAGATGTTTGCTGCTTTTGCGTTTGGCTGTTGGGAGATTTACAGCACAAAGATATCTAGTTGATTTGAAGCAGTTCCGAGAAAGTCTAAACATAATCGCCACTTCTCCCTCCTGGCACTTTCCATGTGGGAGATATAGCAGGATGTATATTGGTTTTGAGGACAACTCAATGGAGAGTGTAGGGAGAAAAGTTCCTGGCTCCTTGAATGCCGTTCCTGGAGACACTGCGATCAATGTGGGAGATATGTCAAGATGTGTGTTGGTTTTGAGGACGGCTCTCTGGAGAGTCTTAGCAAAGAGGTCACAGGGATAATCAGAGCAATTCTCAGAGACACTGAGAACAAGCTCGACAATTCCCTCCTGGCACTTTCCCTGTAGGAGATACCGCAAGACGTTTCTGTACATTGGGCACAGCGCTCTGCAGGGTGTTAGCAGAGACTTTCCCGGGACAGTGAAACCCTATGTCAGAGACACTGAGAAGAAGCCCCAATGTTCCCTCCAGGCACTTTCAGTGTGGGTGCCTTCTCCACGTGGTTCCTGGTTTCCCTGCAGCGCTGAAGAGAATGTTAGCAAAGAGGTAACCGGGACAGTGAAAACAGTACTCAAAGACAGGGAGAGCAAGCTCTCTCTTGGCACTTTGGATGTGGGACATACAGCGAGATGTTTGCTGCTTTTGCGTTTGGCTGTTGGGAGATTTACAGCACAAAGATATCTAGTTGATTTGAAGCAGTTCCGAGAAAGTCTAAACATAATCGCCACTTCTCCCTCCTGGCACTTTCCATGTGGGAGATATAGCAGGATGTATATTGGTTTTGAGGACAACTCAATGGACAGTGTAGGGAGAAAAGTTCCTGGCTCCTTGAATGCCGTTCCTGGAGACACTGCGATCAATGTGGGAGATATGTCAAGATGTGTGTTGGTTTTGAGGACGGCTCTCTGGAGAGTCTTAGCAAAGAGGTCACAGGGATAATCAGAGCAATTCTCAGAGACACTGAGAACAAGCTCGACAATTCCCTCCTGGCACTTTCCCTGTAGGAGATACCGCAAGACGTTTCTGTAGATTGGGCACAGCGCTCTGCAGGGTGTTAGCAGAGACTTTCCCGGGACAGTGAAACCCTATGTCAGAGACACTGAGAAGAAGCCCCAATGTTCCCTCCAGGCACTTTCAGTGTGGGTGCCTTCTCCACGTGGTTCCTGGTTTCCCTGCAGCGCTGAAGAGAATGTTAGCAAAGAGGTAACCGGGACAGTGAAAACAGTACTCAAAGACAGGGAGAGCAAGCTCTCTCTTGGCACTTTGGATGTGGGACATACAGCGAGATGTTTGCTGCTTTTGCGTTTGGCTGTTGGGAGATTTACAGCACAAAGATATCTAGTTGATTTGAAGCAGTTCCGAGAAAGTCTAAACATAATCGCCACTCCTCCCTCCTGGCACTTTCCATGTGGGAGATATAGCAGGATGTATATTGGTTTTGAGGACAACTCAATGGACAGTGTAGGGAGAAAAGTTCCTGGCTCCTTGAATGCCGTTCCTGGAGACACTGCGATCAATGTGGGAGATATGTCAAGATGTGTGTTGGTTTTGAGGACGGCTCTCTGGAGAGTCTTAGCAAAGAGGTCACACAGATAATCAGAGCAATTCTCAGAGACACTGAGAACAAGCTCGACAATTCCCTCCTGGCACTTTCCCTGTAGGAGATACCGCAAGACGTTTCTGTAGATTGGGCACAGCGCTCTGCAGGGTGTTGGCAGAGACTTTCCCGGGACAGTGAAACCCTATGTCAGAGACACTGAGAAGAAGCCCCAATGTTCCCTCCAGGCACTTTCAGTGTGGGTGCCTTCTCCACGTGGTTCCTGGTTTCCCTGCAGCGCTGAAGAGAATGTTAGCAAAGAGGTAACCGGGACAGTGAAAACAGTACTCAAAGACAGGGAGAGCAAGCTCTCTCTTGGCACTTTGGATGTGGGACATACAGCGAGATGTTTGCTGCTTTTGCGTTTGGCTGTTGGGAGATTTACAGCACAATGATATCTAGTTGATTTGAAGCAGTTCCGAGAAAGTCTAAACATAATCGCCACTTCTCCCTCCTGGCACTTTCCATGTGGGAGATATGGCAGGATGTATATTGGTTTTGAGGACAACTCAATGGACAGTGTAGGGAGAAAAGTTCCTGGCTCCTTGAATGCCGTTCCTGGAGACACTGCGATCAATGTGGGAGATATGTCAAGATGTGTGTTGGTTTTGAGGACGGCTCTCTGGAGAGTCTTAGCAAAGAGGTCACAGGGATAATCAGAGCAATTCTCAGAGACACTGAGAACAAGCTCGACAATTCCCTCCTGGCACTTTCCCTGTAGGAGATACCGCAAGACGTTTCTGTAGATTGGGCACAGCGCTCTGCAGGGTGTTGGCAGAGACTTTCCCGGGACAGTGAAACCCTATGTCAGAGACACTGAGAAGAAGCCCCAATGTTCCCTCCAGGCACTTTCAGTGTGGGTGCCTTCTCCACGTGGTTCCTGGTTTCCCTGCAGCGCTGAAGAGAATGTTAGCAAAGAAGTAACCGGGACAGTGAAAACAGTACTCAAAGACAGGGAGAGCAAGCTCTCTCTTGGCACTTTGGATGTGGGACATACAGCGAGATGTTTGCTGCTTTTGCGTTTGGCTGTTGGGAGATTTACAGCACAAAGATATCTAGTTGATTTGAAGCAGTTCCGAGAAAGTCTAAACATAATCGCCACTTCTCCCTCCTGGCACTTTCCATGTGGGAGATATAGCAGGATGTATATTGGTTTTGAGGACAACTCAATGGACAGTGTAGGGAGAAAAGTTCCTGGCTCCTTGAATGCCGTTCCTGGAGACACTGCGATCAATGAGGGAGATATGTCAAGATGTGTGTTGGTTTTGAGGACGGCTCTCTGGAGAGTCTTAGCAAAGAGGTCACAGGGATAATCAGAGCAATTCTCAGAGACACTGAGAACAAGCTCGACAATTCCCTCCTGGCACTTTCCCTGTAGGAGATACCGCAAGACGTTTCTGTAGATTGGGCACAGCGCTCTGCAGGGTGTTGGCAGAGACTTTCCCGGGACAGTGAAACCCTATGTCAGAGACACTGAGAAGAAGCCCCAATGTTCCCTCCAGGCACTTTCAGTGTGGGTGCCTTCTCCACGTGGTTCCTGGTTTCCCTGCAGCGCTGAAGAGAATGTTAGCAAAGAGGTAACCGGGACAGTGAAAACAGTACTCAAAGACAGGGAGAGCAAGCTCTCTCTTGGCACTTTGGATGTGGGACATACAGCGAGATGTTTGCTGCTTTTGCGTTTGGCTGTTGGGAGATTTACAGCACAAAGATATCTAGTTGATTTGAAGCAGTTCCGAGAAAGTCTAAACATAATCGCCACTTCTCCCTCCTGGCACTTTCCATGTGGGAGATATAGCAGGATGTATATTGGTTTTGAGGACAACTCAATGGACAGTGTAGGGAGAAAAGTTCCTGGCTCCTTGAATGCCGTTCCTGGAGACACTGCGATCAATGTGGGAGATATGTCAAGATGTGTGTTGGTTTTGAGGACGGCTCTCTGGAGAGTCTTAGCAAAGAGGTCACAGGGATAATCAGAGCAATTCTCAGAGACACTGAGAACAAGCTCGACAATTCCCTCCTGGCACTTTCCCTGTAGGAGATACCGCAAGACGTTTCTGTAGATTGGGCACAGCGCTCTGCAGGGTGTTAGCAGAGACTTTCCCGGGACAGTGAAACCCTATGTCAGAGACACTGAGAAGAAGCCCCAATGTTCCCTCCAGGCACTTTCAGTGTGGGTGCCTTCTCCACGTGGTTCCTGGTTTCCCTGCAGCGCTGAAGAGAATGTTAGCAAAGAGGTAACCGGGACAGTGAAAACAGTACTCAAAGACAGGGAGAGCAAGCTCTCTCTTGGCACTTTGGATGTGGGACATACAGCGAGATGTTTGCTGCTTTTGCATTTGGCTGTTGGGAGATTTACAGCACAAAGATATCTAGTTGATTTGAAGCAGTTCCGAGAAAGTCTAAACATAATCCCCACTTCTCCCTCCTGGCACTTTCCATGTGGGAGATATGGCAGGATGTATATTGGTTTTGAGGACAACTCAATGGACAGTGTAGGGAGAAAAGTTCCTGGCTCCTTGAATGCCGTTCCTGGAGACACTGCGATCAATGTGGGAGATATGTCAAGATGTGTGTTTGTTTTGAGGACGGCTCTCTGGAGAGTCTTAGCAAAGAGGTCACAGGGATAATCAGAGCAATTCTCAGAGACACTGAGAACAAGCTCCACAATTCCCTCCTGGCACTTTCCCTGTAGGAGATACCGCAAGACGTTTCTGTAGATTGGGCACAGCGCTCTGCAGGGTGTTAGCAGAGACTTTCCCGGGACAGTGAAACCCTATGTCAGAGACACTGAGAAGAAGCCCCAATGTTCCCTCCAGGCACTTTCAGTGTGGGTGCCTTCTCCACGTGGTTCCTGGTTTCCCTGCAGCGCTGAAGAGAATGTTAGCAAAGAGGTAACCGGGACAGTGAAAACAGTACTCAAAGACAGGGAGAGCAAGCTCTCTCTTGGCACTTTGGATGTGGGACATACAGCGAGATGTTTGCTGCTTTTGCGTTTGGCTGTTGGGAGATTTACAGCACAAAGATATCTAGTTGATTTGAAGCAGTTCCGAGAAAGTCTAAACATAATCGCCACTTCTCCCTCCTGGCACTTTCCATGTGGGAGATATAGCAGGATGTATATTGGTTTTGAGGACAACTCAATGGACAGTGTAGGGAGAAAAGTTCCTGGCTCCTTGAATGCCGTTCCTGGAGACACTGCGATCAATGTGGGAGATATGTCAAGATGTGTGTTGGTTTTGAGGACGGCTCTCTGGAGAGTCTTAGCAAAGAGGTCACAGGGATAATCAGAGCAATTCTCAGAGACACTGAGAACAAGCTCGACAATTCCCTCCTGGCACTTTCCCTGTAGGAGATACCGCAAGACGTTTCTGTAGATTGGGCACAGCGCTCTGCAGGGTGTTAGCAGAGACTTTCCCGGGACAGTGAAACCCTATGTCAGAGACACTGAGAAGAAGCCCCAATGTTCCCTCCAGGCACTTTCAGTGTGGGTGCCTTCTCCACGTGGTTCCTGGTTTCCCTGCAGCGCTGAAGAGAATGTTAGCAAAGAGGTAACCGGGACAGTGAAAACAGTACTCAAAGACAGGGAGAGCAAGCTCTCTCTTGGCACTTTGTATGTGGGACATACAGCGAGATGTTTGCTGCTTTTGCGTTTGGCTGTTGGGAGATTTACAGCACAAAGATATCTAGTTGATTTGAAGCAGTTCCGAGAAAGTCTAAACATAATCGCCACTCCTCCCTCCTGGCACTTTCCATGTGGGAGATATAGCAGGATGTATATTGGTTTTGAGGACAACTCAATGGACAGTGTAGGGAGAAAAGTTCCTGGCTCCTTGAATGCCGTTCCTGGAGACACTGCGATCAATGTGGGAGATATGTCAAGATGTGTGTTGGTTTTGAGGACGGCTCTCTGGAGAGTCTTAGCAAAGAGGTCACAGGGATAATCAGAGCAATTCTCAGAGACACTGAGAACAAGCTCGACAATTCCCTCCTGGCACTTTCCCTGTAGGAGATACCGCAAGACGTTTCTGTAGATTGGGCACAGCGCTCTGCAGGGTGTTAGCAGAGACTTTCCCGGGACAGTGAAACCCTATGTCAGAGACACTGAGAAGAAGCCCCAATGTTCCCTCCAGGCACTTTCAGTGTGGGTGCCTTCTCCACGTGGTTCCTGGTTTCCCTGCAGCGCTGAAGAGAATGTTAGCAAAGAGGTAACCGGGACAGTGAAAACAGTACTCAAAGACAGGGAGAGCAAGCTCTCTCTTGGCACTTTGGATGTGGGACATACAGCGAGATGTTTGCTGCTTTTGCGTTTGGCTGTTGGGAGATTTACAGCACAAAGATATCTAGTTGATTTGAAGCAGTTCCGAGAAAGTCTAAACATAATCCCCACTTCTCCCTCCTGGCACTTTCCATGTGGGAGATATGGCAGGATGTATATTGGTTTTGAGGACAACTCAATGGACAGTGTAGGGAGAAAAGTTCCTGGCTCCTTGAATGCCGTTCCTGGAGACACTGCGATCAATGTGGGAGATATGTCAAGATGTGTGTTTGTTTTGAGGACGGCTCTCTGGAGAGTCTTAGCAAAGAGGTCACAGGGATAATCAGAGCAATTCTCAGAGACACTGAGAACAAGCTCCACAATTCCCTCCTGGCACTTTCCCTGTAGGAGATACCGCAAGACGTTTCTGTAGATTGGGCACAGCGCTCTGCAGGGTGTTAGCAGAGACTTTCCCGGGACAGTGAAACCCTATGTCAGAGACACTGAGAAGAAGCCCCAATGTTCCCTCCAGGCACTTTCAGTGTGGGTGCCTTCTCCACGTGGTTCCTGGTTTCCCTGCAGCGCTGAAGAGAATGTTAGCAAAGAGGTAACCGGGACAGTGAAAACAGTACTCAAAGACAGGGAGAGCAAGCTCTCTCTTGGCACTTTGGATGTGGGACATACAGCGAGATGTTTGCTGCTTTTGCGTTTGGCTGTTGGGAGATTTACAGCACAAAGATATCTAGTTGATTTGAAGCAGTTCCGAGAAAGTCTAAACATAATCGCCACTTCTCCCTCCTGGCACTTTCCATGTGGGAGATATGGCAGGATGTATATTGGTTTTGAGGACAACTCAATGGACAGTGTAGGGAGAAAAGTTCCTGGCTCCTTGAATGCCGTTCCTGGAGACACTGCGATCAATGTGGGAGATATGTCAAGATGTGTGTTGGTTTTGAGGACGGCTCTCTGGAGAGTCTTAGCAAAGAGGTCACAGGGATAATCAGAGCAATTCTCAGAGACACTGAGAACAAGCTCGACAATTCCCTCCTGGCACTTTCCCTGTAGGAGATACCGCAAGACGTTTCTGTAGATTGGGCACAGCGCTCTGCAGGGTGTTAGCAGAGACTTTCCCGGGACAGTGAAACCCTATGTCAGAGACACTGAGAAGAAGCCCCAGTGTTCCCTCCAGGCACTTTCAGTGTGGGTGCCTTCTCCACGTGGTTCCTGGTTTCCCTGCAGCGCTGAAGCGAATGTTAGCAAAGAGGTAACCGGGACAGTGAAAACAGTACTCAAAGACAGGGAGAGCAAGCTCTCTCTTGGCACTTTGGATGTGGGACATACAGCGAGATGTTTGCTGCTTTTGCGTTTGGCTGTTGGGAGATTTACAGCACAAAGATATCTAGTTGATTTGAAGCAGTTCCGAGAAAGTCTAAACATAATCGCCACTCCTCCCTCCTGGCACTTTCCATGTGGGAGATATAGCAGGATGTATATTGGTTTTGAGGACAACTCAATGGACAGTGTAGGGAGAAAAGTTCCTGGCTCCTTGAATGCCGTTCCTGGAGACACTGCGATCAATGTGGGAGATATGTCAAGATGTGTGTTGGTTTTGAGGACGGCTCTCTGGAGAGTCTTAGCAAAGAGGTCACAGGGATAATCAGAGCAATTCTCAGAGACACTGAGAACAAGCTCGACAATTCCCTCCTGGCACTTTCCCTGTAGGAGATACCGCAAGACGTTTCTGTAGATTGGGCACAGCGCTCTGCAGGGTGTTAGCAGAGACTTTCCCGGGACAGTGAAACCCTATGTCAGAGACACTGAGAAGAAGCCCCAATGTTCCCTCCAGGCACTTTCAGTGTGGGTGCCTTCTCCACGTGGTTCCTGGTTTCCCTGCAGCGCTGAAGAGAATGTTAGCAAAGAGGTAACCGGGACAGTGAAAACAGTACTCAAAGACAGGGAGAGCAAGCTCTCTCTTGGCACTTTGGATGTGGGACATACAGCGAGATGTTTGCTGCTTTTGCGTTTGGCTGTTGGGAGATTTACAGCACAAAGATATCTAGTTGATTTGAAGCAGTTCCGAGAAAGTCTAAACATAATCGCCACTTCTCCCTCCTGGCACTTTCCATGTGGGAGATATAGCAGGATGTATATTGGTTTTGAGGACAGCTCAATGGACAGTGTAGGGAGAAAAGTTCCTGGCTCCTTGAATGCCGTTCCTGGAGACACTGCGATCAATGTGGGAGATATGTCAAGATGTGTGTTGGTTTTGAGGACGGCTCTCTGGAGAGTCTTAGCAAAGAGGTCACAGGGATAATCAGAGCAATTCTCAGAGACACTGAGAACAAGCTCGACAATTCCCTCCTGGCACTTTCCCTGTAGGAGATACCGCAAGACGTTTCTGTAGATTGGGCACAGCGCTCTGCAGGGTGTTAGCAGAGACTTTCCCGGGACAGTGAAACCCTATGTCAGAGACACTGAGAAGAAGCCCCAATGTTCCCTCCAGGCACTTTCAGTGTGGGTGCCTTCTCCACGTGGTTCCTGGTTTCCCTGCAGCGCTGAAGAGAATGTTAGCAAAGAGGTAACCGGGACAGTGAAAACAGTACTCAAAGACAGGGAGAGCAAGCTCTCTCTTGGCACTTTGGATGTGGGACATACAGCGAGATGTTTGCTGCTTTTGCGTTTGGCTGTTGGGAGATTTACAGCACAAAGATATCTAGTTGATTTGAAGCAGTTCCGAGAAAGTCTAAACATAATCGCCACTTCTCCCTCCTGGCACTTTCCATGTGGGAGATATGGCAGGATGTATATTGGTTTTGAGGACAACTCAATGGACAGTGTAGGGAGAAAAGTTCCTGGCTCCTTGAATGCCGTTCCTGGAGACACTGCGATCAATGTGGGAGATATGTCAAGATGTGTGTTGGTTTTGAGGACGGCTCTCTGGAGAGTCTTAGCAAAGAGGTCACAGGGATAATCAGAGCAATTCTCAGAGACACTGAGAACAAGCTCGACAATTCCCTCCTGGCACTTTCCCTGTAGGAGATACCGCAAGACGTTTCTGTAGATTGGGCACAGCGCTCTGCAGGGTGTTAGCAGAGACTTTCCCGGGACAGTGAAACCCTATGTCAGAGACACTGAGAAGAAGCCCCAATGTTCCCTCCAGGCACTTTCAGTGTGGGTGCCTTCTCCACGTGGTTCCTGGTTTCCCTGCAGCGCTGAAGAGAATGTTAGCAAAGAGGTAACCGGGACAGTGAAAACAGTACTCAAAGACAGGGAGAGCAAGCTCTCTCTTGGCACTTTGGATGTGGGACATACAGCGAGATGTTTGCTGCTTTTGCGTTTGGCTGTTGGGAGATTTACAGCACAAAGATATCTAGTTGATTTGAAGCAGTTCCGAGAAAGTCTAAACATAATCGCCACTTCTCCCTCCTGGCACTTTCCATGTGGGAGATATGGCAGGATGTATATTGGTTTTGAGGACAACTCAATGGAGAGTGTAGGGAGAAAAGTTCCTGGCTCCTTGAATGCCGTTCCTGGAGACACTGCGATCAATGTGGGAGATATGTCAAGATGTGTGTTTGTTTTGAGGACGGCTCTCTGGAGAGTCTTAGCAAAGAGGTCACAGGGATAATCAGAGCAATTCTCAGAGACACTGAGAACAAGCTCGACAATTCCCTCCTGGCACTTTCCCTGTAGGAGATACCGCAAGACGTTTCTGTAGATTGGGCACAGCGCTCTGCAGGGTGTTAGCAGAGACTTTCCCGGGACAGTGAAACCCTATGTCAGAGACACTGAGAAGAAGCCCCAATGTTCCCTCCAGGCACTTTCAGTGTGGGTGCCTTCTCCACGTGGTTCCTGGTTTCCCTGCAGCGCTGAAGAGAATGTTAGCAAAGAGGTAACCGGGACAGTGAAAACAGTACTCAAAGACAGGGAGAGCAAGCTCTCTCTTGGCACTTTGGATGTGGGACATACAGCGAGATGTTTGCTGCTTTTGCGTTTGGCTGTTGGGAGATTTACAGCACAAAGATATCTAGTTGATTTGAAGCAGTTCCGAGAAAGTCTAAACATAATCGCCACTTCTCCCTCCTGGCACTTTCCATGTGGGAGATATGGCAGGATGTATATTGGTTTTGAGGACAACTCAATGGACAGTGTAGGGAGAAAAGCTCCTGGCTCCTTGAATGCCGTTCCTGGAGACACTGCGGTCAATGTGGGAGATATGTCAAGATGTGTGTTGGTTTTGAGGACGGCTCTCTGGAGAGTCTTAGCAAAGAGGTCACAGGGATAATCAGAGCAATTCTCAGAGACACTGAGAACAAGCTCGACAATTCCCTCCTGGCACTTTCCCTGTAGGAGATACCGCAAGACGTTTCTGTAGATTGGGCACAGCGCTCTGCAGGGTGTTAGCAGAGACTTTCCCGGGACAGTGAAACCCTATGTCAGAGACACTGAGAAGAAGCCCCAATGTTCCCTCCAGGCACTTTCAGTGTGGGTGCCTTCTCCACGTGGTTCCTGGTTTCCCTGCAGCGCTGAAGAGAATGTTAGCAAAGAGGTAACCGGGACAGTGAAAACAGTACTCAAAGACAGGGAGAGCAAGCTCTCTCTTGGCACTTTGGATGTGGGACATACAGCGAGATGTTTGCTGCTTTTGCGTTTGGCTGTTGGGAGATTTACAGCACAAAGATATCTAGTTGATTTGAAGCAGTTCCGAGAAAGTCTAAACATAATCGCCACTTCTCCCTCCTGGCACTTTCCATGTGGGAGATATAGCAGGATGTATATTGGTTTTGAGGACAACTCAATGGACAGTGTAGGGAGAAAAGTTCCTGGCTCCTTGAATGCCGTTCCTGGAGACACTGCGATCAATGTGGGAGATATGTCAAGATGTGTGTTGGTTTTGAGGACGGCTCTCTGGAGAGTCTTAGCAAAGAGGTCACAGGGATAATCAGAGCAATTCTCAGAGACACTGAGAACAAGCTCGACAATTCCCTCCTGGCACTTTCCCTGTAGGAGATACCGCAAGACGTTTCTGTAGATTGGGCACAGCGCTCTGCAGGGTGTTAGCAGAGACTTTCCCGGGACAGTGAAACCCTATGTCAGAGACACTGAGAAGAAGCCCCAATGTTCCCTCCAGGCACTTTCAGTGTGGGTGCCTTCTCCACGTGGTTCCTGGTTTCCCTGCAGCGCTGAAGAGAATGTTAGCAAAGAGGTAACCGGGACAGTGAAAACAGTACTCAAAGACAGGGAGAGCAAGCTCTCTCTTGGCACTTTGGATGTGGGACATACAGCGAGATGTTTGCTGCTTTTGCGTTTGGCTGTTGGGAGATTTACAGCACAAAGATATCTAGTTGATTTGAAGCAGTTCCGAGAAAGTCTAAACATAATCGCCACTTCTCCCTCCTGGCACTTTCCATGTGGGAGATATAGCAGGATGTATATTGGTTTTGAGGACAACTCAATGGACAGTGTAGGGAGAAAAGTTCCTGGCTCCTTGAATGCCGTTCCTGGAGACACTGCGATCAATGTGGGAGATATGTCAAGATGTGTGTTGGTTTTGAGGACGGCTCTCTGGAGAGTCTTAGCAAAGAGGTCACAGGGATAATCAGAGCAATTCTCAGAGACACTGAGAACAAGCTCGACAATTCCCTCCTGGCACTTTCCCTGTAGGAGATACCGCAAGACGTTTCTGTAGATTGGGCACAGCGCTCTGCAGGGTGTTAGCAGAGACTTTCCTGGGACAGTGAAACCCTATGTCAGAGACACTGAGAAGAAGCCCCAATGTTCCCTCCAGGCACTTTCAGTGTGGGTGCCTTCTCCACGTGGTTCCTGGTTTCCCTGCAGCGCTGAAGAGAATGTTAGCAAAGAGGTAACCGGGACAGTGAAAACAGTACTCAAAGACAGGGAGAGCAAGCTCTCTCTTGGCACTTTGGATGTGGGACATACAGCGAGATGTTTGCTGCTTTTGCGTTTGGCTGTTGGGAGATTTACAGCACAAAGATATCTAGTTGATTTGAAGCAGTTCCGAGAAAGTCTAAACATAATCCCCACTTCTCCCTCCTGGCACTTTCCATGTGGGAGATATGGCAGGATGTATATTGGTTTTGAGGACAACTCAATGGACAGTGTAGGGAGAAAAGTTCCTGGCTCCTTGAATGCCGTTCCTGGAGACACTGCGATCAATGTGGGAGATATGTCAAGATGTGTGTTGGTTTTGAGGACGGCTCTCTGGAGAGTCTTAGCAAAGAGGTCACAGGGATAATCAGAGCAATTCTCAGAGACACTGAGAACAAGCTCGACAATTCCCTCCTGGCACTTTCCCTGTAGGAGATACCGCAAGACGTTTCTGTAGATTGGGCACAGCGCTCTGCAGGGTGTTAGCAGAGACTTTCCCGGGACAGTGAAACCCTATGTCAGAGACACTGAGAAGAAGCCCCAATGTTCCCTCCAGGCACTTTCAGTGTGGGTGCCTTCTCCACGTGGTTCCTGGTTTCCCTGCAGCGCTGAAGAGAATGTTAGCAAAGAGGTAACCGGGACAGTGAAAACAGTACTCAAAGACAGGGAGAGCAAGCTCTCTCTTGGCACTTTGGATGTGGGACATACAGCGAGATGTTTGCTGCTTTTGCGTTTGGCTGTTGGGAGATTTACAGCACAAAGATATCTAGTTGATTTGAAGCAGTTCCGAGAAAGTCTAAACATAATCGCCACTTCTCCCTCCTGGCACTTTCCATGTGGGAGATATAGCAGGATGTATATTGGTTTTGAGGACAACTCAATGGACAGTGTAGGGAGAAAAGTTCCTGGCTCCTTGAATGCCGTTCCTGGAGACACTGCGATCAATGTGGGAGATATGTCAAGATGTGTGTTGGTTTTGAGGACGGCTCTCTGGAGAGTCTTAGCAAAGAGGTCACAGGGATAATCAGAGCAATTCTCAGAGACACTGAGAACAAGCTCGACAATTCCCTCCTGGCACTTTCCCTGTAGGAGATACCGCAAGACGTTTCTGTAGATTGGGCACAGCGCTCTGCAGGGTGTTAGCAGAGACTTTCCCGGGACAGTGAAACCCTATGTCAGAGACACTGAGAAGAAGCCCCAATGTTCCCTCCAGGCACTTTCAGTGTGGGTGCCTTCTCCACGTGGTTCCTGGTTTCCCTGCAGCGCTGAAGAGAATGTTAGCAAAGAGGTAACCGGGACAGTGAAAACAGTACTCAAAGACAGGGAGAGCAAGCTCTCTCTTGGCACTTTGGATGTGGGACATACAGCGAGATGTTTGCTGCTTTTGCGTTTGGCTGTTGGGAGATTTACAGCACAAAGATATCTAGTTGATTTGAAGCAGTTCCGAGAAAGTCTAAACATAATCCCCACTTCTCCCTCCTGGCACTTTCCACGTGGGAGATATGGCAGGATGTATATTGGTTTTGAGGACAACTCAATGGACAGTGTAGGGAGAAAAGTTCCTGGCTCCTTGAATGCCGTTCCTGGAGACACTGCGATCAATGTGGGAGATATGTCAAGATGTGTGTTGGTTTTGAGGACGGCTCTCTGGAGAGTCTTAGCAAAGAGGTCACAGGGATAATCAGAGCAATTCTCAGAGACACTGAGAACAAGCTCGACAATTCCCTCCTGGCACTTTCCCTGTAGGAGATACCGCAAGACGTTTCTGTAGATTGGGCACAGCGCTCTGCAGGGTGTTAGCAGAGACTTTCCCGGGACAGTGAAACCCTATGTCAGAGACACTGAGAAGAAGCCCCAATGTTCCCTCCAGGCACTTTCAGTGTGGGTGCCTTCTCCACGTGGTTCCTGGTTTCCCTGCAGCGCTGAAGAGAATGTTAGCAAAGAGGTAACCGGGACAGTGAAAACAGTACTCAAAGACAGGGAGAGCAAGCTCTCTCTTGGCACTTTGGATGTGGGACATACAGCGAGATGTTTGCTGCTTTTGCGTTTGGCTGTTGGGAGATTTACAGCACAAAGATATCTAGTTGATTTGAAGCAGTTCCGAGAAAGTCTAAACATAATCGCCACTTCTCCCTCCTGGCACTTTCCATGTGGGAGATATGGCAGGATGTATATTGGTTTTGAGGACAACTCAATGGACAGTGTAGGGAGAAAAGTTCCTGGCTCCTTGAATGCCGTTCCTGGAGACACTGCGATCAATGTGGGAGATATGTCAAGATGTGTGTTGGTTTTGAGGACGGCTCTCTGGAGAGTCTTAGCAAAGAGGTCACAGGGATAATCAGAGCAATTCTCAGAGACACTGAGAACAAGCTCGACAATTCCCTCCTGGCACTTTCCCTGTAGGAGATACCGCAAGACGTTTCTGTAGATTGGGCACAGCGCTCTGCAGGGTGTTAGCAGAGACTTTCCCGGGACAGTGAAACCCTATGTCAGAGACACTGAGAAGAAGCCCCAATGTTCCCTCCAGGCACTTTCAGTGTGGGTGCCTTCTCCACGTGGTTCCTGGTTTCCCTGCAGCGCTGAAGAGAATGTTAGCAAAGAGGTAACCGGGACAGTGAAAACAGTACTCAAAGACAGGGAGAGCAAGCTCTCTCTTGGCACTTTGGATGTGGGACATACAGCGAGATGTTTGCTGCTTTTGCGTTTGGCTGTTGGGAGATTTACAGCACAAAGATATCTAGTTGATTTGAAGCAGTTCCGAGAAAGTCTAAACATAATCCCCACTTCTCCCTCCTGGCACTTTCCACGTGGGAGATATGGCAGGATGTATATTGGTTTTGAGGACAACTCAATGGACAGTGTAGGGAGAAAAGTTCCTGGCTCCTTGAATGCCGTTCCTGGAGACACTGCGATCAATGTGGGAGATATGTCAAGATGTGTGTTGGTTTTGAGGACGGCTCTCTGGAGAGTCTTAGCAAAGAGGTCAGAGGGATAATCAGAGCAATTCTCAGAGACACTGAGAACAAGCTCGACAATTCCCTCCTGGCACTTTCCCTGTAGGAGATACCGCAAGACGTTTCTGTAGATTGGGCACAGCGCTCTGCAGGGTGTTGGCAGAGACTTTCCCGGGACAGTGAAACCCTATGTCAGAGACACTGAGAAGAAGCCCCAATGTTCCCTCCAGGCACTTTCAGTGTGGGTGCCTTCTCCACGTGGTTCCTGGTTTCCCTGCAGCGCTGAAGAGAATGTTAGCAAAGAGGTAACCGGGACAGTGAAAACAGTACTCAAAGACAGGGAGAGCAAGCTCTCTCTTGGCACTTTGGATGTGGGACATACAGCGAGATGTTTGCTGCTTTTGCGTTTGGCTGTTGGGAGATTTACAGCACAAAGATATCTAGTTGATTTGAAGCAGTTCCGAGAAAGTCTAAACATAATCGCCACTTCTCCCTCCTGGCACTTTCCATGTGGGAGATATAGCAGGATGTATATTGGTTTTGAGGACAACTCAATGGACAGTGTAGGGAGAAAAGCTCCTGGCTCCTTGAATGCCGTTCCTGGAGACACTGCGATCAATGTGGGAGATATGTCAAGATGTGTGTTGGTTTTGAGGACGGCTCTCTGGAGAGTCTTAGCAAAGAGGTCACAGGGATAATCAGAGCAATTCTCAGAGACACTGAGAACAAGCTCGACAATTCCCTCCTGGCACTTTCCCTGTAGGAGATACCGCAAGACGTTTCTGTAGATTGGGCACAGCGCTCTGCAGGGTGTTGGCAGAGACTTTCCCGGGACAGTGAAACCCTATGTCAGAGACACTGAGAAGAAGCCCCAATGTTCCCTCCAGGCACTTTCAGTGTGGGTGCCTTCTCCACGTGGTTCCTGGTTTCCCTGCAGCGCTGAAGAGAATGTTAGCAAAGAGGTAACCGGGACAGTGAAAACAGTACTCAAAGACAGGGAGAGCAAGCTCTCTCTTGGCACTTTGGATGTGGGACATACAGCGAGATGTTTGCTGCTTTTGCGTTTGGCTGTTGGGAGATTTACAGCACAAAGATATCTAGTTGATTTGAAGCAGTTCCGAGAAAGTCTAAACATAATCCCCACTTCTCCCTCCTGGCACTTTCCATGTGGGAGATATAGCAGGATGTATATTGGTTTTGAGGACAACTCAATGGACAGTGTAGGGAGAAAAGTTCCTGGCTCCTTGAATGCCGTTCCTGGAGACACTGCGATCAATGTGGGAGATATGTCAAGATGTGTGTTGGTTTTGAGGACGGCTCTCTGGAGAGTCTTAGCAAAGAGGTCACAGGGATAATCAGAGCAATTCTCAGAGACACTGAGAACAAGCTCGACAATTCCCTCCTGGCACTTTCCCTGTAGGAGATACCGCAAGACGTTTCTGTAGATTGGGCACAGCGCTCTGCAGGGTGTTGGCAGAGACTTTCCCGGGAGAGTGAAACCCTATGTCAGAGACACTGAGAAGAAGCCCCAATGTTCCCTCCAGGCACTTTCAGTGTGGGTGCCTTCTCCACGTGGTTCCTGGTTTCCCTGCAGCGCTGAAGAGAATGTTAGCAAAGAGGTAACCGGGACAGTGAAAACAGTACTCAAAGACAGGGAGAGCAAGCTCTCTCTTGGCACTTTGGATGTGGGACATACAGCGAGATGTTTGCTGCTTTTGCGTTTGGCTGTTGGGAGATTTACAGCACAAAGATATCTAGTTGATTTGAAGCAGTTCCGAGAAAGTCTAAACATAATCGCCACTTCTCCCTCCTGGCACTTTCCATGTGGGAGATATGGCAGGATGTATATTGGTTTTGAGGACAACTCAATGGAGAGTGTAGGGAGAAAAGTTCCTGGCTCCTTGAATGCCGTTCCTGGAGACACTGCGATCAATGTGGGAGATATGTCAAGATGTGTGTTGGTTTTGAGGACGGCTCTCTGGAGAGTCTTAGCAAAGAGGTCACAGGGATAATCAGAGCAATTCTCAGAGACACTGAGAACAAGCTCGACAATTCCCTCCTGGCACTTTCCCTGTAGGAGATACCGCAAGACGTTTCTGTAGATTGGGCACAGCGCTCTGCAGGGTGTTAGCAGAGACTTTCCCGGGACAGTGAAACCCTATGTCAGAGACACTGAGAAGAAGCCCCAATGTTCCCTCCAGGCACTTTCAGTGTGGGTGCCTTCTCCACGTGGTTCCTGGTTTCCCTGCAGCGCTGAAGAGAATGTTAGCAAAGAGGTAACCGGGACAGTGAAAACAGTACTCAAAGACAGGGAGAGCAAGCTCTCTCTTGGCACTTTGGATGTGGGACATACAGCGAGATGTTTGCTGCTTTTGCGTTTGGCTGTTGGGAGATTTACAGCACAAAGATATCTAGTTGATTTGAAGCAGTTCCGAGAAAGTCTAAACATAATCGCCACTTCTCCCTCCTGGCACTTTCCATGTGGGAGATATAGCAGGATGTATATTGGTTTTGAGGACAACTCAATGGACAGTGTAGGGAGAAAAGTTCCTGGCTCCTTGAATGCCGTTCCTGGAGACACTGCGATCAATGTGGGAGATATGTCAAGATGTGTGTTGGTTTTGAGGACGGCTCTCTGGAGAGTCTTAGCAAAGAGGTCACAGGGATAATCAGAGCAATTCTCAGAGACACTGAGAACAAGCTCGACAATTCCCTCCTGGCACTTTCCCTGTAGGAGATACCGCAAGACGTTTCTGTAGATTGGGCACAGCGCTCTGCAGGGTGTTGGCAGAGACTTTCCCGGGAGAGTGAAACCCTATGTCAGAGACACTGAGAAGAAGCCCCAATGTTCCCTCCAGGCACTTTCAGTGTGGGTGCCTTCTCCACGTGGTTCCTGGTTTCCCTGCAGCGCTGAAGAGAATGTTAGCAAAGAGGTAACCGGGACAGTGAAAACAGTACTCAAAGACAGGGAGAGCAAGCTCTCTCTTGGCACTTTGGATGTGGGACATACAGCGAGATGTTTGCTGCTTTTGCGTTTGGCTGTTGGGAGATTTACAGCACAAAGATATCTAGTTGATTTGAAGCAGTTCCGAGAAAGTCTAAACATAATCGCCACTTCTCCCTCCTGGCACTTTCCATGTGGGAGATATGGCAGGATGTATATTGGTTTTGAGGACAACTCAATGGACAGTGTAGGGAGAAAAGTTCCTGGCTCCTTGAATGCCGTTCCTGGAGACACTGCGATCAATGTGGGAGATATGTCAAGATGTGTGTTGGTTTTGAGGACGGCTCTCTGGAGAGTCTTAGCAAAGAGGTCACAGGGATAATCAGAGCAATTCTCAGAGACACTGAGAACAAGCTCGACAATTCCCTCCTGGCACTTTCCCTGTAGGAGATACCGCAAGACGTTTCTGTAGATTGGGCACAGCGCTCTGCAGGGTGTTGGCAGAGACTTTCCCGGGACAGTGAAACCCTATGTCAGAGACACTGAGAAGAAGCCCCAATGTTCCCTCCAGGCACTTTCAGTGTGGGTGCCTTCTCCACGTGGTTCCTGGTTTCCCTGCAGCGCTGAAGAGAATGTTAGCAAAGAGGTAACCGGGACAGTGAAAACAGTACTCAAAGACAGGGAGAGCAAGCTCTCTCTTGGCACTTTGGATGTGGGACATACAGCGAGATGTTTGCTGCTTTTGCGTTTGGCTGTTGGGAGATTTACAGCACAAAGATATCTAGTTGATTTGAAGCAGTTCCGAGAAAGTCTAAACATAATCGCCACTTCTCCCTCCTGGCACTTTCCATGTGGGAGATATGGCAGGATGTATATTGGTTTTGAGGACAACTCAATGGAGAGTGTAGGGAGAAAAGTTCCTGGCTCCTTGAATGCCGTTCCTGGAGACACTGCGATCAATGTGGGAGATATGTCAAGATGTGTGTTGGTTTTGAGGACGGCTCTCTGGAGAGTCTTAGCAAAGAGGTCACAGGGATAATCAGAGCAATTCTCAGAGACACTGAGAACAAGCTCGACAATTCCCTCCTGGCACTTTCCCTGTAGGAGATACCGCAAGACGTTTCTGTAGATTGGGCACAGCGCTCTGCAGGGTGTTGGCAGAGACTTTCCCGGGACAGTGAAACCCTATGTCAGAGACACTGAGAAGAAGCCCCAATGTTCCCTCCAGGCACTTTCAGTGTGGGTGCCTTCTCCACGTGGTTCCTGGTTTCCCTGCAGCGCTGAAGAGAATGTTAGCAAAGAGGTAACCGGGACAGTGAAAACAGTACTCAAAGACAGGGAGAGCAAGCTCTCTCTTGGCACTTTGGATGTGGGACATACAGCGAGATGTTTGCTGCTTTTGCGTTTGGCTGTTGGGAGATTTACAGCACAAAGATATCTAGTTGATTTGAAGCAGTTCCGAGAAAGTCTAAACATAATCGCCACTTCTCCCTCCTGGCACTTTCCATGTGGGAGATATGGCAGGATGTATATTGGTTTTGAGGACAACTCAATGGAGAGTGTAGGGAGAAAAGTTCCTGGCTCCTTGAATGCCGTTCCTGGAGACACTGCGATCAATGTGGGAGATATGTCAAGATGTGTGTTGGTTTTGAGGACGGCTCTCTGGAGAGTCTTAGCAAAGAGGTCACAGGGATAATCAGAGCAATTCTCAGAGACACTGAGAACAAGCTCGACAATTCCCTCCTGGCACTTTCCCTGTAGGAGATACCGCAAGACGTTTCTGTAGATTGGGCACAGCGCTCTGCAGGGTGTTGGCAGAGACTTTCCTGGGACAGTGAAACCCTATGTCAGAGACACTGAGAAGAAGCCCCAATGTTCCCTCCAGGCACTTTCAGTGTGGGTGCCTTCTCCACGTGGTTCCTGGTTTCCCTGCAGCGCTGAAGAGAATGTTAGCAAAGAGGTAACCGGGACAGTGAAAACAGTACTCAAAGACAGGGAGAGCAAGCTCTCTCTTGGCACTTTGGATGTGGGACATACAGCGAGATGTTTGCTGCTTTTGCGTTTGGCTGTTGGGAGATTTACAGCACAAAGATATCTAGTTGATTTGAAGCAGTTCCGAGAAAGTCTAAACATAATCGCCACTTCTCCCTCCTGGCACTTTCCATGTGGGAGATATGGCAGGATGTATATTGGTTTTGAGGACAACTCAATGGAGAGTGTAGGGAGAAAAGTTCCTGGCTCCTTGAATGCCGTTCCTGGAGACACTGCGATCAATGTGGGAGATATGTCAAGATGTGTGTTGGTTTTGAGGACGGCTCTCTGGAGAGTCTTAGCAAAGAGGTCACAGGGATAATCAGAGCAATTCTCAGAGACACTGAGAACAAGCTCGACAATTCCCTCCTGGCACTTTCCCTGTAGGAGATACCGCAAGACGTTTCTGTAGATTGGGCACAGCGCTCTGCAGGGTGTTGGCAGAGACTTTCCCGGGACAGTGAAACCCTATGTCAGAGACACTGAGAAGAAGCCCCAATGTTCCCTCCAGGCACTTTCAGTGTGGGTGCCTTCTCCACGTGGTTCCTGGTTTCCCTGCAGCGCTGAAGAGAATGTTAGCAAAGAGGTAACCGGGACAGTGAAAACAGTACTCAAAGACAGGGAGAGCAAGCTCTCTCTTGGCACTTTGGATGTGGGACATACAGCGAGATGTTTGCTGCTTTTGCGTTTGGCTGTTGGGAGATTTACAGCACAAAGATATCTAGTTGATTTGAAGCAGTTCCGAGAAAGTCTAAACATAATCGCCACTTCTCCCTCCTGGCACTTTCCATGTGGGAGATATGGCAGGATGTATATTGGTTTTGAGGACAACTCAATGGAGAGTGTAGGGAGAAAAGTTCCTGGCTCCTTGAATGCCGTTCCTGGAGACACTGCGATCAATGTGGGAGATATGTCAAGATGTGTGTTGGTTTTGAGGACGGCTCTCTGGAGAGTCTTAGCAAAGAGGTCACAGGGATAATCAGAGCAATTCTCAGAGACACTGAGAACAAGCTCGACAATTCCCTCCTGGCACTTTCCCTGTAGGAGATACCGCAAGACGTTTCTGTAGATTGGGCACAGCGCTCTGCAGGGTGTTGGCAGAGACTTTCCCGGGACAGTGAAACCCTATGTCAGAGACACTGAGAAGAAGCCCCAATGTTCCCTCCAGGCACTTTCAGTGTGGGTGCCTTCTCCACGTGGTTCCTGGTTTCCCTGCAGCGCTGAAGAGAATGTTAGCAAAGAGGTAACCGGGACAGTGAAAACAGTACTCAAAGACAGGGAGAGCAAGCTCTCTCTTGGCACTTTGGATGTGGGACATACAGCGCGATGTTTGCTGCTTTTGCGTTTGGCTGTTGGGAGATTTACAGCACAAAGATATCTAGTTGATTTGAAGCAGTTCCGAGAAAGTCTAAACATAATCGCCACTTCTCCCTCCTGGCACTTTCCATGTGGGAGATATAGCAGGATGTATATTGGTTTTGAGGACAACTCAATGGACAGTGTAGGGAGAAAAGTTCCTGGCTCCTTGAATGCCGTTCCTGGAGACACTGCGATCAATGTGGGAGATATGTCAAGATGTGTGTTGGTTTTGAGGACGGCTCTCTGGAGAGTCTTAGCAAAGAGGTCACAGGGATAATCAGAGCAATTCTCAGAGACACTGAGAACAAGCTCGACAATTCCCTCCTGGCACTTTCCCTGTAGGAGATACCGCAAGACGTTTCTGTAGATTGGGCACAGCGCTCTGCAGGGTGTTAGCAGAGACTTTCCCGGGACAGTGAAACCCTATGTCAGAGACACTGAGAAGAAGCCCCAATGTTCCCTCCAGGCACTTTCAGTGTGGGTGCCTTCTCCACGTGGTTCCTGGTTTCCCTGCAGCGCTGAAGAGAATGTTAGCAAAGAGGTAACCGGGACAGTGAAAACAGTACTCAAAGACAGGGAGAGCAAGCTCTCTCTTGGCACTTTGGATGTGGGACATACAGCGAGATGTTTGCTGCTTTTGCGTTTGGCTGTTGGGAGATTTACAGCACAAAGATATCTAGTTGATTTGAAGCAGTTCCGAGAAAGTCTAAACATAATCGCCACTTCTCCCTCCTGGCACTTTCCATGTGGGAGATATAGCAGGATGTATATTGGTTTTGAGGACAACTCAATGGACAGTGTAGGGAGAAAAGTTCCTGGCTCCTTGAATGCCGTTCCTGGAGACACTGCGATCAATGTGGGAGATATGTCAAGATGTGTGTTGGTTTTGAGGACGGCTCTCTGGAGAGTCTTAGCAAAGAGGTCACAGGGATAATCAGAGCAATTCTCAGAGACACTGAGAACAAGCTCGACAATTCCCTCCTGGCACTTTCCCTGTAGGAGATACCGCAAGACGTTTCTGTAGATTGGGCACAGCGCTCTGCAGGGTGTTAGCAGAGACTTTCCCGGGACAGTGAAACCCTATGTCAGAGACACTGAGAAGAAGCCCCAATGTTCCCTCCAGGCACTTTCAGTGTGGGTGCCTTCTCCACGTGGTTCCTGGTTTCCCTGCAGCGCTGAAGAGAATGTTAGCAAAGAGGTAACCGGGACAGTGAAAACAGTACTCAAAGACAGGGAGAGCAAGCTCTCTCTTGGCACTTTGGATGTGGGACATACAGCGAGATGTTTGCTGCTTTTGCGTTTGGCTGTTGGGAGATTTACAGCACAAAGATATCTAGTTGATTTGAAGCAGTTCCGAGAAAGTCTAAACATAATCGCCACTTCTCCCTCCTGGCACTTTCCATGTGGGAGATATGGCAGGATGTATATTGGTTTTGAGGACAACTCAATGGACAGTGTAGGGAGAAAAGTTCCTGGCTCCTTGAATGCCGTTCCTGGAGACACTGCGATCAATGTGGGAGATATGTCAAGATGTGTGTTGGTTTTGAGGACGGCTCTCTGGAGAGTCTTAGCAAAGAGGTCACAGGGATAATCAGAGCAATTCTCAGAGACACTGAGAACAAGCTCGACAATTCCCTCCTGGCACTTTCCCTGTAGGAGATACCGCAAGACGTTTCTGTAGATTGGGCACAGCGCTCTGCAGGGTGTTAGCAGAGACTTTCCCGGGACAGTGAAACCCTATGTCAGAGACACTGAGAAGAAGCCCCAATGTTCCCTCCAGGCACTTTCAGTGTGGGTGCCTTCTCCACGTGGTTCCTGGTTTCCCTGCAGCGCTGAAGAGAATGTTAGCAAAGAGGTAACCGGGACAGTGAAAACAGTACTCAAAGACAGGGAGAGCAAGCTCTCTCTTGGCACTTTGGATGTGGGACATACAGCGAGATGTTTGCTGCTTTTGCGTTTGGCTGTTGGGAGATTTACAGCACAAAGATATCTAGTTGATTTGAAGCAGTTCCGAGAAAGTCTAAACATAATCCCCACTTCTCCCTCCTGGCACTTTCCATGTGGGAGATATGGCAGGATGTATATTGGTTTTGAGGACAACTCAATGGAGAGTGTAGGGAGAAAAGTTCCTGGCTCCTTGAATGCCGTTCCTGGAGACACTGCGATCAATGTGGGAGATATGTCAAGATGTGTGTTGGTTTTGAGGACGGCTCTCTGGAGAGTCTTAGCAAAGAGGTCACAGGGATAATCAGAGCAATTCTCAGAGACACTGAGAACAAGCTCGACAATTCCCTCCTGGCACTTTCCCTGTAGGAGATACCGCAAGACGTTTCTGTAGATTGGGCACAGCGCTCTGCAGGGTGTTGGCAGAGACTTTCCCGGGACAGTGAAACCCTATGTCAGAGACACTGAGAAGAAGCCCCAATGTTCCCTCCAGGCACTTTCAGTGTGGGTGCCTTCTCCACGTGGTTCCTGGTTTCCCTGCAGCGCTGAAGAGAATGTTAGCAAAGAGGTAACCGGGACAGTGAAAACAGTACTCAAAGACAGGGAGAGCAAGCTCTCTCTTGGCACTTTGGATGTGGGACATACAGCGAGATGTTTGCTGCTTTTGCGTTTGGCTGTTGGGAGATTTACAGCACAAAGATATCTAGTTGATTTGAAGCAGTTCCGAGAAAGTCTAAACATAATCGCCACTTCTCCCTCCTGGCACTTTCCACGTGGGAGATATAGCAGGATGTATATTGGTTTTGAGGACAACTCAATGGACAGTGTAGGGAGAAAAGTTCCTGGCTCCTTGAATGCCGTTCCTGGAGACACTGCGATCAATGTGGGAGATATGTCAAGATGTGTGTTGGTTTTGAGGACGTCTCTCTGGAGAGTCTTAGCAAAGAGGTCACAGGGATAATCAGAGCAATTCTCAGAGACACTGAGAACAAGCTCGACAATTCCCTCCTGGCACTTTCCCTGTAGGAGATACCGCAAGACGTTTCTGTAGATTGGGCACAGCGCTCTGCAGGGTGTTAGCAGAGACTTTCCCGGGACAGTGAAACCCTATGTCAGAGACACTGAGAAGAAGCCCCAATGTTCCCTCCAGGCACTTTCAGTGTGGGTGCCTTCTCCACGTGGTTCCTGGTTTCCCTGCAGCGCTGAAGAGAATGTTAGCAAAGAGGTAACCGGGACAGTGAAAACAGTACTCAAAGACAGGGAGAGCAAGCTCTCTCTAGGCACTTTGGATGTGGGACATACAGCGAGATGTTTGCTGCTTTTGCGTTTGGCTGTTGGGAGATTTACAGCACAAAGATATCTAGTTGATTTGAAGCAGTTCCGAGAAAGTCTAAACATAATCCCCACTTCTCCCTCCTGGCACTTTCCACGTGGGAGATATGGCAGGATGTATATTGGTTTTGAGGACAACTCAATGGACAGTGTAGGGAGAAAAGTTCCTGGCTCCTTGAATGCCGTTCCTGGAGACACTGCGATCAATGTGGGAGATATGTCAAGATGTGTGTTGGTTTTGAGGACGGCTCTCTGGAGAGTCTTAGCAAAGAGGTCACAGGGATAATCAGAGCAATTCTCAGAGACACTGAGAACAAGCTCGACAATTCCCTCCTGGCACTTTCCCTGTAGGAGATACCGCAAGACGTTTCTGTAGATTGGGCACAGCGCTCTGCAGGGTGTTGGCAGAGACTTTCCCGGGACAGTGAAACCCTATGTCAGAGACACTGAGAAGAAGCCCCAATGTTCCCTCCAGGCACTTTCAGTGTGGGTGCCTTCTCCACGTGGTTCCTGGTTTCCCTGCAGCGCTGAAGAGAATGTTAGCAAAGAGGTAACCGGGACAGTGAAAACAGTACTCAAAGACAGGGAGAGCAAGCTCTCTCTTGGCACTTTGGATGTGGGACATACAGCGAGATGTTTGCTGCTTTTGCGTTTGGCTGTTGGGAGATTTACAGCACAAAGATATCTAGTTGATTTGAAGCAGTTCCGAGAAAGTCTAAACATAATCGCCACTTCTCCCTCCTGGCACTTTCCATGTGGGAGATATAGCAGGATGTATATTGGTTTTGAGGACAACTCAATGGACAGTGTAGGGAGAAAAGTTCCTGGCTCCTTGAATGCCGTTCCTGGAGACACTGCGATCAATGTGGGAGATATGTCAAGATGTGTGTTGGTTTTGAGGACGGCTCTCTGGAGAGTCTTAGCAAAGAGGTCACAGGGATAATCAGAGCAATTCTCAGAGACACTGAGAACAAGCTCGACAGTTCCCTCCTGGCACTTTCCCTGTAGGAGATACCGCAAGACGTTTCTGTACATTGGGCACAGCGCTCTGCAGGGTGTTGGCAGAGACTTTCCCGGGACAGTGAAACCCTATGTCAGAGACACTGAGAAGAAGCCCCAATGTTCCCTCCAGGCACTTTCAGTGTGGGTGCCTTCTCCACGTGGTTCCTGGTTTCCCTGCAGCGCTGAAGAGAATGTTAGCAAAGAGGTAACCGGGACAGTGAAAACAGTACTCAAAGACAGGGAGAGCAAGCTCTCTCTTGGCACTTTGGATGTGGGACATACAGCGAGATGTTTGCTGCTTTTGCGTTTGGCTGTTGGGAGATTTACAGCACAAAGATATCTAGTTGATTTGAAGCAGTTCCGAGAAAGTCTAAACATAATCTCCACTTCTCCCTCCTGGCACTTTCCATGTGGGAGATATAGCAGGATGTATATTGGTTTTGAGGACAACTCAATGGACAGTGTAGGGAGAAAAGTTCCTGGCTCCTTGAATGCCGTTCCTGGAGACACTGCGATCAATGTGGGAGATATGTCAAGATGTGTGTTGGTTTTGAGGACGGCTCTCTGGAGAGTCTTAGCAAAGAGGTCACAGGGATAATCAGAGCAATTCTCAGAGACACTGAGAACAAGCTCGACAATTCCCTCCTGGCACTTTCCCTGTAGGAGATACCGCAAGACGTTTCTGTAGATTGGGCACAGCGCTCTGCAGGGTGTTAGCAGAGACTTTCCCGGGACAGTGAAACCCTATGTCAGAGACACTGAGAAGAAGCCCCAATGTTCCCTCCAGGCACTTTCAGTGTGGGTGCCTTCTCCACGTGGTTCCTGGTTTCCCTGCAGCGCTGAAGAGAATGTTAGCAAAGAGGTAACCGGGACAGTGAAAACAGTACTCAAAGACAGGGAGAGCAAGCTCTCTCTTGGCACTTTGGATGTGGGACATACAGCGAGATGTTTGCTGCTTTTGCGTTTGGCTGTTGGGAGATTTACAGCACAAAGATATCTAGTTGATTTGAAGCAGTTCCGAGAAAGTCTAAACATAATCGCCACTTCTCCCTCCTGGCACTTTCCATGTGGGAGATATGGCAGGATGTATATTGGTTTTGAGGACAACTCAATGGAGAGTGTAGGGAGAAAAGTTCCTGGCTCCTTGAATGCCGTTCCTGGAGACACTGCGATCAATGTGGGAGATATGTCAAGATGTGTGTTGGTTTTGAGGACGGCTCTCTGGAGAGTCTTAGCAAAGAGGTCACAGGGATAATCAGAGCAATTCTCAGAGACACTGAGAACAAGCTCGACAATTCCCTCCTGGCACTTTCCCTGTAGGAGATACCGCAAGACGTTTCTGTAGATTGGGCACAGCGCTCTGCAGGGTGTTGGCAGAGACTTTCCCGGGACAGTGAAACCCTATGTCAGAGACACTGAGAAGAAGCCCCAATGTTCCCTCCAGGCACTTTCAGTGTGGGTGCCTTCTCCACGTGGTTCCTGGTTTCCCTGCAGCGCTGAAGAGAATGTTAGCAAAGAGGTAACCGGGACAGTGAAAACAGTACTCAAAGACAGGGAGAGCAAGCTCTCTCTTGGCACTTTGGATGTGGGACATACAGCGAGATGTTTGCTGCTTTTGCGTTTGGCTGTTGGGAGATTTACAGCACAAAGATATCTAGTTGATTTGAAGCAGTTCCGAGAAAGTCTAAACATAATCGCCACTTCTCCCTCCTGGCACTTTCCACGTGGGAGATATAGCAGGATGTATATTGGTTTTGAGGACAACTCAATGGACAGTGTAGGGAGAAAAGTTCCTGGCTCCTTGAATGCCGTTCCTGGAGACACTGCGATCAATGTGGGAGATATGTCAAGATGTGTGTTGGTTTTGAGGACGTCTCTCTGGAGAGTCTTAGCAAAGAGGTCACAGGGATAATCAGAGCAATTCTCAGAGACACTGAGAACAAGCTCGACAATTCCCTCCTGGCACTTTCCCTGTAGGAGATACCGCAAGACGTTTCTGTAGATTGGGCACAGCGCTCTGCAGGGTGTTAGCAGAGACTTTCCCGGGACAGTGAAACCCTATGTCAGAGACACTGAGAAGAAGCCCCAATGTTCCCTCCAGGCACTTTCAGTGTGGGTGCCTTCTCCACGTGGTTCCTGGTTTCCCTGCAGCGCTGAAGAGAATGTTAGCAAAGAGGTAACCGGGACAGTGAAAACAGTACTCAAAGACAGGGAGAGCAAGCTCTCTCTAGGCACTTTGGATGTGGGACATACAGCGAGATGTTTGCTGCTTTTGCGTTTGGCTGTTGGGAGATTTACAGCACAAAGATATCTAGTTGATTTGAAGCAGTTCCGAGAAAGTCTAAACATAATCCCCACTTCTCCCTCCTGGCACTTTCCACGTGGGAGATATGGCAGGATGTATATTGGTTTTGAGGACAACTCAATGGACAGTGTAGGGAGAAAAGTTCCTGGCTCCTTGAATGCCGTTCCTGGAGACACTGCGATCAATGTGGGAGATATGTCAAGATGTGTGTTGGTTTTGAGGACGGCTCTCTGGAGAGTCTTAGCAAAGAGGTCACAGGGATAATCAGAGCAATTCTCAGAGACACTGAGAACAAGCTCGACAATTCCCTCCTGGCACTTTCCCTGTAGGAGATACCGCAAGACGTTTCTGTAGATTGGGCACAGCGCTCTGCAGGGTGTTGGCAGAGACTTTCCCGGGACAGTGAAACCCTATGTCAGAGACACTGAGAAGAAGCCCCAATGTTCCCTCCAGGCACTTTCAGTGTGGGTGCCTTCTCCACGTGGTTCCTGGTTTCCCTGCAGCGCTGAAGAGAATGTTAGCAAAGAGGTAACCGGGACAGTGAAAACAGTACTCAAAGACAGGGAGAGCAAGCTCTCTCTTGGCACTTTGGATGTGGGACATACAGCGAGATGTTTGCTGCTTTTGCGTTTGGCTGTTGGGAGATTTACAGCACAAAGATATCTAGTTGATTTGAAGCAGTTCCGAGAAAGTCTAAACATAATCGCCACTTCTCCCTCCTGGCACTTTCCATGTGGGAGATATAGCAGGATGTATATTGGTTTTGAGGACAACTCAATGGACAGTGTAGGGAGAAAAGTTCCTGGCTCCTTGAATGCCGTTCCTGGAGACACTGCGATCAATGTGGGAGATATGTCAAGATGTGTGTTGGTTTTGAGGACGGCTCTCTGGAGAGTCTTAGCAAAGAGGTCACAGGGATAATCAGAGCAATTCTCAGAGACACTGAGAACAAGCTCGACAATTCCCTCCTGGCACTTTCCCTGTAGGAGATACCGCAAGACGTTTCTGTACATTGGGCACAGCGCTCTGCAGGGTGTTGGCAGAGACTTTCCCGGGACAGTGAAACCCTATGTCAGAGACACTGAGAAGAAGCCCCAATGTTCCCTCCAGGCACTTTCAGTGTGGGTGCCTTCTCCACGTGGTTCCTGGTTTCCCTGCAGCGCTGAAGAGAATGTTAGCAAAGAGGTAACCGGGACAGTGAAAACAGTACTCAAAGACAGGGAGAGCAAGCTCTCTCTTGGCACTTTGGATGTGGGACATACAGCGAGATGTTTGCTGCTTTTGCGTTTGGCTGTTGGGAGATTTACAGCACAAAGATATCTAGTTGATTTGAAGCAGTTCCGAGAAAGTCTAAACATAATCTCCACTTCTCCCTCCTGGCACTTTCCATGTGGGAGATATAGCAGGATGTATATTGGTTTTGAGGACAACTCAATGGACAGTGTAGGGAGAAAAGTTCCTGGCTCCTTGAATGCCGTTCCTGGAGACACTGCGATCAATGTGGGAGATATGTCAAGATGTGTGTTGGTTTTGAGGACGGCTCTCTGGAGAGTCTTAGCAAAGAGGTCACAGGGATAATCAGAGCAATTCTCAGAGACACTGAGAACAAGCTCGACAATTCCCTCCTGGCACTTTCCCTGTAGGAGATACCGCAAGACGTTTCTGTAGATTGGGCACAGCGCTCTGCAGGGTGTTAGCAGAGACTTTCCCGGGACAGTGAAACCCTATGTCAGAGACACTGAGAAGAAGCCCCAATGTTCCCTCCAGGCACTTTCAGTGTGGGTGCCTTCTCCACGTGGTTCCTGGTTTCCCTGCAGCGCTGAAGAGAATGTTAGCAAAGAGGTAACCGGGACAGTGAAAACAGTACTCAAAGACAGGGAGAGCAAGCTCTCTCTTGGCACTTTGGATGTGGGACATACAGCGAGATGTTTGCTGCTTTTGCGTTTGGCTGTTGGGAGATTTACAGCACAAAGATATCTAGTTGATTTGAAGCAGTTCCGAGAAAGTCTAAACATAATCGCCACTTCTCCCTCCTGGCACTTTCCATGTGGGAGATATGGCAGGATGTATATTGGTTTTGAGGACAACTCAATGGAGAGTGTAGGGAGAAAAGTTCCTGGCTCCTTGAATGCCGTTCCTGGAGACACTGCGATCAATGTGGGAGATATGTCAAGATGTGTGTTGGTTTTGAGGACGGCTCTCTGGAGAGTCTTAGCAAAGAGGTCACAGGGATAATCAGAGCAATTCTCAGAGACACTGAGAACAAGCTCGACAATTCCCTCCTGGCACTTTCCCTGTAGGAGATACCGCAAGACGTTTCTGTAGATTGGGCACAGCGCTCTGCAGGGTGTTGGCAGAGACTTTCCCGGGACAGTGAAACCCTATGTCAGAGACACTGAGAAGAAGCCCCAATGTTCCCTCCAGGCACTTTCAGTGTGGGTGCCTTCTCCACGTGGTTCCTGGTTTCCCTGCAGCGCTGAAGAGAATGTTAGCAAAGAGGTAACCGGGACAGTGAAAACAGTACTCAAAGACAGGGAGAGCAAGCTCTCTCTTGGCACTTTGGATGTGGGACATACAGCGAGATGTTTGCTGCTTTTGCGTTTGGCTGTTGGGAGATTTACAGCACAAAGATATCTAGTTGATTTGAAGCAGTTCCGAGAAAGTCTAAACATAATCGCCACTTCTCCCTCCTGGCACTTTCCACGTGGGAGATATAGCAGGATGTATATTGGTTTTGAGGACAACTCAATGGACAGTGTAGGGAGAAAAGTTCCTGGCTCCTTGAATGCCGTTCCTGGAGACACTGCGATCAATGTGGGAGATATGTCAAGATGTGTGTTGGTTTTGAGGACGTCTCTCTGGAGAGTCTTAGCAAAGAGGTCACAGGGATAATCAGAGCAATTCTCAGAGACACTGAGAACAAGCTCGACAATTCCCTCCTGGCACTTTCCCTGTAGGAGATACCGCAAGACGTTTCTGTAGATTGGGCACAGCGCTCTGCAGGGTGTTGGCAGAGACTTTCCCGGGACAGTGAAAGCCTATGTCAGAGACACTGAGAAGAAGCCCCAATGTTCCCTCCAGGCACTTTCAGTGTGGGTGCCTTCTCCACGTGGTTCCTGGTTTCCCTGCAGCGCTGAAGAGAATGTTAGCAAAGAGGTAACCGGGACAGTGAAAACAGTACTCAAAGACAGGGAGAGCAAGCTCTCTCTTGGCACTTTGGATGTGGGACATACAGCGAGATGTTTGCTGCTTTTGCGTTTGGCTGTTGGGAGATTTACAGCACAAAGATATCTAGTTGATTTGAAGCAGTTCCGAGAAAGTCTAAACATAATCGCCACTTCTCCCTCCTGGCACTTTCCATGTGGGAGATATAGCAGGATGTATATTGGTTTTGAGGACAACTCAATGGACAGTGTAGGGAGAAAAGTTCCTGGCTCCTTGAATGCCGTTCCTGGAGACACTGCGATCAATGTGGGAGATATGTCAAGATGTGTGTTGGTTTTGAGGACGGCTCTCTGGAGAGTCTTAGCAAAGAGGTCACAGGGATAATCAGAGCAATTCTCAGAGACACTGAGAACAAGCTCGACAATTCCCTCCTGGCACTTTCCCTGTAGGAGATACCGCAAGACGTTTCTGTAGATTGGGCACAGCGCTCTGCAGGGTGTTGGCAGAGACTTTCCCGGGACAGTGAAACCCTATGTCAGAGACACTGAGAAGAAGCCCCAATGTTCCCTCCAGGCACTTTCAGTGTGGGTGCCTTCTCCACGTGGTTCCTGGTTTCCCTGCAGCGCTGAAGAGAATGTTAGCAAAGAGGTAACCGGGACAGTGAAAACAGTACTCAAAGACAGGGAGAGCAAGCTCTCTCTTGGCACTTTGGATGTGGGACATACAGCGAGATGTTTGCTGCTTTTGCGTTTGGCTGTTGGGAGATTTACAGCACAAAGATATCTAGTTGATTTGAAGCAGTTCCGAGAAAGTCTAAACATAATCTCCACTTCTCCCTCCTGGCACTTTCCATGTGGGAGATATAGCAGGATGTATATTGGTTTTGAGGACAACTCAATGGACAGTGTAGGGAGAAAAGTTCCTGGCTCCTTGAATGCCGTTCCTGGAGACACTGCGATCAATGTGGGAGATATGTCAAGATGTGTGTTGGTTTTGAGGACGGCTCTCTGGAGAGTATAGCAAAGAGGTCACAGGGATAATCAGAGCAATTCTCAGAGACACTGAGAACAAGCTCGACAATTCCCTCCTGGCACTTTCCCTGTAGGAGATACCGCAAGACGTTTCTGTAGATTGGGCACAGCGCTCTGCAGGGTGTTAGCAGAGACTTTCCCGGGACAGTGAAACCCTATGTCAGAGACACTGAGAAGAAGCCCCAATGTTCCCTCCAGGCACTTTCAGTGTGGGTGCCTTCTCCACGTGGTTCCTGGTTTCCCTGCAGCGCTGAAGAGAATGTTAGCAAAGAGGTAACCGGGACAGTGAAAACAGTACTCAAAGACAGGGAGAGCAAGCTCTCTCTTGGCACTTTGGATGTGGGACATACAGCGAGATGTTTGCTGCTTTTGCGTTTGGCTGTTGGGAGATTTACAGCACAAAGATATCTAGTTGATTTGAAGCAGTTCCGAGAAAGTCTAAACATAATCGCCACTTCTCCCTCCTGGCACTTTCCATGTGGGAGATATGGCAGGATGTATATTGGTTTTGAGGACAACTCAATGGAGAGTGTAGGGAGAAAAGTTCCTGGCTCCTTGAATGCCGTTCCTGGAGACACTGCGATCAATGTGGGAGATATGTCAAGATGTGTGTTGGTTTTGAGGACGGCTCTCTGGAGAGTCTTAGCAAAGAGGTCACAGGGATAATCAGAGCAATTCTCAGAGACACTGAGAACAAGCTCGACAATTCCCTCCTGGCACTTTCCCTGTAGGAGATACCGCAAGACGTTTCTGTAGATTGGGCACAGCGCTCTGCAGGGTGTTGGCAGAGACTTTCCCGGGACAGTGAAACCCTATGTCAGAGACACTGAGAAGAAGCCCCAATGTTCCCTCCAGGCACTTTCAGTGTGGGTGCCTTCTCCACGTGGTTCCTGGTTTCCCTGCAGCGCTGAAGAGAATGTTAGCAAAGAGGTAACCGGGACAGTGAAAACAGTACTCAAAGACAGGGAGAGCAAGCTCTCTCTTGGCACTTTGGATGTGGGACATACAGCGAGATGTTTGCTGCTTTTGCGTTTGGCTGTTGGGAGATTTACAGCACAAAGATATCTAGTTGATTTGAAGCAGTTCCGAGAAAGTCTAAACATAATCGCCACTTCTCCCTCCTGGCACTTTCCATGTGGGAGATATAGCAGGATGTATATTGGTTTTGAGGACAACTCAATGGACAGTGTAGGGAGAAAAGTTCCTGGCTCCTTGAATGCCGTTCCTGGAGACACTGCGATCAATGTGGGAGATATGTCAAGATGTGTGTTGGTTTTGAGGACGTCTCTCTGGAGAGTCTTAGCAAAGAGGTCACAGGGATAATCAGAGCAATTCTCAGAGACACTGAGAACAAGCTCGACAATTCCCTCCTGGCACTTTCCCTGTAGGAGATACCGCAAGACGTTTCTGTAGATTGGGCACAGCGCTCTGCAGGGTGTTGGCAGAGACTTTCCCGGGACAGTGAAAGCCTATGTCAGAGACACTGAGAAGAAGCCCCAATGTTCCCTCCAGGCACTTTCAGTGTGGGTGCCTTCTCCACGTGGTTCCTGGTTTCCCTGCAGCGCTGAAGAGAATGTTAGCAAAGAGGTAACCGGGACAGTGAAAACAGTACTCAAAGACAGGGAGAGCAAGCTCTCTCTTGGCACTTTGGATGTGGGACATACAGCGAGACGTTTGCTGCTTTTGCGTTTGGCTGTTGGGAGATTTACAGCACAAAGATATCTAGTTGATTTGAAGCAGTTCCGAGAAAGTCTAAACATAATCGCCACTTCTCCCTCCTGGCACTTTCCATGTGGGAGATATAGCAGGATGTATATTGGTTTTGAGGACAACTCAATGGACAGTGTAGGGAGAAAAGTTCCTGGCTCCTTGAATGCCGTTCCTGGAGACACTGCGATCAATGTGGGAGATATGTCAAGATGTGTGTTGGTTTTGAGGACGGCTCTCTGGAGAGTCTTAGCAAAGAGGTCACAGGGATAATCAGAGCAATTCTCAGAGACACTGAGAACAAGCTCGACAATTCCCTCCTGGCACTTTCCCTGTAGGAGATACCGCAAGACGTTTCTGTAGATTGGGCACAGCGCTCTGCAGGGTGTTAGCAGAGACTTTCCCGGGACAGTGAAACCCTATGTCAGAGACACTGAGAAGAAGCCCCAATGTTCCCTCCAGGCACTTTCAGTGTGGGTGCCTTCTCCACGTGGTTCCTGGTTTCCCTGCAGCGCTGAAGAGAATGTTAGCAAAGAGGTAACCGGGACAGTGAAAACAGTACTCAAAGACAGGGAGAGCAAGCTCTCTCTTGGCACTTTGGATGTGGGACATACAGCGAGATGTTTGCTGCTTTTGCGTTTGGCTGTTGGGAGATTTACAGCACAAAGATATCTAGTTGATTTGAAGCAGTTCCGAGAAAGTCTAAACATAATCGCCACTTCTCCCTCCTGGCACTTTCCATGTGGGAGATATGGCAGGATGTATATTGGTTTTGAGGACAACTCAATGGACAGTGTAGGGAGAAAAGTTCCTGGCTCCTTGAATGCCGTTCCTGGAGACACTGCGATCAATGTGGGAGATATGTCAAGATGTGTGTTGGTTTTGAGGACGGCTCTCTGGAGAGTCTTAGCAAAGAGGTCACAGGGATAATCAGAGCAATTCTCAGAGACACTGAGAACAAGCTCGACAATTCCCTCCTGGCACTTTCCCTGTAGGAGATACCGCAAGACGTTTCTGTAGATTGGGCACAGCGCTCTGCAGGGTGTTGGCAGAGACTTTCCCGGGACAGTGAAACCCTATGTCAGAGACACTGAGAAGAAGCCCCAATGTTCCCTCCAGGCACTTTCAGTGTGGGTGCCTTCTCCACGTGGTTCCTGGTTTCTCTGCAGCGCTGAAGAGAATGTTAGCAAAGAGGTAACCGGGACAGTGAAAACAGTACTCAAAGACAGGGAGAGCAAGCTCTCTCTTGGCACTTTGGATGTGGGACATACAGCGAGATGTTTGCTGCTTTTGCGTTTGGCTGTTGGGAGATTTACAGCACAAAGATATCTAGTTGATTTGAAGCAGTTCCGAGAAAGTCTAAACATAATCGCCACTTCTCCCTCCTGGCACTTTCCATGTGGGAGATATAGCAGGATGTATATTGGTTTTGAGGACAACTCAATGGACAGTGTAGGGAGAAAAGCTCCTGGCTCCTTGAATGCCGTTCCTGGAGACACTGCGATCAATGTGGGAGATATGTCAAGATGTGTGTTGGTTTTGAGGACGGCTCTCTGGAGAGTCTTAGCAAAGAGGTCACAGGGATAATCAGAGCAATTCTCAGAGACACTGAGAACAAGCTCGACAATTCCCTCCTGGCACTTTCCCTGTAGGAGATACCGCAAGACGTTTCTGTAGATTGGGCACAGCGCTCTGCAGGGTGTTAGCAGAGACTTTCCCGGGACAGTGAAACCCTATGTCAGAGACACTGAGAAGAAGCCCCAATGTTCCCTCCAGGCACTTTCAGTGTGGGTGCCTTCTCCACGTGGTTCCTGGTTTCCCTGCAGCGCTGAAGAGAATGTTAGCAAAGAGGTAACCGGGACAGTGAAAACAGTACTCAAAGACAGGGAGAGCAAGCTCTCTCTTGGCACTTTGGATGTGGGACATACAGCGAGATGTTTGCTGCTTTTGCGTTTGGCTGTTGGGAGATTTACAGCACAAAGATATCTAGTTGATTTGAAGCAGTTCCGAGAAAGTCTAAACATAATCGCCACTTCTCCCTCCTGGCACTTTCCACGTGGGAGATATAGCAGGATGTATATTGGTTTTGAGGACAACTCAATGGACAGTGTAGGGAGAAAAGTTCCTGGCTCCTTGAATGCCGTTCCTGGAGACACTGCGATCAATGTGGGAGATATGTCAAGATGTGTGTTGGTTTTGAGGACGGCTCTCTGGAGAGTCTTAGCAAAGAGGTCACAGGGATAATCAGAGCAATTCTCAGAGACACTGAGAACAAGCTCGACAATTCCCTCCTGGCACTTTCCCTGTAGGAGATACCGCAAGACGTTTCTGTAGATTGGGCACAGCGCTCTGCAGGGTGTTGGCAGAGACTTTCCCGGGACAGTGAAACCCTATGTCAGAGACACTGAGAAGAAGCCCCAATGTTCCCTCCAGGCACTTTCAGTGTGGGTGCCTTCTCCACGTGGTTCCTGGTTTCCCTGCAGCGCTGAAGAGAATGTTAGCAGAGAGGTAACCGGGACAGTGAAAACAGTACTCAAAGACAGGGAGAGCAAGCTCTCTCTTGGCACTTTGGATGTGGGACATACAGCGAGATGTTTGCTGCTTTTGCGTTTGGCTGTTGGGAGATTTACAGCACAAAGATATCTAGTTGATTTGAAGCAGTTCCGAGAAAGTCTAAACATAATCGCCACTTCTCCCTCCTGGCACTTTCCATGTGGGAGATATAGCAGGATGTATATTGGTTTTGAGGACAACTCAATGGACAGTGTAGGGAGAAAAGTTCCTGGCTCCTTGAATGCCGTTCCTGGAGACACTGCGATCAATGTGGGAGATATGTCAAGATGTGTGTTGGTTTTGAGGACGGCTCTCTGGAGAGTCTTAGCAAAGAGGTCACAGGGATAATCAGAGCAATTCTCAGAGACACTGAGAACAAGCTCGACAATTCCCTCCTGGCACTTTCCCTGTAGGAGATACCGCAAGACGTTTCTGTAGATTGGGCACAGCGCTCTGCAGGGTGTTAGCAGAGACTTTCCCGGGACAGTGAAACCCTATGTCAGAGACACTGAGAAGAAGCCCCAATGTTCCCTCCAGGCACTTTCAGTGTGGGTGCCTTCTCCACGTGGTTCCTGGTTTCCCTGCAGCGCTGAAGAGAATGTTAGCAAAGAGGTAACCGGGACAGTGAAAACAGTACTCAAAGACAGGGAGAGCAAGCTCTCTCTTGGCACTTTGGATGTGGGACATACAGCGAGATGTTTGCTGCTTTTGCGTTTGGCTGTTGGGAGATTTACAGCACAAAGATATCTAGTTGATTTGAAGCAGTTCCGAGAAAGTCTAAACATAATCGCCACTTCTCCCTCCTGGCACTTTCCATGTGGGAGATATAGCAGGATGTATATTGGTTTTGAGGACAACTCAATGGACAGTGTAGGGAGAAAAGTTCCTGGCTCCTTGAATGCCGTTCCTGGAGACACTGCGATCAATGTGGGAGATATGTCAAGATGTGTGTTGGTTTTGAGGACGGCTCTCTGGAGAGTCTTAGCAAAGAGGTCACAGGGATAATCAGAGCAATTCTCAGAGACACTGAGAACAAGCTCGACAATTCCCTCCTGGCACTTTCCCTGTAGGAGATACCGCAAGACGTTTCTGTAGATTGGGCACAGCGCTCTGCAGGGTGTTGGCAGAGACTTTCCCGGGACAGTGAAACCCTATGTCAGAGACACTGAGAAGAAGCCCCAATGTTCCCTCCAGGCACTTTCAGTGTGGGTGCCTTCTCCACGTGGTTCCTGGTTTCCCTGCAGCGCTGAAGAGAATGTTAGCAGAGAGGTAACCGGGACAGTGAAAACAGTACTCAAAGACAGGGAGAGCAAGCTCTCTCTTGGCACTTTGGATGTGGGACATACAGCGAGATGTTTGCTGCTTTTGCGTTTGGCTGTTGGGAGATTTACAGCACAAAGATATCTAGTTGATTTGAAGCAGTTCCGAGAAAGTCTAAACATAATCGCCACTTCTCCCTCCTGGCACTTTCCATGTGGGAGATATAGCAGGATGTATATTGGTTTTGAGGACAACTCAATGGAGAGTGTAGGGAGAAAAGCTCCTGGCTCCTTGAATGCCGTTCCTGGAGACACTGCGATCAATGTGGGAGATATGTCAAGATGTGTGTTGGTTTTGAGGACGGCTCTCTGGAGAGTCTTAGCAAAGAGGTCACAGGGATAATCAGAGCAATTCTCAGAGACACTGAGAACAAGCTCGACAATTCCCTCCTGGCACTTTCCCTGTAGGAGATACCGCAAGACGTTTCTGTAGATTGGGCACAGCGCTCTGCAGGGTGTTGGCAGAGACTTTCCCGGGACAGTGAAACCCTATGTCAGAGACACTGAGAAGAAGCCCCAATGTTCCCTCCAGGCACTTTCAGTGTGGGTGCCTTCTCCACGTGGTTCCTGGTTTCCCTGCAGCGCTGAAGAGAATGTTAGCAAAGAGGTAACCGGGACAGTGAAAACAGTACTCAAAGACAGGGAGAGCAAGCTCTCTCTAGGCACTTTGGATGTGGGACATACAGCGAGATGTTTGCTGCTTTTGCGTTTGGCTGTTGGGAGATTTACAGCACAAAGATATCTAGTTGATTTGAAGCAGTTCCGAGAAAGTCTAAACATAATCGCCACTTCTCCCTCCTGGCACTTTCCACGTGGGAGATATAGCAGGATGTATATTGGTTTTGAGGACAACTCAATGGACAGTGTAGGGAGAAAAGTTCCTGGCTCCTTGAATGCCGTTCCTGGAGACACTGCGATCAATGTGGGAGATATGTCAAGATGTGTGTTGGTTTTGAGGACGTCTCTCTGGAGAGTCTTAGCAAAGAGGTCACAGGGATAATCAGAGCAATTCTCAGAGACACTGAGAACAAGCTCGACAATTCCCTCCTGGCACTTTCCCTGTAGGAGATACCGCAAGACGTTTCTGTAGATTGGGCACAGCGCTCTGCAGGGTGTTAGCAGAGACTTTCCCGGGACAGTGAAACCCTATGTCAGAGACACTGAGAAGAAGCCCCAATGTTCCCTCCAGGCACTTTCAGTGTGGGTGCCTTCTCCACGTGGTTCCTGGTTTCCCTGCAGCGCTGAAGAGAATGTTAGCAAAGAGGTAACCGGGACAGTGAAAACAGTACTCAAAGACAGGGAGAGCAAGCTCTCTCTTGGCACTTTGGATGTGGGACATACAGCGAGATGTTTGCTGCTTTTGCGTTTGGCTGTTGGGAGATTTACAGCACAAAGATATCTAGTTGATTTGAAGCAGTTCCGAGAAAGTCTAAGCATAATCGCCACTTCTCCCTCCTGGCACTTTCCATGTGGGAGATATAGCAGGATGTATATTGGTTTTGAGGACAACTCAATGGAGAGTGTAGGGAGAAAAGGTCCTGGCTCCTTGAATGCCGTTCCTGGAGACACTGCGATCAATGTGGGAGATATGTCAAGATGTGTGTTGGTTTTGAGGACGGCTCTCTGGAGAGTCTTAGCAAAGAGGTCACAGGGATAATCAGAGCAATTCTCAGAGACACTGAGAACAAGCTCGACAATTCCCTCCTGGCACTTTCCCTGTAGGAGATACCGCAAGACGTTTCTGTAGATTGGGCACAGCGCTCCGCACGGTGTTAGCAGAGACTTTCCCGGGACAGTGAAACCCTATGTCAGAGACACTGAGAAGAAGCCCCAGTGTTCCCTCCAGGCACTTTCAGTGTGGGTGCCTTCTCCACGTGGTTCCTGGTTTCACTGCGGCTCTGAAGAGAATGTTAGCAAAGAGGTAACCGGGACAGTGAAAACAGTACTCAAAGACAGGGAGAGCAAGCTCTCTCTTGGCACTTTGGATGTGGGACATGCAGCGAGATGTTTGCTGCTTTTGCGTTTGGCTGTTGGGAGATTTACAGCACAAAGATATCTAGTTGATTTGAAGCAGTTCCGAGAAAGTCTAAACATAATCGCCAGTTCTCCCTCCTGGCACTTTCCATGTGGGAGATATAGCAGGATGTATATTGGTTTGGAGGACAACTCAATGGACAGTGTAGGGAGAAAAGTTCCTGGCTCCTTGAATGCCGTTTCTGGAGACACTGCGATCAATGTGGGAGATATGTCAAGATGTGTGTTTGTTTTGAGGACGGCTCTCTGGAGAGTCTTAGCAAAGAGGTCACAGGGATAATCAGAGCAATTCTCAGAGACACTGAGAACAAGCTCGACAATTCCCTCCTGGCACTTTCCCTGTAGGAGATACCGCAAGACGTTTCTGTAGATTGGGCACAGCGCTCTGCAGGGTGTTAGCAGAGACTTTCCCGGGACAGTGAAACCCTATGTCAGAGACACTGAGAAGAAGCCCCAATGTTCCCTCCAGGCACTTTCAGTGTGGGTGCCTTCTCCACGTGGTTCCTGGTTTCCCTGCAGCGCTGAAGAGAATGTTAGCAAAGAGGTAACCGGGACAGTGAAAACAGTACTCAAAGACAGGGAGAGCAAGCTCTCTCTTGGCACTTTGGATGTGGGACATACAGCGAGATGTTTGCTGCTTTTGCGTTTGGCTGTTGGGAGATTTACAGCACAAAGATATCTAGTTGATTTGAAGCACTTCCGAGAAAGTCTAAACATAATCGCCACTTCTCCCTCCTGGCACTTTCCATGTGGGAGATATGGCAGGATGTATATTGGTTTTGAGGACAACTCAATGGACAGTGTAGGGAGAAAAGTTCCTGGCTCCTTGAATGCCGTTCCTGGAGACACTGCGATCAATGTGGGAGATATGTCAAGATGTGTGTTGGTTTTGAGGACGGCTCTCTGGAGAGTCTTAGCAAAGAGGTCACAGGGATAATCAGAGCAATTCTCAGAGACACTGAGAACAAGCTCGACAATTCCCTCCTGGCACTTTCCCTGTAGGAGATACCGCAAGACGTTTCTGTAGATTGGGCACAGCGCTCTGCAGGGTGTTAGCAGAGACTTTCCCGGGACAGTGAAACCCTATGTCAGAGACACTGAGAAGAAGCCCCAATGTTCCCTCCAGGCACTTTCAGTGTGGGTGCCTTCTCCACGTGGTTCCTGGTTTCCCTGCAGCGCTGAAGAGAATGTTAGCAAAGAGGTAACCGGGACAGTGAAAACAGTACTCAAAGACAGGGAGAGCAAGCTCTCTCTTGGCACTTTGGATGTGGGACATACAGCGAGATGTTTGCTGCTTTTGCGTTTGGCTGTTGGGAGATTTACAGCACAAAGATATCTAGTTGATTTGAAGCAGTTCTGAGAAAGTCTAAACATAATCGCCACTTCTCCCTCCTGGCACTTTCCATGTGGGAGATATAGCAGGATGTATATTGGTTTTGAGGACAACTCAATGGACAGTGTAGGGAGAAAAGTTCCTGGCTCCTTGAATGCCGTTCCTGGAGACACTGCGATCAATGTGGGAGATATGTCAAGATGTGTGTTGGTTTTGAGGACGGCTCTCTGGAGAGTCTTAGCAAAGAGGTCACAGGGATAATCAGAGCAATTCTCAGAGACACTGAGAACAAGCTCGACAATTCCCTCCTGGCACTTTCCCTGTAGGAGATACCGCAAGACGTTTCTGTAGATTGGGCACAGCGCTCTGCAGGGTGTTAGCAGAGACTTTCCCGGGACAGTGAAACCCTATGTCAGAGACACTGAGAAGAAGCCCCAATGTTCCCTCCAGGCACTTTCAGTGTGGGTGCCTTCTCCACGTGGTTCCTGGTTTCCCTGCAGCGCTGAAGAGAATGTTAGCAAAGAGGTAACCGGGACAGTGAAAACAGTACTCAAAGACAGGGAGAGCAAGCTCTCTCTTGGCACTTTGGATGTGGGACATACAGCGAGACGTTTGCTGCTTTTGCGTTTGGCTGTTGGGAGATTTACAGCACAAAGATATCTAGTTGATTTGAAGCAGTTCCGAGAAAGTCTAAACATAATCCCCGCTTCTCCCTCCTGGCACTTTCCATGTGGGAGATATAGCAGGATGTATATTGGTTTTGAGGACAACTCAATGGACAGTGTAGGGAGAAAAGCTCCTGGCTCCTTGAATGCCGTTCCTGGAGACACTGCGATCAATGTGGGAGATATGTCAAGATGTGTGTTGGTTTTGAGGACGGCTCTCTGGAGAGTCTTAGCAAAGAGGTCACAGGGATAATCAGAGCAATTCTCAGAGACACTGAGAACAAGCTCCACAATTCCCTCCTGGCACTTTCCCTGTAGGAGATACCGCAAGACGTTTCTGTAGATTGGGCACAGCGCTCTGCAGGGTGTTAGCAGAGACTTTCCCGGGACAGTGAAACCCTATGTCAGAGACACTGAGAAGAAGCCCCAGTGTTCCCTCCAGGCACTTTCAGTGTGGGTGCCTTCTCCACGTGGTTCCTGGTTTCCCTGCAGCGCTGAAGAGAATGTTAGCAAAGAGGTAACCGGGACAGTGAAAACAGTACTCAAAGACAGGGAGAGCAAGCTCTCTCTTGGCACTTTGGATGTGGGACATACAGCGAGATGTTTGCTGCTTTTGCGTTTGGCTGTTGGGAGATTTACAGCACAAAGATATCTAGTTGATTTGAAGCAGTTCCGAGAAAGTCTAAACATAATCGCCACTTCTCCCTCCTGGCACTTTCCATGTGGGAGATATAGCAGGATGTATATTGGTTTTGAGGACAACTCAATGGAGAGTGTAGGGAGAAAAGTTCCTGGCTCCTTGAATGCCGTTCCTGGAGACACTGCGATCAATGTGGGAGATATGTCAAGATGTGTGTTGGTTTTGAGGACGGCTCTCTGGAGAGTCTTAGCAAAGAGGTCACAGGGATAATCAGAGCAATTCTCAGAGACACTGAGAACAAGCTCGACAATTCCCTCCTGGCACTTTCCCTGTAGGAGATACCGCAAGACGTTTCTGTAGATTGGGCACAGCGCTCTGCAGGGTGTTGGCAGAGACTTTCCCGGGACAGTGAAACCCTATGTCAGAGACACTGAGAAGAAGCCCCAATGTTCCCTCCAGGCACTTTCAGTGTGGGTGCCTTCTCCACGTGGTTCCTGGTTTCCCTGCAGCGCTGAAGAGAATGTTAGCAAAGAGGTAACCGGGACAGTGAAAACAGTACTCAAAGACAGGGAGAGCAAGCTCTCTCTTGGCACTTTGGATGTGGGACATACAGCGAGATGTTTGCTGCTTTTGCGTTTGGCTGTTGGGAGATTTACAGCACAAAGATATCTAGTTGATTTGAAGCAGTTCCGAGAAAGTCTAAACATAATCGCCACTTCTCCCTCCTGGCACTTTCCATGTGGGAGATATGGCAGGATGTATATTGGTTTTGAGGACAACTCAATGGAGAGTGTAGGGAGAAAAGTTCCTGGCTCCTTGAATGCCGTTCCTGGAGACACTGCGATCAATGTGGGAGATATGTCAAGATGTGTGTTGGTTTTGAGGACGGCTCTCTGGAGAGTCTTAGCAAAGAGGTCACAGGGATAATCAGAGCAATTCTCAGAGACACTGAGAACAAGCTCGACAATTCCCTCCTGGCACTTTCCCTGTAGGAGATACCGCAAGACGTTTCTGTAGATTGGGCACAGCGCTCTGCAGGGTGTTGGCAGAGACTTTCCTGGGACAGTGAAACCCTATGTCAGAGACACTGAGAAGAAGCCCCAATGTTCCCTCCAGGCACTTTCAGTGTGGGTGCCTTCTCCACGTGGTTCCTGGTTTCCCTGCAGCGCTGAAGAGAATGTTAGCAAAGAGGTAACCGGGACAGTGAAAACAGTACTCAAAGACAGGGAGAGCAAGCTCTCTCTTGGCACTTTGGATGTGGGACATACAGCGAGATGTTTGCTGCTTTTGCGTTTGGCTGTTGGGAGATTTACAGCACAAAGATATCTAGTTGATTTGAAGCAGTTCCGAGAAAGTCTAAACATAATCGCCACTTCTCCCTCCTGGCACTTTCCATGTGGGAGATATAGCAGGATGTATATTGGTTTTGAGGACAACTCAATGGAGAGTGTAGGGAGAAAAGTTCCTGGCTCCTTGAATGCCGTTCCTGGAGACACTGCGATCAATGTGGGAGATATGTCAAGATGTGTGTTGGTTTTGAGGACGGCTCTCTGGAGAGTCTTAGCAAAGAGGTCACAGGGATAATCAGAGCAATTCTCAGAGACACTGAGAACAAGCTCGACAATTCCCTCCTGGCACTTTCCCTGTAGGAGATACCGCAAGACGTTTCTGTAGATTGGGCACAGCGCTCTGCAGGGTGTTGGCAGAGACTTTCCTGGGACAGTGAAACCCTATGTCAGAGACACTGAGAAGAAGCCCCAATGTTCCCTCCAGGCACTTTCAGTGTGGGTGCCTTCTCCACGTGGTTCCTGGTTTCCCTGCAGCGCTGAAGAGAATGTTAGCAAAGAGGTAACCGGGACAGTGAAAACAGTACTCAAAGACAGGGAGAGCAAGCTCTCTCTTGGCACTTTGGATGTGGGACATACAGCGAGATGTTTGCTGCTTTTGCGTTTGGCTGTTGGGAGATTTACAGCACAAAGATATCTAGTTGATTTGAAGCAGTTCCGAGAAAGTCTAAACATAATCGCCACTTCTCCCTCCTGGCACTTTCCATGTGGGAGATATAGCAGGATGTATATTGGTTTTGAGGACAACTCAATGGACAGTGTAGGGAGAAAAGTTCCTGGCTCCTTGAATGCCGTTCCTGGAGACACTGCGATCAATGTGGGAGATATGTCAAGATGTGTGTTGGTTTTGAGGACGGCTCTCTGGAGAGTCTTAGCAAAGAGGTCACAGGGATAATCAGAGCAATTCTCAGAGACACTGAGAACAAGCTCGACAATTCCCTCCTGGCACTTTCCCTGTAGGAGATACCGCAAGACGTTTCTGTAGATTGGGCACAGCGCTCTGCAGGGTGTTAGCAGAGACTTTCCCGGGACAGTGAAACCCTATGTCAGAGACACTGAGAAGAAGCCCCAATGTTCCCTCCAGGCACTTTCAGTGTGGGTGCCTTCTCCACGTGGTTCCTGGTTTCCCTGCAGCGCTGAAGAGAATGTTAGCAAAGAGGTAACCGGGACAGTGAAAACAGTACTCAAAGACAGGGAGAGCAAGCTCTCTCTTGGCACTTTGGATGTGGGACATACAGCGAGATGTTTGCTGCTTTTGCGTTTGGCTGTTGGGAGATTTACAGCACAAAGATATCTAGTTGATTTGAAGCAGTTCCGAGAAAGTCTAAACATAATCGCCACTTCTCCCTCCTGGCACTTTCCATGTGGGAGATATAGCAGGATGTATATTGGTTTTGAGGACAACTCAATGGACAGTGTAGGGAGAAAAGTTCCTGGCTCCTTGAATGCCGTTCCTGGAGACACTGCGATCAATGTGGGAGATATGTCAAGATGTGTGTTGGTTTTGAGGACGGCTCTCTGGAGAGTCTTAGCAAAGAGGTCACAGGGATAATCAGAGCAATTCTCAGAGACACTGAGAACAAGCTCGACAATTCCCTCCTGGCACTTTCCCTGTAGGAGATACCGCAAGACGTTTCTGTAGATTGGGCACAGCGCTCTGCAGGGTGTTGGCAGAGACTTTCCCGGGACAGTGAAACCCTATGTCAGAGACACTGAGAAGAAGCCCCAATGTTCCCTCCAGGCACTTTCAGTGTGGGTGCCTTCTCCACGTGGTTCCTGGTTTCCCTGCAGCGCTGAAGAGAATGTTAGCAAAGAGGTAACCGGGACAGTGAAAACAGTACTCAAAGACAGGGAGAGCAAGCTCTCTCTTGGCACTTTGGATGTGGGACATACAGCGAGATGTTTGCTGCTTTTGCGTTTGGCTGTTGGGAGATTTACAGCACAAAGATATCTAGTTGATTTGAAGCAGTTCCGAGAAAGTCTAAACATAATCGCCACTTCTCCCTCCTGGCACTTTCCATGTGGGAGATATAGCAGGATGTATATTGGTTTTGAGGACAACTCAATGGAGAGTGTAGGGAGAAAAGTTCCTGGCTCCTTGAATGCCGTTCCTGGAGACACTGCGATCAATGTGGGAGATATGTCAAGATGTGTGTTGGTTTTGAGGACGGCTCTCTGGAGAGTCTTAGCAAAGAGGTCACAGGGATAATCAGAGCAATTCTCAGAGACACTGAGAACAAGCTCGACAATTCCCTCCTGGCACTTTCCCTGTAGGAGATACCGCAAGACGTTTCTGTAGATTGGGCACAGCGCTCCGCACGGTGTTAGCAGAGACTTTCCCGGGACAGTGAAACCCTATGTCAGAGACACTGAGAAGAAGCCCCAGTGTTCCCTCCAGGCACTTTCAGTGTGGGTGCCTTCTCCACGTGGTTCCTGGTTTCACTGCGGCTCTGAAGAGAATGTTAGCAAAGAGGTAACCGGGACAGTGAAAACAGTACTCAAAGACAGGGAGAGCAAGCTCTCTCTTGGCACTTTGGATGTGGGACATGCAGCGAGATGTTTGCTGCTTTTGCGTTTGGCTGTTGGGAGATTTACAGCACAAAGATATCTAGTTGATTTGAAGCAGTTCCGAGAAAGTCTAAACATAATCGCCAGTTCTCCCTCCTGGCACTTTCCATGTGGGAGATATAGCAGGATGTATATTGGTTTGGAGGACAACTCAATGGAGAGTGTAGGGAGAAAAGTTCCTGGCTCCTTGAATGCCGTTTCTGGAGACACTGCGATCAATGTGGGAGATATGTCAAGATGTGTGTTTGTTTTGAGGACGGCTCTCTGGAGAGTCTTAGCAAAGAGGTCACAGGGATAATCAGAGCAATTCTCAGAGACACTGAGAACAAGCTCGACAATTCCCTCCTGGCACTTTCCCTGTAGGAGATACCGCAAGACGTTTCTGTAGATTGGGCACAGCGCTCTGCAGGGTGTTAGCAGAGACTTTCCCGGGACAGTGAAACCCTATGTCAGAGACACTGAGAAGAAGCCCCAATGTTCCCTCCAGGCACTTTCAGTGTGGGTGCCTTCTCCACGTGGTTCCTGGTTTCCCTGCAGCGCTGAAGAGAATGTTAGCAAAGAGGTAACCGGGACAGTGAAAACAGTACTCAAAGACAGGGAGAGCAAGCTCTCTCTTGGCACTTTGGATGTGGGACATACAGCGAGATGTTTGCTGCTTTTGCGTTTGGCTGTTGGGAGATTTACAGCACAAAGATATCTAGTTGATTTGAAGCAGTTCCGAGAAAGTCTAAACATAATCGCCACTTCTCCCTCCTGGCACTTTCCATGTGGGAGATATAGCAGGATGTATATTGGTTTTGAGGACAACTCAATGGAGAGTGTAGGGAGAAAAGTTCCTGGCTCCTTGAATGCCGTTCCTGGAGACACTGCGATCAATGTGGGAGATATGTCAAGATGTGTGTTGGTTTTGAGGACGGCTCTCTGGAGAGTCTTAGCAAAGAGGTCACAGGGATAATCAGAGCAATTCTCAGAGACACTGAGAACAAGCTCGACAATTCCCTCCTGGCACTTTCCCTGTAGGAGATACCGCAAGACGTTTCTGTAGATTGGGCACAGCGCTCTGCAGGGTGTTGGCAGAGACTTTCCTGGGACAGTGAAACCCTATGTCAGAGACACTGAGAAGAAGCCCCAATGTTCCCTCCAGGCACTTTCAGTGTGGGTGCCTTCTCCACGTGGTTCCTGGTTTCCCTGCAGCGCTGAAGAGAATGTTAGCAAAGAGGTAACCGGGACAGTGAAAACAGTACTCAAAGACAGGGAGAGCAAGCTCTCTCTTGGCACTTTGGATGTGGGACATACAGCGAGATGTTTGCTGCTTTTGCGTTTGGCTGTTGGGAGATTTACAGCACAAAGATATCTAGTTGATTTGAAGCAGTTCCGAGAAAGTCTAAACATAATCTCCACTTCTCCCTCCTGGCACTTTCCATGTGGGAGATATAGCAGGATGTATATTGGTTTTGAGGACAACTCAATGGACAGTGTAGGGAGAAAAGTTCCTGGCTCCTTGAATGCCGTTCCTGGAGACACTGCGATCAATGTGGGAGATATGTCAAGATGTGTGTTGGTTTTGAGGACGGCTCTCTGGAGAGTCTTAGCAAAGAGGTCACAGGGATAATCAGAGCAATTCTCAGAGACACTGAGAACAAGCTCGACAATTCCCTCCTGGCACTTTCCCTGTAGGAGATACCGCAAGACGTTTCTGTAGATTGGGCACAGCGCTCTGCAGGGTGTTAGCAGAGACTTTCCCGGGACAGTGAAACCCTATGTCAGAGACACTGAGAAGAAGCCCCAATGTTCCCTCCAGGCACTTTCAGTGTGGGTGCCTTCTCCACGTGGTTCCTGGTTTCCCTGCAGCGCTGAAGAGAATGTTAGCAAAGAGGTAACCGGGACAGTGAAAACAGTACTCAAAGACAGGGAGAGCAAGCTCTCTCTTGGCACTTTGGATGTGGGACATACAGCGAGATGTTTGCTGCTTTTGCGTTTGGCTGTTGGGAGATTTACAGCACAAAGATATCTAGTTGATTTGAAGCAGTTCCGAGAAAGTCTAAACATAATCGCCACTTCTCCCTCCTGGCACTTTCCATGTGGGAGATATGGCAGGATGTATATTGGTTTTGAGGACAACTCAATGGACAGTGTAGGGAGAAAAGTTCCTGGCTCCTTGAATGCCGTTCCTGGAGACACTGCGATCAATGTGGGAGATATGTCAAGATGTGTGTTGGTTTTGAGGACGGCTCTCTGGAGAGTCTTAGCAAAGAGGTCACAGGGATAATCAGAGCAATTCTCAGAGACACTGAGAACAAGCTCGACAATTCCCTCCTGGCACTTTCCCTGTAGGAGATACCGCAAGACGTTTCTGTAGATTGGGCACAGCGCTCTGCAGGGTGTTGGCAGAGACTTTCCCGGGACAGTGAAACCCTATGTCAGAGACACTGAGAAGAAGCCCCAATGTTCCCTCCAGGCACTTTCAGTGTGGGTGCCTTCTCCACGTGGTTCCTGGTTTCCCTGCAGCGCTGAAGAGAATGTTAGCAAAGAGGTAACCGGGACAGTGAAAACAGTACTCAAAGACAGGGAGAGCAAGCTCTCTCTTGGCACTTTGGATGTGGGACATACAGCGAGATGTTTGCTGCTTTTGCGTTTGGCTGTTGGGAGATTTACAGCACAAAGATATCTAGTTGATTTGAAGCAGTTCCGAGAAAGTCTAAACATAATCGCCACTTCTCCCTCCTGGCACTTTCCATGTGGGAGATATGGCAGGATGTATATTGGTTTTGAGGACAACTCAATGGAGAGTGTAGGGAGAAAAGTTCCTGGCTCCTTGAATGCCGTTCCTGGAGACACTGCGATCAATGTGGGAGATATGTCAAGATGTGTGTTGGTTTTGAGGACGGCTCTCTGGAGAGTCTTAGCAAAGAGGTCACAGGGATAATCAGAGCAATTCTCAGAGACACTGAGAACAAGCTCGACAATTCCCTCCTGGCACTTTCCCTGTAGGAGATACCGCAAGACGTTTCTGTAGATTGGGCACAGCGCTCTGCAGGGTGTTGGCAGAGACTTTCCTGGGACAGTGAAACCCTATGTCAGAGACACTGAGAAGAAGCCCCAATGTTCCCTCCAGGCACTTTCAGTGTGGGTGCCTTCTCCACGTGGTTCCTGGTTTCCCTGCAGCGCTGAAGAGAATGTTAGCAAAGAGGTAACCGGGACAGTGAAAACAGTACTCAAAGACAGGGAGAGCAAGCTCTCTCTTGGCACTTTGGATGTGGGACATACAGCGAGATGTTTGCTGCTTTTGCGTTTGGCTGTTGGGAGATTTACAGCACAAAGATATCTAGTTGATTTGAAGCAGTTCCGAGAAAGTCTAAACATAATCGCCACTTCTCCCTCCTGGCACTTTCCATGTGGGAGATATAGCAGGATGTATATTGGTTTTGAGGACAACTCAATGGAGAGTGTAGGGAGAAAAGTTCCTGGCTCCTTGAATGCCGTTCCTGGAGACACTGCGATCAATGTGGGAGATATGTCAAGATGTGTGTTGGTTTTGAGGACGGCTCTCTGGAGAGTCTTAGCAAAGAGGTCACAGGGATAATCAGAGCAATTCTCAGAGACACTGAGAACAAGCTCGACAATTCCCTCCTGGCACTTTCCCTGTAGGAGATACCGCAAGACGTTTCTGTAGATTGGGCACAGCGCTCTGCAGGGTGTTGGCAGAGACTTTCCCGGGACAGTGAAACCCTATGTCAGAGACACTGAGAAGAAGCCCCAATGTTCCCTCCAGGCACTTTCAGTGTGGGTGCCTTCTCCACGTGGTTCCTGGTTTCCCTGCAGCGCTGAAGAGAATGTTAGCAAAGAGGTAACCGGGACAGTGAAAACAGTACTCAAAGACAGGGAGAGCAAGCTCTCTCTTGGCACTTTGGATGTGGGACATACAGCGAGATGTTTGCTGCTTTTGCGTTTGGCTGTTGGGAGATTTACAGCACAAAGATATCTAGTTGATTTGAAGCAGTTCCGAGAAAGTCTAAACATAATCTCCACTTCTCCCTCCTGGCACTTTCCATGTGGGAGATATAGCAGGATGTATATTGGTTTTGAGGACAACTCAATGGACAGTGTAGGGAGAAAAGTTCCTGGCTCCTTGAATGCCGTTCCTGGAGACACTGCGATCAATGTGGGAGATATGTCAAGATGTGTGTTGGTTTTGAGGACGGCTCTCTGGAGAGTCTTAGCAAAGAGGTCACAGGGATAATCAGAGCAATTCTCAGAGACACTGAGAACAAGCTCGACAATTCCCTCCTGGCACTTTCCCTGTAGGAGATACCGCAAGACGTTTCTGTAGATTGGGCACAGCGCTCTGCAGGGTGTTAGCAGAGACTTTCCCGGGACAGTGAAACCCTATGTCAGAGACACTGAGAAGAAGCCCCAATGTTCCCTCCAGGCACTTTCAGTGTGGGTGCCTTCTCCACGTGGTTCCTGGTTTCCCTGCAGCGCTGAAGAGAATGTTAGCAAAGAGGTAACCGGGACAGTGAAAACAGTACTCAAAGACAGGGAGAGCAAGCTCTCTCTTGGCACTTTGGATGTGGGACATACAGCGAGATGTTTGCTGCTTTTGCGTTTGGCTGTTGGGAGATTTACAGCACAAAGATATCTAGTTGATTTGAAGCAGTTCCGAGAAAGTCTAAACATAATCGCCACTTCTCCCTCCTGGCACTTTCCATGTGGGAGATATGGCAGGATGTATATTGGTTTTGAGGACAACTCAATGGACAGTGTAGGGAGAAAAGTTCCTGGCTCCTTGAATGCCGTTCCTGGAGACACTGCGATCAATGTGGGAGATATGTCAAGATGTGTGTTGGTTTTGAGGACGGCTCTCTGGAGAGTCTTAGCAAAGAGGTCACAGGGATAATCAGAGCAATTCTCAGAGACACTGAGAACAAGCTCGACAATTCCCTCCTGGCACTTTCCCTGTAGGAGATACCGCAAGACGTTTCTGTAGATTGGGCACAGCGCTCTGCAGGGTGTTGGCAGAGACTTTCCCGGGACAGTGAAACCCTATGTCAGAGACACTGAGAAGAAGCCCCAATGTTCCCTCCAGGCACTTTCAGTGTGGGTGCCTTCTCCACGTGGTTCCTGGTTTCCCTGCAGCGCTGAAGAGAATGTTAGCAAAGAGGTAACCGGGACAGTGAAAACAGTACTCAAAGACAGGGAGAGCAAGCTCTCTCTTGGCACTTTGGATGTGGGACATACAGCGAGATGTTTGCTGCTTTTGCGTTTGGCTGTTGGGAGATTTACAGCACAAAGATATCTAGTTGATTTGAAGCAGTTCCGAGAAAGTCTAAACATAATCGCCACTTCTCCCTCCTGGCACTTTCCATGTGGGAGATATAGCAGGATGTATATTGGTTTTGAGGACAACTCAATGGAGAGTGTAGGGAGAAAAGTTCCTGGCTCCTTGAATGCCGTTCCTGGAGACACTGCGATCAATGTGGGAGATATGTCAAGATGTGTGTTGGTTTTGAGGACGGCTCTCTGGAGAGTCTTAGCAAAGAGGTCACAGGGATAATCAGAGCAATTCTCAGAGACACTGAGAACAAGCTCGACAATTCCCTCCTGGCACTTTCCCTGTAGGAGATACCGCAAGACGTTTCTGTAGATTGGGCACAGCGCTCTGCAGGGTGTTGGCAGAGACTTTCCTGGGACAGTGAAACCCTATGTCAGAGACACTGAGAAGAAGCCCCAATGTTCCCTCCAGGCACTTTCAGTGTGGGTGCCTTCTCCACGTGGTTCCTGGTTTCCCTGCAGCGCTGAAGAGAATGTTAGCAAAGAGGTAACCGGGACAGTGAAAACAGTACTCAAAGACAGGGAGAGCAAGCTCTCTCTTGGCACTTTGGATGTGGGACATACAGCGAGATGTTTGCTGCTTTTGCGTTTGGCTGTTGGGAGATTTACAGCACAAAGATATCTAGTTGATTTGAAGCAGTTCCGAGAAAGTCTAAACATAATCTCCACTTCTCCCTCCTGGCACTTTCCATGTGGGAGATATAGCAGGATGTATATTGGTTTTGAGGACAACTCAATGGACAGTGTAGGGAGAAAAGTTCCTGGCTCCTTGAATGCCGTTCCTGGAGACACTGCGATCAATGTGGGAGATATGTCAAGATGTGTGTTGGTTTTGAGGACGGCTCTCTGGAGAGTCTTAGCAAAGAGGTCACAGGGATAATCAGAGCAATTCTCAGAGACACTGAGAACAAGCTCGACAATTCCCTCCTGGCACTTTCCCTGTAGGAGATACCGCAAGACGTTTCTGTAGATTGGGCACAGCGCTCTGCAGGGTGTTAGCAGAGACTTTCCCGGGACAGTGAAACCCTATGTCAGAGACACTGAGAAGAAGCCCCAATGTTCCCTCCAGGCACTTTCAGTGTGGGTGCCTTCTCCACGTGGTTCCTGGTTTCCCTGCAGCGCTGAAGAGAATGTTAGCAAAGAGGTAACCGGGACAGTGAAAACAGTACTCAAAGACAGGGAGAGCAAGCTCTCTCTTGGCACTTTGGATGTGGGACATACAGCGAGATGTTTGCTGCTTTTGCGTTTGGCTGTTGGGAGATTTACAGCACAAAGATATCTAGTTGATTTGAAGCAGTTCCGAGAAAGTCTAAACATAATCGCCACTTCTCCCTCCTGGCACTTTCCATGTGGGAGATATAGCAGGATGTATATTGGTTTTGAGGACAACTCAATGGACAGTGTAGGGAGAAAAGTTCCTGGCTCCTTGAATGCCGTTCCTGGAGACACTGCGATCAATGTGGGAGATATGTCAAGATGTGTGTTGGTTTTGAGGACGGCTCTCTGGAGAGTCTTAGCAAAGAGGTCACAGGGATAATCAGAGCAATTCTCAGAGACACTGAGAACAAGCTCGACAATTCCCTCCTGGCACTTTCCCTGTAGGAGATACCGCAAGACGTTTCTGTAGATTGGGCACAGCGCTCTGCAGGGTGTTGGCAGAGACTTTCCCGGGACAGTGAAACCCTATGTCAGAGACACTGAGAAGAAGCCCCAATGTTCCCTCCAGGCACTTTCAGTGTGGGTGCCTTCTCCACGTGGTTCCTGGTTTCCCTGCAGCGCTGAAGAGAATGTTAGCAAAGAGGTAACCGGGACAGTGAAAACAGTACTCAAAGACAGGGAGAGCAAGCTCTCTCTTGGCACTTTGGATGTGGGACATACAGCGAGATGTTTGCTGCTTTTGCGTTTGGCTGTTGGGAGATTTACAGCACAAAGATATCTAGTTGATTTGAAGCAGTTCCGAGAAAGTCTAAACATAATCGCCACTTCTCCCTCCTGGCACTTTCCATGTGGGAGATATAGCAGGATGTATATTGGTTTTGAGGACAACTCAATGGACAGTGTAGGGAGAAAAGTTCCTGGCTCCTTGAATGCCGTTCCTGGAGACACTGCGATCAATGTGGGAGATATGTCAAGATGTGTGTTGGTTTTGAGGACGGCTCTCTGGAGAGTCTTAGCAAAGAGGTCACAGGGATAATCAGAGCAATTCTCAGAGACACTGAGAACAAGCTCGACAATTCCCTCCTGGCACTTTCCCTGTAGGAGATACCGCAAGACGTTTCTGTAGATTGGGCACAGCGCTCTGCAGGGTGTTAGCAGAGACTTTCCCGGGACAGTGAAACCCTATGTCAGAGACACTGAGAAGAAGCCCCAATGTTCCCTCCAGGCACTTTCAGTGTGGGTGCCTTCTCCACGTGGTTCCTGGTTTCCCTGCAGCGCTGAAGAGAATGTTAGCAAAGAGGTAACCGGGACAGTGAAAACAGTACTCAAAGACAGGGAGAGCAAGCTCTCTCTTGGCACTTTGGATGTGGGACATACAGCGAGATGTTTGCTGCTTTTGCGTTTGGCTGTTGGGAGATTTACAGCACAAAGATATCTAGTTGATTTGAAGCAGTTCCGAGAAAGTCTAAACATAATCGCCACTTCTCCCTCCTGGCACTTTCCATGTGGGAGATATGGCAGGATGTATATTGGTTTTGAGGACAACTCAATGGACAGTGTAGGGAGAAAAGTTCCTGGCTCCTTGAATGCCGTTCCTGGAGACACTGCGATCAATGTGGGAGATATGTCAAGATGTGTGTTGGTTTTGAGGACGGCTCTCTGGAGAGTCTTAGCAAAGAGGTCACAGGGATAATCAGAGCAATTCTCAGAGACACTGAGAACAAGCTCGACAATTCCCTCCTGGCACTTTCCCTGTAGGAGATACCGCAAGACGTTTCTGTAGATTGGGCACAGCGCTCTGCAGGGTGTTGGCAGAGACTTTCCCGGGACAGTGAAACCCTATGTCAGAGACACTGAGAAGAAGCCCCAATGTTCCCTCCAGGCACTTTCAGTGTGGGTGCCTTCTCCACGTGGTTCCTGGTTTCCCTGCAGCGCTGAAGAGAATGTTAGCAAAGAGGTAACCGGGACAGTGAAAACAGTACTCAAAGACAGGGAGAGCAAGCTCTCTCTTGGCACTTTGGATGTGGGACATACAGCGAGATGTTTGCTGCTTTTGCGTTTGGCTGTTGGGAGATTTACAGCACAAAGATATCTAGTTGATTTGAAGCAGTTCCGAGAAAGTCTAAACATAATCGCCACTTCTCCCTCCTGGCACTTTCCATGTGGGAGATATAGCAGGATGTATATTGGTTTTGAGGACAACTCAATGGAGAGTGTAGGGAGAAAAGTTCCTGGCTCCTTGAATGCCGTTCCTGGAGACACTGCGATCAATGTGGGAGATATGTCAAGATGTGTGTTGGTTTTGAGGACGGCTCTCTGGAGAGTCTTAGCAAAGAGGTCACAGGGATAATCAGAGCAATTCTCAGAGACACTGAGAACAAGCTCGACAATTCCCTCCTGGCACTTTCCCTGTAGGAGATACCGCAAGACGTTTCTGTAGATTGGGCACAGCGCTCTGCAGGGTGTTGGCAGAGACTTTCCTGGGACAGTGAAACCCTATGTCAGAGACACTGAGAAGAAGCCCCAATGTTCCCTCCAGGCACTTTCAGTGTGGGTGCCTTCTCCACGTGGTTCCTGGTTTCCCTGCAGCGCTGAAGAGAATGTTAGCAAAGAGGTAACCGGGACAGTGAAAACAGTACTCAAAGACAGGGAGAGCAAGCTCTCTCTTGGCACTTTGGATGTGGGACATACAGCGAGATGTTTGCTGCTTTTGCGTTTGGCTGTTGGGAGATTTACAGCACAAAGATATCTAGTTGATTTGAAGCAGTTCCGAGAAAGTCTAAACATAATCTCCACTTCTCCCTCCTGGCACTTTCCATGTGGGAGATATAGCAGGATGTATATTGGTTTTGAGGACAACTCAATGGACAGTGTAGGGAGAAAAGTTCCTGGCTCCTTGAATGCCGTTCCTGGAGACACTGCGATCAATGTGGGAGATATGTCAAGATGTGTGTTGGTTTTGAGGACGGCTCTCTGGAGAGTCTTAGCAAAGAGGTCACAGGGATAATCAGAGCAATTCTCAGAGACACTGAGAACAAGCTCGACAATTCCCTCCTGGCACTTTCCCTGTAGGAGATACCGCAAGACGTTTCTGTAGATTGGGCACAGCGCTCTGCAGGGTGTTAGCAGAGACTTTCCCGGGACAGTGAAACCCTATGTCAGAGACACTGAGAAGAAGCCCCAATGTTCCCTCCAGGCACTTTCAGTGTGGGTGCCTTCTCCACGTGGTTCCTGGTTTCCCTGCAGCGCTGAAGAGAATGTTAGCAAAGAGGTAACCGGGACAGTGAAAACAGTACTCAAAGACAGGGAGAGCAAGCTCTCTCTTGGCACTTTGGATGTGGGACATACAGCGAGATGTTTGCTGCTTTTGCGTTTGGCTGTTGGGAGATTTACAGCACAAAGATATCTAGTTGATTTGAAGCAGTTCCGAGAAAGTCTAAACATAATCGCCACTTCTCCCTCCTGGCACTTTCCATGTGGGAGATATAGCAGGATGTATATTGGTTTTGAGGACAACTCAATGGACAGTGTAGGGAGAAAAGTTCCTGGCTCCTTGAATGCCGTTCCTGGAGACACTGCGATCAATGTGGGAGATATGTCAAGATGTGTGTTGGTTTTGAGGACGGCTCTCTGGAGAGTCTTAGCAAAGAGGTCACAGGGATAATCAGAGCAATTCTCAGAGACACTGAGAACAAGCTCGACAATTCCCTCCTGGCACTTTCCCTGTAGGAGATACCGCAAGACGTTTCTGTAGATTGGGCACAGCGCTCTGCAGGGTGTTGGCAGAGACTTTCCCGGGACAGTGAAACCCTATGTCAGAGACACTGAGAAGAAGCCCCAATGTTCCCTCCAGGCACTTTCAGTGTGGGTGCCTTCTCCACGTGGTTCCTGGTTTCCCTGCAGCGCTGAAGAGAATGTTAGCAAAGAGGTAACCGGGACAGTGAAAACAGTACTCAAAGACAGGGAGAGCAAGCTCTCTCTTGGCACTTTGGATGTGGGACATACAGCGAGATGTTTGCTGCTTTTGCGTTTGGCTGTTGGGAGATTTACAGCACAAAGATATCTAGTTGATTTGAAGCAGTTCCGAGAAAGTCTAAACATAATCGCCACTTCTCCCTCCTGGCACTTTCCATGTGGGAGATATAGCAGGATGTATATTGGTTTTGAGGACAACTCAATGGACAGTGTAGGGAGAAAAGTTCCTGGCTCCTTGAATGCCGTTCCTGGAGACACTGCGATCAATGTGGGAGATATGTCAAGATGTGTGTTGGTTTTGAGGACGGCTCTCTGGAGAGTCTTAGCAAAGAGGTCACAGGGATAATCAGAGCAATTCTCAGAGACACTGAGAACAAGCTCGACAATTCCCTCCTGGCACTTTCCCTGTAGGAGATACCGCAAGACGTTTCTGTAGATTGGGCACAGCGCTCTGCAGGGTGTTAGCAGAGACTTTCCCGGGACAGTGAAACCCTATGTCAGAGACACTGAGAAGAAGCCCCAATGTTCCCTCCAGGCACTTTCAGTGTGGGTGCCTTCTCCACGTGGTTCCTGGTTTCCCTGCAGCGCTGAAGAGAATGTTAGCAAAGAGGTAACCGGGACAGTGAAAACAGTACTCAAAGACAGGGAGAGCAAGCTCTCTCTTGGCACTTTGGATGTGGGACATACAGCGAGATGTTTGCTGCTTTTGCGTTTGGCTGTTGGGAGATTTACAGCACAAAGATATCTAGTTGATTTGAAGCAGTTCCGAGAAAGTCTAAACATAATCGCCACTTCTCCCTCCTGGCACTTTCCATGTGGGAGATATAGCAGGATGTATATTGGTTTTGAGGACAACTCAATGGACAGTGTAGGGAGAAAAGTTCCTGGCTCCTTGAATGCCGTTCCTGGAGACACTGCGATCAATGTGGGAGATATGTCAAGATGTGTGTTGGTTTTGAGGACGGCTCTCTGGAGAGTCTTAGCAAAGAGGTCACGGGGATAATCAGAGCAATTCTCAGAGACACTGAGAACAAGCTCGACAATTCCCTCCTGGCACTTTCCCTGTAGGAGATACCGCAAGACGTTTCTGTAGATTGGGCACAGCGCTCTGCAGGGTGTTAGCAGAGACTTTCCCGGGACAGTGAAACCCTATGTCAGAGACACTGAGAAGAAGCCCCAATGTTCCCTCCAGGCACTTTCAGTGTGGGTGCCTTCTCCACGTGGTTCCTGGTTTCCCTGCAGCGCTGAAGAGAATGTTAGCAAAGAGGTAACCGGGACAGTGAAAACAGTACTCAAAGACAGGGAGAGCAAGCTCTCTCTTGGCACTTTGGATGTGGGACATACAGCGAGATGTTTGCTGCTTTTGCGTTTGGCTGTTGGGAGATTTACAGCACAAAGATATCTAGTTGATTTGAAGCAGTTCCGAGAAAGTCTAAACATAATCGCCACTTCTCCCTCCTGGCACTTTCCATGTGGGAGATATAGCAGGATGTATATTGGTTTTGAGGACAACTCAATGGAGAGTGTAGGGAGAAAAGTTCCTGGCTCCTTGAATGCCGTTCCTGGAGACACTGCGATCAATGTGGGAGATATGTCAAGATGTGTGTTGGTTTTGAGGACGGCTCTCTGGAGAGTCTTAGCAAAGAGGTCACAGGGATAATCAGAGCAATTCTCAGAGACACTGAGAACAAGCTCGACAATTCCCTCCTGGCACTTTCCCTGTAGGAGATACCGCAAGACGTTTCTGTAGATTGGGTACAGCGCTCTGCAGGGTGTTAGCAGAGACTTTCCCGGGACAGTGAAACCCTATGTCAGAGACACTGAGAAGAAGCCCCAATGTTCCCTCCAGGCACTTTCAGTGTGGGTGCCTTCTCCACGTGGTTCCTGGTTTCCCTGCAGCGCTGAAGAGAATGTTAGCAAAGAGGTAACCGGGACAGTGAAAACAGTACTCAAAGACAGGGAGAGCAAGCTCTCTCTTGGCACTTTGGATGTGGGACATACAGCGAGATGTTTGCTGCTTTTGCGTTTGGCTGTTGGGAGATTTACAGCACAAAGATATCTAGTTGATTTGAAGCAGTTCCGAGAAAGTCTAAACATAATCGCCACTTCTCCCTCCTGGCACTTTCCATGTGGGAGATATAGCAGGATGTATATTGGTTTTGAGGACAACTCAATGGACAGTGTAGGGAGAAAAGTTCCTGGCTCCTTGAATGCCGTTCCTGGAGACACTGCGATCAATGTGGGAGATATGTCAAGATGTGTGTTGGTTTTGAGGACGGCTCTCTGGAGAGTCTTAGCAAAGAGGTCACAGGGATAATCAGAGCAATTCTCAGAGACACTGAGAACAAGCTCGACAATTCCCTCCTGGCACTTTCCCTGTAGGAGATACCGCAAGACGTTTCTGTAGATTGGGCACAGCGCTCTGCAGGGTGTTAGCAGAGACTTTCCCGGGACAGTGAAACCCTATGTCAGAGACACTGAGAAGAAGCCCCAATGTTCCCTCCAGGCACTTTCAGTGTGGGTGCCTTCTCCACGTGGTTCCTGGTTTCCCTGCAGCGCTGAAGAGAATGTTAGCAAAGAGGTAACCGGGACAGTGAAAACAGTACTCAAAGACAGGGAGAGCAAGCTCTCTCTTGGCACTTTGGATGTGGGACATACAGCGAGATGTTTGCTGCTTTTGCGTTTGGCTGTTGGGAGATTTACAGCACAAAGATATCTAGTTGATTTGAAGCAGTTCCGAGAAAGTCTAAACATAATCGCCACTTCTCCCTCCTGGCACTTTCCATGTGGGAGATATGGCAGGATGTATATTGGTTTTGAGGACAACTCAATGGACAGTGTAGGGAGAAAAGTTCCTGGCTCCTTGAATGCCGTTCCTGGAGACACTGCGATCAATGTGGGAGATATGTCAAGATGTGTGTTGGTTTTGAGGACGGCTCTCTGGAGAGTCTTAGCAAAGAGGTCACAGGGATAATCAGAGCAATTCTCAGAGACACTGAGAACAAGCTCGACAATTCCCTCCTGGCACTTTCCCTGTAGGAGATACCGCAAGACGTTTCTGTAGATTGGGCACAGCGCTCTGCAGGGTGTTAGCAGAGACTTTCCCGGGACAGTGAAACCCTATGTCAGAGACACTGAGAAGAAGCCCCAATGTTCCCTCCAGGCACTTTCAGTGTGGGTGCCTTCTCCACGTGGTTCCTGGTTTCCCTGCAGCGCTGAAGAGAATGTTAGCAAAGAGGTAACCGGGACAGTGAAAACAGTACTCAAAGACAGGGAGAGCAAGCTCTCTCTTGGCACTTTGGATGTGGGACATACAGCGAGATGTTTGCTGCTTTTGCGTTTGGCTGTTGGGAGATTTACAGCACAAAGATATCTAGTTGATTTGAAGCAGTTCCGAGAAAGTCTAAACATAATCCCCGCTTCTCCCTCCTGGCACTTTCCATGTGGGAGATATAGCAGGATGTATATTGGTTTTGAGGACAACTCAATGGACAGTGTAGGGAGAAAAGTTCCTGGCTCCTTGAATGCCGTTCCTGGAGACACTGCGATCAATGAGGGAGATATGTCAAGATGTGTGTTGGTTTTGAGGACGGCTCTCTGGAGAGTCTTAGCAAGGAGGTCAGAGGGATAATCAGAGCAATTCTCAGAGACACTGAGAACAAGCTCGACAATTCCCTCCTGGCACTTTCCCTGTAGGAGATACCGCAAGACGTTTCTGTAGATTGGGCACAGCGCTCTGCAGGGTGTTGGCAGAGACTTTCCCGGGACAGTGAAACCCTATGTCAGAGACACTGAGAAGAAGCCCCAATGTTCCCTCCAGGCACTTTCAGTGTGGGTGCCTTCTCCACGTGGTTCCTGGTTTCCCTGCAGCGCTGAAGAGAATGTTAGCAAAGAGGTAACCGGGACAGTGAAAACAGTACTCAAAGACAGGGAGAGCAAGCTCTCTCTTGGCACTTTGGATGTGGGACATACAGCGAGATGTTTGCTGCTTTTGCGTTTGGCTGTTGGGAGATTTACAGCACAAAGATATCTAGTTGATTTGAAGCAGTTCCGAGAAAGTCTAAACATAATCGCCACTTCTCCCTCCTGGCACTTTCCATGTGGGAGATATAGCAGGATGTATATTGGTTTTGAGGACAACTCAATGGACAGTGTAGGGAGAAAAGTTCCTGGCTCCTTGAATGCCGTTCCTGGAGACACTGCGATCAGTGTGGGAGATATGTCAAGATGTGTGTTGGTTTTGAGGACGGCTCTCTGGAGAGTCTTAGCAAAGAGGTCACACAGATAATCAGAGCAATTCTCAGAGACACTGAGAACAAGCTCGACAATTCCCTCCTGGCACTTTCCCTGTAGGAGATACCGCAAGACGTTTCTGTAGATTGGGCACAGCGCTCTGCAGGGTGTTAGCAGAGACTTTCCCGGGACAGTGAAACCCTATGTCAGAGACACTGAGAAGAAGCCCCAATGTTCCCTCCAGGCACTTTCAGTGTGGGTGCCTTCTCCACGTGGTTCCTGGTTTCCCTGCAGCGCTGAAGAGAATGTTAGCAAAGAGGTAACCGGGACAGTGAAAACAGTACTCAAAGACAGGGAGAGCAAGCTCTCTCTTGGCACTTTGGATGTGGGACATACAGCGAGATGTTTGCTGCTTTTGCGTTTGGCTGTTGGGAGATTTACAGCACAAAGATATCTAGTTGATTTGAAGCAGTTCCGAGAAAGTCTAAACATAATCGCCACTTCTCCCTCCTGGCACTTTCCATGTGGGAGATATAGCAGGATGTATATTGGTTTTGAGGACAACTCAATGGAGAGTGTAGGGAGAAAAGTTCCTGGCTCCTTGAATGCCGTTCCTGGAGACACTGCGATCAATGAGGGAGATATGTCAAGATGTGTGTTGGTTTTGAGGACGGCTCTCTGGAGAGTCTTAGCAAAGAGGTCACAGGGATAATCAGAGCAATTCTCAGAGACACTGAGAACAAGCTCGACAATTCCCTCCTGGCACTTTCCCTGTAGGAGATACCGCAAGACGTTTCTGTAGATTGGGCACAGCGCTCTGCAGGGTGTTAGCAGAGACTTTCCCGGGACAGTGAAACCCTATGTCAGAGACACTGAGAAGAAGCCCCAATGTTCCCTCCAGGCACTTTCAGTGTGGGTGCCTTCTCCACGTGGTTCCTGGTTTCCCTGCAGCGCTGAAGAGAATGTTAGCAAAGAGGTAACCGGGACAGTGAAAACAGTACTCAAAGACAGGGAGAGCAAGCTCTCTCTTGGCACTTTGGATGTGGGACATACAGCGAGATGTTTGCTGCTTTTGCGTTTGGCTGTTGGGAGATTTACAGCACAAAGATATCTAGTTGATTTGAAGCAGTTCCGAGAAAGTCTAAACATAATCGCCACTTCTCCCTCCTGGCACTTTCCATGTGGGAGATATAGCAGGATGTATATTGGTTTTGAGGACAACTCAATGGACAGTGTAGGGAGAAAAGTTCCTGGCTCCTTGAATGCCGTTCCTGGAGACACTGCGATCAATGTGGGAGATATGTCAAGATGTGTGTTGGTTTTGAGGACGGCTCTCTGGAGAGTCTTAGCAAAGAGGTCACACAGATAATCAGAGCAATTCTCAGAGACACTGAGAACAAGCTCGACAATTCCCTCCTGGCACTTTCCCTGTAGGAGATACCGCAAGACGTTTCTGTAGATTGGGCACAGCGCTCTGCAGGGTGTTGGCAGAGACTTTCCCGGGACAGTGAAACCCTATGTCAGAGACACTGAGAAGAAGCCCCAATGTTCCCTCCAGGCACTTTCAGTGTGGGTGCCTTCTCCACGTGGTTCCTGGTTTCCCTGCAGCGCTGAAGAGAATGTTAGCAAAGAGGTAACCGGGACAGTGAAAACAGTACTCAAAGACAGGGAGAGCAAGCTCTCTCTTGGCACTTTGGATGTGGGACATACAGCGAGATGTTTGCTGCTTTTGCGTTTGGCTGTTGGGAGATTTACAGCACAAAGATATCTAGTTGATTTGAAGCAGTTCCGAGAAAGTCTAAACATAATCGCCACTTCTCCCTCCTGGCACTTTCCATGTGGGAGATATAGCAGGATGTATATTGGTTTTGAGGACAACTCAATGGACAGTGTAGGGAGAAAAGTTCCTGGCTCCTTGAATGCCGTTCCTGGAGACACTGCGATCAATGTGGGAGATATGTCAAGATGTGTGTTGGTTTTGAGGACGGCTCTCTGGAGAGTCTTAGCAAAGAGGTCACAGGGATAATCAGAGCAATTCTCAGAGACACTGAGAACAAGCTCGACAATTCCCTCCTGGCACTTTCCCTGTAGGAGATACCGCAAGACGTTTCTGTAGATTGGGCACAGCGCTCTGCAGGGTGTTAGCAGAGACTTTCCCGGGACAGTGAAACCCTATGTCAGAGACACTGAGAAGAAGCCCCAATGTTCCCTCCAGGCACTTTCAGTGTGGGTGCCTTCTCCACGTGGTTCCTGGTTTCCCTGCAGCGCTGAAGAGAATGTTAGCAAAGAGGTAACCGGGACAGTGAAAACAGTACTCAAAGACAGGGAGAGCAAGCTCTCTCTTGGCACTTTGGATGTGGGACATACAGCGAGATGTTTGCTGCTTTTGCGTTTGGCTGTTGGGAGATTTACAGCACAAAGATATCTAGTTGATTTGAAGCAGTTCCGAGAAAGTCTAAACATAATCGCCACTTCTCCCTCCTGGCACTTTCCATGTGGGAGATATGGCAGGATGTATATTGGTTTTGAGGACAACTCAATGGACAGTGTAGGGAGAAAAGTTCCTGGCTCCTTGAATGCCGTTCCTGGAGACACTGCGATCAATGTGGGAGATATGTCAAGATGTGTGTTGGTTTTGAGGACGGCTCTCTGGAGAGTCTTAGCAAAGAGGTCACAGGGATAATCAGAGCAATTCTCAGAGACACTGAGAACAAGCTCGACAATTCCCTCCTGGCACTTTCCCTGTAGGAGATACCGCAAGACGTTTCTGTAGATTGGGCACAGCGCTCTGCAGGGTGTTAGCAGAGACTTTCCCGGGACAGTGAAACCCTATGTCAGAGACACTGAGAAGAAGCCCCAATGTTCCCTCCAGGCACTTTCAGTGTGGGTGCCTTCTCCACGTGGTTCCTGGTTTCCCTGCAGCGCTGAAGAGAATGTTAGCAAAGAGGTAACCGGGACAGTGAAAACAGTACTCAAAGACAGGGAGAGCAAGCTCTCTCTTGGCACTTTGGATGTGGGACATACAGCGAGATGTTTGCTGCTTTTGCGTTTGGCTGTTGGGAGATTTACAGCACAAAGATATCTAGTTGATTTGAAGCAGTTCCGAGAAAGTCTAAACATAATCGCCACTTCTCCCTCCTGGCACTTTCCATGTGGGAGATATAGCAGGATGTATATTGGTTTTGAGGACAACTCAATGGACAGTGTAGGGAGAAAAGTTCCTGGCTCCTTGAATGCCGTTCCTGGAGACACTGCGATCAATGTGGGAGATATGTCAAGATGTGTGTTGGTTTTGAGGACGGCTCTCTGGAGAGTCTTAGCAAAGAGGTCACAGGGATAATCAGAGCAATTCTCAGAGACACTGAGAACAAGCTCGACAATTCCCTCCTGGCACTTTCCCTGTAGGAGATACCGCAAGACGTTTCTGTAGATTGGGCACAGCGCTCTGCAGGGTGTTGGCAGAGACTTTCCCGGGACAGTGAAACCCTATGTCAGAGACACTGAGAAGAAGCCCCAATGTTCCCTCCAGGCACTTTCAGTGTGGGTGCCTTCTCCACGTGGTTCCTGGTTTCCCTGCAGCGCTGAAGAGAATGTTAGCAAAGAGGTAACCGGGACAGTGAAAACAGTACTCAAAGACAGGGAGAGCAAGCTCTCTCTTGGCACTTTGGATGTGGGACATACAGCGAGATGTTTGCTGCTTTTGCGTTTGGCTGTTGGGAGATTTACAGCACAAAGATATCTAGTTGATTTGAAGCAGTTCCGAGAAAGTCTAAACATAATCGCCACTTCTCCCTCCTGGCACTTTCCATGTGGGAGATATAGCAGGATGTATATTGGTTTTGAGGACAACTCAATGGAGAGTGTAGGGAGAAAAGTTCCTGGCTCCTTGAATGCCGTTCCTGGAGACACTGCGATCAATGTGGGAGATATGTCAAGATGTGTGTTGGTTTTGAGGACGGCTCTCTGGAGAGTCTTAGCAAAGAGGTCACAGGGATAATCAGAGCAATTCTCAGAGACACTGAGAACAAGCTCGACAATTCCCTCCTGGCACTTTCCCTGTAGGAGATACCGCAAGACGTTTCTGTAGATTGGGCACAGCGCTCTGCAGGGTGTTAGCAGAGACTTTCCCGGGACAGTGAAACCCTATGTCAGAGACACTGAGAAGAAGCCCCAATGTTCCCTCCAGGCACTTTCAGTGTGGGTGCCTTCTCCACGTGGTTCCTGGTTTCCCTGCAGCGCTGAAGAGAATGTTAGCAAAGAGGTAACCGGGACAGTGAAAACAGTACTCAAAGACAGGGAGAGCAAGCTCTCTCTTGGCACTTTGGATGTGGGACATACAGCGAGATGTTTGCTGCTTTTGCGTTTGGCTGTTGGGAGATTTACAGCACAAAGATATCTAGTTGATTTGAAGCAGTTCCGAGAAAGTCTAAACATAATCCCCGCTTCTCCCTCCTGGCACTTTCCATGTGGGAGATATAGCAGGATGTATATTGGTTTTGAGGACAACTCAATGGACAGTGTAGGGAGAAAAGTTCCTGGCTCCTTGAATGCCGTTCCTGGAGACACTGCGATCAATGAGGGAGATATGTCAAGATGTGTGTTGGTTTTGAGGACGGCTCTCTGGAGAGTCTTAGCAAAGAGGTCAGAGGGATAATCAGAGCAATTCTCAGAGACACTGAGAACAAGCTCGACAATTCCCTCCTGGCACTTTCCCTGTAGGAGATACCGCAAGACGTTTCTGTACATTGGGCACAGCGCTCTGCAGGGTGTTGGCAGAGACTTTCCCGGGACAGTGAAACCCTATGTCAGAGACACTGAGAAGAAGCCCCAATGTTCCCTCCAGGCACTTTCAGTGTGGGTGCCTTCTCCACGTGGTTCCTGGTTTCCCTGCAGCGCTGAAGAGAATGTTAGCAAAGAGGTAACCGGGACAGTGAAAACAGTACTCAAAGACAGGGAGAGCAAGCTCTCTCTTGGCACTTTGGATGTGGGACATACAGCGAGATGTTTGCTGCTTTTGCGTTTGGCTGTTGGGAGATTTACAGCACAAAGATATCTAGTTGATTTGAAGCAGTTCCGAGAAAGTCTAAACATAATCGCCACTTCTCCCTCCTGGCACTTTCCATGTGGGAGATATAGCAGGATGTATATTGGTTTTGAGGACAACTCAATGGACAGTGTAGGGAGAAAAGTTCCTGGCTCCTTGAATGCCGTTCCTGGAGACACTGCGATCAGTGTGGGAGATATGTCAAGATGTGTGTTGGTTTTGAGGACGGCTCTCTGGAGAGTCTTAGCAAAGAGGTCACACAGATAATCAGAGCAATTCTCAGAGACACTGAGAACAAGCTCGACAATTCCCTCCTGGCACTTTCCCTGTAGGAGATACCGCAAGACGTTTCTGTAGATTGGGCACAGCGCTCTGCAGGGTGTTAGCAGAGACTTTCCCGGGACAGTGAAACCCTATGTCAGAGACACTGAGAAGAAGCCCCAATGTTCCCTCCAGGCACTTTCAGTGTGGGTGCCTTCTCCACGTGGTTCCTGGTTTCCCTGCAGCGCTGAAGAGAATGTTAGCAAAGAGGTAACCGGGACAGTGAAAACAGTACTCAAAGACAGGGAGAGCAAGCTCTCTCTTGGCACTTTGGATGTGGGACATACAGCGAGATGTTTGCTGCTTTTGCGTTTGGCTGTTGGGAGATTTACAGCACAAAGATATCTAGTTGATTTGAAGCAGTTCCGAGAAAGTCTAAACATAATCGCCACTTCTCCCTCCTGGCACTTTCCATGTGGGAGATATAGCAGGATGTATATTGGTTTTGAGGACAACTCAATGGAGAGTGTAGGGAGAAAAGTTCCTGGCTCCTTGAATGCCGTTCCTGGAGACACTGCGATCAATGAGGGAGATATGTCAAGATGTGTGTTGGTTTTGAGGACGGCTCTCTGGAGAGTCTTAGCAAAGAGGTCACAGGGATAATCAGAGCAATTCTCAGAGACACTGAGAACAAGCTCGACAATTCCCTCCTGGCACTTTCCCTGTAGGAGATACCGCAAGACGTTTCTGTAGATTGGGCACAGCGCTCTGCAGGGTGTTAGCAGAGACTTTCCCGGGACAGTGAAACCCTATGTCAGAGACACTGAGAAGAAGCCCCAATGTTCCCTCCAGGCACTTTCAGTGTGGGTGCCTTCTCCACGTGGTTCCTGGTTTCCCTGCAGCGCTGAAGAGAATGTTAGCAAAGAGGTAACCGGGACAGTGAAAACAGTACTCAAAGACAGGGAGAGCAAGCTCTCTCTTGGCACTTTGGATGTGGGACATACAGCGAGATGTTTGCTGCTTTTGCGTTTGGCTGTTGGGAGATTTACAGCACAAAGATATCTAGTTGATTTGAAGCAGTTCCGAGAAAGTCTAAACATAATCCCCGCTTCTCCCTCCTGGCACTTTCCATGTGGGAGATATAGCAGGATGTATATTGGTTTTGAGGACAACTCAATGGACAGTGTAGGGAGAAAAGTTCCTGGCTCCTTGAATGCCGTTCCTGGAGACACTGCGATCAATGAGGGAGATATGTCAAGATGTGTGTTGGTTTTGAGGACGGCTCTCTGGAGAGTCTTAGCAAAGAGGTCAGAGGGATAATCAGAGCAATTCTCAGAGACACTGAGAACAAGCTCGACAATTCCCTCCTGGCACTTTCCCTGTAGGAGATACCGCAAGACGTTTCTGTACATTGGGCACAGCGCTCTGCAGGGTGTTGGCAGAGACTTTCCCGGGACAGTGAAACCCTATGTCAGAGACACTGAGAAGAAGCCCCAATGTTCCCTCCAGGCACTTTCAGTGTGGGTGCCTTCTCCACGTGGTTCCTGGTTTCCCTGCAGCGCTGAAGAGAATGTTAGCAAAGAGGTAACCGGGACAGTGAAAACAGTACTCAAAGACAGGGAGAGCAAGCTCTCTCTTGGCACTTTGGATGTGGGACATACAGCGAGATGTTTGCTGCTTTTGCGTTTGGCTGTTGGGAGATTTACAGCACAAAGATATCTAGTTGATTTGAAGCAGTTCCGAGAAAGTCTAAACATAATCGCCACTTCTCCCTCCTGGCACTTTCCATGTGGGAGATATAGCAGGATGTATATTGGTTTTGAGGACAACTCAATGGACAGTGTAGGGAGAAAAGTTCCTGGCTCCTTGAATGCCGTTCCTGGAGACACTGCGATCAGTGTGGGAGATATGTCAAGATGTGTGTTGGTTTTGAGGACGGCTCTCTGGAGAGTCTTAGCAAAGAGGTCACACAGATAATCAGAGCAATTCTCAGAGACACTGAGAACAAGCTCGACAATTCCCTCCTGGCACTTTCCCTGTAGGAGATACCGCAAGACGTTTCTGTAGATTGGGCACAGCGCTCTGCAGGGTGTTAGCAGAGACTTTCCCGGGACAGTGAAACCCTATGTCAGAGACACTGAGAAGAAGCCCCAATGTTCCCTCCAGGCACTTTCAGTGTGGGTGCCTTCTCCACGTGGTTCCTGGTTTCCCTGCAGCGCTGAAGAGAATGTTAGCAAAGAGGTAACCGGGACAGTGAAAACAGTACTCAAAGACAGGGAGAGCAAGCTCTCTCTTGGCACTTTGGATGTGGGACATACAGCGAGATGTTTGCTGCTTTTGCGTTTGGCTGTTGGGAGATTTACAGCACAAAGATATCTAGTTGATTTGAAGCAGTTCCGAGAAAGTCTAAACATAATCGCCACTTCTCCCTCCTGGCACTTTCCATGTGGGAGATATAGCAGGATGTATATTGGTTTTGAGGACAACTCAATGGAGAGTGTAGGGAGAAAAGTTCCTGGCTCCTTGAATGCCGTTCCTGGAGACACTGCGATCAATGTGGGAGATATGTCAAGATGTGTGTTGGTTTTGAGGACGGCTCTCTGGAGAGTCTTAGCAAAGAGGTCACAGGGATAATCAGAGCAATTCTCAGAGACACTGAGAACAAGCTCGACAATTCCCTCCTGGCACTTTCCCTGTAGGAGATACCGCAAGACGTTTCTGTAGATTGGGCACAGCGCTCTGCAGGGTGTTAGCAGAGACTTTCCCGGGACAGTGAAACCCTATGTCAGAGACACTGAGAAGAAGCCCCAATGTTCCCTCCAGGCACTTTCAGTGTGGGTGCCTTCTCCACGTGGTTCCTGGTTTCCCTGCAGCGCTGAAGAGAATGTTAGCAAAGAGGTAACCGGGACAGTGAAAACAGTACTCAAAGACAGGGAGAGCAAGCTCTCTCTTGGCACTTTGGATGTGGGACATACAGCGAGATGTTTGCTGCTTTTGCGTTTGGCTGTTGGGAGATTTACAGCACAAAGATATCTAGTTGATTTGAAGCAGTTCCGAGAAAGTCTAAACATAATCCCCGCTTCTCCCTCCTGGCACTTTCCATGTGGGAGATATAGCAGGATGTATATTGGTTTTGAGGACAACTCAATGGACAGTGTAGGGAGAAAAGTTCCTGGCTCCTTGAATGCCGTTCCTGGAGACACTGCGATCAATGTGGGAGATATGTCAAGATGTGTGTTGGTTTTGAGGACGGCTCTCTGGAGAGTCTTAGCAAAGAGGTCACAGGGATAATCAGAGCAATTCTCAGAGACACTGAGAACAAGCTCGACAATTCCCTCCTGGCACTTTCCCTGTAGGAGATACCGCAAGACGTTTCTGTAGATTGGGCACAGCGCTCTGCAGGGTGTTGGCAGAGACTTTCCCGGGACAGTGAAACCCTATGTCAGAGACACTGAGAAGAAGCCCCAATGTTCCCTCCAGGCACTTTCAGTGTGGGTGCCTTCTCCACGTGGTTCCTGGTTTCCCTGCAGCGCTGAAGAGAATGTTAGCAAAGAGGTAACCGGGACAGTGAAAACAGTACTCAAAGACAGGGAGAGCAAGCTCTCTCTTGGCACTTTGGATGTGGGACATACAGCGAGATGTTTGCTGCTTTTGCGTTTGGCTGTTGGGAGATTTACAGCACAAAGATATCTAGTTGATTTGAAGCAGTTCCGAGAAAGTCTAAACATAATCGCCACTTCTCCCTCCTGGCACTTTCCATGTGGGAGATATAGCAGGATGTATATTGGTTTTGAGGACAACTCAATGGACAGTGTAGGGAGAAAAGTTCCTGGCTCCTTGAATGCCGTTCCTGGAGACACTGCGATCAATGTGGGAGATATGTCAAGATGTGTGTTGGTTTTGAGGACGGCTCTCTGGAGAGTCTTAGCAAAGAGGTCACAGGGATAATCAGAGCAATTCTCAGAGACACTGAGAACAAGCTCGACAATTCCCTCCTGGCACTTTCCCTGTAGGAGATACCGCAAGACGTTTCTGTAGATTGGGCACAGCGCTCTGCAGGGTGTTAGCAGAGACTTTCCCGGGACAGTGAAACCCTATGTCAGAGACACTGAGAAGAAGCCCCAATGTTCCCTCCAGGCACTTTCAGTGTGGGTGCCTTCTCCACGTGGTTCCTGGTTTCCCTGCAGCGCTGAAGAGAATGTTAGCAAAGAGGTAACCGGGACAGTGAAAACAGTACTCAAAGACAGGGAGAGCAAGCTCTCTCTTGGCACTTTGGATGTGGGACATACAGCGAGATGTTTGCTGCTTTTGCGTTTGGCTGTTGGGAGATTTACAGCACAAAGATATCTAGTTGATTTGAAGCAGTTCCGAGAAAGTCTAAACATAATCGCCACTTCTCCCTCCTGGCACTTTCCATGTGGGAGATATGGCAGGATGTATATTGGTTTTGAGGACAACTCAATGGACAGTGTAGGGAGAAAAGTTCCTGGCTCCTTGAATGCCGTTCCTGGAGACACTGCGATCAATGTGGGAGATATGTCAAGATGTGTGTTGGTTTTGAGGACGGCTCTCTGGAGAGTCTTAGCAAAGAGGTCACAGGGATAATCAGAGCAATTCTCAGAGACACTGAGAACAAGCTCGACAATTCCCTCCTGGCACTTTCCCTGTAGGAGATACCGCAAGACGTTTCTGTAGATTGGGCACAGCGCTCTGCAGGGTGTTGGCAGAGACTTTCCCGGGACAGTGAAACCCTATGTCAGAGACACTGAGAAGAAGCCCCAATGTTCCCTCCAGGCACTTTCAGTGTGGGTGCCTTCTCCACGTGGTTCCTGGTTTCCCTGCAGCGCTGAAGAGAATGTTAGCAAAGAGGTAACCGGGACAGTGAAAACAGTACTCAAAGACAGGGAGAGCAAGCTCTCTCTTGGCACTTTGGATGTGGGACATACAGCGAGATGTTTGCTGCTTTTGCGTTTGGCTGTTGGGAGATTTACAGCACAAAGATATCTAGTTGATTTGAAGCAGTTCCGAGAAAGTCTAAACATAATCGCCACTTCTCCCTCCTGGCACTTTCCATGTGGGAGATATAGCAGGATGTATATTGGTTTTGAGGACAACTCAATGGAGAGTGTAGGGAGAAAAGTTCCTGGCTCCTTGAATGCCGTTCCTGGAGACACTGCGATCAATGAGGGAGATATGTCAAGATGTGTGTTGGTTTTGAGGACGGCTCTCTGGAGAGTCTTAGCAAAGAGGTCACAGGGATAATCAGAGCAATTCTCAGAGACACTGAGAACAAGCTCGACAATTCCCTCCTGGCACTTTCCCTGTAGGAGATACCGCAAGACGTTTCTGTAGATTGGGCACAGCGCTCTGCAGGGTGTTAGCAGAGACTTTCCCGGGACAGTGAAACCCTATGTCAGAGACACTGAGAAGAAGCCCCAATGTTCCCTCCAGGCACTTTCAGTGTGGGTGCCTTCTCCACGTGGTTCCTGGTTTCCCTGCAGCGCTGAAGAGAATGTTAGCAAAGAGGTAACCGGGACAGTGAAAACAGTACTCAAAGACAGGGAGAGCAAGCTCTCTCTTGGCACTTTGGATGTGGGACATACAGCGAGATGTTTGCTGCTTTTGCGTTTGGCTGTTGGGAGATTTACAGCACAAAGATATCTAGTTGATTTGAAGCAGTTCCGAGAAAGTCTAAACATAATCGCCACTTCTCCCTCCTGGCACTTTCCATGTGGGAGATATAGCAGGATGTATATTGGTTTTGAGGACAACTCAATGGACAGTGTAGGGAGAAAAGTTCCTGGCTCCTTGAATGCCGTTCCTGGAGACACTGCGATCAATGTGGGAGATATGTCAAGATGTGTGTTGGTTTTGAGGACGGCTCTCTGGAGAGTCTTAGCAAAGAGGTCACACAGATAATCAGAGCAATTCTCAGAGACACTGAGAACAAGCTCGACAATTCCCTCCTGGCACTTTCCCTGTAGGAGATACCGCAAGACGTTTCTGTAGATTGGGCACAGCGCTCTGCAGGGTGTTGGCAGAGACTTTCCCGGGACAGTGAAACCCTATGTCAGAGACACTGAGAAGAAGCCCCAATGTTCCCTCCAGGCACTTTCAGTGTGGGTGCCTTCTCCACGTGGTTCCTGGTTTCCCTGCAGCGCTGAAGAGAATGTTAGCAAAGAGGTAACCGGGACAGTGAAAACAGTACTCAAAGACAGGGAGAGCAAGCTCTCTCTTGGCACTTTGGATGTGGGACATACAGCGAGATGTTTGCTGCTTTTGCGTTTGGCTGTTGGGAGATTTACAGCACAAAGATATCTAGTTGATTTGAAGCAGTTCCGAGAAAGTCTAAACATAATCGCCACTTCTCCCTCCTGGCACTTTCCATGTGGGAGATATAGCAGGATGTATATTGGTTTTGAGGACAACTCAATGGACAGTGTAGGGAGAAAAGTTCCTGGCTCCTTGAATGCCGTTCCTGGAGACACTGCGATCAATGTGGGAGATATGTCAAGATGTGTGTTGGTTTTGAGGACGGCTCTCTGGAGAGTCTTAGCAAAGAGGTCACAGGGATAATCAGAGCAATTCTCAGAGACACTGAGAACAAGCTCGACAATTCCCTCCTGGCACTTTCCCTGTAGGAGATACCGCAAGACGTTTCTGTAGATTGGGCACAGCGCTCTGCAGGGTGTTAGCAGAGACTTTCCCGGGACAGTGAAACCCTATGTCAGAGACACTGAGAAGAAGCCCCAATGTTCCCTCCAGGCACTTTCAGTGTGGGTGCCTTCTCCACGTGGTTCCTGGTTTCCCTGCAGCGCTGAAGAGAATGTTAGCAAAGAGGTAACCGGGACAGTGAAAACAGTACTCAAAGACAGGGAGAGCAAGCTCTCTCTTGGCACTTTGGATGTGGGACATACAGCGAGATGTTTGCTGCTTTTGCGTTTGGCTGTTGGGAGATTTACAGCACAAAGATATCTAGTTGATTTGAAGCAGTTCCGAGAAAGTCTAAACATAATCGCCACTTCTCCCTCCTGGCACTTTCCATGTGGGAGATATGGCAGGATGTATATTGGTTTTGAGGACAACTCAATGGACAGTGTAGGGAGAAAAGTTCCTGGCTCCTTGAATGCCGTTCCTGGAGACACTGCGATCAATGTGGGAGATATGTCAAGATGTGTGTTGGTTTTGAGGACGGCTCTCTGGAGAGTCTTAGCAAAGAGGTCACAGGGATAATCAGAGCAATTCTCAGAGACACTGAGAACAAGCTCGACAATTCCCTCCTGGCACTTTCCCTGTAGGAGATACCGCAAGACGTTTCTGTAGATTGGGCACAGCGCTCTGCAGGGTGTTGGCAGAGACTTTCCCGGGACAGTGAAACCCTATGTCAGAGACACTGAGAAGAAGCCCCAATGTTCCCTCCAGGCACTTTCAGTGTGGGTGCCTTCTCCACGTGGTTCCTGGTTTCCCTGCAGCGCTGAAGAGAATGTTAGCAAAGAGGTAACCGGGACAGTGAAAACAGTACTCAAAGACAGGGAGAGCAAGCTCTCTCTTGGCACTTTGGATGTGGGACATACAGCGAGATGTTTGCTGCTTTTGCGTTTGGCTGTTGGGAGATTTACAGCACAAAGATATCTAGTTGATTTGAAGCAGTTCCGAGAAAGTCTAAACATAATCGCCACTTCTCCCTCCTGGCACTTTCCATGTGGGAGATATAGCAGGATGTATATTGGTTTTGAGGACAACTCAATGGACAGTGTAGGGAGAAAAGTTCCTGGCTCCTTGAATGCCGTTCCTGGAGACACTGCGATCAATGTGGGAGATATGTCAAGATGTGTGTTGGTTTTGAGGACGGCTCTCTGGAGAGTCTTAGCAAAGAGGTCACAGGGATAATCAGAGCAATTCTCAGAGACACTGAGAACAAGCTCGACAATTCCCTCCTGGCACTTTCCCTGTAGGAGATACCGCAAGACGTTTCTGTAGATTGGGCACAGCGCTCTGCAGGGTGTTAGCAGAGACTTTCCCGGGACAGTGAAACCCTATGTCAGAGACACTGAGAAGAAGCCCCAATGTTCCCTCCAGGCACTTTCAGTGTGGGTGCCTTCTCCACGTGGTTCCTGGTTTCCCTGCAGCGCTGAAGAGAATGTTAGCAAAGAGGTAACCGGGACAGTGAAAACAGTACTCAAAGACAGGGAGAGCAAGCTCTCTCTTGGCACTTTGGATGTGGGACATACAGCGAGATGTTTGCTGCTTTTGCGTTTGGCTGTTGGGAGATTTACAGCACAAAGATATCTAGTTGATTTGAAGCAGTTCCGAGAAAGTCTAAACATAATCGCCACTTCTCCCTCCTGGCACTTTCCATGTGGGAGATATAGCAGGATGTATATTGGTTTTGAGGACAACTCAATGGACAGTGTAGGGAGAAAAGTTCCTGGCTCCTTGAATGCCGTTCCTGGAGACACTGCGATCAATGTGGGAGATATGTCAAGATGTGTGTTGGTTTTGAGGACGGCTCTCTGGAGAGTCTTAGCAAAGAGGTCACAGGGATAATCAGAGCAATTCTCAGAGACACTGAGAACAAGCTCGACAATTCCCTCCTGGCACTTTCCCTGTAGGAGATACCGCAAGACGTTTCTGTAGATTGGGCACAGCGCTCTGCAGGGTGTTGGCAGAGACTTTCCCGGGACAGTGAAACCCTATGTCAGAGACACTGAGAAGAAGCCCCAATGTTCCCTCCAGGCACTTTCAGTGTGGGTGCCTTCTCCACGTGGTTCCTGGTTTCCCTGCAGCGCTGAAGAGAATGTTAGCAAAGAGGTAACCGGGACAGTGAAAACAGTACTCAAAGACAGGGAGAGCAAGCTCTCTCTTGGCACTTTGGATGTGGGACATACAGCGAGATGTTTGCTGCTTTTGCGTTTGGCTGTTGGGAGATTTACAGCACAAAGATATCTAGTTGATTTGAAGCAGTTCCGAGAAAGTCTAAACATAATCGCCACTTCTCCCTCCTGGCACTTTCCATGTGGGAGATATAGCAGGATGTATATTGGTTTTGAGGACAACTCAATGGACAGTGTAGGGAGAAAAGTTCCTGGCTCCTTGAATGCCGTTCCTGGAGACACTGCGATCAATGTGGGAGATATGTCAAGATGTGTGTTGGTTTTGAGGACGGCTCTCTGGAGAGTCTTAGCAAAGAGGTCACAGGGATAATCAGAGCAATTCTCAGAGACACTGAGAACAAGCTCGACAATTCCCTCCTGGCACTTTCCCTGTAGGAGATACCGCAAGACGTTTCTGTAGATTGGGCACAGCGCTCTGCAGGGTGTTGGCAGAGACTTTCCTGGGACAGTGAAACCCTATGTCAGAGACACTGAGAAGAAGCCCCAATGTTCCCTCCAGGCACTTTCAGTGTGGGTGCCTTCTCCACGTGGTTCCTGGTTTCCCTGCAGCGCTGAAGAGAATGTTAGCAAAGAGGTAACCGGGACAGTGAAAACAGTACTCAAAGACAGGGAGAGCAAGCTCTCTCTTGGCACTTTGGATGTGGGACATACAGCGAGATGTTTGCTGCTTTTGCGTTTGGCTGTTGGGAGATTTACAGCACAAAGATATCTAGTTGATTTGAAGCAGTTCCGAGAAAGTCTAAACATAATCGCCACTTCTCCCTCCTGGCACTTTCCATGTGGGAGATATAGCAGGATGTATATTGGTTTTGAGGACAACTCAATGGACAGTGTAGGGAGAAAAGTTCCTGGCTCCTTGAATGCCGTTCCTGGAGACACTGCGATCAATGTGGGAGATATGTCAAGATGTGTGTTGGTTTTGAGGACGGCTCTCTGGAGAGTCTTAGCAAAGAGGTCACAGGGATAATCAGAGCAATTCTCAGAGACACTGAGAACAAGCTCGACAATTCCCTCCTGGCACTTTCCCTGTAGGAGATACCGCAAGACGTTTCTGTAGATTGGGCACAGCGCTCTGCAGGGTGTTAGCAGAGACTTTCCCGGGACAGTGAAACCCTATGTCAGAGACACTGAGAAGAAGCCCCAATGTTCCCTCCAGGCACTTTCAGTGTGGGTGCCTTCTCCACGTGGTTCCTGGTTTCCCTGCAGCGCTGAAGAGAACGTTAGCAAAGAGGTAACCGGGACAGTGAAAACAGTACTCAAAGACAGGGAGAGCAAGCTCTCTCTTGGCACTTTGGATGTGGGACATACAGCGAGATGTTTGCTGCTTTTGCGTTTGGCTGTTGGGAGATTTACAGCACAAAGATATCTAGTTGATTTGAAGCAGTTCCGAGAAAGTCTAAACATAATCGCCACTTCTCCCTCCTGGCACTTTCCATGTGGGAGATATGGCAGGATGTATATTGGTTTTGAGGACAACTCAATGGACAGTGTAGGGAGAAAAGTTCCTGGCTCCTTGAATGCCGTTCCTGGAGACACTGCGATCAATGTGGGAGATATGTCAAGATGTGTGTTGGTTTTGAGGACGGCTCTCTGGAGAGTCTTAGCAAAGAGGTCACAGGGATAATCAGAGCAATTCTCAGAGACACTGAGAACAAGCTCGACAATTCCCTCCTGGCACTTTCCCTGTAGGAGATACCGCAAGACGTTTCTGTAGATTGGGCACAGCGCTCTGCAGGGTGTTGGCAGAGACTTTCCCGGGACAGTGAAACCCTATGTCAGAGACACTGAGAAGAAGCCCCAATGTTCCCTCCAGGCACTTTCAGTGTGGGTGCCTTCTCCACGTGGTTCCTGGTTTCCCTGCAGCGCTGAAGAGAATGTTAGCAAAGAGGTAACCGGGACAGTGAAAACAGTACTCAAAGACAGGGAGAGCAAGCTCTCTCTTGGCACTTTGGATGTGGGACATACAGCGAGATGTTTGCTGCTTTTGCGTTTGGCTGTTGGGAGATTTACAGCACAAAGATATCTAGTTGATTTGAAGCAGTTCCGAGAAAGTCTAAACATAATCGCCACTTCTCCCTCCTGGCACTTTCCATGTGGGAGATATAGCAGGATGTATATTGGTTTTGAGGACAACTCAATGGACAGTGTAGGGAGAAAAGTTCCTGGCTCCTTGAATGCCGTTTCTGGAGACACTGCGATCAATGTGGGAGATATGTCAAGATGTGTGTTGGTTTTGAGGACGGCTCTCTGGAGAGTCTTAGCAAAGAGGTCACACAGATAATCAGAGCAATTCTCAGAGACACTGAGAACAAGCTCGACAATTCCCTCCTGGCACTTTCCCTGTAGGAGATACCGCAAGACGTTTCTGTAGATTGGGCACAGCGCTCTGCAGGGTGTTAGCAGAGACTTTCCCGGGACAGTGAAACCCTATGTCAGAGACACTGAGAAGAAGCCCCAATGTTCCCTCCAGGCACTTTCAGTGTGGGTGCCTTCTCCACGTGGTTCCTGGTTTCCCTGCAGCGCTGAAGAGAATGTTAGCAAAGAGGTAACCGGGACAGTGAAAACAGTACTCAAAGACAGGGAGAGCAAGCTCTCTCTTGGCACTTTGGATGTGGGACATACAGCGAGATGTTTGCTGCTTTTGCGTTTGGCTGTTGGGAGATTTACAGCACAAAGATATCTAGTTGATTTGAAGCAGTTCCGAGAAAGTCTAAACATAATCGCCACTTCTCCCTCCTGGCACTTTCCATGTGGGAGATATAGCAGGATGTATATTGGTTTTGAGGACAACTCAATGGACAGTGTAGGGAGAAAAGTTCCTGGCTCCTTGAATGCCGTTCCTGGAGACACTGCGATCAATGTGGGAGATATGTCAAGATGTGTGTTGGTTTTGAGGACGGCTCTCTGGAGAGTCTTAGCAAAGAGGTCACAGGGATAATCAGAGCAATTCTCAGAGACACTGAGAACAAGCTCGACAATTCCCTCCTGGCACTTTCCCTGTAGGAGATACCGCAAGACGTTTCTGTAGATTGGGCACAGCGCTCTGCAGGGTGTTAGCAGAGACTTTCCCGGGACAGTGAAACCCTATGTCAGAGACACTGAGAAGAAGCCCCAATGTTCCCTCCAGGCACTTTCAGTGTGGGTGCCTTCTCCACGTGGTTCCTGGTTTCCCTGCAGCGCTGAAGAGAATGTTAGCAAAGAGGTAACCGGGACAGTGAAAACAGTACTCAAAGACAGGGAGAGCAAGCTCTCTCTTGGCACTTTGGATGTGGGACATACAGCGAGATGTTTGCTGCTTTTGCGTTTGGCTGTTGGGAGATTTACAGCACAAAGATATCTAGTTGATTTGAAGCAGTTCCGAGAAAGTCTAAACATAATCGCCACTTCTCCCTCCTGGCACTTTCCATGTGGGAGATATGGCAGGATGTATATTGGTTTTGAGGACAACTCAATGGACAGTGTAGGGAGAAAAGTTCCTGGCTCCTTGAATGCCGTTCCTGGAGACACTGCGATCAATGTGGGAGATATGTCAAGATGTGTGTTGGTTTTGAGGACGGCTCTCTGGAGAGTCTTAGCAAAGAGGTCACAGGGATAATCAGAGCAATTCTCAGAGACACTGAGAACAAGCTCGACAATTCCCTCCTGGCACTTTCCCTGTAGGAGATACCGCAAGACGTTTCTGTAGATTGGGCACAGCGCTCTGCAGGGTGTTAGCAGAGACTTTCCCGGGACAGTGAAACCCTATGTCAGAGACACTGAGAAGAAGCCCCAATGTTCCCTCCAGGCACTTTCAGTGTGGGTGCCTTCTCCACGTGGTTCCTGGTTTCCCTGCAGCGCTGAAGAGAATGTTAGCAAAGAGGTAACCGGGACAGTGAAAACAGTACTCAAAGACAGGGAGAGCAAGCTCTCTCTTGGCACTTTGGATGTGGGACATACAGCGAGATGTTTGCTGCTTTTGCGTTTGGCTGTTGGGAGATTTACAGCACAAAGATATCTAGTTGATTTGAAGCAGTTCCGAGAAAGTCTAAACATAATCGCCACTTCTCCCTCCTGGCACTTTCCATGTGGGAGATATAGCAGGATGTATATTGGTTTTGAGGACAACTCAATGGACAGTGTAGGGAGAAAAGTTCCTGGCTCCTTGAATGCCGTTCCTGGAGACACTGCGATCAATGTGGGAGATATGTCAAGATGTGTGTTGGTTTTGAGGACGGCTCTCTGGAGAGTCTTAGCAAAGAGGTCACAGGGATAATCAGAGCAATTCTCAGAGACACTGAGAACAAGCTCGACAATTCCCTCCTGGCACTTTCCCTGTAGGAGATACCGCAAGACGTTTCTGTAGATTGGGCACAGCGCTCTGCAGGGTGTTAGCAGAGACTTTCCCGGGACAGTGAAACCCTATGTCAGAGACACTGAGAAGAAGCCCCAATGTTCCCTCCAGGCACTTTCAGTGTGGGTGCCTTCTCCACGTGGTTCCTGGTTTCCCTGCAGCGCTGAAGAGAATGTTAGCAAAGAGGTAACCGGGACAGTGAAAACAGTACTCAAAGACAGGGAGAGCAAGCTCTCTCTTGGCACTTTGGATGTGGGACATACAGCGAGATGTTTGCTGCTTTTGCGTTTGGCTGTTGGGAGATTTACAGCACAAAGATATCTAGTTGATTTGAAGCAGTTCCGAGAAAGTCTAAACATAATCGCCACTTCTCCCTCCTGGCACTTTCCATGTGGGAGATATAGCAGGATGTATATTGGTTTTGAGGACAACTCAATGGACAGTGTAGGGAGAAAAGTTCCTGGCTCCTTGAATGCCGTTCCTGGAGACACTGCGATCAATGTGGGAGATATGTCAAGATGTGTGTTGGTTTTGAGGACGGCTCTCTGGAGAGTCTTAGCAAAGAGGTCACAGGGATAATCAGAGCAATTCTCAGAGACACTGAGAACAAGCTCGACAATTCCCTCCTGGCACTTTCCCTGTAGGAGATACCGCAAGACGTTTCTGTAGATTGGGCACAGCGCTCTGCAGGGTGTTAGCAGAGACTTTCCCGGGACAGTGAAACCCTATGTCAGAGACACTGAGAAGAAGCCCCAATGTTCCCTCCAGGCACTTTCAGTGTGGGTGCCTTCTCCACGTGGTTCCTGGTTTCCCTGCAGCGCTGAAGAGAATGTTAGCAAAGAGGTAACCGGGACAGTGAAAACAGTACTCAAAGACAGGGAGAGCAAGCTCTCTCTTGGCACTTTGGATGTGGGACATACAGCGAGATGTTTGCTGCTTTTGCGTTTGGCTGTTGGGAGATTTACAGCACAAAGATATCTAGTTGATTTGAAGCAGTTCCGAGAAAGTCTAAACATAATCGCCACTTCTCCCTCCTGGCACTTTCCATGTGGGAGATATGGCAGGATGTATATTGGTTTTGAGGACAACTCAATGGACAGTGTAGGGAGAAAAGTTCCTGGCTCCTTGAATGCCGTTCCTGGAGACACTGCGATCAATGTGGGAGATATGTCAAGATGTGTGTTGGTTTTGAGGACGGTGTGGAATAAATACTAAATTGGCTAAAAAATACAAAAGTACAGCATTGTTCACACATTAAGGAAAAGTATAAAATCAAGAGGCTTCTGAGGTAGAAAATAGCCGCAGCTGGCATGAAGGACACAACATCTGTGGTTCCCTGATAAGCTACATGAGGTACGGGACGGGATGCAATTATTCCGTGGCTTTACCTTATGATGTATAGCGGATACAGGAATGGGATGTTACCATGAAACAGATAAGCTGCCAATTAGCTGCCCGCTAGATGCTCAGAGCCAACATTTTGTCAAATTTTGATGAAATGCTGTCCTTTGTGCGAACTTTGCTCATTATAATGTCATTATAATACCAAAACACACCTCCATCCCGAAGGCTACCCGCCTCCAAGGTGCGACCACTCCTTCTTGAGTCTGCGCCCTGAATTTCTCGTAAACTATACCTTTAATTGTGAAGCGAGAGAAATTTACACCAATCATGATAAAAGTATGTATGACTAAAGTCACTCAAACTCCACCTTGAAGATAACAAATAGTATAAAAATAGCCCAAGAGAGGGGGGATACCCAGGGAAGACACCATCATAAAGAATTACATCACTGACTTCTGGGATCAGTCGACGGGCTGAGCCTCTCTTCCCCCCCATAGGGACGCCTTTGGGTAAGACTTAGATTATACCGAGTGCTTCCTCGGGAAACTTAGAAACTTCTCTAGAGACTCTCTTTTCCTACATTTAAAGCCAGGCTGTATCGTTTATAACTTTGTCGCGCGTTTTGTATATGTAACAATACTTTCATTTGCACGTGCTTTGCAGACAGTGTATTTATCACCGGCAATCCTAAGAACCTATATATCTGTTGTTTAAATAAACTGCACTTTTTTAAGTAGCTAGTCGTTTTGGTTTCTCACTGAACGCGACCAAAGACTCGAGAGTGGCCGTGCTAGTTCATGAGCACGACTAGACTGAAGGTGCAGTCCACTATTAGTGTATCCAAATCGTAATAGTTTAATACATATTAAACGCGATTGGACTGATAGTGCTGAATTGGGCATCACTCAGAATTTAAACCTAGCCGCACCTAGCCTCCCACCTCGGTGAGGAGTGTTAGAACGCAAGGGGGTTTATCTTCTGCTAAAACCGCTTGGCCCCTTTTCACGCAACAGAAATTTTGGCGTAGTCGGCAGGATTGCCATGGATAAACTGCTGCAAAAATATGATTGTGCCCCTTCCCAGGCTGGGAAGGAGTGGGCCCGTAAATTTTGGAAGGATGAAGAGAAAGTGGTGGAACGTATTGAAGAGTGTCGGGTTTCACAGAAGCTCAGAGCGGGGAAAGGCAAAGGTGTGATTTGTGCGGTGTTAGGCGCCTGTTTATCTTGTGCACAACAAGAAGCTAGGGAAACCCCTGCTCCTAATCTGATTTCAGCTGTAGAATATGCAACCCTGAAATCGGAGAATGAGGTGTTGAAGTCATCACTAGCCTTTCAAAAGGAGACAGGAGAAAAATTAAGAACTCAAGTTGATAAGCTTGTGAGTGAGAATGAATGTTTAGGAAACCGGAATGCTCAACTTCGGAGTGAAAATCACCAACTTAAAATGTTATTGGAAAGGGTGACTGGGCTCTTAGATAAAATGCAGCCCTCGACCCAGGTCCAACAGATTCGTAAATTAATGTGTTATCCAAATTCTGGAACCCAGACCGGAGATTTTTGGTCTAATAGTGAAGATGAGGAAGAAGATGAGGAAGGAAGGACTTTTACTGTGAAATCTCGAGTCTTTCCTTTACGACCTCTGATTAAAACTGAAACCACAGTTGATGAGGATGATGAGGAAGTCCGCAACACTGTGCGTACTATTCCGTGGACACCAACAGAGTTAGCGAAAATAAGGGAAAAATATTCGAGGCGGCCAGAAGAATCAGCTGTTGAGTATGTGTGGCGAGTTTCTTCTGAAGGAGGAGATAGAATTATGTTGAGTGAGGAAGAAGCAGGAGACTCTTGGGGACCAGGAGTGTTTTTAACTACAATGGACGGGGATCATAATTATTCCCTTACCGCTCGAGCAGCCTTTTGGGCAGGTGGTATGGATCCGCGAGAGAGGGGAGAGCCATTAGAGATTAGAGCTACAGGCTACTCTGAACTGTTTGCGGCGATACGGAAAGCAGCTTGTCTGCAAGCCATGTATGACAGAGAGGAATTTCGGAAATCCCCAATGTCAGCTGCTATCGACCCCGATCGATTAGCCCCTCTCATCCGTGGTCTTCCCGATTGCCTGAAGCCATTTGTTGTTCGTACTCAAGATCGTATACGAGAGGCTCGGGATGCTCATGGGCGGGGCCGGCGTCGCTACATGCCCACCTGGAATGAATATGTACAGGAAATAGACCAATATGGGCGCCGAATGGGCTGGGCCAGCCTAACTAGCGAAAAATCCTCCGAACACCCCCGAAAGGTTCGCCAAGTCCGAACTCACACTCAAAACCCCAAACCGGTGGAAAGGTTTAAGCCTGATAAGGACCGGAATGAGTTGTGGCGTAAAGCCCTACAATTAGGGGTGCCCCGACAATTCTTGCACGGTGTCCCTACGGGAGATCTCCGTACACTGGTCCAATCTCTAACTAGAAAGAATAATACATCGGCTGGGGAGAAAAGTCTAACCAGAGAATCCCCAAGCTGTGAGAAAATTGTGCCTTCTGCACCGGAGCGTAATTTGATTGATTTGTCAGAGTCCCAGTCAAAAAACTCCTATCCCCGGGGAGGGCAGTGAGCCACCCTGTCCGGCGGGTACTAGCTATTCAATGGCTCTCTCATAAAGATTCTGAACCTATTATCGCCATTCCTGTTGGACCCCGGAGGATGTCAGTAAACTTTATTATTGATACCGGAGCCCAAATGTCTACAATCACTAATGAAACGGCACAACTTCTAGGTATAAATCCCACCAGACGCAGAGTCAACTTCGCAGGAATTGATGGTGTGGTAAAAACATGCCCCGTTGCAAAAATTAACCTCTGGTTGCCGGGAGAGCAGCGGATGACCAGGGCGGAAGTGTTAGTGGGTGCCTCGCGTACTAACCTCCTAGGATTTGACGTGCTGCGTGGGCGAATGTGGAAATTCCCAGATGGAACTGTGTGGAGTTTTGCAGGATGCGAAAAAGTAATAGACACAGTGAAATTGAGTCTCTTGGAAACTTCCATGCCTTTACCTCCCTCTAAAATCACTAATGTCCGGCAGTATCCACTGCCTGCAGCTGCACTTGCAGGAGCAGACGGGGTGGTATCAGATTTAGAAAAAAGAGACATCATCAAGAGGACTCACTCGCCTTATAATTCACCAGTGTGGCCGGTAAAGAAACCAAACGGGCAATGGCGTTTCACAGTAGATTACCGAAAGTTGAATGCCAACACTGCACCCCTCACTGCCGCAGTTCCAAATATCGCGGAAATTGTGACAATGATACAAGGAGCTGCCCATCCTTGGATGGCTGCCTTAGATGTTAAAGACATGTTTTTTATGATCCCCCTCCTTGAGCAGGACAAAGCGCGGTTTGCATTCACGTGGAAAGGGGTCCAATATACCTTTAACCGACTTCCACAAGGATACAAACATTCCCCCACTATTGCTCATAATGCTTTAGCTAAAGTGCTATCAGAGATTCCTGTTTCACAGGGATGTACAGTATACCAATATATTGATGACATCCTAATAGGGGGAGAGAACCAAGAAAGTGTAAAAGACATGATGGAAAACATCCGAAAAACATTACTTGATTTAGGATTGGAAATTCCAGACTCAAAGTGTCAGGGACCCGCACAGGAAGTTAAATTCCTGGGGGTCTGGTGGATTAAGGGAGCTGCTTCTGTCCCTCAGGATACCCTGGAAAAAATAGAGCATGGACAGAATCCATCCAGCGTGAAGGAGTTACAGCAAGTTCTGGGAACTTTAAGTTATTGGCGTAAACATATCCCTGGCTTTTCCATCATTGCTCGCCCCCTTTATAGTTTGCTCAAAAAGGGTCGATCCTGGGAGTGGACTAAACAACACACTAATGCTCTGCAATTACTAATAAAGGAGCTAAGGTTATTCCAACAGCTTGGTCCTATACATCCAACTGACCCTGTCCACGTAGAATGGGGGTTCAGTCAACATGGTTCCCATTGTAATTTATGGCAGAAAGGACCAGCAGGACCGGAGAGACCATTAGAATTTAGCTCTCACTCCTTCAATGATACTGAGAGCAGATATTCAGACCTTGAGAAGGGTTTACTGTCCCTAGTGCGAGCGTTGCAACGAACAGAGCAGATAAGAAGAGAACAGAGTGTGATCATTCGTGGACCTTTTCGCCTCCTAGATGTGGTCCGTAAAGGGACAACACCACCAGCTGGCATTGCCCAGAAACCTACAGTTCGAAAGTGGTATGCTTATTTAGAAGGCATTAATGAAATCATGCCAGTCTCTGAAGGCAGTGTTAAAGTATCCAAGCTACAAAAGGATATAGATGGTGCCCTATTGTTCCAATCCCCACCAAATAGACCATCTCCGATCCAAGAAGCTCCTCCTTTGAAGGAAGGCAGTGATCTTACAGGAGTGTGGTTTACTGATGCGTCATCTCACCGTGAAAACAATAAGTGGAAATATAAGGCCGTAGCACTGGAAGTAGCAACGGGAGAAAGAGCGATGGAAACAGGGGAGGGTAGTGCACAAGTAGGGGAACTCAGAGCTGTCCTACTAGCTGCACAACATGGAGCCACCTCCATTTACACTGACTCATATGCTGTTTTTAAAGGAGCCACTGAATGGATAGGACACTGGGCAGCCAATGATTGGCAGGTGAACAGAGTCCCGATTTGGGAGACGGACAGTTGGAAGCAACTGTTAGAAATAGGAGAACAGAGAACATTGCACATTGGTTGGGTAAAAGGCCATGATCGTTCAAACTCGATCACTGCTCAATTCAACCAACAGGTAGATAGCCTCACGCGGCTACAGCAAATTGACATTGTAGATGATGGTCAGGAATGGGAACGCTTACTTGAATGGTTACATGTTAAACGTGGCCACACAGGCCGTGCTGACCTGTATCAGGAAGGTCTAGCCCGGGGGTGGCCTGTGTCGGTTAAGCTGTGCGAACAAATAGTAACTGCCTGTTCACAATGTCGCCTACGACTCAGCAAAGATCATCCGAGTAAGGCGCCTCCCTTACACATTCGGGACAAGAAAACGTTGTGGCATTCATGGCAGATTGACTATATTGGGCCCTTGAGATTATCAGGTGGGAAAAGATATGTCCTGGTAGGAGTGGAGATTATCTCCAGCCTCAGTATGGCCAGCAGTTTCAAATCAGCTACCGGGGACAACACAGTGAAAGGCCTAAAAGGGTGGTTCAGCACACTTCCCCTTCCCGAGGAAATCCAAAGTGATAACGGTTCACACTTTACCGCTTCGGTGGTACAAGATTGGGCCAAAGAAGAAGGGATTCGATGGGTATTTCATACTCCCTATTATCCCCAGGCTAATGGCATTGTTGAACGCACCAATGGATTGGTTAAGCGTTTTGCAAAAACTCATGAACCTGGTTGGCATTTGCGATTGGACGATGCCATCTATCAATTAAATAACAGATGGAGTGGAGACGGCTGTCCTAAAATGAAAGCTTTCTGTGTATCTGCCAATATTATCTCTCCAAAGGCTCCCAATGAACCGGGAAAATACCCTGGAAGATTTCACCCTGGGCAACCTGTGCTAGTGAAAATGCCTCAAATTGGGACGGTACCAATGGTGCTAGCTACTCCCAAAAATCCCTATGCATGGGAAGCCAAGGACTGTTCAGGGAAGATACACCGGATCAGCACCCGGTGGATCTCGTCTTCTTTTTAACCCCGTCGGTCGAATAAGACCGAGCAGATTTTCTTTTCCTTTGTGTCTTACAGGAACCTTGGATGAGCTGTACAGACGGATTGGCCTACGCTACCTTTGAGTGTCTCCAGGGAATCCTGACATCGATCCTGGCAATAATACTATTTTTATTATGTATGGCTACCTGGAGGCCCAAATTCTAAAATGATGAATTGGCAGATGGAATTGATGCTATCCAGTTTTACCTTTTTATTCCCTGTTGTTTGTAGTCAGAGAGACCCAGAGTGGCCATGGTCTCAAGCCTTTGTTAAACACAATGCGATGGCAGGTACTAGAAAGGGAGAATTGAGTTTGGCCACTGTAGTTCTACAGGAAAATGAGGTGTTACATGAGTGGACCTGGAATAGTTGGTACCCAGTCCTGAAAGGTAAGGCAGGGGTGGAAGCCCGAGTAGGGTGTAGAATGATCAACGGCTCAAACCATGAGAAGGCCATGAGAATAGAGATATTTCGCCCTCAGAACCCACGCTCAGTGACAACAAAGCACTGTGTCACCGACAAGTGGGATTGCTGGTATAATTTTACTCTTGTTGAACCCACTCTTGTCACTTGTCGTTGGCAACAGGATGAAATAGCGCTGCTATTTGAATTCAAGATAGACGTAGCACCTGACCTTTGGGATAATGCATTGTCACGGTACACTGCAAGCACCGGAACACCAGGAAACAAAAGGGGTTTAAATCTCTCCACTCTGGTTATACAAGGAAGTGAAGTATATTCCAGAGATAAATGGAGATGGAATGATTCACTTCAAATGGCTAAAATCGAGGCCACCCTTGGAAAGAGAATACACATTGGTTGCCGATTTATCAATGGGTCTACTCACCACAGGCCAACTTTAATTAAAACCATCTATGTAGACTCTACCAAACCAGACAAATACAACACTGACTGTTACAAAATTATGGAGCCAAATTCAGATTGCTGGCACAATTTCACTTTTATCAAACCTACAATAGTGTATTGTATTTGGGGCTACAGGGGCACAGAATTGTTATTTGAATTTATGATTGACTCAAATACACCTGGACTTGCCGAAATAAATCCAGAACCTACACCCCCACAAACTCTCAAAGGCGTACCTTCTAAGCCCTCCATTAGTCTAACTCCTTACATTTTCAACATTGGCCCTTATGTTATTAAACACACAGGTCAACAACAGATACTGTTTAATCCCACATATTCCCTCAAACGAGTAGAATTGTCAATGCAGATTAAAATCTCTGCGATCAAACCCACTTGTTTACCATTCCTAAGTACATCTTATGCAGGATGGTCAGCATGGTTACGCAGACGAACTTTTGCCACTTCACAACGACTGAAGAGGGATGTGACTGGTATCTTAGGAACAGGCCTGGGAGTCTTAAATAGTATAGATGCTGAGATACTTGCCAACAAACTAGTCACAACCACTACTGATCTGGACAAATTAAGACGTCCCCTACAGTCCTCTCTATTAGCATTGGGAAACCACCAATGGCTTTTATCGAATATATTGCCTCAGTGGGAAGAAACGGGTGAAAAAGACCATCAGCTGATCACAGATGCACTTGGTACAACCCAAAACAATGTTTCCTTGGCTCTTAGTTGTATCCAAGCCCAATTGTGGATGCAATCTATGACAGCCGCAATCATAAGGGAAGGTGAAGAAGGCACCTTGCCCACCGAAATTCGAAAAGTAATATGGGATAACGCAATTGAATTTGAGAAAAAATTTCAGTCCTGGTGGTATCTGGTTAACTTCACCTATGATCCCATTGAGAGCAAGGCCACAGCTTTTGTCTTAACAATACGCAATGCTTTGGTATAAACCATATACCCAATCATTGCGCTGGGGTTGAATCACCAAGGAGCCATACTCTATCCAATAGAGCACAGAGTGTGGGCACAACAAAATGAGAATAAGTGGCAAACTGTTGATGTTGATGCATGCGTTTCACGAGACCAACAAGGATTCATTTGTGAGAGTAATACCCTGAAAGCACAAGACATTTGTCTTGACACCAACCAGAACGTTTGTCACTTTGAGATACATCCCAATGAAACCCCAGAAACTGTGCTTGTATATATTGGGAAAGGGTGTGTTTGCATGAGGTCTCCCTGTAGTCTTGTATTCATAGATGACATAGTAGTTGATATAAGTAATCACTCAAACCTTTGTGTTTGTAACTTTACTAACATTATCGGATGTGACTTCAATTATTCAGCTCCTGTTACATCTTTTCAATTGCTACAATCTAATTATACATTGATTCGAGATTTGTTGCCTACCCCCATCGGAATGAATCTCTCACTGGTGAAGAAGTTACTACAACACGATGAATTGAAGCGACTGTTGAAAGAGGCCCAAGAAAATGGACAGAGAACTTTGATTACCGTCCATCATGATGTTGAAGAAATACACCAAGTGCTGGAAAGAGTCAAGAGAGACGGAGGACATGGATGGGGAGATACTCTTTTTGGATGGTCACCGACAGTTATAGGACTTTATAACAAGATGCTCCATCCTGTTGTTGTTTTACTAATACTCATTGTTTTGTGCTTCGCTTTGACAATTGTTTTGTATGTTAGACTTTGGATTATGATGAAAAGTTTAACTCATTTGATCACTCCACGAGATGTATTTGCACTTGATATCCCTCACCACAAGAACACATGTGATCTTTCCTATCAGTATTGAGTATCGTGGAGCTTGAGTGACTGTAGTCACGGGGTGGATTATGTGGAATAAATACTAAATTGGCTAAAAAATACAAAAGTACAGCATTGTTCACACATTAAGGAAAAGTATAAAATCAAGAGGCTTCTGAGGTAGAAAATAGCCGCAGCTGGCATGAAGGACACAACATCTGTGGTTCCCTGATAAGCTACATGAGGTACGGGACGGGATGCAATTATTCCGTGGCTTTACCTTATGATGTATAGCGGATACAGGAATGGGATGATACCATGAAACAGATAAGCTGCCAATTAGCTGCCCGCTAGATGCTCAGAGCCAACATTTTGTCAAATTTTGATGAAATGCTGTCCTTTGTGCGAACTTTGCTCATTATAATGTCATTATAATACCAAAACACACCTCCATCCCGAAGGCTACCCGCCTCCAAGGTGCGACCACTCCTTCTTGAGTCTGCGCCCTGAATTTCTCGTAAACTATACCTTTAATTGTGAAGCGAGAGAAATTTACACCAATCATGATAAAAGTATGTATGACTAAAGTCACTCAAACTCCACCTTGAAGATAACAAATAGTATAAAAATAGCCCAAGAGAGGGGGGATACCCAGGGAAGACACCATCATAAAGAATTACATCACTGACTTCTGGGATCAGTCGACGGGCTGAGCCTCTCTTCCCCCCCATAGGGACGCCTTTGGGTAAGACTTAGATTATACCGAGTGCTTCCTCGGGAAACTTAGAAACTTCTCTAGAGACTCTCTTTTCCTACATTTAAAGCCAGGCTGTATCGTTTATAACTTTGTCGCGCGTTTTGTATATGTAACAATACTTTCATTTGCACGTGCTTTGCAGACAGTGTATTTATCACCGGCAATCCTAAGAACCTATATATCTGTTGTTTAAATAAACTGCACTTTTTTAAGTAGCTAGTCGTTTTGGTTTCTCACTGAACGCGACCAAAGACTCGAGAGTGGCCGTGCTAGTTCATGAGCACGACTAGACTGAAGGTGCAGTCCACTATTAGTGTATCCAAATCGTAATAGTTTAATACATATTAAACGCAATTGGACTGATAGTGCTGAATTGGGCATCACTCAGAATTTAAACCTAGCCGCACCTAGCCTCCCACCTCGGTGAGGAGTGTTAGAAACAAGGGGGTTTATCTTCTGCTAAAACCGCTTTGCCCCTTTTCACGCAACAGACGGCTCTCTGGAGAGTCTTAGCAAAGAGGTCACACAGATAATCAGAGCAATTCTCAGAGACACTGAGAACAAGCTCGACAATTCCCTCCTGGCACTTTCCCTGTAGGAGATACCGCAAGACGTTTCTGTAGATTGGGCACAGCGCTCTGCAGGGTGTTGGCAGAGACTTTCCCGGGACAGTGAAACCCTATGTCAGAGACACTGAGAAGAAGCCCCAATGTTCCCTCCAGGCACTTTCAGTGTGGGTGCCTTCTCCACGTGGTTCCTGGTTTCCCTGCAGCGCTGAAGAGAATGTTAGCAAAGAGGTAACCGGGACAGTGAAAACAGTACTCAAAGACAGGGAGAGCAAGCTCTCTCTTGGCACTTTGGATGTGGGACATACAGCGAGATGTTTGCTGCTTTTGCGTTTGGCTGTTGGGAGATTTACAGCACAAAGATATCTAGTTGATTTGAAGCAGTTCCGAGAAAGTCTAAACATAATCGCCACTTCTCCCTCCTGGCACTTTCCATGTGGGAGATATAGCAGGATGTATATTGGTTTTGAGGACAACTCAATGGACAGTGTAGGGAGAAAAGTTCCTGGCTCCTTGAATGCCGTTCCTGGAGACACTGCGATCAATGTGGGAGATATGTCAAGATGTGTGTTGGTTTTGAGGACGGCTCTCTGGAGAGTCTTAGCAAAGAGGTCACAGGGATAATCAGAGCAATTCTCAGAGACACTGAGAACAAGCTCGACAATTCCCTCCTGGCACTTTCCCTGTAGGAGATACCGCAAGACGTTTCTGTAGATTGGGCACAGCGCTCTGCAGGGTGTTAGCAGAGACTTTCCCGGGACAGTGAAACCCTATGTCAGAGACACTGAGAAGAAGCCCCAATGTTCCCTCCAGGCACTTTCAGTGTGGGTGCCTTCTCCACGTGGTTCCTGGTTTCCCTGCAGCGCTGAAGAGAATGTTAGCAAAGAGGTAACCGGGACAGTGAAAACAGTACTCAAAGACAGGGAGAGCAAGCTCTCTCTTGGCACTTTGGATGTGGGACATACAGCGAGATGTTTGCTGCTTTTGCGTTTGGCTGTTGGGAGATTTACAGCACAAAGATATCTAGTTGATTTGAAGCAGTTCCGAGAAAGTCTAAACATAATCCCCACTTCTCCCTCCTGGCACTTTCCATGTGGGAGATATAGCAGGATGTATATTGGTTTTGAGGACAACTCAATGGACAGTGTAGGGAGAAAAGTTCCTGGCTCCTTGAATGCCGTTCCTGGAGACACTGCGATCAATGTGGGAGATATGTCAAGATGTGTGTTGGTTTTGAGGACGGCTCTCTGGAGAGTCTTAGCAAAGAGGTCACAGGGATAATCAGAGCAATTCTCAGAGACACTGAGAACAAGCTCGACAATTCCCTCCTGGCACTTTCCCTGTAGGAGATACCGCAAGACGTTTCTGTAGATTGGGCACAGCGCTCTGCAGGGTGTTGGCAGAGACTTTCCCGGGACAGTGAAACCCTATGTCAGAGACACTGAGAAGAAGCCCCAATGTTCCCTCCAGGCACTTTCAGTGTGGGTGCCTTCTCCACGTGGTTCCTGGTTTCCCTGCAGCGCTGAAGAGAATGTTAGCAAAGAGGTAACCGGGACAGTGAAAACAGTACTCAATGACAGGGAGAGCAAGCTCTCTCTTGGCACTTTGGATGTGGGACATACAGCGAGATGTTTGCTGCTTTTGCGTTTGGCTGTTGGGAGATTTACAGCACAAAGATATCTAGTTGATTTGAAGCAGTTCCGAGAAAGTCTAAACATAATCGCCACTTCTCCCTCCTGGCACTTTCCATGTGGGAGATATGGCAGGATGTATATTGGTTTTGAGGACAACTCAATGGACAGTGTAGGGAGAAAAGTTCCTGGCTCCTTGAATGCCGTTCCTGGAGACACTGCGATCAATGTGGGAGATATGTCAAGATGTGTGTTGGTTTTGAGGACGGCTCTCTGGAGAGTCTTAGCAAAGAGGTCACAGGGATAATCAGAGCAATTCTCAGAGACACTGAGAACAAGCTCGACAATTCCCTCCTGGCACTTTCCCTGTAGGAGATACCGCAAGACGTTTCTGTAGATTGGGCACAGCGCTCTGCAGGGTGTTAGCAGAGACTTTCCCGGGACAGTGAAACCCTATGTCAGAGACACTGAGAAGAAGCCCCAATGTTCCCTCCAGGCACTTTCAGTGTGGGTGCCTTCTCCACGTGGTTCCTGGTTTCCCTGCAGTGCTGAAGAGAATGTTAGCAAAGAGGTAACCGGGACAGTGAAAACAGTACTCAAAGACAGGGAGAGCAAGCTCTCTCTTGGCACTTTGGATGTGGGACATACAGCGAGATGTTTGCTGCTTTTGCGTTTGGCTGTTGGGAGATTTACAGCACAAAGATATCTAGTTGATTTGAAGCAGTTCCGAGAAAGTCTAAACATAATCGCCACTTCTCCCTCCTGGCACTTTCCATGTGGGAGATATAGCAGGATGTATATTGGTTTTGAGGACAACTCAATGGACAGTGTAGGGAGAAAAGGTCCTGGCTCCTTGAATGCCGTTCCTGGAGACACTGCGATCAATGTGGGAGATATGTCAAGATGTGTGTTGGTTTTGAGGACGGCTCTCTGGAGAGTCTTAGCAAAGAGGTCACACAGATAATCAGAGCAATTCTCAGAGACACTGAGAACAAGCTCCACAATTCCCTCCTGGCACTTTCCCTGTAGGAGATACCGCAAGACGTTTCTGTAGATTGGGCACAGCGCTCTGCAGGGTGTTGGCAGAGACTTTCCCGGGACAGTGAAACCCTATGTCAGAGACACTGAGAAGAAGCCCCAATGTTCCCTCCAGGCACTTTCAGTGTGGGTGCCTTCTCCACGTGGTTCCTGGTTTCCCTGCAGCGCTGAAGAGAATGTTAGCAAAGAGGTAACCGGGACAGTGAAAACAGTACTCAAAGACAGGGAGAGCAAGCTCTCTCTTGGCACTTTGGATGTGGGACATACAGCGAGATGTTTGCTGCTTTTGCGTTTGGCTGTTGGGAGATTTACAGCACAAAGATATCTAGTTGATTTGAAGCAGTTCCGAGAAAGTCTAAACATAATCGCCACTTCTCCCTCCTGGCACTTTCCATGTGGGAGATATAGCAGGATGTATATTGGTTTTGAGGACAACTCAATGGACAGTGTAGGGAGAAAAGTTCCTGGCTCCTTGAATGCCGTTCCTGGAGACACTGCGATCAATGTGGGAGATATGTCAAGATGTGTGTTGGTTTTGAGGACGGCTCTCTGGAGAGTCTTAGCAAAGAGGTCACAGGGATAATCAGAGCAATTCTCAGAGACACTGAGAACAAGCTCGACAATTCCCTCCTGGCACTTTCCCTGTAGGAGATACCGCAAGACGTTTCTGTAGATTGGGCACAGCGCTCTGCAGGGTGTTAGCAGAGACTTTCCCGGGACAGTGAAACCCTATGTCAGAGACACTGAGAAGAAGCCCCAATGTTCCCTCCAGGCACTTTCAGTGTGGGTGCCTTCTCCACGTGGTTCCTGGTTTCCCTGCAGCGCTGAAGAGAATGTTAGCAAAGAGGTAACCGGGACAGTGAAAACAGTACTCAAAGACAGGGAGAGCAAGCTCTCTCTTGGCACTTTGGATGTGGGACATACAGCGAGATGTTTGCTGCTTTTGCGTTTGGCTGTTGGGAGATTTACAGCACAAAGATATCTAGTTGATTTGAAGCAGTTCCGAGAAAGTCTAAACATAATCGCCACTTCTCCCTCCTGGCACTTTCCATGTGGGAGATATAGCAGGATGTATATTGGTTTTGAGGACAACTCAATGGACAGTGTAGGGAGAAAAGTTCCTGGCTCCTTGAATGCCGTTCCTGGAGACACTGCGATCAATGTGGGAGATATGTCAAGATGTGTGTTGGTTTTGAGGACGGCTCTCTGGAGAGTCTTAGCAAAGAGGTCACAGGGATAATCAGAGCAATTCTCAGAGACACTGAGAACAAGCTCGACAATTCCCTCCTGGCACTTTCCCTGTAGGAGATACCGCAAGACGTTTCTGTAGATTGGGCACAGCGCTCTGCAGGGTGTTAGCAGAGACTTTCCCGGGACAGTGAAACCCTATGTCAGAGACACTGAGAAGAAGCCCCAATGTTCCCTCCAGGCACTTTCAGTGTGGGTGCCTTCTCCACGTGGTTCCTGGTTTCCCTGCAGCGCTGAAGAGAATGTTAGCAAAGAGGTAACCGGGACAGTGAAAACAGTACTCAAAGACAGGGAGAGCAAGCTCTCTCTTGGCACTTTGGATGTGGGACATACAGCGAGATGTTTGCTGCTTTTGCGTTTGGCTGTTGGGAGATTTACAGCACAAAGATATCTAGTTGATTTGAAGCAGTTCCGAGAAAGTCTAAACATAATCGCCACTTCTCCCTCCTGGCACTTTCCATGTGGGAGATATAGCAGGATGTATATTGGTTTTGAGGACAACTCAATGGACAGTGTAGGGAGAAAAGTTCCTGGCTCCTTGAATGCCGTTCCTGGAGACACTGCGATCAATGTGGGAGATATGTCAAGATGTGTGTTGGTTTTGAGGACGGCTCTCTGGAGAGTCTTAGCAAAGAGGTCACAGGGATAATCAGAGCAATTCTCAGAGACACTGAGAACAAGCTCGACAATTCCCTCCTGGCACTTTCCCTGTAGGAGATACCGCAAGACGTTTCTGTAGATTGGGCACAGCGCTCTGCACGGTGTTAGCAGAGACTTTCCCGGGACAGTGAAACCCTATGTCAGAGACACTAAGAAGAAGACCCAGTGTTCCCTCCAGGCACTTTCAGTGTGGGTGCCTTCTCCACGTGGTTCCTGGTTTCCCTGCAGCTCTGAAGAGAATGTTAGCAAAGAGGTAACCGGGACAGTGAAAACAGTACTCAAAGACAGGTAGAGCAAGCTCTCTCTTGGCACTTTGGATGTGGGACATGCAGCGAGATGTTTGCTGCTTTTGCGTTTGGCTGTTGGGAGATTTACAGCACAAAGATATCTAGTTGATTTGAAGCAGTTCCGAGAAAGTCTAAACATAATCGCCACTTCTCCCTCCTGGCACTTTCCATGTGGGAGATATAGCAGGATGTATATTGGTTTTGAGGACAACTCAATGGACAGTGTAGGGAGAAAAGGTCCTGGCTCCTTGAATGCCGTTCCTGGAGACACTGCGATCAATGTGGGAGATATGTCAAGATGTGTGTTTGTTTTGAGGACGTCTCTCTGGAGAGTCTTAGCAAAGAGGTCACACAGATAATCAGAGCAATTCTCAGAGACACTGAGAACAAGCTCCACAATTCCCTCCTGGCACTTTCCCTGTAGGAGATACCGCAAGACGTTTCTGTAGATTGGGCACAGCGCTCTGCACGGTGTTAGCAGAGACTTTCCCGGGACAGTGAAACCCTATGTCAGAGACACTGAGAAGAAGCCCCAGTGTTCCCTCCAGGCCCTTTCAGTGTGGGTGCCTTCTCCACGTGGTTCCTGGTTTCACTGCAGCTCTGAAGAGAATGTTAGCAAAGAGGTAACCGGGACAGTGAAAACAGTACTCAAAGACAGGGAGAGCAAGCTCTCTCTTGGCACTTTGGATGTGGGACATACAGCGAGATGTTTGCTGCTTTTGCGTTTGGCTGTTGGGAGATTTACAGCACAAAGATATCTAGTTGATTTGAAGCAGTTCCGAGAAAGTCTAAACATAATCGCCACTTCTCCCTCCTGGCACTTTCCATGTGGGAGATATAGCAGGATGTATATTGGTTTTGAGGACAACTCAATGGACAGTGTAGGGAGAAAAGGTCCTGGCTCCTTGAATGCCGTTCCTGGAGACACTGCGATCAATGTGGGAGATATGTCAAGATGTGTGTTTGTTTTGAGGACGTCTCTCTGGAGAGTCTTAGCAAAGAGGTCACACAGATAATCAGAGCAATTCTCAGAGACACTGAGAACAAGCTCCACAATTCCCTCCTGGCACTTTCCCTGTAGGAGATACCGCAAGACGTTTCTGTAGATTGGGCACAGCGCTCTGCACGGTGTTAGCAGAGACTTTCCCGGGACAGTGAAACCCTATGTCAGAGACACTGAGAAGAAGCCCCAGTGTTCCCTCCAGGCACTTTCAGTGTGGGTGCCTTCTCCACGTGGTTCCTGGTTTCACTGCGGCTCTGAAGAGAATGTTAGCAAAGAGGTAACCGGGACAGTGAAAACAGTACTCAAAGACAGGGAGAGCAAGCTCTCTCTTGGCACTTTGGATGTGGGACATACAGCGAGATGTTTGCTGCTTTTGCGTTTGGCTGTTGGGAGATTTACAGCACAAAGATATCTAGTTGATTTGAAGCAGTTCCGAGAAAGTCTAAGCATAATCGCCACTTCTCCCTCCTGGCACTTTCCATGTGGGAGATATAGCAGGATGTATATTGGTTTTGAGGACAACTCAATGGAGAGTGTAGGGAGAAAAGTTCCTGGCTCCTTGAATGCCGTTCCTGGAGACACTGCGATCAATGTGGGAGATATGTCAAGATGTGTGTTGGTTTTGAGGACGGCTCTCTGGAGAGTCTTAGCAAAGAGGTCACAGGGATAATCAGAGCAATTCTCAGAGACACTGAGAACAAGCTCGACAATTCCCTCCTGGCACTTTCCCTGTAGGAGATACCGCAAGACGTTTCTGTAGATTGGGCACAGCGCTCTGCAGGGTGTTAGGAGAGACTTTCCCGGGACAGTGAAACCCTATGTCAGAGACACTGAGAAGAAGCCCCAGTGTTCCCTCCAGGCACTTTCAGTGTGGGTGCCTTCTCCACGTGGTTCCTGGTTTCACTGCAGCTCTGAAGAGAATGTTAGCAAAGAGGTAACCGGGACAGTGAAAACAGTACTCAAAGACAGGGAGAGCAAGCTCTCTCTTGGCACTTTGGATGTGGGACATGCAGCGAGATGTTTGCTGCTTTTGCGTTTGGCTGTTGGGAGATTTACAGCACAAAGATATCTAGTTGATTTGAAGCAGTTCCGAGAAAGTCTAAACATAATCGCCACTTCTCCCTCCTGGCACTTTCCATGTGGGAGATATAGCAGGATGTATATTGGTTTTGAGGACAACTCAATGGACAGTGTAGGGAGAAAAGGTCCTGGCTCCTTGAATGCCGTTTCTGGAGACACTGCGATCAATGTGGGAGATATGTCAAGATGTGTGTTTGTTTTGAGGACGGCTCTCTGGAGAGTCTTAGCAAAGAGGTCACAGGGATAATCAGAGCAATTCTCAGAGACACTGAGAACAAGCTCGACAATTCCCTCCTGGCACTTTCCCTGTAGGAGATACCGCAAGACGTTTCTGTACATTCGGCACAGCGCTCTGCAGGGTGTTAGCAGAGACTTTCCCGGGACAGTGAAACCCTATGTCAGAGACACTGAGAAGAAGCCCCAATGTTCCCTCCAGGCACTTTCAGTGTGGGTGCCTTCTCCACGTGGTTCCTGGTTTCACTGCGGCTCTGTAGAGAATGTTAGCAAAGAGGTAACCGGGACAGTGAAAACAGTACTCAAAGACAGGGAGAGCATGCTCTCTCTTGGCACTTTGGATGTGGGACATACAGCGAGATGTTTGCTGCTTTTGCGTTTGGCTGTTGGGAGATTTACAGCACAAAGATATCTAGTTGATTTGAAGCAGTTCCGAGAAAGTCTAAACATAATCCCCACTTCTCCCTCCTGGCACTTTCCATGTGGGAGATATAGCAGGATGTATATTGGTTTTGAGGACAACTCAATGGACAGTGTAGGGAGAAAAGGTCCTGGCTCCTTGAATGCCGTTTCTGGAGACACTGCGATCAATGTGGGAGATATGTCAAGATGTGTGTTTGTTTTGAGGACGTCTCTCTGGAGAGTCTTAGCAAAGAGGTCACACAGATAATCAGAGCAATTCTCAGAGACACTGAGAACAAGCTCGACAATTCCCTCCTGGCACTTTCCCTGTAGGAGATACCGCAAGACGTTTCTGTAGATTGGGCACAGCGCTCTGCACGGTGTTAGCAGAGACTTTCCCGGGACAGTGAAACCCTATGTCAGAGACACTGAGAAGAAGCCCCAGTGTTCCCTCCAGGCACTTTCAGTGTGGGTGCCTTCTCCACGTGGTTCCTGGTTTCACTGCAGCTCTGAAGAGAATGTTAGCAAAGAGGTAACCGGGACAGTGAAAACAGTACTCAAAGACAGGTAGAGCAAGCTCTCTCTTGGCACTTTGGATGTGGGACATGCAGCGAGATGTTTGCTGCTTTTGCGTTTGGCTGTTGGGAGATTTACAGCACAAAGATATCTAGTTGATTTGAAGCAGTTCCGAGAAAGTCTAAACATAATCGCCACTTCTCCCTCCTGGCACTTTCCTTGTGGGAGATATAGCAGGATGTATATTGGTTTTGAGGACAACTCAATGGAGAGTGTAGGGAGAAAAGGTCCTGGCTCCTTGAATGCCGTTTCTGGAGACACTGCGATCAATGTGGGAGATATGTCAAGATGTGTGTTTGTTTTGAGGACGGCTCTCTGGAGAGTCTTAGCAAAGAGGTCACAGGGATAATCAGAGCAATTCTCAGAGACACTGAGAACAAGCTCGACAATTCCCTCCTGGCACTTTCCCTGTAGGAGATACCGCAAGACGTTTCTGTAGATTGGGCACAGCGCTCTGCAGGGTGTTAGCAGAGACTTTCCCGGGACAGTGAAACCCTATGTCAGAGACACTGAGAAGAAGCCCCAATGTTCCCTCCAGGCACTTTCAGTGTGGGTGCCTTCTCCACGTGGTTCCTGGTTTCACTGCGGCTCTGTAGAGAATGTTAGCAAAGAGGTAACCGGGACAGTGAAAACAGTACTCAAAGACAGGGAGAGCAAGCTCTCTCTTGGCACTTTGGATGTGGGACATACAGCGAGATGTTTGCTGCTTTTGCGTTTGGCTGTTGGGAGATTTACAGCACAAAGATATCTAGTTGATTTGAAGCAGTTCCGAGAAAGTCTAAACATAATCCCCACTTCTCCCTCCTGGCACTTTCCATGTGGGAGATATAGCAGGATGTATATTGGTTTTGAGGACAACTCAATGGACAGTGTAGGGAGAAAAGGTCCTGGCTCCTTGAATGCCGTTTCTGGAGACACTGCGATCAATGTGGGAGATATGTCAAGATGTGTGTTTGTTTTGAGGACGGCTCTCTGGAGAGTCTTAGCAAAGAGGCCACACAGATAATCAGAGCAATTCTCAGAGACACTGAGAACAAGCTCGACAATTCCCTCCTGGCACTTTCCCTGTAGGAGATACCGCAAGACGTTTCTGTACATTGGGCACAGCGCTCTGCAGGGTGTTAGCAGAGACTTTCCCGGGACAGTGAAACCCTATGTCAGAGACACTGAGAAGAAGCCCCAGTGTTCCCTCCAGGCACTTTCAGTGTGGGTGCCTTCTCCACGTGGTTCCTGGTTTCACTGCAGCTCTGAAGAGAATGTTAGCAAAGAGGTAACCGGGACAGTGAAAACAGTACTCAAAGACAGGGAGAGCAAGCTCTCTCTTGGCACTTTGGATGTGGGACATGCAGCGAGATGTTTGCTGCTTTTGCGTTTGGCTGTTGGGAGATTTACAGCACAAAGATATCTAGTTGATTTGAAGCAGTTCCGAGAAAGTCTAAACATAATCGCCACTTCTCCCTCCTGGCACTTTCCTTGTGGGAGATATAGCAGGATGTATATTGGTTTTGAGGACAACTCAATGGACAGTGTAGGGAGAAAAGGTCCTGGCTCCTTGAATGCCGTTTCTGGAGACACTGCGATCAATGTGGGAGATATGTCAAGATGTGTGTTTGTTTTGAGGACGGCTCTCTGGAGAGTCTTAGCAAAGAGGTCACAGGGATAATCAGAGCAATTCTCAGAGACACTGAGAACAAGCTCCACAATTCCCTCCTGGCACTTTCCCTGTAGGAGATACCGCAAGACGTTTCTGTACATTGGGCACAGCGCTCTGCAGGGTGTTAGCAGAGACTTTCCCGGGACAGTGAAACCCTATGTCAGAGACACTGAGAAGAAGCCCCAATGTTCCCTCCAGGCACTTTCAGTGTGGGTGCCTTCTCCACGTGGTTCCTGGTTTCACTGCGGCTCTGAAGAGAATGTTAGCAAAGAGGTAACCGGGACAGTGAAAACAGTACTCAAAGACAGGGAGAGCAAGCTCTCTCTTGGCACTTTGGATGTGGGACATACAGCGAGATGTTTGCTGCTTTTGCGTTTGGCTGTTGGGAGATTTACAGCACAAAGATATCTAGTTGATTTGAAGCAGTTCCGAGAAAGTCTAAACATAATCGCCACTTCTCCCTCCTGGCACTTTCCATGTGGGAGATATAGCAGGATGTATATTGGTTTTGAGGACAACTCAATGGACAGTGTAGGGAGAAAAGTTCCTGGCTCCTTGAATGCCGTTTCTGGAGACACTGCGATCAATGTGGGAGATATGTCAAGATGTGTGTTGGTTTTGAGGACGGCTCTCTGGAGAGTCTTAGCAAAGAGGTCACACAGATAATCAGAGCAATTCTCAGAGACACTGAGAACAAGCTCCACAATTCCCTCCTGGCACTTTCCCTGTAGGAGATACCGCAAGACGTTTCTGTAGATTGGGCACAGCGCTCTGCAGGGTGTTAGCAGAGACTTTCCCGGGACAGTGAAACCCTATGTCAGAGACACTGAGAAGAAGCCCCAGTGTTCCCTCCAGGCACTTTCAGTGTGGGTGCCTTCTCCACGTGGTTCCTGGTTTCACTGCAGCTCTGAAGAGAATGTTAGCAAAGAGGTAACCGGGACAGTGAAAACAGTACTCAAAGACAGGTAGAGCAAGCTCTCTCTTGGCACTTTGGATGTGGGACATGCAGCGAGATGTTTGCTGCTTTTGCGTTTGGCTGTTGGGAGATTTACAGCACAAAGATATCTAGTTGATTTGAAGCAGTTCCGAGAAAGTCTAAACATAATCCCCACTTCTCCCTCCTGGCACTTTCCACGTGGGAGATATAGCAGGATGTATATTGGTTTTGAGGACAACTCAATGGACAGTGTAGGGAGAAAAGGTCCTGGCTCCTTGAATGCCGTTTCTGGAGACACTGCGATCAATGTGGGAGATATGTCAAGATGTGTGTTTGTTTTGAGGACGGCTCTCTGGAGAGTCTTAGCAAAGAGGTCACAGGGATAATCAGAGCAATTCTCAGAGACACTGAGAACAAGCTCGACAATTCCCTCCTGGCACTTTCCCTGTAGGAGATACCGCAAGACGTTTCTGTACATTGGGCACAGCGCTCTGCAGGGTGTTAGCAGAGACTTTCCCGGGACAGTGAAACCCTATGTCAGAGACACTGAGAAGAAGCCCCAATGTTCCCTCCAGGCACTTTCAGTGTGGGTGCCTTCTCCACGTGGTTCCTGGTTTCACTGCGGCTCTGAAGAGAATGTTAGCAAAGAGGTAACCGGGACAGTGAAAACAGTACTCAAAGACAGGGAGAGCAAGCTCTCTCTTGGCACTTTGGATGTGGGACATGCAGCGAGATGTTTGCTGCTTTTGCGTTTGGCTGTTGGGAGATTTACAGCACAAAGATATCTAGTTGATTTGAAGCAGTTCCGAGAAAGTCTAAACATAATCGCCACTTCTCCCTCCTGGCACTTTCCTTGTGGGAGATATAGCAGGATGTATATTGGTTTTGAGGACAAGTCAATGGACAGTGTAGGGAGAAAAGGTCCTGGCTCCTTGAATGCCGTTTCTGGAGACACTGCGATCAATGTGGGAGATATGTCAAGATGTGTGTTTGTTTTGAGGACGGCTCTCTGGAGAGTCTTAGCAAAGAGGTCACACAGATAATCAGAGCAATTCTCAGAGACACTGAGAACAAGCTCCACAATTCCCTCCTGGCACTTTCCCTGTAGGAGATACCGCAAGACGTTTCTGTACATTGGGCACAGCGCTCTGCACGGTGTTAGCAGAGACTTTCCCGGGACAGTGAAACCCTATGTCAGAGACACTGAGAAGAAGCCCCAATGTTCCCTCCAGGCACTTTCAGTGTGGGTGCCTTCTCCACGTGGTTCCTGGTTTCACTGCAGCTCTGAAGAGAATGTTAGCAAAGAGGTAACCGGGACAGTGAAAACAGTACTCAAAGACAGGGAGAGCAAGCTCTCTCTTGGCACTTTGGATGTGGGACATACAGCGAGATGTTTGCTGCTTTTGCGTTTGGCTGTTGGGAGATTTACAGCACAAAGATATCTAGTTGATTTGAAGCAGTTCCGAGAAAGTCTAAACATAATCGCCACTTCTCCCTCCTGGCACTTTCCATGTGGGAGATATAGCAGGATGTATATTGGTTTTGAGGACAACTCAATGGACAGTGTAGGGAGAAAAGTTCCTGGCTCCTTGAATGCCGTTTCTGGAGACACTGCGATCAATGTGGGAGATATGTCAAGATGTGTGTTGGTTTTGAGGACGGCTCTCTGGAGAGTCTTAGCAAAGAGGTCACACAGATAATCAGAGCAATTCTCAGAGACACTGAGAACAAGCTCCACAATTCCCTCCTGGCACTTTCCCTGTAGGAGATACCGCAAGACGTTTCTGTAGATTGGGCACAGCGCTCTGCAGGGTGTTAGCAGAGACTTTCCCGGGACAGTGAAACCCTATGTCAGAGACACTGAGAAGAAGCCCCAGTGTTCCCTCCAGGCACTTTCAGTGTGGGTGCCTTCTCCACGTGGTTCCTGGTTTCACTGCAGCTCTGAAGAGAATGTTAGCAAAGAGGTAACCGGGACAGTGAAAACAGTACTCAAAGACAGGTAGAGCAAGCTCTCTCTTGGCACTTTGGATGTGGGACATGCAGCGAGATGTTTGCTGCTTTTGCGTTTGGCTGTTGGGAGATTTACAGCACAAAGATATCTAGTTGATTTGAAGCAGTTCCGAGAAAGTCTAAACATAATCGCCACTTCTCCCTCCTGGCACTTTCCACGTGGGAGATATAGCAGGATGTATATTGGTTTTGAGGACAACTCAATGGACAGTGTAGGGAGAAAAGGTCCTGGCTCCTTGAATGCCGTTTCTGGAGACACTGCGATCAATGTGGGAGATATGTCAAGATGTGTGTTTGTTTTGAGGACGGCTCTCTGGAGAGTCTTAGCAAAGAGGTCACAGGGATAATCAGAGCAATTCTCAGAGACACTGAGAACAAGCTCGACAATTCCCTCCTGGCACTTTCCCTGTAGGAGATACCGCAAGACGTTTCTGTACATTGGGCACAGCGCTCTGCAGGGTGTTAGCAGAGACTTTCCCGGGACAGTGAAACCCTATGTCAGAGACACTGAGAAGAAGCCCCAATGTTCCCTCCAGGCACTTTCAGTGTGGGTGCCTTCTCCACGTGGTTCCTGGTTTCACTGCGGCTCTGAAGAGAATGTTAGCAAAGAGGTAACCGGGACAGTGAAAACAGTACTCAAAGACAGGGAGAGCAAGCTCTCTCTTGGCACTTTGGATGTGGGACATGCAGCGAGATGTTTGCTGCTTTTGCGTTTGGCTGTTGGGAGATTTACAGCACAAAGATATCTAGTTGATTTGAAGCAGTTCCGAGAAAGTCTAAACATAATCGCCACTTCTCCCTCCTGGCACTTTCCTTGTGGGAGATATAGCAGGATGTATATTGGTTTTGAGGACAAGTCAATGGACAGTGTAGGGAGAAAAGGTCCTGGCTCCTTGAATGCCGTTTCTGGAGACACTGCGATCAATGTGGGAGATATGTCAAGATGTGTGTTTGTTTTGAGGACGGCTCTCTGGAGAGTCTTAGCAAAGAGGTCACACAGATAATCAGAGCAATTCTCAGAGACACTGAGAACAAGCTCCACAATTCCCTCCTGGCACTTTCCCTGTAGGAGATACCGCAAGACGTTTCTGTACATTGGGCACAGCGCTCTGCACGGTGTTAGCAGAGACTTTCCCGGGACAGTGAAACCCTATGTCAGAGACACTGAGAAGAAGCCCCAATGTTCCCTCCAGGCACTTTCAGTGTGGGTGCCTTCTCCACGTGGTTCCTGGTTTCACTGCAGCTCTGAAGAGAATGTTAGCAAAGAGGTAACCGGGACAGTGAAAACAGTACTCAAAGACAGGGAGAGCATGCTCTCTCTTGGCACTTTGGATGTGGGACATACAGCGAGATGTTTGCTGCTTTTGCGTTTGGCTGTTGGGAGATTTACAGCACAAAGATATCTAGTTGATTTGAAGCAGTTCCGAGAAAGTCTAAACATAATCCCCACTTCTCCCTCCTGGCACTTTCCATGTGGGAGATATAGCAGGATGTATATTGGTTTTGAGGACAACTCAATGGACAGTGTAGGGAGAAAAGGTCCTGGCTCCTTGAATGCCGTTTCTGGAGACACTGCGATCAATGTGGGAGATATGTCAAGATGTGTGTTTGTTTTGAGGACGTCTCTCTGGAGAGTCTTAGCAAAGAGGTCACACAGATAATCAGAGCAATTCTCAGAGACACTGAGAACAAGCTCGACAATTCCCTCCTGGCACTTTCCCTGTAGGAGATACCGCAAGACGTTTCTGTACATTGGGCACAGCGCTCTGCACGGTGTTAGCAGAGACTTTCCCGGGACAGTGAAACCCTATGTCAGAGACACTGAGAAGAAGCCCCAATGTTCCCTCCAGGCACTTTCAGTGTGGGTGCCTTCTCCACGTGGTTCCTGGTTTCACTGCAGCTCTGAAGAGAATGTTAGCAAAGAGGTAACCGGGACAGTGAAAACAGTACTCAAAGACAGGGAGAGCAAGCTCTCTCTTGGCACTTTGGATGTGGGACATGCAGCGAGATGTTTGCTGCTTTTGCGTTTGGCTGTTGGGAGATTTACAGCACAAAGATATCTAGTTGATTTGAAGCAGTTCCGAGAAAGTCTAAACATAATCGCCACTTCTCCCTCCTGGCACTTTCCTTGTGGGAGATATAGCAGGATGTATATTGGTTTTGAGGACAACTCAATGGAGAGTGTAGGGAGAAAAGGTCCTGGCTCCTTGAATGCCGTTTCTGGAGACACTGCGATCAATGTGGGAGATATGTCAAGATGTGTGTTTGTTTTGAGGACGGCTCTCTGGAGAGTCTTAGCAAAGAGGTCACAGGGATAATCAGAGCAATTCTCAGAGACACTGAGAACAAGCTCGACAATTCCCTCCTGGCACTTTCCCTGTAGGAGATACCGCAAGACGTTTCTGTACATTGGGCACAGCGCTCTGCAGGGTGTTAGCAGAGACTTTCCCGGGACAGTGAAACCCTATGTCAGAGACACTGAGAAGAAGCCCCAATGTTCCCTCCAGGCACTTTCAGTGTGGGTGCCTTCTCCACGTGGTTCCTGGTTTCACTGCGGCTCTGAAGAGAATGTTAGCAAAGAGGTAACCGGGACAGTGAAAACAGTACTCAAAGACAGGGAGAGCAAGCTCTCTCTTGGCACTTTGGATGTGGGACATGCAGCGAGATGTTTGCTGCTTTTGCGTTTGGCTGTTGGGAGATTTACAGCACAAAGATATCTAGTTGATTTGAAGCAGTTCCGAGAAAGTCTAAACATAATCGCCACTTCTCCCTCCTGGCACTTTCCTTGTGGGAGATATAGCAGGATGTATATTGGTTTTGAGGACAACTCAATGGACAGTGTAGGGAGAAAAGGTCCTGGCTCCTTGAATGCCGTTTCTGGAGACACTGCGATCAATGTGGGAGATATGTCAAGATGTGTGTTTGTTTTGAGGACGGCTCTCTGGAGAGTCTTAGCAAAGAGGTCACACAGATAATCAGAGCAATTCTCAGAGACACTGAGAACAAGCTCCACAATTCCCTCCTGGCACTTTCCCTGTAGGAGATACCGCAAGACGTTTCTGTACATTGGGCACAGCGCTCTGCACGGTGTTAGCAGAGACTTTCCCGGGACAGTGAAACCCTATGTCAGAGACACTGAGAAGAAGCCCCAATGTTCCCTCCAGGCACTTTCAGTGTGGGTGCCTTCTCCACGTGGTTCCTGGTTTCACTGCAGCTCTGAAGAGAATGTTAGCAAAGAGGTAACCGGGACAGTGAAAACAGTACTCAAAGACAGGGAGAGCATGCTCTCTCTTGGCACTTTGGATGTGGGACATACAGTGAGATGTTTGCTGCTTTTGCGTTTGGCTGTTGGGAGATTTACAGCACAAAGATATCTAGTTGATTTGAAGCAGTTCCGAGAAAGTCTAAACATAATCCCCACTTCTCCCTCCTGGCACTTTCCATGTGGGAGATATAGCAGGATGTATATTGGTTTTGAGGACAACTCAATGGACAGTGTAGGGAGAAAAGGTCCTGGCTCCTTGAATGCCGTTTCTGGAGACACTGCGATCAATGTGGGAGATATGTCAAGATGTGTGTTTGTTTTGAGGACGTCTCTCTGGAGAGTCTTAGCAAAGAGGTCACACAGATAATCAGAGCAATTCTCAGAGACACTGAGAACAAGCTCGACAATTCCCTCCTGGCACTTTCCCTGTAGGAGATACCGCAAGACGTTTCTGTAGATTGGGCACAGCGCTCTGCATGGTGTTAGCAGAGACTTTCCCGGGACAGTGAAACCCTATGTCAGAGACACTGAGAAGAAGCCCCAATGTTCCCTCCAGGCACTTTCAGTGTGGGTGCCTTCTCCACGTGGTTCCTGGTTTCCCTGCAGCGCTGAAGAGAATGTTAGCAAAGAGGTAACCGGGACAGTGAAAACAGTACTCAAAGACAGGGAGAGCAAGCTCTCTCTTGGCACTTTGGATGTGGGACATACAGCGAGATGTTTGCTGCTTTTGCGTTTGGCTGTTGGGAGATTTACAGCACAAAGATATCTAGTTGATTTGAAGCAGTTCCGAGAAAGTCTAAACATAATCCCCACTTCTCCCTCCTGGCACTTTCCATGTGGGAGATATAGCAGGATGTATATTGGTTTTGAGGACAACTCAATGGAGAGTGTAGGGAGAAAAGGTCCTGGCTCCTTGAATGCCGTTTCTGGAGACACTGCGATCAATGTGGGAGATATGTCAAGATGTGTGTTTGTTTTGAGGACGGCTCTCTGGAGAGTCTTAGCAAAGAGGTCACACAGATAATCAGAGCAATTCTCAGAGACACTGAGAACAAGCTCCACAATTCCCTCCTGGCACTTTCCCTGTAGGAGATACCGCAAGACGTTTCTGTACATTGGGCACAGCGCTCTGCAGGGTGTTAGCAGAGACTTTCCCGGGACAGTGAAACCCTATGTCAGAGACACTGAGAAGAAGCCCCAGTGTTCCCTCCAGGCACTTTCAGTGTGGGTGCCTTCTCCACGTGGTTCCTGGTTTCACTGCGGCTCTGAAGAGAATGTTAGCAAAGAGGTAACCGGGACAGTGAAAACAGTACTCAAAGACAGGGAGAGCAAGCTCTCTCTTGGCACTTTGGATGTGGGACATGCAGCGAGATGTTTGCTGCTTTTGCGTTTGGCTGTTGGGAGATTTACAGCACAAAGATATCTAGTTGATTTGAAGCAGTTCCGAGAAAGTCTAAACATAATCCCCACTTCTCCCTCCTGGCACTTTCCATGTGGGAGATACAGCAGGATGTATATTGGTTTTGAGGACAACTCAATGGACAGTGTAGGGAGAAAAGTTCCTGGCTCCTTGAATGCCGTTTCTGGAGACACTGCGATCAATGTGGGAGATATGTCAAGATGTGTGTTTGTTTTGAGGACGTCTCTCTGGAGAGTCTTAGCAAAGAGGTCACAGGGATAATCAGAGCAATTCTCAGAGACACTGAGAACAAGCTCCACAATTCCCTCCTGGCACTTTCCCTGTAGGAGATACCGCAAGACGTTTCTGTACATTGGGCACAGCGCTCTGCACGGTGTTAGGAGAGACTTTCCCGGGACAGTGAAACCCTATGTCAGAGACACTGAGAAGAAGCCCCAATGTTCCCTCCAGGCACTTTCAGTGTGGGTGCCTTCTCCACGTGGTTCCTGGTTTCACTGCAGCTCTGAAGAGAACGTTAGCAAAGAGGTAACCGGGACAGTGAAAACAGTACTCAAAGACAGGGAGAGCAAGCTCTCTCTTGGCACTTTGGATGTGGGACATGCAGCGAGATGTTTGCTGCTTTTGCGTTTGGCTGTTGGGAGATTTACAGCACAAAGATATCTAGTTGATTTGAAGCAGTTCCGAGAAAGTCTAAACATAATCCCCACTTCTCCCTCCTGGCACTTTCCATGTGGGAGATATAGCAGGATGTATACTGGTTTTGAGGACAACTCAATGGACAGTGTAGGGAGAAAAGGTCCTGGCTCCTTGAATGCCGTTTCTGGAGACACTGCGATCAATGTGGGAGATATGTCAAGATGTGTGTTGGTTTTGAGGACGGCTCTCTGGAGAGTCTTAGCAAAGAGGTCACACACATAATCAGAGCAATTCTCAGAGACACTGAGAACAAGCTCGACAATTCCCTCCTGGCACTTTCCCTGTAGGAGATACCGCAAGACGTTTCTGTACATTGGGCACAGCGCTCTGCACGGTGTTAGCAGAGACTTTCCCGGGACAGTGAAACCCTATGTCAGAGACACTGAGAAGAAGCCCCAATGTTCCCTCCAGGCACTTTCAGTGTGGGTGCCTTCTCCACGTGGTTCCTGGTTTCACTGCGGCTCTGAAGAGAATGTTAGCAAAGAGGTAACCGGGACAGTGAAAACAGTACTCAAAGACAGGGAGAGCAAGCTCTCTCTTGGCACTTTGGATGTGGGACATGCAGCGAGATGTTTGCTGCTTTTGCGTTTGGCTGTTGGGAGATTTACAGCACAAAGATATCTAGTTGATTTGAAGCAGTTCCGAGAAAGTCTAAACATAATCCCCACTTCTCCCTCCTGGCACTTTCCCTGTGGGAGATATAGCAGGATGTATATTGGTTTTGAGGACAACTCAATGGACAGTGTAGGGAGAAAAGGTCCTGGCTCCTTGAATGCCGTTTCTGGAGACACTGCGATCAATGTGGGAGATATGTCAAGATGTGTGTTGGTTTTGAGGACGTCTCTCTGGAGAGTCTTAGCAAAGAGGTCACACAGATAATCAGAGCAATTCTCAGAGACACTGAGAACAAGCTCGACAATTCCCTCCTGGCACTTTCCCTGTAGGAGATACCGCAAGACGTTTCTGTACATTGGGCACAGCGCTCTGCACGGTGTTAGCAGAGACTTTCCCGGGACAGTGAAACCCTATGTCAGAGACACTGAGAAGAAGCCCCAGTGTTCCCTCCAGGCACTTTCAGTGTGGGTGCCTTCTCCACGTGGTTCCTGGTTTCACTGCGGCTCTGAAGAGAACGTTAGCAAAGAGGTAACCGGGACAGTGAAAACAGTACTCAAAGACAGGGAGAGCAAGCTCTCTCTTGGCACTTTGGATGTGGGACATACAGCGAGATGTTTGCTGCTTTTGCGTTTGGCTGTTGGGAGATTTACAGCACAAAGATATCTAGTTGATTTGAAGCAGTTCCGAGAAAGTCTAAACATAATCCCCACTTCTCCCTCCTGGCACTTTCCCTGTGGGAGATATAGCAGGATGTATATTGGTTTTGAGGACAACTCAATGGACAGTGTAGGGAGAAAAGGTCCTGGCTCCTTGAATGCCGTTTCTGGAGACACTGCGATCAATGTGGGAGATATGTCAAGATGTGTGTTTGTTTTGAGGACGTCTCTCTGGAGAGTCTTAGCAAAGAGGTCACAGGGATAATCAGAGCAATTCTCAGAGACACTGAGAACAAGCTCGACAATTCCCTCCTGGCACTTTCCCTGTAGGAGATACCGCAAGACGTTTCTGTACATTGGGCACAGCGCTCTGCACGGTGTTAGGAGAGACTTTCCCGGGACAGTGAAACCCTATGTCAGAGACACTGAGAAGAAGCCCCAATGTTCCCTCCAGGCACTTTCAGTGTGGGTGCCTTCTCCACGTGGTTCCTGGTTTCCCTGCAGCGCTGAAGAGAATGTTAGCAAAGAGGTAACCGGGACAGTGAAAACAGTACTCAAAGACAGGGAGAGCAAGCTCTCTCTTGGCACTTTGGATGTGGGACATACAGCGAGATGTTTGCTGCTTTTGCGTTTGGCTGTTGGGAGATTTAGAGCACAAAGATATCTAGTTGATTTGAAGCAGTTCCGAGAAAGTCTAAACATAATCCCCACTTCTCCCTCCTGGCACTTTCCATGTGGGAGATATAGCAGGATGTATATTGGTTTTGAGGACAACTCAATGGACAGTGTAGGGAGAAAAGGTCCTGGCTCCTTGAATGCCGTTTCTGGAGACACTGCGATCAATGTGGGAGATATGTCAAGATGTGTGTTTGTTTTGAGGACGTCTCTCTGGAGAGTCTTAGCAAAGAGGTCACAGGGATAATCAGAGCAATTCTCAGAGACACTGAGAACAAGCTCGACAATTCCCTCCTGGCACTTTCCCTGTAGGAGATACCGCAAGACGTTTCTGTAGATTGGGCACAGCGCTCTGCAGGGTGTTAGCAGAGACTTTCCCGGGACAGTGAAACCCTATGTCAGAGACACTGAGAAGAAGCCCCAATGTTCCCTCCAGGCACTTTCAGTGTGGGTGCCTTCTCCACGTGGTTCCTGGTTTCACTGCGGCTCTGAAGAGAACGTTAGCAAAGAGGTAACCGGGACAGTGAAAACAGTACTCAAAGACAGGGAGAGCAAGCTCTCTCTTGGCACTTTGGATGTGGGACATGCAGCGAGATGTTTGCTGCTTTTGCGTTTGGCTGTTGGGAGATTTACAGCACAAAGATATCTAGTTGATTTGAAGCAGTTCCGAGAAAGTCTAAACATAATCCCCACTTCTCCCTCCTGGCACTTTCCCTGTGGGAGATATAGCAGGATGTATATTGGTTTTGAGGACAACTCAATGGACAGTGTAGGGAGAAAAGGTCCTGGCTCCTTGAATGCCGTTTCTGGAGACACTGCGATCAATGTGGGAGATATGTCAAGATGTGTGTTGGTTTTGAGGACGGCTCTCTGGAGAGTCTTAGCAAAGAGGTCACACAGATAATCAGAGCAATTCTCAGAGACACTGAGAACAAGCTCGACAATTCCCTCCTGGCACTTTCCCTGTAGGAGATACCGCAAGACGTTTCTGTACATTGGGCACAGCGCTCTGCACGGTGTTAGCAGAGACTTTCCCGGGACAGTGAAACCCTATGTCAGAGACACTGAGAAGAAGCCCCAGTGTTCCCTCCAGGCACTTTCAGTGTGGGTGCCTTCTCCACGTGGTTCCTGGTTTCACTGTGGCTCTGAAGAGAACGTTAGCAAAGAGGTAACCGGGACAGTGAAAACAGTACTCAAAGACAGGGAGAGCAAGCTCTCTCTTGGCACTTTGGATGTGGGACATACAGCGAGATGTTTGCTGCTTTTGCGTTTGGCTGTTGGGAGATTTACAGCACAAAGATATCTAGTTGATTTGAAGCAGTTCCGAGAAAGTCTAAACATAATCCCCACTTCTCCCTCCTGGCACTTTCCATGTGGGAGATATAGCAGGATGTATATTGGTTTTGAGGACAACTCAATGGACAGTGTAGGGAGAAAAGGTCCTGGCTCCTTGAATGCCGTTTCTGGAGACACTGCGATCAATGTGGGAGATATGTCAAGATGTGTGTTTGTTTTGAGGACGTCTCTCTGGAGAGTCTTAGCAAAGAGGTCACACAGATAATCAGAGCAATTCTCAGAGACACTGAGAACAAGCTCCACAATTCCCTCCTGGCACTTTCCCTGTAGGAGATACCGCAAGACGTTTCTGTACATTGGGCACAGCGCTCTGCAGGGTGTTAGGAGAGACTTTCCCGGGACAGTGAAACCCTATGTCAGAGACACTGAGAAGAAGCCCCAATGTTCCCTCCAGGCACTTTCAGTGTGGGTGCCTTCTCCACGTGGTTCCTGGTTTCCCTGCAGCGCTGAAGAGAATGTTAGCAAAGAGGTAACCGGGACAGTGAAAACAGTACTCAAAGACAGGGAGAGCAAGCTCTCTCTTGGCACTTTGGATGTGGGACATGCAGCGAGATGTTTGCTGCTTTTGCGTTTGGCTGTTGGGAGATTTACAGCACAAAGATATCTAGTTGATTTGAAGCAGTTCCGAGAAAGTCTAAACATAATCCCCACTTCTCCCTCCTGGCACTTTCCATGTGGGAGATATAGCAGGATGTATATTGGTTTTGAGGACAACTCAATGGACAGTGTAGGGAGAAAAGGTCCTGGCTCCTTGAATGCCGTTTCTGGAGACACTGCGATCAATGTGGGAGATATGTCAAGATGTGTGTTTGTTTTGAGGACGGCTCTCTGGAGAGTCTTAGCAAAGAGGTCACACAGATAATCAGAGCAATTCTCAGAGACACTGAGAACAAGCTCCACAATTCCCTCCTGGCACTTTCCCTGTAGGAGATACCGCAAGACGTTTCTGTACATTGGGCACAGTGCTCTGCACGGTGTTAGGAGAGACTTTCCCGGGACAGTGAAACCCTATGTCAGAGACACTGAGAAGAAGCCCCAATGTTCCCTCCAGGCACTTTCAGTGTGGGTGCCTTCTCCACATGGTTCCTGGTTTCCCTGCAGCTCTGAAGAGAACGTTAGCAAAGAGGTAACCGGGACAGTGAAAACAGTACTCAAAGACAGGGAGAGCAAGCTCTCTCTTGGCACTTTGGATGTGGGACATGCAGCGAGATGTTTGCTGCTTTTGCGTTTGGCTGTTGGGAGATTTAGAGCACAAAGATATCTAGTTGATTTGAAGCAGTTCCGAGAAAGTCTAAACATAATCCCCACTTCTCCCTCCTGGCACTTTCCATGTGGGAGATATAGCAGGATGTATATTGGTTTTGAGGACAACTCAATGGACAGTGTAGGGAGAAAAGGTCCTGGCTCCTTGAATGCCGTTTCTGGAGACACTGCGATCAATGTGGGAGATATGTCAAGATGTGTGTTTGTTTTGAGGACGTCTCTCTGGAGAGTCTTAGCAAAGAGGTCACAGGGATAATCAGAGCAATTCTCAGAGACACTGAGAACAAGCTCGACAATTCCCTCCTGGCACTTTCCCTGTAGGAGATACCGCAAGACGTTTCTGTAGATTGGGCACAGCGCTCTGCAGGGTGTTAGCAGAGACTTTCCCGGGACAGTGAAACCCTATGTCAGAGACACTGAGAAGAAGCCCCAATGTTCCCTCCAGGCACTTTCAGTGTGGGTGCCTTCTCCACGTGGTTCCTGGTTTCACTGCGGCTCTGAAGAGAACGTTAGCAAAGAGGTAACCGGGACAGTGAAAACAGTACTCAAAGACAGGGAGAGCAAGCTCTCTCTTGGCACTTTGGATGTGGGACATGCAGCGAGATGTTTGCTGCTTTTGCGTTTGGCTGTTGGGAGATTTACAGCACAAAGATATCTAGTTGATTTGAAGCAGTTCCGAGAAAGTCTAAACATAATCGCCACTTCTCCCTCCTGGCACTTTCCCTGTGGGAGATATAGCAGGATGTATATTGGTTTTGAGGACAACTCAATGGAGAGTGTAGGGAGAAAAGGTCCTGGCTCCTTGAATGCCGTTTCTGGAGACACTGCGATCAATGTGGGAGATATGTCAAGATGTGTGTTGGTTTTGAGGACGGCTCTCTGGAGAGTCTTAGCAAAGAGGTCACACAGATAATCAGAGCAATTCTCAGAGACACTGAGAACAAGCTCCACAATTCCCTCCTGGCACTTTCCCTGTAGGAGATACCGCAAGACGTTTCTGTACATTGGGCACAGCGCTCTGCAGGGTGTTAGGAGAGACTTTCCCGGGACAGTGAAACCCTATGTCAGAGACACTGAGAAGAAGCCCCAATGTTCCCTCCAGGCACTTTCAGTGTGGGTGCCTTCTCCACGTGGTTCCTGGTTTCCCTGCAGCGCTGAAGAGAATGTTAGCAAAGAGGTAACCGGGACAGTGAAAACAGTACTCAAAGACAGGGAGAGCAAGCTCTCTCTTGGCACTTTGGATGTGGGACATGCAGCGAGATGTTTGCTGCTTTTGCGTTTGGCTGTTGGGAGATTTAGAGCACAAAGATATCTAGTTGATTTGAAGCAGTTCCGAGAAAGTCTAAACATAATCCCCACTTCTCCCTCCTGGCACTTTCCATGTGGGAGATATAGCAGGATGTATATTGGTTTTGAGGACAACTCAATGGACAGTGTAGGGAGAAAAGGTCCTGGCTCCTTGAATGCCGTTTCTGGAGACACTGCGATCAATGTGGGAGATATGTCAAGATGTGTGTTTGTTTTGAGGACGGCTCTCTGGAGAGTCTTAGCAAAGAGGTCACACAGATAATCAGAGCAATTCTCAGAGACACTGAGAACAAGCTCCACAATTCCCTCCTGGCACTTTCCCTGTAGGAGATACCGCAAGACGTTTCTGTACATTGGGCACAGTGCTCTGCACGGTGTTAGGAGAGACTTTCCCGGGACAGTGAAACCCTATGTCAGAGACACTGAGAAGAAGCCCCAGTGTTCCCTCCAGGCACTTTCAGTGTGGGTGCCTTCTCCACATGGTTCCTGGTTTCCCTGCAGCTCTGAAGAGAATGTTAGCAAAGAGGTAACCGGGACAGTGAAAACAGTACTCAAAGACAGGGAGAGCAAGCTCTCTCTTGGCACTTTGGATGTGGGACATGCAGCGAGATGTTTGCTGCTTTTGCGTTTGGCTGTTGGGAGATTTACAGCACAAAGATATCTAGTTGATTTGAAGCAGTTCCGAGAAAGTCTAAACATAATCCCCACTTCTCCTTCCTGGCACTTTCCATGTGGGAGATATAGCAGGATGTCTATTGGTTTTGAGGACAACTCAATGGAGAGTGTAGGGAGAAAAGGTCCTGGCTCCTTGAATGCCGTTTCTGGAGACACTGCGATCAATGTGGGAGATATGTCAAGATGTGTGTTTGTTTTGAGGACGTCTCTCTGGAGAGTCTTAGCAAAGAGGTCACAGGGATAATCAGAGCAATTCTCAGAGACACTGAGAACAAGCTCCACAATTCCCTCCTGGCACTTTCCCTGTAGGAGATACCGCAAGACGTTTCTGTACATTGGGCACAGCGCTCTGCACGGTGTTAGCAGAGACTTTCCCGGGACAGTGAAACCCTATGTCAGAGACACTGAGAAGAAGCCCCAGTGTTCCCTCCAGGCACTTTCAGTGTGGGTGCCTTCTCCACGTGGTTCCTGGTTTCACTGCGGCTCTGAAGAGAACGTTAGCAAAGAGGTAACCGGGACAGTGAAAACAGTACTCAAAGACAGGGAGAGCAAGCTCTCTCTTGGCACTTTGGATGTGGGACATACAGCGAGATGTTTGCTGCTTTTGCGTTTGGCTGTTGGGAGATTTACAGCACAAAGATATCTAGTTGATTTGAAGCAGTTCCGAGAAAGTCTAAACATAATCCCCACTTCTCCCTCCTGGCACTTTCCATGTGGGAGATATAGCAGGATGTATATTGGTTTTGAGGACAACTCAATGGACAGTGTAGGGAGAAAAGGTCCTGGCTCCTTGAATGCCGTTTCTGGAGACACTGCGATCAATGTGGGAGATATGTCAAGATGTGTGTTTGTTTTGAGGACGGCTCTCTGGAGAGTCTTAGCAAAGAGGTCACACAGATAATCAGAGCAATTCTCAGAGACACTGAGAACAAGCTCCACAATTCCCTCCTGGCACTTTCCCTGTAGGAGATACCGCAAGACGTTTCTGTACATTGGGCACAGCGCTCTGCACGGTGTTAGGAGAGACTTTCCCGGGACAGTGAAACCCTATGTCAGAGACACTGAGAAGAAGCCCCAATGTTCCCTCCAGGCACTTTCAGTGTGGGTGCCTTCTCCACGTGGTTCCTGGTTTCACTGCGGCTCTGAAGAGAATGTTAGCAAAGAGGTAACCGGGACAGTGAAAACAGTACTCAAAGACAGGGAGAGCAAGCTCTCTCTTGGCACTTTGGATGTGGGACATGCAGCGAGATGTTTGCTGCTTTTGCGTTTGGCTGTTGGGAGATTTAGAGCACAAAGATATCTAGTTGATTTGAAGCAGTTCCGAGAAAGTCTAAACATAATCCCCACTTCTCCCTCCTGGCACTTTCCATGTGGGAGATATAGCAGGATGTATATTGGTTTTGAGGACAACTCAATGGACAGTGTAGGGAGAAAAGGTCCTGGCTCCTTGAATGCCGTTTCTGGAGACACTGCGATCAATGTGGGAGATATGTCAAGATGTGTGTTTGTTTTGAGGACGTCTCTCTGGAGAGTCTTAGCAAAGAGGTCACACAGATAATCAGAGCAATTCTCAGAGACACTGAGAACAAGCTCCACAATTCCCTCCTGGCACTTTCCCTGTAGGAGATACCGCAAGACGTTTCTGTAGATTGGGCACAGCGCTCTGCAGGGTGTTAGCAGAGACTTTCCCGGGACAGTGAAACCCTATGTCAGAGACACTGAGAAGAAGCCCCAATGTTCCCTCCAGGCACTTTCAGTGTGGGTGCCTTCTCCACGTGGTTCCTGGTTTCACTGCGGCTCTGAAGAGAACGTTAGCAAAGAGGTAACCGGGACAGTGAAAACAGTACTCAAAGACAGGGAGAGCAAGCTCTCTCTTGGCACTTTGGATGTGGGACATGCAGCGAGATGTTTGCTGCTTTTGCGTTTGGCTGTTGGGAGATTTACAGCACAAAGATATCTAGTTGATTTGAAGCAGTTCCGAGAAAGTCTAAACATAATCCCCACTTCTCCCTCCTGGCACTTTCCCTGTGGGAGATATAGCAGGATGTATATTGGTTTTGAGGACAACTCAATGGACAGTGTAGGGAGAAAAGGTCCTGGCTCCTTGAATGCCGTTTCTGGAGACACTGCGATCAATGTGGGAGATATGTCAAGATGTGTGTTGGTTTTGAGGACGGCTCTCTGGAGAGTCTTAGCAAAGAGGTCACACAGATAATCAGAGCAATTCTCAGAGACACTGAGAACAAGCTCGACAATTCCCTCCTGGCACTTTCCCTGTAGGAGATACCGCAAGACGTTTCTGTACATTGGGCACAGCGCTCTGCAGGGTGTTAGCAGAGACTTTCCCGGGACAGTGAAACCCTATGTCAGAGACACTGAGAAGAAGCCCCAGTGTTCCCTCCAGGCACTTTCAGTGTGGGTGCCTTCTCCACGTGGTTCCTGGTTTCACTGTGGCTCTGAAGAGAACGTTAGCAAAGAGGTAACCGGGACAGTGAAAACAGTAGTCAAAGACAGGGAGAGCAAGCTCTCTCTTGGCACTTTGGATGTGGGACATACAGCGAGATGTTTGCTGCTTTTGCGTTTGGCTGTTGGGAGATTTACAGCACAAAGATATCTAGTTGATTTGAAGCAGTTCCGAGAAAGTCTAAACATAATCCCCACTTCTCCCTCCTGGCACTTTCCATGTGGGAGATATAGCAGGATGTATATTGGTTTTGAGGACAACTCAATGGACAGTGTAGGGAGAAAAGGTCCTGGCTCCTTGAATGCCGTTTCTGGAGACACTGCGATCAATGTGGGAGATATGTCAAGATGTGTGTTTGTTTTGAGGACGGCTCTCTGGAGAGTCTTAGCAAAGAGGTCACACAGATAATCAGAGCAATTCTCAGAGACACTGAGAACAAGCTCCACAATTCCCTCCTGGCACTTTCCCTGTAGGAGATACCGCAAGACGTTTCTGTACATTGGGCACAGCGCTCTGCAGGGTGTTAGGAGAGACTTTCCCGGGACAGTGAAACCCTATGTCAGAGACACTGAGAAGAAGCCCCAATGTTCCCTCCAGGCACTTTCAGTGTGGGTGCCTTCTCCACGTGGTTCCTGGTTTCCCTGCAGCGCTGAAGAGAATGTTAGCAAAGAGGTAACCGGGACAGTGAAAACAGTACTCAATGACAGGGAGAGCAAGCTCTCTCTTGGCACTTTGGATGTGGGACATGCAGCGAGATGTTTGCTGCTTTTGCGTTTGGCTGTTGGGAGATTTACAGCACAAAGATATCTAGTTGATTTGAAGCAGTTCCGAGAAAGTCTAAACAAAATCCCCACTTCTCCCTCCTGGCACTTTCCATGTGGGAGATATAGCAGGATGTCTATTGGTTTTGAGGACAACTCAATGGACAGTGTAGGGAGAAAAGTTCCTGGCTCCTTGAATGCCGTTTCTGGAGACACTGCGATCAATGTGGGAGATATGCCAAGATGTGTGTTTGTTTTGAGGGCGGCTCTCTGGAGAGTCTTAGCAAAAAGGTCACAGGGATAATCAGAGCAATTCTCAGAGACACTGAGAACAAGCTCGACAATTCCCTCCTGGCACTTTCCCTGTAGGAGATACCGCAAGACGTTTCTGTACATTGGGCACAGCGCTCTGCACGGTGTTAGGAGAGACTTTCCCGGGACAGTGAAACCCTATGTCAGAGACACTGAGAAGAAGCCCCAATGTTCCCTCCAGGCACTTTCAGTGTGGGTGCCTTCTCCACGTGCTTCCTGGTTTCCCTGCAGCGCTGAAGAGAATGTTAGCAAAGAGGTAACCGGGACAGTGAAAACAGTACTCAAAGACAGGGAGAGCAAGCTCTCTCTTGGCACTTTGGATGTGGGACATACAGCGAGATGTTTGCTGCTTTTGCGTTTGGCTGTTGGGAGATTTACAGCACAAAGATATCTAGTTGATTTGAAGCAGTTCCGAGAAAGTCTAAACATAATCCCCACTTCTCCCTCCTGGCACTTTCCATGTGGGAGATATAGCAGGATGTCTATTGGTTTTGAGGACAACTCAATGGAGAGTGTAGGGAGAAAAGGTCCTGGCTCCTTGAATGCCGTTTCTGGAGACACTGCGATCAATGTGGGAGATATGTCAAGATGTGTGTTTGTTTTGAGGACGGCTCTCTGGAGAGTCTTAGCAAAGAGGTCACACAGATAATCAGAGCAATTCTCAGAGACACTGAGAACAAGCTCCACAATTCCCTCCTGGCACTTTCCCTGTAGGAGATACCGCAAGACGTTTCTGTACATTGGGCACAGCGCTCTGCAGGGTGTTAGCAGAGACTTTCCCGGGACAGTGAAACCCTATGTCAGAGACACTGAGAAGAAGCCCCAATGTTCCCTCCAGGCACTTTCAGTGTGGGTGCCTTCTCCACGTGGTTCCTGGTTTCACTGCGGCTCTGAAGAGAACGTTAGCAAAGAGGTAACCGGGACAGTGAAAACAGTACTCAAAGACAGGGAGAGCAAGCTCTCTCTTGGCACTTTGGATGTGGGACATGCAGCGAGATGTTTGCTGCTTTTGCGTTTGGCTGTTGGGAGATTTACAGCACAAAGATATCTAGTTGATTTGAAGCAGTTCCGAGAAAGTCTAAACATAATCCCCACTTCTCCCTCCTGGCACTTTCCCTGTGGGAGATATAGCAGGATGTATATTGGTTTTGAGGACAACTCAATGGACAGTGTAGGGAGAAAAGGTCCTGGCTCCTTGAATGCCGTTTCTGGAGACACTGCGATCAATGTGGGAGATATGTCAAGATGTGTGTTGGTTTTGAGGACGGCTCTCTGGAGAGTCTTAGCAAAGAGGTCACACAGATAATCAGAGCAATTCTCAGAGACACTGAGAACAAGCTCGACAATTCCCTCCTGGCACTTTCCCTGTAGGAGATACCGCAAGACGTTTCTGTACATTGGGCACAGCGCTCTGCAGGGTGTTAGCAGAGACTTTCCCGGGACAGTGAAACCCTATGTCAGAGACACTGAGAAGAAGCCCCAGTGTTCCCTCCAGGCACTTTCAGTGTGGGTGCCTTCTCCACGTGGTTCCTGGTTTCACTGTGGCTCTGAAGAGAACGTTAGCAAAGAGGTAACCGGGACAGTGAAAACAGTAGTCAAAGACAGGGAGAGCAAGCTCTCTCTTGGCACTTTGGATGTGGGACATACAGCGAGATGTTTGCTGCTTTTGCGTTTGGCTGTTGGGAGATTTACAGCACAAAGATATCTAGTTGATTTGAAGCAGTTCCGAGAAAGTCTAAACATAATCCCCACTTCTCCCTCCTGGCACTTTCCATGTGGGAGATATAGCAGGATGTATATTGGTTTTGAGGACAACTCAATGGACAGTGTAGGGAGAAAAGGTCCTGGCTCCTTGAATGCCGTTTCTGGAGACACTGCGATCAATGTGGGAGATATGTCAAGATGTGTGTTTGTTTTGAGGACGGCTCTCTGGAGAGTCTTAGCAAAGAGGTCACACAGATAATCAGAGCAATTCTCAGAGACACTGAGAACAAGCTCCACAATTCCCTCCTGGCACTTTCCCTGTAGGAGATACCGCAAGACGTTTCTGTACATTGGGCACAGCGCTCTGCAGGGTGTTAGGAGAGACTTTCCCGGGACAGTGAAACCCTATGTCAGAGACACTGAGAAGAAGCCCCAATGTTCCCTCCAGGCACTTTCAGTGTGGGTGCCTTCTCCACGTGGTTCCTGGTTTCCCTGCAGCGCTGAAGAGAATGTTAGCAAAGAGGTAACCGGGACAGTGAAAACAGTACTCAATGACAGGGAGAGCAAGCTCTCTCTTGGCACTTTGGATGTGGGACATGCAGCGAGATGTTTGCTGCTTTTGCGTTTGGCTGTTGGGAGATTTACAGCACAAAGATATCTAGTTGATTTGAAGCAGTTCCGAGAAAGTCTAAACAAAATCCCCACTTCTCCCTCCTGGCACTTTCCATGTGGGAGATATAGCAGGATGTCTATTGGTTTTGAGGACAACTCAATGGACAGTGTAGGGAGAAAAGTTCCTGGCTCCTTGAATGCCGTTTCTGGAGACACTGCGATCAATGTGGGAGATATGCCAAGATGTGTGTTTGTTTTGAGGGCGGCTCTCTGGAGAGTCTTAGCAAAAAGGTCACAGGGATAATCAGAGCAATTCTCAGAGACACTGAGAACAAGCTCGACAATTCCCTCCTGGCACTTTCCCTGTAGGAGATACCGCAAGACGTTTCTGTACATTGGGCACAGCGCTCTGCACGGTGTTAGGAGAGACTTTCCCGGGACAGTGAAACCCTATGTCAGAGACACTGAGAAGAAGCCCCAATGTTCCCTCCAGGCACTTTCAGTGTGGGTGCCTTCTCCACGTGCTTCCTGGTTTCCCTGCAGCGCTGAAGAGAATGTTAGCAAAGAGGTAACCGGGACAGTGAAAACAGTACTCAAAGACAGGGAGAGCAAGCTCTCTCTTGGCACTTTGGATGTGGGACATACAGCGAGATGTTTGCTGCTTTTGCGTTTGGCTGTTGGGAGATTTACAGCACAAAGATATCTAGTTGATTTGAAGCAGTTCCGAGAAAGTCTAAACATAATCCCCACTTCTCCCTCCTGGCACTTTCCATGTGGGAGATATAGCAGGATGTATATTGGTTTTGAGGACAACTCAATGGACAGTGTAGGGAGAAAAGGTCCTGGCTCCTTGAATGCCGTTTCTGGAGACACTGCGATCAATGTGGGAGATATGTCAAGATGTGTGTTTGTTTTGAGGACGGCTCTCTGGAGAGTCTTAGCAAAGAGGTCACACAGATAATCAGAGCAATTCTCAGAGACACTGAGAACAAGCTCCACAATTCCCTCCTGGCACTTTCCCTGTAGGAGATACCGCAAGACGTTTCTGTACATTGGGCACAGCGCTCTGCAGGGTGTTAGCAGAGACTTTCCCGGGACAGTGAAACCCTATGTCAGAGACACTGAGAAGAAGCCCCAATGTTCCCTCCAGGCACTTTCAGTGTGGGTGCCTTCTCCACGTGGTTCCTGGTTTCCCTGCAGCGCTGAAGAGAATGTTAGCAAAGAGGTAACCAGGACAGTGAAAACAGTACTCAAAGACAGGGAGAGCAAGCTCTCTCTTGGCACTTTGGATGTGGGACATGCAGCGAGATGTTTGCTGCTTTTGCGTTTGGCTGTTGGGAGATTTACAGCACAAAGATATCTAGTTGATTTGAAGCAGTTCCGAGAAAGTCTAAACATAATCCCCACTTCTCCCTCCTGGCACTTTCCATGTGGGAGATATAGCAGGATGTCTATTGGTTTTGAGGACAACTCAATGGAGAGTGTAGGGAGAAAAGTTCCTGGCTCCTTGAATGCCGTTTCTGGAGACACTGCGATCAATGTGGGAGATATGCCAAGATGTGTGTTTGTTTTGAGGACGGCTCTCTGGAGAGTCTTAGCAAAGAGGTCACACAGATAATCAGAGCAATTCTCAGAGACACTGAGAACAAGCTCGACAATTCCCTCCTGGCACTTTCCCTGTAGGAGATACCGCAAGACGTTTCTGTACATTGGGCACAGCGCTCTGCACGGTGTTAGGAGAGACTTTCCCGGGACAGTGAAACCCTATGTCAGAGACACTGAGAAGAAGCCCCAATGTTCCCTCCAGGCACTTTCAGTGTGGGTGCCTTCTCCACGTGCTTCCTGGTTTCCCTGCAGCGCTGAAGAGAATGTTAGCAAAGAGGTAACCGGGACAGTGAAAACAGTACTCAAAGACAGGGAGAGCAAGCTCTCTCTTGGCACTTTGGATGTGGGACATACAGCGAGATGTTTGCTGCTTTTGCGTTTGGCTGTTGGGAGATTTACAGCACAAAGATATCTAGTTGATTTGAAGCAGTTCCGAGAAAGTCTAAACATAATCCCCGCTTCTCCCTCCTGGCACTTTCCATGTGGGAGATATAGCAGGATGTATATTGGTTTTGAGGACAACTCAATGGACAGTGTAGGGAGAAAAGTTCCTGGCTCCTTGAATGCCGTTCCTGGAGACACTGCGATCAATGAGGGAGATATGTCAAGATGTGTGTTGGTTTTGAGGACGGCTCTCTGGAGAGTCTTAGCAAAGAGGTCAGAGGGATAATCAGAGCAATTCTCAGAGACACTGAGAACAAGCTCCACAATTCCCTCCTGGCACTTTCCCTGTAGGAGATACCGCAAGACGTTTCTGTACATTGGGCACAGTGCTCTGCACGGTGTTAGGAGAGACTTTCCCAGGACAGTGAAACCCTATGTCAGAGACACTGAGAAGAAGCCCCAGTGTTCCCTCCAGGCACTTTCAGTGTGGGTGCCTTCTCCACATGGTTCCTGGTTTCCCTGCAGCTCTGAAGAGAACGTTAGCAAAGAGGTAACCGGGACAGTGAAAACAGTACTCAAAGACAGGGAGAGCAAGCTCTCTCTTGGCACTTTGGATGTGGGACATACAGCGAGATGTTTGCTGCTTTTGCGTTTGGCTGTTGGGAGATTTACAGCACAAAGATATCTAGTTGATTTGAAGCAGTTCCGAGAAAGTCTAAACATAATCCCCACTTCTCCTTCCTGGCACTTTCCATGTGGGAGATATAGCAGGATGTCTATTGGTTTTGAGGACAACTCAATGGAGAGTGTAGGGAGAAAAGGTCCTGGCTCCTTGAATGCCGTTTCTGGAGACACTGCGATCAATGTGGGAGATATGTCAAGATGTGTGTTTGTTTTGAGGACGTCTCTCTGGAGAGTCTTAGCAAAGAGGTCACAGGGATAATCAGAGCAATTCTCAGAGACACTGAGAACAAGCTCCACAATTCCCTCCTGGCACTTTCCCTGTAGGAGATACCGCAAGACGTTTCTGTACATTGGGCACAGCGCTCTGCAGGGTGTTAGCAGAGACTTTCCCGGGACAGTGAAACCCTATGTCAGAGACACTGAGAAGAAGCCCCAGTGTTCCCTCCAGGCACTTTCAGTGTGGGTGCCTTCTCCACGTGGTTCCTGGTTTCACTGCGGCTCTGAAGAGAACGTTAGCAAAGAGGTAACCGGGACAGTGAAAACAGTACTCAAAGACAGGGAGAGCAAGCTCTCTCTTGGCACTTTGGATGTGGGACATACAGCGAGATGTTTGCTGCTTTTGCGTTTGGCTGTTGGGAGATTTACAGCACAAAGATATCTAGTTGATTTGAAGCAGTTCCGAGAAAGTCTAAACATAATCCCCACTTCTCCCTCCTGGCACTTTCCATGTGGGAGATATAGCAGGATGTATATTGGTTTTGAGGACAACTCAATGGAGAGTGTAGGGAGAAAAGGTCCTGGCTCCTTGAATGCCGTTTCTGGAGACACTGCGATCAATGTGGGAGATATGTCAAGATGTGTGTTTGTTTTGAGGACGGCTCTCTGGAGAGTCTTAGCAAAGAGGTCACACAGATAATCAGAGCAATTCTCAGAGACACTGAGAACAAGCTCCACAATTCCCTCCTGGCACTTTCCCTGTAGGAGATACCGCAAGACGTTTCTGTACATTGGGCACAGCGCTCTGCACGGTGTTAGGAGAGACTTTCCCGGGACAGTGAAACCCTATGTCAGAGACACTGAGAAGAAGCCCCAATGTTCCCTCCAGGCACTTTCAGTGTGGGTGCCTTCTCCACGTGGTTCCTGGTTTCCCTGCAGCGCTGAAGAGAATGTTAGCAAAGAGATAACCGGGACAGTGAAAACAGTACTCAAAGACAGGGAGAGCAAGCTCTCTCTTGGCACTTTGGATGTGGGACATGCAGCGAGATGTTTGCTGCTTTTGCGTTTGGCTGTTGGGAGATTTAGAGCACAAAGATATCTAGTTGATTTGAAGCAGTTCCGAGAAAGTCTAAACATAATCCCCACTTCTCCCTCCTGGCACTTTCCATGTGGGAGATATAGCAGGATGTATATTGGTTTTGAGGACATCTCAATGGACAGTGTAGGGAGAAAAGTTCCTGGCTCCTTGAATGCCGTTTCTGGAGACACTGCGATCAATGTGGGAGATATGTCAAGATGTGTGTTGGTTTTGAGGACGGCTCTCTGGAGAGTCTTAGCAAAGAGGTCACAGGGATAATCAGAGCAATTCTCAGAGACACTGAGAACAAGCTCCACAATTCCCTCCTGGCACTTTCCCTGTAGGAGATACCGCAAGACGTTTCTGTACATTGGGCACAGCGCTCTGCACGGTGTTAGCAGAGACTTTCCCGGGACAGTGAAACCCTATGTCAGAGACACTGAGAAGAAGCCCCAATGTTCCCTCCAGGCACTTTCAGTGTGGGTGCCTTCTCCACGTGGTTCCTGGTTTCACTGCGGCTCTGAAGAGAACGTTAGCAAAGAGGTAACCGGGACAGTGAAAACAGTACTCAAAGACAGGGAGAGCAAGCTCTCTCTTGGCACTTTGGATGTGGGACATGCAGCGAGATGTTTGCTGCTTTTGCGTTTGGCTGTTGGGAGATTTACAGCACAAAGATATCTAGTTGATTTGAAGCAGTTCCGAGAAAGTCTAAACATAATCCCCACTTCTCCCTCCTGGCACTTTCCCTGTGGGAGATATAGCAGGATGTATATTGGTTTTGAGGACAACTCAATGGACAGTGTAGGGAGAAAAGGTCCTGGCTCCTTGAATGCCGTTTCTGGAGACACTGCGATCAATGTGGGAGATATGTCAAGATGTGTGTTGGTTTTGAGGACGGCTCTCTGGAGAGTCTTAGCAAAGAGGTCACACAGATAATCAGAGCAATTCTCAGAGACACTGAGAACAAGCTCGACAATTCCCTCCTGGCACTTTCCCTGTAGGAGATACCGCAAGACGTTTCTGTACATTGGGCACAGCGCTCTGCACGGTGTTAGCAGAGACTTTCCTGGGACAGTGAAACCCTATGTCAGAGACACTGAGAAGAAGCCCCAGTGTTCCCTCCAGGCACTTTCAGTGTGGGTGCCTTCTCCACGTGGTTCCTGGTTTCCCTGCAGCGCTGAAGAGAATGTTAGCAAAGAGGTAACCGGGACAGTGAAAACAGTACTCAAAGACAGGGAGAGCAAGCTCTCTCTTGGCACTTTGGATGTGGGACATGCAGCGAGATGTTTGCTGCTTTTGCGTTTGGCTGTTGGGAGATTTACAGCACAAAGATATCTAGTTGATTTGAAGCAGTTCCGAGAAAGTCTAAACATAATCCCCACTTCTCCCTCCTGGCACTTTCCATGTGGGAGATATAGCAGGATGTCTATTGGTTTTGAGGACAACTCAATGGAGAGTGTAGGGAGAAAAGTTCCTGGCTCCTTGAATGCCGTTTCTGGAGACACTGCGATCAATGTGGGAGATATGCCAAGATGTGTGTTTGTTTTGAGGACGGCTCTCTGGAGAGTCTTAGCAAAGAGGTCACACAGATAATCAGAGCAATTCTCAGAGACACTGAGAACAAGCTCGACAATTCCCTCCTGGCACTTTCCCTGTAGGAGATACCGCAAGACGTTTCTGTACATTGGGCACAGCGCTCTGCACGGTGTTAGGAGAGACTTTCCCGGGACAGTGAAACCCTATGTCAGAGACACTGAGAAGAAGCCCCAATGTTCCCTCCAGGCACTTTCAGTGTGGGTGCCTTCTCCACGTGCTTCCTGGTTTCCCTGCAGCGCTGAAGAGAATGTTAGCAAAGAGGTAACCGGGACAGTGAAAACAGTACTCAAAGACAGGGAGAGCAAGCTCTCTCTTGGCACTTTGGATGTGGGACATACAGCGAGATGTTTGCTGCTTTTGCGTTTGGCTGTTGGGAGATTTACAGCACAAAGATATCTAGTTGATTTGAAGCAGTTCCGAGAAAGTCTAAACATAATCCCCGCTTCTCCCTCCTGGCACTTTCCATGTGGGAGATATAGCAGGATGTATATTGGTTTTGAGGACAACTCAATGGAGAGTGTAGGGAGAAAAGTTCCTGGCTCCTTGAATGCCGTTCCTGGAGACACTGCGATCAATGAGGGAGATATGTCAAGATGTGTGTTGGTTTTGAGGACGGCTCTCTGGAGAGTCTTAGCAAAGAGGTCAGAGGGATAATCAGAGCAATTCTCAGAGACACTGAGAACAAGCTCCACAATTCCCTCCTGGCACTTTCCCTGTAGGAGATACCGCAAGACGTTTCTGTACATTGGGCACAGTGCTCTGCACGGTGTTAGCAGAGACTTTCCCGGGACAGTGAAACCCTATGTCAGAGACACTGAGAAGAAGCCCCAGTGTTCCCTCCAGGCACTTTCAGTGTGGGTGCCTTCTCCACATGGTTCCTGGTTTCCCTGCAGCTCTGAAGAGAACGTTAGCAAAGAGGTAACCGGGACAGTGAAAACAGTACTCAAAGACAGGGAGAGCAAGCTCTCTCTTGGCACTTTGGATGTGGGACATGCAGCGAGATGTTTGCTGCTTTTGCGTTTGGCTGTTGGGAGATTTACAGCACAAAGATATCTAGTTGATTTGAAGCAGTTCCGAGAAAGTCTAAACATAATCCCCACTTCTCCCTCCTGGCACTTTCCATGTGGGAGATATAGCAGGATGTCTATTGGTTTTGAGGACAACTCAATGGAGAGTGTAGGGAGAAAAGTTCCTGGCTCCTTGAATGCCGTTTCTGGAGACACTGCGATCAATGTGGGAGATATGTCAAGATGTGTGTTTGTTTTGAGGACGTCTCTCTGGAGAGTCTTAGCAAAGAGGTCACAGGGATAATCAGAGCAATTCTCAGAGACACTGAGAAAAAGCTCCACAATTCCCTCCTGGCACTTTCCCTGTAGGAGATACCGCAAGACGTTTCTGTAGATTGGGCACAGCGCTCTGCAGGGTGTTAGCAGAGACTTTCCCGGGACAGTGAAACCCTATGTCAGAGACACTGAGAAGAAGCCCCAATGTTCCCTCCAGGCACTTTCAGTGTGGGTGCCTTCTCCACGTGGTTCCTGGTTTCCCTGCAGCGCTGAAGAGAATGTTAGCAAAGAGGTAACCGGGACAGTGAAAACAGTAGTCAAAGACAGGGAGAGCAAGCTCTCTCTTGGCACTTTGGATGTGGGACATACAGCGAGATGTTTGCTGCTTTTGCGTTTGGCTGTTGGGAGATTTAGAGCACAAAGATATCTAGTTGATTTGAAGCAGTTCCGAGAAAGTCTAAACATAATCCCCACTTCTCCCTCCTGGCACTTTCCATGTGGGAGATATAGCAGGATGTATATTGGTTTTGAGGACAACTCAATGGAGAGTGTAGGGAGAAAAGTTCCTGGCTCCTTGAATGCCGTTCCTGGAGACACTGCGATCAATGAGGGAGATATGTCAAGATGTGTGTTGGTTTTGAGGACGGCTCTCTGGAGAGTCTTAGCAAAGAGGTCAGAGGGATAATCAGAGCAATTCTCAGAGACACTGAGAACAAGCTCGACAATTCCCTCCTGGCACTTTCCCTGTAGGAGATACCGCAAGACGTTTCTGTACATTCGGCACAGCGCTCTGCAGAGTGTTAGCAGAGACTTTCCCGGGACAGTGAAAGCCTATGTCAGAGACACTGAGAAGAAGCCCCAGTGTTCCCTCCAGGCACTTTCAGTGTGGGTGCCTTCTCCACGTGGTTCCTGGTTTCACTGCAGCTCTGAAGAGAATGTTAGCAAAGAGGTAACCGGGACAGTGAAAACAGTACTCAAAGACAGGGAGAGCAAGCTCTCTCTTGGCACTTTGGATGTGGGACATGCAGCGAGATGTTTGCTGCTTTTGCGTTTGGCTGTTGGGAGATTTACAGCACAAAGATATCTAGTTGATTTGAAGCAGTTCCGAGAAAGTCTAAACATAATCGCCACTTCTCCCTCCTGGCACTTTCCATGTGGGAGATATAGCAGGATGTATATTGGTTTTGAGGACAACTCAATGGAGAGTGTAGGGAGAAAAGGTCCTGGCTCCTTGAATGCCGTTTCTGGAGACACTGCGATCAATGTGGGAGATATGTCAAGATGTGTGTTTGTTTTGAGGACGGCTCTCTGGAGAGTCTTAGCAAAGAGGTCACACAGATAATCAGAGCAATTCTCAGAGACACTGAGAACAAGCTCCACAATTCCCTCCTGGCACTTTCCCTGTAGGAGATACCGCAAGACGTTTCTGTACATTGGGCACAGCGCTCTGCACGGTGTTAGGAGAGACTTTCCCGGGACAGTGAAACCCTATGTCAGAGACACTGAGAAGAAGCCCCAATGTTCCCTCCAGGCACTTTCAGTGTGGGTGCCTTCTCCACGTGGTTCCTGGTTTCCCTGCAGCGCTGAAGAGAATGTTAGCAAAGAGGTAACCGGGACAGTGAAAACAGTACTCAAAGACAGGGAGAGCAAGCTCTCTCTTGGCACTTTGGATGTGGGACATACAGCGAGATGTTTGCTGCTTTTGCGTTTGGCTGTTGGGAGATTTACAGCACAAAGATATCTAGTTGATTTGAAGCAGTTCCGAGAAAGTCTAAACATAATCCCCACTTCTCCCTCCTGGCACTTTCCATGTGGGAGATATAGCAGGATGTCTATTGGTTTTGAGGACAACTCAATGGAGAGTGTAGGGAGAAAAGTTCCTGGCTCCTTGAATGCCGTTTCTGGAGACACTGCGATCAATGTGGGAGATATGCCAAGATGTGTGTTTGTTTTGAGGACGGCTCTCTGGAGAGTCTTAGCAAAGAGGTCACACAGATAATCAGAGCAATTCTCAGAGACACTGAGAACAAGCTCGACAATTCCCTCCTGGCACTTTCCCTGTAGGAGATACCGCAAGACGTTTCTGTACATTGGGCACAGCGCTCTGCACGGTGTTAGGAGAGACTTTCCCGGGACAGTGAAACCCTATGTCAGAGACACTGAGAAGAAGCCCCAATGTTCCCTCCAGGCACTTTCAGTGTGGGTGCCTTCTCCACGTGGTTCCTGGTTTCACTGCGGCTCTGAAGAGAATGTTAGCAAAGAGGTAACCGGGACAATGAAAACAGTACTCAAAGACAGGGAGAGCAAGCTCTCTCTTGGCACTTTGGATGTAGGACATGCAGCGAGATGTTTGCTGCTTTTGCGTTTGGCTGTTGGGAGATTTAGAGCACAAAGATATCTAGTTGATTTGAAGCAGTTCCGAGAAAGTCTAAACATAATCCCCACTTCTCCCTCCTGGCACTTTCCATGTGGGAGATATAGCAGGATGTATATTGGTTTTGAGGACAACTCAATGGGCAGTGTAGGGAGAAAAGGTCCTGGCTCCTTGAATGCCGTTTCTGGAGACACTGCGATCAATGTGGGAGATATGTCAAGATGTGTGTTTGTTTTGAGGACGGCTCTCTGGAGAGTCTTAGCAAAGAGGTCACAGGGATAATCAGAGCAATTCTCAGAGACACTGAGAACAAGCTCGACAATTCCCTCCTGGCACTTTCCCTGTAGGAGATACCGCAAGACGTTTCTGTACATTGGGCACAGCGCTCTGCAGGGTGTTAGCAGAGACTTTCCCGGGACAGTGAAACCCTATGTCAGAGACACTGAGAAGAAGCCCCAATGTTCCCTCCAGGCACTTTCAGTGTGGGTGCCTTCTCCACGTGGTTCCTGGTTTCCCTGCAGCGCTGAAGAGAATGTTAGCAAAGAGGTAACCGGGACAGTGAAAACAGTACTCAAAGACAGGGAGAGCAAGCTCTCTCTTGGCACTTTGGATGTGGGACATACAGCGAGATGTTTGCTGCTTTTGCGTTTGGCTGTTGGGAGATTTACAGCACAAAGATATCTAGTTGATTTGAAGCAGTTCCGAGAAAGTCTAAACATAATCCCCACTTCTCCCTCCTGGCACTTTCCATGTGGGAGATATAGCAGGATGTATATTGGTTTGGAGGACAACTCAATGGAGAGTGTAGGGAGAAAAGGTCCTGGCTCCTTGAATGCCGTTTCTGGAGACACTGCGATCAATGTGGGAGATATGTCAAGATGTGTGTTTGTTTTGAGGACGGCTCTCTGGAGAGTCTTAGCAAAGAGGTCACACAGATAATCAGAGCAATTCTCAGAGACACTGAGAAAAAGCTCCACAATTCCCTCCTGGCACTTTCCCTGTAGGAGATACCGCAAGACGTTTCTGTACATTGGGCACAGCGCTCTGCACGGTGTTAGGAGAGACTTTCCCGGGACAGTGAAACCCTATGTCAGAGACACTGAGAAGAAGCCCCAATGTTCCCTCCAGGCACTTTCAGTGTGGGTGCCTTCTCCACGTGGTTCCTGGTTTCCCTGCAGCGCTGAAGAGAATGTTAGCAAAGAGGTAACCGGGACAGTGAAAACAGTACTCAAAGACAGAGAGAGCAAGCTCTCTCTTGGCACTTTGGATGTGGGACATACAGCGAGATGTTTGCTGCTTTTGCGTTTGGCTGTTGGGAGATTTACAGCACAAAGATATCTAGTTGATTTGAAGCAGTTCCGAGAAAGTCTAAACATAATCCCCACTTCTCCCTCCTGGCACTTTCCATGTGGGAGATATAGCAGGATGTATATTGGTTTGGAGGACAACTCAATGGGCAGTGTAGGGAGAAAAGGTCCTGGCTCCTTGAATGCCGTTCCTGGAGACACTGCGATCAATGTGGGAGATATGTCAAGATGTGTGTTTGTTTTGAGGACGGCTCTCTGGAGAGTCTTAGCAAAGAGGTCACACAGATAATCAGAGCAATTCTCAGAGACACTGAGAACAAGCTCGACAATTCCCTCCTGGCACTTTCCCTGTAGGAGATACCGCAAGACGTTTCTGTACATTGGGCACAGCGCTCTGCAGGGTGTTAGCAGAGACTTTCCCGGGACAGTGAAACCCTATGTCAGAGACACTGAGAAGAAGCCCCAATGTTCCCTCCAGGCACTTTCAGTGTGGGTGCCTTCTCCACGTGGTTCCTGGTTTCCCTGCAGCGCTGAAGAGAATGTTAGCAAAGAGGTAACCGGGACAGTGAAAACAGTACTCAAAGACAGGGAGAGCAAGCTCTCTCTTGGCACTTTGGATGTGGGACATACAGCGAGATGTTTGCTGCTTTTGCGTTTGGCTGTTGGGAGATTTACAGCACAAAGATATCTAGTTGATTTGAAGCAGTTCCGAGAAAGTCTAAACATAATCCCCACTTCTCCCTCCTGGCACTTTCCATGTGGGAGATATAGCAGGATGTATATTGGTTTTGAGGACAACTCAATTGGCAGTGTAGGGAGAAAAGGTCCGGGCTCCTTGAATGCCGTTTCTGGAGACACTGCGATCAATGAGGGAGATATGTCAAGATGTGTGTTTGTTTTGAGGACGGCTCTCTGGAGAGTCTTAGCAAAGAGGTCACAGGGATAATCAGAGCAATTCTCAGAGACACTGAGAACAAGCTCGACAATTCCCTCCTGGCACTTTCCCTGTAGGAGATACCGCAAGACGTTTCTGTACATTGGGCACAGCGCTCTGCAGGGTGTTAGCAGAGACTTTCCCGGGACAGTGAAACCCTATGTCAGAGACACTGAGAAGAAGCCCCAATGTTCCCTCCAGGCACTTTCAGTGTGGGTGCCTTCTCCACGTGGTTCCTGGTTTCCCTGCAGCGCTGAAGAGAATGTTAGCAAAGAGGTAACCGGGACAGTGAAAACAGTACTCAAAGACAGGGAGAGCAAGCTCTCTCTTGGCACTTTGGATGTGGGACATACAGCGAGATGTTTGCTGCTTTTGCGTTTGGCTGTTGGGAGATTTAGAGCACAAAGATATCTAGTTGATTTGAAGCAGTTCCGAGAAAGTCTAAACATAATCCCCACTTCTCCCTCCTGGCACTTTCCATGTGGGAGATATAGCAGGATGTATATTGGTTTGGAGGACAACTCAATGGAGAGTGTAGGGAGAAAAGTTCCTGGCTCCTTGAATGCCGTTTCTGGAGACACTGCGATCAATGTGGGAGATATGTCAAGATGTGTGTTTGTTTTGAGGACGGCTCTCTGGAGAGTCTTAGCAAAGAGGTCACAGGGATAATCAGAGCAATTCTCAGAGACACTGAGAACAAGCTCGACAATTCCCTCCTGGCACTTTCCCTGTAGGAGATACCGCAAGACGTTTCTGTACATTGGGCACAGCGCTCTGCAGGGTGTTAGCAGAGACTTTCCCGGGACAGTGAAACCCTATGTCAGAGACACTGAGAAGAAGCCCCAATGTTCCCTCCAGGCACTTTCAGTGTGGGTGCCTTCTCCACGTGGTTCCTGGTTTCCCTGCAGCGCTGAAGAGAATGTTAGCAAAGAGGTAACCGGGACAGTGAAAACAGTACTCAAAGACAGGGAGAGCAAGCTCTCTCTTGGCACTTTGGATGTGGGACATACAGCGAGATGTTTGCTGCTTTTGCGTTTGGCTGTTGGGAGATTTACAGCACAAAGATATCTAGTTGATTTGAAGCAGTTCCGAGAAAGTCTAAACATAATCCCCACTTCTCCCTCCTGGCACTTTCCATGTGGGAGATATAGCAGGATGTATATTGGTTTTGAGGACAACTCAATGGACAGTGTAGGGAGAAAAGGTCCTGGCTCCTTGAATGCCGTTTCTGGAGACACTGCGATCAATGTGGGAGATATGTCAAGATGTGTGTTTGTTTTGAGGACGGCTCTCTGGAGAGTCTTAGCAAAGAGGTCACACAGATAATCAGAGCAATTCTCAGAGACACTGAGAACAAGCTCGACAATTCCCTCCTGGCACTTTCCCTGTAGGAGATACCGCAAGACGTTTCTGTACATTGGGCACAGCGCTCTGCAGGGTGTTAGCAGAGACTTTCCCGGGACAGTGAAACCCTATGTCAGAGACACTGAGAAGAAGCCCCAATGTTCCCTCCAGGCACTTTCAGTGTGGGTGCCTTCTCCACGTGGTTCCTGGTTTCCCTGCAGCGCTGAAGAGAATGTTAGCAAAGAGGTAACCGGGACAGTGAAAACAGTACTCAAAGACAGGGAGAGCAAGCTCTCTCTTGGCACTTTGGACGTGGGACATACAGCGAGATGTTTGCTGCTTTTGCGTTTGGCTGTTGGGAGATTTACAGCACAAAGATATCTAGTTGATTTGAAGCAGTTCCGAGAAAGTCTAAACATAATCCCCACTTCTCCCTCCTGGCACTTTCCATGTGGGAGATATAGCAGGATGTATATTGGTTTTGAGGACAACTCAATGGAGAGTGTAGGGAGAAAAGGTCCTGGCTCCTTGTATGCCGTTTCTGGAGACACTGCGATCAATGTGGGAGATATGCCAAGATGTGTGTTTGTTTTGAGGACGGCTCTCTGGAGAGTCTTAGCAAAGAGGTCACACAGATAATCAGAGCAATTCTCAGAGACACTGAGAACAAGCTCGACAATTCCCTCCTGGCACTTTCCCTGTAGGAGATACCGCAAGACGTTTCTGTACATTGGGCACAGCGCTCTGCAGGGTGTTAGCAGAGACTTTCCCGGGACAGTGAAACCCTATGTCAGAGACACTGAGAAGAAGCCCCAATGTTCCCTCCAGGCACTTTCAGTGTGGGTGCCTTCTCCACGTGGTTCCTGGTTTCACTGCGGCTCTGAAGAGAATGTTAGCAAAGAGGTAACCGGGACAGTGAAAACAGTACTCAAAGACAGGGAGAGCAAGCTCTCTCTTGGCACTTTGGACGTGGGACATACAGCGAGATGTTTGCTGCTTTTGCGTTTGGCTGTTGGGAGATTTACAGCACAAAGATATCTAGTTGATTTGAAGCAGTTCCGAGAAAGTCTAAACATAATCCCCACTTCTCCCTCCTGGCACTTTCCATGTCGGAGATATAGCAGGATGTCTATTGGTTTTGAGGACAACTCAATGGAGAGTGTGGGGAGAAAAGTTCCTGGCTCCTTGAATGCCGTTTCTGGAGACACTGCGATCAATGTGGGAGATATGTCAAGATGTGTGTTTGTTTTGAGGACGTCTCTCTGGAGAGTCTTAGCAAAGAGGTCACACAGATAATCAGAGCAATTCTCAGAGACACTGAGAAAAAGCTCCACAATTCCCTCCTGGCACTTTCCCTGTAGGAGATACCGCAAGACGTTTCTGTACATTGGGCACAGCGCTCTGCACGGTGTTAGGAGAGACTTTCCCGGGACAGTGAAACCCTATGTCAGAGACACTGAGAAGAAGCCCCAATGTTCCCTCCAGGCACTTTCAGTGTGGGTGCCTTCTCCACGTGGTTCCTGGTTTCCCTGCAGCGCTGAAGAGAATGTTAGCAAAGAGGTAACCGGGACAGTGAAAACAGTACTCAAAGACAGAGAGAGCAAGCTCTCTCTTGGCACTTTGGATGTGGGACATACAGCGAGATGTTTGCTGCTTTTGCGTTTGGCTGTTGGGAGATTTACAGCACAAAGATATCTAGTTGATTTGAAGCAGTTCCGAGAAAGTCTAAACATAATCCCCACTTCTCCCTCCTGGCACTTTCCATGTGGGAGATATAGCAGGATGTATATTGGTTTGGAGGACAACTCAATGGGCAGTGTAGGGAGAAAAGGTCCTGGCTCCTTGAATGCCGTTTCTGGAGACACTGCGATCAATGTGGGAGATATGTCAAGATGTGTGTTTGTTTTGAGGACGGCTCTCTGGAGAGTCTTAGCAAAGAGGTCACACAGATAATCAGAGCAATTCTCAGAGACACTGAGAACAAGCTCGACAATTCCCTCCTGGCACTTTCCCTGTAGGAGATACCGCAAGACGTTTCTGTAGATTGGGCACAGCGCTCTGCACGGTGTTAGGAGAGACTTTCCCGGGACAGTGAAACCCTATGTCAGAGACACTGAGAAGAAGCCCCAATGTTCCCTCCAGGCACTTTCAGTGTGGGTGCCTTCTCCACGTGGTTCCTGGTTTCCCTGCAGCGCTGAAGAGAATGTTAGCAAAGAGATAACCGGGACAGTGAAAACAGTACTCAAAGACAGGGAGAGCAAGCTCTCTCTTGGCACTTTGGATGTGGGACATACAGCGAGATGTTTGCTGCTTTTGCGTTTGGCTGTTGGGAGATTTACAGCACAAAGATATCTAGTTGATTTGAAGCAGTTCCGAGAAAGTCTAAACATAATCGCCACTTCTCCCTCCTGGCACTTTCCATGTGGGAGATATAGCAGGATGTCTATTGGTTTTGAGGACAACTCAATGGAGAGTGTAGGGAGAAAAGGTCCTGGCTCCTTGAATGCCGTTTCTGGAGACACTGCGATCAATGTGGGAGATATGTCAAGATGTGTGTTTGTTTTGAGGACGGCTCTCTGGAGAGTCTTAGCAAAGAGGTCACAGGGATAATCAGAGCAATTCTCAGAGACACTGAGAAAAAGCTCGACAATTCCCTCCTGGCACTTTCCCTGTAGGAGATACCGCAAGACGTTTCTGTAGATTGGGCACAGCGCTCTGCAGGGTGTTAGCAGAGACTTTCCCGGGACAGTGAAACCCTATGTCAGAGACACTGAGAAGAAGCCCCAATGTTCCCTCCAGGCACTTTCAGTGTGGGTGCCTTCTCCACGTGGTTCCTGGTTTCCCTGCAGCGCTGAAGAGAATGTTAGCAAAGAGGTAACCGGGACAGTGAAAACAGTACTCAAAGACAGGGAGAGCAAGCTCTCTCTTGGCACTTTGGATGTGGGACATACAGCGAGATGTTTGCTGCTTTTGCGTTTGGCTGTTGGGAGATTTAGAGCACAAAGATATCTAGTTGATTTGAAGCAGTTCCGAGAAAGTCTAAACATAATCCCCACTTCTCCCTCGTGGCACTTTCCATGTGGGAGATATAGCAGGATGTCTATTGGTTTTGAGGACAACTCAATGGAGAGTGTAGGGAGAAAAGGTCCTGGCTCCTTGAATGCCGTTTCTGGAGACACTGCGATCAATGTGGGAGATATGTCAAGATGTGTGTTGGTTTTGAGGACGGCTCTCTGGAGAGTCTTAGCAAAGAGGTCACAGGGATAATCAGAGCAATTCTCAGAGACACTGAGAACAAGCTCGACAATTCCCTCCTGGCACTTTCCCTGTAGGAGATACCGCAAGACGTTTCTGTACATTGGGCACAGCGCTCTGCAGGGTGTTAGGAGAGACTTTCCCGGGACAGTGAAACCCTATGTCAGAGACACTGAGAAGAAGCCCCAATGTTCCCTCCAGGCACTTTCAGTGTGGGTGCCTTCTCCACGTGGTTCCTGGTTTCACTGCGGCTCTGAAGAGAATGTTAGCAAAGAGGTAACCGGGACAATGAAAACAGTACTCAAAGACAGGGAGAGCAAGCTCTCTCTTGGCACTTTGGATGTAGGACATGCAGCGAGATGTTTGCTGCTTTTGCGTTTGGCTGTTGGGAGATTTACAGCACAAAGATATCTAGTTGATTTGAAGCAGTTCCGAGAAAGTCTAAACATAATCCCCACTTCTCCCTCCTGGCACTTTCCATGTGGGAGATATAGCAGGATGTATATTGGTTTTGAGGACAACTCAATGGGCAGTGTAGGGAGAAAAGGTCCTGGCTCCTTGAATGCCGTTTCTGGAGACACTGCGATCAATGTGGGAGATATGTCAAGATGTGTGTTTGTTTTGAGGACGGCTCTCTGGAGAGTCTTAGCAAAGAGGTCACAGGGATAATCAGAGCAATTCTCAGAGACACTGAGAACAAGCTCGACAATTCCCTCCTGGCACTTTCCCTGTAGGAGATACCGCAAGACGTTTCTGTACATTGGGCACAGCGCTCTGCAGGGTGTTAGCAGAGACTTTCCCGGGACAGTGAAACCCTATGTCAGAGACACTGAGAAGAAGCCCCAATGTTCCCTCCAGGCACTTTCAGTGTGGGTGCCTTCTCCACGTGGTTCCTGGTTTCCCTGCAGCGCTGAAGAGAATGTTAGCAAAGAGGTAACCGGGACAGTGAAAACAGTACTCAAAGACAGGGAGAGCAAGCTCTCTCTTGGCACTTTGGATGTGGGACATACAGCGAGATGTTTGCTGCTTTTGCGTTTGGCTGTTGGGAGATTTACAGCACAAAGATATCTAGTTGATTTGAAGCAGTTCCGAGAAAGTCTAAACATAATCCCCACTTCTCCCTCCTGGCACTTTCCATGTGGGAGATATAGCAGGATGTATATTGGTTTGGAGGACAACTCAATGGAGAGTGTAGGGAGAAAAGGTCCTGGCTCCTTGAATGCCGTTTCTGGAGACACTGCGATCAATGTGGGAGATATGTCAAGATGTGTGTTTGTTTTGAGGACGGCTCTCTGGAGAGTCTTAGCAAAGAGGTCACACAGATAATCAGAGCAATTCTCAGAGACACTGAGAAAAAGCTCCACAATTCCCTCCTGGCACTTTCCCTGTAGGAGATACCGCAAGACGTTTCTGTACATTGGGCACAGCGCTCTGCACGGTGTTAGGAGAGACTTTCCCGGGACAGTGAAACCCTATGTCAGAGACACTGAGAAGAAGCCCCAATGTTCCCTCCAGGCACTTTCAGTGTGGGTGCCTTCTCCACGTGGTTCCTGGTTTCCCTGCAGCGCTGAAGAGAATGTTAGCAAAGAGGTAACCGGGACAGTGAAAACAGTACTCAAAGACAGAGAGAGCAAGCTCTCTCTTGGCACTTTGGATGTGGGACATACAGCGAGATGTTTGCTGCTTTTGCGTTTGGCTGTTGGGAGATTTACAGCACAAAGATATCTAGTTGATTTGAAGCAGTTCCGAGAAAGTCTAAACATAATCCCCACTTCTCCCTCCTGGCACTTTCCATGTGGGAGATATAGCAGGATGTATATTGGTTTGGAGGACAACTCAATGGGCAGTGTAGGGAGAAAAGGTCCTGGCTCCTTGAATGCCGTTCCTGGAGACACTGCGATCAATGTGGGAGATATGTCAAGATGTGTGTTTGTTTTGAGGACGGCTCTCTGGAGAGTCTTAGCAAAGAGGTCACACAGATAATCAGAGCAATTCTCAGAGACACTGAGAACAAGCTCGACAATTCCCTCCTGGCACTTTCCCTGTAGGAGATACCGCAAGACGTTTCTGTAGATTGGGCACAGCGCTCTGCAGGGTGTTAGCAGAGACTTTCCCGGGACAGTGAAACCCTATGTCAGAGACACTGAGAAGAAGCCCCAATGTTCCCTCCAGGCACTTTCAGTGTGGGTGCCTTCTCCACGTGGTTCCTGGTTTCCCTGCAGCGCTGAAGAGAATGTTAGCAAAGAGGTAACCGGGACAGTGAAAACAGTACTCAAAGACAGGGAGAGCAAGCTCTCTCTTGGCACTTTGGATGTGGGACATACAGCGAGATGTTTGCTGCTTTTGCGTTTGGCTGTTGGGAGATTTACAGCACAAAGATATCTAGTTGATTTGAAGCAGTTCCGAGAAAGTCTAAACATAATCCCCACTTCTCCCTCCTGGCACTTTCCATGTGGGAGATAAAGCAGGATGTATATTGGTTTTGAGGACAACTCAATTGGCAGTGTAGGGAGAAAAGGTCCGGGCTCCTTGAATGCCGTTTCTGGAGACACTGCGATCAATGTGGGAGATATGTCAAGATGTGTGTTTGTTTTGAGGACGGCTCTCTGGAGAGTCTTAGCAAAGAGGTCACAGGGATAATCAGAGCAATTCTCAGAGACACTGAGAACAAGCTCGACAATTCCCTCCTGGCACTTTCCCTGTAGGAGATACCGCAAGACGTTTCTGTACATTGGGCACAGCGCTCTGCAGGGTGTTAGCAGAGACTTTCCCGGGACAGTGAAACCCTATGTCAGAGACACTGAGAAGAAGCCCCAATGTTCCCTCCAGGCACTTTCAGTGTGGGTGCCTTCTCCACGTGGTTCCTGGTTTCCCTGCAGCGCTGAAGAGAATGTTAGCAAAGAGGTAACCGGGACAGTGAAAACAGTACTCAAAGACAGGGAGAGCAAGCTCTCTCTTGGCACTTTGGATGTGGGACATACAGCGAGATGTTTGCTGCTTTTGCGTTTGGCTGTTGGGAGATTTACAGCACAAAGATATCTAGTTGATTTGAAGCAGTTCCGAGAAAGTCTAAACATAATCCCCACTTCTCCCTCCTGGCACTTTCCATGTGGGAGATAAAGCAGGATGTATATTGGTTTTGAGGACAACTCAATTGGCAGTGTAGGGAGAAAAGGTCCGGGCTCCTTGAATGCCGTTTCTGGAGACACTGCGATCAATGTGGGAGATATGTCAAGATGTGTGTTTGTTTTGAGGACGGCTCTCTGGAGAGTCTTAGCAAAGAGGTCACAGGGATAATCAGAGCAATTCTCAGAGACACTGAGAACAAGCTCGACAATTCCCTCCTGGCACTTTCCCTGTAGGAGATACCGCAAGACGTTTCTGTACATTGGGCACAGCGCTCTGCAGGGTGTTAGCAGAGACTTTCCCGGGACAGTGAAACCCTATGTCAGAGACACTGAGAAGAAGCCCCAATGTTCCCTCCAGGCACTTTCAGTGTGGGTGCCTTCTCCACGTGGTTCCTGGTTTCCCTGCAGCGCTGAAGAGAATGTTAGCAAAGAGGTAACCGGGACAGTGAAAACAGTACTCAAAGACAGGGAGAGCAAGCTCTCTCTTGGCACTTTGGATGTGGGACATACAGCGAGATGTTTGCTGCTTTTGCGTTTGGCTGTTGGGAGATTTAGAGCACAAAGATATCTAGTTGATTTGAAGCAGTTCCGAGAAAGTCTAAACATAATCCCCACTTCTCCCTCCTGGCACTTTCCATGTGGGAGATATAGCAGGATGTATATTGGTTTGGAGGACAACTCAATGGAGAGTGTAGGGAGAAAAGTTCCTGGCTCCTTGAATGCCGTTTCTGGAGACACTGCGATCAATGTGGGAGATATGTCAAGATGTGTGTTTGTTTTGAGGACGGCTCTCTGGAGAGTCTTAGCAAAGAGGTCACACAGATAATCAGAGCAATTCTCAGAGACACTGAGAACAAGCTCGACAATTCCCTCCTGGCACTTTCCCTGTAGGAGATACCGCAAGACGTTTCTGTACATTGGGCACAGCGCTCTGCAGGGTGTTAGCAGAGACTTTCCCGGGACAGTGAAACCCTATGTCAGAGACACTGAGAAGAAGCCCCAATGTTCCCTCCAGGCACTTTCAGTGTGGGTGCCTTCTCCACGTGGTTCCTGGTTTCCCTGCAGCGCTGAAGAGAATGTTAGCAAAGAGGTAACCGGGACAGTGAAAACAGTACTCAAAGACAGGGAGAGCAAGCTCTCTCTTGGCACTTTGGATGTGGGACATACAGCGAGATGTTTGCTGCTTTTGCGTTTGGCTGTTGGGAGATTTACAGCACAAAGATATCTAGTTGATTTGAAGCAGTTCCGAGAAAGTCTAAACATAATCCCCACTTCTCCCTCCTGGCACTTTCCATGTGGGAGATATAGCAGGATGTATATTGGTTTTGAGGACAACTCAATGGACAGTGTAGGGAGAAAAGGTCCTGGCTCCTTGAATGCCGTTTCTGGAGACACTGCGATCAATGTGGGAGATATGTCAAGATGTGTGTTTGTTTTGAGGACGGCTCTCTGGAGAGTCTTAGCAAAGAGGTCACACAGATAATCAGAGCAATTCTCAGAGACACTGAGAACAAGCTCGACAATTCCCTCCTGGCACTTTCCCTGTAGGAGATACCGCAAGACGTTTCTGTACATTGGGCACAGCGCTCTGCAGGGTGTTAGCAGAGACTTTCCCGGGACAGTGAAACCCTATGTCAGAGACACTGAGAAGAAGCCCCAATGTTCCCTCCAGGCACTTTCAGTGTGGGTGCCTTCTCCACGTGGTTCCTGGTTTCCCTGCAGCGCTGAAGAGAATGTTAGCAAAGAGGTAACCGGGACAGTGAAAACAGTACTCAAAGACAGGGAGAGCAAGCTCTCTCTTGGCACTTTGGACGTGGGACATACAGCGAGATGTTTGCTGCTTTTGCGTTTGGCTGTTGGGAGATTTACAGCACAAAGATATCTAGTTGATTTGAAGCAGTTCCGAGAAAGTCTAAACATAATCCCCACTTCTCCCTCCTGGCACTTTCCATGTGGGAGATATAGCAGGATGTATATTGGTTTTGAGGACAACTCAATGGAGAGTGTAGGGAGAAAAGGTCCTGGCTCCTTGTATGCCGTTTCTGGAGACACTGCGATCAATGTGGGAGATATGTCAAGATGTGTGTTTGTTTTGAGGACGGCTCTCTGGAGAGTCTTAGCAAAGAGGTCACACAGATAATCAGAGCAATTCTCAGAGACACTGAGAACAAGCTCGACAATTCCCTCCTGGCACTTTCCCTGTAGGAGATACCGCAAGACGTTTCTGTACATTGGGCACAGCGCTCTGCAGGGTGTTAGCAGAGACTTTCCCGGGACAGTGAAACCCTATGTCAGAGACACTGAGAAGAAGCCCCAATGTTCCCTCCAGGCACTTTCAGTGTGGGTGCCTTCTCCACGTGGTTCCTGGTTTCACTGCGGCTCTGAAGAGAATGTTAGCAAAGAGGTAACCGGGACAGTGAAAACAGTACTCAAAGACAGGGAGAGCAAGCTCTCTCTTGGCACTTTGGACGTGGGACATACAGCGAGATGTTTGCTGCTTTTGCGTTTGGCTGTTGGGAGATTTACAGCACAAAGATATCTAGTTGATTTGAAGCAGTTCCGAGAAAGTCTAAACATAATCCCCACTTCTCCCTCCTGGCACTTTCCATGTGGGAGATATAGCAGGATGTCTATTGGTTTTGAGGACAACTCAATGGAGAGTGTGGGGAGAAAAGTTCCTGGCTCCTTGAATGCCGTTTCTGGAGACACTGCGATCAATGTGGGAGATATGTCAAGATGTGTGTTTGTTTTGAGGACGTCTCTCTGGAGAGTCTTAGCAAAGAGGTCACACAGATAATCAGAGCAATTCTCAGAGACACTGAGAAAAAGCTCCACAATTCCCTCCTGGCACTTTCCCTGTAGGAGATACCGCAAGACGTTTCTGTAGATTGGGCACAGCGCTCTGCACGGTGTTAGGAGAGACTTTCCCGGGACAGTGAAACCCTATGTCAGAGACACTGAGAAGAAGCCCCAATGTTCCCTCCAGGCACTTTCAGTGTGGGTGCCTTCTCCACGTGGTTCCTGGTTTCCCTGCAGCGCTGAAGAGAATGTTAGCAAAGAGGTAACCGGGACAGTGAAAACAGTACTCAAAGACAGGGAGAGCAAGCTCTCTCTTGGCACTTTGGATGTGGGACATACAGCGAGATGTTTGCTGCTTTTGCGTTTGGCTGTTGGGAGATTTACAGCACAAAGATATCTAGTTGATTTGAAGCAGTTCCGAGAAAGTCTAAACATAATCCCCACTTCTCCCTCCTGGCACTTTCCATGTGGGAGATATAGCAGGATGTATATTGGTTTGGAGGACAACTCAATGGAGAGTGTAGGGAGAAAAGGTCCTGGCTCCTTGAATGCCGTTTCTGGAGACACTGCGATCAATGTGGGAGATATGTCAAGATGTGTGTTTGTTTTGAGGACGGCTCTCTGGAGAGTCTTAGCAAAGAGGTCACACAGATAATCAGAGCAATTCTCAGAGACACTGAGAACAAGCTCGACAATTCCCTCCTGGCACTTTCCCTGTAGGAGATACCGCAAGACGTTTCTGTAGATTGGGCACAGCGCTCTGCACGGTGTTAGGAGAGACTTTCCCGGGACAGTGAAACCCTATGTCAGAGACACTGAGAAGAAGCCCCAATGTTCCCTCCAGGCACTTTCAGTGTGGGTGCCTTCTCCACGTGGTTCCTGGTTTCCCTGCAGCGCTGAAGAGAATGTTAGCAAAGAGATAACCGGGACAGTGAAAACAGTACTCAAAGACAGGGAGAGCAAGCTCTCTCTTGGCACTTTGGATGTGGGACATACAGCGAGATGTTTGCTGCTTTTGCGTTTGGCTGTTGGGAGATTTACAGCACAAAGATATCTAGTTGATTTGAAGCAGTTCCGAGAAAGTATAAACATAATCCCCACTTCTCCCTCCTGGCACTTTCCATGTGGGAGATATAGCAGGATGTCTATTGGTTTTGAGGACAACTCAATGGAGAGTGTAGGGAGAAAAGGTCCTGGCTCCTTGAATGCCGTTTCTGGAGACACTGCGATCAATGTGGGAGATATGTCAAGATGTGTGTTTGTTTTGAGGACGGCTCTCTGGAGAGTCTTAGCAAAGAGGTCACAGGGATAATCAGAGCAATTCTCAGAGACACTGAGAAAAAGCTCGACAATTCCCTCCTGGCACTTTCCCTGTAGGAGATACCGCAAGACGTTTCTGTAGATTGGGCACAGCGCTCTGCAGGGTGTTAGCAGAGACTTTCCCGGGACAGTGAAAGCCTATGTCAGAGACACTGAGAAGAAGCCCCAATGTTCCCTCCAGGCACTTTCAGTGTGGGTGCCTTCTCCACGTGGTTCCTGGTTTCCCTGCAGCGCTGAAGAGAATGTTAGCAAAGAGGTAACCGGGACAGTGAAAACAGTACTCAAAGACAGGGAGAGCAAGCTCTCTCTTGGCACTTTGGATGTGGGACATACAGCGAGATGTTTGCTGCTTTTGCGTTTGGCTGTTGGGAGATTTAGAGCACAAAGATATCTAGTTGATTTGAAGCAGTTCCGAGAAAGTCTAAACATAATCCCCACTTCTCCCTCGTGGCACTTTCCATGTGGGAGATATAGCAGGATGTCTATTGGTTTTGAGGACAACTCAATGGGCAGTGTAGGGAGAAAAGGTCCTGGCTCCTTGAATGCCGTTTCTGGAGACACTGCGATCAATGTGGGAGATATGTCAAGATGTGTGTTTGTTTTGAGGACGGCTCTCTGGAGAGTCTTAGCAAAGAGGTCACACAGATAATCCGAGCAATTCTCAGAGACACTGAGAACAAGCTCGACAATTCCCTCCTGGCACTTTCCCTGTAGGAGATACCGCAAGACGTTTCTGTACATTGGGCACAGCGCTCTGCAGGGTGTTAGCAGAGACTTTCCCGGGACAGTGAAACCCTATGTCAGAGACACTGAGAAGAAGCCCCAATGTTCCCTCCAGGCACTTTCAGTGTGGGTGCCTTCTCCACGTGGTTCCTGGTTTCCCTGCAGCGCTGAAGAGAATGTTAGCAAAGAGGTAACCGGGACAGTGAAAACAGTAGTCAAAGACAGGGAGAGCAAGCTCTCTCTTGGCACTTTGGATGTGGGACATACAGCGAGATGTTTGCTGCTTTTGCGTTTGGCTGTTGGGAGATTTACAGCACAAAGATATCTAGTTGATTTGAAGCAGTTCCGAGAAAGTCTAAACATAATCGCCACTTCTCCCTCCTGGCACTTTCCATGTGGGAGATATAGCAGGATGTATATTGGTTTTGAGGACAACTCAATGGAGAGTGTAGGGAGAAAAGGTCCTGGCTCCTTGAATGCCGTTCCTGGAGACACTGCGATCAATGTGGGAGATGTGTCAAGATGTGTGTTTGTTTTGAGGACGGCTCTCTGGAGAGTCTTAGCAAAGAGGTCACACAGATAATCAGAGCAATTCTCAGAGACACTGAGAAAAAGCTCCACAATTCCCTCCTGGCACTTTCCCTGTAGGAGATACCGCAAGACGTTTCTGTACATTGGGCACAGCGCTCTGCAGGGTGTTAGCAGAGACTTTCCCGGGACAGTGAAACCCTATGTCAGAGACACTGAGAAGAAGCCCCAATGTTCCCTCCAGGCACTTTCAGTGTGGGTGCCTTCTCCACGTGGTTCCTGGTTTCCCTGCAGCGCTGAAGAGAATGTTAGCAAAGAGGTAACCGGGACAGTGAAAACAGTACTCAAAGACAGGGAGAGCAAGCTCTCTCTTGGCACTTTGGATGTGGGACATACAGCGAGATGTTTGCTGCTTTTGCGTTTGGCTGTTGGGAGATTTAGAGCACAAAGATATCTAGTTGATTTGAAGCAGTTCCGAGAAAGTCTAAACATAATCCCCACTTCTCCCTCGTGGCACTTTCCATGTGGGAGATATAGCAGGATGTCTATTGGTTTTGAGGACAACTCAATGGGCAGTGTAGGGAGAAAAGGTCCTGGCTCCTTGAATGCCGTTTCTGGAGACACTGCGATCAATGTGGGAGATATGTCAAGATGTGTGTTTGTTTTGAGGACGGCTCTCTGGAGAGTCTTAGCAAAGAGGTCACACAGATAATCAGAGCAATTCTCAGAGACACTGAGAACAAGCTCGACAATTCCCTCCTGGCACTTTCCCTGTAGGAGATACCGCAAGACGTTTCTGTAGATTGGGCACAGCGCTCTGCAGGGTGTTAGCAGAGACTTTCCCGGGACAGTGAAACCCTATGTCAGAGACACTGAGAAGAAGCCCCAATGTTCCCTCCAGGCACTTTCAGTGTGGGTGCCTTCTCCACGTGGTTCCTGGTTTCCCTGCAGCGCTGAAGAGAATGTTAGCAAAGAGGTAACCGGGACAGTGAAAACAGTAGTCAAAGACAGGGAGAGCAAGCTCTCTCTTGGCACTTTGGATGTGGGACATACAGCGAGATGTTTGCTGCTTTTGCGTTTGGCTGTTGGGAGATTTAGAGCACAAAGATATCTAGTTGATTTGAAGCAGTTCCGAGAAAGTCTAAACATAATCCCCACTTCTCCCTCCTGGCACTTTCCATGTGGGAGATATAGCAGGATGTATATTGGTTTTGAGGACAACTCAATGGAGAGTGTAGGGAGAAAAGTTCCTGGCTCCTTGAATGCCGTTTCTGGAGACACTGCGATCAATGTGGGAGATATGTCAAGATGTGTGTTTGTTTTGAGGACGGCTCTCTGGAGAGTCTTAGCAAAGAGGTCACACAGATAATCAGAGCAATTCTCAGAGACACTGAGAACAAGCTCGACAATTCCCTCCTGGCACTTTCCCTGTAGGAGATACCGCAAGACGTTTCTGTACATTGGGCACAGCGCTCTGCAGGGTGTTAGCAGAGACTTTCCCGGGACAGTGAAACCCTATGTCAGAGACACTGAGAAGAAGCCCCAATGTTCCCTCCAGGCACTTTCAGTGTGGGTGCCTTCTCCACGTGGTTCCTGGTTTCCCTGCAGCGCTGAAGAGAATGTTAGCAAAGAGGTAACCGGGACAGTGAAAACAGTACTCAAAGACAGGGAGAGCAAGCTCTCTCTTGGCACTTTGGACGTGGGACATACAGCGAGATGTTTGCTGCTTTTGCGTTTGGCTGTTGGGAGATTTACAGCACAAAGATATCTAGTTGATTTGAAGCAGTTCCGAGAAAGTCTAAACATAATCCCCACTTCTCCCTCCTGGCACTTTCCATGTGGGAGATATAGCAGGATGTATATTGGTTTTGAGGACAACTCAATGGAGAGTGTAGGGAGAAAAGTTCCTGGCTCCTTGAATGCCGTTTCTGGAGACACTGCGATCAATGTGGGAGATATGTCAAGATGTGTGTTTGTTTTGAGGACGGCTCTCTGGAGAGTCTTAGCAAAGAGGTCACACAGATAATCAGAGCAATTCTCAGAGACACTGAGAACAAGCTCGACAATTCCCTCCTGGCACTTTCCCTGTAGGAGATACCGCAAGACGTTTCTGTACATTGGGCACAGCGCTCTGCAGGGTGTTAGCAGAGACTTTCCCGGGACAGTGAAACCCTATGTCAGAGACACTGAGAAGAAGCCCCAATGTTCCCTCCAGGCACTTTCAGTGTGGGTGCCTTCTCCACGTGGTTCCTGGTTTCACTGCGGCTCTGAAGAGAATGTTAGCAAAGAGGTAACCGGGACAGTGAAAACAGTACTCAAAGACAGGGAGAGCAAGCTCTCTCTTGGCACTTTGGATGTGGGACATACAGCGAGATGTTTGCTGCTTTTGCGTTTGGCTGTTGGGAGATTTACAGCACAAAGATATCTAGTTGATTTGAAGCAGTTCCGAGAAAGTCTAAACATAATCCCCACTTCTCCCTCCTGGCACTTTCCATGTGGGAGATATAGCAGGATGTATATTGGTTTTGAGGACAACTCAATGGAGAGTGTAGGGAGAAAAGGTCCTGGCTCCTTGAATGCCGTTTCTGGAGACACTGCGATCAATGTGGGAGATATGTCAAGATGTGTGTTGGTTTTGAGGACGGCTCTCTGGAGAGTCTTAGCAAAGAGGTCACAGGGATAATCAGAGCAATTCTCAGAGACACTGAGAACAAGCTCGACAATTCCCTCCTGGCACTTTCCCTGTAGGAGATACCGCAAGACGTTTCTGTACATTGGGCACAGCGCTCTGCAGGGTGTTAGGAGAGACTTTCCCGGGACAGTGAAACCCTATGTCAGAGACACTGAGAAGAAGCCCCAATGTTCCCTCCAGGCACTTTCAGTGTGGGTGCCTTCTCCACGTGGTTCCTGGTTTCACTGCGGCTCTGAAGAGAATGTTAGCAAAGAGGTAACCGGGACAGTGAAAACAGTACTCAAAGACAGGGAGAGCAAGCTCTCTCTTGGCACTTTGGATGTAGGACATGCAGCGAGATGTTTGCTGCTTTTGCGTTTGGCTGTTGGGAGATTTACAGCACAAAGATATCTAGTTGATTTGAAGCAGTTCCGAGAAAGTCTAAACATAATCCCCACTTCTCCCTCCTGGCACTTTCCATGTGGGAGATATAGCAGGATGTATATTGGTTTTGAGGACAACTCAATGGGCAGTGTAGGGAGAAAAGGTCCTGGCTCCTTGAATGCCGTTTCTGGAGACACTGCGATCAATGTGGGAGATATGTCAAGATGTGTGTTTGTTTTGAGGACGGCTCTCTGGAGAGTCTTAGCAAAGAGGTCACAGGGATAATCAGAGCAATTCTCAGAGACACTGAGAACAAGCTCGACAATTCCCTCCTGGCACTTTCCCTGTAGGAGATACCGCAAGACGTTTCTGTACATTGGGCACAGCGCTCTGCAGGGTGTTAGGAGAGACTTTCCCGGGACAGTGAAACCCTATGTCAGAGACACTGAGAAGAAGCCCCAATGTTCCCTCCAGGCACTTTCAGTGTGGGTGCCTTCTCCACGTGCTTCCTGGTTTCCCTGCAGCGCTGAAGAGAATGTTAGCAAAGAGGTAACCGGGACAGTGAAAACAGTAGTCAAAGACAGGGAGAGCAAGCTCTCTCTTGGCACTTTGGATGTGGGACATACAGCGAGATGTTTGCTGCTTTTGCGTTTGGCTGTTGGGAGATTTAGAGCACAAAGATATCTAGTTGATTTGAAGCAGTTCCGAGAAAGTCTAAACATAATCCCCACTTCTCCCTCCTGGCACTTTCCATGTGGGAGATATAGCAGGATGTCTATTGGTTTTGAGGACAACTCAATGGAGAGTGTAGGGAGAAAAGTTCCTGGCTCCTTGAATGCCGTTTCTGGAGACACTGCGATCAATGTGGGAGATATGTCAAGATGTGTGTTTGTTTTGAGGACGGCTCTCTGGAGAGTCTTAGCAAAGAGGTCACACAGATAATCAGAGCAATTCTCAGAGACACTGAGAACAAGCTCGACAATTCCCTCCTGGCACTTTCCCTGTAGGAGATACCGCAAGACGTTTCTGTACATTGGGCACAGCGCTCAGCACGTTGTTAGGAGAGACTTTCCCGGGACAGTGAAACCCTATGTCAGAGACACTGAGAAGAAGCCCCAATGTTCCCTCCAGGCACTTTCAGTGTGGGTGCCTTCTCCACGTGCTTCCTGGTTTCCCTGCAGCGCTGAAGAGAATGTTAGCAAAGAGGTAACCGGGACAGTGAAAACAGTACTCAAAGACAGGGAGAGCAAGCTCTCTCTTGGCACTTTGGATGTGGGACATACAACGAGATGTTTGCTGCTTTTGCGTTTGGCTGTTGGGAGATTTACAGCACAAAGATATCTAGTTGATTTGAAGCAGTTCCGAGAAAGTCTAAACATAATCCCCACTTCTCCCTCCTGGCACTTTCCATGTGGGAGATATAGCAGGATGTATATTGGTTTTGAGGACAACTCAATGGGCAGTGTAGGGAGAAAAGGTCCTGGCTCCTTGAATGCCGTTTCTGGAGACACTGCGATCAATGTGGGAGATATGTCAAGATGTGTGTTGGTTTTGAGGACGGCTCTCTGGAGAGTCTTAGCAAAGAGGTCACACAGATAATCAGAGCAATTCTCAGAGACACTGAGAACAAGCTCGACAATTCCCTCCTGGCACTTTCCCTGTAGGAGATACCGCAAGACGTTTCTGTACATTGGGCACAGCGCTCTGCAGGGTGTTAGCAGAGACTTTCCCGGGACAGTGAAACCCTATGTCAGAGACACTGAGAAGAAGCCCCAATGTTCCCTCCAGGCACTTTCAGTGTGGGTGCCTTCTCCACGTGGTTCCTGGTTTCCCTGCAGCGCTGAAGAGAATGTTAGCAAAGAGGTAACCGGGACAGTGAAAACAGTACTCAAAGACAGGGAGAGCAAGCTCTCTCTTGGCACTTTGGATGTGGGACATACAGCGAGATGTTTGCTGCTTTTGCGTTTGGCTGTTGGGAGATTTACAGCACAAAGATATCTAGTTGATTTGAAGCAGTTCCGAGAAAGTCTAAACATAATCCCCACTTCTCCCTCCTGGCACTTTCCATGTGGGAGATATAGCAGGATGTATATTGGTTTTGAGGACAACTCAATGGAGAGTGTAGGGAGAAAAGTTCCTGGCTCCTTGAATGCCGTTCCTGGAGACACTGCGATCAATGTGGGAGATATGTCAAGATGTGTGTTTGTTTTGAGGACGGCTCTCTGGAGAGTCTTAGCAAAGAGGTCACACAGATAATCAGAGCAATTCTCAGAGACACTGAGAACAAGCTCGACAATTCCCTCCTGGCACTTTCCCTGTAGGAGATACCGCAAGACGTTTCTGTACATTGGGCACAGCGCTCTGCACGGTGTTAGGAGAGACTTTCCCGGGACAGTGAAACCCTATGTCAGAGACACTGAGAAGAAGCCCCAATGTTCCCTCCAGGCACTTTCAGTGTGGGTGCCTTCTCCACGTGGTTCCTGGTTTCCCTGCAGCGCTGAAGAGAATGTTAGCAAAGAGGTAACCGGGACAGTGAAAACAGTACTCAAAGACAGGGAGAGCAAGCTCTCTCTTGGCACTTTGGACGTGGGACATACAGCGAGATGTTTGCTGCTTTTGCGTTTGGCTGTTGGGAGATTTACAGCACAAAGATATCTAGTTGATTTGAAGCAGTTCCGAGAAAGTCTAAACATAATCCCCACTTCTCCCTCCTGGCACTTTCCATGTGGGAGATATAGCAGGATGTATATTGGTTTTGAGGACAACTCAATGGAGAGTGTAGGGAGAAAAGTTCCTGGCTCCTTGTATGCTGTTTCTGGAGACACTGCGATCAATGTGGGAGATATGTCAAGATGTGTGTTTGTTTTGAGGACGGCTCTCTGGAGAGTCTTAGCAAAGAGGTCACACAGATAATCAGAGCAATTCTCAGAGACACTGAGAACAAGCTCGACAATTCCCTCCTGGCACTTTCCCTGTAGGAGATACCGCAAGACGTTTCTGTAGATTGGGCACAGCGCTCTGCAGGGTGTTAGCAGAGACTTTCCCGGGACAGTGAAACCCTATGTCAGAGACACTGAGAAGAAGCCCCAATGTTCCCTCCAGGCACTTTCAGTGTGGGTGCCTTCTCCACGTGGTTCCTGGTTTCACTGCGGCTCTGAAGAGAATGTTAGCAAAGAGGTAACCGGGACAGTGAAAACAGTACTCAAAGACAGGGAGAGCAAGCTCTCTCTTGGCACTTTGGATGTGGGACATACAGCGAGATGTTTGCTGCTTTTGCGTTTGGCTGTTGGGAGATTTACAGCACAAAGATATCTAGTTGATTTGAAGCAGTTCCGAGAAAGTCTAAACATAATCCCCACTTATCCCTCCTGGCACTTTCCATGTCGGAGATATAGCAGGATGTATATTGGTTTTGAGGACAACTCAATGGAGAGTGTAGGGAGAAAAGGTCCTGGCTCCTTGAATGCCGTTTCTGGAGACACTGCGATCAATGTGGGAGATATGTCAAGATGTGTGTTGGTTTTGAGGACGGCTCTCTGGAGAGTCTTAGCAAAGAGGTCACAGGGATAATCAGAGCAATTCTCAGAGACACTGAGAACAAGCTCGACAATTCCCTCCTGGCACTTTCCCTGTAGGAGATACCGCAAGACGTTTCTGTACATTGGGCACAGCGCTCTGCACGGTGTTAGGAGAGACTTTCCCGGGACAGTGAAACCCTATGTCAGAGACACTGAGAAGAAGCCCCAATGTTCCCTCCAGGCACTTTCAGTGTGGGTGCCTTCTCCACGTGGTTCCTGGTTTCACTGCGGCTCTGAAGAGAATGTTAGCAAAGAGGTAACCGGGACAGTGAAAACAGTACTCAAAGACAGGGAGAGCAAGCTCTCTCTTGGCACTTTGGATGTAGGACATGCAGCGAGATGTTTGCTGCTTTTGCGTTTGGCTGTTGGGAGATTTACAGCACAAAGATATCTAGTTGATTTGAAGCAGTTCCGAGAAAGTCTAAACATAATCCCCACTTCTCCCTCCTGGCACTTTCCATGTGGGAGATATAGCAGGATGTATATTGGTTTTGAGGACAACTCAATGGGCAGTGTAGGGAGAAAAGGTCCTGGCTCCTTGAATGCCGTTTCTGGAGACACTGCGATCAATGTGGGAGATATGTCAAGATGTGTGTTTGTTTTGAGGACGGCTCTCTGGAGAGTCTTAGCAAAGAGGTCACACAGATAATCAGAGCAATTCTCAGAGACACTGAGAAAAAGCTCCACAATTCCCTCCTGGCACTTTCCCTGTAGGAGATACCGCAAGACGTTTCTGTACATTGGGCACAGCGCTCTGCACGGTGTTAGGAGAGACTTTCCCGGGACAGTGAAACCCTATGTCAGAGACACTGAGAAGAAGCCCCAATGTTCCCTCCAGGCACTTTCAGTGTGGGTGCCTTCTCCACGTGGTTCCTGGTTTCCCTGCAGCGCTGAAGAGAATGTTAGCAAAGAGGTAACCGGGACAGTGAAAACAGTACTCAAAGACAGAGAGAGCAAGCTCTCTCTTGGCACTTTGGATGTGGGACATACAGCGAGATGTTTGCTGCTTTTGCGTTTGGCTGTTGGGAGATTTACAGCACAAAGATATCTAGTTGATTTGAAGCAGTTCCGAGAAAGTCTAAACATAATCCCCACTTCTCCCTCCTGGCACTTTCCATGTGGGAGATATAGCAGGATGTATATTGGTTTGGAGGACAACTCAATGGGCAGTGTAGGGAGAAAAGGTCCTGGCTCCTTGAATGCCGTTTCTGGAGACACTGCGATCAATGTGGGAGATATGTCAAGATGTGTGTTTGTTTTGAGGACGGCTCTCTGGAGAGTCTTAGCAAAGAGGTCACACAGATAATCAGAGCAATTCTCAGAGACACTGAGAACAAGCTCGACAATTCCCTCCTGGCACTTTCCCTGTAGGAGATACCGCAAGACGTTTCTGTACATTGGGCACAGCGCTCTGCAGGGTGTTAGCAGAGACTTTCCCGGGACAGTGAAACCCTATGTCAGAGACACTGAGAAGAAGCCCCAATGTTCCCTCCAGGCACTTTCAGTGTGGGTGCCTTCTCCACGTGGTTCCTGGTTTCCCTGCAGCGCTGAAGAGAATGTTAGCAAAGAGGTAACCGGGACAGTGAAAACAGTAGTCAAAGACAGGGAGAGCAAGCTCTCTCTTGGCACTTTGGATGTGGGACATACAGCGAGATGTTTGCTGCTTTTGCGTTTGGCTGTTGGGAGATTTAGAGCACAAAGATATCTAGTTGATTTGAAGCAGTTCCGAGAAAGTCTAAACATAATCCCCACTTCTCCCTCCTGGCACTTTCCATGTGGGAGATATAGCAGGATGTCTATTGGTTTTGAGGACAACTCAATGGAGAGTGTAGGGAGAAAAGTTCCTGGCTCCTTGAATGCCGTTTCTGGAGACACTGCGATCAATGTGGGAGATATGTCAAGATGTGTGTTTGTTTTGAGGACGGCTCTCTGGAGAGTCTTAGCAAAGAGGTCACACAGATAATCAGAGCAATTCTCAGAGACACTGAGAACAAGCTCGACAATTCCCTCCTGGCACTTTCCCTGTAGGAGATACCGCAAGACGTTTCTGTACATTGGGCACAGCGCTCAGCACGTTGTTAGGAGAGACTTTCCCGGGACAGTGAAACCCTATGTCAGAGACACTGAGAAGAAGCCCCAATGTTCCCTCCAGGCACTTTCAGTGTGGGTGCCTTCTCCACGTGCTTCCTGGTTTCCCTGCAGCGCTGAAGAGAATGTTAGCAAAGAGGTAACCGGGACAGTGAAAACAGTACTCAAAGACAGGGAGAGCAAGCTCTCTCTTGGCACTTTGGATGTGGGACATACAACGAGATGTTTGCTGCTTTTGCGTTTGGCTGTTGGGAGATTTACAGCACAAAGATATCTAGTTGATTTGAAGCAGTTCCGAGAAAGTCTAAACATAATCCCCACTTCTCCCTCCTGGCACTTTCCATGTGGGAGATATAGCAGGATGTATATTGGTTTTGAGGACAACTCAATGGGCAGTGTAGGGAGAAAAGGTCCTGGCTCCTTGAATGCCGTTTCTGGAGACACTGCGATCAATGTGGGAGATATGTCAAGATGTGTGTTGGTTTTGAGGACGGCTCTCTGGAGAGTCTTAGCAAAGAGGTCACACAGATAATCAGAGCAATTCTCAGAGACACTGAGAACAAGCTCCACAATTCCCTCCTGGCACTTTCCCTGTAGGAGATACCGCAAGACGTTTCTGTAGATTGGGCACAGCGCTCTGCAGGGTGTTAGCAGAGACTTTCCCGGGACAGTGAAACCCTATGTCAGAGACACTGAGAAGAAGCCCCAATGTTCCCTCCAGGCACTTTCAGTGTGGGTGCCTTCTCCACGTGGTTCCTGGTTTCCCTGCAGCGCTGAAGAGAATGTTAGCAAAGAGGTAACCGGGACAGTGAAAACAGTACTCAAAGACAGGGAGAGCAAGCTCTCTCTTGGCACTTTGGATGTGGGACATACAGCGAGATGTTTGCTGCTTTTGCGTTTGGCTGTTGGGAGATTTAGAGCACAAAGATATCTAGTTGATTTGAAGCAGTTCCGAGAAAGTCTAAACATAATCCCCACTTCTCCCTCCTGGCACTTTCCATGTGGGAGATATAGCAGGATGTATATTGGTTTTGAGGACAACTCAATGGAGAGTGTAGGGAGAAAAGTTCCTGGCTCCTTGAATGCCGTTCCTGGAGACACTGCGATCAATGTGGGAGATATGTCAAGATGTGTGTTTGTTTTGAGGACGGCTCTCTGGAGAGTCTTAGCAAAGAGGTCACACAGATAATCAGAGCAATTCTCAGAGACACTGAGAACAAGCTCGACAATTCCCTCCTGGCACTTTCCCTGTAGGAGATACCGCAAGACGTTTCTGTACATTGGGCACAGCGCTCTGCACGGTGTTAGGAGAGACTTTCCCGGGACAGTGAAACCCTATGTCAGAGACACTGAGAAGAAGCCCCAATGTTCCCTCCAGGCACTTTCAGTGTGGGTGCCTTCTCCACGTGGTTCCTGGTTTCCCTGCAGCGCTGAAGAGAATGTTAGCAAAGAGGTAACCGGGACAGTGAAAACAGTACTCAAAGACAGGGAGAGCAAGCTCTCTCTTGGCACTTTGGATGTGGGACATACAGCGAGATGTTTGCTGCTTTTGCGTTTGGCTGTTGGGAGATTTACAGCACAAAGATATCTAGTTGATTTGAAGCAGTTCCGAGAAAGTCTAAACATAATCCCCACTTCTCCCTCCTGGCACTTTCCATGTGGGAGATATAGCAGGATGTATATTGGTTTTGAGGACAACTCAATGGGCAGTGTAGGGAGAAAAGGTCCTGGCTCCTTGAATGCCGTTTCTGGAGACACTGCGATCAATGTGGGAGATATGTCAAGATGTGTGTTTGTTTTGAGGACGGCTCTCTGGAGAGTCTTAGCAAAGAGGTCACACAGATAATCAGAGCAATTCTCAGAGACACTGAGAACAAGCTCCACAATTCCCTCCTGGCACTTTCCCTGTAGGAGATACCGCAAGACGTTTCTGTACATTGGGCACAGCGCTCTGCAGGGTGTTAGGAGAGACTTTCCCGGGACAGTGAAACCCTATGTCAGAGACACTGAGAAGAAGCCCCAATGTTCCCTCCAGGCACTTTCAGTGTGGGTGCCTTCTCCACGTGGTTCCTGGTTTCCCTGCAGCGCTGAAGAGAATGTTAGCAAAGAGGTAACCGGGACAGTGAAAACAGTACTCAAAGACAGGGAGAGCAAGCTCTCTCTTGGCACTTTGGATGTGGGACATACAGCGAGATGTTTGCTGCTTTTGCGTTTGGCTGTTGGGAGATTTACAGCACAAAGATATCTAGTTGATTTGAAGCACTTCCGAGAAAGTCTAAACATAATCGCCACTTCTCCCTCCTGGCACTTTCCATGTGGGAGATATAGCAGGATGTATATTGGTTTTGAGGACAACTAAATGGAGAGTGTAGGGAGAAAAGTTCCTGGCTCCTTGAATGCCGTTCCTGGAGACACTGCGATCAATGTGGGAGATATGTCAAGATGTGTGTTTGTTTTGAGGACGGCTCTCTGGAGAGTCTTAGCAAAGAGGTCACACAGATAATCAGAGCAATTCTCAGAGACACTGAGAACAAGCTCGACAATTCCCTCCTGGCACTTTCCCTGTAGGAGATACCGCAAGACGTTTCTGTACATTGGGCACAGCGCTCTGCACGGTGTTAGGAGAGACTTTCCCGGGACAGTGAAACCCTATGTCAGAGACACTGAGAAGAAGCCCCAATGTTCCCTCCAGGCACTTTCAGTGTGGGTGCCTTCTCCACGTGGTTCCTGGTTTCCCTGCAGCGCTGAAGAGAATGTTAGCAAAGAGGTAACCGGGACAGTGAAAACAGTACTCAAAGACAGGGAGAGCAAGCTCTCTCTTGGCACTTTGGACGTGGGACATACAGCGAGATGTTTGCTGCTTTTGCGTTTGGCTGTTGGGAGATTTACAGCACAAAGATATCTAGTTGATTTGAAGCAGTTCCGAGAAAGTCTAAACATAATCCCCACTTCTCCCTCCTGGCACTTTCCATGTGGGAGATATAGCAGGATGTATATTGGTTTTGAGGACAACTCAATGGAGAGTGTAGGGAGAAAAGTTCCTGGCTCCTTGTATGCTGTTTCTGGAGACACTGCGATCAATGTGGGAGATATGTCAAGATGTGTGTTTGTTTTGAGGACGGCTCTCTGGAGAGTCTTAGCAAAGAGGTCACACAGATAATCAGAGCAATTCTCAGAGACACTGAGAACAAGCTCGACAATTCCCTCCTGGCACTTTCCCTGTAGGAGATACCGCAAGACGTTTCTGTAGATTGGGCACAGCGCTCTGCAGGGTGTTAGCAGAGACTTTCCCGGGACAGTGAAACCCTATGTCAGAGACACTGAGAAGAAGCCCCAATGTTCCCTCCAGGCACTTTCAGTGTGGGTGCCTTCTCCACGTGGTTCCTGGTTTCACTGCGGCTCTGAAGAGAATGTTAGCAAAGAGGTAACCGGGACAGTGAAAACAGTACTCAAAGACAGGGAGAGCAAGCTCTCTCTTGGCACTTTGGATGTGGGACATGCAGCGAGATGTTTGCTGCTTTTGCGTTTGGCTGTTGGGAGATTTACAGCACAAAGATATCTAGTTGATTTGAAGCAGTTCCGAGAAAGTCTAAACATAATCCCCACTTCTCCCTCCTGGCACTTTCCATGTGGGAGATATAGCAGGATGTCTATTGGTTTTGAGGACAACTCAATGGAGAGTGTAGGGAGAAAAGGTCCTGGCTCCTTGAATGCCGTTTCTGGAGACACTGCGATCAATGTGGGAGATATGTCAAGATGTGTGTTGGTTTTGAGGACGGCTCTCTGGAGAGTCTTAGCAAAGAGGTCACAGGGATAATCAGAGCAATTCTCAGAGACACTGAGAACAAGCTCGACAATTCCCTCCTGGCACTTTCCCTGTAGGAGATACCGCAAGACGTTTCTGTACATTGGGCACAGCGCTCTGCAGGGTGTTAGCAGAGACTTTCCCGGGACAGTGAAACCCTATGTCAGAGACACTGAGAAGAAGCCCCAATGTTCCCTCCAGGCACTTTCAGTGTGGGTGCCTTCTCCACGTGGTTCCTGGTTTCCCTGCAGCGCTGAAGAGAATGTTAGCAAAGAGGTAACCGGGACAGTGAAAACAGTACTCAAAGACAGGGAGAGCAAGCTCTCTCTTGGCACTTTGGATGTGGGACATACAGCGAGATGTTTGCTGCTTTTGCGTTTGGCTGTTTGGAGATTTACAGCACAAAGATATCTAGTTGATTTGAAGCAGTTCCGAGAAAGTCTAAACATAATCCCCACTTATCCCTCCTGGCACTTTCCATGTGGGAGATATAGCAGGATGTCTATTGGTTTTGAGGACAACTCAATGGAGAGTGTAGGGAGAAAAGGTCCTGGCTCCTTGAATGCCGTTTCTGGAGACACTGCGATCAATGTGGGAGATATGTCAAGATGTGTGTTGGTTTTGAGGACGGCTCTCTGGAGAGTCTTAGCAAAGAGGTCACAGGGATAATCAGAGCAATTCTCAGAGACACTGAGAACAAGCTCGACAATTCCCTCCTGGCACTTTCCCTGTAGGAGATACCGCAAGACGTTTCTGTACATTGGGCACAGCGCTCTGCAGGGTGTTAGCAGAGACTTTCCCGGGACAGTGAAACCCTATGTCAGAGACACTGAGAAGAAGCCCCAATGTTCCCTCCAGGCACTTTCAGTGTGGGTGCCTTCTCCACGTGGTTCCTGGTTTCCCTGCAGCGCTGAAGAGAATGTTAGCAAAGAGGTAACCGGGACAGTGAAAACAGTACTCAAAGACAGGGAGAGCAAGCTCTCTCTTGGCACTTTGGATGTGGGACATACAGCGAGATGTTTGCTGCTTTTGCGTTTGGCTGTTTGGAGATTTACAGCACAAAGATATCTAGTTGATTTGAAGCAGTTCCGAGAAAGTCTAAACATAATCCCCACTTATCCCTCCTGGCACTTTCCATGTGGGAGATATAGCAGGATGTATATTGGTTTGGAGGACAACTCAATGGAGAGTGTAGGGAGAAAAGGTCCTGGCTCCTTGAATGCCGTTTCTGGAGACACTGCGATCAATGTGGGAGATATGTCAAGATGTGTGTTTGTTTTGAGGACGTCTCTCTGGAGAGTCTTAGCAAAGAGGTCACAGGGATAATCAGAGCAATTCTCAGAGACACTGAGAAAAAGCTCCACAATTCCCTCCTGGCACTTTCCCTGTAGGAGATACCGCAAGACGTTTCTGTACATTGGGCACAGCGCTCTGCACGGTGTTAGGAGAGACTTTCCCGGGACAGTGAAACCCTATGTCAGAGACACTGAGAAGAAGCCCCAATGTTCCCTCCAGGCACTTTCAGTGTGGGTGCCTTCTCCACGTGGTTCCTGGTTTCCCTGCAGCGCTGAAGAGAATGTTAGCAAAGAGGTAACCGGGACAGTGAAAACAGTACTCAAAGACAGAGAGAGCAAGCTCTCTCTTGGCACTTTGGATGTGGGACATACAGCGAGATGTTTGCTGCTTTTGCGTTTGGCTGTTGGGAGATTTACAGCACAAAGATATCTAGTTGATTTGAAGCAGTTCCGAGAAAGTCTAAACATAATCCCCACTTCTCCCTCCTGGCACTTTCCATGTGGGAGATATAGCAGGATGTATATTGGTTTGGAGGACAACTCAATGGGCAGTGTAGGGAGAAAAGGTCCTGGCTCCTTGAATGCCGTTTCTGGAGACACTGCGATCAATGTGGGAGATATGTCAAGATGTGTGTTTGTTTTGAGGACGGCTCTCTGGAGAGTCTTAGCAAAGAGGTCACACAGATAATCAGAGCAATTCTCAGAGACACTGAGAACAAGCTCGACAATTCCCTCCTGGCACTTTCCCTGTAGGAGATACCGCAAGACGTTTCTGTACATTGGGCACAGCGCTCTGCACGGTGTTAGGAGAGACTTTCCCGGGACAGTGAAACCCTATGTCAGAGACACTGAGAAGAAGCCCCAATGTTCCCTCCAGGCACTTTCAGTGTGGGTGCCTTCTCCACGTGGTTCCTGGTTTCCCTGCAGCGCTGAAGAGAATGTTAGCAAAGAGGTAACCGGGACAGTGAAAACAGTACTCAAAGACAGGGAGAGCAAGCTCTCTCTTGGCACTTTGGACGTGGGACATACAGCGAGATGTTTGCTGCTTTTGCGTTTGGCTGTTGGGAGATTTACAGCACAAAGATATCTAGTTGATTTGAAGCAGTTCCGAGAAAGTCTAAACATAATCCCCACTTCTCCCTCCTGGCACTTTCCATGTGGGAGATATAGCAGGATGTATATTGGTTTTGAGGACAACTCAATGGAGAGTGTAGGGAGAAAAGTTCCTGGCTCCTTGAATGCCGTTTCTGGAGACACTGCGATCAATGTGGGAGATATGTCAAGATGTGTGTTGGTTTTGAGGACGGCTCTCTGGAGAGTCTTAGCAAAGAGGTCACACAGATAATCAGAGCAATTCTCAGAGACACTGAGAACAAGCTCCACAATTCCCTCCTGGCACTTTCCCTGTAGGAGATACCGCAAGACGTTTCTGTAGATTGGGCACAGCGCTCTGCAGGGTGTTAGCAGAGACTTTCCCGGGACAGTGAAAGCCTATGTCAGAGACACTGAGAAGAAGCCCCAATGTTCCCTCCAGGCACTTTCAGTGTGGGTGCCTTCTCCACGTGGTTCCTGGTTTCACTGCAGCTCTGAAGAGAACGTTAGCAAAGAGGTAACCGGGACAGTGAAAACAGTACTCAAAGACAGGGAGAGCAAGCTCTCTCTTGGCACTTTGGATGTGGGACATGCAGCGAGATGTTTGCTGCTTTTGCGTTTGGCTGTTGGGAGATTTACAGCACAAAGATATCTAGTTGATTTGAAGCAGTTCCGAGAAAGTCTAAACATAATCGCCACTTCTCCCTCCTGGCACTTTCCATGTGGGAGATATAGCAGGATGTATATTGGTTTTGAGGACAACTCAATGGACAGTGTAGGGAGAAAAGGTCCTGGCTCCTTGAATGCCGTTTCTGGAGACACTGCGATCAATGTGGGAGATATGTCAAGATGTGTGTTGGTTTTGAGGACGGCTCTCTGGAGAGTCTTAGCAAAGAGGTCAGAGGGATAATCAGAGCAATTCTCAGAGACACTGAGAACAAGCTCCACAATTCCCTCCTGGCACTTTCCCTGTAGGAGATACCGCAAGACGTTTCTGTAGATTGGGCACAGCGCTCTGCAGGGTGTTAGCAGAGACTTTCCCGGGACAGTGAAACCCTATGTCAGAGACACTGAGAAGAAGCCCCAATGTTCCCTCCAGGCACTTTCAGTGTGGGTGCCTTCTCCACGTGGTTCCTGGTTTCCCTGCAGCGCTGAAGAGAATGTTAGCAAAGAGGTAACCGGGACAGTGAAAACAGTACTCAAAGACAGGGAGAGCAAGCTCTCTCTTGGCACTTTGGATGTGGGACATACAGCGAGATGTTTGCTGCTTTTGCGTTTGGCTGTTGGGAGATTTACAGCACAAAGATATCTAGTTGATTTGAAGCAGTTCCGAGAAAGTCTAAACATAATCCCCACTTCTCCCTCCTGGCACTTTCCACGTGGGAGATATAGCAGGATGTATATTGGTTTTGAGGACAACTCAATGGAGAGTGTAGGGAGAAAAGTTCCTGGCTCCTTGAATGCCGTTTCTGGAGACACTGCGATCAATGTGGGAGATATGTCAAGATGTGTGTTTGTTTTGAGGACGGCTCTCTGGAGAGTCTTAGCAAAGAGGTCACAGGGATAATCAGAGCAATTCTCAGAGACACTGAGAAAAAGCTCGACAATTCCCTCCTGGCACTTTCCCTGTAGGAGATACCGCAAGACGTTTCTGTACATTGGGCACAGCGCTCTGCACGGTGTTAGGAGAGACTTTCCCGGGACAGTGAAACCCTATGTCAGAGACACTGAGAAGAAGCCCCAATGTTCCCTCCAGGCACTTTCAGTGTGGGTGCCTTCTCCACGTGGTTCCTGGTTTCCCTGCAGCGCTGAAGAGAATGTTAGCAAAGAGGTAACCGGGACAGTGAAAACAGTACTCAAAGACAGGGAGAGCAAGCTCTCTCTTGGCACTTTGGATGTGGGACATACAGCGAGATGTTTGCTGCTTTTGCGTTTGGCTGTTGGGAGATTTACAGCACAAAGATATCTAGTTGATTTGAAGCAGTTCCGAGAAAGTCTAAACATAATCCCCACTTCTCCCTCCTGGCACTTTCCATGTGGGAGATATAGCAGGATGTCTATTGGTTTTGAGGACAACTCAATGGACAGTGTAGGGAGAAAAGGTCCTGTCTCCTTGAATGCCGTTTCTGGAGACACTGCGATCAATGTGGGAGATATGTCAAGATGTGTGTTTGTTTTGAGGACGTCTCTCTGGAGAGTCTTAGCAAAGAGGTCACAGGGATAATCAGAGCAATTCTCAGAGACACTGAGAACAAGCTCCACAATTCCCTCCTGGCACTTTCCCTGTAGGAGATACCGCAAGACGTTTCTGTACATTGGGCACAGCGCTCTGCACGGTGTTAGCAGAGACTTTCCCGGGACAGTGAAACCCTATGTCAGAGACACTGAGAAGAAGCCCCAATGTTCCCTCCAGGCACTTTCAGTGTGGGTGCCTTCTCCACGTGGTTCCTGGTTTCCCTGCAGCGCTGAAGAGAATGTTAGCAAAGAGGTAACCGGGACAGTGAAAACAGTACTCAAAGACAGGGAGAGCAAGCTCTCTCTTGGTACTTTGGATGTGGGACATACAGCGAGATGTTTGCTGCTTTTGCGTTTGGCTGTTGGGAGATTTACAGCACAAAGATATCTAGTTGATTTGAAGCAGTTCCGAGAAAGTCTAAACATAATCCCCACTTCTCCCTCCTGGCACTTTCCACGTGGGAGATATAGCAGGATGTATATTGGTTTTGAGGACAACTCAATGGACAGTGTAGGGAGAAAAGGTCCTGGCTCCTTGAATGCCGTTTCTGGAGACACTGCGATCAATGTGGGAGATATGTCAAGATGTGTGTTTGTTTTGAGGACGGCTCTCTGGAGAGTCTTAGCAAAGAGGTCAGAGGGATAATCAGAGCAATTCTCAGAGACACTGAGAACAAGCTCGACAATTCCCTCCTGGCACTTTCCCTGTAGGAGATACCGCAAGACGTTTCTGTACATTGGGCACAGCGCTCTGCACGGTGTTAGGAGAGACTTTCCCGGGACAGTGAAACCCTATGTCAGAGACACTGAGAAGAAGCCCCAATGTTCCCTCCAGGCACTTTCAGTGTGGGTGCCTTCTCCACGTGGTTCCTGGTTTCCCTGCAGCGCTGAAGAGAATGTTAGCAAAGAGGTAACCGGGACAGTGAAAACAGTACTCAAAGACAGGGAGAGCAAGCTCTCTCTTGGCACTTTGGATGTGGGACATACAGCGAGATGTTTGCTGCTTTTGCGTTTGGCTGTTGGGAGATTTACAGCACAAAGATATCTAGTTGATTTGAAGCAGTTCCGAGAAAGTCTAAACATAATCCCCACTTCTCCCTCCTGGCACTTTCCATGTGGGAGATATAGCAGGATGTATATTGGTTTGGAGGACAACTCAATGGGCAGTGTAGGGAGAGAAGGTCCTGGCTCCTTGAATGCCGTTTCTGGAGACACTGCGATCAATGTGGGAGATATGTCAAGATGTGTGTTTGTTTTGAGGACGGCTCTCTGGAGAGTCTTAGCAAAGAGGTCACAGGGATAATCAGAGCAATTCTCAGAGACACTGAGAACAAGCTCGACAATTCCCTCCTGGCACTTTCCCTGTAGGAGATACCGCAAGACGTTTCTGTAGATTGGGCACAGCGCTCTGCAGGGTGTTAGCAGAGACTTTCCCGGGACAGTGAAACCCTATGTCAGAGACACTGAGAAGAAGCCCCAATGTTCCCTCCAGGCACTTTCAGTGTGGGTGCCTTCTCCACGTGGTTCCTGGTTTCACTGCAGCGCTGAAGAGAACGTTAGCAAAGAGGTAACCGGGACAGTGAAAACAGTACTCAAAGACAGGGAGAGCAAGCTCTCTCTTGGCACTTTGGATGTGGGACATGCAGCGAGATGTTTGCTGCTTTTGCGTTTGGCTGTTGGGAGATTTACAGCACAAAGATATCTAGTTGATTTGAAGCAGTTCCGAGAAAGTCTAAACATAATCGCCACTTCTCCCTCCTGGCACTTTCCATGTGGGAGATATAGCAGGATGTATATTGGTTTTGAGGACAACTCAATGGACAGTGTAGGGAGAAAAGGTCCTGGCTCCTTGAATGCCGTTTCTGGAGACACTGCGATCAATGTGGGAGATATGTCAAGATGTGTGTTGGTTTTGAGGACGTCTCTCTGGAGAGTCTTAGCAAAGAGGTCAGAGGGATAATCAGAGCAATTCTCAGAGACACTGAGAACAAGCTCCACAATTCCCTCCTGGCACTTTCCCTGTAGGAGATACCGCAAGACGTTTCTGTAGATTGGGCACAGCGCTCTGCAGGGTGTTAGCAGAGACTTTCCCGGGACAGTGAAACCCTATGTCAGAGACACTGAGAAGAAGCCCCAGTGTTCCCTCCAGGCACTTTCAGTGTGGGTGCCTTCTCCACGTGGTTCCTGGTTTCCCTGCAGCGCTGAAGAGAATGTTAGCAAAGAGGTAACCGGGACAGTGAAAACAGTACTCAAAGACAGGGAGAGCAAGCTCTCTCTTGGCACTTTGGATGTGGGACATACAGCGAGATGTTTGCTGCTTTTGCGTTTGGCTGTTGGGAGATTTACAGCACAAAGATATCTAGTTGATTTGAAGCAGTTCCGAGAAAGTCTAAACATAATCCCCACTTCTCCCTCCTGGCACTTTCCACGTGGGAGATATAGCAGGATGTATATTGGTTTTGAGGACAACTCAATGGAGAGTGTAGGGAGAAAAGTTCCTGGCTCCTTGAATGCCGTTTCTGGAGACACTGCGATCAATGTGGGAGATATGTCAAGATGTGTGTTTGTTTTGAGGACGGCTCTCTGGAGAGTCTTAGCAAAGAGGTCACAGGGATAATCAGAGCAATTCTCAGAGACACTGAGAAAAAGCTCGACAATTCCCTCCTGGCACTTTCCCTGTAGGAGATACCGCAAGACGTTTCTGTACATTGGGCACAGCGCTCTGCACGGTGTTAGGAGAGACTTTCCCGGGACAGTGAAACCCTATGTCAGAGACACTGAGAAGAAGCCCCAATGTTCCCTCCAGGCACTTTCAGTGTGGGTGCCTTCTCCACGTGGTTCCTGGTTTCCCTGCAGCGCTGAAGAGAATGTTAGCAAAGAGGTAACCGGGACAGTGAAAACAGTACTCAAAGACAGGGAGAGCAAGCTCTCTCTTGGCACTTTGGATGTGGGACATACAGCGAGATGTTTGCTGCTTTTGCGTTTGGCTGTTGGGAGATTTACAGCACAAAGATATCTAGTTGATTTGAAGCAGTTCCGAGAAAGTCTAAACATAATCCCCACTTCTCCCTCCTGGCACTTTCCATGTGGGAGATATAGCAGGATGTCTATTGGTTTTGAGGACAACTCAATGGACAGTGTAGGGAGAAAAGGTCCTGTCTCCTTGAATGCCGTTTCTGGAGACACTGCGATCAATGTGGGAGATATGTCAAGATGTGTGTTTGTTTTGAGGACGTCTCTCTGGAGAGTCTTAGCAAAGAGGTCACAGGGATAATCAGAGCAATTCTCAGAGACACTGAGAACAAGCTCCACAATTCCCTCCTGGCACTTTCCCTGTAGGAGATACCGCAAGACGTTTCTGTACATTGGGCACAGCGCTCTGCACGGTGTTAGCAGAGACTTTCCCGGGACAGTGAAACCCTATGTCAGAGACACTGAGAAGAAGCCCCAATGTTCCCTCCAGGCACTTTCAGTGTGGGTGCCTTCTCCACGTGGTTCCTGGTTTCCCTGCAGCGCTGAAGAGAATGTTAGCAAAGAGGTAACCGGGACAGTGAAAACAGTACTCAAAGACAGGGAGAGCAAGCTCTCTCTTGGCACTTTGGATGTGGGACATACAGCGAGATGTTTGCTGCTTTTGCGTTTGGCTGTTGGGAGATTTACAGCACAAAGATATCTAGTTGATTTGAAGCAGTTCCGAGAAAGTCTAAACATAATCCCCACTTCTCCCTCCTGGCACTTTCCACGTGGGAGATATAGCAGGATGTATATTGGTTTTGAGGACAACTCAATGGACAGTGTAGGGAGAAAAGGTCCTGTCTCCTTGAATGCCGTTTCTGGAGACACTGCGATCAATGTGGGAGATATGTCAAGATGTGTGTTTGTTTTGAGGACGGCTCTATGGAGAGTCTTAGCAAAGAGGTCAGAGGGATAATCAGAGCAATTCTCAGAGACACTGAGAAAAAGCTCGACAATTCCCTCCTGGCACTTTCCCTGTAGGAGATACCGCAAGACGTTTCTGTACATTGGGCACAGCGCTCTGCACGGTGTTAGGAGAGACTTTCCCGGGACAGTGAAACCCTATGTCAGAGACACTGAGAAGAAGCCCCAATGTTCCCTCCAGGCACTTTCAGTGTGGGTGCCTTCTCCACGTGGTTCCTGGTTTCCCTGCAGCGCTGAAGAGAATGTTAGCAAAGAGGTAACCGGGACAGTGAAAACAGTACTCAAAGACAGGGAGAGCAAGCTCTCTCTTGGCACTTTGGATGTGGGACATACAGCGAGATGTTTGCTGCTTTTGCGTTTGGCTGTTGGGAGATTTACAGCACAAAGATATCTAGTTGATTTGAAGCAGTTCCGAGAAAGTCTAAACATAATCCCCACTTCTCCCTCCTGGCACTTTCCATGTGGGAGATATAGCAGGATGTATATTGGTTTGGAGGACAACTCAATGGGCAGTGTAGGGAGAAAAGTTCCTGGCTCCTTGAATGCCGTTTCTGGAGACACTGCGATCAATGTGGGAGATATGTCAAGATGTGTGTTTGTTTTGAGGACGGCTCTCTGGAGAGTCTTAGCAAAGAGGTCACACAGATAATCAGAGCAATTCTCAGAGACACTGAGAACAAGCTCCACAATTCCCTCCTGGCACTTTCCCTGTAGGAGATACCGCAAGACGTTTCTGTACATTGGGCACAGCGCTCTGCACGGTGTTAGGAGAGACTTTCCCGGGACAGTGAAACCCTATGTCAGAGACACTGAGAAGAAGCCCCAATGTTCCCTCCAGGCACTTTCAGTGTGGGTGCCTTCTCCACGTGGTTCCTGGTTTCCCTGCAGCGCTGAAGAGAATGTTAGCAAAGAGGTAACCGGGACAGTGAAAACAGTACTCAAAGACAGGGAGAGCAAGCTCTCTCTTGGCACTTTGGACGTGGGACATACAGCGAGATGTTTGCTGCTTTTGCGTTTGGCTGTTGGGAGATTTACAGCACAAAGATATCTAGTTGATTTGAAGCAGTTCCGAGAAAGTATAAACATAATCCCCACTTCTCCCTCCTGGCACTTTCCATGTGGGAGATATAGCAGGATGTATATTGGTTTTGAGGACAACTCAATGGAGAGTGTAGGGAGAAAAGTTCCTGCCTCCTTGAATGCCGTTTCTGGAGACACTGCGATCAATGTGGGAGATATGTCAAGATGTGTGTTTGTTTTGAGGACGGCTCTCTGGAGAGTCTTAGCAAAGAGGTCACAGGGATAATCAGAGCAATTCTCAGAGACACTGAGAACAAGCTCGACAATTCCCTCCTGGCACTTTCCCTGTAGGAGATACCGCAAGACGTTTCTGTAGATTGGGCACAGCGCTCTGCAGGGTGTTAGCAGAGACTTTCCCGGGACAGTGAAACCCTATGTCAGAGACACTGAGAAGAAGCCCCAATGTTCCCTCCAGGCACTTTCAGTGTGGGTGCCTTCTCCACGTGGTTCCTGGTTTCACTGCAGCTCTGAAGAGAACGTTAGCAAAGAGGTAACCGGGACAGTGAAAACAGTACTCAAAGACAGGGAGAGCAAGCTCTCTCTTGGCACTTTGGATGTGGGACATGCAGCGAGATGTTTGCTGCTTTTGCGTTTGGCTGTTGGGAGATTTACAGCACAAAGATATCTAGTTGATTTGAAGCAGTTCCGAGAAAGTCTAAACATAATCGCCACTTCTCCCTCCTGGCACTTTCCATGTGGGAGATATAGCAGGATGTATATTGGTTTTGAGGACAACTCAATGGACAGTGTAGGGAGAAAAGGTCCTGGCTCCTTGAATGCCGTTTCTGGAGACACTGCGATCAATGTGGGAGATATGTCAAGATGTGTGTTTGTTTTGAGGACGGCTCTCTGGAGAGTCTTAGCAAAGAGGTCACAGGGATAATCAGAGCAATTCTCAGAGACACTGAGAAAAAGCTCCACAATTCCCTCCTGGCACTTTCCCTGTAGGAGATACCGCAAGACGTTTCTGTACATTGGGCACAGCGCTCTGCACGGTGTTAGGAGAGACTTTCCCGGGACAGTGAAACCCTATGTCAGAGACACTGAGAAGAAGCCCCAATGTTCCCTCCAGGCACTTTCAGTGTGGGTGCCTTCTCCACGTGGTTCCTGGTTTCCCTGCAGCGCTGAAGAGAATGTTAGCAAAGAGGTAACCGGGACAGTGAAAACAGTACTCAAAGACAGGGAGAGCAAGCTCTCTCATGGCACTTTGGATGTGGGACATACAGCGAGATGTTTGCTGCTTTTGCGTTTGGCTGTTGGGAGATTTACAGCACAAAGATATCTAGTTGATTTGAAGCAGTTCCGAGAAAGTCTAAACATAATCCCCACTTCTCCCTCCTGGCACTTTCCATGTGGGAGATATAGCAGGATGTATATTGGTTTTGAGGACAACTCAATGGACAGTGTAGGGAGAAAAGGTCCTGTCTCCTTGAATGCCGTTTCTGGAGACACTGCGATCAATGTGGGAGATATGTCAAGATGTGTGTTTGTTTTGAGGACGTCTCTCTGGAGAGTCTTAGCAAAGAGGTCACAGGGATAATCAGAGCAATTCTCAGAGACACTGAGAACAAGCTCCACAATTCCCTCCTGGCACTTTCCCTGTAGGAGATACCGCAAGACGTTTCTGTACATTGGGCACAGCGCTCTGCACGGTGTTAGCAGAGACTTTCCCGGGACAGTGAAACCCTATGTCAGAGACACTGAGAAGAAGCCCCAATGTTCCCTCCAGGCACTTTCAGTGTGGGTGCCTTCTCCACGTGGTTCCTGGTTTCCCTGCAGCGCTGAAGAGAATGTTAGCAAAGAGGTAACCGGGACAGTGAAAACAGTACTCAAAGACAGGGAGAGCAAGCTCTCTCTTGGTACTTTGGATGTGGGACATACAGCGAGATGTTTGCTGCTTTTGCGTTTGGCTGTTGGGAGATTTACAGCACAAAGATATCTAGTTGATTTGAAGCAGTTCCGAGAAAGTCTAAACATAATCCCCACTTCTCCCTCCTGGCACTTTCCACGTGGGAGATATAGCAGGATGTATATTGGTTTTGAGGACAACTCAATGGACAGTGTAGGGAGAAAAGGTCCTGGCTCCTTGAATGCCGTTTCTGGAGACACTGCGATCAATGTGGGAGATATGTCAAGATGTGTGTTTGTTTTGAGGACGGCTCTCTGGAGAGTCTTAGCAAAGAGGTCAGAGGGATAATCAGAGCAATTCTCAGAGACACTGAGAAAAAGCTCGACAATTCCCTCCTGGCACTTTCCCTGTAGGAGATACCGCAAGACGTTTCTGTACATTGGGCACAGCGCTCTGCACGGTGTTAGGAGAGACTTTCCCGGGACAGTGAAACCCTATGTCAGAGACACTGAGAAGAAGCCCCAATGTTCCCTCCAGGCACTTTCAGTGTGGGTGCCTTCTCCACGTGGTTCCTGGTTTCCCTGCAGCGCTGAAGAGAATGTTAGCAAAGAGGTAACCGGGACAGTGAAAACAGTACTCAAAGACAGGGAGAGCAAGCTCTCTCTTGGCACTTTGGATGTGGGACATACAGCGAGATGTTTGCTGCTTTTGCGTTTGGCTGTTGGGAGATTTACAGCACAAAGATATCTAGTTGATTTGAAGCAGTTCCGAGAAAGTCTAAACATAATCCCCACTTCTCCCTCCTGGCACTTTCCATGTGGGAGATATAGCAGGATGTATATTGGTTTGGAGGACAACTCAATGGGCAGTGTAGGGAGAGAAGGTCCTGGCTCCTTGAATGCCGTTTCTGGAGACACTGCGATCAATGTGGGAGATATGTCAAGATGTGTGTTTGTTTTGAGGACGGCTCTCTGGAGAGTCTTAGCAAAGAGGTCACACAGATAATCAGAGCAATTCTCAGAGACACTGAGAACAAGCTCCACAATTCCCTCCTGGCACTTTCCCTGTAGGAGATACCGCAAGACGTTTCTGTACATTGGGCACAGCGCTCTGCACGGTGTTAGGAGAGACTTTCCCGGGACAGTGAAACCCTATGTCAGAGACACTGAGAAGAAGCCCCAATGTTCCCTCCAGGCACTTTCAGTGTGGGTGCCTTCTCCACGTGGTTCCTGGTTTCCCTGCAGCGCTGAAGAGAATGTTAGCAAAGAGGTAACCGGGACAGTGAAAACAGTACTCAAAGACAGGGAGAGCAAGCTCTCTCTTGGCACTTTGGACGTGGGACATACAGCGAGATGTTTGCTGCTTTTGCGTTTGGCTGTTGGGAGATTTACAGCACAAAGATATCTAGTTGATTTGAAGCAGTTCCGAGAAAGTATAAACATAATCCCCACTTCTCCCTCCTGGCACTTTCCATGTGGGAGATATAGCAGGATGTATATTGGTTTTGAGGACAACTCAATGGAGAGTGTAGGGAGAAAAGTTCCTGCCTCCTTGAATGCCGTTTCTGGAGACACTGCGATCAATGTGGGAGATATGTCAAGATGTGTGTTTGTTTTGAGGACGGCTCTCTGGAGAGCCTTAGCAAAGAGGTCAGAGGGATAATCAGAGCAATTCTCAGAGACACTGAGAACAAGCTCGACAATTCCCTCCTGGCACTTTCCCTGTAGGAGATACCGCAAGACGTTTCTGTAGATTGGGCACAGCGCTCTGCAGGGTGTTAGCAGAGACTTTCCCGGGACAGTGAAACCCTATGTCAGAGACACTGAGAAGAAGCCCCAATGTTCCCTCCAGGCACTTTCAGTGTGGGTGCCTTCTCCACGTGGTTCCTGGTTTCACTGCGGCTCTGAAGAGAATGTTAGCAAAGAGGTAACCGGGACAGTGAAAACAGTACTCAAAGACAGGGAGAGCAAGCTCTCTCTTGGCACTTTGGATGTGGGACATACAGCGAGATGTTTGCTGCTTTTGCGTTTGGCTGTTGGGAGATTTACAGCACAAAGATATCTAGTTGATTTGAAGCAGTTCCGAGAAAGTCTAAACATAATCCCCACTTCTCCCTCCTGGCACTTTCCATGTCGGAGATATAGCAGGATGTATATTGGTTTTGAGGACAACTCAATGGAGAGTGTAGGGAGAAAAGGTCCTGGCTCCTTGAATGCCGTTTCTGGAGACACTGCGATCAATGTGGGAGATATGTCAAGATGTGTGTTGGTTTTGAGGACGTCTCTCTGGAGAGCCTTAGCAAAGAGGTCACAGGGATAATCAGAGCAATTCTCAGAGACACTGAGAACAAGCTCCACAATTCCCTCCTGGCACTTTCCCTGTAGGAGATACCGCAAGACGTTTCTGTACATTGGGCACAGCGCTCTGCACGGTGTTAGGAGAGACTTTCCCGGGACAGTGAAACCCTATGTCAGAGACACTGAGAAGAAGCCCCAATGTTCCCTCCAGGCACTTTCAGTGTGGGTGCCTTCTCCACGTGGTTCCTGGTTTCCCTGCAGCGCTGAAGAGAATGTTAGCAAAGAGGTAACCGGGACAGTGAAAACAGTACTCAAAGACAGGGAGAGCAAGCTCTCTCTTGGCACTTTGGATGTGGGACATACAGCGAGATGTTTGCTGCTTTTGCGTTTGGCTGTTGGGAGATTTACAGCACAAAGATATCTAGTTGATTTGAAGCAGTTCCGAGAAAGTCTAAACATAATCCCCACTTCTCCCTCCTGGCACTTTCCATGTCGGAGATATAGCAGGATGTATATTGGTTTTGAGGACAACTCAATGGAGAGTGTAGGGAGAAAAGGTCCTGGCTCCTTGAATGCCGTTTCTGGAGACACTGCGATCAATGTGGGAGATATGTCAAGATGTGTGTTGGTTTTGAGGACGTCTCTCTGGAGAGCCTTAGCAAAGAGGTCACAGGGATAATCAGAGCAATTCTCAGAGACACTGAGAACAAGCTCCACAATTCCCTCCTGGCACTTTCCCTGTAGGAGATACCGCAAGACGTTTCTGTAGATTGGGCACAGCGCTCTGCAGGGTGTTAGCAGAGACTTTCCCGGGACAGTGAAACCCTATGTCAGAGACACTGAGAAGAAGCCCCAATGTTCCCTCCAGGCACTTTCAGTGTGGGTGCCTTCTCCACGTGGTTCCTGGTTTCACTGCAGCTCTGAAGAGAACGTTAGCAAAGAGGTAACCGGGACAGTGAAAACAGTACTCAAAGACAGGGAGAGCAAGCTCTCTCTTGGCACTTTGGATGTGGGACATGCAGCGAGATGTTTGCTGCTTTTGCATTTGGCTGTTGGGAGATTTAGAGCACAAAGATATCTAGTTGATTTGAAGCAGTTCCGAGAAAGTCTAAACATAATCGCCACTTCTCCCTCCTGGCACTTTCCATGTGGGAGATATAGCAGGATGTATATTGGTTTTGAGGACATCTCAATGGACAGTGTAGGGAGAAAAGGTCCTGGCTCCTTGAATGCCGTTTCTGGAGACACTGCGATCAATGTGGGAGATATGTCAAGATGTGTGTTGGTTTTGAGGACGTCTCTCTGGAGAGTCTTAGCAAAGAGGTCACAGGGATAATCAGAGCAATTCTCAGAGACACTGAGAACAAGCTCCACAATTCTCTCCTGGCACTTTCCCTGTAGGAGATACCGCAAGACGTTTCTGTAGATTGGCCACAGCGCTCTGCAGGGTGTTAGCAGAGACTTTCCCGGGACAGTGAAACCCTATGTCAGAGACACTGAGAAGAAGCCCCAATGTTCCCTCCAGGCACTTTCAGTGTGGGTGCCTTCTCCACGTGGTTCCTGGTTTCACTGCAGCTCTGAAGAGAATGTTAGCAAAGAGGTAACCGGGACAGTGAAAACAGTACTCAAAGACAGGGAGAGCAAGCTCTCTCTTGGCACTTTGGATGTGGGACATACAGCGAGATGTTTACTGCTTTTGCGTTTGGCTGCTGGGAGATTTACAGCACAAAGATATCTAGTTGATTTGAAGCAGTTCCGAGCAAGTCTAAACATAATCGCCACTTCTCCCTCCTGGCACTTTCCATGTGGGAGATATAGCAGGATGTATATTGGTTTTGAGGACAACTCAATGGACAGTGTAGGGAGAAAAGGTCCTGGCTCCTTGAATGCCGTTCCTGGAGACACTGCGATCAATGAGGGAGATATGTCAAGATGTGTGTTTGTTTTGAGGACGGCTCTCTGGAGAGTCTTAGCAAAGAGGTCACAGGGATAATCAGAGCAATTCTCAGAGACACTGAGAACAAGCTCGACAATTCCCTCCTGGCACTTTCCCTGTAGGAGATACCGCAAGACGTTTCTGTAGATTGGGCACAGCGCTCTGCAGGGTGTTAGCAGAGACTTTCCCGGGACAGTGAAACCCTATGTCAGAGACACTGAGAAGAAGCCCCAATGTTCCCTCCAGGCACTTTCAGTGTGGGTGCCTTCTCCACGTGGTTCCTGGTTTCACTGCGGCTCTGAAGAGAATGTTAGCAAAGAGGTAACCGGGACAGTGAAAACAGTACTCAAAGACAGGGAGAGCAAGCTCTCTCTTGGCACTTTGGATGTGGGACATACAGCGAGATGTTTGCTGCTTTTGCGTTTGGCTGTTGGGAGATTTACAGCACAAAGATATCTAGTTGATTTGAAGCAGTTCCGAGAAAGTCTAAACATAATCCCCACTTCTCCCTCCTGGCACTTTCCATGTCGGAGATATAGCAGGATGTATATTGGTTTTGAGGACAACTCAATGGAGAGTGTAGGGAGAAAAGGTCCTGGCTCCTTGAATGCCGTTTCTGGAGACACTGCGATCAATGTGGGAGATATGTCAAGATGTGTGTTGGTTTTGAGGACGTCTCTCTGGAGAGCCTTAGCAAAGAGGTCACAGGGATAATCAGAGCAATTCTCAGAGACACTGAGAACAAGCTCCACAATTCCCTCCTGGCACTTTCCCTGTAGGAGATACCGCAAGACGTTTCTGTAGATTGGGCACAGCGCTCTGCAGGGTGTTAGCAGAGACTTTCCCGGGACAGTGAAAGCCTATGTCAGAGACACTGAGAAGAAGCCCCAATGTTCCCTCCAGGCACTTTCAGTGTGGGTGCCTTCTCCACGTGGTTCCTGGTTTCCCTGCAGCGCTGAAGAGAATGTTAGCAAAGAGGTAACCGGGACAGTGAAAACAGTACTCAAAGACAGGGAGAGCAAGCTCTCTCTTGGCACTTTGGATGTGGGACATACAGCGAGATGTTTGCTGCTTTTGCGTTTGGCTGTTGGGAGATTTACAGCACAAAGATATCTAGTTGATTTGAAGCAGTTCCGAGAAAGTCTAAACATAATCCCCACTTCTCCCTCCTGGCACTTTCCATGTGGGAGATATAGCAGGATGTATATTGGTTTTGAGGACAACTCAATGGAGAGTGTAGGGAGAAAAGTTCCTGGCTCCTTGAATGCCGTTTCTGGAGACACTGCGATCAATGTGGGAGATATGTCAAGATGTGTGTTTGTTTTGAGGACGGCTCTCTGGAGAGTCTTAGCAAAGAGGTCACAGGGATAATCAGAGCAATTCTCAGAGACACTGAGAACAAGCTCGACAATTCCCTCCTGGCACTTTCCCTGTAGGAGATACCGCAAGACGTTTCTGTAGATTGGGCACAGCGCTCTGCAGGGTGTTAGCAGAGACTTTCCCGGGACAGTGAAACCCTATGTCAGAGACACTGAGAAGAAGCCCCAATGTTCCCTCCAGGCACTTTCAGTGTGGGTGCCTTCTCCACGTGGTTCCTGGTTTCACTGCGGCTCTGAAGAGAATGTTAGCAAAGAGGTAACCGGGACAGTGAAAACAGTACTCAAAGACAGGGAGAGCAAGCTCTCTCTTGGCACTTTGGATGTGGGACATACAGCGAGATGTTTGCTGCTTTTGCGTTTGGCTGTTGGGAGATTTACAGCACAAAGATATCTAGTTGATTTGAAGCAGTTCCGAGAAAGTCTAAACATAATCCCCACTTCTCCCTCCTGGCACTTTCCATGTGGGAGATATAGCAGGATGTCTATTGGTTTTGAGGACAACTCAATGGAGAGTGTAGGGAGAAAAGGTCCTGGCTCCTTGAATGCCGTTTCTGGAGACACTGCGATCAATGTGGGAGATATGTCAAGATGTGTGTTGGTTTTGAGGACGTCTCTCTGGAGAGTCTTAGCAAAGAGGTCACAGGGATAATCAGAGCAATTCTCAGAGACACTGAGAACAAGCTCCACAATTCCCTCCTGGCACTTTCCCTGTAGGAGATACCGCAAGACGTTTCTGTAGATTGGGCACAGCGCTCTGCAGGGTGTTAGCAGAGACTTTCCCGGGACAGTGAAACCCTATGTCAGAGACACTGAGAAGAAGCCCCAATGTTCCCTCCAGCCACTTTCAGTGTGGGTGCCTTCTCCACGTGGTTCCTGGTTTCACTGCAGCTCTGAAGAGAATGTTAGCAAAGAGGTAACCGGGACAGTGAAAACAGTACTCAAAGACAGGGAGAGCAAGCTCTCTCTTGGCACTTTGGATGTGGGACATACAGCGAGATGTTTGCTGCTTTTGCGTTTGGCTGTTGGGAGATTTACAGCACAAAGATATCTAGTTGATTTGAAGCAGTTCCGAGAAAGTCTAAACATAATCCCCACTTCTCCCTCCTGGCACTTTCCATGTGGGAGATATAGCAGGATGTCTATTGGTTTTGAGGACAACTCAATGGAGAGTGTAGGGAGAAAAGGTCCTGGCTCCTTGAATGCCGTTTCTGGAGACACTGCGATCAATGTGGGAGATATGTCAAGATGTGTGTTGGTTTTGAGGACGTCTCTCTGGAGAGTCTTAGCAAAGAGGTCACAGGGATAATCAGAGCAATTCTCAGAGACACTGAGAACAAGCTCCACAATTCCCTCCTGGCACTTTCCCTGTAGGAGATACCGCAAGACGTTTCTGTACATTGGGCACAGCGCTCTGCAGGGTGTTAGCAGAGACTTTCCCGGGACAGTGAAACCCTATGTCAGAGACACTGAGAAGAAGCCCCAATGTTCCCTCCAGCCACTTTCAGTGTGGGTGCCTTCTCCACGTGGTTCCTGGTTTCCCTGCAGCGCTGAAGAGAATGTTAGCAAAGAGGTAACCGGGACAGTGAAAACAGTACTCAAAGACAGGGAGAGCAAGCTCTCTCTTGGCACTTTGGATGTGGGACATACAGCGAGATGTTTGCTGCTTTTGCGTTTGGCTGTTGGGAGATTTACAGCACAAAGATATCTAGTTGATTTGAAGCAGTTCCGAGAAAGTCTAAACATAATCCCCACTTCTCCCTCCTGGCACTTTCCATGTGGGAGATATAGCAGGATGTATATTGGTTTTGAGGACAACTCAATGGGCAGTGTAGGGAGAAAAGTTCCTGGCTCCTTGAATGCCGTTTCTGGAGACACTGCGATCAATGTGGGAGATATGTCAAGATGTGTGTTTGTTTTGAGGACGGCTCTCTGGAGAGTCTTAGCAAAGAGGTCACACAGATAATCAGAGCAATTCTCAGAGACACTGAGAAAAAGCTCCACAATTCCCTCCTGGCACTTTCCCTGTAGGAGATACCGCAAGACGTTTCTGTAGATTGGGCACAGCGCTCTGCACGGTGTTAGGAGAGACTTTCCCGGGACAGTGAAACCCTATGTCAGAGACACTGAGAAGAAGCCCCAGTGTTCCCTCCAGGCACTTTCAGTGTGGGTGCCTTCTCCACGTGGTTCCTGGTTTCACTGCGGCTCTGAAGAGAATGTTAGCAAAGAGGTAACCGGGACAGTGAAAACAGTACTCAAAGACAGGGAGAGCAAGCTCTCTCATGGCACTTTGGATGTAGGACATGCAGCGAGATGTTTGCTGCTTTTGCGTTTGGCTGTTGGGAGATTTACAGCACAAAGATATCTAGTTGATTTGAAGCAGTTCCGAGAAAGTCTAAACATAATCCCCACTTCTCCCTCCTGGCACTTTCCATGTGGGAGATATAGCAGGATGTATATTGGTTTTGAGGACAACTCAATGGAGAGTGTAGGGAGAAAAGGTCCTGGCTCCTTGAATGCCGTTTCTGGAGACACTGCGATCAATGTGGGAGATATGTCAAGATGTGTGTTTGTTTTGAGGACGGCTCTCTGGAGAGTCTTAGCAAAGAGGTCACAGGGATAATCAGAGCAATTCTCAGAGACACTGAGAACAAGCTCGACAATTCCCTCCTGGCACTTTCCCTGTAGGAGATACCGCAAGACGTTTCTGTAGATTGGGCACAGCGCTCTGCAGGGTGTTAGCAGAGACTTTCCCGGGACAGTGAAACCCTATGTCAGAGACACTGAGAAGAAGCCCCAATGTTCCCTCCAGGCACTTTCAGTGTGGGTGCCTTCTCCACGTGGTTCCTGGTTTCACTGCGGCGCTGAAGAGAATGTTAGCAAAGAGGTAACCGGGACAGTGAAAACAGTACTCAAAGACAGGGAGAGCAAGCTCTCTCTTGGCACTTTGGATGTGGGACATACAGCGAGATGTTTGCTGCTTTTGCGTTTGGCTGTTGGGAGATTTACAGCACAAAGATATCTAGTTGATTTGAAGCAGTTCCGAGAAAGTCTAAACATAATCCCCACTTCTCCCTCCTGGCACTTTCCATGTGGGAGATATAGCAGGATGTATATTGGTTTTGAGGACAACTCAATGGAGAGTGTAGGGAGAAAAGGTCCTGGCTCCTTGAATGCCGTTTCTGGAGACACTGCGATCAATGTGGGAGATATGTCAAGATGTGTGTTTGTTTTGAGGACGTCTCTCTGGAGAGCCTTAGCAAAGAGGTCACACAGATAATCAGAGCAATTCTCAGAGACACTGAGAACAAGCTCGACAATTCCCTCCTGGCACTTTCCCTGTAGGAGATACCGCAAGACGTTTCTGTACATTGGGCACAGCGCTCTGCACGGTGTTAGGAGAGACTTTCCCGGGACAGTGAAACCCTATGTCAGAGACACTGAGAAGAAGCCCCAATGTTCCCTCCAGGCACTTTCAGTGTGGGTGCCTTCTCCACGTGGTTCCTGGTTTCCCTGCAGCGCTGAAGAGAATGTTAGCAAAGAGGTAACCGGGACAGTGAAAACAGTACTCAAAGACAGGGAGAGCAAGCTCTCTCTTGGCACTTTGGATGTGGGACATACAGCGAGATGTTTGCTGCTTTTGCGTTTGGCTGTTGGGAGATTTACAGCACAAAGATATCTAGTTGATTTGAAGCAGTTCCGAGAAAGCCTAAACATAATCCCCGCTTCTCTCTCCTGGCACTTTCCATGTGGGAGATATAGCAGGATGTATATTGGTTTTGAGGACAACTCAATGGACAGTGTAGGGAGAAAAGGTCCTGGCTCCTTGAATGCCGTTTCTGGAGACACTGCGATCAATGTGGGAGATATGTCAAGATGTGTGTTTGTTTTGAGGACGTCTCTCTGGAGAGTCTTAGCAAAGAGGTCACAAGGATAATCAGAGCAATTCTCAGAGACACTGAGAACAAGCTCGACAATTCCCTCCTGGCACTTTCCCTGTAGGAGATACCGCAAGACGTTTCTGTAGATTGGGCACAGCGCTCTGCAGGGTGTTAGCAGAGACTTTCCCGGGACAGTGAAACCCTATGTCAGAGACACTGAGAAGAAGCCCCAATGTTCCCTCCAGGCACTTTCAGTGTGGGTGCCTTCTCCACGTGGTTCCTGGTTTCACTGCGGCTCTGAAGAGAATGTTAGCAAAGAGGTAACCGGGACAGTGAAAACAGTACTCAAAGACAGGGAGAGCAAGCTCTCTCTTGGCACTTTGGATGTGGGACATACAGCGAGATGTTTGCTGCTTTTGCGTTTGGCTGTTGGGAGATTTACAGCACAAAGATATCTAGTTGATTTGAAGCAGTTCCGAGAAAGTCTAAACATAATCCCCACTTCTCCCTCCTGGCACTTTCCATGTGGGAGATATAGCAGGATGTCTATTGGTTTTGAGGACAACTCAATGGAGAGTGTAGGGAGAAAAGTTCCTGGCTCCTTGAATGCCGTTTCTGGAGACACTGCGATCAATGTGGGAGATATGTCAAGATGTGTGTTTGTTTTGAGGACGGCTCTCTGGAGAGTCTTAGCAAAGAGGTCACACAGATAATCAGAGCAATTCTCAGAGACACTGAGAACAAGCTCGACAATTCCCTCCTGGCACTTTCCCTGTAGGAGATACCGCAAGACGTTTCTGTACATTGGGCACAGCGCTCTGCAGGGTGTTAGCAGAGACTTTCCCGGGACAGTGAAACCCTATGTCAGAGACACTGAGAAGAAGCCCCAATGTTCCCTCCAGGCACTTTCAGTGTGGGTGCCTTCTCCACGTGGTTCCTGGTTTCCCTGCAGCGCTGAAGAGAATGTTAGCAAAGAGGTAACCGGGACAGTGAAAACAGTACTCAAAGACAGGGAGAGCAAGCTCTCTCTTGGCACTTTGGATGTGGGACATACAGCGAGATGTTTGCTGCTTTTGCGTTTGGCTGTTGGGAGATTTACAGCACAAAGATATCTAGTTGATTTGAAGCAGTTCCGAGAAAGTCTAAACATAATCCCCACTTCTCCCTCCTGGCACTTTCCATGTGGGAGATATAGCAGGATGTATATTGGTTTTGAGGACATCTCAATGGAGAGTGTAGGGAGAAAAGGTCCTGGCTCCTTGAATGCCGTTTCTGGAGACACTGCGATCAATGTGGGAGATATGTCAAGATGTGTGTTTGTTTTGAGGACGTCTCTCTGGAGAGTCTTAGCAAAGAGGTCACAGGGATAATCAGAGCAATTCTCAGAGACACTGAGAACAAGCTCGACAATTCCCTCCTGGCACTTTCCCTGTAGGAGATACTGCAAGACATTTCTGTACATTGGGCACAGCGCTCTGCATGGTGTTGGGAGAGACTTTCCCGGGACAGTGAAACCCTATGTCAGAGACACTGAGAAGAAGCCCCAGTGTTCCCTCCAGGCACTTTCAGTGTGGGTGCCTTCTCCACGTGGTTCCTGGTTTCCCTGCAGCGCTGAAGAGAATGTTAGCAAAGAGGTAACCGGGACAGTGAAAACAGTACTCAAAGACAGGGAGAGCAAGCTCTCTCATGGCACTTTGGATGTAGGACATGCAGCGAGATGTTTGCTGCTTTTGCGTTTGGCTGTTGGGAGATTTACAGCACAAAGATATCTAGTTGATTTGAAGCAGTTCCGAGAAAGTCTAAACATAATCCCCGCTTCTCCCTCCTGGCACTTTCCATGTGGGAGATATAGCAGGATGTATATTGGTTTTGAGGACAACTCAATGGGCAGTGTAGGGAGAAAAGTTCCTGGCTCCTTGAATGCCGTTCCTGGAGACACTGCGATCAATGTGGGAGATATGTCAAGATGTGTGTTTGTTTTGAGGACGGCTCTCTGGAGAGTCTTAGCAAAGAGGTCACAGGGATAATCAGAGCAATTCTCAGAGACACTGAGAACAAGCTCGACAATTCCCTCCTGGCACTTTCCCTGTAGGAGATACCGCAAGACGTTTCTGTATATTGGGCACAGCGCTCTGCAGGGTGTTAGCAGAGACTTTCCCGGGACAGTGAAACCCTATGTCAGAGACACTGAGAAGAAGCCCCAATGTTCCCTCCAGGCACTTTCAGTGTGGGTGCCTTCTCCACGTGGTTCCTGGTTTCCCTGCAGCTCTGAAGAGAATGTTAGCAAAGAGGTAACCGGGACAGTGAAAACAGTACTCAAAGACAGGGAGAGCAAGCTCTCTCTTGGCACTTTGGATGTGGGACATACAGCGAGATGTTTGCTGCTTTTGCGTTTGGCTGTTGGGAGATTTACAGCACAAAGATATCTAGTTGATTTGAAGCAGTTCCGAGAAAGTCTAAACATAATCCCCACTTCTCCCTCCTGGCACTTTCCATGTGGGAGATATAGCAGGATGTATATTGGTTTTGAGGACAACTCAATGGACAGTGTAGGGAGAAAAGGTCCTGGCTCCTTGAATGCCGTTTCTGGAGACACTGCGATCAATGTGGGAGATATGTCAAGATGTGTGTTTGTTTTGAGAACGTCTCTCTGGAGAGTCTTAGCAAAGAGGTCACAGGGATAATCAGAGCAATTCTCAGAGACACTGAGAACAAGCTCGACAATTCCCTCCTGGCACTTTCCCTGTAGGAGATACCGCAAGACGTTTCTGTACATTGGGCACAGCGCTCTGCACGGTGTTAGCAGAGACTTTCCCGGGACAGTGAAACCCTATGTCAGAGACACTGAGAAGAAGCCCCAGTGTTCCCTCCAGGCACTTTCAGTGTGGGTGCCTTCTCCACGTGGTTCCTGGTTTCACTGTAGCTCTGAAGAGAATGTTAGCAAAGAGGTAACCGGGACAGTGAAAACAGTACTCAAAGACAGGGAGAGCAAGCTCTCTCTTGGCACTTTGGATGTGGGACATACAGCGAGATGTTTGCTGCTTTTGCGTTTGGCTGTTGGGAGATTTACAGCACAAAGATATCTAGTTGATTTGAAGCAGTTCCGAGAAAGCCTAAACATAATCCCCACTTCTCCCTCCTGGCACTTTCCATGTGGGAGATATAGCAGGATGTATATTGGTTTTGAGGACAACTCAATGGAGAGTGTAGGGAGAAAAGGTCCTGGCTCCTTGAATGCCGTTCCTGGAGACACTGCGATCAATGTGGGAGATATGTCAAGATGTGTGTTTGTTTTGAGGACGGCTCTCTGGAGAGTCTTAGCAAAGAGGTCACAGGGATAATCAGAGCAATTCTCAGAGACACTGAGAACAAGCTCGACAATTCCCTCCTGGCACTTTCCCTGTAGGAGATACTGCAAGACATTTCTGTACATTGGGCACAGCGCTCTGCATGGTGTTGGGAGAGACTTTCCCGGGACAGTGAAACCCTATGTCAGAGACACTGAGAAGAAGCCCCAATGTTCCCTCCAGGCACTTTCAGTGTGGGTGCCTTCTCCACGTGGTTCCTGGTTTCACTGCGGCTCTGAAGAGAATGTTAGCAAAGAGGTAACCGGGACAGTGAAAACAGTACTCAAAGACAGGGAGAGCAAGCTCTCTCTTGGCACTTTGGATGTGGGACATACAGCGAGATGTTTGCTGCTTTTGCGTTTGGCTGTTGGGAGATTTACAGCACAAAGATATCTAGTTGATTTGAAGCAGTTCCGAGAAAGTCTAAACATAATCCCCACTTCTCCCTCCTGGCACTTTCCATGTGGGAGATATAGCAGGATGTATATTGGTTTTGAGGACAACTCAATGGACAGTGTAGGGAGAAAAGGTCCTGGCTCCTTGAATGCCGTTTCTGGAGACACTGCGATCAATGTGGGAGATATGTCAAGATGTGTGTTTGTTTTGAGGACGTCTCTCTGGAGAGTCTTAGCAAAGAGGTCAGAGGGATAATCAGAGCAATTCTCAGAGACACTGAGAACAAGCTCGACAATTCCCTCCTGGCACTTTCCCTGTAGGAGATACCGCAAGACGTTTCTGTAGATTGGGCACAGCGCTCTGCAGGGTGTTAGCAGAGACTTTCCCGGGACAGTGAAACCCTATGTCAGAGACACTGAGAAGAAGCCCCAATGTTCCCTCCAGGCACTTTCAGTGTGGGTGCCTTCTCCACGTGGTTCCTGGTTTCCCTGCAGCGCTGAAGAGAATGTTAGCAAAGAGGTAACCGGGACAGTGAAAACAGTACTCAAAGACAGGGAGAGCAAGCTCTCTCTTGGCACTTTGGATGTGGGACATACAGCGAGATGTTTGCTGCTTTTGCGTTTGGCTGTTGGGAGATTTACAGCACAAAGATATCTAGTTGATTTGAAGCAGTTCCGAGAAAGTCTAAACATAATCCCCACTTCTCCCTCCTGGCACTTTCCATGTGGGAGATATAGCAGGATGTATATTGGTTTTGAGGACAACTCAATGGACAGTGTAGGGAGAAAAGGTCCTGGCTCCTTGAATGCCGTTTCTGGAGACACTGCGATCAATGTGGGAGATATGTCAAGATGTGTGTTTGTTTTGAGAACGTCTCTCTGGAGAGTCTTAGCAAAGAGGTCACAGGGATAATCAGAGCAATTCTCAGAGACACTGAGAACAAGCTCGACAATTCCCTCCTGGCACTTTCCCTGTAGGAGATACCGCAAGACTTTTCTGTACATTGGGCACAGCGCTCTGCACGGTGTTAGCAGAGACTTTCCCGGGACAGTGAAACCCTATGTCAGAGACACTGAGAAGAAGCCCCAGTGTTCCCTCCAGGCACTTTCAGTGTGGGTGCCTTCTCCACGTGGTTCCTGGTTTCACTGTAGCTCTGAAGAGAATGTTAGCAAAGAGGTAACCGGGACAGTGAAAACAGTACTCAAAGACAGGGAGAGCAAGCTCTCTCTTGGCACTTTGGATGTGGGACATACAGCGAGATGTTTGCTGCTTTTGCGTTTGGCTGTTGGGAGATTTACAGCACAAAGATATCTAGTTGATTTGAAGCAGTTCCGAGAAAGCCTAAACATAATCCCCACTTCTCCCTCCTGGCACTTTCCATGTGGGAGATATAGCAGGATGTATATTGGTTTTGAGGACAACTCAATGGAGAGTGTAGGGAGAAAAGGTCCTGGCTCCTTGAATGCCGTTTCTGGAGACACTGCGATCAATGTGGGAGATATGTCAAGATGTGTGTTTGTTTTGAGGACGGCTCTCTGGAGAGTCTTAGCAAAGAGGTCACACAGATAATCAGAGCAATTCTCAGAGACACTGAGAACAAGCTCGACAATTCCCTCCTGGCACTTTCCCTGTAGGAGATACCGCAAGACGTTTCTGTACATTGGGCACAGCGCTCTGCAGGGTGTTAGCAGAGACTTTCCCGGGACAGTGAAACCCTATGTCAGAGACACTGAGAAGAAGCCCCAATGTTCCCTCCAGGCACTTTCAGTGTGGGTGCCTTCTCCACGTGGTTCCTGGTTTCACTGCGGCTCTGAAGAGAATGTTAGCAAAGAGGTAACCGGGACAGTGAAAACAGTACTCAAAGACAGGGAGAGCAAGCTCTCTCATGGCACTTTGGATGTAGGACATGCAGTGAGATGTTTGCTGCTTTTGCGTTTGGCTGTTGGGAGATTTACAGCACAAAGATATCTAGTTGATTTGAAGCAGTTCCGAGAAAGTCTAAACATAATCCCCACTTCTCCCTCCTGGCACTTTCCATGTGGGAGATATAGCAGGATGTATATTGGTTTTGAGGACAACTCAATGGGCAGTGTAGGGAGAAAAGTTCCTGGCTCCTTGAATGCCGTTCCTGGAGACACTGCGATCAATGTGGGAGATATGTCAAGATGTGTGTTTGTTTTGAGGACGTCTCTCTGGAGAGTCTTAGCAAAGAGGTCACAGGGATAATCAGAGCAATTCTCAGAGACACTGAGAACAAGCTCGACAATTCCCTCCTGGCACTTTCCCTGTAGGAGATACCGCAAGACGTTTCTGTACATTGGGCACAGCGCTCTGCACGGTGTTAGCAGAGACTTTCCCGGGACAGTGAAACCCTATGTCAGAGACACTGAGAAGAAGCCCCAGTGTTCCCTCCAGGCACTTTCAGTGTGGGTGCCTTCTCCACGTGGTTCCTGGTTTCCCTGCAGCGCTGAAGAGAATGTTAGCAAAGAGGTAACCGGGACAGTGAAAACAGTACTCAAAGACAGGGAGAGCAAGCTCTCTCTTGGCACTTTGGATGTGGGACATACAGCGAGATGTTTGCTGCTTTTGCGTTTGGCTGTTGGGAGATTTACAGCACAAAGATATCTAGTTGATTTGAAGCAGTTCCGAGAAAGCCTAAACATAATCCCCACTTCTCCCTCCTGGCACTTTCCATGTGGGAGATATAGCAGGATGTATATTGGTTTTGAGGACAACTCAATGGAGAGTGTAGGGAGAAAAGGTCCTGGCTCCTTGAATGCCGTTTCTGGAGACACTGCGATCAATGTGGGAGATATGTCAAGATGTGTGTTTGTTTTGAGGACGGCTCTCTGGAGAGTCTTAGCAAAGAGGTCACAGGGATAATCAGAGCAATTCTCAGAGACACTGAGAACAAGCTCGACAATTCCCTCCTGGCACTTTCCCTGTAGGAGATACCGCAAGACGTTTCTGTAGATTGGGCACAGCGCTCTGCAGGGTGTTAGCAGAGACTTTCCCGGGACAGTGAAACCCTATGTCAGAGACACTGAGAAGAAGCCCCAATGTTCCCTCCAGGCACTTTCAGTGTGGGTGCCTTCTCCACGTGGTTCCTGGTTTCACTGCGGCTCTGAAGAGAATGTTAGCAAAGAGGTAACCGGGACAGTGAAAACAGTACTCAAAGACAGGGAGAGCAAGCTCTCTCTTGGCACTTTGGATGTGGGACATACAGCGAGATGTTTGCTGCTTTTGCGTTTGGCTGTTGGGAGATTTACAGCACAAAGATATCTAGTTGATTTGAAGCAGTTCCGAGAAAGTCTAAACATAATCCCCACTTCTCCCTCCTGGCACTTTCCATGTGGGAGATATAGCAGGATGTATATTGGTTTTGAGGACAACTCAATGGACAGTGTAGGGAGAAAAGTTCCTGGCTCCTTGAATGCCGTTTCTGGAGACACTGCGATCAATGTGGGAGATATGTCAAGATGTGTGTTTGTTTTGAGGACGTCTCTCTGGAGAGTCTTAGCAAAGAGGTCACACAGATAATCAGAGCAATTCTCAGAGACACTGAGAACAAGCTCGACAATTCCCTCCTGGCACTTTCCCTGTAGGAGATACCGCAAGACGTTTCTGTACATTGGGCACAGCGCTCTGCAGGGTGTTAGCAGAGACTTTCCCGGGACAGTGAAACCCTATGTCAGAGACACTGAGAAGAAGCCCCAATGTTCCCTCCAGGCACTTTCAGTGTGGGTGCCTTCTCCACGTGGTTCCTGGTTTCCCTGCAGCGCTGAAGAGAATGTTAGCAAAGAGGTAACCGGGACAGTGAAAACAGTACTCAAAGACAGGGAGAGCAAGCTCTCTCTTGGCACTTTGGATGTGGGACATACAGCGAGATGTTTGCTGCTTTTGCGTTTGGCTGTTGGGAGATTTACAGCACAAAGATATCTAGTTGATTTGAAGCAGTTCCGAGAAAGTCTAAACATAATCCCCACTTCTCCCTCCTGGCACTTTCCATGTGGGAGATATAGCAGGATGTATATTGGTTTTGAGGACAACTCAATGGACAGTGTAGGGAGAAAAGGTCCTGGCTCCTTGAATGCCGTTTCTGGAGACACTGCGATCAATGTGGGAGATATGTCAAGATGTGTGTTTGTTTTGAGAACGTCTCTCTGGAGAGTCTTAGCAAAGAGGTCACAGGGATAATCAGAGCAATTCTCAGAGACACTGAGAACAAGCTCGACAATTCCCTCCTGGCACTTTCCCTGTAGGAGATACCGCAAGACGTTTCTGTACATTGGGCACAGCGCTCTGCACGGTGTTAGCAGAGACTTTCCCGGGACAGTGAAACCCTATGTCAGAGACACTGAGAAGAAGCCCCAGTGTTCCCTCCAGGCACTTTCAGTGTGGGTGCCTTCTCCACGTGGTTCCTGGTTTCACTGTAGCTCTGAAGAGAATGTTAGCAAAGAGGTAACCGGGACAGTGAAAACAGTACTCAAAGACAGGGAGAGCAAGCTCTGTCTTGGCACTTTAGATGTGGGACATACAGCGAGATGTTTGCTGCTTTTGCGTTTGGCTGTTGGGAGATTTACAGCACAAAGATATCTAGTTGATTTGAAGCAGTTCCGAGAAAGTCTAAACATAATCCCCACTTCTCCCTCCTGGCACTTTCCATGTGGGAGATATAGCAGGATGTATATTGGTTTTGAGGACAACTCAATGGAGAGTGTAGGGAGAAAAGGTCCTGGCTCCTTGAATGCCGTTTCTGGAGACACTGCGATCAATGTGGGAGATATGTCAAGATGTGTGTTTGTTTTGAGGACGGCTCTCTGGAGAGTCTTAGCAAAGAGGTCACACAGATAATCAGAGCAATTCTCAGAGACACTGAGAACAAGCTCGACAATTCCCTCCTGGCACTTTCCCTGTAGGAGATACCGCAAGACGTTTCTGTACATTGGGCACAGCGCTCTGCAGGGTGTTAGCAGAGACTTTCCCGGGACAGTGAAACCCTATGTCAGAGACACTGAGAAGAAGCCCCAATGTTCCCTCCAGGCACTTTCAGTGTGGGTGCCTTCTCCACGTGGTTCCTGGTTTCACTGCGGCTCTGAAGAGAATGTTAGCAAAGAGGTAACCGGGACAGTGAAAACAGTACTCAAAGACAGGGAGAGCAAGCTCTCTCATGGCACTTTGGATGTAGGACATGCAGTGAGATGTGTGCTGCTTTTGCGTTTGGCTGTTGGGAGATTTACAGCACAAAGATATCTAGTTGATTTGAAGCAGTTCCGAGAAAGTCTAAACATAATCCCCACTTCTCCCTCCTGGCACTTTCCATGTGGGAGATATAGCAGGATGTATATTGGTTTTGAGGACAACTCAATGGAGAGTGTAGGGAGAAAAGGTCCTGGCTCCTTGAATGCCGTTTCTGGAGACACTGCGATCAATGTGGGTGATATGTCAAGATGTGTGTTTGTTTTGAGGACGTCTCTCTGGAGAGTCTTAGCAAAGAGGACACAGGGATAATCAGAGCAATTCTCAGAGACACTGAGAACAAGCTCGACAATTCCCTCCTGGCACTTTCCCTGTAGGAGATACCGCAAGACGTTTCTGTACATTGGGCACAGCGCTCTGCACGGTGTTAGGAGAGACTTTCCCGGGACAGTGAAACCCTATGTCAGAGACACTGAGAAGAAGCCCCAGTGTTCCCTCCAGGCACTTTCAGTGTGGGTGCCTTCTCCACGTGGTTCCTGGTTTCACTGTAGCTCTGAAGAGAATGTTAGCAAAGAGGTAACCGGGACAGTGAAAACAGTACTCAAAGACAGGGAGAGCAAGCTCTCTCTTGGCACTTTGGATGTGGGACATACAGCGAGATGTTTGCTGCTTTTGCGTTTGGCTGTTGGGAGATTTACAGCACAAAGATATCTAGTTGATTTGAAGCAGTTCCGAGAAAGCCTAATCATAATCCCCACTTCTCCCTCCTGGCACTTTCCATGTGGGAGATATAGCAGGATGTATATTGGTTTTGAGGACAACTCAATGGACAGTGTAGGGAGAAAAGGTCCTGGCTCCTTGAATGCCGTTTCTGGAGACACTGCGATCAATGTGGGAGATATGTCAAGATGTGTGTTTGTTTTGAGGACGGCTCTCTGGAGAGTCTTAGCAAAGAGGTCAGAGGGATAATCAGAGCAATTCTCAGAGACACTGAGAACAAGCTCGACAATTCCCTCCTGGCACTTTCCCTGTAGGAGATACCGCAAGACGTTTCTGTACATTGGGCACAGCGCTCTGCACGGTGTTAGCAGAGACTTTCCCGGGACAGTGAAACCCTATGTCAGAGACACTGAGAAGAAGCCCCAATGTTCCCTCCAGGCACTTTCAGTGTGGGTGCCTTCTCCACGTGGTTCCTGGTTTCCCTGCAGCGCTGAAGAGAATGTTAGCAGAGAGGTAACCGGGACAGTGAAAACAGTACTCAAAGACAGGGAGAGCAAGCTCTCTCTTGGCACTTTGGATGTGGGACATACAGCGAGATGTTTGCTGCTTTTGCGTTTGGCTGTTGGGAGATTTACAGCACAAAGATATCTAGTTGATTTGAAGCAGTTCCGAGAAAGTCTAAACATAATCCCCACTTCTCCCTCCTGGCACTTTCCATGTGGGAGATATAGCAGGATGTATATTGGTTTTGAGGACAACTCAATGGAGAGTGTAGGGAGAAAAGGTCCTGGCTCCTTGAATGCCGTTTCTGGAGACACTGCGATCAATGTGGGAGATATGTCAAGATGTGTGTTTGTTTTGAGGACGTCTCTCTGGAGAGTCTTAGCAAAGAGGTCACAGGGATAATCAGAGCAATTCTCAGAGACACTGAGAACAAGCTCGACAATTCCCTCCTGGCACTTTCCCTGTAGGAGATACCGCAAGACGTTTCTGTAGATTGGGCACAGCGCTCTGCAGGGTGTTGGCAGAGACTTTCCCGGGACAGTGAAACCCTATGTCAGAGACACTGAGAAGAAGCCCCAATGTTCCCTCCAGGCACTTTCAGTGTGGGTGCCTTCTCCACGTGGTTCCTGGTTTCACTGCGGCTCTGAAGAGAATGTTAGCAAAGAGGTAACCGGGACAGTGAAAACAGTACTCAAAGACAGGGAGAGCAAGCTCTCTCATGGCACTTTGGATGTAGGACATACAGCGAGATGTTTGCTGCTTTTGCGTTTGGCTGTTGGGAGATTTACAGCACAAAGATATCTAGTTGATTTGAAGCAGTTCCGAGAAAGTCTAAACATAATCCCCACTTCTCCCTCCTGGCACTTTCCATGTGGGAGATATAGCAGGATGTATATTGGTTTTGAGGACATCTCAATGGAGAGTGTAGGGAGAAAAGGTCCTGGCTCCTTGAATGCCGTTTCTGGAGACACTGCGATCAATGTGGGAGATATGTCAAGATGTGTGTTTGTTTTGAGGACGTCTCTCTGGAGAGTCTTAGCAAAGAGGTCACAGGGATAATCAGAGCAATTCTCAGAGACACTGAGAACAAGCTCCACAATTCCCTCCTGGCACTTTCCCTGTAGGAGATACCGCAAGACGTTTCTGTACATTGGGCACAGCGCTCTGCACGGTGTTAGCAGAGACTTTCCCGGGACAGTGAAACCCTATGTCAGAGACACTGAGAAGAAGCCCCAGTGTTCCCTCCAGGCACTTTCAGTGTGGGTGCCTTCTCCACGTGGTTCCTGGTTTCACTGCGGCTCTGAAGAGAATGTTAGCAAAGAGGTAACCGGGACAGTGAAAACAGTACTCAAAGACAGGGAGAGCAAGCTCTCTCTTGGCACTTTGGATGTGGGACATACAGCGAGATGTTTGCTGCTTTTGCGTTTGGCTGTTGGGAGATTTACAGCACAAAGATATCTAGTTGATTTGAAGCAGTTCCGAGAAAGTCTAAACATAATCCCCACTTCTCCCTCCTGGCAATTTCCATGTGGGAGATATAGCAGGATGTATATTGGTTTTGAGGACAACTCAATGGAGAGTGTAGGGAGAAAAGGTCCTGGCTCCTTGAATGCCGTTTCTGGAGACACTGCGATCAATGTGGGAGATATGTCAAGATGTGTGTTTGTTTTGAGGACGTCTCTCTGGAGAGTCTTAGCAAAGAGGTCACAGGGATAATCAGAGCAATTCTCAGAGACACTGAGAACAAGCTCGACAATTCCCTCCTGGCACTTTCCCTGTAGGAGATACCGCAAGACGTTTCTGTACATTCGGCACAGCGCTCTGCATGGTGTTGGGAGAGACTTTCCCGGGACAGTGAAACCCTATGTCAGAGACACTGAGAAGAAGCCCCAGTGTTCCCTCCAGGCACTTTCAGTGTGGGTGCCTTCTCCACGTGGTTCCTGGTTTCACTGCGGCTCTGAAGAGAATGTTAGCAAAGAGGTAACCGGGACAGTGAAAACAGTACTCAAAGACAGGGAGAGCAAGCTCTCTCATGGCACTTTGGATGTAGGACATGCAGCGAGATTTTTGCTGCTTTTGCGTTTGGCTGTTGGGAGATTTACAGCACAAAGATATCTAGTTGATTTGAAGCAGTTCCGAGAAAGTCTAAACATAATCCCCACTTCTCCCTCCTGGCACTTTCCATGTGGGAGATATAGCAGGATGTATATTGGTTTTGAGGACAACTCAATGGAGAGTGTAGGGAGAAAAGGTCCTGGCTCCTTGAATGCCGTTTCTGGAGACACTGCGATCAATGTGGGAGATATGTCAAGATGTGTGTTTGTTTTGAGGACGTCTCTCTGGAGAGTCTTAGCAAAGAGGTCACAGGGATAATCAGAGCAATTCTCAGAGACACTGAGAACAAGCTCGACAATTCCCTCCTGGCACTTTCCCTGTAGGAGATACCGCAAGACGTTTCTGTACATTCGGCACAGCGCTCTGCATGGTGTTGGGAGAGACTTTCCCGGGACAGTGAAACCCTATGTCAGAGACACTGAGAAGAAGCCCCAGTGTTCCCTCCAGGCACTTTCAGTGTGGGTGCCTTCTCCACGTGGTTCCTGGTTTCACTGCGGCTCTGAAGAGAATGTTAGCAAAGAGGTAACCGGGACAGTGAAAACAGTACTCAAAGACAGGGAGAGCAAGCTCTCTCATGGCACTTTGGATGTAGGACATGCAGCGAGATGTTTGCTGCTTTTGCGTTTGGCTGTTGGGAGATTTACAGCACAAAGATATCTAGTTGATTTGAAGCAGTTCCGAGAAAGTCTAAACATAATCCCCACTTCTCCCTCCTGGCACTTTCCATGTGGGAGATATAGCAGGATGTATATTGGTTTTGAGGACAACTCAATGGAGAGTGTAGGGAGAAAAGGTCCTGGCTCCTTGAATGCCGTTTCTGGAGACACTGCGATCAATGTGGGAGATATGTCAAGATGTGTGTTTGTTTTGAGGACGTCTCTCTGGAGAGTCTTAGCAAAGAGGTCACACAGATAATCAGAGCAATTCTCAGAGACACTGAGAACAAGCTCCACAATTCCCTCCTGGCACTTTCCCTGTAGGAGATACCGCAAGACGTTTCTGTACATTCGGCACAGCGCTCTGCATGGTGTTGGGAGAGACTTTCCCGGGACAGTGAAACCCTATGTCAGAGACACTGAGAAGAAGCCCCAATGTTCCCTCCAGGCACTTTCAGTGTGGGTGCCTTCTCCACGTGGTTCCTGGTTTCACTGCGGCTCTGAAGAGAATGTTAGCAAAGAGGTAACCGGGACAGTGAAAACAGTACTCAAAGACAGGGAGAGCAAGCTCTCTCTTGGCACTTTGGATGTGGGACATACAGCGAGATGTTTGCTGCTTTTGCGTTTGGCTGTTGGGAGATTTACAGCACAAAGATATCTAGTTGATTTGAAGCAGTTCCGAGAAAGTCTAAACATAATCCCCACTTCTCCCTCCTGGCACTTTCCATGTGGGAGATATAGCAGGATGTATATTGGTTTTGAGGACAACTCAATGGAGAGTGTAGGGAGAAAAGGTCCTGGCTCCTTGAATGCCGTTTCTGGAGACACTGCGATCAATGTGGGAGATATGTCAAGATGTGTGTTTGTTTTGAGGACGTCTCTCTGGAGAGTCTTAGCAAAGAGGTCACAGGGATAATCAGAGCAATTCTCAGAGACACTGAGAACAAGCTCGACAATTCCCTCCTGGCACTTTCCCTGTAGGAGATACCGCAAGACGTTTCTGTACATTGGGCACAGCGCTCTGCAGGGTGTTAGCAGAGACTTTCCCGGGACAGTGAAACCCTATGTCAGAGACACTGAGAAGAAGCCCCAATGTTCCCTCCAGGCACTTTCAGTGTGGGTGCCTTCTCCACGTGGTTCCTGGTTTCACTGCAGCTCTGAAGAGAATGTTAGCAAAGAGGTAACCGGGACAGTGAAAACAGTACTCAAAGACAGGGAGAGCAAGCTCTCTCTTGGCACTTTGGATGTGGGACATACAGCGAGATGTTTGCTGCTTTTGCGTTTGGCTGTTGGGAGATTTACAGCACAAAGATATCTAGTTGATTTGAAGCAGTTCCGAGAAAGTCTAAACATAATCCCCACTTCTCCCTCCTGGCACTTTCCATGTGGGAGATATAGCAGGATGTATATTGGTTTTGAGGACAACTCAATGGAGAGTGTAGGGAGAAAAGGTCCTGGCTCCTTGAATGCCGTTTCTGGAGACACTGCGATCAATGTGGGAGATATGTCAAGATGTGTGTTTGTTTTGAGGACGTCTCTCTGGAGAGTCTTAACAAAGAGGTCACAGGGATAATCAGAGCAATTCTCAGAGACACTGAGAACAAGCTCGACAATTCCCTCCTGGCACTTTCCCTGTAGGAGATACCGCAAGACGTTTCTGTACATTCGGCACAGCGCTCTGCATGGTGTTGGGAGAGACTTTCCCGGGACAGTGAAACCCTATGTCAGAGACACTGAGAAGAAGCCCCAGTGTTCCCTCCAGGCACTTTCAGTGTGGGTGCCTTCTCCACGTGGTTCCTGGTTTCACTGCGGCTCTGAAGAGAATGTTAGCAAAGAGGTAACCGGGACAGTGAAAACAGTACTCAAAGACAGGGAGAGCAAGCTCTCTCATGGCACTTTGGATGTAGGACATGCAGCGAGATTTTTGCTGCTTTTGCGTTTGGCTGTTGGGAGATTTACAGCACAAAGATATCTAGTTGATTTGAAGCAGTTCCGAGAAAGTCTAAACATAATCCCCACTTCTCCCTCCTGGCACTTTCCATGTGGGAGATATAGCAGGATGTATATTGGTTTTGAGGACAACTCAATGGAGAGTGTAGGGAGAAAAGGTCCTGGCTCCTTGAATGCCGTTTCTGGAGACACTGCGATCAATGTGGGAGATATGTCAAGATGTGTGTTTGTTTTGAGGACGTCTCTCTGGAGAGTCTTAGCAAAGAGGTCAGAGGGATAATCAGAGCAATTCTCAGAGACACTGAGAACAAGCTCCACAATTCCCTCCTGGCACTTTCCCTGTAGGAGATACCGCAAGACGTTTCTGTACATTCGGCACAGCGCTCTGCATGGTGTTGGGAGAGACTTTCCCGGGACAGTGAAACCCTATGTCAGAGACACTGAGAAGAAGCCCCAGTGTTCCCTCCAGGCACTTTCAGTGTGGGTGCCTTCTCCACGTGGTTCCTGGTTTCACTGCGGCTCTGAAGAGAATGTTAGCAAAGAGGTAACCGGGACAGTGAAAACAGTACTCAAAGACAGGGAGAGCAAGCTCTCTCATGGCACTTTGGATGTAGGACATGCAGCGAGATGTTTGCTGCTTTTGCGTTTGGCTGTTGGGAGATTTACAGCACAAAGATATCTAGTTGATTTGAAGCAGTTCCGAGAAAGTCTAAACATAATCCCCACTTCTCCCTCCTGGCACTTTCCATGTGGGAGATATAGCAGGATGTATATTGGTTTTGAGGACATCTCAATGGAGAGTGTAGGGAGAAAAGGTCCTGGCTCCTTGAATGCCGTTTCTGGAGACACTGCGATCAATGTGGGAGATATGTCAAGATGTGTGTTTGTTTTGAGGACGTCTCTCTGGAGAGTCTTAGCAAAGAGGTCACAGGGATAATCAGAGCAATTCTCAGAGACACTGAGAACAAGCTCCACAATTCCCTCCTGGCACTTTCCCTGTAGGAGATACCGCAAGACGTTTCTGTACATTGGGCACAGCGCTCTGCACGGTGTTAGCAGAGACTTTCCCGGGACAGTGAAACCCTATGTCAGAGACACTGAGAAGAAGCCCCAGTGTTCCCTCCAGGCACTTTCAGTGTGGGTGCCTTCTCCACGTGGTTCCTGGTTTCACTGCGGCTCTGAAGAGAATGTTAGCAAAGAGGTAACCGGGACAGTGAAAACAGTACTCAAAGACAGGTAGAGCAAGCTCTCTCTTGGCACTTTGGATGTGGGACATACAGCGAGATGTTTGCTGCTTTTGCGTTTGGCTGTTGGGAGATTTACAGCACAAAGATATCTAGTTGATTTGAAGCAGTTCCGAGAAAGTCTAAACATAATCCCCACTTCTCCCTCCTGGCACTTTCCATGTGGGAGATATAGCAGGATGTATATTGGTTTTGAGGACAACTCAATGGAGAGTGTAGGGAGAAAAGGTCCTGGCTCCTTGAATGCCGTTTCTGGAGACACTGCGATCAATGTGGGAGATATGTCAAGATGTGTGTTTGTTTTGAGGACGTCTCTCTGGAGAGTCTTAGCAAAGAGGTCACAGGGATAATCAGAGCAATTCTCAGAGACACTGAGAACAAGCTCCACAATTCCCTCCTGGCACTTTCCCTGTAGGAGATACCGCAAGACGTTTCTGTACATTCGGCACAGCGCTCTGCATGGTGTTGGGAGAGACTTTCCCGGGACAGTGAAACCCTATGTCAGAGACACTGAGAAGAAGCCCCAGTGTTCCCTCCAGGCACTTTCAGTGTGGGTGCCTTCTCCACGTGGTTCCTGGTTTCACTGCGGCTCTGAAGAGAATGTTAGCAAAGAGGTAACCGGGACAGTGAAAACAGTACTCAAAGACAGGGAGAGCAAGCTCTCTCATGGCACTTTGGATGTAGGACATGCAGCGAGATGTTTGCTGCTTTTGCGTTTGGCTGTTGGGAGATTTACAGCACAAAGATATCTAGTTGATTTGAAGCAGTTCCGAGAAAGTCTAAACATAATCCCCACTTCTCCCTCCTGGCACTTTCCATGTGGGAGATATAGCAGGATGTATATTGGTTTTGAGGACAACTCAATGGAGAGTGTAGGGAGAAAAGGTCCTGGCTCCTTGAATGCCGTTTCTGGAGACACTGCGATCAATGTGGGAGATATGTCAAGATGTGTGTTTGTTTTGAGGACGTCTCTCTGGAGAGTCTTAGCAAAGAGGTCACAGGGATAATCAGAGCAATTCTCAGAGACACTGAGAACAAGCTCCACAATTCCCTCCTGGCACTTTCCCTGTAGGAGATACCGCAAGACGTTTCTGTACATTCGGCACAGCGCTCTGCATGGTGTTGGGAGAGACTTTCCCGGGACAGTGAAACCCTATGTCAGAGACACTGAGAAGAAGCCCCAATGTTCCCTCCAGGCACTTTCAGTGTGGGTGCCTTCTCCACGTGGTTCCTGGTTTCACTGCGGCTCTGAAGAGAATGTTAGCAAAGAGGTAACCGGGACAGTGAAAACAGTACTCAAAGACAGGGAGAGCAAGCTCTCTCATGGCACTTTGGATGTAGGACATGCAGCGAGATGTTTGCTGCTTTTGCGTTTGGCTGTTGGGAGATTTACAGCACAAAGATATCTAGTTGATTTGAAGCAGTTCCGAGAAAGTCTAAACATAATCCCCACTTCTCCCTCCTGGCACTTTCCATGTGGGAGATATAGCAGGATGTATATTGGTTTTGAGGACATCTCAATGGAGAGTGTAGGGAGAAAAGGTCCTGGCTCCTTGAATGCCGTTTCTGGAGACACTGCGATCAATGTGGGAGATATGTCAAGATGTGTGTTTGTTTTGAGGACGTCTCTCTGGAGAGTCTTAGCAAAGAGGTCACAGGGATAATCAGAGCAATTCTCAGAGACACTGAGAACAAGCTCGACAATTCCCTCCTGGCACTTTCCCTGTAGGAGATACCGCAAGACGTTTCTGTACATTGGGCACAGCGCTCTGCATGGTGTTGGGAGAGACTTTCCCGGGACAGTGAAACCCTATGTCAGAGACACTGAGAAGAAGCCCCAGTGTTCCCTCCAGGCACTTTCAGTGTGGGTGCCTTCTCCACGTGGTTCCTGGTTTCACTGCAGCTCTGAAGAGAATGTTAGCAAAGAGGTAACCGGGACAGTGAAAACAGTACTCAAAGACAGGTAGAGCAAGCTCTCTCTTGGCACTTTGGATGTAGGACATGCAGCGAGATGTTTGCTGCTTTTGCGTTTGGCTGTTGGGAGATTTACAGCACAAAGATATCTAGTTGATTTGAAGCAGTTCCGAGAAAGTCTAAACATAATCCCCACTTCTCCCTCCTGGCACTTTCCATGTGGGAGATATAGCAGGATGTATATTGGTTTTGAGGACAACTCAATGGGCAGTGTAGGGAGAAAAGGTCCTGGCTCCTTGAATGCCGTTTCTGGAGACACTGCGATCAATGTGGGAGATATGTCAAGATGTGTGTTTGTTTTGAGGACGTCTCTCTGGAGAGTCTTAGCAAAGAGGTCAGAGGGATAATCAGAGCAATTCTCAGAGACACTGAGAACAAGCTCGACAATTCCCTCCTGGCACTTTCCCTGTAGGAGATACCGCAAGACGTTTCTGTAGATTGGGCACAGCGCTCTGCAGGGTGTTAGCAGAGACTTTCCCGGGACAGTGAAACCCTATGTCAGAGACACTGAGAAGAAGCCCCAATGTTCCCTCCAGGCACTTTCAGTGTGGGTGCCTTCTCCACGTGGTTCCTGGTTTCACTGCAGCTCTGAAGAGAATGTTAGCAAAGAGGTAACCGGGACAGTGAAAACAGTACTCAAAGACAGGGAGAGCAAGCTCTCTCTTGGCACTTTGGATGTGGGACATACAGCGAGATGTTTGCTGCTTTTGCGTTTGGCTGTTGGGAGATTTACAGCACAAAGATATCTAGTTGATTTGAAGCAGTTCCGAGAAAGTCTAAACATAATCCCCACTTCTCCCTCCTGGCACTTTCCATGTGGGAGATATAGCAGGATGTATATTGGTTTTGAGGACAACTCAATGGACAGTGTAGGGAGAAAAGGTCCTGGCTCCTTGAATGCCGTTTCTGGAGACACTGCGATCAATGTGGGAGATATGTCAAGATGTGTGTTTGTTTTGAGGACGTCTCTCTGGAGAGTCTTAGCAAAGAGGTCAGAGGGATAATCAGAGCAATTCTCAGAGACACTGAGAACAAGCTCGACAATTCCCTCCTGGCACTTTCCCTGTAGGAGATACCGCAAGACGTTTCTGTAGATTGGGCACAGCGCTCTGCAGGGTGTTAGCAGAGACTTTCCCGGGACAGTGAAACCCTATGTCAGAGACACTGAGAAGAAGCCCCAATGTTCCCTCCAGGCACTTTCAGTGTGGGTGCCTTCTCCACGTGGTTCCTGGTTTCACTGCAGCTCTGAAGAGAATGTTAGCAAAGAGGTAACCGGGACAGTGAAAACAGTACTCAAAGACAGGGAGAGCAAGCTCTCTCTTGGCACTTTGGATGTGGGACATACAGCGAGATGTTTGCTGCTTTTGCGTTTGGCTGTTGGGAGATTTACAGCACAAAGATATCTAGTTGATTTGAAGCACTTCCGAGAAAGTCTAAACATAATCCCCACTTCTCCCTCCTGGCACTTTCCATGTGGGAGATATAGCAGGATGTATATTGGTTTTGAGGACAACTCAATGGACAGTGTAGGGAGAAAAGTTCCTGGCTCCTTGAATGCCGTTTCTGGAGACACTGCGATCAATGTGGGAGATATGTCAAGATGTGTGTTTGTTTTGAGAACGTCTCTCTGGAGAGTCTTAGCAAAGAGGTCAGAGGGATAATCAGAGCAATTCTCAGAGATACTGAGAACAAGCTCGACAATTCCCTCCTGGCACTTTCCCTGTAGGAGATACCGCAAGACGTTTCTGTACATTGGGCACAGCGCTCTGCATGGTGTTGGGAGAGACTTTCCCGGGACAGTGAAACCCTATGTCAGAGACACTGAGAAGAAGCCCCAGTGTTCCCTCCAGGCACTTTCAGTGTGGGTGCCTTCTCCACGTGGTTCCTGGTTTCACTGCGGCGCTGAAGAGAATGTTAGCAAAGAGGTAACCGGGACAGTGAAAACAGTACTCAAAGACAGGGAGAGCAAGCTCTCTCTTGGCACTTTGGATGTGGGACATACAGCGAGATGTTTGCTGCTTTTGCGTTTGGCTGTTGGGAGATTTACAGCACAAAGATATCTAGTTGATTTGAAGCAGTTCCGAGAAAGTCTAAACATAATCCCCACTTCTCCCTCCTGGCACTTTCCATGTGGGAGATATAGCAGGATGTATATTGGTTTTGAGGACAACTCAATGGGCAGTGTAGGGAGAAAAGGTCCTGGCTCCTTGAATGCCGTTTCTGGAGACACTGCGATCAATGTGGGAGATATGTCAAGATGTGTGTTTGTTTTGAGGACGTCTCTCTGGAGAGTCTTAGCAAAGAGGTCAGAGGGATAATCAGAGCAATTCTCAGAGACACTGAGAACAAGCTCGACAATTCCCTCCTGGCACTTTCCCTGTAGGAGATACCGCAAGACGTTTCTGTAGATTGGGCACAGCGCTCTGCAGGGTGTTAGCAGAGACTTTCCCGGGACAGTGAAACCCTATGTCAGAGACACTGAGAAGAAGCCCCAATGTTCCCTCCAGGCACTTTCAGTGTGGGTGCCTTCTCCACGTGGTTCCTGGTTTCACTGCAGCTCTGAAGAGAATGTTAGCAAAGAGGTAACCGGGACAGTGAAAACAGTACTCAAAGACAGGGAGAGCAAGCTCTCTCTTGGCACTTTGGATGTGGGACATACAGCGAGATGTTTGCTGCTTTTGCGTTTGGCTGTTGGGAGATTTACAGCACAAAGATATCTAGTTGATTTGAAGCACTTCCGAGAAAGTCTAAACATAATCCCCACTTCTCCCTCCTGGCACTTTCCATGTGGGAGATATAGCAGGATGTATATTGGTTTTGAGGACAACTCAATGGACAGTGTAGGGAGAAAAGGTCCTGGCTCCTTGAATGCCGTTTCTGGAGACACTGCGATCAATGTGGGAGATATGTCAAGATGTGTGTTTGTTTTGAGAACGTCTCTCTGGAGAGTCTTAGCAAAGAGGTCACAGGGATAATCAGAGCAATTCTCAGAGATACTGAGAACAAGCTCGACAATTCCCTCCTGGCACTTTCCCTGTAGGAGATACCGCAAGACGTTTCTGTACATTGGGCACAGCGCTCTGCATGGTGTTGGGAGAGACTTTCCCGGGACAGTGAAACCCTATGTCAGAGACACTGAGAAGAAGCCCCAGTGTTCCCTCCAGGCACTTTCAGTGTGGGTGCCTTCTCCACGTGGTTCCTGGTTTCACTGCGGCGCTGAAGAGAATGTTAGCAAAGAGGTAACCGGGACAGTGAAAACAGTACTCAAAGACAGGGAGAGCAAGCTCTCTCTTGGCACTTTGGATGTGGGACATACAGCGAGATGTTTGCTGCTTTTGCGTTTGGCTGTTGGGAGATTTACAGCACAAAGATATCTAGTTGATTTGAAGCAGTTCCGAGAAAGTCTAAACATAATCCCCACTTCTCCCTCCTGGCACTTTCCATGTGGGAGATATAGCAGGATGTATATTGGTTTTGAGGACAACTCAATGGACAGTGTAGGGAGAAAAGGTCCTGGCTCCTTGAATGCCGTTTCTGGAGACACTGCGATCAATGTGGGAGATATGTCAAGATGTGTGTTTGTTTTGAGGACGTCTCTCTGGAGAGTCTTAGCAAAGAGGTCAGAGGGATAATCAGAGCAATTCTCAGAGACACTGAGAACAAGCTCGACAATTCCCTCCTGGCACTTTCCCTGTAGGAGATACCGCAAGACGTTTCTGTAGATTGGGCACAGCGCTCTGCAGGGTGTTAGCAGAGACTTTCCCGGGACAGTGAAACCCTATGTCAGAGACACTGAGAAGAAGCCCCAATGTTCCCTCCAGGCACTTTCAGTGTGGGTGCCTTCTCCACGTGGTTCCTGGTTTCACTGTAGCTCTGAAGAGAATGTTAGCAAAGAGGTAACCGGGACAGTGAAAACAGTACTCAAAGACAGGGAGAGCAAGCTCTCTCTTGGCACTTTGGATGTGGGACATACAGCGAGATGTTTGCTGCTTTTGCGTTTGGCTGTTGGGAGATTTACAGCACAAAGATATCTAGTTGATTTGAAGCAGTTCCGAGAAAGCCTAAACATAATCCCCACTTCTCCCTCCTGGCACTTTCCATGTGGGAGATATAGCAGGATGTATATTGGTTTTGAGGACAACTCAATGGACAGTGTAGGGAGAAAAGGTCCTGGCTCCTTGAATGCCGTTTCTGGAGACACTGCGATCAATGTGGGAGATATGTCAAGATGTGTGTTTGTTTTGAGAACGTCTCTCTGGAGAGTCTTAGCAAAGAGGTCACAGGGATAATCAGAGCAATTCTCAGAGACACTGAGAACAAGCTCGACAATTCCCTCCTGGCACTTTCCCTGTAGGAGATACCGCAAGACGTTTCTGTAGATTGGGCACAGCGCTCTGCACGGTGTTAGCAGAGACTTTCCCGGGACAGTGAAACCCTATGTCAGAGACACTGAGAAGAAGCCCCAATGTTCCCTCCAGGCACTTTCAGTGTGGGTGCCTTCTCCACGTGGTTCCTGGTTTCACTGCAGCTCTGAAGAGAATGTTAGCAAAGAGGTAACCGGGACAGTGAAAACAGTACTCAAAGACAGGGAGAGCAAGCTCTCTCTTGGCACTTTGGATGTGGGACATACAGCGAGATGTTTGCTGCTTTTGCGTTTGGCTGTTGGGAGATTTACAGCACAAAGATATCTAGTTGATTTGAAGCAGTTCCGAGAAAGTCTAAACATAATCCCCACTTCTCCCTCCTGGCACTTTCCATGTGGGAGATATAGCAGGATGTATATTGGTTTTGAGGACAACTCAATGGGCAGTGTAGGGAGAAAAGTTCCTGGCTCCTTGAATGCCGTTTCTGGAGACACTGCGATCAATGTGGGAGATATGTCAAGATGTGTGTTTGTTTTGAGGACGTCTCTCTGGAGAGTCTTAGCAAAGAGGTCACAGGGATAATCAGAGCAATTCTCAGAGACACTGAGAACAAGCTCGACAATTCCCTCCTGGCACTTTCCCTGTAGGAGATACCGCAAGACGTTTCTGTACATTCGGCACAGCGCTCTGCATGGTGTTGGGAGAGACTTTCCCGGGACAGTGAAACCCTATGTCAGAGACACTGAGAAGAAGCCCCAATGTTCCCTCCAGGCACTTTCAGTGTGGGTGCCTTCTCCACGTGGTTCCTGGTTTCACTGCGGCTCTGAAGAGAATGTTAGCAAAGAGGTAACCGGGACAGTGAAAACAGTACTCAAAGACAGGGAGAGCAAGCTCTCTCATGGCACTTTGGATGTAGGACATGCAGCGAGATGTTTGCTGCTTTTGCGTTTGGCTGTTGGGAGATTTACAGCACAAAGATATCTAGTTGATTTGAAGCAGTTCCGAGAAAGTCTAAACATAATCCCCACTTCTCCCTCCTGGCACTTTCCATGTGGGAGATATAGCAGGATGTATATTGGTTTTGAGGACAACTCAATGGAGAGTGTAGGGAGAAAAGGTCCTGGCTCCTTGAATGCCGTTTCTGGAGACACTGCGATCAATGTGGGAGATATGTCAAGATGTGTGTTTGTTTTGAGGACGTCTCTCTGGAGAGTCTTAGCAAAGAGGTCACAGGGATAATCAGAGCAATTCTCAGAGACACTGAGAACAAGCTCCACAATTCCCTCCTGGCACTTTCCCTGTAGGAGATACCGCAAGACGTTTCTGTACATTGGGCACAGCGCTCTGCATGGTGTTGGGAGAGACTTTCCCGGGACAGTGAAACCCTATGTCAGAGACACTGAGAAGAAGCCCCAGTGTTCCCTCCAGGCACTTTCAGTGTGGGTGCCTTCTCCACGTGGTTCCTGGTTTCACTGCGGCTCTGAAGAGAATGTTAGCAAAGAGGTAACCAGGACAGTGAAAACAGTACTCAAAGACAGGGAGAGCAAGCTCTCTCATGGCACTTTGGATGTAGGACATGCAGCGAGATGTTTGCTGCTTTTGCGTTTGGCTGTTGGGAGATTTACAGCACAAAGATATCTAGTTGATTTGAAGCAGTTCCGAGAAAGTCTAAACATAATCCCCACTTCTCCCTCCTGGCACTTTCCATGTGGGAGATATAGCAGGATGTATATTGGTTTTGAGGACATCTCAATGGAGAGTGTAGGGAGAAAAGGTCCTGGCTCCTTGAATGCCGTTTCTGGAGACACTGCGATCAATGTGGGAGATATGTCAAGATGTGTGTTTGTTTTGAGGACGTCTCTCTGGAGAGTCTTAGCAAAGAGGTCACAGGGATAATCAGAGCAATTCTCAGAGACACTGAGAACAAGCTCGACAATTCCCTCCTGGCACTTTCCCTGTAGGAGATACCGCAAGACGTTTCTGTACATTGGGCACAGCGCTCTGCATGGTGTTGGGAGAGACTTTCCCGGGACAGTGAAACCCTATGTCAGAGACACTGAGAAGAAGCCCCAGTGTTCCCTCCAGGCACTTTCAGTGTGGGTGCCTTCTCCACGTGGTTCCTGGTTTCACTGCGGCTCTGAAGAGAATGTTAGCAAAGAGGTAACCGGGACAGTGAAAACAGTACTCAAAGACAGGTAGAGCAAGCTCTCTCATGGCACTTTGGATGTAGGACATGCAGCGAGATGTTTGCTGCTTTTGCGTTTGGCTGTTGGGAGATTTACAGCACAAAGATATCTAGTTGATTTGAAGCAGTTCCGAGAAAGTCTAAACATAATCCCCGCTTCTCCCTCCTGGCACTTTCCATGTGGGAGATATAGCAGGATGTATATTGGTTTTGAGGACAACTCAATGGAGAGTGTAGGGAGAAAAGGTCCTGGCTCCTTGAATGCCGTTTCTGGAGACACTGCGATCAATGTGGGAGATATGTCAAGATGTGTGTTTGTTTTGAGGACGTCTCTCTGGAGAGTCTTAGCAAAGAGGTCAGAGGGATAATCAGAGCAATTCTCAGAGACACTGAGAACAAGCTCGACAATTCCCTCCTGGCACTTTCCCTGTAGGAGATACCGCAAGACGTTTCTGTAGATTGGGCACAGCGCTCTGCAGGGTGTTAGCAGAGACTTTCCCGGGACAGTGAAACCCTATGTCAGAGACACTGAGAAGAAGCCCCAATGTTCCCTCCAGGCACTTTCAGTGTGGGTGCCTTCTCCACGTGGTTCCTGGTTTCACTGCAGCTCTGAAGAGAATGTTAGCAAAGAGGTAACCGGGACAGTGAAAACAGTACTCAAAGACAGGGAGAGCAAGCTCTCTCTTGGCACTTTGGATGTGGGACATACAGCGAGATGTTTGCTGCTTTTGCGTTTGGCTGTTGGGAGATTTACAGCACAAAGATATCTAGTTGATTTGAAGCAGTTCCGAGAAAGTCTAAACATAATCCCCACTTCTCCCTCCTGGCACTTTCCATGTGGGAGATATAGCAGGATGTATATTGGTTTTGAGGACAACTCAATGGAGAGTGTAGGGAGAAAAGGTCCTGGCTCCTTGAATGCCGTTTCTGGAGACACTGCGATCAATGTGGGAGATATGTCAAGATGTGTGTTTGTTTTGAGAACGTCTCTCTGGAGAGTCTTAGCAAAGAGGTCACAGGGATAATCAGAGCAATTCTCAGAGACACTGAGAACAAGCTCGACAATTCCCTCCTGGCACTTTCCCTGTAGGAGATACCGCAAGACGTTTCTGTAGATTGGGCACAGCGCTCTGCAGGGTGTTAGCAGAGACTTTCCCGGGACAGTGAAACCCTATGTCAGAGACACTGAGAAGAAGCCCCAATGTTCCCTCCAGGCACTTTCAGTGTGGGTGCCTTCTCCACGTGGTTCCTGGTTTCACTGCAGCTCTGAAGAGAATGTTAGCAAAGAGGTAACCGGGACAGTGAAAACAGTACTCAAAGACAGGGAGAGCAAGCTCTCTCTTGGCACTTTGGATGTGGGACATACAGCGAGATGTTTGCTGCTTTTGCGTTTGGCTGTTGGGAGATTTACAGCACAAAGATATCTAGTTGATTTGAAGCAGTTCCGAGAAAGTCTAAACATAATCCCCACTTCTCCCTCCTGGCACTTTCCATGTGGGAGATATAGCAGGATGTATATTGGTTTTGAGGACAACTCAATGGAGAGTGTAGGGAGAAAAGGTCCTGGCTCCTTGAATGCCGTTTCTGGAGACACTGCGATCAATGTGGGAGATATGTCAAGATGTGTGTTTGTTTTGAGAACGTCTCTCTGGAGAGTCTTAGCAAAGAGGTCACAGGGATAATCAGAGCAATTCTCAGAGACACTGAGAACAAGCTCGACAATTCCCTCCTGGCACTTTCCCTGTAGGAGATACCGCAAGACGTTTCTGTAGATTGGGCACAGCGCTCTGCAGGGTGTTAGCAGAGACTTTCCCGGGACAGTGAAACCCTATGTCAGAGACACTGAGAAGAAGCCCCAATGTTCCCTCCAGGCACTTTCAGTGTGGGTGCCTTCTCCACGTGGTTCCTGGTTTCACTGCGGCTCTGAAGAGAATGTTAGCAAAGAGGTAACCGGGACAGTGAAAACAGTACTCAAAGACAGGGAGAGCAAGCTCTCTCATGGCACTTTGGATGTAGGACATGCAGCGAGATGTTTGCTGCTTTTGCGTTTGGCTGTTGGGAGATTTACAGCACAAAGATATCTAGTTGATTTGAAGCAGTTCCGAGAAAGTCTAAACATAATCCCCACTTCTCCCTCCTGGCACTTTCCATGTGGGAGATATAGCAGGATGTATATTGGTTTTGAGGACAACTCAATGGAGAGTGTAGGGAGAAAAGGTCCTGGCTCCTTGAATGCCGTTTCTGGAGACACTGCGATCAATGTGGGAGATATGTCAAGATGTGTGTTTGTTTTGAGGACGTCTCTCTGGAGAGTCTTAGCAAAGAGGTCACAGGGATAATCAGAGCAATTCTCAGAGACACTGAGAACAAGCTCCACAATTCCCTCCTGGCACTTTCCCTGTAGGAGATACCGCAAGACGTTTCTGTACATTGGGCACAGCGCTCTGCATGGTGTTGGGAGAGACTTTCCCGGGACAGTGAAACCCTATGTCAGAGCCACTGAGAAGAAGCCCCAGTGTTCCCTCCAGGCACTTTCAGTGTGGGTGCCTTCTCCACGTGGTTCCTGGTTTCACTGCGGCTCTGAAGAGAATGTTAGCAAAGAGGTAACCGGGACAGTGAAAACAGTACTCAAAGACAGGGAGAGCAAGCTCTCTCATGGCACTTTGGATGTAGGACATGCAGCGAGATGTTTGCTGCTTTTGCGTTTGGCTGTTGGGAGATTTACAGCACAAAGATATCTAGTTGATTTGAAGCAGTTCCGAGAAAGTCTAAACATAATCCCCACTTCTCCCTCCTGGCACTTTCCATGTGGGAGATATAGCAGGATGTATATTGGTTTTGAGGACATCTCAATGGAGAGTGTAGGGAGAAAAGGTCCTGGCTCCTTGAATGCCGTTTCTGGAGACACTGCGATCAATGTGGGAGATATGTCAAGATGTGTGTTTGTTTTGAGGACGTCTCTCTGGAGAGTCTTAGCAAAGAGGTCACAGGGATAATCAGAGCAATTCTCAGAGACACTGAGAACAAGCTCCACAATTCCCTCCTGGCACTTTCCCTGTAGGAGATACCGCAAGACGTTTCTGTACATTGGGCACAGCGCTCTGCATGGTGTTGGGAGAGACTTTCCCGGGACAGTGAAACCCTATGTCAGAGACACTGAGAAGAAGCCCCAGTGTTCCCTCCAGGCACTTTCAGTGTGGGTGCCTTCTCCACGTGGTTCCTGGTTTCACTGCGGCTCTGAAGAGAATGTTATCAAAGAGGTAACCGGGACAGTGAAAACAGTACTCAAAGACAGGTAGAGCAAGCTCTCTCTTGGCACTTTGGATGTAGGACATGCAGCGAGATGTTTGCTGCTTTTGCGTTTGGCTGTTGGGAGATTTACAGCACAAAGATATCTAGTTGATTTGAAGCAGTTCCGAGAAAGTCTAAACATAATCCCCGCTTCTCCCTCCTGGCACTTTCCATGTGGGAGATATAGCAGGATGTATATTGGTTTTGAGGACAACTCAATGGAGAGTGTAGGGAGAAAAGGTCCTGGCTCCTTGAATGCCGTTTCTGGAGACACTGCGATCAATGTGGGAGATATGTCAAGATGTGTGTTTGTTTTGAGGACGTCTCTCTGGAGAGTCTTAGCAAAGAGGTCACAGGGATAATCAGAGCAATTCTCAGAGACACTGAGAACAAGCTCCACAATTCCCTCCTGGCACTTTCCCTGTAGGAGATACCGCAAGACGTTTCTGTACATTCGGCACAGCGCTCTGCATGGTGTTGGGAGAGACTTTCCCGGGACAGTGAAACCCTATGTCAGAGACACTGAGAAGAAGCCCCAGTGTTCCCTCCAGGCACTTTCAGTGTGGGTGCCTTCTCCACGTGGTTCCTGGTTTCACTGCGGCTCTGAAGAGAATGTTAGCAAAGAGGTAACCGGGACAGTGAAAACAGTACTCAAAGACAGGGAGAGCAAGCTCTCTCTTGGCACTTTGGATGTAGGACATGCAGCGAGATGTTTGCTGCTTTTGCGTTTGGCTGTTGGGAGATTTACAGCACAAAGATATCTAGTTGATTTGAAGCAGTTCCGAGAAAGTCTAAACATAATCCCCACTTCTCCCTCCTGGCACTTTCCATGTGGGAGATATAGCAGGATGTATATTGGTTTTGAGGACATCTCAATGGAGAGTGTAGGGAGAAAAGGTCCTGGCTCCTTGAATGCCGTTTCTGGAGACACTGCGATCAATGTGGGAGATATGTCAAGATGTGTGTTTGTTTTGAGGACGGCTCTCTGGAGAGTCTTAGCAAAGAGGTCACAGGGATAATCAGAGCAATTCTCAGAGACACTGAGAACAAGCTCGACAATTCCCTCCTGGCACTTTCCCTGTAGGAGATACCGCAAGACGTTTCTGTACATTGGGCACAGCGCTCTGCATGGTGTTGGGAGAGACTTTCCCGGGACAGTGAAACCCTATGTCAGAGACACTGAGAAGAAGCCCCAGTGTTCCCTCCAGGCACTTTCAGTGTGGGTGCCTTCTCCACGTGGTTCCTGGTTTCACTGCGGCTCTGAAGAGAATGTTAGCAAAGAGGTAACCGGGACAGTGAAAACAGTACTCAAAGACAGGGAGAGCAAGCTCTCTCATGGCACTTTGGATGTGGGACATGCAGCGAGATGTTTGCTGCTTTTGCGTTTGGCTGTTGGGAGATTTACAGCACAAAGATATCTAGTTGATTTGAAGCAGTTCCGAGAAAGTCTAAACATAATCCCCACTTCTCCCTCCTGGCACTTTCCATGTGGGAGATATAGCAGGATGTATATTGGTTTTGAGGACAACTCAATGGGCAGTGTAGGGAGAAAAGGTCCTGGCTCCTTGAATGCCGTTTCTGGAGACACTGCGATCAATGTGGGAGATATGTCAAGATGTGTGTTTGTTTTGAGGACGTCTCTCTGGAGAGTCTTAGCAAAGAGGTCAGAGGGATAATCAGAGCAATTCTCAGAGACACTGAGAACAAGCTCGACAATTCCCTCCTGGCACTTTCCCTGTAGGAGATACCGCAAGACGTTTCTGTACATTGGGCACAGCGCTCTGCAGGGTGTTAGCAGAGACTTTCCCGGGACAGTGAAACCCTATGTCAGAGACACTGAGAAGAAGCCCCAATGTTCCCTCCAGGCACTTTCAGTGTGGGTGCCTTCTCCACGTGGTTCCTGGTTTCACTGCAGCGCTGAAGAGAATGTTAGCAAAGAGGTAACCGGGACAGTGAAAACAGTACTCAAAGACAGGGAGAGCAAGCTCTCTCTTGGCACTTTGGATGTGGGACATACAGCGAGATGTTTGCTGCTTTTGCGTTTGGCTGTTGGGAGATTTACAGCACAAAGATATCTAGTTGATTTGAAGCAGTTCCGAGAAAGTCTAAACATAATCCCCACTTCTCCCTCCTGGCACTTTCCATGTGGGAGATATAGCAGGATGTATATTGGTTTTGAGGACAACTCAATGGGCAGTGTAGGGAGAAAAGGTCCTGGCTCCTTGAATGCCGTTTCTGGAGACACTGCGATCAATGTGGGAGATATGTCAAGATGTGTGTTTGTTTTGAGGACGTCTCTCTGGAGAGTCTTAGCAAAGAGGTCAGAGGGATAATCAGAGCAATTCTCAGAGACACTGAGAACAAGCTCGACAATTCCCTCCTGGCACTTTCCCTGTAGGAGATACCGCAAGACGTTTCTGTAGATTGGGCACAGCGCTCTGCAGGGTGTTAGCAGAGACTTTCCCGGGACAGTGAAACCCTATGTCAGAGACACTGAGAAGAAGCCCCAATGTTCCCTCCAGGCACTTTCAGTGTGGGTGCCTTCTCCACGTGGTTCCTGGTTTCACTGCGGCTCTGAAGAGAATGTTAGCAAAGAGGTAACCGGGACAGTGAAAACAGTACTCAAAGACAGGTAGAGCAAGCTCTCTCATGGCACTTTGGATGTAGGACATGCAGCGAGATGTTTGCTGCTTTTGCGTTTGGCTGTTGGGAGATTTACAGCACAAAGATATCTAGTTGATTTGAAGCAGTTCCGAGAAAGTCTAAACATAATCCCCACTTCTCCCTCCTGGCACTTTCCATGTGGGAGATATAGCAGGATGTATATTGGTTTGGAGGACAACTCAATGGGCAGTGTAGGGAGAAAAGGTCCTGGCTCCTTGAATGCCGTTTCTGGAGACACTGCGATCAATGTGGGAGATATGTCAAGATGTGTGTTTGTTTTGAGGACGGCTCTCTGGAGAGTCTTAGCAAAGAGGTCACACAGATAATCAGAGCAATTCTCAGAGACACTGAGAACAAGCTCGACAATTCCCTCCTGGCACTTTCCCTGTAGGAGATACCGCAAGACGTTTCTGTACATTGGGCACAGCGCTCTGCAGGGTGTTAGCAGAGACTTTCCCGGGACAGTGAAACCCTATGTCAGAGACACTGAGAAGAAGCCCCAATGTTCCCTCCAGGCACTTTCAGTGTGGGTGCCTTCTCCACGTGGTTCCTGGTTTCACTGCGGCTCTGAAGAGAATGTTAGCAAAGAGGTAACCGGGACAGTGAAAACAGTACTCAGAGACAGGGAGAGCAAGCTCTCTCATGGCACTTTGGATGTAGGACATGCAGCGAGATGTTTGCTGCTTTTGCGTTTGGCTGTTGGGAGATTTACAGCACAAAGATATCTAGTTGATTTGAAGCAGTTCCGAGAAAGTCTAAACATAATCCCCACTTCTCCCTCCTGGCACTTTCCATGTGGGAGATATAGCAGGATGTATATTGGTTTTGAGGACAACTCAATGGGCAGTGTAGGGAGAAAAGGTCCTGGCTCCTTGAATGCCGTTTCTGGAGACACTGCGATCAATGTGGGAGATATGTCAAGATGTGTGTTGGTTTTGAGGACGGCTCTCTGGAGAGTCTTAGCAAAGAGGTCACAGGGATAATCAGAGCAATTCTCAGAGACACTGAGAACAAGCTCCACAATTCCCTCCTGGCACTTTCCCTGTAGGAGATACCGCAAGACGTTTCTGTACATTCGGCACAGCGCTCTGCATGGTGTTGGGAGAGACTTTCCCGGGACAGTGAAACCCTATGTCAGAGACACTGAGAAGAAGCCCCAATGTTCCCTCCAGGCACTTTCAGTGTGGGTGCCTTCTCCACGTGGTTCCTGGTTTCACTGCGGCTCTGAAGAGAATGTTAGCAAAGAGGTAACCGGGACAGTAAAAACAGTACTCAAAGACAGGGAGAGCAAGCTCTCTCATGGCACTTTGGATGTAGGACATGCAGCGAGATGTTTGCTGCTTTTGCGTTTGGCTGTTGGGAGATTTACAGCACAAAGATATCTAGTTGATTTGAAGCAGTTCCGAGAAAGTCTAAACATAATCCCCACTTCTCCCTCCTGGCACTTTCCATGTGGGAGATATAGCAGGATGTATATTGGTTTTGAGGACAACTCAATGGACAGTGTAGGGAGAAAAGGTCCTGGCTCCTTGAATGCCGTTTCTGGAGACACTGCGATCAATGTGGGAGATATGTCAAGATGTGTGTTTGTTTTGAGGACGTCTCTCTGGAGAGTCTTAGCAAAGAGGTCAGAGGGATAATCAGAGCAATTCTCAGAGACACTGAGAACAAGCTCGACAATTCCCTCCTGGCACTTTCCCTGTAGGAGATACCGCAAGACGTTTCTGTAGATTGGGCACAGCGCTCTGCAGGGTGTTAGCAGAGACTTTCCCGGGACAGTGAAACCCTATGTCAGAGACACTGAGAAGAAGCCCCAATGTTCCCTCCAGGCACTTTCAGTGTGGGTGCCTTCTCCACGTGGTTCCTGGTTTCACTGCGGCTCTGAAGAGAATGTTAGCAAAGAGGTAACCGGGACAGTGAAAACAGTACTCAAAGACAGGGAGAGCAAGCTCTCTCATGGCACTTTGGATGTAGGACATGCAGCGAGATGTTTGCTGCTTTTGCGTTTGGCTGTTGGGAGATTTACAGCACAAAGATATCTAGTTGATTTGAAGCAGTTCCGAGAAAGTCTAAACATAATCCCCACTTCTCCCTCCTGGCACTTTCCATGTGGGAGATATAGCAGGATGTATATTGGTTTTGAGGACAACTCAATGGAGAGTGTAGGGAGAAAAGGTCCTGGCTCCTTGAATGCCGTTTCTGGAGACACTGCGATCAATGTGGGAGATATGTCAAGATGTGTGTTTGTTTTGAGGACGTCTCTCTGGAGAGTCTTAGCAAAGAGGTCACAGGGATAATCAGAGCAATTCTCAGAGACACTGAGAACAAGCTCCACAATTCCCTCCTGGCACTTTCCCTGTAGGAGATACCGCAAGACGTTTCTGTACATTGGGCACAGCGCTCTGCATGGTGTTGGGAGAGACTTTCCCGGGACAGTGAAACCCTATGTCAGAGACACTGAGAAGAAGCCCCAGTGTTCCCTCCAGGCACTTTCAGTGTGGGTGCCTTCTCCACGTGGTTCCTGGTTTCACTGCGGCTCTGAAGAGAATGTTAGCAAAGAGGTAACCGGGACAGTGAAAACAGTACTCAAAGACAGGGAGAGCAAGCTCTCTCATGGCACTTTGGATGTAGGACATGCAGCGAGATGTTTGCTGCTTTTGCGTTTGGCTGTTGGGAGATTTACAGCACAAAGATATCTAGTTGATTTGAAGCAGTTCCGAGAAAGTCTAAACATAATCCCCACTTCTCCCTCCTGGCACTTTCCATGTGGGAGATATAGCAGGATGTATATTGGTTTTGAGGACATCTCAATGGAGAGTGTAGGGAGAAAAGGTCCTGGCTCCTTGAATGCCGTTTCTGGAGACACTGCGATCAATGTGGGAGATATGTCAAGATGTGTGTTTGTTTTGAGGACGTCTCTCTGGAGAGTCTTAGCAAAGAGGTCACAGGGATAATCAGAGCAATTCTCAGAGACACTGAGAACAAGCTCCACAATTCCCTCCTGGCACTTTCCCTGTAGGAGATACCGCAAGACGTTTCTGTACATTGGGCACAGCGCTCTGCATGGTGTTGGGAGAGACTTTCCCGGGACAGTGAAACCCTATGTCAGAGACACTGAGAAGAAGCCCCAGTGTTCCCTCCAGGCACTTTCAGTGTGGGTGCCTTCTCCACGTGGTTCCTGGTTTCACTGCGGCTCTGAAGAGAATGTTATCAAAGAGGTAACCGGGACAGTGAAAACAGTACTCAAAGACAGGTAGAGCAAGCTCTCTCTTGGCACTTTGGATGTAGGACATGCAGCGAGATGTTTGCTGCTTTTGCGTTTGGCTGTTGGGAGATTTACAGCACAAAGATATCTAGTTGATTTGAAGCAGTTCCGAGAAAGTCTAAACATAATCCCCGCTTCTCCCTCCTGGCACTTTCCATGTGGGAGATATAGCAGGATGTATATTGGTTTTGAGGACAACTCAATGGAGAGTGTAGGGAGAAAAGGTCCTGGCTCCTTGAATGCCGTTTCTGGAGACACTGCGATCAATGTGGGAGATATGTCAAGATGTGTGTTTGTTTTGAGGACGTCTCTCTGGAGAGTCTTAGCAAAGAGGTCACAGGGATAATCAGAGCAATTCTCAGAGACACTGAGAACAAGCTCCACAATTCCCTCCTGGCACTTTCCCTGTAGGAGATACCGCAAGACGTTTCTGTACATTCGGCACAGCGCTCTGCATGGTGTTGGGAGAGACTTTCCCGGGACAGTGAAACCCTATGTCAGAGACACTGAGAAGAAGCCCCAGTGTTCCCTCCAGGCACTTTCAGTGTGGGTGCCTTCTCCACGTGGTTCCTGGTTTCACTGCGGCTCTGAAGAGAATGTTAGCAAAGAGGTAACCGGGACAGTGAAAACAGTACTCAAAGACAGGGAGAGCAAGCTCTCTCATGGCACTTTGGATGTAGGACATGCAGCGAGATGTTTGCTGCTTTTGCGTTTGGCTGTTGGGAGATTTACAGCACAAAGATATCTAGTTGATTTGAAGCAGTTCCGAGAAAGTCTAAACATAATCCCCACTTCTCCCTCCTGGCACTTTCCATGTGGGAGATATAGCAGGATGTATATTGGTTTTGAGGACATCTCAATGGAGAGTGTAGGGAGAAAAGGTCCTGGCTCCTTGAATGCCGTTTCTGGAGACACTGCGATCAATGTGGGAGATATGTCAAGATGTGTGTTTGTTTTGAGGACGGCTCTCTGGAGAGTCTTAGCAAAGAGGTCACAGGGATAATCAGAGCAATTCTCAGAGACACTGAGAACAAGCTCGACAATTCCCTCCTGGCACTTTCCCTGTAGGAGATACCGCAAGACGTTTCTGTACATTGGGCACAGCGCTCTGCATGGTGTTGGGAGAGACTTTCCCGGGACAGTGAAACCCTATGTCAGAGACACTGAGAAGAAGCCCCAGTGTTCCCTCCAGGCACTTTCAGTGTGGGTGCCTTCTCCACGTGGTTCCTGGTTTCACTGCGGCTCTGAAGAGAATGTTAGCAAAGAGGTAACCGGGACAGTGAAAACAGTACTCAAAGACAGGGAGAGCAAGCTCTCTCATGGCACTTTGGATGTGGGACATGCAGCGAGATGTTTGCTGCTTTTGCGTTTGGCTGTTGGGAGATTTACAGCACAAAGATATCTAGTTGATTTGAAGCAGTTCCGAGAAAGTCTAAACATAATCCCCACTTCTCCCTCCTGGCACTTTCCATGTGGGAGATATAGCAGGATGTATATTGGTTTTGAGGACAACTCAATGGGCAGTGTAGGGAGAAAAGGTCCTGGCTCCTTGAATGCCGTTTCTGGAGACACTGCGATCAATGTGGGAGATATGTCAAGATGTGTGTTTGTTTTGAGGACGTCTCTCTGGAGAGTCTTAGCAAAGAGGTCAGAGGGATAATCAGAGCAATTCTCAGAGACACTGAGAACAAGCTCGACAATTCCCTCCTGGCACTTTCCCTGTAGGAGATACCGCAAGACGTTTCTGTACATTGGGCACAGCGCTCTGCAGGGTGTTAGCAGAGACTTTCCCGGGACAGTGAAACCCTATGTCAGAGACACTGAGAAGAAGCCCCAATGTTCCCTCCAGGCACTTTCAGTGTGGGTGCCTTCTCCACGTGGTTCCTGGTTTCACTGCAGCTCTGAAGAGAATGTTAGCAAAGAGGTAACCGGGACAGTGAAAACAGTACTCAAAGACAGGGAGAGCAAGCTCTCTCTTGGCACTTTGGATGTGGGACATACAGCGAGATGTTTGCTGCTTTTGCGTTTGGCTGTTGGGAGATTTACAGCACAAAGATATCTAGTTGATTTGAAGCAGTTCCGAGAAAGTCTAAACATAATCCCCACTTCTCCCTCCTGGCACTTTCCATGTGGGAGATATAGCAGGATGTATATTGGTTTTGAGGACAACTCAATGGGCAGTGTAGGGAGAAAAGGTCCTGGCTCCTTGAATGCCGTTTCTGGAGACACTGCGATCAATGTGGGAGATATGTCAAGATGTGTGTTTGTTTTGAGGACGTCTCTCTGGAGAGTCTTAGCAAAGAGGTCAGAGGGATAATCAGAGCAATTCTCAGAGACACTGAGAACAAGCTCGACAATTCCCTCCTGGCACTTTCCCTGTAGGAGATACCGCAAGACGTTTCTGTAGATTGGGCACAGCGCTCTGCAGGGTGTTAGCAGAGACTTTCCCGGGACAGTGAAACCCTATGTCAGAGACACTGAGAAGAAGCCCCAATGTTCCCTCCAGGCACTTTCAGTGTGGGTGCCTTCTCCACGTGGTTCCTGGTTTCACTGCGGCTCTGAAGAGAATGTTAGCAAAGAGGTAACCGGGACAGTGAAAACAGTACTCAAAGACAGGTAGAGCAAGCTCTCTCATGGCACTTTGGATGTAGGACATGCAGCGAGATGTTTGCTGCTTTTGCGTTTGGCTGTTGGGAGATTTACAGCACAAAGATATCTAGTTGATTTGAAGCAGTTCCGAGAAAGTCTAAACATAATCCCCACTTCTCCCTCCTGGCACTTTCCATGTGGGAGATATAGCAGGATGTATATTGGTTTGGAGGACAACTCAATGGGCAGTGTAGGGAGAAAAGGTCCTGGCTCCTTGAATGCCGTTTCTGGAGACACTGCGATCAATGTGGGAGATATGTCAAGATGTGTGTTTGTTTTGAGGACGGCTCTCTGGAGAGTCTTAGCAAAGAGGTCACACAGATAATCAGAGCAATTCTCAGAGACACTGAGAACAAGCTCGACAATTCCCTCCTGGCACTTTCCCTGTAGGAGATACCGCAAGACGTTTCTGTACATTGGGCACAGCGCTCTGCAGGGTGTTAGCAGAGACTTTCCCGGGACAGTGAAACCCTATGTCAGAGACACTGAGAAGAAGCCCCAATGTTCCCTCCAGGCACTTTCAGTGTGGGTGCCTTCTCCACGTGGTTCCTGGTTTCACTGCGGCTCTGAAGAGAATGTTAGCAAAGAGGTAACCGGGACAGTGAAAACAGTACTCAAAGACAGGGAGAGCAAGCTCTCTCATGGCACTTTGGATGTAGGACATGCAGCGAGATGTTTGCTGCTTTTGCGTTTGGCTGTTGGGAGATTTACAGCACAAAGATATCTAGTTGATTTGAAGCAGTTCCGAGAAAGTCTAAACATAATCCCCACTTCTCCCTCCTGGCACTTTCCATGTGGGAGATATAGCAGGATGTATATTGGTTTTGAGGACAACTCAATGGGCAGTGTAGGGAGAAAAGGTCCTGGCTCCTTGAATGCCGTTTCTGGAGACACTGCGATCAATGTGGGAGATATGTCAAGATGTGTGTTGGTTTTGAGGACGGCTCTCTGGAGAGTCTTAGCAAAGAGGTCACAGGGATAATCAGAGCAATTCTCAGAGACACTGAGAACAAGCTCCACAATTCCCTCCTGGCACTTTCCCTGTAGGAGATACCGCAAGACGTTTCTGTACATTCGGCACAGCGCTCTGCATGGTGTTGGGAGAGACTTTCCCGGGACAGTGAAACCCTATGTCAGAGACACTGAGAAGAAGCCCCAATGTTCCCTCCAGGCACTTTCAGTGTGGGTGCCTTCTCCACGTGGTTCCTGGTTTCACTGCGGCTCTGAAGAGAATGTTAGCAAAGAGGTAACCGGGACAGTGAAAACAGTACTCAAAGACAGGGAGAGCAAGCTCTCTCATGGCACTTTGGATGTAGGACATGCAGCGAGATGTTTGCTGCTTTTGCGTTTGGCTGTTGGGAGATTTACAGCACAAAGATATCTAGTTGATTTGAAGCAGTTCCGAGAAAGTCTAAACATAATCCCCACTTCTCCCTCCTGGCACTTTCCATGTGGGAGATATAGCAGGATGTATATTGGTTTTGAGGACAACTCAATGGAGAGTGTAGGGAGAAAAGGTCCTGGCTCCTTGAATGCCGTTTCTGGAGACACTGCGATCAATGTGGGAGATATGTCAAGATGTGTGTTTGTTTTGAGGACGTCTCTCTGGAGAGTCTTAGCAAAGAGGTCAGAGGGATAATCAGAGCAATTCTCAGAGACACTGAGAACAAGCTCGACAATTCCCTCCTGGCACTTTCCCTGTAGGAGATACCGCAAGACGTTTCTGTAGATTGGGCACAGCGCTCTGCATGGTGTTGGGAGAGACTTTCCCGGGACAGTGAAACCCTATGTCAGAGACACTGAGAAGAAGCCCCAGTGTTCCCTCCAGGCACTTTCAGTGTGGGTGCCTTCTCCACGTGGTTCCTGGTTTCACTGCGGCTCTGAAGAGAATGTTAGCAAAGAGGTAACTGGGACAGTGAAAACAGTACTCAAAGACAGGGAGAGCAAGCTCTCTCATGGCACTTTGGATGTAGGACATGCAGCGAGATGTTTGCTGCTTTTGCGTTTGGCTGTTGGGAGATTTACAGCACAAAGATATCTAGTTGATTTGAAGCACTTCCGAGAAAGTCTAAACATAATCCCCACTTCTCCCTCCTGGCACTTTCCATGTGGGAGATATAGCAGGATGTATATTGGTTTTGAGGACAACTCAATGGAGAGTGTAGGGAGAAAAGGTCCTGGCTCCTTGAATGCCGTTTCTGGAGACACTGCGATCAATGTGGGAGATATGTCAAGATGTGTGTTTGTTTTGAGGACGTCTCTCTGGAGAGTCTTAGCAAAGAGGTCAGAGGGATAATCAGAGCAATTCTCAGAGACACTGAGAACAAGCTCGACAATTCCCTCCTGGCACTTTCCCTGTAGGAGATACCGCAAGACGTTTCTGTACATTCGGCACAGCGCTCTGCATGGTGTTGGGAGAGACTTTCCCGGGACAGTGAAACCCTATGTCAGAGACACTGAGAAGAAGCCCCAGTGTTCCCTCCAGGCACTTTCAGTGTGGGTGCCTTCTCCACGTGGTTCCTGGTTTCACTGCGGCTCTGAAGAGAATGTTAGCAAAGAGGTAACCGGGACAGTGAAAACAGTACTCAAAGACAGGGAGAGCAAGCTCTCTCTTGGCACTTTGGATGTAGGACATGCAGCGAGATGTTTGCTGCTTTTGCGTTTGGCTGTTGGGAGATTTACAGCACAAAGATATCTAGTTGATTTGAAGCAGTTCCGAGAAAGTCTAAACATAATCCCCACTTCTCCCTCCTGGCACTTTCCATGTGGGAGATATAGCAGGATGTATATTGGTTTTGAGGACAACTCAATGGGCAGTGTAGGGAGAAAAGGTCCTGGCTCCTTGAATGCCGTTTCTGGAGACACTGCGATCAATGTGGGAGATATGTCAAGATGTGTGTTTGTTTTGAGGACGTCTCTCTGGAGAGTCTTAGCAAAGAGGTCAGAGGGATAATCAGAGCAATTCTCAGAGACACTGAGAACAAGCTCGACAATTCCCTCCTGGCACTTTCCCTGTAGGAGATACCGCAAGACGTTTCTGTACATTGGGCACAGCGCTCTGCAGGGTGTTAGCAGAGACTTTCCCGGGACAGTGAAACCCTATGTCAGAGACACTGAGAAGAAGCCCCAATGTTCCCTCCAGGCACTTTCAGTGTGGGTGCCTTCTCCACGTGGTTCCTGGTTTCACTGCAGCGCTGAAGAGAATGTTAGCAAAGAGGTAACCGGGACAGTGAAAACAGTACTCAAAGACAGGGAGAGCAAGCTCTCTCTTGGCACTTTGGATGTGGGACATACAGCGAGATGTTTGCTGCTTTTGCGTTTGGCTGTTGGGAGATTTACAGCACAAAGATATCTAGTTGATTTGAAGCAGTTCCGAGAAAGTCTAAACATAATCCCCACTTCTCCCTCCTGGCACTTTCCATGTGGGAGATATAGCAGGATGTATATTGGTTTTGAGGACAACTCAATGGGCAGTGTAGGGAGAAAAGGTCCTGGCTCCTTGAATGCCGTTTCTGGAGACACTGCGATCAATGTGGGAGATATGTCAAGATGTGTGTTTGTTTTGAGGACGTCTCTCTGGAGAGTCTTAGCAAAGAGGTCACAGGGATAATCAGAGCAATTCTCAGAGACACTGAGAACAAGCTCCACAATTCCCTCCTGGCACTTTCCCTGTAGGAGATACCGCAAGACGTTTCTGTAGATTGGGCACAGCGCTCTGCAGGGTGTTAGCAGAGACTTTCCCGGGACAGTGAAACCCTATGTCAGAGACACTGAGAAGAAGCCCCAATGTTCCCTCCAGGCACTTTCAGTGTGGGTGCCTTCTCCACGTGGTTCCTGGTTTCACTGCAGCTCTGAAGAGAATGTTAGCAAAGAGGTAACCGGGACAGTGAAAACAGTACTCAAAGACAGGGAGAGCAAGCTCTCTCTTGGCACTTTGGATGTGGGACATACAGCGAGATGTTTGCTGCTTTTGCGTTTGGCTGTTGGGAGATTTACAGCACAAAGATATCTAGTTGATTTGAAGCACTTCCGAGAAAGTCTAAACATAATCCCCACTTCTCCCTCCTGGCACTTTCCATGTGGGAGATATAGCAGGATGTATATTGGTTTTGAGGACAACTCAATGGACAGTGTAGGGAGAAAAGGTCCTGGCTCCTTGAATGCCGTTCCTGGAGACACTGCGATCAATGTGGGAGATATGTCAAGATGTGTGTTTGTTTTGAGGACGGCTCTCTGGAGAGTCTTAGCAAAGAGGTCACAGGGATAATCAGAGCAATTCTCAGAGACACTGAGAACAAGCTCGACAATTCCCTCCTGGCACTTTCCCTGTAGGAGATACCGCAAGACGTTTCTGTAGATTGGGCACAGCGCTCTGCAGGGTGTTAGCAGAGACTTTCCCGGGACAGTGAAACCCTATGTCAGAGACACTGAGAAGAAGCCCCAATGTTCCCTCCAGGCACTTTCAGTGTGGGTGCCTTCTCCACGTGGTTCCTGGTTTCACTGCGGCTCTGAAGAGAATGTTAGCAAAGAGGTAACCGGGACAGTGAAAACAGTACTCAAAGACAGGTAGAGCAAGCTCTCTCATGGCACTTTGGATGTAGGACATGCAGCGAGATGTTTGCTGCTTTTGCGTTTGGCTGTTGGGAGATTTACAGCACAAAGATATCTAGTTGATTTGAAGCAGTTCCGAGAAAGTCTAAACATAATCCCCACTTCTCCCTCCTGGCACTTTCCATGTGGGAGATATAGCAGGATGTATATTGGTTTGGAGGACAACTCAATGGGCAGTGTAGGGAGAAAAGGTCCTGGCTCCTTGAATGCCGTTTCTGGAGACACTGCGATCAATGTGGGAGATATGTCAAGATGTGTGTTTGTTTTGAGGACGGCTCTCTGGAGAGTCTTAGCAAAGAGGTCACACAGATAATCAGAGCAATTCTCAGAGACACTGAGAACAAGCTCGACAATTCCCTCCTGGCACTTTCCCTGTAGGAGATACCGCAAGACGTTTCTGTAGATTGGGCACAGCGCTCTGCAGGGTGTTAGCAGAGACTTTCCCGGGACAGTGAAACCCTATGTCAGAGACACTGAGAAGAAGCCCCAATGTTCCCTCCAGGCACTTTCAGTGTGGGTGCCTTCTCCACGTGGTTCCTGGTTTCACTGCAGCTCTGAAGAGAATGTTAGCAAAGAGGTAACCGGGACAGTGAAAACAGTACTCAAAGACAGGGAGAGCAAGCTCTCTCTTGGCACTTTGGATGTGGGACATACAGCGAGATGTTTGCTGCTTTTGCGTTTGGCTGTTGGGAGATTTACAGCACAAAGATATCTAGTTGATTTGAAGCAGTTCCGAGAAAGTCTAAACATAATCCCCACTTCTCCCTCCTGGCACTTTCCATGTGGGAGATATAGCAGGATGTATATTGGTTTTGAGGACAACTCAATGGGCAGTGTAGGGAGAAAAGGTCCTGGCTCCTTGAATGCCGTTTCTGGAGACACTGCGATCAATGTGGGAGATATGTCAAGATGTGTGTTTGTTTTGAGGACGTCTCTCTGGAGAGTCTTAGCAAAGAGGTCACAGGGATAATCAGAGCAATTCTCAGAGACACTGAGAACAAGCTCGACAATTCCCTCCTGGCACTTTCCCTGTAGGAGATACCGCAAGACGTTTCTGTAGATTGGGCACAGCGCTCTGCAGGGTGTTAGCAGAGACTTTCCCGGGACAGTGAAACCCTATGTCAGAGACACTGAGAAGAAGCCCCAATGTTCCCTCCAGGCACTTTCAGTGTGGGTGCCTTCTCCACGTGGTTCCTGGTTTCACTGCAGCTCTGAAGAGAATGTTAGCAAAGAGGTAACCGCGACAGTGAAAACAGTACTCAAAGACAGGGAGAGCAAGCTCTCTCTTGGCACTTTGGATGTGGGACATACAGCGAGATGTTTGCTGCTTTTGCGTTTGGCTGTTGGGAGATTTACAGCACAAAGATATCTAGTTGATTTGAAGCAGTTCCGAGAAAGTCTAAACATAATCCCCACTTCTCCCTCCTGGCACTTTCCATGTGGGAGATATAGCAGGATGTATATTGGTTTTGAGGACAACTCAATGGACAGTGTAGGGAGAAAAGGTCCTGGCTCCTTGAATGCCGTTTCTGGAGACACTGCGATCAATGTGGGAGATATGTCAAGATGTGTGTTTGTTTTGAGAACGTCTCTCTGGAGAGTCTTAGCAAAGAGGTCACAGGGATAATCAGAGCAATTCTCAGAGACACTGAGAACAAGCTCGACAATTCCCTCCTGGCACTTTCCCTGTAGGAGATACCGCAAGACGTTTCTGTAGATTGGGCACAGCGCTCTGCAGGGTGTTAGCAGAGACTTTCCCGGGACAGTGAAACCCTATGTCAGAGACACTGAGAAGAAGCCCCAATGTTCCCTCCAGGCACTTTCAGTGTGGGTGCCTTCTCCACGTGGTTCCTGGTTTCACTGCAGCTCTGAAGAGAATGTTAGCAAAGAGGTAACCGGGACAGTGAAAACAGTACTCAAAGACAGGGAGAGCAAGCTCTCTCTTGGCACTTTGGATGTGGGACATACAGCGAGATGTTTGCTGCTTTTGCGTTTGGCTGTTGGGAGATTTACAGCACAAAGATATCTAGTTGATTTGAAGCACTTCCGAGAAAGTCTAAACATAATCCCCACTTCTCCCTCCTGGCACTTTCCATGTGGGAGATATAGCAGGATGTATATTGGTTTTGAGGACAACTCAATGGGCAGTGTAGGGAGAAAAGGTCCTGGCTCCTTGAATGCCGTTTCTGGAGACACTGCGATCAATGTGGGAGATATGTCAAGATGTGTGTTTGTTTTGAGGACGTCTCTCTGGAGAGTCTTAGCAAAGAGGTCACAGGGATAATCAGAGCAATTCTCAGAGACGCTGAGAACAAGCTCGACAATTCCCTCCTGGCACTTTCCCTGTAGGAGATACCGCAAGACGTTTCTGTACATTCGGCACAGCGCTCTGCATGGTGTTGGGAGAGACTTTCCCGGGACAGTGAAACCCTATGTCAGAGACACTGAGAAGAAGCCCCAGTGTTCCCTCCAGGCACTTTCAGTGTGGGTGCCTTCTCCACGTGGTTCCTGGTTTCACTGCGGCTCTGAAGAGAATGTTAGCAAAGAGGTAACCGGGACAGTGAAAACAGTACTCAAAGACAGGGAGAGCAAGCTCTCTCATGGCACTTTGGATGTAGGACATGCAGCGAGATGTTTGCTGCTTTTGCGTTTGGCTGTTGGGAGATTTACAGCACAAAGATATCTAGTTGATTTGAAGCAGTTCCGAGAAAGTCTAAACATAATCCCCACTTCTCCCTCCTGGCACTTTCCATGTGGGAGATATAGCAGGATGTATATTGGTTTTGAGGACAACTCAATGGGCAGTGTAGGGAGAAAAGGTCCTGGCTCCTTGAATGCCGTTTCTGGAGACACTGCGATCAATGTGGGAGATATGTCAAGATGTGTGTTTGTTTTGAGGACGTCTCTCTGGAGAGTCTTAGCAAAGAGGTCAGAGGGATAATCAGAGCAATTCTCAGAGACACTGAGAACAAGCTCGACAATTCCCTCCTGGCACTTTCCCTGTAGGAGATACCGCAAGACGTTTCTGTACATTGGGAACAGCGCTCTGCAGGGTGTTAGCAGAGACTTTCCCGGGACAGTGAAACCCTATGTCAGAGACACTGAGAAGAAGCCCCAATGTTCCCTCCAGGCACTTTCAGTGTGGGTGCCTTCTCCACGTGGTTCCTGGTTTCACTGCAGCGCTGAAGAGAATGTTAGCAAAGAGGTAACCGGGACAGTGAAAACAGTACTCAAAGACAGGGAGAGCAAGCTCTCTCTTGGCACTTTGGATGTGGGACATACAGCGAGATGTTTGCTGCTTTTGCGTTTGGCTGTTGGGAGATTTACAGCACAAAGATATCTAGTTGATTTGAAGCAGTTCCGAGAAAGTCTAAACATAATCCCCACTTCTCCCTCCTGGCACTTTCCATGTGGGAGATATAGCAGGATGTATATTGGTTTTGAGGACAACTCAATGGGCAGTGTAGGGAGAAAAGGTCCTGGCTCCTTGAATGCCGTTTCTGGAGACACTGCGATCAATGTGGGAGATATGTCAAGATGTGTGTTTGTTTTGAGGACGTCTCTCTGGAGAGTCTTAGCAAAGAGGTCAGAGGGATAATCAGAGCAATTCTCAGAGACACTGAGAACAAGCTCGACAATTCCCTCCTGGCACTTTCCCTGTAGGAGATACCGCAAGACGTTTCTGTAGATTGGGCACAGCGCTCTGCAGGGTGTTAGCAGAGACTTTCCCGGGACAGTGAAACCCTATGTCAGAGACACTGAGAAGAAGCCCCAATGTTCCCTCCAGGCACTTTCAGTGTGGGTGCCTTCTCCACGTGGTTCCTGGTTTCACTGCAGCTCTGAAGAGAATGTTAGCAAAGAGGTAACCGGGACAGTGAAAACAGTACTCAAAGACAGGGAGAGCAAGCTCTCTCTTGGCACTTTGGATGTGGGACATACAGCGAGATGTTTGCTGCTTTTGCGTTTGGCTGTTGGGAGATTTACAGCACAAAGATATCTAGTTGATTTGAAGCAGTTCCGAGAAAGTCTAAACATAATCCCCACTTCTCCCTCCTGGCACTTTCCATGTGGGAGATATAGCAGGATGTATATTGGTTTTGAGGACAACTCAATGGACAGTGTAGGGAGAAAAGGTCCTGGCTCCTTGAATGCCGTTCCTGGAGACACTGCGATCAATGTGGGAGATATGTCAAGATGTGTGTTTGTTTTGAGGACGGCTCTCTGGAGAGTCTTAGCAAAGAGGTCACAGGGATAATCAGAGCAATTCTCAGAGACACTGAGAACAAGCTCGACAATTCCCTCCTGGCACTTTCCCTGTAGGAGATACCGCAAGACGTTTCTGTAGATTGGGCACAGCGCTCTGCAGGGTGTTAGCAGAGACTTTCCCGGGACAGTGAAACCCTATGTCAGAGACACTGAGAAGAAGCCCCAATGTTCCCTCCAGGCACTTTCAGTGTGGGTGCCTTCTCCACGTGGTTCCTGGTTTCACTGCGGCTCTGAAGAGAATGTTAGCAAAGAGGTAACCGGGACAGTGAAAACAGTACTCAAAGACAGGTAGAGCAAGCTCTCTCATGGCACTTTGGATGTAGGACATGCAGCGAGATGTTTGCTGCTTTTGCGTTTGGCTGTTGGGAGATTTACAGCACAAAGATATCTAGTTGATTTGAAGCAGTTCCGAGAAAGTCTAAACATAATCCCCACTTCTCCCTCCTGGCACTTTCCATGTGGGAGATATAGCAGGATGTATATTGGTTTGGAGGACAACTCAATGGGCAGTGTAGGGAGAAAAGGTCCTGGCTCCTTGAATGCCGTTTCTGGAGACACTGCGATCAATGTGGGAGATATGTCAAGATGTGTGTTTGTTTTGAGGACGGCTCTCTGGAGAGTCTTAGCAAAGAGGTCACACAGATAATCAGAGCAATTCTCAGAGACACTGAGAACAAGCTCGACAATTCCCTCCTGGCACTTTCCCTGTAGGAGATACCGCAAGACGTTTCTGTAGATTGGGCACAGCGCTCTGCAGGGTGTTAGCAGAGACTTTCCCGGGACAGTGAAACCCTATGTCAGAGACACTGAGAAGAAGCCCCAATGTTCCCTCCAGGCACTTTCAGTGTGGGTGCCTTCTCCACGTGGTTCCTGGTTTCACTGCAGCTCTGAAGAGAATGTTAGCAAAGAGGTAACCGGGACAGTGAAAACAGTACTCAAAGACAGGGAGAGCAAGCTCTCTCTTGGCACTTTGGATGTGGGACATACAGCGAGATGTTTGCTGCTTTTGCGTTTGGCTGTTGGGAGATTTACAGCACAAAGATATCTAGTTGATTTGAAGCACTTCCGAGAAAGTCTAAACATAATCCCCACTTCTCCCTCCTGGCACTTTCCATGTGGGAGATATAGCAGGATGTATATTGGTTTTGAGGACAACTCAATGGACAGTGTAGGGAGAAAAGGTCCTGGCTCCTTGAATGCCGTTTCTGGAGACACTGCGATCAATGTGGGAGATATGTCAAGATGTGTGTTTGTTTTGAGAACGTCTCTCTGGAGAGTCTTAGCAAAGAGGTCACAGGGATAATCAGAGCAATTCTCAGAGACACTGAGAACAAGCTCGACAATTCCCTCCTGGCACTTTCCCTGTAGGAGATACCGCAAGACGTTTCTGTAGATTGGGCACAGCGCTCTGCAGGGTGTTAGCAGAGACTTTCCCGGGACAGTGAAACCCTATGTCAGAGACACTGAGAAGAAGCCCCAGTGTTCCCTCCAGGCACTTTCAGTGTGGGTGCCTTCTCCACGTGGTTCCTGGTTTCACTGTAGCTCTGAAGAGAATGTTAGCAAAGAGGTAACCGGGACAGTGAAAACAGTACTCAAAGACAGGGAGAGCAAGCTCTCTCTTGGCACTTTGGATGTGGGACATACAGCGAGATGTTTGCTGCTTTTGCGTTTGGCTGTTGGGAGATTTACAGCACAAAGATATCTAGTTGATTTGAAGCAGTTCCGAGAAAGCCTAAACATAATCCCCACTTCTCCCTCCTGGCACTTTCCATGTGGGAGATATAGCAGGATGTATATTGGTTTTGAGGACAACTCAATGGAGAGTGTAGGGAGAAAAGGTCCTGGCTCCTTGAATGCCGTTTCTGGAGACACTGCGATCAATGTGGGAGATATGTCAAGATGTGTGTTTGTTTTGAGAACGTCTCTCTGGAGAGTCTTAGCAAAGAGGTCACAGGGATAATCAGAGCAATTCTCAGAGACACTGAGAACAAGCTCGACAATTCCCTCCTGGCACTTTCCCTGTAGGAGATACCGCAAGACGTTTCTGTAGATTGGGCACAGCGCTCTGCACGGTGTTAGCAGAGACTTTCCCGGGACAGTGAAACCCTATGTCAGAGACACTGAGAAGAAGCCCCAATGTTCCCTCCAGGCACTTTCAGTGTGGGTGCCTTCTCCACGTGGTTCCTGGTTTCACTGCAGCTCTGAAGAGAATGTTAGCAAAGAGGTAACCGGGACAGTGAAAACAGTACTCAAAGACAGGGAGAGCAAGCTCTCTCTTGGCACTTTGGATGTGGGACATACAGCGAGATGTTTGCTGCTTTTGCGTTTGGCTGTTGGGAGATTTACAGCACAAAGATATCTAGTTGATTTGAAGCACTTCCGAGAAAGTCTAAACATAATCCCCACTTCTCCCTCCTGGCACTTTCCATGTGGGAGATATAGCAGGATGTATATTGGTTTTGAGGACAACTCAATGGACAGTGTAGGGAGAAAAGGTCCTGGCTCCTTGAATGCCGTTTCTGGAGACACTGCGATCAATGTGGGAGATATGTCAAGATGTGTGTTTGTTTTGAGAACGTCTCTCTGGAGAGTCTTAGCAAAGAGGTCACAGGGATAATCAGAGCAATTCTCAGAGACACTGAGAACAAGCTCGACAATTCCCTCCTGGCACTTTCCCTGTAGGAGATACCGCAAGACGTTTCTGTACATTGGGCACAGCGCTCTGCACGGTGTTAGGAGAGACTTTCCCGGGACAGTGAAACCCTATGTCAGAGACACTGAGAAGAAGCCCCAATGTTCCCTCCAGGCACTTTCAGTGTGGGTGCCTTCTCCACGTGGTTCCTGGTTTCACTGCGGCTCTGAAGAGAATGTTAGCAAAGAGGTAACCGGGACAGTGAAAACAGTACTCAAAGACAGGGAGAGCAAGCTCTCTCATGGCACTTTGGACGTAGGACATGCAGCGAGATGTTTGCTGCTTTTGCGTTTGGCTGTTGGGAGATTTACAGCACAAAGATATCTAGTTGATTTGAAGCAGTTCCGAGAAAGTCTAAACATAATCCCCACTTCTCCCTCCTGGCACTTTCCATGTGGGAGATCTAGCAGGATGTATATTGGTTTTGAGGACAACTCAATGGGCAGTGTAGGGAGAAAAGGTCCTGGCTCCTTGAATGCCGTTTCTGGAGACACTGCGATCAATGTGGGAGATATGTCAAGATGTGTGTTTGTTTTGAGGACGTCTCTCTGGAGAGTCTTAGCAAAGAGGTCACAGGGATAATCAGAGCAATTCTCAGAGACACTGAGAACAAGCTCGACAATTCCCTCCTGGCACTTTCCCTGTAGGAGATACCGCAAGACGTTTCTGTACATTGGGCACAGCGCTCTGCAGGGTGTTAGCAGAGACTTTCCCGGGACAGTGAAACCCTATGTCAGAGACACTGAGAAGAAGCCCCAATGTTCCCTCCAGGCACTTTCAGTGTGGGTGCCTTCTCCACGTGGTTCCTGGTTTCACTGCAGCTCTGAAGAGAATGTTAGCAAAGAGGTAACCGGGACAGTGAAAACAGTACTCAAAGACAGGGAGAGCAAGCTCTCTCTTGGCACTTTGGATGTGGGACATACAGCGAGATGTTTGCTGCTTTTGCGTTTGGCTGTTGGGAGATTTACAGCACAAAGATATCTAGTTGATTTGAAGCACTTCCGAGAAAGTCTAAACATAATCCCCACTTCTCCCTCCTGGCACTTTCCATGTGGGAGATATAGCAGGATGTATATTGGTTTTGAGGACAACTCAATGGACAGTGTAGGGAGAAAAGGTCCTGGCTCCTTGAATGCCGTTTCTGGAGACACTGCGATCAATGTGGGAGATATGTCAAGATGTGTGTTTGTTTTGAGAACGTCTCTCTGGAGAGTCTTAGCAAAGAGGTCACAGGGATAATCAGAGCAATTCTCAGAGACACTGAGAACAAGCTCGACAATTCCCTCCTGGCACTTTCCCTGTAGGAGATACCGCAAGACGTTTCTGTAGATTGGGCACAGCGCTCTGCAGGGTGTTAGCAGAGACTTTCCCGGGACAGTGAAACCCTATGTCAGAGACACTGAGAAGAAGCCCCAGTGTTCCCTCCAGGCACTTTCAGTGTGGGTGCCTTCTCCACGTGGTTCCTGGTTTCACTGTAGCTCTGAAGAGAATGTTAGCAAAGAGGTAACCGGGACAGTGAAAACAGTACTCAAAGACAGGGAGAGCAAGCTCTCTCTTGGCACTTTGGATGTGGGACATACAGCGAGATGTTTGCTGCTTTTGCGTTTGGCTGTTGGGAGATTTACAGCACAAAGATATCTAGTTGATTTGAAGCAGTTCCGAGAAAGCCTAAACATAATCCCCACTTCTCCCTCCTGGCACTTTCCATGTGGGAGATATAGCAGGATGTATATTGGTTTTGAGGACAACTCAATGGAGAGTGTAGGGAGAAAAGGTCCTGGCTCCTTGAATGCCGTTTCTGGAGACACTGCGATCAATGTGGGAGATATGTCAAGATGTGTGTTTGTTTTGAGAACGTCTCTCTGGAGAGTCTTAGCAAAGAGGTCACAGGGATAATCAGAGCAATTCTCAGAGACACTGAGAACAAGCTCGACAATTCCCTCCTGGCACTTTCCCTGTAGGAGATACCGCAAGACGTTTCTGTAGATTGGGCACAGCGCTCTGCAGGGTGTTAGCAGAGACTTTCCCGGGACAGTGAAACCCTATGTCAGAGACACTGAGAAGAAGCCCCAATGTTCCCTCCAGGCACTTTCAGTGTGGGTGCCTTCTCCACGTGGTTCCTGGTTTCACTGCAGCTCTGAAGAGAATGTTAGCAAAGAGGTAACCGGGACAGTGAAAACAGTACTCAAAGACAGGGAGAGCAAGCTCTCTCTTGGCACTTTGGATGTGGGACATACAGCGAGATGTTTGCTGCTTTTGCGTTTGGCTGTTGGGAGATTTACAGCACAAAGATATCTAGTTGATTTGAAGCACTTCCGAGAAAGTCTAAACATAATCCCCACTTCTCCCTCCTGGCACTTTCCATGTGGGAGATATAGCAGGATGTATATTGGTTTTGAGGACAACTCAATGGACAGTGTAGGGAGAAAAGGTCCTGGCTCCTTGAATGCCGTTTCTGGAGACACTGCGATCAATGTGGGAGATATGTCAAGATGTGTGTTTGTTTTGAGAACGTCTCTCTGGAGAGTCTTAGCAAAGAGGTCACAGGGATAATCAGAGCAATTCTCAGAGACACTGAGAACAAGCTCGACAATTCCCTCCTGGCACTTTCCCTGTAGGAGATACCGCAAGACGTTTCTGTACATTGGGCACAGCGCTCTGCACGGTGTTAGGAGAGACTTTCCCGGGACAGTGAAACCCTATGTCAGAGACACTGAGAAGAAGCCCCAATGTTCCCTCCAGGCACTTTCAGTGTGGGTGCCTTCTCCACGTGGTTCCTGGTTTCACTGCGGCTCTGAAGAGAATGTTAGCAAAGAGGTAACCGGGACAGTGAAAACAGTACTCAAAGACAGGGAGAGCAAGCTCTCTCATGGCACTTTGGACGTAGGACATGCAGCGAGATGTTTGCTGCTTTTGCGTTTGGCTGTTGGGAGATTTACAGCACAAAGATATCTAGTTGATTTGAAGCAGTTCCGAGAAAGTCTAAACATAATCCCCACTTCTCCCTCCTGGCACTTTCCATGTGGGAGATCTAGCAGGATGTATATTGGTTTTGAGGACAACTCAATGGGCAGTGTAGGGAGAAAAGGTCCTGGCTCCTTGAATGCCGTTTCTGGAGACACTGCGATCAATGTGGGAGATATGTCAAGATGTGTGTTTGTTTTGAGGACGTCTCTCTGGAGAGTCTTAGCAAAGAGGTCAGAGGGATAATCAGAGCAATTCTCAGAGACACTGAGAACAAGCTCGACAATTCCCTCCTGGCACTTTCCCTGTAGGAGATACCGCAAGACGTTTCTGTAGATTGGGCACAGCGCTCTGCAGGGTGTTAGCAGAGACTTTCCCGGGACAGTGAAACCCTATGTCAGAGACACTGAGAAGAAGCCCCAATGTTCCCTCCAGGCACTTTCAGTGTGGGTGCCTTCTCCACGTGGTTCCTGGTTTCACTGCAGCTCTGAAGAGAATGTTAGCAAAGAGGTAACCGGGACAGTGAAAACAGTACTCAAAGACAGGGAGAGCAAGCTCTCTCTTGGCACTTTGGATGTGGGACATACAGCGAGATGTTTGCTGCTTTTGCGTTTGGCTGTTGGGAGATTTACAGCACAAAGATATCTAGTTGATTTGAAGCACTTCCGAGAAAGTCTAAACATAATCCCCACTTCTCCCTCCTGGCACTTTCCATGTGGGAGATATAGCAGGATGTATATTGGTTTTGAGGACAACTCAATGGACAGTGTAGGGAGAAAAGGTCCTGGCTCCTTGAATGCCGTTTCTGGAGACACTGCGATCAATGTGGGAGATATGTCAAGATGTGTGTTTGTTTTGAGAACGTCTCTCTGGAGAGTCTTAGCAAAGAGGTCACAGGGATAATCAGAGCAATTCTCAGAGACACTGAGAACAAGCTCGACAATTCCCTCCTGGCACTTTCCCTGTAGGAGATACCGCAAGACGTTTCTGTACATTGGGCACAGCGCTCTGCACGGTGTTAGCAGAGACTTTCCCGGGACAGTGAAACCCTATGTCAGAGACACTGAGAAGAAGCCCCAGTGTTCCCTCCAGGCACTTTCAGTGTGGGTGCCTTCTCCACGTGGTTCCTGGTTTCACTGTAGCTCTGAAGAGAATGTTAGCAAAGAGGTAACCGGGACAGTGAAAACAGTACTCAAAGACAGGGAGAGCAAGCTCTCTCTTGGCACTTTGGATGTGGGACATACAGCGAGATGTTTGCTGCTTTTGCGTTTGGCTGTTGGGAGATTTACAGCACAAAGATATCTAGTTGATTTGAAGCAGTTCCGAGAAAGCCTAAACATAATCCCCACTTCTCCCTCCTGGCACTTTCCATGTGGGAGATATAGCAGGATGTATATTGGTTTTGAGGACAACTCAATGGAGAGTGTAGGGAGAAAAGGTCCTGGCTCCTTGAATGCCGTTTCTGGAGACACTGCGATCAATGTGGGAGATATGTCAAGATGTGTGTTTGTTTTGAGGACGGCTCTCTGGAGAGTCTTAGCAAAGAGGTCACAGGGATAATCAGAGCAATTCTCAGAGACACTGAGAACAAGCTCGACAATTCCCTCCTGGCACTTTCCCTGTAGGAGATACCGCAAGACGTTTCTGTAGATTGGGCACAGCGCTCTGCAGGGTGTTAGCAGAGACTTTCCCGGGACAGTGAAACCCTATGTCAGAGACACTGAGAAGAAGCCCCAATGTTCCCTCCAGGCACTTTCAGTGTGGGTGCCTTCTCCACGTGGTTCCTGGTTTCACTGCGGCTCTGAAGAGAATGTTAGCAAAGAGGTAACCGGGACAGTGAAAACAGTACTCAAAGACAGGGAGAGCAAGCTCTCTCTTGGCACTTTGGATGTGGGACATACAGCGAGATGTTTGCTGCTTTTGCGTTTGGCTGTTGGGAGATTTACAGCACAAAGATATCTAGTTGATTTGAAGCAGTTCCGAGAAAGTCTAAACATAATCCCCACTTCTCCCTCCTGGCACTTTCCATGTGGGAGATATAGCAGGATGTATATTGGTTTTGAGGACAACTCAATGGACAGTGTAGGGAGAAAAGTTCCTGGCTCCTTGAATGCCGTTTCTGGAGACACTGCGATCAATGTGGGAGATATGTCAAGATGTGTGTTTGTTTTGAGGACGTCTCTCTGGAGAGTCTTAGCAAAGAGGTCACAGGGATAATCCGAGCAATTCTCAGAGACACTGAGAACAAGCTCGACAATTCCCTCCTGGCACTTTCCCTGTAGGAGATACCGCAAGACGTTTCTGTAGATTGGGCACAGCGCTCTGCAGGGTGTTAGCAGAGACTTTCCCGGGACAGTGAAACCCTATGTCAGAGACACTGAGAAGAAGCCCCAGTGTTCCCTCCAGGCACTTTCAGTGTGGGTGCCTTCTCCACGTGGTTCCTGGTTTCACTGTAGCTCTGAAGAGAATGTTAGCAAAGAGGTAACCGGGACAGTGAAAACAGTACTCAAAGACAGGGAGAGCAAGCTCTCTCTTGGCACTTTGGATGTGGGACATACAGCGAGATGTTTGCTGCTTTTGCGTTTGGCTGTTGGGAGATTTACAGCACAAAGATATCTAGTTGATTTGAAGCAGTTCCGAGAAAGCCTAAACATAATCCCCACTTCTCCCTCCTGGCACTTTCCATGTGGGAGATATAGCAGGATGTATATTGGTTTTGAGGACAACTCAATGGAGAGTGTAGGGAGAAAAGGTCCTGGCTCCTTGAATGCCGTTTCTGGAGACACTGCGATCAATGTGGGAGATATGTCAAGATGTGTGTTTGTTTTGAGAACGTCTCTCTGGAGAGTCTTAGCAAAGAGGTCACAGGGATAATCAGAGCAATTCTCAGAGACACTGAGAACAAGCTCGACAATTCCCTCCTGGCACTTTCCCTGTAGGAGATACCGCAAGACGTTTCTGTAGATTGGGCACAGCGCTCTGCACGGTGTTAGCAGAGACTTTCCCGGGACAGTGAAACCCTATGTCAGAGACACTGAGAAGAAGCCCCAATGTTCCCTCCAGGCACTTTCAGTGTGGGTGCCTTCTCCACGTGGTTCCTGGTTTCACTGCAGCTCTGAAGAGAATGTTAGCAAAGAGGTAACCGGGACAGTGAAAACAGTACTCAAAGACAGGGAGAGCAAGCTCTCTCTTGGCACTTTGGATGTGGGACATACAGCGAGATGTTTGCTGCTTTTGCGTTTGGCTGTTGGGAGATTTACAGCACAAAGATATCTAGTTGATTTGAAGCACTTCCGAGAAAGTCTAAACATAATCCCCACTTCTCCCTCCTGGCACTTTCCATGTGGGAGATATAGCAGGATGTATATTGGTTTTGAGGACAACTCAATGGACAGTGTAGGGAGAAAAGGTCCTGGCTCCTTGAATGCCGTTTCTGGAGACACTGCGATCAATGTGGGAGATATGTCAAGATGTGTGTTTGTTTTGAGAACGTCTCTCTGGAGAGTCTTAGCAAAGAGGTCACAGGGATAATCAGAGCAATTCTCAGAGACACTGAGAACAAGCTCGACAATTCCCTCCTGGCACTTTCCCTGTAGGAGATACCGCAAGACGTTTCTGTACATTGGGCACAGCGCTCTGCACGGTGTTAGGAGAGACTTTCCCGGGACAGTGAAACCCTATGTCAGAGACACTGAGAAGAAGCCCCAATGTTCCCTCCAGGCACTTTCAGTGTGGGTGCCTTCTCCACGTGGTTCCTGGTTTCACTGCGGCTCTGAAGAGAATGTTAGCAAAGAGGTAACCGGGACAGTGAAAACAGTACTCAAAGACAGGGAGAGCAAGCTCTCTCATGGCACTTTGGACGTAGGACATGCAGCGAGATGTTTGCTGCTTTTGCGTTTGGCTGTTGGGAGATTTACAGCACAAAGATATCTAGTTGATTTGAAGCAGTTCCGAGAAAGTCTAAACATAATCCCCACTTCTCCCTCCTGGCACTTTCCATGTGGGAGATCTAGCAGGATGTATATTGGTTTTGAGGACAACTCAATGGGCAGTGTAGGGAGAAAAGGTCCTGGCTCCTTGAATGCCGTTTCTGGAGACACTGCGATCAATGTGGGAGATATGTCAAGATGTGTGTTTGTTTTGAGGACGTCTCTCTGGAGAGTCTTAGCAAAGAGGTCACAGGGATAATCAGAGCAATTCTCAGAGACACTGAGAACAAGCTCGACAATTCCCTCCTGGCACTTTCCCTGTAGGAGATACCGCAAGACGTTTCTGTAGATTGGGCACAGCGCTCTGCAGGGTGTTAGCAGAGACTTTCCCGGGACAGTGAAACCCTATGTCAGAGACACTGAGAAGAAGCCCCAATGTTCCCTCCAGGCACTTTCAGTGTGGGTGCCTTCTCCACGTGGTTCCTGGTTTCACTGCAGCTCTGAAGAGAATGTTAGCAAAGAGGTAACCGGGACAGTGAAAACAGTACTCAAAGACAGGGAGAGCAAGCTCTCTCTTGGCACTTTGGATGTGGGACATACAGCGAGATGTTTGCTGCTTTTGCGTTTGGCTGTTGGGAGATTTACAGCACAAAGATATCTAGTTGATTTGAAGCACTTCCGAGAAAGTCTAAACATAATCCCCACTTCTCCCTCCTGGCACTTTCCATGTGGGAGATATAGCAGGATGTATATTGGTTTTGAGGACAACTCAATGGACAGTGTAGGGAGAAAAGGTCCTGGCTCCTTGAATGCCGTTTCTGGAGACACTGCGATCAATGTGGGAGATATGTCAAGATGTGTGTTTGTTTTGAGAACGTCTCTCTGGAGAGTCTTAGCAAAGAGGTCACAGGGATAATCAGAGCAATTCTCAGAGACACTGAGAACAAGCTCGACAATTCCCTCCTGGCACTTTCCCTGTAGGAGATACCGCAAGACGTTTCTGTACATTGGGCACAGCGCTCTGCACGGTGTTAGGAGAGACTTTCCCGGGACAGTGAAACCCTATGTCAGAGACACTGAGAAGAAGCCCCAATGTTCCCTCCAGGCACTTTCAGTGTGGGTGCCTTCTCCACGTGGTTCCTGGTTTCACTGCGGCTCTGAAGAGAATGTTAGCAAAGAGGTAACCGGGACAGTGAAAACAGTACTCAAAGACAGGGAGAGCAAGCTCTCTCATGGCACTTTGGACGTAGGACATGCAGCGAGATGTTTGCTGCTTTTGCGTTTGGCTGTTGGGAGATTTACAGCACAAAGATATCTAGTTGATTTGAAGCAGTTCCGAGAAAGTCTAAACATAATCCCCACTTCTCCCTCCTGGCACTTTCCATGTGGGAGATCTAGCAGGATGTATATTGGTTTTGAGGACAACTCAATGGGCAGTGTAGGGAGAAAAGGTCCTGGCTCCTTGAATGCCGTTTCTGGAGACACTGCGATCAATGTGGGAGATATGTCAAGATGTGTGTTTGTTTTGAGGACGTCTCTCTGGAGAGTCTTAGCAAAGAGGTCAGAGGGATAATCAGAGCAATTCTCAGAGACACTGAGAACAAGCTCGACAATTCCCTCCTGGCACTTTCCCTGTAGGAGATACCGCAAGACGTTTCTGTACATTGGGCACAGCGCTCTGCAGGGTGTTAGCAGAGACTTTCCCGGGACAGTGAAACCCTATGTCAGAGACACTGAGAAGAAGCCCCAGTGTTCCCTCCAGGCACTTTCAGTGTGGGTGCCTTCTCCACGTGGTTCCTGGTTTCACTGTAGCTCTGAAGAGAATGTTAGCAAAGAGGTAACCGGGACAGTGAAAACAGTACTCAAAGACAGGGAGAGCAAGCTCTCTCTTGGCACTTTGGATGTGGGACATACAGCGAGATGTTTGCTGCTTTTGCGTTTGGCTGTTGGGAGATTTACAGCACAAAGATATCTAGTTGATTTGAAGCAGTTCCGAGAAAGCCTAAACATAATCCCCACTTCTCCCTCCTGGCACTTTCCATGTGGGAGATATAGCAGGATGTATATTGGTTTTGAGGACAACTCAATGGAGAGTGTAGGGAGAAAAGGTCCTGGCTCCTTGAATGCCGTTTCTGGAGACACTGCGATCAATGTGGGAGATATGTCAAGATGTGTGTTTGTTTTGAGGACGGCTCTCTGGAGAGTCTTAGCAAAGAGGTCACAGGGATAATCAGAGCAATTCTCAGAGACACTGAGAACAAGCTCGACAATTCCCTCCTGGCACTTTCCCTGTAGGAGATACCGCAAGACGTTTCTGTAGATTGGGCACAGCGCTCTGCAGGGTGTTAGCAGAGACTTTCCCGGGACAGTGAAACCCTATGTCAGAGACACTGAGAAGAAGCCCCAATGTTCCCTCCAGGCACTTTCAGTGTGGGTGCCTTCTCCACGTGGTTCCTGGTTTCACTGCGGCTCTGAAGAGAATGTTAGCAAAGAGGTAACCGGGACAGTGAAAACAGTACTCAAAGACAGGGAGAGCAAGCTCTCTCTTGGCACTTTGGATGTGGGACATACAGCGAGATGTTTGCTGCTTTTGCGTTTGGCTGTTGGGAGATTTACAGCACAAAGATATCTAGTTGATTTGAAGCAGTTCCGAGAAAGTCTAAACATAATCCCCACTTCTCCCTCCTGGCACTTTCCATGTGGGAGATATAGCAGGATGTATATTGGTTTTGAGGACAACTCAATGGACAGTGTAGGGAGAAAAGTTCCTGGCTCCTTGAATGCCGTTTCTGGAGACACTGCGATCAATGTGGGAGATATGTCAAGATGTGTGTTTGTTTTGAGGACGTCTCTCTGGAGAGTCTTAGCAAAGAGGTCACAGGGATAATCCGAGCAATTCTCAGAGACACTGAGAACAAGCTCGACAATTCCCTCCTGGCACTTTCCCTGTAGGAGATACCGCAAGACGTTTCTGTAGATTGGGCACAGCGCTCTGCAGGGTGTTAGCAGAGACTTTCCCGGGACAGTGAAACCCTATGTCAGAGACACTGAGAAGAAGCCCCAGTGTTCCCTCCAGGCACTTTCAGTGTGGGTGCCTTCTCCACGTGGTTCCTGGTTTCACTGTAGCTCTGAAGAGAATGTTAGCAAAGAGGTAACCGGGACAGTGAAAACAGTACTCAAAGACAGGGAGAGCAAGCTCTCTCATGGCACTTTGGATGTAGGACATGCAGCGAGATGTTTGCTGCTTTTGCGTTTGGCTGTTGGGAGATTTACAGCACAAAGATATCTAGTTGATTTGAAGCAGTTCCGAGAAAGTCTAAACATAATCCCCACTTCTCCCTCCTGGCACTTTCCATGTGGGAGATATAGCAGGATGTATATTGGTTTTGAGGACAACTCAATGGAGAGTGTAGGGAGAAAAGGTCCTGGCTCCTTGAATGCCGTTTCTGGAGACACTGCGATCAATGTGGGTGATATGTCAAGATGTGTGTTTGTTTTGAGGACGTCTCTCTGGAGAGTCTTAGCAAAGAGGTCACAGGGATAATCAGAGCAATTCTCAGAGACACTGAGAACAAGCTCGACAATTCCCTCCTGGCACTTTCCCTGTAGGAGATACCGCAAGACGTTTCTGTACATTGGGCACAGCGCTCTGCACGGTGTTAGGAGAGACTTTCCCGGGACAGTGAAACCCTATGTCAGAGACACTGAGAAGAAGCCCCAATGTTCCCTCCAGGCACTTTCAGTGTGGGTGCCTTCTCCACGTGGTTCCTGGTTTCACTGCGGCTCTGAAGAGAATGTTAGCAAAGAGGTAACCGGGACAGTGAAAACAGTACTCAAAGACAGGGAGAGCAAGCTCTCTCATGGCACTTTGGATGTGGGACATACAGCGAGATGTTTGCTGCTTTTGCGTTTGGCTGTTGGGAGATTTACAGCACAAAGATATCTAGTTGATTTGAAGCAGTTCCGAGAAAGTCTAAACATAATCCCCGCTTCTCCCTCCTGGCACTTTCCATGTGGGAGATATAGCAGGATGTATATTGGTTTTGAGGACAACTCAATGGAGAGTGTAGGGAGAAAAGGTCCTGGCTCCTTGAATGCCGTTTCTGGAGACACTGCGATCAATGTGGGAGATATGTCAAGATGTGTGTTGGTTTTGAGGACGGCTCTCTGGAGAGTCTTAGCAAAGAGGTCACAGGGATAATCAGAGCAATTCTCAGAGACACTGAGAACAAGCTCCACAATTCCCTCCTGGCACTTTCCCTGTAGGAGATACCGCAAGACGTTTCTGTACATTGGGCACAGCGCTCTGCAGGGTGTTAGCAGAGACTTTCCCGGGACAGTGAAACCCTATGTCAGAGACACTGAGAAGAAGCCCCAATGTTCCCTCCAGGCACTTTCAGTGTGGGTGCCTTCTCCACGTGGTTCCTGGTTTCACTGCGGCTCTGAAGAGAATGTTAGCAAAGAGGTAACCGGGACAGTGAAAACAGTACTCAAAGACAGGGAGAGCAAGCTCTCTCTTGGCACTTTGGATGTGGGACATACAGCGAGATGTTTGCTGCTTTTGCGTTTGGCTGTTGGGAGATTTACAGCACAAAGATATCTAGTTGATTTGAAGCAGTTCCGAGAAAGTCTAAACATAATCCCCGCTTCTCCCTCCTGGCACTTTCCATGTGGGAGATATAGCAGGATGTATATTGGTTTTGAGGACAACTCAATGGAGAGTGTAGGGAGAAAAGGTCCTGGCTCCTTGAATGCCGTTTCTGGAGACACTGCGATCAATGTGGGAGATATGTCAAGATGTGTGTTTGTTTTGAGGACGTCTTTCTGGAGAGTCTTAGCAAAGAGGTCACAGGGATAATCAGAGCAATTCTCAGAGACACTGAGAACAAGCTCGACAATTCCCTCCTGGCACTTTCCCTGTAGGAGATACCGCAAGACGTTTCTGTACATTGGGCACAGCGCTCTGCAGGGTGTTAGCAGAGACTTTCCCGGGACAGTGAAACCCTATGTCAGAGACACTGAGAAGAAGCCCCAATGTTCCCTCCAGGCACTTTCAGTGTGGGTGCCTTCTCCACGTGGTTCCTGGTTTCACTGCGGCTCTGAAGAGAATGTTAGCAAAGAGGTAACCGGGACAGTGAAAACAGTACTCAAAGACAGGGAGAGCAAGCTCTCTCTTGGCACTTTGGATGTGGGACATACAGCGAGATGTTTGCTGCTTTTGCGTTTGGCTGTTGGGAGATTTACAGCACAAAGATATCTAGTTGATTTGAAGCAGTTCCGAGAAAGTCTAAACATAATCCCCGCTTCTCCCTCCTGGCACTTTCCATGTGGGAGATATAGCAGGATGTATATTGGTTTTGAGGACAACTCAATGGACAGTGTAGGGAGAAAAGGTCCTGGCTCCTTGAATGCCGTTTCTGGAGACACTGCGATCAATGTGGGAGATATGTCAAGATGTGTGTTTGTTTTGAGGACGTCTCTCTGGAGAGTCTTAGCAAAGAGGTCACAGGGATAATCAGAGCAATTCTCAGAGACACTGAGAACAAGCTCGACAATTCCCTCCTGGCACTTTCCCTGTAGGAGATACCGCAAGACGTTTCTGTACATTGGGCACAGCGCTCTGCAGGGTGTTAGCAGAGACTTTCCCGGGACAGTGAAACCCTATGTCAGAGACACTGAGAAGAAGCCCCAATGTTCCCTCCAGGCACTTTCAGTGTGGGTGCCTTCTCCACGTGGTTCCTGGTTTCCCTGCAGCGCTGAAGAGAATGTTAGCAAAGAGGTAACCGGGACAGTGAAAACAGTACTCAAAGACAGGGAGAGCAAGCTCTCTCATGGCACTTTGGATGTAGGACATGCAGCGAGATGTTTGCTGCTTTTGCGTTTGGCTGTTGGGAGATTTACAGCACAAAGATATCTAGTTGATTTGAAGCAGTTCCGAGAAAGTCTAAACATAATCCCCACTTCTCCCTCCTGGCACTTTCCATGTGGGAGATATAGCAGGATGTATATTGGTTTTGAGGACAACTCAATGGAGAGTGTAGGGAGAAAAGGTCCTGGCTCCTTGAATGCCGTTTCTGGAGACACTGCGATCAATGTGGGTGATATGTCAAGATGTGTGTTTGTTTTGAGGACGTCTCTCTGGAGAGTCTTAGCAAAGAGGTCACAGGGATAATCAGAGCAATTCTCAGAGACACTGAGAACAAGCTCGACAATTCCCTCCTGGCACTTTCCCTGTAGGAGATACCGCAAGACGTTTCTGTACATTGGGCACAGCGCTCTGCACGGTGTTAGGAGAGACTTTCCCGGGACAGTGAAACCCTATGTCAGAGACACTGAGAAGAAGCCCCAATGTTCCCTCCAGGCACTTTCAGTGTGGGTGCCTTCTCCACGTGGTTCCTGGTTTCACTGCGGCTCTGAAGAGAATGTTAGCAAAGAGGTAACCGGGACAGTGAAAACAGTACTCAAAGACAGGGAGAGCAAGCTCTCTCTTGGCACTTTGGATGTGGGACATACAGCGAGATGTTTGCTGCTTTTGCGTTTGGCTGTTGGGAGATTTACAGCACAAAGATATCTAGTTGATTTGAAGCAGTTCCGAGAAAGTCTAAACATAATCCCCGCTTCTCCCTCCTGGCACTTTCCATGTGGGAGATATAGCAGGATGTATATTGGTTTTGAGGACAACTCAATGGAGAGTGTAGGGAGAAAAGGTCCTGGCTCCTTGAATGCCGTTTCTGGAGACACTGCGATCAATGTGGGAGATATGTCAAGATGTGTGTTTGTTTTGAGGACGGCTCTCTGGAGAGTCTTAGCAAAGAGGTCACAGGGATAATCAGAGCAATTCTCAGAGACACTGAGAACAAGCTCGACAATTCCCTCCTGGCACTTTCCCTGTAGGAGATACCGCAAGACGTTTCTGTACATTGGGCACAGCGCTCTGCAGGGTGTTAGCAGAGACTTTCCCGGGACAGTGAAACCCTATGTCAGAGACACTGAGAAGAAGCCCCAATGTTCCCTCCAGGCACTTTCAGTGTGGGTGCCTTCTCCACGTGGTTCCTGGTTTCACTGCGGCTCTGAAGAGAATGTTAGCAAAGAGGTAACCGGGACAGTGAAAACAGTACTCAAAGACAGGGAGAGCAAGCTCTCTCTTGGCACTTTGGATGTGGGACATACAGCGAGATGTTTGCTGCTTTTGCGTTTGGCTGTTGGGAGATTTACAGCACAAAGATATCTAGTTGATTTGAAGCAGTTCCGAGAAAGTCTAAACATAATCCCCGCTTCTCCCTCCTGGCACTTTCCATGTGGGAGATATAGCAGGATGTATATTGGTTTTGAGGACAACTCAATGGAGAGTGTAGGGAGAAAAGGTCCTGGCTCCTTGAATGCCGTTTCTGGAGACACTGCGATCAATGTGGGAGATATGTCAAGATGTGTGTTTGTTTTGAGGACGTCTTTCTGGAGAGTCTTAGCAAAGAGGTCACAGGGATAATCAGAGCAATTCTCAGAGACACTGAGAACAAGCTCGACAATTCCCTCCTGGCACTTTCCCTGTAGGAGATACCGCAAGACGTTTCTGTACATTGGGCACAGCGCTCTGCACGGTGTTAGCAGAGACTTTCCCGGGACAGTGAAACCCTATGTCAGAGACACTGAGAAGAAGCCCCAATGTTCCCTCCAGGCACTTTCAGTGTGGGTGCCTTCTCCACGTGGTTCCTGGTTTCACTGCGGCTCTGAAGAGAATGTTAGCAAAGAGGTAACCGGGACAGTGAAAACAGTACTCAAAGACAGGGAGAGCAAGCTCTCTCTTGGCACTTTGGATGTGGGACATACAGCGAGATGTTTGCTGCTTTTGCGTTTGGCTGTTGGGAGATTTACAGCACAAAGATATCTAGTTGATTTGAAGCAGTTCCGACAAAGTCTAAACATAATCCCCGCTTCTCCCTCCTGGCACTTTCCATGTGGGAGATATAGCAGGATGTATATTGGTTTTGAGGACAACTCAATGGAGAGTGTAGGGAGAAAAGGTCCTGGCTCCTTGAATGCCGTTTCTGGAGACACTGCGATCAATGTGGGAGATATGTCAAGATGTGTGTTTGTTTTGAGGACGTCTCTCTGGAGAGTCTTAGCAAAGAGGTCACAGGGATAATCAGAGCAATTCTCAGAGACACTGAGAACAAGCTCGACAATTCCCTCCTGGCACTTTCCCTGTAGGAGATACCGCAAGACGTTTCTGTAGATTGGGCACAGCGCTCTGCAGGGTGTTAGCAGAGACTTTCCCGGGACAGTGAAACCCTATGTCAGAGACACTGAGAAGAAGCCCCAATGTTCCCTCCAGGCACTTTCAGTGTGGGTGCCTTCTCCACGTGGTTCCTGGTTTCCCTGCAGCGCTGAAGAGAATGTTAGCAAAGAGGTAACCGGGACAGTGAAAACAGTACTCAAAGACAGGGAGAGCAAGCTCTCTCTTGGCACTTTGGATGTGGGACATACAGCGAGATGTTTGCTGCTTTTGCGTTTGGCTGTTGGGAGATTTACAGCACAAAGATATCTAGTTGATTTGAAGCAGTTCCGAGAAAGTCTAAACATAATCCCCGCTTCTCCCTCCTGGCACTTTCCATGTGGGAGATATAGCAGGATGTATATTGGTTTTGAGGACAACTCAATGGAGAGTGTAGGGAGAAAAGGTCCTGGCTCCTTGAATGCCGTTTCTGGAGACACTGCGATCAATGTGGGAGATATGTCAAGATGTGTGTTTGTTTTGAGGACGTCTCTCTGGAGAGTCTTAGCAAAGAGGTCACAGGGATAATCAGAGCAATTCTCAGAGACACTGAGAACAAGCTCGACAATTCCCTCCTGGCACTTTCCCTGTAGGAGATACCGCAAGACGTTTCTGTACATTGGGCACAGCGCTCTGCATGGTGTTGGGAGAGACTTTCCCGGGACAGTGAAACCCTATGTCAGAGACACTGAGAAGAAGCCCCAATGTTCCCTCCAGGCACTTTCAGTGTGGGTGCCTTCTCCACGTGGTTCCTGGTTTCACTGCGGCTCTGAAGAGAATGTTAGCAAAGAGGTAACCGGGACAGTGAAAACAGTACTCAAAGACAGGGAGAGCAAGCTCTCTCATGGCACTTTGGATGTAGGACATGCAGCGAGATGTTTGCTGCTTTTGCGTTTGGCTGTTGGGAGATTTACAGCACAAAGATATCTAGTTGATTTGAAGCAGTTCCGAGAAAGTCTAAACATAATCCCCACTTCTCCCTCCTGGCACTTTCCATGTGGGAGATATAGCAGGACGTATATTGGTTTTGAGGACAACTCAATGGAGAGTGTAGGGAGAAAAGGTCCTGGCTCCTTGAATGCCGTTTCTGGAGACACTGCGATCAATGTGGGAGATATGTCAAGATGTGTGTTTGTTTTGAGGACTTCTCTCTGGAGAGTCTTAGCAAAGAGGTCACAGGGATAATCAGAGCAATTCTCAGAGACACTGAGAACAAGCTCCACAATTCCCTCCTGGCACTTTCCCTGTAGGAGATACCGCAAGACGTTTCTGTACATTGGGCACAGCGCTCTGCATGGTGTTGGGAGAGACTTTCCCGGGACAGTGAAACCCTATGTCAGAGACACTGAGAAGAAGCCCCAGTGTTCCCTCCAGGCACTTTCAGTGTGGGTGCCTTCTCCACGTGGTTCCTGGTTTCACTGCGGCTCTGAAGAGAATGTTAGCAAAGAGGTAACCGGGACAGTGAAAACAGTACTCAAAGACAGGGAGAGCAAGCTCTCTCATGGCACTTTGGATGTAGGACATGCAGCGAGATGTTTGCTGCTTTTGCGTTTGGCTGTTGGGAGATTTACAGCACAAAGATATCTAGTTGATTTGAAGCAGTTCCGAGAAAGTCTAAACATAATCCCCACTTCTCCCTCCTGGCACTTTCCATGTGGGAGATATAGCAGGATGTATATTGGTTTTGAGGACATCTCAATGGAGAGTGTAGGGAGAAAAGGTCCTGGCTCCTTGAATGCCGTTTCTGGAGACACTGCGATCAATGTGGGAGATATGTCAAGATGTGTGTTTGTTTTGAGGACGGCTCTCTGGAGAGTCTTAGCAAAGAGGTCACAGGGATAATCAGAGCAATTCTCAGAGACACTGAGAACAAGCTCCACAATTCCCTCCTGGCACTTTCCCTGTAGGAGATACCGCAAGACGTTTCTGTACATTCGGCACAGCGCTCTGCATGGTGTTGGGAGAGACTTTCCCGGGACAGTGAAACCCTATGTCAGAGACACTGAGAAGAAGCCCCAGTGTTCCCTCCAGGCACTTTCAGTGTGGGTGCCTTCTCCACGTGGTTCCTGGTTTCACTGCGGCTCTGAAGAGAATGTTAGCAAAGAGGTAACCGGGACAGTGAAAACAGTACTCAAAGACAGGGAGAGCAAGCTCTCTCTTGGCACTTTGGATGTAGGACATGCAGCGAGATGTTTGCTGCTTTTGCGTTTGGCTGTTGGGAGATTTACAGCACAAAGATATCTAGTTGATTTGAAGCAGTTCCGAGAAAGTCTAAACATAATCCCCACTTCTCCCTCCTGGCACTTTCCATGTGGGAGATATAGCAGGATGTATATTGGTTTTGAGGACAACTCAATGGAGAGTGTAGGGAGAAAAGGTCCTGGCTCCTTGAATGCCGTTTCTGGAGACACTGCGATCAATGTGGGAGATATGTCAAGATGTGTGTTTGTTTTGAGGACGTCTCTCTGGAGAGTCTTAGCAAAGAGGTCACAGGGATAATCAGAGCAATTCCCAGAGACACTGAGAACAAGCTCGACAATTCCCTCCTGGCACTTTCCCTGTAGGAGATACCGCAAGACGTTTCTGTACATTGGGCACAGTGCTCTGCATGGTGTTGGGAGAGACTTTCCCGGGACAGTGAAACCCTATGTCAGAGACACTGAGAAGAAGCCCCAGTGTTCCCTCCAGGCACTTTCAGTGTGGGTGCCTTCTCCACGTGGTTCCTGGTTTCACTGCGGCTCTGAAGAGAATGTTAGCAAAGAGGTAACCGGGACAGTGAAAACAGTACTCAAAGACAGGGAGAGCAAGCTCTCTCATGGCACTTTGGATGTAGGACATGCAGCGAGATGTTTGCTGCTTTTGCGTTTGGCTGTTGGGAGATTTACAGCACAAAGATATCTAGTTGATTTGAAGCAGTTCCGAGAAAGTCTAAACATAATCCCCACTTCTCCCTCCTGGCACTTTCCATGTGGGAGATATAGCAGGATGTATATTGGTTTTGAGGACAACTCAATGGACAGTGTAGGGAGAAAAGTTCCTGGCTCCTTGAATGCCGTTTCTGGAGACACTGCGATCAATGTGGGAGATATGTCAAGATGTGTGTTTGTTTTGAGGACGGCTCTCTGGAGAGTCTTAGCAAAGAGGTCACAGGGATAGTCAGAGCAATTCTCAGAGACACTGAGAACAAGCTCGACAATTCCCTCCTGGCACTTTCCCTGTAGGAGATACCGCAAGACGTTTCTGTACATTGGGCACAGCGCTCTGCATGGTGTTGGGAGAGACTTTGCCGGGACAGTGAAACCCTATGTCAGAGACACTGAGAAGAAGCCCCAATGTTCCCTCCAGGCACTTTCAGTGTGGGTGCCTTCTCCACGTGGTTCCTGGTTTCACTGCGGCTCTGAAGAGAATGTTAGCAAAGAGGTAACCGGGACAGTGAAAACAGTACTCAAAGACAGGGAGAGCAAGCTCTCTCTTGGCACTTTGGATGTGGGACATACAGCGAGATGTTTGCTGCTTTTGCGTTTGGCTGTTGGGAGATTTACAGCACAAAGATATCTAGTTGATTTGAAGCAGTTCCGAGAAAGTCTAAACATAATCCCCACTTCTCCCTCCTGGCACTTTCCATGTGGGAGATATAGCAGGATGTATATTGGTTTTGAGGACAACTCAATGGACAGTGTAGGGAGAAAAGGTCCTGGCTCCTTGAATGCCGTTTCTGGAGACACTGCGATCAATGTGGGAGATATGTCAAGATGTGTGTTGGTTTTGAGGACGGCTCTCTGGAGAGTCTTAGCAAAGAGGTCACAGGGATAATCAGAGCAATTCTCAGAGACACTGAGAACAAGCTCGACAATTCCCTCCTGGCACTTTCCCTGTAGGAGATACCGCAAGACGTTTCTGTACATTGGGCACAGCGCTCTGCATGGTGTTGGGAGAGACTTTCCCGGGACAGTGAAACCCTATGTCAGAGACACTGAGAAGAAGCCCCAGTGTTCCCTCCAGGCACTTTCAGTGTGGGTGCCTTCTCCACGTGGTTCCTGGTTTCACTGCGGCTCTGAAGAGAATGTTAGCAAAGAGGTAACCGGGACAGTGAAAACAGTACTCAAAGACAGGGAGAGAAAGCTCTCTCATGGCACTTTGGATGTAGGACATGCAGCGAGATGTTTGCTGCTTTTGCGTTTGGCTGTTGGGAGATTTACAGCACAAAGATATCTAGTTGATTTGAAGCAGTTCCGAGAAAGTCTAAACATAATCCCCACTTCTCCCTCCTGGCACTTTCCATGTGGGAGATATAGCAGGATGTATATTGGTTTTGAGGACAACTCAATGGAGAGTGTAGGGAGAAAAGGTCCTGGCTCCTTGAATGCCGTTTCTGGAGACACTGCGATCAATGTGGGAGATATGTCAAGATGTGTGTTTGTTTTGAGAACGTCTCTCTGGAGAGTCTTAGCAAAGAGGTCACAGGGATAATCAGAGCAATTCTCAGAGACACTGAGAACAAGCTCGACAATTCCCTCCTGGCACTTTCCCTGTAGGAGATACCGCAAGACGTTTCTGTACATTGGGCACAGCGCTCTGCACGGTGTTAGCAGAGACTTTCCCGGGACAGTGAAACCCTATGTCAGAGACACTGAGAAGAAGCCCCAATGTTCCCTCCAGGCACTTTCAGTGTGGGTGCCTTCTCCACGTGGTTCCTGGTTTCACTGCAGCTCTGAAGAGAATGTTAGCAAAGAGGTAACCGGGACAGTGAAAACAGTACTCAAAGACAGGGAGAGCAAGCTCTCTCTTGGCACTTTGGATGTGGGACATACAGCGAGATGTTTGCTGCTTTTGCGTTTGGCTGTTGGGAGATTTACAGCACAAAGATATCTAGTTGATTTGAAGCAGTTCCGAGAAAGTCTAAACATAATCCCCACTTCTCCCTCCTGGAACTTTCCATGTGGGAGATATAGCAGGATGTATATTGGTTTTGAGGACAACTCAATGGACAGTGTAGGGAGAAAAGTTCCTGGCTCCTTGAATGCCGTTTCTGGAGACACTGCGATCAATGTGGGAGATATGTCAAGATGTGTGTTTGTTTTGAGGACGTCTCTCTGGAGAGTCTTAGCAAAGAGGTCAGAGGGATAATCAGAGCAATTCTCAGAGACACTGAGAACAAGCTCGACAATTCCCTCCTGGCACTTTCCCTGTAGGAGATACCGCAAGACGTTTCTGTACATTGGGCACAGCGCTCTGCATGGTGTTGGGAGAGACTTTGCCGGGACAGTGAAACCCTATGTCAGAGACACTGAGAAGAAGCCCCAATGTTCCCTCCAGGCACTTTCAGTGTGGGTGCCTTCTCCACGTGGTTCCTGGTTTCACTGCGGCTCTGAAGAGAATGTTAGCAAAGAGGTAACCGGGACAGTGAAAACAGTACTCAAAGACAGGGAGAGCAAGCTCTCTCTTGGCACTTTGGATGTAGGACATGCAGCGAGATGTTTGCTGCTTTTGCGTTTGGCTGTTGGGAGATTTACAGCACAAAGATATCTAGTTGATTTGAAGCAGTTCCGAGAAAGTCTAAACATAATCCCCACTTCTCCCTCCTGGCACTTTCCATGTGGGAGATATAGCAGGATGTATATTGGTTTTGAGGACATGTCAATGGAGAGTGTAGGGAGAAAAGGTCCTGGCTCCTTGAATGCCGTTTCTGGAGACACTGCGATCAATGTGGGAGATATGTCAAGATGTGTGTTTGTTTTGAGGACGTCTCTCTGGAGAGTCTTAGCAAAGAGGTCAGAGGGATAATCAGAGCAATTCTCAGAGACACTGAGAACAAGCTCGACAATTCCCTCCTGGCACTTTCCCTGTAGGAGATACCGCAAGACGTTTCTGTACATTGGGCACAGCGCTCTGCATGGTGTTGGGAGAGACTTTGCCGGGACAGTGAAACCCTATGTCAGAGACACTGAGAAGAAGCCCCAATGTTCCCTCCAGGCACTTTCAGTGTGGGTGCCTTCTCCACGTGGTTCCTGGTTTCACTGCGGCTCTGAAGAGAATGTTAGCAAAGAGGTAACCGGGACAGTGAAAACAGTACTCAAAGACAGGGAGAGCAAGCTCTCTCTTGGCACTTTGGATGTAGGACATGCAGCGAGATGTTTGCTGCTTTTGCGTTTGGCTGTTGGGAGATTTACAGCACAAAGATATCTAGTTGATTTGAAGCAGTTCCGAGAAAGTCTAAACATAATCCCCACTTCTCCCTCCTGGCACTTTCCATGTGGGAGATATAGCAGGATGTATATTGGTTTTGAGGACATCTCAATGGAGAGTGTAGGGAGAAAAGGTCCTGGCTCCTTGAATGCCGTTTCTGGAGACACTGCGATCAATGTGGGAGATATGTCAAGATGTGTGTTTGTTTTGAGGACGTCTCTCTGGAGAGTCTTAGCAAAGAGGTCACAGGGATAATCAGAGCAATTCCCAGAGACACTGAGAACAAGCTCGACAATTCCCTCCTGGCACTTTCCCTGTAGGAGATACCGCAAGACGTTTCTGTACATTGGGCACAGTGCTCTGCATGGTGTTGGGAGAGACTTTCCCGGGACAGTGAAACCCTATGTCAGAGACACTGAGAAGAAGCCCCAGTGTTCCCTCCAGGCACTTTCAGTGTGGGTGCCTTCTCCACGTGGTTCCTGGTTTCACTGCGGCTCTGAAGAGAATGTTAGCAAAGAGGTAACCGGGACAGTGAAAACAGTACTCAAAGACAGGGAGAGCAAGCTCTCTCATGGCACTTTGGATGTGGGACATACAGCGAGATGTTTGCTGCTTTTGCGTTTGGCTGTTGGGAGATTTACAGCACAAAGATATCTAGTTGATTTGAAGCAGTTCCGAGAAAGTCTAAACATAATCCCCACTTCTCCCTCCTGGCACTTTCCATGTGGGAGATATAGCAGGATGTATATTGGTTTTGAGGACAACTCAATGGAGAGTGTAGGGAGAAAAGTTCCTGGCTCCTTGAATGCCGTTTCTGGAGACACTGCGATCAATGTGGGAGATATGTCAAGATGTGTGTTTGTTTTGAGGACGGCTCTCTGGAGAGTCTTAGCAAAGAGGTCACAGGGATAATCAGAGCAATTCTCAGAGACACTGAGAACAAGCTCGACAATTCCCTCCTGGCACTTTCCCTGTAGGAGATACCGCAAGACGTTTCTGTACATTGGGCACAGCGCTCTGCATGGTGTTGGGAGAGACTTTCCCGGGACAGTGAAACCCTATGTCAGAGACACTGAGAAGAAGCCCCAATGTTCCCTCCAGGCACTTTCAGTGTGGGTGCCTTCTCCACGTGGTTCCTGGTTTCACTGCGGCTCTGAAGAGAATGTTAGCAAAGAGGTAACCGGGACAGTGAAAACAGTACTCAAAGACAGGGAGAGCAAGCTCTCTCTTGGCACTTTGGATGTGGGACATACAGCGAGATGTTTGCTGCTTTTGCGTTTGGCTGTTGGGAGATTTACAGCACAAAGATATCTAGTTGATTTGAAGCAGTTCCGAGAAAGTCTAAACATAATCCCCACTTCTCCCTCCTGGCACTTTCCATGTGGGAGATATAGCAGGATGTATATTGGTTTTGAGGACAACTCAATGGACAGTGTAGGGAGAAAAGGTCCTGGCTCCTTGAATGCCGTTTCTGGAGACACTGCGATCAATGTGGGAGATATGTCAAGATGTGTGTTGGTTTTGAGGACGGCTCTCTGGAGAGTCTTAGCAAAGAGGTCACAGGGATAATCAGAGCAATTCTCAGAGACACTGAGAACAAGCTCGACAATTCCCTCCTGGCACTTTCCCTGTAGGAGATACCGCAAGACGTTTCTGTACATTGGGCACAGCGCTCTGCATGGTGTTGGGAGAGACTTTCCCGGGACAGTGAAACCCTATGTCAGAGACACTGAGAAGAAGCCCCAGTGTTCCCTCCAGGCACTTTCAGTGTGGGTGCCTTCTCCACGTGGTTCCTGGTTTCACTGCGGCTCTGAAGAGAATGTTAGCAAAGAGGTAACCGGGACAGTGAAAACAGTACTCAAAGACAGGGAGAGAAAGCTCTCTCATGGCACTTTGGATGTAGGACATGCAGCGAGATGTTTGCTGCTTTTGCGTTTGGCTGTTGGGAGATTTACAGCACAAAGATATCTAGTTGATTTGAAGCAGTTCCGAGAAAGTCTAAACATAATCGCCACTTCTCCCTCCTGGCACTTTCCATGTGGGAGATATAGCAGGATGTATATTGGTTTTGAGGACAACTCAATGGACAGTGTAGGGAGAAAAGGTCCTGGCTCCTTGAATGCCGTTTCTGGAGACACTGCGATCAATGTGGGAGATATGTCAAGATGTGTGTTTGTTTTGAGAACGTCTCTCTGGAGAGTCTTAGCAAAGAGGTCACAGGGATAATCAGAGCAATTCTCAGAGACACTGAGAACAAGCTCGACAATTCCCTCCTGGCACTTTCCCTGTAGGAGATACCGCAAGACGTTTCTGTACATTGGGCACAGCGCTCTGCATGGTGTTGGGAGAGACTTTCCCGGGACAGTGAAACCCTATGTCAGAGACACTGAGAAGAAGCCCCAATGTTCCCTCCAGGCACTTTCAGTGTGGGTGCCTTCTCCACGTGGTTCCTGGTTTCACTGCAGCTCTGAAGAGAATGTTAGCAAAGAGGTAACCGCGACAGTGAAAACAGTACTCAAAGACAGGGAGAGCAAGCTCTCTCTTGGCACTTTGGATGTGGGACATACAGCGAGATGTTTGCTGCTTTTGCGTTTGGCTGTTGGGAGATTTACAGCACAAAGATATCTAGTTGATTTGAAGCAGTTCCGAGAAAGTCTAAACATAATCCCCACTTCTCCCTCCTGGCACTTTCCATGTGGGAGATATAGCAGGATGTATATTGGTTTTGAGGACAACTCAATGGAGAGTGTAGGGAGAAAAGTTCCTGGCTCCTTGAATGCCGTTTCTGGAGACACTGCGATCAATGTGGGAGATATGTCAAGATGTGTGTTTGTTTTGAGGACGGCTCTCTGGAGAGTCTTAGCAAAGAGGTCACACAGATAATCAGAGCAATTCTCAGAGACACTGAGAACAAGCTCGACAATTCCCTCCTGGCACTTTCCCTGTAGGAGATACCGCAAGACGTTTCTGTACATTGGGCACAGCGCTCTGCACGGTGTTAGGAGAGACTTTCCCGGGACAGTGAAACCCTATGTCAGAGACACTGAGAAGAAGCCCCAATGTTCCCTCCAGGCACTTTCAGTGTGGGTGCCTTCTCCACGTGGTTCCTGGTTTCCCTGCAGCGCTGAAGAGAATGTTAGCAAAGAGGTAACCGGGACAGTGAAAACAGTACTCAAAGACAGGGAGAGCAAGCTCTCTCTTGGCACTTTGGATGTGGGACATACAGCGAGATGTTTGCTGCTTTTGCGTTTGGCTGTTGGGAGATTTACAGCACAAAGATATCTAGTTGATTTGAAGCAGTTCCGAGAAAGTCTAAACATAATCCCCACTTCTCCCTCCTGGCACTTTCCATGTGGGAGATATAGCAGGATGTATATTGGTTTTGAGGACAACTCAATGGAGAGTGTAGGGAGAAAAGGTCCTGGCTCCTTGAATGCCGTTTCTGGAGACACTGCGATCAATGTAGGAGATATGTCAAGATGTGTGTTTGTTTTGAGGACGTCTCTCTGGAGAGTCTTAGCAAAGAGGTCAGAGGGATAATCAGAGCAATTCTCAGAGACACTGAGAACAAGCTCGACAATTCCCTCCTGGCACTTTCCCTGTAGGAGATACCGCAAGACGTTTCTGTACATTGGGCACAGCGCTCTGCATGGTGTTGGGAGAGACTTTGCCGGGACAGTGAAACCCTATGTCAGAGACACTGAGAAGAAGCCCCAATGTTCCCTCCAGGCACTTTCAGTGTGGGTGCCTTCTCCACGTGGTTCCTGGTTTCACTGCGGCTCTGAAGAGAATGTTAGCAAAGAGGTAACCGGGACAGTGAAAACAGTACTCAAAGACAGGGAGAGCAAGCTCTCTCTTGGCACTTTGGATGTGGGACATACAGCGAGATGTTTGCTGCTTTTGCGTTTGGCTGTTGGGAGATTTACAGCACAAAGATATCTAGTTGATTTGAAGCAGTTCCGAGAAAGTCTAAACATAATCCCCACTTCTCCCTCCTGGCACTTTCCATGTGGGAGATATAGCAGGATGTATATTGGTTTTGAGGACATCTCAATGGAGAGTGTAGGGAGAAAAGGTCCTGGCTCCTTGAATGCCGTTTCTGGAGACACTGCGATCAATGTGGGAGATATGTCAAGATGTGTGTTTGTTTTGAGGACGTCTCTCTGGAGAGTCTTAGCAAAGAGGTCACAGGGATAATCAGAGCAATTCCCAGAGACACTGAGAAGAAGCTCGACAATTCCCTCCTGGCACTTTCCCTGTAGGAGATACCGCAAGACGTTTCTGTACATTGGGCACAGCGCTCTGCATGGTGTTGGGAGAGACTTTCCCGGGACAGTGAAACCCTATGTCAGAGACACTGAGAAGAAGCCCCAGTGTTCCCTCCAGGCACTTTCAGTGTGGGTGCCTTCTCCACGTGGTTCCTGGTTTCACTGCGGCTCTGAAGAGAATGTTAGCAAAGAGGTAACTGGGACAGTGAAAACAGTACTCAAAGACAGGGAGAGCAAGCTCTCTCATGGCACTTTGGATGTAGGACATGCAGCGAGATGTTTGCTGCTTTTGCGTTTGGCTGTTGGGAGATTTACAGCACAAAGATATCTAGTTGATTTGAAGCAGTTCCGAGAAAGTCTAAACATAATCCCCACTTCTCCCTCCTGGCACTTTCCATGTGGGAGATATAGCAGGATGTATATTGGTTTTGAGGACAACTCAATGGGCAGTGTAGGGAGAAAAGGTCCTGGCTCCTTGAATGCCGTTTCTGGAGACACTGCGATCAATGTGGGAGATATGTCAAGATGTGTGTTTGTTTTGAGGACGGCTCTCTGGAGAGTCTTAGCAAAGAGGTCACAGGGATAATCAGAGCAATTCTCAGAGACACTGAGAACAAGCTCCACAATTCCCTCCTGGCACTTTCCCTGTAGGAGATACCGCAAGACGTTTCTGTACATTCGGCACAGCGCTCTGCATGGTGTTGGGAGAGACTTTCCCGGGACAGTGAAACCCTATGTCAGAGACACTGAGAAGAAGCCCCAGTGTTCCCTCCAGGCACTTTCAGTGTGGGTGCCTTCTCCACGTGGTTCCTGGTTTCACTGCGGCTCTGAAGAGAATGTTAGCAAAGAGGTAACCGGGACAGTGAAAACAGTACTCAAAGACAGGGAGAGCAAGCTCTCTCTTGGCACTTTGGATGTAGGACATGCAGCGAGATGTTTGCTGCTTTTGCGTTTGGCTGTTGGGAGATTTACAGCACAAAGATATCTAGTTGATTTGAAGCAGTTCCGAGAAAGTCTAAACATAATCCCCACTTCTCCCTCCTGGCACTTTCCATGTGGGAGATATAGCAGGATGTATATTGGTTTTGAGGACAACTCAATGGAGAGTGTAGGGAGAAAAGGTCCTGGCTCCTTGAATGCCGTTTCTGGAGACACTGCGATCAATGTGGGAGATATGTCAAGATGTGTGTTTGTTTTGAGGACGTCTCTCTGGAGAGTCTTAGCAAAGAGGTCAGAGGGATAATCAGAGCAATTCTCAGAGACACTGAGAACAAGCTCCACAATTCCCTCCTGGCACTTTCCCTGTAGGAGATACCGCAAGACGTTTCTGTACATTGGGCACAGCGCTCTGCACGGTGTTAGCAGAGACTTTCCCGGGACAGTGAAACCCTATGTCAGAGACACTGAGAAGAAGCCCCAATGTTCCCTCCAGGCACTTTCAGTGTGGGTGCCTTCTCCACGTGGTTCCTGGTTTCCCTGCAGCGCTGAAGAGAATGTTAGCAAAGAGGTAACCGGGACAGTGAAAACAGTACTCAAAGACAGGGAGAGCAAGCTCTCTCTTGGCACTTTGGATGTGGGACATACAGCGAGATGTTTGCTGCTTTTGCGTTTGGCTGTTGGGAGATTTACAGCACAAAGATATCTAGTTGATTTGAAGCAGTTCCGAGAAAGTCTAAACATAATCCCCACTTCTCCCTCCTGGCACTTTCCATGTGGGAGATATAGCAGGATGTATATTGGTTTTGAGGACATCTCAATGGAGAGTGTAGGGAGAAAAGGTCCTGGCTCCTTGAATGCCGTTTCTGGAGACACTGCGATCAATGTGGGAGATATGTCAAGATGTGTGTTTGTTTTGAGGACGGCTCTCTGGAGAGTCTTAGCAAAGAGGTCACAGGGATAATCAGAGCAATTCCCAGAGACACTGAGAACAAGCTCGACAATTCCCTCCTGGCACTTTCCCTGTAGGAGATACCGCAAGACGTTTCTGTACATTGGGCACAGTGCTCTGCATGGTGTTGGGAGAGACTTTCCCGGGACAGTGAAACCCTATGTCAGAGACACTGAGAAGAAGCCCCAGTGTTCCCTCCAGGCACTTTCAGTGTGGGTGCCTTCTCCACGTGGTTCCTGGTTTCACTGCGGCTCTGAAGAGAATGTTAGCAAAGAGGTAACCGGGACAGTGAAAACAGTACTCAAAGACAGGGAGAGCAAGCTCTCTCATGGCACTTTGGATGTAGGACATGCAGCGAGATGTTTGCTGCTTTTGCGTTTGGCTGTTGGGAGATTTACAGCACAAAGATATCTAGTTGATTTGAAGCAGTTCCGAGAAAGTCTAAACATAATCCCCACTTCTCCCTCCTGGCACTTTCCATGTGGGAGATATAGCAGGATGTATATTGGTTTTGAGGACAACTCAATGGAGAGTGTAGGGAGAAAAGTTCCTGGCTCCTTGAATGCCGTTTCTGGAGACACTGCGATCAATGTGGGAGATATGTCAAGATGTGTGTTTGTTTTGAGGACGTCTCTCTGGAGAGTCTTAGCAAAGAGGTCACAGGGATAGTCAGAGCAATTCTCAGAGACACTGAGAACAAGCTCGACAATTCCCTCCTGGCACTTTCCCTGTAGGAGATACCGCAAGACGTTTCTGTACATTGGGCACAGCGCTCTGCATGGTGTTGGGAGAGACTTTGCCGGGACAGTGAAACCCTATGTCAGAGACACTGAGAAGAAGCCCCAATGTTCCCTCCAGGCACTTTCAGTGTGGGTGCCTTCTCCACGTGGTTCCTGGTTTCACTGCGGCTCTGAAGAGAATGTTAGCAAAGAGGTAACCGGGACAGTGAAAACAGTACTCAAAGACAGGGAGAGCAAGCTCTCTCTTGGCACTTTGGATGTGGGACATACAGCGAGATGTTTGCTGCTTTTGCGTTTGGCTGTTGGGAGATTTACAGCACAAAGATATCTAGTTGATTTGAAGCAGTTCCGAGAAAGTCTAAACATAATCCCCACTTCTCCCTCCTGGCACTTTCCATGTGGGAGATATAGCAGGATGTATATTGGTTTTGAGGACAACTCAATGGACAGTGTAGGGAGAAAAGGTCCTGGCTCCTTGAATGCCGTTTCTGGAGACACTGCGATCAATGTGGGAGATATGTCAAGATGTGTGTTGGTTTTGAGGACGGCTCTCTGGAGAGTCTTAGCAAAGAGGTCACAGGGATAATCAGAGCAATTCTCAGAGACACTGAGAACAAGCTCGACAATTCCCTCCTGGCACTTTCCCTGTAGGAGATACCGCAAGACGTTTCTGTACATTGGGCACAGCGCTCTGCATGGTGTTGGGAGAGACTTTCCCGGGACAGTGAAACCCTATGTCAGAGACACTGAGAAGAAGCCCCAGTGTTCCCTCCAGGCACTTTCAGTGTGGGTGCCTTCTCCACGTGGTTCCTGGTTTCACTGCGGCTCTGAAGAGAATGTTAGCAAAGAGGTAACCGGGACAGTGAAAACAGTACTCAAAGACAGGGAGAGAAAGCTCTCTCATGGCACTTTGGATGTAGGACATGCAGCGAGATGTTTGCTGCTTTTGCGTTTGGCTGTTGGGAGATTTACAGCACAAAGATATCTAGTTGATTTGAAGCAGTTCCGAGAAAGTCTAAACATAATCCCCACTTCTCCCTCCTGGCACTTTCCATGTGGGAGATATAGCAGGATGTATATTGGTTTTGAGGACAACTCAATGGAGAGTGTAGGGAGAAAAGGTCCTGGCTCCTTGAATGCCGTTTCTGGAGACACTGCGATCAATGTGGGAGATATGTCAAGATGTGTGTTTGTTTTGAGAACGTCTCTCTGGAGAGTCTTAGCAAAGAGGTCACAGGGATAATCAGAGCAATTCTCAGAGACACTGAGAACAAGCTCGACAATTCCCTCCTGGCACTTTCCCTGTAGGAGATACCGCAAGACGTTTCTGTACATTGGGCACAGCGCTCTGCACGGTGTTAGCAGAGACTTTCCCGGGACAGTGAAACCCTATGTCAGAGACACTGAGAAGAAGCCCCAATGTTCCCTCCAGGCACTTTCAGTGTGGGTGCCTTCTCCACGTGGTTCCTGGTTTCACTGCAGCTCTGAAGAGAATGTTAGCAAAGAGGTAACCGGGACAGTGAAAACAGTACTCAAAGACAGGGAGAGCAAGCTCTCTCTTGGCACTTTGGATGTGGGACATACAGCGAGATGTTTGCTGCTTTTGCGTTTGGCTGTTGGGAGATTTACAGCACAAAGATATCTAGTTGATTTGAAGCAGTTCCGAGAAAGTCTAAACATAATCCCCACTTCTCCCTCCTGGCACTTTCCATGTGGGAGATATAGCAGGATGTATATTGGTTTTGAGGACAACTCAATGGAGAGTGTAGGGAGAAAAGTTCCTGGCTCCTTGAATGCCGTTTCTGGAGACACTGCGATCAATGTGGGAGATATGTCAAGATGTGTGTTTGTTTTGAGGACGTCTCTCTGGAGAGTCTTAGCAAAGAGGTCAGAGGGATAATCAGAGCAATTCTCAGAGACACTGAGAACAAGCTCGACAATTCCCTCCTGGCACTTTCCCTGTAGGAGATACCGCAAGACGTTTCTGTACATTGGGCACAGCGCTCTGCATGGTGTTGGGAGAGACTTTGCCGGGACAGTGAAACCCTATGTCAGAGACACTGAGAAGAAGCCCCAATGTTCCCTCCAGGCACTTTCAGTGTGGGTGCCTTCTCCACGTGGTTCCTGGTTTCACTGCGGCTCTGAAGAGAATGTTAGCAAAGAGGTAACCGGGACAGTGAAAACAGTACTCAAAGACAGGGAGAGCAAGCTCTCTCTTGGCACTTTGGATGTAGGACATGCAGCGAGATGTTTGCTGCTTTTGCGTTTGGCTGTTGGGAGATTTACAGCACAAAGATATCTAGTTGATTTGAAGCAGTTCCGAGAAAGTCTAAACATAATCCCCACTTCTCCCTCCTGGCACTTTCCATGTGGGAGATATAGCAGGATGTATATTGGTTTTGAGGACATCTCAATGGAGAGTGTAGGGAGAAAAGGTCCTGGCTCCTTGAATGCCGTTTCTGGAGACACTGCGATCAATGTGGGAGATATGTCAAGATGTGTGTTTGTTTTGAGGACGTCTCTCTGGAGAGTCTTAGCAAAGAGGTCACAGGGATAATCAGAGCAATTCTCAGAGACACTGAGAACAAGCTCGACAATTCCCTCCTGGCACTTTCCCTGTAGGAGATACCGCAAGACGTTTCTGTACATTGGGCACAGCGCTCTGCATGGTGTTGGGAGAGACTTTCCCGGGACAGTGAAACCCTATGTCAGAGACACTGAGAAGAAGCCCCAATGTTCCCTCCAGGCACTTTCAGTGTGGGTGCCTTCTCCACGTGGTTCCTGGTTTCACTGCAGCTCTGAAGAGAATGTTAGCAAAGAGGTAACCGCGACAGTGAAAACAGTACTCAAAGACAGGGAGAGCAAGCTCTCTCTTGGCACTTTGGATGTGGGACATACAGCGAGATGTTTGCTGCTTTTGCGTTTGGCTGTTGGGAGATTTACAGCACAAAGATATCTAGTTGATTTGAAGCAGTTCCGAGAAAGTCTAAACATAATCCCCACTTCTCCCTCCTGGCACTTTCCATGTGGGAGATATAGCAGGATGTATATTGGTTTTGAGGACAACTCAATGGAGAGTGTAGGGAGAAAAGTTCCTGGCTCCTTGAATGCCGTTTCTGGAGACACTGCGATCAATGTGGGAGATATGTCAAGATGTGTGTTTGTTTTGAGGACGGCTCTCTGGAGAGTCTTAGCAAAGAGGTCACACAGATAATCAGAGCAATTCTCAGAGACACTGAGAACAAGCTCGACAATTCCCTCCTGGCACTTTCCCTGTAGGAGATACCGCAAGACGTTTCTGTACATTGGGCACAGCGCTCTGCAGGGTGTTAGCAGAGACTTTCCCGGGACAGTGAAACCCTATGTCAGAGACACTGAGAAGAAGCCCCAATGTTCCCTCCAGGCACTTTCAGTGTGGGTGCCTTCTCCACGTGGTTCCTGGTTTCCCTGCAGCGCTGAAGAGAATGTTAGCAAAGAGGTAACCGGGACAGTGAAAACAGTACTCAAAGACAGGGAGAGCAAGCTCTCTCTTGGCACTTTGGATGTGGGACATACAGCGAGATGTTTGCTGCTTTTGCGTTTGGCTGTTGGGAGATTTACAGCACAAAGATATCTAGTTGATTTGAAGCAGTTCCGAGAAAGTCTAAACATAATCCCCACTTCTCCCTCCTGGCACTTTCCATGTGGGAGATATAGCAGGATGTATATTGGTTTTGAGGACAACTCAATGGAGAGTGTAGGGAGAAAAGGTCCTGGCTCCTTGAATGCCGTTTCTGGAGACACTGCGATCAATGTAGGAGATATGTCAAGATGTGTGTTTGTTTTGAGGACGTCTCTCTGGAGAGTCTTAGCAAAGAGGTCAGAGGGATAATCAGAGCAATTCTCAGAGACACTGAGAACAAGCTCGACAATTCCCTCCTGGCACTTTCCCTGTAGGAGATACCGCAAGACGTTTCTGTACATTGGGCACAGCGCTCTGCATGGTGTTGGGAGAGACTTTCCCGGGACAGTGAAACCCTATGTCAGAGACACTGAGAAGAAGCCCCAATGTTCCCTCCAGGCACTTTCAGTGTGGGTGCCTTCTCCACGTGGTTCCTGGTTTCACTGCGGCTCTGAAGAGAATGTTAGCAAAGAGGTAACCGGGACAGTGAAAACAGTACTCAAAGACAGGGAGAGCAAGCTCTCTCTTGGCACTTTGGATGTGGGACATACAGCGAGATGTTTGCTGCTTTTGCGTTTGGCTGTTGGGAGATTTACAGCACAAAGATATCTAGTTGATTTGAAGCAGTTCCGAGAAAGTCTAAACATAATCCCCACTTCTCCCTCCTGGCACTTTCCATGTGGGAGATATAGCAGGATGTATATTGGTTTTGAGGACATCTCAATGGAGAGTGTAGGGAGAAAAGGTCCTGGCTCCTTGAATGCCGTTTCTGGAGACACTGCGATCAATGTGGGAGATATGTCAAGATGTGTGTTTGTTTTGAGGACGTCTCTCTGGAGAGTCTTAGCAAAGAGGTCACAGGGATAATCAGAGCAATTCCCAGAGACACTGAGAACAAGCTCGACAATTCCCTCCTGGCACTTTCCCTGTAGGAGATACCGCAAGACGTTTCTGTACATTGGGCACAGTGCTCTGCATGGTGTTGGGAGAGACTTTCCCGGGACAGTGAAACCCTATGTCAGAGACACTGAGAAGAAGCCCCAGTGTTCCCTCCAGGCACTTTCAGTGTGGGTGCCTTCTCCACGTGGTTCCTGGTTTCACTGCGGCTCTGAAGAGAATGTTAGCAAAGAGGTAACCGGGACAGTGAAAACAGTACTCAAAGACAGGGAGAGCAAGCTCTCTCATGGCACTTTGGATGTAGGACATGCAGCGAGATGTTTGCTGCTTTTGCGTTTGGCTGTTGGGAGATTTACAGCACAAAGATATCTAGTTGATTTGAAGCAGTTCCGAGAAAGTCTAAACATAATCCCCACTTCTCCCTCCTGGCACTTTCCATGTGGGAGATATAGCAGGATGTATATTGGTTTTGAGGACAACTCAATGGACAGTGTAGGGAGAAAAGTTCCTGGCTCCTTGAATGCCGTTTCTGGAGACACTGCGATCAATGTGGGAGATATGTCAAGATGTGTGTTTGTTTTGAGGACGGCTCTCTGGAGAGTCTTAGCAAAGAGGTCACAGGGATAATCAGAGCAATTCTCAGAGACACTGAGAACAAGCTCGACAATTCCCTCCTGGCACTTTCCCTGTAGGAGATACCGCAAGACGTTTCTGTACATTGGGCACAGCGCTCTGCATGGTGTTGGGAGAGACTTTGCCGGGACAGTGAAACCCTATGTCAGAGACACTGAGAAGAAGCCCCAATGTTCCCTCCAGGCACTTTCAGTGTGGGTGCCTTCTCCACGTGGTTCCTGGTTTCACTGCGGCTCTGAAGAGAATGTTAGCAAAGAGGTAACCGGGACAGTGAAAACAGTACTCAAAGACAGGGAGAGCAAGCTCTCTCTTGGCACTTTGGATGTGGGACATACAGCGAGATGTTTGCTGCTTTTGCGTTTGGCTGTTGGGAGATTTACAGCACAAAGATATCTAGTTGATTTGAAGCAGTTCCGAGAAAGTCTAAACATAATCCCCACTTCTCCCTCCTGGCACTTTCCATGTGGGAGATATAGCAGGATGTATATTGGTTTTGAGGACAACTCAATGGACAGTGTAGGGAGAAAAGGTCCTGGCTCCTTGAATGCCGTTTCTGGAGACACTGCGATCAATGTGGGAGATATGTCAAGATGTGTGTTGGTTTTGAGGACGGCTCTCTGGAGAGTCTTAGCAAAGAGGTCACAGGGATAATCAGAGCAATTCTCAGAGACACTGAGAACAAGCTCGACAATTCCCTCCTGGCACTTTCCCTGTAGGAGATACCGCAAGACGTTTCTGTACATTGGGCACAGCGCTCTGCATGGTGTTGGGAGAGACTTTCCCGGGACAGTGAAACCCTATGTCAGAGACACTGAGAAGAAGCCCCAGTGTTCCCTCCAGGCACTTTCAGTGTGGGTGCCTTCTCCACGTGGTTCCTGGTTTCACTGCGGCTCTGAAGAGAATGTTAGCAAAGAGGTAACCGGGACAGTGAAAACAGTACTCAAAGACAGGGAGAGAAAGCTCTCTCATGGCACTTTGGATGTAGGACATGCAGCGAGATGTTTGCTGCTTTTGCGTTTGGCTGTTGGGAGATTTACAGCACAAAGATATCTAGTTGATTTGAAGCAGTTCCGAGAAAGTCTAAACATAATCCCCACTTCTCCCTCCTGGCACTTTCCATGTGGGAGATATAGCAGGATGTATATTGGTTTTGAGGACAACTCAATGGAGAGTGTAGGGAGAAAAGTTCCTGGCTCCTTGAATGCCGTTTCTGGAGACACTGCGATCAATGTGGGAGATATGTCAAGATGTGTGTTTGTTTTGAGGACGGCTCTCTGGAGAGTCTTAGCAAAGAGGTCACACAGATAATCAGAGCAATTCTCAGAGACACTGAGAACAAGCTCGACAATTCCCTCCTGGCACTTTCCCTGTAGGAGATACCGCAAGACGTTTCTGTACATTGGGCACAGCGCTCTGCAGGGTGTTAGCAGAGACTTTCCCGGGACAGTGAAACCCTATGTCAGAGACACTGAGAAGAAGCCCCAATGTTCCCTCCAGGCACTTTCAGTGTGGGTGCCTTCTCCACGTGGTTCCTGGTTTCCCTGCAGCGCTGAAGAGAATGTTAGCAAAGAGGTAACCGGGACAGTGAAAACAGTACTCAAAGACAGGGAGAGCAAGCTCTCTCTTGGCACTTTGGATGTGGGACATACAGCGAGATGTTTGCTGCTTTTGCGTTTGGCTGTTGGGAGATTTACAGCACAAAGATATCTAGTTGATTTGAAGCAGTTCCGAGAAAGTCCAAACATAATCCCCACTTCTCCCTCCTGGCACTTTCCATGTGGGAGATATAGCAGGATGTATATTGGTTTTGAGGACAACTCAATGGAGAGTGTAGGGAGAAAAGGTCCTGGCTCCTTGAATGCCGTTTCTGGAGACACTGCGATCAATGTGGGAGATATGTCAAGATGTGTGTTTGTTTTGAGGACGGCTCTCTGGAGAGTCTTAGCAAAGAGGTCACAGGGATAATCAGAGCAATTCTCAGAGACACTGAGAACAAGCTCGACAATTCCCTCCTGGCACTTTCCCTGTAGGAGATACCGCAAGACGTTTCTGTACATTGGGCACAGCGCTCTGCAGGGTGTTAGCAGAGACTTTCCCGGGACAGTGAAACCCTATGTCAGAGACACTGAGAAGAAGCCCCAATGTTCCCTCCAGGCACTTTCAGTGTGGGTGCCTTCTCCACGTGGTTCCTGGTTTCCCTGCAGCGCTGAAGAGAATGTTAGCAAAGAGGTAACCGGGACAGTGAAAACAGTACTCAAAGACAGGGAGAGCAAGCTCTCTCTTGGCACTTTGGATGTGGGACATACAGCGAGATGTTTGCTGCTTTTGCGTTTGGCTGTTGGGAGATTTACAGCACAAAGATATCTAGTTGATTTGAAGCAGTTCCGAGAAAGTCTAAACATAATCCCCACTTCTCCCTCCTGGCACTTTCCATGTGGGAGATATAGCAGGATGTATATTGGTTTTGAGGACAACTCAATGGAGAGTGTAGGGAGAAAAGGTCCTGGCTCCTTGAATGCCGTTTCTGGAGACACTGCGATCAATGTGGGAGATATGTCAAGATGTGTGTTTGTTTTGAGGACGTCTCTCTGGAGAGTCTTAGCAAAGAGGTCAGAGGGATAATCAGAGCAATTCTCAGAGACACTGAGAACAAGCTCCACAATTCCCTCCTGGCACTTTCCCTGTAGGAGATACCGCAAGACGTTTCTGTACATTGGGCACAGCGCTCTGCACGGTGTTAGCAGAGACTTTCCCGGGACAGTGAAACCCTATGTCAGAGACACTGAGAAGAAGCCCCAATGTTCCCTCCAGGCACTTTCAGTGTGGGTGCCTTCTCCACGTGGTTCCTGGTTTCCCTGCAGCGCTGAAGAGAATGTTAGCAAAGAGGTAACCGGGACAGTGAAAACAGTACTCAAAGACAGGGAGAGCAAGCTCTCTCTTGGCACTTTGGATGTGGGACATACAGCGAGATGTTTGCTGCTTTTGCGTTTGGCTGTTGGGAGATTTACAGCACAAAGATATCTAGTTGATTTGAAGCAGTTCCGAGAAAGTCTAAACATAATCCCCGCTTCTCCCTCCTGGCACTTTCCATGTGGGAGATATAGCAGGATGTATATTGGTTTTGAGGACATCTCAATGGACAGTGTAGGGAGAAAAGGTCCTGGCTCCTTGAATGCCGTTTCTGGAGACACTGCGATCAATGTGGGAGATATGTCAAGATGTGTGTTTGTTTTGAGAACGTCTCTCTGGAGAGTCTTAGCAAAGAGGTCACAGGGATAATCAGAGCAATTCTCAGAGACACTGAGAACAAGCTCCACAATTCCCTCCTGGCACTTTCCCTGTAGGAGATACCGCAAGACGTTTCTGTACATTGGGCACAGCGCTCTGCACGGTGTTAGCAGAGACTTTCCCGGGACAGTGAAACCCTATGTCAGAGACACTGAGAAGAAGCCCCAATGTTCCCTCCAGGCACTTTCAGTGTGGGTGCCTTCTCCACGTGGTTCCTGGTTTCCCTGCAGCGCTGAAGAGAATGTTAGCAAAGAGGTAACCGCGACAGTGAAAACAGTACTCAAAGACAGGGAGAGCAAGCTCTCTCTTGGCACTTTGGATGTGGGACATACAGCGAGATGTTTGCTGCTTTTGCGTTTGGCTGTTGGGAGATTTACAGCACAAAGATATCTAGTTGATTTGAAGCAGTTCCGAGAAAGTCTAAACATAATCCCCACTTCTCCCTCCTGGCACTTTCCATGTGGGAGATATAGCAGGATGTATATTGGTTTTGAGGACAACTCAATGGACAGTGTAGGGAGAAAAGTTCCTGGCTCCTTGAATGCCGTTTCTGGAGACACTGCGATCAATGTGGGAGATATGTCAAGATGTGTGTTTGTTTTGAGGACGGCTCTCTGGAGAGTCTTAGCAAAGAGGTCACAGGGATAATCAGAGCAATTCTCAGAGACACTGAGAACAAGCTCGACAATTCCCTCCTGGCACTTTCCCTGTAGGAGATACCGCAAGACGTTTCTGTACATTGGGCACAGCGCTCTGCATGGTGTTGGGAGAGACTTTGCCGGGACAGTGAAACCCTATGTCAGAGACACTGAGAAGAAGCCCCAATGTTCCCTCCAGGCACTTTCAGTGTGGGTGCCTTCTCCACGTGGTTCCTGGTTTCACTGCGGCTCTGAAGAGAATGTTAGCAAAGAGGTAACCGGGACAGTGAAAACAGTACTCAAAGACAGGGAGAGCAAGCTCTCTCTTGGCACTTTGGATGTGGGACATACAGCGAGATGTTTGCTGCTTTTGCGTTTGGCTGTTGGGAGATTTACAGCACAAAGATATCTAGTTGATTTGAAGCAGTTCCGAGAAAGTCTAAACATAATCCCCACTTCTCCCTCCTGGCACTTTCCATGTGGGAGATATAGCAGGATGTATATTGGTTTTGAGGACAACTCAATGGACAGTGTAGGGAGAAAAGGTCCTGGCTCCTTGAATGCCGTTTCTGGAGACACTGCGATCAATGTGGGAGATATGTCAAGATGTGTGTTGGTTTTGAGGACGGCTCTCTGGAGAGTCTTAGCAAAGAGGTCACAGGGATAATCAGAGCAATTCTCAGAGACACTGAGAACAAGCTCGACAATTCCCTCCTGGCACTTTCCCTGTAGGAGATACCGCAAGACGTTTCTGTACATTGGGCACAGCGCTCTGCATGGTGTTGGGAGAGACTTTCCCGGGACAGTGAAACCCTATGTCAGAGACACTGAGAAGAAGCCCCAGTGTTCCCTCCAGGCACTTTCAGTGTGGGTGCCTTCTCCACGTGGTTCCTGGTTTCACTGCGGCTCTGAAGAGAATGTTAGCAAAGAGGTAACCGGGACAGTGAAAACAGTACTCAAAGACAGGGAGAGAAAGCTCTCTCATGGCACTTTGGATGTAGGACATGCAGCGAGATGTTTGCTGCTTTTGCGTTTGGCTGTTGGGAGATTTACAGCACAAAGATATCTAGTTGATTTGAAGCAGTTCCGAGAAAGTCTAAACATAATCCCCACTTCTCCCTCCTGGCACTTTCCATGTGGGAGATATAGCAGGATGTATATTGGTTTTGAGGACAACTCAATGGAGAGTGTAGGGAGAAAAGTTCCTGGCTCCTTGAATGCCGTTTCTGGAGACACTGCGATCAATGTGGGAGATATGTCAAGATGTGTGTTTGTTTTGAGGACGGCTCTCTGGAGAGTCTTAGCAAAGAGGTCACACAGATAATCAGAGCAATTCTCAGAGACACTGAGAACAAGCTCGACAATTCCCTCCTGGCACTTTCCCTGTAGGAGATACCGCAAGACGTTTCTGTACATTGGGCACAGCGCTCTGCAGGGTGTTAGCAGAGACTTTCCCGGGACAGTGAAACCCTATGTCAGAGACACTGAGAAGAAGCCCCAATGTTCCCTCCAGGCACTTTCAGTGTGGGTGCCTTCTCCACGTGGTTCCTGGTTTCCCTGCAGCGCTGAAGAGAATGTTAGCAAAGAGGTAACCGGGACAGTGAAAACAGTACTCAAAGACAGGGAGAGCAAGCTCTCTCTTGGCACTTTGGATGTGGGACATACAGCGAGATGTTTGCTGCTTTTGCGTTTGGCTGTTGGGAGATTTACAGCACAAAGATATCTAGTTGATTTGAAGCAGTTCCGAGAAAGTCCAAACATAATCCCCACTTCTCCCTCCTGGCACTTTCCATGTGGGAGATATAGCAGGATGTATATTGGTTTTGAGGACAACTCAATGGAGAGTGTAGGGAGAAAAGGTCCTGGCTCCTTGAATGCCGTTTCTGGAGACACTGCGATCAATGTGGGAGATATGTCAAGATGTGTGTTTGTTTTGAGGACGGCTCTCTGGAGAGTCTTAGCAAAGAGGTCACAGGGATAATCAGAGCAATTCTCAGAGACACTGAGAACAAGCTCGACAATTCCCTCCTGGCACTTTCCCTGTAGGAGATACCGCAAGACGTTTCTGTACATTGGGCACAGCGCTCTGCAGGGTGTTAGCAGAGACTTTCCCGGGACAGTGAAACCCTATGTCAGAGACACTGAGAAGAAGCCCCAATGTTCCCTCCAGGCACTTTCAGTGTGGGTGCCTTCTCCACGTGGTTCCTGGTTTCCCTGCAGCGCTGAAGAGAATGTTAGCAAAGAGGTAACCGGGACAGTGAAAACAGTACTCAAAGACAGGGAGAGCAAGCTCTCTCTTGGCACTTTGGATGTGGGACATACAGCGAGATGTTTGCTGCTTTTGCGTTTGGCTGTTGGGAGATTTACAGCACAAAGATATCTAGTTGATTTGAAGCAGTTCCGAGAAAGTCTAAACATAATCCCCACTTCTCCCTCCTGGCACTTTCCATGTGGGAGATATAGCAGGATGTATATTGGTTTTGAGGACAACTCAATGGAGAGTGTAGGGAGAAAAGGTCCTGGCTCCTTGAATGCCGTTTCTGGAGACACTGCGATCAATGTGGGAGATATGTCAAGATGTGTGTTTGTTTTGAGGACGTCTCTCTGGAGAGTCTTAGCAAAGAGGTCAGAGGGATAATCAGAGCAATTCTCAGAGACACTGAGAACAAGCTCCACAATTCCCTCCTGGCACTTTCCCTGTAGGAGATACCGCAAGACGTTTCTGTACATTGGGCACAGCGCTCTGCAGGGTGTTAGCAGAGACTTTCCCGGGACAGTGAAACCCTATGTCAGAGACACTGAGAAGAAGCCCCAATGTTCCCTCCAGGCACTTTCAGTGTGGGTGCCTTCTCCACGTGGTTCCTGGTTTCCCTGCAGCGCTGAAGAGAATGTTAGCAAAGAGGTAACCGGGACAGTGAAAACAGTACTCAAAGACAGGGAGAGCAAGCTCTCTCTTGGCACTTTGGATGTGGGACATACAGCGAGATGTTTGCTGCTTTTGCGTTTGGCTGTTGGGAGATTTACAGCACAAAGATATCTAGTTGATTTGAAGCAGTTCCGAGAAAGTCTAAACATAATCCCCGCTTCTCCCTCCTGGCACTTTCCATGTGGGAGATATAGCAGGATGTATATTGGTTTTGAGGACATCTCAATGGACAGTGTAGGGAGAAAAGGTCCTGGCTCCTTGAATGCCGTTTCTGGAGACACTGCGATCAATGTGGGAGATATGTCAAGATGTGTGTTTGTTTTGAGAACGTCTCTCTGGAGAGTCTTAGCAAAGAGGTCACAGGGATAATCAGAGCAATTCTCAGAGACACTGAGAACAAGCTCCACAATTCCCTCCTGGCACTTTCCCTGTAGGAGATACCGCAAGACGTTTCTGTACATTGGGCACAGCGCTCTGCACGGTGTTAGCAGAGACTTTCCCGGGACAGTGAAACCCTATGTCAGAGACACTGAGAAGAAGCCCCAATGTTCCCTCCAGGCACTTTCAGTGTGGGTGCCTTCTCCACGTGGTTCCTGGTTTCCCTGCAGCGCTGAAGAGAATGTTAGCAAAGAGGTAACCGCGACAGTGAAAACAGTACTCAAAGACAGGGAGAGCAAGCTCTCTCTTGGCACTTTGGATGTGGGACATACAGCGAGATGTTTGCTGCTTTTGCGTTTGGCTGTTGGGAGATTTACAGCACAAAGATATCTAGTTGATTTGAAGCAGTTCCGAGAAAGTCTAAACATAATCCCCACTTCTCCCTCCTGGCACTTTCCATGTGGGAGATATAGCAGGATGTATATTGGTTTTGAGGACAACTCAATGGAGAGTGTAGGGAGAAAAGTTCCTGGCTCCTTGAATGCCGTTTCTGGAGACACTGCGATCAATGTGGGAGATATGTCAAGATGTGTGTTTGTTTTGAGGACGGCTCTCTGGAGAGTCTTAGCAAAGAGGTCACACAGATAATCAGAGCAATTCTCAGAGACACTGAGAACAAGCTCGACAATTCCCTCCTGGCACTTTCCCTGTAGGAGATACCGCAAGACGTTTCTGTACATTGGGCACAGCGCTCTGCACGGTGTTAGGAGAGACTTTCCCGGGACAGTGAAACCCTATGTCAGAGACACTGAGAAGAAGCCCCAATGTTCCCTCCAGGCACTTTCAGTGTGGGTGCCTTCTCCACGTGGTTCCTGGTTTCCCTGCAGCGCTGAAGAGAATGTTAGCAAAGAGGTAACCGGGACAGTGAAAACAGTACTCAAAGACAGGGAGAGCAAGCTCTCTCTTGGCACTTTGGATGTGGGACATACAGCGAGATGTTTGCTGCTTTTGCGTTTGGCTGTTGGGAGATTTACAGCACAAAGATATCTAGTTGATTTGAAGCAGTTCCGAGAAAGTCTAAACATAATCCCCACTTCTCCCTCCTGGCACTTTCCATGTGGGAGATATAGCAGGATGTATATTGGTTTTGAGGACAACTCAATGGACAGTGTAGGGAGAAAAGGTCCTGGCTCCTTGAATGCCGTTTCTGGAGACACTGCGATCAATGTGGGAGATATGTCAAGATGTGTGTTTGTTTTGAGGACGTCTCTCTGGAGAGTCTTAGCAAAGAGGTCAGAGGGATAATCAGAGCAATTCTCAGAGACACTGAGAACAAGCTCGACAATTCCCTCCTGGCACTTTCCCTGTAGGAGATACCGCAAGACGTTTCTGTACATTGGGCACAGCGCTCTGCATGGTGTTGGGAGAGACTTTGCCGGGACAGTGAAACCCTATGTCAGAGACACTGAGAAGAAGCCCCAATGTTCCCTCCAGGCACTTTCAGTGTGGGTGCCTTCTCCACGTGGTTCCTGGTTTCACTGCGGCTCTGAAGAGAATGTTAGCAAAGAGGTAACCGGGACAGTGAAAACAGTACTCAAAGACAGGGAGAGCAAGCTCTCTCTTGGCACTTTGGATGTGGGACATACAGCGAGATGTTTGCTGCTTTTGCGTTTGGCTGTTGGGAGATTTACAGCACAAAGATATCTAGTTGATTTGAAGCAGTTCCGAGAAAGTCTAAACATAATCCCCACTTCTCCCTCCTGGCACTTTCCATGTGGGAGATATAGCAGGATGTATATTGGTTTTGAGGACAACTCAATGGAGAGTGTAGGGAGAAAAGGTCCTGGCTCCTTGAATGCCGTTTCTGGAGACACTGCGATCAATGTGGGAGATATGTCAAGATGTGTGTTGGTTTTGAGGACGGCTCTCTGGAGAGTCTTAGCAAAGAGGTCAGAGGGATAATCAGAGCAATTCTCAGAGACACTGAGAACAAGCTCGACAATTCCCTCCTGGCACTTTCCCTGTAGGAGATACCGCAAGACGTTTCTGTACATTGGGCACAGCGCTCTGCATGGTGTTGGGAGAGACTTTCCCGGGACAGTGAAACCCTATGTCAGAGACACTGAGAAGAAGCCCCAGTGTTCCCTCCAGGCACTTTCAGTGTGGGTGCCTTCTCCACGTGGTTCCTGGTTTCACTGCGGCTCTGAAGAGAATGTTAGCAAAGAGGTAACCGGGACAGTGAAAACAGTACTCAAAGACAGGGAGAGAAAGCTCTCTCATGGCACTTTGGATGTAGGACATGCAGCGAGATGTTTGCTGCTTTTGCGTTTGGCTGTTGGGAGATTTACAGCACAAAGATATCTAGTTGATTTGAAGCAGTTCCGAGAAAGTCTAAACATAATCCCCACTTCTCCCTCCTGGCACTTTCCATGTGGGAGATATAGCAGGATGTATATTGGTTTTGAGGACAACTCAATGGAGAGTGTAGGGAGAAAAGGTCCTGGCTCCTTGAATGCCGTTTCTGGAGACACTGCGATCAATGTGGGAGATATGTCAAGATGTGTGTTTGTTTTGAGGACGTCTCTCTGGAGAGTCTTAGCAAAGAGGTCAGAGGGATAATCAGAGCAATTCTCAGAGACACTGAGAACAAGCTCGACAATTCCCTCCTGGCACTTTCCCTGTAGGAGATACGGCAAGACGTTTCTGTAGATTGGGCACAGCGCTCTGCACGGTGTTAGCAGAGACTTTCCCGGGACAGTGAAACCCTATGTCAGAGACACTGAGAAGAAGCCCCAATGTTCCCTCCAGGCACTTTCAGTGTGGGTGCCTTCTCCACGTGGTTCCTGGTTTCACTGCGGCTCTGAAGAGAATGTTAGCAAAGAGGTAACCGCGACAGTGAAAACAGTACTCAAAGACAGGGAGAGCAAGCTCTCTCTTGGCACTTTGGATGTGGGACATACAGCGAGATGTTTGCTGCTTTTGCGTTTGGCTGTTGGGAGATTTACAGCACAAAGATATCTAGTTGATTTGAAGCAGTTCCGAGAAAGTCTAAACATAATCCCCACTTCTCCCTCCTGGCACTTTCCATGTGGGAGATATAGCAGGATGTATATTGGTTTTGAGGACAACTCAATGGAGAGTGTAGGGAGAAAAGGTCCTGGCTCCTTGAATGCCGTTTCTGGAGACACTGCGATCAATGTGGGAGATATGTCAAGATGTGTGTTTGTTTTGAGAACGTCTCTCTGGAGAGTCTTAGCAAAGAGGTCACAGGGATAATCAGAGCAATTCTCAGAGACACTGAGAACAAGCTCGACAATTCCCTCCTGGCACTTTCCCTGTAGGAGATACCGCAAGACGTTTCTGTACATTGGGCACAGCGCTCTGCACGGTGTTAGGAGAGACTTTCCCGGGACAGTGAAACCCTATGTCAGAGACACTGAGAAGAAGCCCCAGTGTTCCCTCCAGGCACTTTCAGTGTGGGTGCCTTCTCCACGTGGTTCCTGGTTTCACTGCAGCGCTGAAGAGAATGTTAGCAAAGAGGTAACCGGGACAGTGAAAACAGTACTCAAAGACAGGGAGAGCAAGCTCTCTCTTGGCACTTTGGATGTGGGACATACAGCGAGATGTTTGCTGCTTTTGCGTTTGGCTGTTGGGAGATTTACAGCACAAAGATATCTAGTTGATTTGAAGCAGTTCCGAGAAAGTCTAAACATAATCCCCACTTCTCCCTCCTGGCACTTTCCATGTGGGAGATATAGCAGGATGTATATTGGTTTTGAGGACAACTCAATGGACAGTGTAGGGAGAAAAGGTCCTGGCTCCTTGAATGCCGTTTCTGGAGACACTGCGATCAATGTGGGAGATATGTCAAGATGTGTGTTTGTTTTGAGGACGTCTCTCTGGAGAGTCTTAGCAAAGAGGTCACAGGGATAATCAGAGCAATTCTCAGAGACACTGAGAACAAGCTCGACAATTCCCTCCTGGCACTTTCCCTGTAGGAGATACCGCAAGACGTTTCTGTACATTGGGCACAGCGCTCTGCATGGTGTTGGGAGAGACTTTGCCGGGACAGTGAAACCCTATGTCAGAGACACTGAGAAGAAGCCCCAATGTTCCCTCCAGGCACTTTCAGTGTGGGTGCCTTCTCCACGTGGTTCCTGGTTTCACTGCGGCTCTGAAGAGAATGTTAGCAAAGAGGTAACCGGGACAGTGAAAACAGTACTCAAAGACAGGGAGAGCAAGCTCTCTCTTGGCACTTTGGATGTGGGACATACAGCGAGATGTTTGCTGCTTTTGCGTTTGGCTGTTGGGAGATTTACAGCACAAAGATATCTAGTTGATTTGAAGCAGTTCCGAGAAAGTCTAAACATAATCCCCACTTCTCCCTCCTGGCACTTTCCATGTGGGAGATATAGCAGGATGTATATTGGTTTTGAGGACAACTCAATGGACAGTGTAGGGAGAAAAGGTCCTGGCTCCTTGAATGCCGTTTCTGGAGACACTGCGATCAATGTGGGAGATATGTCAAGATGTGTGTTGGTTTTGAGGACGGCTCTCTGGAGAGTCTTAGCAAAGAGGTCAGAGGGATAATCAGAGCAATTCTCAGAGACACTGAGAACAAGCTCGACAATTCCCTCCTGGCACTTTCCCTGTAGGAGATACCGCAAGACGTTTCTGTACATTGGGCACAGCGCTCTGCATGGTGTTGGGAGAGACTTTGCCGGGACAGTGAAACCCTATGTCAGAGACACTGAGAAGAAGCCCCAGTGTTCCCTCCAGGCACTTTCAGTGTGGGTGCCTTCTCCACGTGGTTCCTGGTTTCACTGCGGCTCTGAAGAGAATGTTAGCAAAGAGGTAACCGGGACAGTGAAAACAGTACTCAAAGACAGGGAGAGAAAGCTCTCTCATGGCACTTTGGATGTAGGACATGCAGCGAGATGTTTGCTGCTTTTGCGTTTGGCTGTTGGGAGATTTACAGCACAAAGATATCTAGTTGATTTGAAGCAGTTCCGAGAAAGTCTAAACATAATCCCCACTTCTCCCTCCTGGCACTTTCCATGTGGGAGATATAGCAGGATGTATATTGGTTTTGAGGACAACTCAATGGACAGTGTAGGGAGAAAAGTTCCTGGCTCCTTGAATGCCGTTTCTGGAGACACTGCGATCAATGTGGGAGATATGTCAAGATGTGTGTTTGTTTTGAGGACGTCTCTCTGGAGAGTCTTAGCAAAGAGGTCACAGGGATAATCAGAGCAATTCTCAGAGACACTGAGAACAAGCTCGACAATTCCCTCCTGGCACTTTCCCTGTAGGAGATACCGCAAGACGTTTCTGTACATTGGGCACAGCGCTCTGCACGGTGTTAGCAGAGACTTTCCCGGGACAGTGAAACCCTATGTCAGAGACACTGAGAAGAAGCCCCAATGTTCCCTCCAGGCACTTTCAGTGTGGGTGCCTTCTCCACGTGGTTCCTGGTTTCACTGCAGCTCTGAAGAGAATGTTAGCAAAGAGGTAACCGCGACAGTGAAAACAGTACTCAAAGACAGGGAGAGCAAGCTCTCTCTTGGCACTTTGGATGTGGGACATACAGCGAGATGTTTGCTGCTTTTGCGTTTGGCTGTTGGGAGATTTACAGCACAAAGATATCTAGTTGATTTGAAGCAGTTCCGAGAAAGTCTAAACATAATCCCCACTTCTCCCTCCTGGCACTTTCCATGTGGGAGATATAGCAGGATGTATATTGGTTTTGAGGACAACTCAATGGAGAGTGTAGGGAGAAAAGGTCCTGGCTCCTTGAATGCCGTTTCTGGAGACACTGCGATCAATGTGGGAGATATGTCAAGATGTGTGTTTGTTTTGAGGACGGCTCTCTGGAGAGTCTTAGCAAAGAGGTCACAGGGATAATCAGAGCAATTCTCAGAGACACTGAGAACAAGCTCGACAATTCCCTCCTGGCACTTTCCCTGTAGGAGATACCGCAAGACGTTTCTGTAGATTGGGCACAGCGCTCTGCAGGGTGTTAGCAGAGACTTTCCCGGGACAGTGAAACCCTATGTCAGAGACACTGAGAAGAAGCCCCAATGTTCCCTCCAGGCACTTTCAGTGTGGGTGCCTTCTCCACGTGGTTCCTGGTTTCCCTGCAGCGCTGAAGAGAATGTTAGCAAAGAGGTAACCGGGACAGTGAAAACAGTACTCAAAGACAGGGAGAGCAAGCTCTCTCTTGGCACTTTGGATGTGGGACATACAGCGAGATGTTTGCTGCTTTTGCGTTTGGCTGTTGGGAGATTTACAGCACAAAGATATCTAGTTGATTTGAAGCAGTTCCGAGAAAGTCTAAACATAATCCCCACTTCTCCCTCCTGGCACTTTCCATGTGGGAGATATAGCAGGATGTATATTGGTTTTGAGGACAACTCAATGGACAGTGTAGGGAGAAAAGGTCCTGGCTCCTTGAATGCCGTTTCTGGAGACACTGCGATCAATGTGGGAGATATGTCAAGATGTGTGTTTGTTTTGAGGACGTCTCTCTGGAGAGTCTTAGCAAAGAGGTCACAGGGATAATCAGAGCAATTCTCAGAGACACTGAGAACAAGCTCGACAATTCCCTCCTGGCACTTTCCCTGTAGGAGATACCGCAAGACGTTTCTGTACATTGGGCACAGCGCTCTGCACGGTGTTAGCAGAGACTTTCCCGGGACAGTGAAACCCTATGTCAGAGACACTGAGAAGAAGCCCCAATGTTCCCTCCAGGCACTTTCAGTGTGGGTGCCTTCTCCACGTGGTTCCTGGTTTCACTGCGGCTCTGAAGAGAATGTTAGCAAAGAGGTAACAGGGACAGTGAAAACAGTACTCAAAGACAGGGAGAGCAAGCTCTCTCTTGGCACTTTGGATGTGGGACATACAGCGAGATGTTTGCTGCTTTTGCGTTTGGCTGTTGGGAGATTTACAGCACAAAGATATCTAGTTGATTTGAAGTAGTTCCGAGAAAGTCTAAACATAATCGCCGCTTCTCCCTCCTGGCACTTTCCATGTGGGAGATATAGCAGGATGTATATTGGTTTTGAGGACAACTCAATGGAGAGTGTAGGGAGAAAAGGTCCTGGCTCCTTGAATGCCGTTTCTGGAGACACTGCGATCAATGTGGGAGATATGTCAAGATGTGTGTTTGTTTTGAGGACGGCTCTCTGGAGAGTCTTAGCAAAGAGGTCACAGGGATAATCAGAGCAATTCTCAGAGACACTGAGAACAAGCTCGACAATTCCCTCCTGGCACTTTCCCTGTAGGAGATACCGCAAGACGTTTCTGTAGATTGGGCACAGCGCTCTGCAGGGTGTTAGCAGAGACTTTCCCGGGACAGTGAAACCCTATGTCAGAGACACTGAGAAGAAGCCCCAATGTTCCCTCCAGGCACTTTCAGTGTGGGTGCCTTCTCCACGTGGTTCCTGGTTTCCCTGCAGCGCTGAAGAGAATGTTAGCAAAGAGGTAACCGGGACAGTGAAAACAGTACTCAAAGACAGGGAGAGCAAGCTCTCTCTTGGCACTTTGGATGTGGGACATACAGCGAGATGTTTGCTGCTTTTGCGTTTGGCTGTTGGGAGATTTACAGCACAAAGATATCTAGTTGATTTGAAGCAGTTCCGAGAAAGTCTAAACATAATCCCCACTTCTCCCTCCTGGCACTTTCCATGTGGGAGATATAGCAGGATGTATATTGGTTTTGAGGACAACTCAATGGACAGTGTAGGGAGAAAAGGTCCTGGCTCCTTGAATGCCGTTTCTGGAGACACTGCGATCAATGTGGGAGATATGTCAAGATGTGTGTTTGTTTTGAGGACGTCTCTCTGGAGAGTCTTAGCAAAGAGGTCACAGGGATAATCAGAGCAATTCTCAGAGACACTGAGAACAAGCTCGACAATTCCCTCCTGGCACTTTCCCTGTAGGAGATACCGCAAGACGTTTCTGTATATTGGGCACAGCGCTCTGCACGGTGTTAGCAGAGACTTTCCCGGGACAGTGAAACCCTATGTCAGAGACACTGAGAAGAAGCCCCAATGTTCCCTCCAGGCACTTTCAGTGTGGGTGCCTTCTCCACGTGGTTCCTGGTTTCACTGCGGCTCTGAAGAGAATGTTAGCAAAGAGGTAACCGGGACAGTGAAAACAGTACTCAAAGACAGGGAGAGCAAGCTCTCTCTTGGCACTTTGGATGTGGGACATACAGCGAGATGTTTGCTGCTTTTGCGTTTGGCTGTTGGGAGATTTACAGCACAAAGATATCTAGTTGATTTGAAGTAGTTCCGAGAAAGTCTAAACATAATCGCCGCTTCTCCCTCCTGGCACTTTCCATGTGGGAGATATAGCAGGATGTATATTGGTTTTGAGGACAACTCAATGGAGAGTGTAGGGAGAAAAGGTCCTGGCTCCTTGAATGCCGTTTCTGGAGACACTGCGATCAATGTGGGAGATATGTCAAGATGTGTGTTTGTTTTGAGGACGGCTCTCTGGAGAGTCTTAGCAAAGAGGTCACAGGGATAATCAGAGCAATTCTCAGAGACACTGAGAACAAGCTCGACAATTCCCTCCTGGCACTTTCCCTGTAGGAGATACCGCAAGACGTTTCTGTACATTGGGCACAGCGCTCTGCACGGTGTTAGGAGAGACTTTCCCGGGACAGTGAAACCCTATGTCAGAGACACTGAGAAGAAGCCCCAATGTTCCCTCCAGGCACTTTCAGTGTGGGTGCCTTCTCCACGTGGTTCCTGGTTTCCCTGCAGCGCTGAAGAGAATGTTAGCAAAGAGGTAACCGGGACAGTGAAAACAGTACTCAAAGACAGGGAGAGCAAGCTCTCTCTTGGCACTTTGGATGTGGGACATACAGCGAGATGTTTGCTGCTTTTGCGTTTGGCTGTTGGGAGATTTACAGCACAAAGATATCTAGTTGATTTGAAGCAGTTCCGAGAAAGTCTAAACATAATCCCCACTTCTCCCTCCTGGCACTTTCCATGTGGGAGATATAGCAGGATGTATATTGGTTTTGAGGACAACTCAATGGAGAGTGTAGGGAGAAAAGGTCCTGGCTCCTTGAATGCCGTTTCTGGAGACACTGCGATCAATGTGGGAGATATGTCAAGATGTGTGTTTGTGTTGAGGACGTCTCTCTTAGAGTCTTAGCAAAGAGGTCACAGGGATAATCAGAGCAATTCTCAGAGACACTGAGAACAAGCTCGACAATTCCCTCCTGGCACTTTCCCTGTAGGAGATACCGCAAGACGTTTCTGTACATTGGGCACAGCGCTCTGCAGGGTGTTAGCAGAGACTTTCCCGGGACAGTGAAACCCTATGTCAGAGACACTGAGAAGAAGCCCCAATGTTCCCTCCAGGCACTTTCAGTGTGGGTGCCTTCTCCACGTGGTTCCTGGTTTCCCTGCAGCGCTGAAGAGAATGTTAGCAAAGAGGTAACCGGGACAGTGAAAACAGTACTCAAAGACAGGGAGAGCAAGCTCTCTCTTGGCACTTTGGATGTGGGACATACAGCGAGATGTTTGCTGCTTTTGCGTTTGGCTGTTGGGAGATTTACAGCACAAAGATATCTAGTTGATTTGAAGCAGTTCCGAGAAAGTCTAAACATAATCGCCACTTCTCCCTCCTGGCACTTTCCATGTGGGAGATATAGCAGGATGTATATTGGTTTTGAGGACAACTCAATGGACAGTGTAGGGAGAAAAGGTCCTGGCTCCTTGAATGCCGTTTCTGGAGACACTGCGATCAATGTGGGAGATATGTCAAGATGTGTGTTTGTTTTGAGGACGTCTCTCTGGAGAGTCTTAGCAAAGAGGTCACAGGGATAATCAGAGCAATTCTCAGAGACACTGAGAACAAGCTCGACAATTCCCTCCTGGCACTTTCCCTGTAGGAGATACCGCAAGACGTTTCTGTAGATTGGGCACAGCGCTCTGCACGGTGTTAGCAGAGACTTTCCCGGGACAGTGAAACCCTATGTCAGAGACACTGAGAAGAAGCCCCAATGTTCCCTCCAGGCACTTTCAGTGTGGGTGCCTTCTCCACGTGGTTCCTGGTTTCACTGCGGCTCTGAAGAGAATGTTAGCAAAGAGGTAACCGGGACAGTGAAAACAGTACTCAAAGACAGGGAGAGCAAGCTCTCTCTTGGCACTTTGGATGTGGGACATACAGCGAGATGTTTGCTGCTTTTGCGTTTGGCTGTTGGGAGATTTACAGCACAAAGATATCTAGTTGATTTGAAGCAGTTCCGAGAAAGTCTAAACATAATCGCCGCTTCTCCCTCCTGGCACTTTCCATGTGGGAGATATAGCAGGATGTATATTGGTTTTGAGGACAACTCAATGGAGAGTGTAGGGAGAAAAGGTCCTGGCTCCTTGAATGCCGTTTCTGGAGACACTGCGATCAATGTGGGAGATATGTCAAGATGTGTGTTTGTTTTGAGGACGGCTCTCTGGAGAGTGTTAGCAAAGAGGTCACACAGATAATCAGAGCAATTCTCAGAGACACTGAGAACAAGCTCGACAATTCCCTCCTGGCACTTTCCCTGTAGGAGATACCGCAAGACGTTTCTGTACATTGGGCACAGCGCTCTGCAGGGTGTTAGCAGAGACTTTCCCGGGACAGTGAAACCCTATGTCAGAGACACTGAGAAGAAGCCCCAATGTTCCCTCCAGGCACTTTCAGTGTGGGTGCCTTCTCCACGTGGTTCCTGGTTTCCCTGCAGCGCTGAAGAGAATGTTAGCAAAGAGGTAACCGGGACAGTGAAAACAGTACTCAAAGACAGGGAGAGCAAGCTCTCTCTTGGCACTTTGGATGTGGGACATACAGCGAGATGTTTGCTGCTTTTGCGTTTGGCTGTTGGGAGATTTACAGCACAAAGATATCTAGTTGATTTGAAGCAGTTCCGAGAAAGTCTAAACATAATCCCCACTTCTCCCTCCTGGCACTTTCCATGTGGGAGATATAGCAGGATGTATATTGGTTTTGAGGACAACTCAATGGACAGTGTAGGGAGAAAAGGTCCTGGCTCCTTGAATGCCGTTTCTGGAGACACTGCGATCAATGTGGGAGATATGTCAAGATGTGTGTTTGTTTTGAGGACGTCTCTCTGGAGAGTCTTAGCAAAGAGGTCACAGGGATAATCAGAGCAATTCTCAGAGACACTGAGAACAAGCTCGACAATTCCCTCCTGGCACTTTCCCTGTAGGAGATACCGCAAGACGTTTCTGTACATTGGGCACAGCGCTCTGCACGGTGTTAGCAGAGACTTTCCCGGGACAGTGAAACCCTATGTCAGAGACACTGAGAAGAAGCCCCAATGTTCCCTCCAGGCACTTTCAGTGTGGGTGCCTTCTCCACGTGGTTCCTGGTTTCACTGCGGCTCTGAAGAGAATGTTAGCAAAGAGGTAACAGGGACAGTGAAAACAGTACTCAAAGACAGGGAGAGCAAGCTCTCTCTTGGCACTTTGGATGTGGGACATACAGCGAGATGTTTGCTGCTTTTGCGTTTGGCTGTTGGGAGATTTACAGCACAAAGATATCTAGTTGATTTGAAGTAGTTCCGAGAAAGTCTAAACATAATCGCCGCTTCTCCCTCCTGGCACTTTCCATGTGGGAGATATAGCAGGATGTATATTGGTTTTGAGGACAACTCAATGGAGAGTGTAGGGAGAAAAGGTCCTGGCTCCTTGAATGCCGTTTCTGGAGACACTGCGATCAATGTGGGAGATATGTCAAGATGTGTGTTTGTTTTGAGGACGGCTCTCTGGAGAGTCTTAGCAAAGAGGTCACAGGGATAATCAGAGCAATTCTCAGAGACACTGAGAACAAGCTCGACAATTCCCTCCTGGCACTTTCCCTGTAGGAGATACCGCAAGACGTTTCTGTAGATTGGGCACAGCGCTCTGCAGGGTGTTAGCAGAGACTTTCCCGGGACAGTGAAACCCTATGTCAGAGACACTGAGAAGAAGCCCCAATGTTCCCTCCAGGCACTTTCAGTGTGGGTGCCTTCTCCACGTGGTTCCTGGTTTCCCTGCAGCGCTGAAGAGAATGTTAGCAAAGAGGTAACCGGGACAGTGAAAACAGTACTCAAAGACAGGGAGAGCAAGCTCTCTCTTGGCACTTTGGATGTGGGACATACAGCGAGATGTTTGCTGCTTTTGCGTTTGGCTGTTGGGAGATTTACAGCACAAAGATATCTAGTTGATTTGAAGCAGTTCCGAGAAAGTCTAAACATAATCCCCACTTCTCCCTCCTGGCACTTTCCATGTGGGAGATATAGCAGGATGTATATTGGTTTTGAGGACAACTCAATGGACAGTGTAGGGAGAAAAGGTCCTGGCTCCTTGAATGCCGTTTCTGGAGACACTGCGATCAATGTGGGAGATATGTCAAGATGTGTGTTTGTTTTGAGGACGTCTCTCTGGAGAGTCTTAGCAAAGAGGTCACAGGGATAATCAGAGCAATTCTCAGAGACACTGAGAACAAGCTCGACAATTCCCTCCTGGCACTTTCCCTGTAGGAGATACCGCAAGACGTTTCTGTATATTGGGCACAGCGCTCTGCACGGTGTTAGCAGAGACTTTCCCGGGACAGTGAAACCCTATGTCAGAGACACTGAGAAGAAGCCCCAATGTTCCCTCCAGGCACTTTCAGTGTGGGTGCCTTCTCCACGTGGTTCCTGGTTTCACTGCGGCTCTGAAGAGAATGTTAGCAAAGAGGTAACCGGGACAGTGAAAACAGTACTCAAAGACAGGGAGAGCAAGCTCTCTCTTGGCACTTTGGATGTGGGACATACAGCGAGATGTTTGCTGCTTTTGCGTTTGGCTGTTGGGAGATTTACAGCACAAAGATATCTAGTTGATTTGAAGTAGTTCCGAGAAAGTCTAAACATAATCGCCGCTTCTCCCTCCTGGCACTTTCCATGTGGGAGATATAGCAGGATGTATATTGGTTTTGAGGACAACTCAATGGAGAGTGTAGGGAGAAAAGGTCCTGGCTCCTTGAATGCCGTTTCTGGAGACACTGCGATCAATGTGGGAGATATGTCAAGATGTGTGTTTGTTTTGAGGACGGCTCTCTGGAGAGTCTTAGCAAAGAGGTCACAGGGATAATCAGAGCAATTCTCAGAGACACTGAGAACAAGCTCGACAATTCCCTCCTGGCACTTTCCCTGTAGGAGATACCGCAAGACGTTTCTGTACATTGGGCACAGCGCTCTGCACGGTGTTAGGAGAGACTTTCCCGGGACAGTGAAACCCTATGTCAGAGACACTGAGAAGAAGCCCCAATGTTCCCTCCAGGCACTTTCAGTGTGGGTGCCTTCTCCACGTGGTTCCTGGTTTCCCTGCAGCGCTGAAGAGAATGTTAGCAAAGAGGTAACCGGGACAGTGAAAACAGTACTCAAAGACAGGGAGAGCAAGCTCTCTCTTGGCACTTTGGATGTGGGACATACAGCGAGATGTTTGCTGCTTTTGCGTTTGGCTGTTGGGAGATTTACAGCACAAAGATATCTAGTTGATTTGAAGCAGTTCCGAGAAAGTCTAAACATAATCCCCACTTCTCCCTCCTGGCACTTTCCATGTGGGAGATATAGCAGGATGTATATTGGTTTTGAGGACAACTCAATGGAGAGTGTAGGGAGAAAAGGTCCTGGCTCCTTGAATGCCGTTTCTGGAGACACTGCGATCAATGTGGGAGATATGTCAAGATGTGTGTTTGTGTTGAGGACGTCTCTCTTAGAGTCTTAGCAAAGAGGTCACAGGGATAATCAGAGCAATTCTCAGAGACACTGAGAACAAGCTCGACAATTCCCTCCTGGCACTTTCCCTGTAGGAGATACCGCAAGACGTTTCTGTACATTGGGCACAGCGCTCTGCAGGGTGTTAGCAGAGACTTTCCCGGGACAGTGAAACCCTATGTCAGAGACACTGAGAAGAAGCCCCAATGTTCCCTCCAGGCACTTTCAGTGTGGGTGCCTTCTCCACGTGGTTCCTGGTTTCCCTGCAGCGCTGAAGAGAATGTTAGCAAAGAGGTAACCGGGACAGTGAAAACAGTACTCAAAGACAGGGAGAGCAAGCTCTCTCTTGGCACTTTGGATGTGGGACATACAGCGAGATGTTTGCTGCTTTTGCGTTTGGCTGTTGGGAGATTTACAGCACAAAGATATCTAGTTGATTTGAAGCAGTTCCGAGAAAGTCTAAACATAATCGCCACTTCTCCCTCCTGGCACTTTCCATGTGGGAGATATAGCAGGATGTATATTGGTTTTGAGGACAACTCAATGGACAGTGTAGGGAGAAAAGGTCCTGGCTCCTTGAATGCCGTTTCTGGAGACACTGCGATCAATGTGGGAGATATGTCAAGATGTGTGTTTGTTTTGAGGACGTCTCTCTGGAGAGTCTTAGCAAAGAGGTCACAGGGATAATCAGAGCAATTCTCAGAGACACTGAGAACAAGCTCGACAATTCCCTCCTGGCACTTTCCCTGTAGGAGATACCGCAAGACGTTTCTGTAGATTGGGCACAGCGCTCTGCACGGTGTTAGCAGAGACTTTCCCGGGACAGTGAAACCCTATGTCAGAGACACTGAGAAGAAGCCCCAATGTTCCCTCCAGGCACTTTCAGTGTGGGTGCCTTCTCCACGTGGTTCCTGGTTTCACTGCGGCTCTGAAGAGAATGTTAGCAAAGAGGTAACCGGGACAGTGAAAACAGTACTCAAAGACAGGGAGAGCAAGCTCTCTCTTGGCACTTTGGATGTGGGACATACAGCGAGATGTTTGCTGCTTTTGCGTTTGGCTGTTGGGAGATTTACAGCACAAAGATATCTAGTTGATTTGAAGCAGTTCCGAGAAAGTCTAAACATAATCGCCGCTTCTCCCTCCTGGCACTTTCCATGTGGGAGATATAGCAGGATGTATATTGGTTTTGAGGACAACTCAATGGAGAGTGTAGGGAGAAAAGGTCCTGGCTCCTTGAATGCCGTTTCTGGAGACACTGCGATCAATGTGGGAGATATGTCAAGATGTGTGTTTGTTTTGAGGACGGCTCTCTGGAGAGTGTTAGCAAAGAGGTCACACAGATAATCAGAGCAATTCTCAGAGACACTGAGAACAAGCTCGACAATTCCCTCCTGGCACTTTCCCTGTAGGAGATACCGCAAGACGTTTCTGTACATTGGGCACAGCGCTCTGCAGGGTGTTAGCAGAGACTTTCCCGGGACAGTGAAACCCTATGTCAGAGACACTGAGAAGAAGCCCCAATGTTCCCTCCAGGCACTTTCAGTGTGGGTGCCTTCTCCACGTGGTTCCTGGTTTCCCTGCAGCGCTGAAGAGAATGTTAGCAAAGAGGTAACCGGGACAGTGAAAACAGTACTCAAAGACAGGGAGAGCAAGCTCTCTCTTGGCACTTTGGATGTGGGACATACAGCGAGATGTTTGCTGCTTTTGCGTTTGGCTGTTGGGAGATTTACAGCACAAAGATATCTAGTTGATTTGAAGCAGTTCCGAGAAAGTCTAAACATAATCCCCACTTCTCCCTCCTGGCACTTTCCATGTGGGAGATATAGCAGGATGTATATTGGTTTTGAGGACAACTCAATGGAGAGTGTAGGGAGAAAAGTTCCTGGCTCCTTGAATGCCGTTTCTGGAGACACTGCGATCAATGTGGGAGATATGTCAAGATGTGTGTTTGTTTTGAGGACGTCTCTCTGGAGAGCCTTAGCAAAGAGGTCACAGGGATAATCAGAGCAATTCTCAGAGACACTGAGAACAAGCTCGACAATTCCCTCCTGGCACTTTCCCTGTAGGAGATACCGCAAGACGTTTCTGTACATTGGGCACAGCGCTCTGCACGGTGTTAGCAGAGACTTTCCCGGGACAGTGAAACCCTATGTCAGAGACACTGAGAAGAAGCCCCAATGTTCCCTCCAGGCACTTTCAGTGTGGGTGCCTTCTCCACGTGGTTCCTGGTTTCCCTGCAGCGCTGAAGAGAATGTTAGCAAAGAGGTAACCGGGACAGTGAAAACAGTACTCAAAGACAGGGAGAGCAAGCTCTCTCTTGGCACTTTGGATGTGGGACATACAGCGAGATGTTTGCTGCTTTTGCGTTTGGCTGTTGGGAGATTTACAGCACAAAGATATCTAGTTGATTTGAAGCAGTTCCGAGAAAGTCTAAACATAATCCCCACTTCTCCCTCCTGGCACTTTCCATGTGGGAGATATAGCAGGATGTATATTGGTTTTGAGGACAACTCAATGGAGAGTGTAGGGAGAAAAGGTCCTGGCTCCTTGAATGCCGTTTCTGGAGACACTGCGATCAATGTGGGAGATATGTCAAGATGTGTGTTTGTTTTGAGGACGGCTCTCTGGAGAGTCTTAGCAAAGAGGTCACAGGGATAATCAGAGCAATTCTCAGAGACACTGAGAACAAGCTCGACAATTCCCTCCTGGCACTTTCCCTGTAGGAGATACCGCAAGACGTTTCTGTACATTGGGCACAGCGCTCTGCAGGGTGTTAGCAGAGACTTTCCCGGGACAGTGAAACCCTATGTCAGAGACACTGAGAAGAAGCCCCAATGTTCCCTCCAGGCACTTTCAGTGTGGGTGCCTTCTCCACGTGGTTCCTGGTTTCCCTGCAGCGCTGAAGAGAATGTTAGCAAAGAGGTAACCGGGACAGTGAAAACAGTACTCAAAGACAGGGAGAGCAAGCTCTCTCTTGGCACTTTGGATGTGGGACATACAGCGAGATGTTTGCTGCTTTTGCGTTTGGCTGTTGGGAGATTTACAGCACAAAGATATCTAGTTGATTTGAAGCAGTTCCGAGAAAGTCTAAACATAATCCCCACTTCTCCCTCCTGGCACTTTCCATGTGGGAGATATAGCAGGATGTATATTGGTTTTGAGGACAACTCAATGGAGAGTGTAGGGAGAAAAGTTCCTGGCTCCTTGAATGCCGTTTCTGGAGACACTGCGATCAATGTGGGAGATATGTCAAGATGTGTGTTTGTTTTGAGGACGTCTCTCTGGAGAGCCTTAGCAAAGAGGTCACAGGGATAATCAGAGCAATTCTCAGAGACACTGAGAACAAGCTCGACAATTCCCTCCTGGCACTTTCCCTGTAGGAGATACCGCAAGACGTTTCTGTACATTGGGCACAGCGCTCTGCACGGTGTTAGCAGAGACTTTCCCGGGACAGTGAAACCCTATGTCAGAGACACTGAGAAGAAGCCCCAATGTTCCCTCCAGGCACTTTCAGTGTGGGTGCCTTCTCCACGTGGTTCCTGGTTTCCCTGCAGCGCTGAAGAGAATGTTAGCAAAGAGGTAACCGGGACAGTGAAAACAGTACTCAAAGACAGGGAGAGCAAGCTCTCTCTTGGCACTTTGGATGTGGGACATACAGCGAGATGTTTGCTGCTTTTGCGTTTGGCTGTTGGGAGATTTACAGCACAAAGATATCTAGTTGATTTGAAGCAGTTCCGAGAAAGTCTAAACATAATCCCCACTTCTCCCTCCTGGCACTTTCCATGTGGGAGATATAGCAGGATGTATATTGGTTTTGAGGACAACTCAATGGAGAGTGTAGGGAGAAAAGGTCCTGGCTCCTTGAATGCCGTTTCTGGAGACACTGCGATCAATGTGGGAGATATGTCAAGATGTGTGTTTGTTTTGAGGACGGCTCTCTGGAGAGTCTTAGCAAAGAGGTCACAGGGATAATCAGAGCAATTCTCAGAGACACTGAGAACAAGCTCGACAATTCCCTCCTGGCACTTTCCCTGTAGGAGATACCGCAAGACGTTTCTGTACATTGGGCACAGCGCTCTGCACGGTGTTAGCAGAGACTTTCCCGGGACAGTGAAACCCTATGTCAGAGACACTGAGAAGAAGCCCCAATGTTCCCTCCAGGCACTTTCAGTGTGGGTGCCTTCTCCACGTGGTTCCTGGTTTCCCTGCAGCGCTGAAGAGAATGTTAGCAAAGAGGTAACCGGGACAGTGAAAACAGTACTCAAAGACAGGGAGAGCAAGCTCTCTCTTGGCACTTTGGATGTGGGACATACAGCGAGATGTTTGCTGCTTTTGCGTTTGGCTGTTGGGAGATTTACAGCACAAAGATATCTAGTTGATTTGAAGCAGTTCCGAGAAAGTCTAAACATAATCCCCACTTCTCCCTCCTGGCACTTTCCATGTGGGAGATATAGCAGGATGTATATTGGTTTTGAGGACAACTCAATGGAGAGTGTAGGGAGAAAAGTTCCTGGCTCCTTGAATGCCGTTTCTGGAGACACTGCGATCAATGTGGGAGATATGTCAAGATGTGTGTTTGTTTTGAGGACGGCTCTCTGGAGAGTCTTAGCAAAGAGGTCACAGGGATAATCAGAGCAATTCTCAGAGACACTGAGAACAAGCTCGACAATTCCCTCCTGGCACTTTCCCTGTAGGAGATACCGCAAGATGTTTCTGTAGATTGGGCACAGCGCTCTGCAGGGTGTTAGCAGAGACTTTCCCGGGACAGTGAAACCCTATGTCAGAGACACTGAGAAGAAGCCCCAATGTTCCCTCCAGGCACTTTCAGTGTGGGTGCCTTCTCCACGTGGTTCCTGGTTTCCCTGCAGCGCTGAAGAGAATGTTAGCAAAGAGGTAACCGGGACAGTGAAAACAGTACTCAAAGACAGGGAGAGCAAGCTCTCTCTTGGCACTTTGGATGTGGGACATACAGCGAGATGTTTGCTGCTTTTGCGTTTGGCTGTTGGGAGATTTACAGCACAAAGATATCTAGTTGATTTGAAGCAGTTCCGAGAAAGTCTAAACATAATCCCCACTTCTCCCTCCTGGCACTTTCCATGTGGGAGATATAGCAGGATGTATATTGGTTTTGAGGACAACTCAATGGAGAGTGTAGGGAGAAAAGTTCCTGGCTCCTTGAATGCCGTTTCTGGAGACACTGCGATCAATGTGGGAGATATGTCAAGATGTGTGTTTGTTTTGAGGACGTCTCTCTGGAGAGTCTTAGCAAAGAGGTCACAGGGATAATCAGAGCAATTCTCAGAGACACTGAGAACAAGCTCGACAATTCCCTCCTGGCACTTTCCCTGTAGGAGATACCGCAAGACGTTTCTGTAGATTGGGCACAGCGCTCTGCACGGTGTTAGCAGAGACTTTCCCGGGACAGTGAAACCCTATGTCAGAGACACTGAGAAGAAGCCCCAGTGTTCCCTCCAGGCACTTTCAGTGTGGGTGCCTTCTCCACGTGGTTCCTGGTTTCACTGTAGCTCTGAAGAGAATGTTAGCAAAGAGGTAACCGGGACAGTGAAAACAGTACTCAAAGACAGGGAGAGCAAGCTCTCTCTTGGCACTTTGGATGTGGGACATACAGCGAGATGTTTGCTGCTTTTGCGTTTGGCTGTTGGGAGATTTACAGCACAAAGATATCTAGTTGATTTGAAGCAGTTCCGAGAAAGTCTAAACATAATCCCCACTTCTCCCTCCTGGCACTTTCCATGTGGGAGATATAGCAGGATGTATATTGGTTTTGAGGACAACTCAATGGACAGTGTAGGGAGAAAAGGTCCTGGCTCCTTGAATGCCGTTTCTGGAGACACTGCGATCAATGTGGGAGATATGTCAAGATGTGTGTTTGTTTTGAGGACGTCTCTCTGGAGAGTCTTAGCAAAGAGGTCAGAGGGATAATCAGAGCAATTCTCAGAGACACTGAGAACAAGCTCGACAATTCCCTCCTGGCACTTTCCCTGTAGGAGATACCGCAAGACGTTTCTGTAGATTGGGCACAGCGCTCTGCACGGTGTTAGCAGAGACTTTCCCGGGACAGTGAAACCCTATGTCAGAGACACTGAGAAGAAGCCCCAATGTTCCCTCCAGGCACTTTCAGTGTGGGTGCCTTCTCCACGTGGTTCCTGGTTTCACTGCGGCTCTGAAGAGAATGTTAGCAAAGAGGTAACCGGGACAGTGAAAACAGTACTCAAAGACAGGGAGAGCAAGCTCTCTCTTGGCACTTTGGATGTGGGACATACAGCGAGATGTTTGCTGCTTTTGCGTTTGGCTGTTGGGAGATTTACAGCACAAAGATATCTAGTTGATTTGAAGCAGTTCCGAGAAAGTCTAAACATAATCGCCGCTTCTCCCTCCTGGCACTTTCCATGTGGGAGATATAGCAGGATGTATATTGGTTTTGAGGACAACTCAATGGAGAGTGTAGGGAGAAAAGGTCCTGGCTCCTTGAATGCCGTTTCTGGAGACACTGCGATCAATGTGGGAGATATGTCAAGATGTGTGTTGGTTTTGAGGACGGCTCTCTGGAGAGTCTTAGCAAAGAGGTCACACAGATAATCAGAGCAATTCTCAGAGACACTGAGAACAAGCTCGACAATTCCCTCCTGGCACTTTCCCTGTAGGAGATACCGCAAGACGTTTCTGTAGATTGGGCACAGCGCTCTGCACGGTGTTAGGAGAGACTTTCCCGGGACAGTGAAACCCTATGTCAGAGACACTGAGAAGAAGCCCCAATGTTCCCTCCAGGCACTTTCAGTGTGGGTGCCTTCTCCACGTGGTTCCTGGTTTCCCTGCAGCGCTGAAGAGAATGTTAGCAAAGAGGTAACCGGGACAGTGAAAACAGTACTCAAAGACAGGGAGAGCAAGCTCTCTCTTGGCACTTTGGATGTGGGACATACAGCGAGATGTTTGCTGCTTTTGCGTTTGGCTGTTGGGAGATTTACAGCACAAAGATATCTAGTTGATTTGAAGCAGTTCCGAGAAAGTCTAAGCATAATCGCCACTTCTCCCTCCTGGCACTTTCCATGTGGGAGATATAGCAGGATGTATATTGGTTTTGAGGACAACTCAATGGACAGTGTAGGGAGAAAAGGTCCTGGCTCCTTGAATGCCGTTTCTGGAGACACTGCGATCAATGTGGGAGATATGTCAAGATGTGTGTTTGTGTTGAGGACGTCTCTCTTAGAGTCTTAGCAAAGAGGTCAGAGGGATAATCAGAGCAATTCTCAGAGACACTGAGAACAAGCTCGACAATTCCCTCCTGGCACTTTCCCTGTAGGAGATACCGCAAGACGTTTCTGTAGATTGGGCACAGCGCTCTGCAGGGTGTTAGCAGAGACTTTCCCGGGACAGTGAAACCCTATGTCAGAGACACTGAGAAGAAGCCCCAATGTTCCCTCCAGGCACTTTCAGTGTGGGTGCCTTCTCCACGTGGTTCCTGGTTTCCCTGCAGCGCTGAAGAGAATGTTAGCAAAGAGGTAACCGGGACAGTGAAAACAGTACTCAAAGACAGGGAGAGCAAGCTCTCTCTTGGCACTTTGGATGTGGGACATACAGCGAGATGTTTGCTGCTTTTGCGTTTGGCTGTTGGGAGATTTACAGCACAAAGATATCTAGTTGATTTGAAGCAGTTCCGAGAAAGTCTAAACATAATCCCCACTTCTCCCTCCTGGCACTTTCCATGTGGGAGATATAGCAGGATGTATATTGGTTTTGAGGACAACTCAATGGACAGTGTAGGGAGAAAAGGTCCTGGCTCCTTGAATGCCGTTTCTGGAGACACTGCGATCAATGTGGGAGATATGTCAAGATGTGTGTTTGTTTTGAGGACGTCTCTCTGGAGAGTCTTAGCAAAGAGGTCACAGGGATAATCAGAGCAATTCTCAGAGACACTGAGAACAAGCTCGACAATTCCCTCCTGGCACTTTCCCTGTAGGAGATACCGCAAGACGTTTCTGTACATTGGGCACAGCGCTCTGCAGGGTGTTAGCAGAGACTTTCCTGGGACAGTGAAACCCTATGTCAGAGACACTGAGAAGAAGCCCCAATGTTCCCTCCAGGCACTTTCAGTGTGGGTGCCTTCTCCACGTGGTTCCTGGTTTCACTGCGGCTCTGAAGAGAATGTTAGCAAAGAGGTAACCGGGACAGTGAAAACAGTACTCAAAGACAGGGAGAGCAAGCTCTCTCTTGGCACTTTGGATGTGGGACATACAGCGAGATGTTTGCTGCTTTTGCGTTTGGCTGTTGGGAGATTTACAGCACAAAGATATCTAGTTGATTTGAAGCAGTTCCGAGAAAGTCTAAAATAATCCCCACTTCTCCCTCCTGGCACTTTCCATGTGGGAGATATAGCAGGATGTATATTGGTTTTGAGGACAACTCAATGGACAGTGTAGGGAGAAAAGGTCCTGGCTCCTTGAATGCCGTTTCTGGAGACACTGCGATCAATGTGGGAGATATGTCAAGATGTGTGTTTGTTTTGAGGACGGCTCTCTGGAGAGTCTTAGCAAAGAGGTCACAGGGATAATCAGAGCAATTCTCAGAGACACTGAGAACAAGCTCGACAATTCCCTCCTGGCACTTTCCCTGTAGGAGATACCGCAAGACGTTTCTGTAGATTGGGCACAGCGCTCTGCACGGTGTTAGCAGAGACTTTCCCGGGACAGTGAAACCCTATGTCAGAGACACTGAGAAGAAGCCCCAATGTTCCCTCCAGGCACTTTCAGTGTGGGTGCCTTCTCCACGTGGTTCCTGGTTTCCCTGCAGCGCTGAAGAGAATGTTAGCAAAGAGGTAACCGGGACAGTGAAAACAGTACTCAAAGACAGGGAGAGCAAGCTCTCTCTTGGCACTTTGGATGTGGGACATACAGCGAGATGTTTGCTGCTTTTGCGTTTGGCTGTTGGGAGATTTACAGCACAAAGATATCTAGTTGATTTGAAGCAGTTCCGAGAAAGTCTAAACATAATCCCCACTTCTCCCTCCTGGCACTTTCCATGTGGGAGATATAGCAGGATGTATATTGGTTTTGAGGACAACTCAATGGAGAGTGTAGGGAGAAAAGTTCCTGGCTCCTTGAATGCCGTTTCTGGAGACACTGCGATCAATGTGGGAGATATGTCAAGATGTGTGTTTGTTTTGAGGACGGCTCTCTGGAGAGTCTTAGCAAAGAGGTCACAGGGATAATCAGAGCAATTCTCAGAGACACTGAGAACAAGCTCGACAATTCCCTCCTGGCACTTTCCCTGTAGGAGATACCGCAAGACGTTTCTGTACATTGGGCACAGCGCTCTGCAGGGTGTTAGCAGAGACTTTCCCGGGACAGTGAAACCCTATGTCAGAGACACTGAGAAGAAGCCCCAATGTTCCCTCCAGGCACTTTCAGTGTGGGTGCCTTCTCCACGTGGTTCCTGGTTTCCCTGCAGCGCTGAAGAGAATGTTAGCAAAGAGGTAACCGGGACAGTGAAAACAGTACTCAAAGACAGGGAGAGCAAGCTCTCTCTTGGCACTTTGGATGTGGGACATACAGCGAGATGTTTGCTGCTTTTGCGTTTGGCTGTTGGGAGATTTACAGCACAAAGATATCTAGTTGATTTGAAGCAGTTCCGAGAAAGTCTAAACATAATCCCCACTTCTCCCTCCTGGCACTTTCCATGTGGGAGATATAGCAGGATGTATATTGGTTTTGAGGACAACTCAATGGAGAGTGTAGGGAGAAAAGGTCCTGGCTCCTTGAATGCCGTTTCTGGAGACACTGCGATCAATGTGGGAGATATGTCAAGATGTGTGTTTGTTTTGAGGACGTCTCTCTGGAGAGTCTTAGCAAAGAGGTCAGAGGGATAATCAGAGCAATTCTCAGAGACACTGAGAACAAGCTCGACAATTCCCTCCTGGCACTTTCCCTGTAGGAGATACGGCAAGACGTTTCTGTAGATTGGGCACAGCGCTCTGCACGGTGTTAGCAGAGACTTTCCCGGGACAGTGAAACCCTATGTCAGAGACACTGAGAAGAAGCCCCAATGTTCCCTCCAGGCACTTTCAGTGTGGGTGCCTTCTCCACGTGGTTCCTGGTTTCACTGCGGCTCTGAAGAGAATGTTAGCAAAGAGGTAACCGGGACAGTGAAAACAGTACTCAAAGACAGGGAGAGCAAGCTCTCTCTTGGCACTTTGGATGTGGGACATACAGCGAGATGTTTGCTGCTTTTGCGTTTGGCTGTTGGGAGATTTACAGCACAAAGATATCTAGTTGATTTGAAGCAGTTCCGAGAAAGTCTAAACATAATCGCCGCTTCTCCCTCCTGGCACTTTCCATGTGGGAGATATAGCAGGATGTATATTGGTTTTGAGGACAACTCAATGGAGAGTGTAGGGAGAAAAGGTCCTGGCTCCTTGAATGCCGTTTCTGGAGACACTGCGATCAATGTGGGAGATATGTCAAGATGTGTGTTTGTTTTGAGGACGTCTCTCTTAGAGTCTTAGCAAAGAGGTCACACAGATAATCAGAGCAATTCTCAGAGACACTGAGAACAAGCTCGACAATTCCCTCCTGGCACTTTCCCTGTAGGAGATACCGCAAGACGTTTCTGTAGATTGGGCACAGCGCTCTGCACGGTGTTAGGAGAGACTTTCCCGGGACAGTGAAACCCTATGTCAGAGACACTGAGAAGAAGCCCCAATGTTCCCTCCAGGCACTTTCAGTGTGGGTGCCTTCTCCACGTGGTTCCTGGTTTCCCTGCAGCGCTGAAGAGAATGTTAGCAAAGAGGTAACCGGGACAGTGAAAACAGTACTCAAAGACAGGGAGAGCAAGCTCTCTCTTGGCACTTTGGATGTGGGACATACAGCGAGATGTTTGCTGCTTTTGCGTTTGGCTGTTGGGAGATTTACAGCACAAAGATATCTAGTTGATTTGAAGCAGTTCCGAGAAAGTCTAAGCATAATCGCCACTTCTCCCTCCTGGCACTTTCCATGTGGGAGATATAGCAGGATGTAAATTGGTTTTGAGGACAACTCAATGGACAGTGTAGGGAGAAAAGGTCCTGGCTCCTTGAATGCCGTTTCTGGAGACACTGCGATCAATGTGGGAGATATGTCAAGATGTGTGTTTGTGTTGAGGACGTCTCTCTTAGAGTCTTAGCAAAGAGGTCAGAGGGATAATCAGAGCAATTCTCAGAGACACTGAGAACAAGCTCGACAATTCCCTCCTGGCACTTTCCCTGTAGGAGATACCGCAAGACGTTTCTGTAGATTGGGCACAGCGCTCTGCAGGGTGTTAGCAGAGACTTTCCCGGGACAGTGAAACCCTATGTCAGAGACACTGAGAAGAAGCCCCAATGTTCCCTCCAGGCACTTTCAGTGTGGGTGCCTTCTCCACGTGGTTCCTGGTTTCCCTGCAGCGCTGAAGAGAATGTTAGCAAAGAGGTAACCGGGACAGTGAAAACAGTACTCAAAGACAGGGAGAGCAAGCTCTCTCTTGGCACTTTGGATGTGGGACATACAGCGAGATGTTTGCTGCTTTTGCGTTTGGCTGTTGGGAGATTTACAGCACAAAGATATCTAGTTGATTTGAAGCAGTTCCGAGAAAGTCTAAACATAATCCCCACTTCTCCCTCCTGGCACTTTCCATGTGGGAGATATAGCAGGATGTATATTGGTTTTGAGGACAACTCAATGGACAGTGTAGGGAGAAAAGGTCCTGGCTCCTTGAATGCCGTTTCTGGAGACACTGCGATCAATGTGGGAGATATGTCAAGATGTGTGTTTGTTTTGAGGACGTCTCTCTGGAGAGTCTTAGCAAAGAGGTCACAGGGATAATCAGAGCAATTCTCAGAGACACTGAGAACAAGCTCGACAATTCCCTCCTGGCACTTTCGCTGTAGGAGATACCGCAAGACGTTTCTGTAGATTGGGCACAGCGCTCTGCAGGGTGTTAGCAGAGACTTTCCCGGGACAGTGAAACCCTATGTCAGAGACACTGAGAAGAAGCCCCAATGTTCCCTCCAGGCACTTTCAGTGTGGGTGCCTTCTCCACGTGGTTCCTGGTTTCCCTGCAGCGCTGAAGAGAATGTTAGCAAAGAGGTAACCGGGACAGTGAAAACAGTACTCAAAGACAGGGAGAGCAAGCTCTCTCTTGGCACTTTGGATGTGGGACATACAGCGAGATGTTTGCTTCTTTTGCGTTTGGCTGTTGGGAGATTTACAGCACAAAGATATCTAGTTGATTTGAAGCAGTTCCGAGAAAGTCTAAGCATAATCGCCACTTCTCCCTCCTGGCACTTTCCATGTGGGAGATATAGCAGGATGTCTATTGGTTTTGAGGACAACTCAATGGACAGTGTAGGGAGAAAAGTTCCTGGCTCCTTGAATGCCGTTCCTGGAGACACTGCGATCAATGTGGGAGATATGTCAAGATGTGTGTTTGTTTTGAGGACGGCTCTCTGGAGAGTCTTAGCAAAGAGGTCACAGGGATAATCAGAGCAATTCTCAGAGACACTGAGAACAAGCTCGACAATTCCCTCCTGGCACTTTCCCTGTAGGAGATACCGCAAGACGTTTCTGTAGATTGGGCACAGCGCTCTGCAGGGTGTTAGCAGAGACTTTCCCGGGACAGTGAAACCCTATGTCAGAGACACTGAGAAGAAGCCCCAATGTTCCCTCCAGGCACTTTCAGTGTGGGTGCCTTCTCCACGTGGTTCCTGGTTTCCCTGCAACGCTGAAGAGAATGTTAGCAAAGAGGTAACCGGGACAGTGAAAACAGTACTCAAAGACAGGGAGAGCAAGCTCTCTCTTGGCACTTTGGATGTGGGACATACAGCGAGATGTTTGCTGCTTTTGCGTTTGGCTGTTGGGAGATTTACAGCACAAAGATATCTAGTTGATTTGAAGCAGTTCCGAGAAAGTCTAAACATAATCCCCACTTCTCCCTCCTGGCACTTTCCATGTGGGAGATATAGCAGGATGTATATTGGTTTTGAGGACAACTCAATGGACAGTGTAGGGAGAAAAGGTCCTGGCTCCTTGAATGCCGTTTCTGGAGACACTGCGATCAATGTAGGAGATATGTCAAGATGTGTGTTTGTTTTGAGGACGTCTCTCTGGAGAGTCTTAGCAAAGAGGTCACAGGGATAATCAGAGCAATTCTCAGAGACACTGAGAACAAGCTCCACAATTCCCTCCTGGCACTTTCCCTGTAGGAGATACCGCAAGACGTTTCTGTACATTGGGCACAGCGCTCTGCAGGGTGTTAGCAGAGACTTTCCTGGGACAGTGAAACCCTATGTCAGAGACACTGAGAAGAAGCCCCAATGTTCCCTCCAGGCACTTTCAGTGTGGGTGCCTTCTCCACGTGGTTCCTGGTTTCACTGCGGCTCTGAAGAGAATGTTAGCAAAGAGGTAACCGGGACAGTGAAAACAGTACTCAAAGACAGGGAGAGCAAGCTCTCTCTTGGCACTTTGGATGTGGGACATACAGCGAGATGTTTGCTGCTTTTGCGTTTGGCTGTTGGGAGATTTACAGCACAAAGATATCTAGTTGATTTGAAGCAGTTCCGAGAAAGTCTAAAATAATCCCCACTTCTCCCTCCTGGCACTTTCCATGTGGGAGATATAGCAGGATGTATATTGGTTTTGAGGACAACTCAATGGACAGTGTAGGGAGAAAAGGTCCTGGCTCCTTGAATGCCGTTTCTGGAGACACTGCGATCAATGTGGGAGATATGTCAAGATGTGTGTTTGTTTTGAGGACGTCTCTCTGGAGAGTCTTAGCAAAGAGGTCAGAGGGATAATCAGAGCAATTCTCAGAGACACTGAGAACAAGCTCGACAATTCCCTCCTGGCACTTTCCCTGTAGGAGATACCGCAAGACGTTTCTGTATATTGGGCACAGCGCTCTGCACGGTGTTAGCAGAGACTTTCCCGGGACAGTGAAACCCTATGTCAGAGACACTGAGAAGAAGCCCCAGTGTTCCCTCCAGGCACTTTCAGTGTGGGTGCCTTCTCCACGTGGTTCCTGGTTTCACTGCGGCTCTGAAGAGAATGTTAGCAAAGAGGTAACCGGGACAGTGAAAACAGTACTCAAAGACAGGGAGAGCAAGCTCTCTCTTGGCACTTTGGATGTGGGACATACAGCGAGATGTTTGCTGCTTTTGCGTTTGGCTGTTGGGAGATTTACAGCACAAAGATATCTAGTTGATTTGAAGCAGTTCCGAGAAAGTCTAAACATAATCCCCACTTCTCCCTCCTGGCACTTTCCATGTGGGAGATATAGCAGGATGTATATTGGTTTTGAGGACAACTCAATGGACAGTGTAGGGAGAAAAGTTCCTGGCTCCTTGAATGCCGTTCCTGGAGACACTGCGATCAATGTGGGAGATATGTCAAGATGTGTGTTGGTTTTGAGGACGGCTCTCTGGAGAGTCTTAGCAAAGAGGTCACAGGGATAATCAGAGCAATTCTCAGAGACACTGAGAACAAGCTCGACAATTCCCTCCTGGCACTTTCCCTGTAGGAGATACCGCAAGACGTTTCTGTAGATTGGGCACAGCGCTCTGCAGGGTGTTAGCAGAGACTTTCCCGGGACAGTGAAACCCTATGTCAGAGACACTGAGAAGAAGCCCCAATGTTCCCTCCAGGCACTTTCAGTGTGGGTGCCTTCTCCACGTGGTTCCTGGTTTCCCTGCAACGCTGAAGAGAATGTTAGCAAAGAGGTAACCGGGACAGTGAAAACAGTACTCAAAGACAGGGAGAGCAAGCTCTCTCTTGGCACTTTGGATGTGGGACATACAGCGAGATGTTTGCTGCTTTTGCGTTTGGCTGTTGGGAGATTTACAGCACAAAGATATCTAGTTGATTTGAAGCAGTTCCGAGAAAGTCTAAACATAATCCCCACTTCTCCCTCCTGGCACTTTCCATGTGGGAGATATAGCAGGATGTATATTGGTTTTGAGGACAACTCAATGGACAGTGTAGGGAGAAAAGGTCCTGGCTCCTTGAATGCCGTTTCTGGAGACACTGCGATCAATGTGGGAGATATGTCAAGATGTGTGTTTGTTTTGAGGACGTCTCTCTGGAGAGTCTTAGCAAAGAGGTCACAGGGATAATCAGAGCAATTCTCAGAGACACTGAGAACAAGCTCGACAATTCCCTCCTGGCACTTTCCCTGTAGGAGATACCGCAAGACGTTTCTGTACATTGGGCACAGCGCTCTGCACGGTGTTAGCAGAGACTTTCCCGGGACAGTGAAACCCTATGTCAGAGACACTGAGAAGAAGCCCCAATGTTCCCTCCAGGCACTTTCAGTGTGGGTGCCTTCTCCACGTGGTTCCTGGTTTCACTGTAGCTCTGAAGAGAATGTTAGCAAAGAGGTAACCGGGACAGTGAAAACAGTACTCAAAGACAGGGAGAGCAAGCTCTCTCTTGGCACTTTGGATGTGGGACATACAGCGAGATGTTTGCTGCTTTTGCGTTTGGCTGTTGGGAGATTTACAGCACAAAGATATCTAGTTGATTTGAAGCAGTTCCGAGAAAGTCTAAACATAATCGCCGCTTCTCCCTCCTGGCACTTTCCATGTGGGAGATATAGCAGGATGTATATTGGTTTTGAGGACAACTCAATGGACAGTGTAGGGAGAAAAGGTCCTGGCTCCTTGAATGCCGTTTCTGGAGACACTGCGATCAATGTGGGAGATATGTCAAGATGTGTGTTTGTTTTGAGGACGTCTCTCTGGAGAGTCTTAGCAAAGAGGTCACAGGGATAATCAGAGCAATTCTCAGAGACACTGAGAACAAGCTCCACAATTCCCTCCTGGCACTTTCCCTGTAGGAGATACCGCAAGACGTTTCTGTACATTGGGCACAGCGCTCTGCACGGTGTTAGCAGAGACTTTCCCGGGACAGTGAAACCCTATGTCAGAGACACTGAGAAGAAGCCCCAGTGTTCCCTCCAGGCACTTTCAGTGTGGGTGCCTTCTCCACGTGGTTCCTGGTTTCACTGCGGCTCTGAAGAGAATGTTAGCAAAGAGGTAACCGGGACAGTGAAAACAGTACTCAAAGACAGGGAGAGCAAGCTCTCTCTTGGCACTTTGGATGTGGGACATACAGCGAGATGTTTGCTGCTTTTGCGTTTGGCTGTTGGGAGATTTACAGCACAAAGATATCTAGTTGATTTGAAGCAGTTCCGAGAAAGTCTAAACATAATCCCCACTTCTCCCTCCTGGCACTTTCCATGTGGGAGATATAGCAGGATGTATATTGGTTTTGAGGACAACTCAATGGACAGTGTAGGGAGAAAAGGTCCTGGCTCCTTGAATGCCGTTTCTGGAGACACTGCGATCAATGTGGGAGATATGTCAAGATGTGTGTTTGTTTTGAGGACGTCTCTCTGGAGAGTCTTAGCAAAGAGGTCACAGGGATAATCAGAGCAATTCTCAGAGACACTGAGAACAAGCTCGACAATTCCCTCCTGGCACTTTCCCTGTAGGAGATACCGCAAGACGTTTCTGTACATTGGGCACAGCGCTCTGCACGGTGTTAGCAGAGACTTTCCCGGGACAGTGAAACCCTATGTCAGAGACACTGAGAAGAAGCCCCAATGTTCCCTCCAGGCACTTTCAGTGTGGGTGCCTTCTCCACGTGGTTCCTGGTTTCACTGTAGCTCTGAAGAGAATGTTAGCAAAGAGGTAACCGGGACAGTGAAAACAGTACTCAAAGACAGGGAGAGCAAGCTCTCTCTTGGCACTTTGGATGTGGGACATACAGCGAGATGTTTGCTGCTTTTGCGTTTGGCTGTTGGGAGATTTACAGCACAAAGATATCTAGTTGATTTGAAGCAGTTCCGAGAAAGTCTAAGTATAATCGCCGCTTCTCCCTCCTGGCACTTTCCATGTGGGAGATATAGCAGGATGTATATTGGTTTTGAGGACAACTCAATGGACAGTGTAGGGAGAAAAGTTCCTGGCTCCTTGAATGCCGTTTCTGGAGACACTGCGATCAATGTAGGAGATATGTCAAGATGTGTGTTTGTTTTGAGGACGTCTCTCTGGAGAGTCTTAGCAAAGAGGTCACAGGGATAATCAGAGCAATTCTCAGAGACACTGAGAACAAGCTCCACAATTCCCTCCTGGCACTTTCCCTGTAGGAGATACCGCAAGACGTTTCTGTACATTGGGCACAGCGCTCTGCACGGTGTTAGCAGAGACTTTCCTGGGACAGTGAAACCCTATGTCAGAGACACTGAGAAGAAGCCCCAATGTTCCCTCCAGGCACTTTCAGTGTGGGTGCCTTCTCCACGTGGTTCCTGGTTTCACTGCGGCTCTGAAGAGAATGTTAGCAAAGAGGTAACCGGGACAGTGAAAACAGTACTCAAAGACAGGGAGAGCAAGCTCTCTCTTGGCACTTTGGATGTGGGACATACAGCGAGATGTTTGCTGCTTTTGCGTTTGGCTGTTGGGAGATTTACAGCACAAAGATATCTAGTTGATTTGAAGCAGTTCCGAGAAAGTCTAAAATAATCCCCACTTCTCCCTCCTGGCACTTTCCATGTGGGAGATATAGCAGGATGTATATTGGTTTTGAGGACAACTCAATGGACAGTGTAGGGAGAAAAGGTCCTGGCTCCTTGAATGCCGTTTCTGGAGACACTGCGATCAATGTGGGAGATATGTCAAGATGTGTGTTTGTTTTGAGGACGGCTCTCTGGAGAGTCTTAGCAAAGAGGTCACAGGGATAATCAGAGCAATTCTCAGAGACACTGAGTACAAGCTCGACAATTCCCTCCTGGCACTTTCCCTGTAGGAGATACCGCAAGACGTTTCTGTACATTGGGCACAGCGCTCTGCACGGTGTTAGCAGAGACTTTCCCGGGACAGTGAAACCCTATGTCAGAGACACTGAGAAGAAGCCCCAGTGTTCCCTCCAGGCACTTTCAGTGTGGGTGCCTTCTCCACGTGGTTCCTGGTTTCACTGCGGCTCTGAAGAGAATGTTAGCAAAGAGGTAACCGGGACAGTGAAAACAGTACTCAAAGACAGGGAGAGCAAGCTCTCTCTTGGCACTTTGGATGTGGGACATACAGCGAGATGTTTGCTGCTTTTGCGTTTGGCTGTTGGGAGATTTACAGCACAAAGATATCTAGTTGATTTGAAGCAGTTCCGAGAAAGTCTAAACATAATCCCCACTTCTCCCTCCTGGCACTTTCCATGTGGGAGATATAGCAGGATGTATATTGGTTTTGAGGACAACTCAATGGAGAGTGTAGGGAGAAAAGGTCCTGGCTCCTTGAATGCCGTTTCTGGAGACACTGCGATCAATGTGGGAGATATGTCAAGATGTGTGTTTGTGTTGAGGACGGCTCTCTGGAGAGTCTTAGCAAAGAGGTCAGAGGGATAATCAGAGCAATTCTCAGAGACACTGAGAACAAGCTCGACAATTCCCTCCTGGCACTTTCCCTGTAGGAGATATCGCAAGACGTTTCTGTAGATTGGGCACAGCGCTCTGCAGGGTGTTAGCAGAGACTTTCCCGGGACAGTGAAACCCTATGTCAGAGACACTGAGAAGAAGCCCCAATGTTCCCTCCAGGCACTTTCAGTGTGGGTGCCTTCTCCACGTGGTTCCTGGTTTCCCTGCAGCGCTGAAGAGAATGTTAGCAAAGAGGTAACCGGGACAGTGAAAACAGTACTCAAAGACAGGGAGAGCAAGCTCTCTCTTGGCACTTTGGATGTGGGACATACAGCGAGATGTTTGCTGCTTTTGCGTTTGGCTGTTGGGAGATTTACAGCACAAAGATATCTAGTTGATTTGAAGCAGTTCCGAGAAAGTCTAAGCATAATCGCCACTTCTCCCTCCTGGCACTTTCCATGTGGGAGATATAGCAGGATGTCTATTGGTTTTGAGGACAACTCAATGGACAGTGTAGGGAGAAAAGGTCCTGGCTCCTTGAATGCCGTTCCTGGAGACACTGCGATCAATGTGGGAGATATGTCAAGATGTGTGTTTGTTTTGAGGACGGCTCTCTGGAGAGTCTTAGCAAAGAGGTCACAGGGATAATCAGAGCAATTCTCAGAGACACTGAGAACAAGCTCGACAATTCCCTCCTGGCACTTTCCCTGTAGGAGATACCGCAAGACGTTTCTGTAGATTGGGCACAGCGCTCTGCAGGGTGTTAGCAGAGACTTTCCCGGGACAGTGAAACCCTATGTCAGAGACACTGAGAAGAAGCCCCAATGTTCCCTCCAGGCACTTTCAGTGTGGGTGCCTTCTCCACGTGGTTCCTGGTTTCCCTGCAGCGCTGAAGAGAATGTTAGCAAAGAGGTAACCGGGACAGTGAAAACAGTACTCAAAGACAGGGAGAGCAAGCTCTCTCTTGGCACTTTGGATGTGGGACATACAGCGAGATGTTTGCTGCTTTTGCGTTTGGCTGTTGGGAGATTTACAGCACAAAGATATCTAGTTGATTTGAAGCAGTTCCGAGAAAGTCTAAACATAATCCCCGCTTCTCCCTCCTGGCACTTTCCATGTGGGAGATATAGCAGGATGTATATTGGTTTTGAGGACAACTCAATGGACAGTGTAGGGAGAAAAGTTCCTGGCTCCTTGAATGCCGTTCCTGGAGACACTGCGATCAATGAGGGAGATATGTCAAGATGTGTGTTGGTTTTGAGGACGGCTCTCTGGAGAGTCTTAGCAAAGAGGTCAGAGGGATAATCAGAGCAATTCTCAGAGACACTGAGAACAAGCTCGACAATTCCCTCCTGGCACTTTCCCTGTAGGAGATACCGCAAGACGTTTCTGTAGATTGGGCACAGCGCTCTGCAGGGTGTTAGCAGAGACTTTCCCGGGACAGTGAAACCCTATGTCAGAGACACTGAGAAGAAGCCCCAATGTTCCCTCCAGGCACTTTCAGTGTGGGTGCCTTCTCCACGTGGTTCCTGGTTTCCCTGCAGCGCTGAAGAGAATGTTAGCAAAGAGGTAACCGGGACAGTGAAAACAGTACTCAAAGACAGGGAGAGCAAGCTCTCTCTTGGCACTTTGGATGTGGGACATACAGCGAGATGTTTGCTGCTTTTGCGTTTGGCTGTTGGGAGATTTACAGCACAAAGATATCTAGTTGATTTGAAGCAGTTCCGAGAAAGTCTAAAATAATCCCCACTTCTCCCTCCTGGCACTTTCCATGTGGGAGATATAGCAGGATGTATATTGGTTTTGAGGACAACTCAATGGACAGTGTAGGGAGAAAAGGTCCTGGCTCCTTGAATGCCGTTTCTGGAGACACTGCGATCAATGTGGGAGATATGTCAAGATGTGTGTTTGTTTTGAGGACGGCTCTCTGGAGAGTCTTAGCAAAGAGGTCACAGGGATAATCAGAGCAATTCTCAGAGACACTGAGTACAAGCTCGACAATTCCCTCCTGGCACTTTCCCTGTAGGAGATACCGCAAGACGTTTCTGTACATTGGGCACAGCGCTCTGCACGGTGTTAGCAGAGACTTTCCCGGGACAGTGAAACCCTATGTCAGAGACACTGAGAAGAAGCCCCAGTGTTCCCTCCAGGCACTTTCAGTGTGGGTGCCTTCTCCACGTGGTTCCTGGTTTCACTGCGGCTCTGAAGAGAATGTTAGCAAAGAGGTAACCGGGACAGTGAAAACAGTACTCAAAGACAGGGAGAGCAAGCTCTCTCTTGGCACTTTGGATGTGGGACATACAGCGAGATGTTTGCTGCTTTTGCGTTTGGCTGTTGGGAGATTTACAGCACAAAGATATCTAGTTGATTTGAAGCAGTTCCGAGAAAGTCTAAACATAATCCCCACTTCTCCCTCCTGGCACTTTCCATGTGGGAGATATAGCAGGATGTATATTGGTTTTGAGGACAACTCAATGGACAGTGTAGGGAGAAAAGGTCCTGGCTCCTTGAATGCCGTTTCTGGAGACACTGCGATCAATGTGGGAGATATGTCAAGATGTGTGTTTGTGTTGAGGACGGCTCTCTGGAGAGTCTTAGCAAAGAGGTCAGAGGGATAATCAGAGCAATTCTCAGAGACACTGAGAACAAGCTCGACAATTCCCTCCTGGCACTTTCCCTGTAGGAGATATCGCAAGACGTTTCTGTAGATTGGGCACAGCGCTCTGCAGGGTGTTAGCAGAGACTTTCCCGGGACAGTGAAACCCTATGTCAGAGACACTGAGAAGAAGCCCCAATGTTCCCTCCAGGCACTTTCAGTGTGGGTGCCTTCTCCACGTGGTTCCTGGTTTCCCTGCAGCGCTGAAGAGAATGTTAGCAAAGAGGTAACCGGGACAGTGAAAACAGTACTCAAAGACAGGGAGAGCAAGCTCTCTCTTGGCACTTTGGATGTGGGACATACAGCGAGATGTTTGCTGCTTTTGCGTTTGGCTGTTGGGAGATTTACAGCACAAAGATATCTAGTTGATTTGAAGCAGTTCCGAGAAAGTCTAAGCATAATCGCCACTTCTCCCTCCTGGCACTTTCCATGTGGGAGATATAGCAGGATGTCTATTGGTTTTGAGGACAACTCAATGGACAGTGTAGGGAGAAAAGGTCCTGGCTCCTTGAATGCCGTTCCTGGAGACACTGCGATCAATGTGGGAGATATGTCAAGATGTGTGTTTGTTTTGAGGACGGCTCTCTGGAGAGTCTTAGCAAAGAGGTCACAGGGATAATCAGAGCAATTCTCAGAGACACTGAGAACAAGCTCGACAATTCCCTCCTGGCACTTTCCCTGTAGGAGATACCGCAAGACGTTTCTGTAGATTGGGCACAGCGCTCTGCAGGGTGTTAGCAGAGACTTTCCCGGGACAGTGAAACCCTATGTCAGAGACACTGAGAAGAAGCCCCAATGTTCCCTCCAGGCACTTTCAGTGTGGGTGCCTTCTCCACGTGGTTCCTGGTTTCCCTGCAGCGCTGAAGAGAATGTTAGCAAAGAGGTAACCGGGACAGTGAAAACAGTACTCAAAGACAGGGAGAGCAAGCTCTCTCTTGGCACTTTGGATGTGGGACATACAGCGAGATGTTTGCTGCTTTTGCGTTTGGCTGTTGGGAGATTTACAGCACAAAGATATCTAGTTGATTTGAAGCAGTTCCGAGAAAGTCTAAACATAATCCCCGCTTCTCCCTCCTGGCACTTTCCATGTGGGAGATATAGCAGGATGTATATTGGTTTTGAGGACAACTCAATGGACAGTGTAGGGAGAAAAGTTCCTGGCTCCTTGAATGCCGTTCCTGGAGACACTGCGATCAATGAGGGAGATATGTCAAGATGTGTGTTGGTTTTGAGGACGGCTCTCTGGAGAGTCTTAGCAAAGAGGTCAGAGGGATAATCAGAGCAATTCTCAGAGACACTGAGAACAAGCTCGACAATTCCCTCCTGGCACTTTCCCTGTAGGAGATACCGCAAGACGTTTCTGTAGATTGGGCACAGCGCTCTGCAGGGTGTTAGCAGAGACTTTCCCGGGACAGTGAAACCCTATGTCAGAGACACTGAGAAGAAGCCCCAATGTTCCCTCCAGGCACTTTCAGTGTGGGTGCCTTCTCCACGTGGTTCCTGGTTTCCCTGCAGCGCTGAAGAGAATGTTAGCAAAGAGGTAACCGGGACAGTGAAAACAGTACTCAAAGACAGGGAGAGCAAGCTCTCTCTTGGCACTTTGGATGTGGGACATACAGCGAGATGTTTGCTGCTTTTGCGTTTGGCTGTTGGGAGATTTACAGCACAAAGATATCTAGTTGATTTGAAGCAGTTCCGAGAAAGTCTAAACATAATCCCCGCTTCTCCCTCCTGGCACTTTCCATGTGGGAGATATAGCAGGATGTATATTGGTTTTGAGGACAACTCAATGGACAGTGTAGGGAGAAAAGTTCCTGGCTCCTTGAATGCCGTTCCTGGAGACACTGCGATCAATGAGGGAGATATGTCAAGATGTGTGTTGGTTTTGAGGACGGCTCTCTGGAGAGTCTTAGCAAAGAGGTCAGAGGGATAATCAGAGCAATTCTCAGAGACACTGAGAACAAGCTCGACAATTCCCTCCTGGCACTTTCCCTGTAGGAGATACCGCAAGACGTTTCTGTAGATTGGGCACAGCGCTCTGCAGGGTGTTAGCAGAGACTTTCCCGGGACAGTGAAACCCTATGTCAGAGACACTGAGAAGAAGCCCCAATGTTCCCTCCAGGCACTTTCAGTGTGGGTGCCTTCTCCACGTGGTTCCTGGTTTCCCTGCAGTGCTGAAGAGAATGTTAGCAAAGAGGTAACCGGGACAGTGAAAACAGTACTCAAAGACAGGGAGAGCAAGCTCTCTCTTGGCACTTTGGATGTGGGACATGCAGCGAGATGTTTGCTGCTTTTGCGTTTGGCTGTTGGGAGATTTACAGCACAAAGATATCTAGTTGATTTGAAGCAGTTCCGAGAAAGTCTAAGCATAATCGCCACTTCTCCCTCCTGGCACTTTCCATGTGGGAGATATAGCAGGATGTATATTGGTTTTGAGGACAACTCAATGGACAGTGTAGGGAGAAAAGTTCCTGGCTCCTTGAATGCCGTTCCTGGAGACACTGCGATCAATGAGGGAGATATGTCAAGATGTGTGTTTGTTTTGAGGACGGCTCTCTGGAGAGTCTCAGCAAAGAGGTCACAGGGATAATCAGAGCAATTCTCAGAGACACTGAGAACAAGCTCGACAATTCCCTCCTGGCACTTTCCCTGTAGGAGATACCGCAAGACGTTTCTGTAGATTGGGCACAGCGCTCTGCAGGGTGTTAGCAGAGACTTTCCCGGGACAGTGAAACCCTATGTCAGAGACACTGAGAAGAAGCCCCAATGTTCCCTCCAGGCACTTTCAGTGTGGGTGCCTTCTCCACGTGGTTCCTGGTTTCCCTGCAGCGCTGAAGAGAATGTTAGCAAAGAGGTAACCGGGACAGTGAAAACAGTACTCAAAGACAGGGAGAGCAAGCTCTCTCTTGGCACTTTGGATGTGGGACATACAGCGAGATGTTTGCTGCTTTTGCGTTTGGCTGTTGGGAGATTTACAGCACAAAGATATCTAGTTGATTTGAAGCAGTTCCGAGAAAGTCTAAGCATAATCGCCACTTCTCCCTCCTGGCACTTTCCATGTGGGAGATATAGCAGGATGTATATTGGTTTTGAGGACAACTCAATGGACAGTGTAGGGAGAAAAGGTCCTGGCTCCTTGAATGCCGTTCCTGGAGACACTGCGATCAATGTGGGAGATATGTCAAGATGTGTGTTTGTTTTGAGGACGGCTCTCTGGAGAGTCTTAGCAAAGAGGTCAGAGGGATAATCAGAGCAATTCTCAGAGACACTGAGAACAAGCTCGACAATTCCCTCCTGGCACTTTCCCTGTAGGAGATACCGCAAGACGTTTCTGTAGATTGGGCACAGCGCTCTGCAGGGTGTTAGCAGAGACTTTCCCGGGACAGTGAAACCCTATGTCAGAGACACTGAGAAGAAGCCCCAATGTTCCCTCCAGGCACTTTCAGTGTGGGTGCCTTCTCCACGTGGTTCCTGGTTTCCCTGCAGCGCTGAAGAGAATGTTAGCAAAGAGGTAACCGGGACAGTGAAAACAGTACTCAAAGACAGGGAGAGCAAGCTCTCTCTTGGCACTTTGGATGTGGGACATACAGCGAGATGTTTGCTGCTTTTGCGTTTGGCTGTTGGGAGATTTACAGCACAAAGATATCTAGTTGATTTGAAGCAGTTCCGAGAAAGTCTAAGCATAATCGCCACTTCTCCCTCCTGGCACTTTCCATGTGGGAGATATAGCAGGATGTATATTGGTTTTGAGGACAACTCAATGGACAGTGTAAGGAGAAAAGTTCCTGGCTCCTTGAATGCTGTTCCTGGAGACACTGCGATCAATGAGGGAGATATGTCAAGATGTGTGTTGGTTTTGAGGACGGCTCTCTGGAGAGTCTTAGCAAAGAGGTCACAGGGATAATCAGAGCAATTCTCAGAGACACTGAGAACAAGCTCGACAATTCCCTCCTGGCACTTTCCCTGTAGGAGATACCGCAAGACGTTTCTGTAGATTGGGCACAGCGCTCTGCAGGGTGTTAGCAGAGACTTTCCCGGGACAGTGAAACCCTATGTCAGAGACACTGAGAAGAAGCCCCAATGTTCCCTCCAGGCACTTTCAGTGTGGGTGCCTTCTCCACGTGGTTCCTGGTTTCCCTGCAGCGCTGAAGAGAATGTTAGCAAAGAGGTAACCGGGACAGTGAAAACAGTACTCAAAGACAGGGAGAGCAAGCTCTCTCTTGGCACTTTGGATGTGGGACATACAGCGAGATGTTTGCTGCTTTTGCGTTTGGCTGTTGGGAGATTTACAGCACAAAGATATCTAGTTGATTTGAAGCAGTTCCGAGAAAGTCTAAACATAATCCCCACTTCTCCCTCCTGGCACTTTCCATGTGGGAGATATAGCAGGATGTATATTGGTTTTGAGGACAACTCAATGGACAGTGTAGGGAGAAAAGTTCCTGGCTCCTTGAATGCCGTTCCTGGAGACACTGCGATCAATGTGGGAGATATGTCAAGATGTGTGTTGGTTTTGAGGACGGCTCTCTGGAGAGTCTTAGCAAAGAGGTCACAGGGATAATCAGAGCAATTCTCAGAGACACTGAGAACAAGCTCGACAATTCCCTCCTGGCACTTTCCCTGTAGGAGATACCGCAAGACGTTTCTGTAGATTGGGCACAGCGCTCTGCAGGGTGTTAGCAGAGACTTTCCCGGGACAGTGAAACCCTATGTCAGAGACACTGAGAAGAAGCCCCAATGTTCCCTCCAGGCACTTTCAGTGTGGGTGCCTTCTCCACGTGGTTCCTGGTTTCCCTGCAGCGCTGAAGAGAATGTTAGCAAAGAGGTAACCGGGACAGTGAAAACAGTACTCAAAGACAGGGAGAGCAAGCTCTCTCTTGGCACTTTGGATGTGGGACATACAGCGAGATGTTTGCTGCTTTTGCGTTTGGCTGTTGGGAGATTTACAGCACAAAGATATCTAGTTGATTTGAAGCAGTTCCGAGAAAGTCTAAACATAATCCCCGCTTCTCCCTCCTGGCACTTTCCATGTGGGAGATATAGCAGGATGTATATTGGTTTTGAGGACAACTCAATGGACAGTGTAGGGAGAAAAGTTCCTGGCTCCTTGAATGCCGTTCCTGGAGACACTGCGATCAATGAGGGAGATATGTCAAGATGTGTGTTGGTTTTGAGGACGGCTCTCTGGAGAGTCTTAGCAAAGAGGTCAGAGGGATAATCAGAGCAATTCTCAGAGACACTGAGAACAAGCTCGACAATTCCCTCCTGGCACTTTCCCTGTAGGAGATACCGCAAGACGTTTCTGTAGATTGGGCACAGTGCTCTGCAGGGTGTTAGCAGAGACTTTCCCGGGACAGTGAAACCCTATGTCAGAGACACTGAGAAGAAGCCCCAATGTTCCCTCCAGGCACTTTCAGTGTGGGTGCCTTCTCCACGTGGTTCCTGGTTTCCCTGCAGCGCTGAAGAGAATGTTAGCAAAGAGGTAACCGGGACAGTGAAAACAGTACTCAAAGACAGGGAGAGCAAGCTCTCTCTTGGCACTTTGGATGTGGGACATACAGCGAGATGTTTGCTGCTTTTGCGTTTGGCTGTTGGGAGATTTACAGCACAAAGATATCTAGTTGATTTGAAGCAGTTCCGAGAAAGTCTAAACATAATCCCCGCTTCTCCCTCCTGGCACTTTCCATGTGGGAGATATAGCAGGATGTATATTGGTTTTGAGGACAACTCAATGGACAGTGTAGGGAGAAAAGTTCCTGGCTCCTTGAATGCCGTTCCTGGAGACACTGCGATCAATGTGGGAGATATGTCAAGATGTGTGTTGGTTTTGAGGACGGCTCTCTGGAGAGTCTTAGCAAAGAGGTCACAGGGATAATCAGAGCAATTCTCAGAGACACTGAGAACAAGCTCGACAATTCCCTCCTGGCACTTTCCCTGTAGGAGATACCGCAAGACGTTTCTGTAGATTGGGCACAGCGCTCTGCAGGGTGTTAGCAGAGACTTTCCCGGGACAGTGAAACCCTATGTCAGAGACACTGAGAAGAAGCCCCAATGTTCCCTCCAGGCACTTTCAGTGTGGGTGCCTTCTCCACGTGGTTCCTGGTTTCCCTGCAGTGCTGAAGAGAATGTTAGCAAAGAGGTAACCGGGACAGTGAAAACAGTACTCAAAGACAGGGAGAGTAAGCTCTCTCTTGGCACTTTGGATGTGGGACATACAGCGAGATGTTTGCTGCTTTTGCGTTTGGCTGTTGGGAGATTTACAGCACAAAGATATCTAGTTGATTTGAAGCAGTTCCGAGAAAGTCTAAACATAATCCCCACTTCTCCCTCCTGGCACTTTCCATGTGGGAGATATAGCAGGATGTATATTGGTTTTGAGGACAACTCAATGGACAGTGTAGGGAGAAAAGTTCCTGGCTCCTTGAATGCCGTTCCTGGAGACACTGCGATCAATGTGGGAGATATGTCAAGATGTGTGTTGGTTTTGAGGACGGCTCTCTGGAGAGTCTTAGCAAAGAGGTCACAGGGATAATCAGAGCAATTCTCAGAGACACTGAGAACAAGCTCGACAATTCCCTCCTGGCACTTTCCCCGTAGGAGATACCGCAAGACGTTTCTGTAGATTGGGCACAGCGCTCTGCAGGGTGTTAGCAGAGACTTTCCCGGGACAGTGAAACCCTATGTCAGAGACACTGAGAAGAAGCCCCAATGTTCCCTCCAGGCACTTTCAGTGTGGGTGCCTTCTCCACGTGGTTCCTGGTTTCCCTGCAGCGCTGAAGAGAATGTTAGCAAAGAGGTAACCGGGACAGTGAAAACAGTACTCAAAGACAGGGAGAGCAAGCTCTCTCTTGGCACTTTGGATGTGGGACATACAGCGAGATGTTTGCTGCTTTTGCGTTTGGCTGTTGGGAGATTTACAGCACAAAGATATCTAGTTGATTTGAAGCAGTTCCGAGAAAGTCTAAGCATAATCGCCACTTCTCCCTCCTGGCACTTTCCATGTGGGAGATATAGCAGGATGTATATTGGTTTTGAGGACAACTCAATGGACAGTGTAAGGAGAAAAGTTCCTGGCTCCTTGAATGCTGTTCCTGGAGACACTGCGATCAATGTGGGAGATATGTCAAGATGTGTGTTGGTTTTGAGGACGGCTCTCTGGAGAGTCTTAGCAAAGAGGTCACAGGGATAATCAGAGCAATTCTCAGAGACACTGAGAACAAGCTCGACAATTCCCTCCTGGCACTTTCCCTGTAGGAGATACCGCAAGACGTTTCTGTAGATTGGGCACAGCGCTCTGCAGGGTGTTAGCAGAGACTTTCCCGGGACAGTGAAACCCTATGTCAGAGACACTGAGAAGAAGCCCCAGTGTTCCCTCCAGGCACTTTCAGTGTGGGTGCCTTCTCCACGTGGTTCCTGGTTTCCCTGCAGTGCTGAAGAGAATGTTAGCAAAGAGGTAACCGGGACAGTGAAAACAGTACTCAAAGACAGGGAGAGCAAGCTCTCTCTTGGCACTTTGGATGTGGGACATACAGCGAGATGTTTGCTGCTTTTGCGTTTGGCTGTTGGGAGATTTACAGCACAAAGATATCTAGTTGATTTGAAGCAGTTCCGAGAAAGTCTAAACATAATCCCCACTTCTCCCTCCTGGCACTTTCCATGTGGGAGATATAGCAGGATGTATATTGGTTTTGAGGACAACTCAATGGACAGTGTAGGGAGAAAAGTTCCTGGCTCCTTGAATGCCGTTCCTGGAGACACTGCGATCAATGAGGGAGATATGTCAAGATGTGTGTTGGTTTTGAGGACGGCTCTCTGGAGAGTCTTAGCAAAGAGGTCACAGGGATAATCAGAGCAATTCTCAGAGACACTGAGAACAAGCTCGACAATTCCCTCCTGGCACTTTCCCTGTAGGAGATACCGCAAGACATTTCTGTAGATTGGGCACAGCGCTCTGCAGGGTGTTAGCAGAGACTTTCCCGGGACAGTGAAACCCTATGTCAGAGACACTGAGAAGAAGCCCCAATGTTCCCTCCAGGCACTTTCAGTGTGGGTGCCTTCTCCACGTGGTTCCTGGTTTCCCTGCAGCGCTGAAGAGAATGTTAGCAAAGAGGTAACCGGGACAGTGAAAACAGTACTCAAAGACAGGGAGAGCAAGCTCTCTCTTGGCACTTTGGATGTGGGACATACAGCGAGATGTTTGCTGCTTTTGCGTTTGGCTGTTGGGAGATTTACAGCACAAAGATATCTAGTTGATTTGAAGCAGTTCCGAGAAAGTCTAAGCATAATCGCCACTTCTCCCTCCTGGCACTTTCCATGTGGGAGATATAGCAGGATGTATATTGGTTTTGAGGACAACTCAATGGACAGTGTAAGGAGAAAAGTTCCTGGCTCCTTGAATGCTGTTCCTGGAGACACTGCGATCAATGTGGGAGATATGTCAAGATGTGTGTTGGTTTTGAGGACGGCTCTCTGGAGAGTCTTAGCAAAGAGGTCACAGGGATAATCAGAGCAATTCTCAGAGACACTGAGAACAAGCTCGACAATTCCCTCCTGGCACTTTCCCTGTAGGAGATATCGCAAGACGTTTCTGTAGATTGGGCACAGCGCTCTGCAGGGTGTTAGCAGAGACTTTCCCGGGACAGTGAAACCCTATGTCAGAGACACTGAGAAGAAGCCCCAATGTTCCCTCCAGGCACTTTCAGTGTGGGTGCCTTCTCCACGTGGTTCCTGGTTTCCCTGCAGCGCTGAAGAGAATGTTAGCAAAGAGGTAACCGGGACAGTGAAAACAGTACTCAAAGACAGGGAGAGCAAGCTCTCTCTTGGCACTTTGGATGTGGGACATACAGCGAGATGTTTGCTGCTTTTGCGTTTGGCTGTTGGGAGATTTAGAGCACAAAGATATCTAGTTGATTTGAAGCAGTTCCGAGAAAGTCTAAACATAATCGCCACTTCTCCCTCCTGGCACTTTCCATGTGGGAGATATAGCAGGATGTATATTGGTTTTGAGGACAACTCAATGGACAGTGTAGGGAGAAAAGGTCCTGGCTCCTTGAATGCCGTTCCTGGAGACACTGCGATCAATGAGGGAGATATGTCAAGATGTGTGTTGGTTTTGAGGACGGCTCTCTGGAGAGTCTTAGCAAAGAGGTCACAGGGATAATCAGAGCAATTCTCAGAGACACTGAGAACAAGCTCGACAATTCCCTCCTGGCACTTTCCCTGTAGGAGATACCGCAAGACGTTTCTGTAGATTGGGCACAGCGCTCTGCAGGGTGTTAGCAGAGACTTTCCCGGGACAGTGAAACCCTATGTCAGAGACACTGAGAAGAAGCCCCAATGTTCCCTCCAGGCACTTTCAGTGTGGGTGCCTTCTCCACGTGGTTCCTGGTTTCCCTGCAGCGCTGAAGAGAATGTTAGCAAAGAGGTAACCGGGACAGTGAAAACAGTACTCAAAGACAGGGAGAGCAAGCTCTCTCTTGGCACTTTGGATGTGGGACATACAGCGAGATGTTTGCTGCTTTTGCGTTTGGCTGTTGGGAGATTTACAGCACAAAGATATCTAGTTGATTTGAAGCAGTTCCGAGAAAGTCTAAACATAATCCCCGCTTCTCCCTCCTGGCACTTTCCATGTGGGAGATATAGCAGGATGTATATTGGTTTTGAGGACAACTCAATGGACAGTGTAGGGAGAAAAGTTCCTGGCTCCTTGAATGCCGTTCCTGGAGACACTGCGATCAATGAGGGAGATATGTCAAGATGTGTGTTGGTTTTGAGGACGGCTCTCTGGAGAGTCTTAGCAAAGAGGTCAGAGGGATAATCAGAGCAATTCTCAGAGACACTGAGAACAAGCTCGACAATTCCCTCCTGGCACTTTCCCTGTAGGAGATACCGCAAGACGTTTCTGTAGATTGGGCACAGCGCTCTGCAGGGTGTTAGCAGAGACTTTCCCGGGACAGTGAAACCCTATGTCAGAGACACTGAGAAGAAGCCCCAATGTTCCCTCCAGGCACTTTCAGTGTGGGTGCCTTCTCCACGTGGTTCCTGGTTTCCCTGCAGCGCTGAAGAGAATGTTAGCAAAGAGGTAACCGGGACAGTGAAAACAGTACTCAAAGACAGGGAGAGCAAGCTCTCTCTTGGCACTTTGGATGTGGGACATACAGCGAGATGTTTGCTGCTTTTGCGTTTGGCTGTTGGGAGATTTACAGCACAAAGATATCTAGTTGATTTGAAGCAGTTCCGAGAAAGTCTAAGCATAATCGCCACTTCTCCCTCCTGGCACTTTCCATGTGGGAGATATAGCAGGATGTATATTGGTTTTGAGGACAACTCAATGGACAGTGTAAGGAGAAAAGTTCCTGGCTCCTTGAATGCTGTTCCTGGAGACACTGCGATCAATGTGGGAGATATGTCAAGATGTGTGTTGGTTTTGAGGACGGCTCTCTGGAGAGTCTTAGCAAAGAGGTCACAGGGATAATCAGAGCAATTCTCAGAGACACTGAGAACAAGCTCGACAATTCCCTCCTGGCACTTTCCCTGTAGGAGATACCGCAAGACGTTTCTGTAGATTGGGCACAGCGCTCTGCAGGGTGTTAGCAGAGACTTTCCCGGGACAGTGAAACCCTATGTCAGAGACACTGAGAAGAAGCCCCAGTGTTCCCTCCAGGCACTTTCAGTGTGGGTGCCTTCTCCACGTGGTTCCTGGTTTCCCTGCAGTGCTGAAGAGAATGTTAGCAAAGAGGTAACCGGGACAGTGAAAACAGTACTCAAAGACAGGGAGAGCAAGCTCTCTCTTGGCACTTTGGATGTGGGACATACAGCGAGATGTTTGCTGCTTTTGCGTTTGGCTGTTGGGAGATTTACAGCACAAAGATATCTAGTTGATTTGAAGCAGTTCCGAGAAAGTCTAAACATAATCCCCACTTCTCCCTCCTGGCACTTTCCATGTGGGAGATATAGCAGGATGTATATTGGTTTTGAGGACAACTCAATGGACAGTGTAGGGAGAAAAGTTCCTGGCTCCTTGAATGCCGTTCCTGGAGACACTGCGATCAATGAGGGAGATATGTCAAGATGTGTGTTGGTTTTGAGGACGGCTCTCTGGAGAGTCTTAGCAAAGAGGTCACAGGGATAATCAGAGCAATTCTCAGAGACACTGAGAACAAGCTCGACAATTCCCTCCTGGCACTTTCCCTGTAGGAGATACCGCAAGACATTTCTGTAGATTGGGCACAGCGCTCTGCAGGGTGTTAGCAGAGACTTTCCCGGGACAGTGAAACCCTATGTCAGAGACACTGAGAAGAAGCCCCAATGTTCCCTCCAGGCACTTTCAGTGTGGGTGCCTTCTCCACGTGGTTCCTGGTTTCCCTGCAGCGCTGAAGAGAATGTTAGCAAAGAGGTAACCGGGACAGTGAAAACAGTACTCAAAGACAGGGAGAGCAAGCTCTCTCTTGGCACTTTGGATGTGGGACATACAGCGAGATGTTTGCTGCTTTTGCGTTTGGCTGTTGGGAGATTTACAGCACAAAGATATCTAGTTGATTTGAAGCAGTTCCGAGAAAGTCTAAGCATAATCGCCACTTCTCCCTCCTGGCACTTTCCATGTGGGAGATATAGCAGGATGTATATTGGTTTTGAGGACAACTCAATGGACAGTGTAAGGAGAAAAGTTCCTGGCTCCTTGAATGCTGTTCCTGGAGACACTGCGATCAATGTGGGAGATATGTCAAGATGTGTGTTGGTTTTGAGGACGGCTCTCTGGAGAGTCTTAGCAAAGAGGTCACAGGGATAATCAGAGCAATTCTCAGAGACACTGAGAACAAGCTCGACAATTCCCTCCTGGCACTTTCCCTGTAGGAGATATCGCAAGACGTTTCTGTAGATTGGGCACAGCGCTCTGCAGGGTGTTAGCAGAGACTTTCCCGGGACAGTGAAACCCTATGTCAGAGACACTGAGAAGAAGCCCCAATGTTCCCTCCAGGCACTTTCAGTGTGGGTGCCTTCTCCACGTGGTTCCTGGTTTCCCTGCAGCGCTGAAGAGAATGTTAGCAAAGAGGTAACCGGGACAGTGAAAACAGTACTCAAAGACAGGGAGAGCAAGCTCTCTCTTGGCACTTTGGATGTGGGACATACAGCGAGATGTTTGCTGCTTTTGCGTTTGGCTGTTGGGAGATTTACAGCACAAAGATATCTAGTTGATTTGAAGCAGTTCCGAGAAAGTCTAAACATAATCCCCACTTCTCCCTCGTGGCACTTTCCATGTGGGAGATATAGCAGGATGTATATTGGTTTTGAGGACAACTCAATGGACAGTGTAGGGAGAAAAGGTCCTGGCTCCTTGAATGCCGTTCCTGGAGACACTGCGATCAATGAGGGAGATATGTCAAGATGTGTGTTGGTTTTGAGGACGGCTCTCTGGAGAGTCTTAGCAAAGAGGTCACAGGGATAATCAGAGCAATTCTCAGAGACACTGAGAACAAGCTCGACAATTCCCTCCTGGCACTTTCCCTGTAGGAGATACCGCAAGACGTTTCTGTAGATTGGGCACAGCGCTCTGCAGGGTGTTAGCAGAGACTTTCCCGGGACAGTGAAACCCTATGTCAGAGACACTGAGAAGAAGCCCCAATGTTCCCTCCAGGCACTTTCAGTGTGGGTGCCTTCTCCACGTGGTTCCTGGTTTCCCTGCAGCGCTGAAGAGAATGTTAGCAAAGAGGTAACCGGGACAGTGAAAACAGTACTCAAAGACAGGGAGAGCAAGCTCTCTCTTGGCACTTTGGATGTGGGACATACAGCGAGATGTTTGCTGCTTTTGCGTTTGGCTGTTGGGAGATTTACAGCACAAAGATATCTAGTTGATTTGAAGCAGTTCCGAGAAAGTCTAAACATAATCCCCGCTTCTCCCTCCTGGCACTTTCCATGTGGGAGATATAGCAGGATGTATATTGGTTTTGAGGACAACTCAATGGACAGTGTAGGGAGAAAAGTTCCTGGCTCCTTGAATGCCGTTCCTGGAGACACTGCGATCAATGAGGGAGATATGTCAAGATGTGTGTTGGTTTTGAGGACGGCTCTCTGGAGAGTCTTAGCAAAGAGGTCAGAGGGATAATCAGAGCAATTCTCAGAGACACTGAGAACAAGCTCGACAATTCCCTCCTGGCACTTTCCCTGTAGGAGATACCGCAAGACGTTTCTGTAGATTGGGCACAGCGCTCTGCAGGGTGTTAGCAGAGACTTTCCCGGGACAGTGAAACCCTATGTCAGAGACACTGAGAAGAAGCCCCAATGTTCCCTCTAGGCACTTTCAGTGTGGGTGCCTTCTCCACGTGGTTCCTGGTTTCCCTGCAGCGCTGAAGAGAATGTTAGCAAAGAGGTAACCGGGACAGTGAAAACAGTACTCAAAGACAGGGAGAGCAAGCTCTCTCTTGGCACTTTGGATGTGGGACATACAGCGAGATGTTTGCTGCTTTTGCGTTTGGCTGTTGGGAGATTTACAGCACAAAGATATCTAGTTGATTTGAAGCAGTTCCGAGAAAGTCTAAGCATAATCGCCACTTCTCCCTCCTGGCACTTTCCATGTGGGAGATATAGCAGGATGTATATTGGTTTTGAGGACAACTCAATGGACAGTGTAGGGAGAAAAGTTCCTGGCTCCTTGAATGCCGTTCCTGGAGACACTGCGATCAATGAGGGAGATATGTCAAGATGTGTGTTGGTTTTGAGGACGGCTCTCTGGAGAGTCTTAGCAAAGAGGTCAGAGGGATAATCAGAGCAATTCTCAGAGACACTGAGAACAAGCTCGACAATTCCCTCCTGGCACTTTCCCTGTAGGAGATACCGCAAGACGTTTCTGTAGATTGGGCACAGCGCTCTGCAGGGTGTTAGCAGAGACTTTCCCGGGACAGTGAAACCCTATGTCAGAGACACTGAGAAGAAGCCCCAATGTTCCCTCCAGGCACTTTCAGTGTGGGTGCCTTCTCCACGTGGTTCCTGGTTTCCCTGCAGCGCTGAAGAGAATGTTAGCAAAGAGGTAACCGGGACAGTGAAAACAGTACTCAAAGACAGGGAGAGCAAGCTCTCTCTTGGCACTTTGGATGTGGGACATACAGCGAGATGTTTGCTGCTTTTGCGTTTGGCTGTTGGGAGATTTACAGCACAAAGATATCTAGTTGATTTGAAGCAGTTCCGAGAAAGTCTAAACATAATCCCCGCTTCTCCCTCCTGGCACTTTCCATGTGGGAGATATAGCAGGATGTATATTGGTTTTGAGGACAACTCAATGGACAGTGTAGGGAGAAAAGTTCCTGGCTCCTTGAATGCCGTTCCTGGAGACACTGCGATCAATGAGGGAGATATGTCAAGATGTGTGTTGGTTTTGAGGACGGCTCTCTGGAGAGTCTTAGCAAAGAGGTCAGAGGGATAATCAGAGCAATTCTCAGAGACACTGAGAACAAGCTCGACAATTCCCTCCTGGCACTTTCCCTGTAGGAGATACCGCAAGACGTTTCTGTAGATTGGGCACAGCGCTCTGCAGGGTGTTAGCAGAGACTTTCCCGGGACAGTGAAACCCTATGTCAGAGACACTGAGAAGAAGCCCCAATGTTCCCTCTAGGCACTTTCAGTGTGGGTGCCTTCTCCACGTGGTTCCTGGTTTCCCTGCAGCGCTGAAGAGAATGTTAGCAAAGAGGTAACCGGGACAGTGAAAACAGTACTCAAAGACAGGGAGAGCAAGCTCTCTCTTGGCACTTTGGATGTGGGACATACAGCGAGATGTTTGCTGCTTTTGCGTTTGGCTGTTGGGAGATTTACAGCACAAAGATATCTAGTTGATTTGAAGCAGTTCCGAGAAAGTCTAAGCATAATCGCCACTTCTCCCTCCTGGCACTTTCCATGTGGGAGATATAGCAGGATGTATATTGGTTTTGAGGACAACTCAATGGACAGTGTAGGGAGAAAAGTTCCTGGCTCCTTGAATGCCGTTCCTGGAGACACTGCGATCAATGAGGGAGATATGTCAAGATGTGTGTTGGTTTTGAGGACGGCTCTCTGGAGAGTCTTAGCAAAGAGGTCAGAGGGATAATCAGAGCAATTCTCAGAGACACTGAGAACAAGCTCGACAATTCCCTCCTGGCACTTTCCCTGTAGGAGATACCGCAAGACGTTTCTGTAGATTGGGCACAGCGCTCTGCAGGGTGTTAGCAGAGACTTTCCCGGGACAGTGAAACCCTATGTCAGAGACACTGAGAAGAAGCCCCAATGTTCCCTCCAGGCACTTTCAGTGTGGGTGCCTTCTCCACGTGGTTCCTGGTTTCCCTGCAGCGCTGAAGAGAATGTTAGCAAAGAGGTAACCGGGACAGTGAAAACAGTACTCAAAGACAGGGAGAGCAAGCTCTCTCTTGGCACTTTGGATGTGGGACATACAGCGAGATGTTTGCTGCTTTTGCGTTTGGCTGTTGGGAGATTTACAGCACAAAGATATCTAGTTGATTTGAAGCAGTTCCGAGAAAGTCTAAGCATAATCGCCACTTCTCCCTCCTGGCACTTTCCATGTGGGAGATATAGCAGGATGTATATTGGTTTTGAGGACAACTCAATGGACAGTGTAAGGAGAAAAGTTCCTGGCTCCTTGAATGCCGTTCCTGGAGACACTGCGATCAATGAGGGAGATATGTCAAGATGTGTGTTTGTTTTGAGGACGGCTCTCTGGAGAGTCTTAGCAAAGAGGTCACAGGGATAATCAGAGCAATTCTCAGAGACACTGAGAACAAGCTCCACAATTCCCTCCTGGCACTTTCCCTGTAGGAGATATCGCAAGACGTTTCTGTAGATTGGGCACAGCGCTCTGCAGGGTGTTAGCAGAGACTTTCCCGGGACAGTGAAACCCTATGTCAGAGACACTGAGAAGAAGCCCCAATGTTCCCTCCAGGCACTTTCAGTGTGGGTGCCTTCTCCACGTGGTTCCTGGTTTCCCTGCAGCGCTGAAGAGAATGTTAGCAAAGAGGTAACCGGGACAGTGAAAACAGTACTCAAAGACAGGGAGAGCAAGCTCTCTCTTGGCACTTTGGATGTGGGACATACAGCGAGATGTTTGCTGCTTTTGCGTTTGGCTGTTGGGAGATTTACAGCACAAAGATATCTAGTTGATTTGAAGCAGTTCCGAGAAAGTCTAAACATAATCCCCACTTCTCCCTCCTGGCACTTTCCATGTGGGAGATATAGCAGGATGTATATTGGTTTTGAGGACAACTCAATGGACAGTGTAGGGAGAAAAGTTCCTGGCTCCTTGAATGCCGTTCCTGGAGACACTGCGATCAATGAGGGAGATATGTCAAGATGTGTGTTGGTTTTGAGGACGGCTCTCTGGAGAGTCTTAGCAAAGAGGTCACAGGGATAATCAGAGCAATTCTCAGAGACACTGAGAACAAGCTCGACAATTCCCTCCTGGCACTTTCCCTGTAGGAGATACCGCAAGACGTTTCTGTAGATTGGGCACAGCGCTCTGCAGGGTGTTAGCAGAGACTTTCCCGGGACAGTGAAACCCTATGTCAGAGACACTGAGAAGAAGCCCCAATGTTCCCTCCAGGCACTTTCAGTGTGGGTGCCTTCTCCACGTGGTTCCTGGTTTCCCTGCAGCGCTGAAGAGAATGTTAGCAAAGAGGTAACCGGGACAGTGAAAACAGTACTCAAAGACAGGGAGAGCAAGCTCTCTCTTGGCACTTTGGATGTGGGACATACAGCGAGATGTTTGCTGCTTTTGCGTTTGGCTGTTGGGAGATTTACAGCACAAAGATATCTAGTTGATTTGAAGCAGTTCCGAGAAAGTCTAAGCATAATCGCCACTTCTCCCTCCTGGCACTTTCCATGTGGGAGATATAGCAGGATGTATATTGGTTTTGAGGACAACTCAATGGACAGTGTAAGGAGAAAAGTTCCTGGCTCCTTGAATGCTGTTCCTGGAGACACTGCGATCAATGAGGGAGATATGTCAAGATGTGTGTTGGTTTTGAGGACGGCTCTCTGGAGAGTCTTAGCAAAGAGGTCACAGGGATAATCAGAGCAATTCTCAGAGACACTGAGAACAAGCTCGACAATTCCCTCCTGGCACTTTCCCTGTAGGAGATACCGCAAGACGTTTCTGTAGATTGGGCACAGCGCTCTGCAGGGTGTTAGCAGAGACTTTCCCGGGACAGTGAAACCCTATGTCAGAGACACTGAGAAGAAGCCCCAATGTTCCCTCCAGGCACTTTCAGTGTGGGTGCCTTCTCCACGTGGTTCCTGGTTTCCCTGCAGCGCTGAAGAGAATGTTAGCAAAGAGGTAACCGGGACAGTGAAAACAGTACTCAAAGACAGGGAGAGCAAGCTCTCTCTTGGCACTTTGGATGTGGGACATACAGCGAGATGTTTGCTGCTTTTGCGTTTGGCTGTTGGGAGATTTACAGCACAAAGATATCTAGTTGATTTGAAGCAGTTCCGAGAAAGTCTAAACATAATCCCCGCTTCTCCCTCCTGGCACTTTCCATGTGGGAGATATAGCAGGATGTATATTGGTTTTGAGGACAACTCAATGGACAGTGTAGGGAGAAAAGTTCCTGGCTCCTTGAATGCCGTTCCTGGAGACACTGCGATCAATGAGGGAGATATGTCAAGATGTGTGTTGGTTTTGAGGACGGCTCTCTGGAGAGTCTTAGCAAAGAGGTCAGAGGGATAATCAGAGCAATTCTCAGAGACACTGAGAACAAGCTCGACAATTCCCTCCTGGCACTTTCCCTGTAGGAGATACCGCAAGACGTTTCTGTAGATTGGGCACAGCGCTCTGCAGGGTGTTAGCAGAGACTTTCCCGGGACAGTGAAACCCTATGTCAGAGACACTGAGAAGAAGCCCCAATGTTCCCTCCAGGCACTTTCAGTGTGGGTGCCTTCTCCACGTGGTTCCTGGTTTCCCTGCAGCGCTGAAGAGAATGTTAGCAAAGAGGTAACCGGGACAGTGAAAACAGTACTCAAAGACAGGGAGAGCAAGCTCTCTCTTGGCACTTTGGATGTGGGACATACAGCGAGATGTTTGCTGCTTTTGCGTTTGGCTGTTGGGAGATTTACAGCACAAAGATATCTAGTTGATTTGAAGCAGTTCTGAGAAAGTCTAAACATAATCCCCGCTTCTCCCTCCTGGCACTTTCCATGTGGGAGATATAGCAGGATGTATATTGGTTTTGAGGACAACTCAATGGACAGTGTAGGGAGAAAAGGTCCTGGCTCCTTGAATGCCGTTCCTGGAGACACTGCGATCAATGAGGGAGATATGTCAAGATGTGTGTTGGTTTTGAGGACGGCTCTCTGGAGAGTCTTAGCAAAGAGGTCACAGGGATAATCAGAGCAATTCTCAGAGACACTGAGAACAAGCTCGACAATTCCCTCCTGGCACTTTCCCTGTAGGAGATACCGCAAGACGTTTCTGTAGATTGGGCACAGCGCTCTGCAGGGTGTTAGCAGAGACTTTCCCGGGACAGTGAAACCCTATGTCAGAGACACTGAGAAGAAGCCCCAATGTTCCCTCCAGGCACTTTCAGTGTGGGTGCCTTCTCCACGTGGTTCCTGGTTTCCCTGCAGCGCTGAAGAGAATGTTAGCAAAGAGGTAACCGGGACAGTGAAAACAGTACTCAAAGACAGGGAGAGCAAGCTCTCTCTTGGCACTTTGGATGTGGGACATACAGCGAGATGTTTGCTGCTTTTGCGTTTGGCTGTTGGGAGATTTACAGCACAAAGATATCTAGTTGATTTGAAGCAGTTCCGAGAAAGTCTAAACATAATCCCCGCTTCTCCCTCCTGGCACTTTCCATGTGGGAGATATAGCAGGATGTATATTGGTTTTGAGGACAACTCAATGGACAGTGTAGGGAGAAAAGGTCCTGGCTCCTTGAATGCCGTTCCTGGAGACACTGCGATCAATGAGGGAGATATGTCAAGATGTGTGTTGGTTTTGAGGACGGCTCTCTGGAGAGTCTTAGCAAAGAGGTCAGAGGGATAATCAGAGCAATTCTCAGAGACACTGAGAACAAGCTCGACAATTCCCTCCTGGCACTTTCCCTGTAGGAGATACCGCAAGACGTTTCTGTAGATTGGGCACAGCGCTCTGCAGGGTGTTAGCAGAGACTTTCCCGGGACAGTGAAACCCTATGTCAGAGACACTGAGAAGAAGCCCCAATGTTCCCTCCAGGCACTTTCAGTGTGGGTGCCTTCTCCACGTGGTTCCTGGTTTCCCTGCAGCGCTGAAGAGAATGTTAGCAAAGAGGTAACCGGGACAGTGAAAACAGTACTCAAAGACAGGGAGAGCAAGCTCTCTCTTGGCACTTTGGATGTGGGACATACAGCGAGATGTTTGCTGCTTTTGCGTTTGGCTGTTGGGAGATTTACAGCACAAAGATATCTAGTTGATTTGAAGCAGTTCCGAGAAAGTCTAAACATAATCCCCACTTCTCCCTCCTGGCACTTTCCATGTGGGAGATATAGCAGGATGTATATTGGTTTTGAGGACAACTCAATGGACAGTGTAGGGAGAAAAGTTCCTGGCTCCTTGAATGCCGTTCCTGGAGACACTGCGATCAATGAGGGAGATATGTCAAGATGTGTGTTGGTTTTGAGGACGGCTCTCTGGAGAGTCTTAGCAAAGAGGTCAGAGGGATAATCAGAGCAATTCTCAGAGACACTGAGAACAAGCTCGACAATTCCCTCCTGGCACTTTCCCTGTAGGAGATACCGCAAGACGTTTCTGTAGATTGGGCACAGCGCTCTGCAGGGTGTTAGCAGAGACTTTCCCGGGACAGTGAAACCCTATGTCAGAGACACTGAGAAGAAGCCCCAATGTTCCCTCCAGGCACTTTCAGTGTGGGTGCCTTCTCCACGTGGTTCCTGGTTTCCCTGCAGCGCTGAAGAGAATGTTAGCAAAGAGGTAACCGGGACAGTGAAAACAGTACTCAAAGACAGGGAGAGCAAGCTCTCTCTTGGCACTTTGGATGTGGGACATACAGCGAGATGTTTGCTGCTTTTGCGTTTGGCTGTTGGGAGATTTACAGCACAAAGATATCTAGTTGATTTGAAGCAGTTCCGAGAAAGTCTAAGCATAATCGCCACTTCTCCCTCCTGGCACTTTCCATGTGGGAGATATAGCAGGATGTATATTGGTTTTGAGGACAACTCAATGGACAGTGTAAGGAGAAAAGTTCCTGGCTCCTTGAATGCTGTTCCTGGAGACACTGCGATCAATGAGGGAGATATGTCAAGATGTGTGTTGGTTTTGAGGACGGCTCTCTGGAGAGTCTTAGCAAAGAGGTCACAGGGATAATCAGAGCAATTCTCAGAGACACTGAGAACAAGCTCGACAATTCCCTCCTGGCACTTTCCCTGTAGGAGATACCGCAAGACGTTTCTGTAGATTGGGCACAGCGCTCTGCAGGGTGTTAGCAGAGACTTTCCCGGGACAGTGAAACCCTATGTCAGAGACACTGAGAAGAAGCCCCAATGTTCCCTCCAGGCACTTTCAGTGTGGGTGCCTTCTCCACGTGGTTCCTGGTTTCCCTGCAGCGCTGAAGAGAATGTTAGCAAAGAGGTAACCGGGACAGTGAAAACAGTACTCAAAGACAGGGAGAGCAAGCTCTCTCTTGGCACTTTGGATGTGGGACATACAGCGAGATGTTTGCTGCTTTTGCGTTTGGCTGTTGGGAGATTTACAGCACAAAGATATCTAGTTGATTTGAAGCAGTTCCGAGAAAGTCTAAACATAATCCCCGCTTCTCCCTCCTGGCACTTTCCATGTGGGAGATATAGCAGGATGTATATTGGTTTTGAGGACAACTCAATGGACAGTGTAGGGAGAAAAGTTCCTGGCTCCTTGAATGCCGTTCCTGGAGACACTGCGATCAATGAGGGAGATATGTCAAGATGTGTGTTGGTTTTGAGGACGGCTCTCTGGAGAGTCTTAGCAAAGAGGTCAGAGGGATAATCAGAGCAATTCTCAGAGACACTGAGAACAAGCTCGACAATTCCCTCCTGGCACTTTCCCTGTAGGAGATACCGCAAGACGTTTCTGTAGATTGGGCACAGCGCTCTGCAGGGTGTTAGCAGAGACTTTCCCGGGACAGTGAAACCCTATGTCAGAGACACTGAGAAGAAGCCCCAATGTTCCCTCCAGGCACTTTCAGTGTGGGTGCCTTCTCCACGTGGTTCCTGGTTTCCCTGCAGCGCTGAAGAGAATGTTAGCAAAGAGGTAACCGGGACAGTGAAAACAGTACTCAAAGACAGGGAGAGCAAGCTCTCTCTTGGCACTTTGGATGTGGGACATACAGCGAGATGTTTGCTGCTTTTGCGTTTGGCTGTTGGGAGATTTACAGCACAAAGATATCTAGTTGATTTGAAGCAGTTCTGAGAAAGTCTAAACATAATCCCCGCTTCTCCCTCCTGGCACTTTCCATGTGGGAGATATAGCAGGATGTATATTGGTTTTGAGGACAACTCAATGGACAGTGTAGGGAGAAAAGGTCCTGGCTCCTTGAATGCCGTTCCTGGAGACACTGCGATCAATGAGGGAGATATGTCAAGATGTGTGTTGGTTTTGAGGACGGCTCTCTGGAGAGTCTTAGCAAAGAGGTCACAGGGATAATCAGAGCAATTCTCAGAGACACTGAGAACAAGCTCGACAATTCCCTCCTGGCACTTTCCCTGTAGGAGATACCGCAAGACGTTTCTGTAGATTGGGCACAGCGCTCTGCAGGGTGTTAGCAGAGACTTTCCCGGGACAGTGAAACCCTATGTCAGAGACACTGAGAAGAAGCCCCAATGTTCCCTCCAGGCACTTTCAGTGTGGGTGCCTTCTCCACGTGGTTCCTGGTTTCCCTGCAGCGCTGAAGAGAATGTTAGCAAAGAGGTAACCGGGACAGTGAAAACAGTACTCAAAGACAGGGAGAGCAAGCTCTCTCTTGGCACTTTGGATGTGGGACATACAGCGAGATGTTTGCTGCTTTTGCGTTTGGCTGTTGGGAGATTTACAGCACAAAGATATCTAGTTGATTTGAAGCAGTTCCGAGAAAGTCTAAACATAATCCCCGCTTCTCCCTCCTGGCACTTTCCATGTGGGAGATATAGCAGGATGTATATTGGTTTTGAGGACAACTCAATGGACAGTGTAGGGAGAAAAGGTCCTGGCTCCTTGAATGCCGTTCCTGGAGACACTGCGATCAATGAGGGAGATATGTCAAGATGTGTGTTGGTTTTGAGGACGGCTCTCTGGAGAGTCTTAGCAAAGAGGTCAGAGGGATAATCAGAGCAATTCTCAGAGACACTGAGAACAAGCTCGACAATTCCCTCCTGGCACTTTCCCTGTAGGAGATACCGCAAGACGTTTCTGTAGATTGGGCACAGCGCTCTGCAGGGTGTTAGCAGAGACTTTCCCGGGACAGTGAAACCCTATGTCAGAGACACTGAGAAGAAGCCCCAATGTTCCCTCCAGGCACTTTCAGTGTGGGTGCCTTCTCCACGTGGTTCCTGGTTTCCCTGCAGCGCTGAAGAGAATGTTAGCAAAGAGGTAACCGGGACAGTGAAAACAGTACTCAAAGACAGGGAGAGCAAGCTCTCTCTTGGCACTTTGGATGTGGGACATACAGCGAGATGTTTGCTGCTTTTGCGTTTGGCTGTTGGGAGATTTACAGCACAAAGATATCTAGTTGATTTGAAGCAGTTCCGAGAAAGTCTAAACATAATCCCCACTTCTCCCTCCTGGCACTTTCCATGTGGGAGATATAGCAGGATGTATATTGGTTTTGAGGACAACTCAATGGACAGTGTAGGGAGAAAAGTTCCTGGCTCCTTGAATGCCGTTCCTGGAGACACTGCGATCAATGAGGGAGATATGTCAAGATGTGTGTTGGTTTTGAGGACGGCTCTCTGGAGAGTCTTAGCAAAGAGGTCAGAGGGATAATCAGAGCAATTCTCAGAGACACTGAGAACAAGCTCGACAATTCCCTCCTGGCACTTTCCCTGTAGGAGATACCGCAAGACGTTTCTGTAGATTGGGCACAGCGCTCTGCAGGGTGTTAGCAGAGACTTTCCCGGGACAGTGAAACCCTATGTCAGAGACACTGAGAAGAAGCCCCAATGTTCCCTCCAGGCACTTTCAGTGTGGGTGCCTTCTCCACGTGGTTCCTGGTTTCCCTGCAGCGCTGAAGAGAATGTTAGCAAAGAGGTAACCGGGACAGTGAAAACAGTACTCAAAGACAGGGAGAGCAAGCTCTCTCTTGGCACTTTGGATGTGGGACATACAGCGAGATGTTTGCTGCTTTTGCGTTTGGCTGTTGGGAGATTTACAGCACAAAGATATCTAGTTGATTTGAAGCAGTTCCGAGAAAGTCTAAGCATAATCGCCACTTCTCCCTCCTGGCACTTTCCATGTGGGAGATATAGCAGGATGTATATTGGTTTTGAGGACAACTCAATGGACAGTGTAAGGAGAAAAGTTCCTGGCTCCTTGAATGCTGTTCCTGGAGACACTGCGATCAATGAGGGAGATATGTCAAGATGTGTGTTGGTTTTGAGGACGGCTCTCTGGAGAGTCTTAGCAAAGAGGTCACAGGGATAATCAGAGCAATTCTCAGAGACACTGAGAACAAGTTCGACAATTCCCTCCTGGCACTTTCCCTGTAGGAGATATCGCAAGACGTTTCTGTAGATTGGGCACAGCGCTCTGCAGGGTGTTAGCAGAGACTTTCCCGGGACAGTGAAACCCTATGTCAGAGACACTGAGAAGAAGCCCCAATGTTCCCTCCAGGCACTTTCAGTGTGGGTGCCTTCTCCACGTGGTTCCTGGTTTCCCTGCAGCGCTGAAGAGAATGTTAGCAAAGAGGTAACCGGGACAGTGAAAACAGTACTCAAAGACAGGGAGAGCAAGCTCTCTCTTGGCACTTTGGATGTGGGACATACAGCGAGATGTTTGCTGCTTTTGCGTTTGGCTGTTGGGAGATTTACAGCACAAAGATATCTAGTTGATTTGAAGCAGTTCCGAGAAAGTCTAAACATAATCCCCGCTTCTCCCTCCTGGCACTTTCCATGTGGGAGATATAGCAGGATGTATATTGGTTTTGAGGACAACTCAATGGACAGTGTAGGGAGAAAAGGTCCTGGCTCCTTGAATGCCGTTCCTGGAGACACTGCGATCAATGAGGGAGATATGTCAAGATGTGTGTTGGTTTTGAGGACGGCTCTCTGGAGAGTCTTAGCAAAGAGGTCACAGGGATAATCAGAGCAATTCTCAGAGACACTGAGAACAAGCTCGACAATTCCCTCCTGGCACTTTCCCTGTAGGAGATACCGCAAGACGTTTCTGTAGATTGGGCACAGCGCTCTGCAGGGTGTTAGCAGAGACTTTCCCGGGACAGTGAAACCCTATGTCAGAGACACTGAGAAGAAGCCCCAATGTTCCCTCCAGGCACTTTCAGTGTGGGTGCCTTCTCCACGTGGTTCCTGGTTTCCCTGCAGCGCTGAAGAGAATGTTAGCAAAGAGGTAACCGGGACAGTGAAAACAGTACTCAAAGACAGGGAGAGCAAGCTCTCTCTTGGCACTTTGGATGTGGGACATACAGCGAGATGTTTGCTGCTTTTGCGTTTGGCTGTTGGGAGATTTACAGCACAAAGATATCTAGTTGATTTGAAGCAGTTCCGAGAAAGTCTAAACATAATCCCCGCTTCTCCCTCCTGGCACTTTCCATGTGGGAGATATAGCAGGATGTATATTGGTTTTGAGGACAACTCAATGGACAGTGTAGGGAGAAAAGTTCCTGGCTCCTTGAATGCCGTTTCTGGAGACACTGCGATCAATGAGGGAGATATGTCAAGATGTGTGTTGGTTTTGAGGACGGCTCTCTGGAGAGTCTTAGCAAAGAGGTCAGAGGGATAATCAGAGCAATTCTCAGAGACACTGAGAACAAGCTCGACAATTCCCTCCTGGCACTTTCCCTGTAGGAGATACCGCAAGACGTTTCTGTAGATTGGGCACAGCGCTCTGCAGGGTGTTAGGAGAGACTTTCCCGGGACAGTGAAACCCTATGTCAGAGACACTGAGAAGAAGCCCCAATGTTCCCTCCAGGCACTTTCAGTGTGGGTGCCTTCTCCACGTGGTTCCTGGTTTCCCTGCAGCGCTGAAGAGAATGTTAGCAAAGAGGTAACCGGGACAGTGAAAACAGTACTCAAAGACAGGGAGAGCAAGCTCTCTCTTGGCACTTTGGATGTGGGACATACAGCGAGATGTTTGCTGCTTTTGCGTTTGGCTGTTGGGAGATTTACAGCACAAAGATATCTAGTTGATTTGAAGCAGTTCCGAGAAAGTCTAAGCATAATCGCCACTTCTCCCTCCTGGCACTTTCCATGTGGGAGATATAGCAGGATGTATATTGGTTTTGAGGACAACTCAATGGACAGTGTAAGGAGAAAAGTTCCTGGCTCCTTGAATGCTGTTCCTGGAGACACTGCGATCAATGAGGGAGATATGTCAAGATGTGTGTTGGTTTTGAGGACGGCTCTCTGGAGAGTCTTAGCAAAGAGGTCACAGGGATAATCAGAGCAATTCTCAGAGACACTGAGAACAAGCTCGACAATTCCCTCCTGGCACTTTCCCTGTAGGAGATATCGCAAGACGTTTCTGTAGATTGGGCACAGCGCTCTGCAGGGTGTTAGCAGAGACTTTCCCGGGACAGTGAAACCCTATGTCAGAGACACTGAGAAGAAGCCCCAATGTTCCCTCCAGGCACTTTCAGTGTGGGTGCCTTCTCCACGTGGTTCCTGGTTTCCCTGCAGCGCTGAAGAGAATGTTAGCAAAGAGGTAACCGGGACAGTGAAAACAGTACTCAAAGACAGGGAGAGCAAGCTCTCTCTTGGCACTTTGGATGTGGGACATACAGCGAGATGTTTGCTGCTTTTGCGTTTGGCTGTTGGGAGATTTACAGCACAAAGATATCTAGTTGATTTGAAGCAGTTCCGAGAAAGTCTAAGCATAATCGCCAATTCTCCCTCCTGGCACTTTCCACGTGGGAGATATAGCAGGATGTATATTGGTTTTGAGGACAACTCAATGGACAGTGTAAGGAGAAAAGTTCCTGGCTCCTTGAATGCCGTTCCTGGAGACACTGCGATCAATGAGGGAGATATGTCAAGATGTGTGTTGGTTTTGAGGACGGCTCTCTGGAGAGTCTTAGCAAAGAGGTCAGAGGGATAATCAGAGCAATTCTCAGAGACACTGAGAACAAGCTCGACAATTCCCTCCTGGCACTTTCCCTGTAGGAGATACCGCAAGACGTTTCTGTAGATTGGGCACAGCGCTCTGCAGGGTGTTAGCAGAGACTTTCCCGGGACAGTGAAACCCTATGTCAGAGACACTGAGAAGAAGCCCCAATGTTCCCTCCAGGCACTTTCAGTGTGGGTGCCTTCTCCACGTGGTTCCTGGTTTCCCTGCAGCGCTGAAGAGAATGTTAGCAAAGAGGTAACCGGGACAGTGAAAACAGTACTCAAAGACAGGGAGAGCAAGCTCTCTCTTGGCACTTTGGATGTGGGACATACAGCGAGATGTTTGCTGCTTTTGCGTTTGGCTGTTGGGAGATTTACAGCACAAAGATATCTAGTTGATTTGAAGCAGTTCCGAGAAAGTCTAAACATAATCCCCGCTTCTCCCTCCTGGCACTTTCCATGTGGGAGATATAGCAAGATGTATATTGGTTTTGAGGACAACTCAATGGACAGTGTAGGGAGAAAAGTTCCTGGCTCCTTGAATGCCGTTCCTGGAGACACTGCGATCAATGAGGGAGATATGTCAAGATGTGTGTTGGTTTTGAGGACGGCTCTCTGGAGAGTCTTAGCAAAGAGGTCACAGGGATAATCAGAGCAATTCTCAGAGACACTGAGAACAAGCTCGACAATTCCCTCCTGGCACTTTCCCTGTAGGAGATACCGCAAGACGTTTCTGTAGATTGGGCACAGCGCTCTGCAGGGTGTTAGCAGAGACTTTCCCGGGACAGTGAAACCCTATGTCAGAGACACTGAGAAGAAGCCCCAATGTTCCCTCCAGGCACTTTCAGTGTGGGTGCCTTCTCCACGTGGTTCCTGGTTTCCCTGCAGCGCTGAAGAGAATGTTAGCAAAGAGGTAACCGGGACAGTGAAAACAGTACTCAAAGACAGGGAGAGCAAGCTCTCTCTTGGCACTTTGGATGTGGGACATACAGCGAGATGTTTGCTGCTTTTGCGTTTGGCTGTTGGGAGATTTACAGCACAAAGATATCTAGTTGATTTGAAGCAGTTCCGAGAAAGTCTAAACATAATCCCCGCTTCTCCCTCCTGGCACTTTCCATGTGGGAGATATAGCAGGATGTATATTGGTTTTGAGGACAACTCAATGGACAGTGTAGGGAGAAAAGGTCCTGGCTCCTTGAATGCCGTTCCTGGAGACACTGCGATCAATGAGGGAGATATGTCAAGATGTGTGTTGGTTTTGAGGACGGCTCTCTGGAGAGTCTTAGCAAAGAGGTCACAGGGATAATCAGAGCAATTCTCAGAGACACTGAGAACAAGCTCCACAATTCCCTCCTGGCACTTTCCCTGTAGGAGATACCGCAAGACGTTTCTGTACATTGGGCACAGCGCTCTGCAGGATGTTAGCAGAGACTTTCCCGGGACAGTGAAACCCTATGTCAGAGACACTGAGAAGAAGCCCCAATGTTCCCTCCAGGCACTTTCAGTGTGGGTGCCTTCTCCACGTGGTTCCTGGTTTCCCTGCAGCGCTGAAGAGAATGTTAGCAAAGAGGTAACCGGGACAGTGAAAACAGTACTCAAAGACAGGGAGAGCAAGCACTCTCTTGGCACTTTGGATGTGGGACATACAGCGAGATGTTTGCTGCTTTTGCGTTTGGCTGTTGGGAGATTTACAGCACAAAGATATCTAGTTGATTTGAAGCAGTTCCGAGAAAGTCTAAACATAATCCCCGCTTCTCCCTCCTGGCACTTTCCATGTGGGAGATATAGCAGGATGTATATTGGTTTTGAGGACAACTCAATGGACAGTGTAGGGAGAAAAGTTCCTGGCTCCTTGAATGCCGTTCCTGGAGACACTGCGATCAATGAGGGAGATATGTCAAGATGTGTGTTGGTTTTGAGGACGGCTCTCTGGAGAGTCTTAGCAAAGAGGTCACAGGGATAATCAGAGCAATTCTCAGAGACACTGAGAACAAGCTCGACAATTCCCTCCTGGCACTTTCCCTGTAGGAGATACCGCAAGACGTTTCTGTAGATTGGGCACAGCGCTCTGCAGGGTGTTAGCAGAGACTTTCCCGGGACAGTGAAACCCTATGTCAGAGACACTGAGAAGAAGCCCCAATGTTCCCTCCAGGCACTTTCAGTGTGGGTGCCTTCTCCACGTGGTTCCTGGTTTCCCTGCAGCGCTGAAGAGAATGTTAGCAAAGAGGTAACCGGGACAGTGAAAACAGTACTCAAAGACAGGGAGAGCAAGCTCTCTCTTGGCACTTTGGATGTGGGACATACAGCGAGATGTTTGCTGCTTTTGCGTTTGGCTGTTGGGAGATTTACAGCACAAAGATATCTAGTTGATTTGAAGCAGTTCCGAGAAAGTCTAAACATAATCCCCACTTCTCCCTCCTGGCACTTTCCATGTGGGAGATATAGCAGGATGTATATTGGTTTTGAGGACAACTCAATGGACAGTGTAGGGAGAAAAGTTCCTGGCTCCTTGAATGCCGTTCCTGGAGACACTGCGATCAATGAGGGAGATATGTCAAGATGTGTGTTGGTTTTGAGGACGGCTCTCTGGAGAGTCTTAGCAAAGAGGTCACAGGGATAATCAGAGCAATTCTCAGAGACACTGAGAACAAGCTCGACAATTCCCTCCTGGCACTTTCCCTGTAGGAGATACCGCAAGACGTTTCTGTAGATTGGGCACAGCGCTCTGCAGGGTGTTAGCAGAGACTTTCCCGGGACAGTGAAACCCTATGTCAGAGACACTGAGAAGAAGCCCCAATGTTCCCTCCAGGCACTTTCAGTGTGGGTGCCTTCTCCACGTGGTTCCTGGTTTCCCTGCAGCGCTGAAGAGAATGTTAGCAAAGAGGTAACCGGGACAGTGAAAACAGTACTCAAAGACAGGGAGAGCAAGCTCTCTCTTGGCACTTTGGATGTGGGACATACAGCGAGATGTTTGCTGCTTTTGCGTTTGGCTGTTGGGAGATTTACAGCACAAAGATATCTAGTTGATTTGAAGCAGTTCCGAGAAAGTCTAAACATAATCCCCACTTCTCCCTCCTGGCACTTTCCATGTGGGAGATATAGCAGGATGTATATTGGTTTTGAGGACAACTCAATGGACAGTGTAAGGAGAAAAGTTCCTGGCTCCTTGAATGCTGTTCCTGGAGACACTGCGATCAATGAGGGAGATATGTCAAGATGTGTGTTGGTTTTGAGGATGGCTCTCTGGAGAGTCTTAGCAAAGAGGTCACAGGGATAATCAGAGCAATTCTCAGAGACACTGAGAACAAGTTCGACAATTCCCTCCTGGCACTTTCCCTGTAGGAGATATCGCAAGACGTTTCTGTAGATTGGGCACAGCGCTCTGCAGGGTGTTAGCAGAGACTTTCCCGGGACAGTGAAACCCTATATCAGAGACACTGAGAAGAAGCCCCAATGTTCCCTCCAGGCACTTTCAGTGTGGGTGCCTTCTCCACGTGGTTCCTGGTTTCCCTGCAGCGCTGAAGAGAATGTTAGCAAAGAGGTAACCGGGACAGTGAAAACAGTACTCAAAGACAGGGAGAGCAAGCTCTCTCTTGGCACTTTGGATGTGGGACATACAGCGAGATGTTTGCTGCTTTTGCGTTTGGCTGTTGGGAGATTTACAGCACAAAGATATCTAGTTGATTTGAAGCAGTTCCGAGAAAGTCTAAACATAATCCCCACTTCTCCCTCCTGGCACTTTCCATGTGGGAGATATAGCAGGATGTATATTGGTTTTGAGGACAACTCAATGGACAGTGTAAGGAGAAAAGTTCCTGGCTCCTTGAATGCCGTTCCTGGAGACACTGCGATCAATGAGGGAGATATGTCAAGATGTGTGTTGGTTTTGAGGATGGCTCTCTGGAGAGTCTTAGCAAAGAGGTCACAGGGATAATCAGAGCAATTCTCAGAGACACTGAGAACAAGTTCGACAATTCCCTCCTGGCACTTTCCCTGTAGGAGATATCGCAAGACGTTTCTGTAGATTGGGCACAGCGCTCTGCAGGGTGTTAGCAGAGACTTTCCCGGGACAGTGAAACCCTATGTCAGAGACACTGAGAAGAAGCCCCAATGTTCCCTCCAGGCACTTTCAGTGTGGGTGCCTTCTCCACGTGGTTCCTGGTTTCCCTGCAGCGCTGAAGAGAATGTTAGCAAAGAGGTAACCGGGACAGTGAAAACAGTACTCAAAGACAGGGAGAGCAAGCTCTCTCTTGGCACTTTGGATGTGGGACATACAGCGAGATGTTTGCTGCTTTTGCGTTTGGCTGTTGGGAGATTTACAGCACAAAGATATCTAGTTGATTTGAAGCAGTTCCGAGAAAGTCTAAACATAATCCCCACTTCTCCCTCCTGGCACTTTCCATGTGGGAGATATAGCAGGATGTATATTGGTTTTGAGGACAACTCAATGGACAGTGTAAGGAGAAAAGTTCCTGGCTCCTTGAATGCTGTTCCTGGAGACACTGCGATCAATGAGGGAGATATGTCAAGATGTGTGTTGGTTTTGAGGACGGCTCTCTGGAGAGTCTTAGCAAAGAGGTCACAGGGATAATCAGAGCAATTCTCAGAGACACTGAGAACAAGCTCGACAATTCCCTCCTGGCACTTTCCCTGTAGGAGATATCGCAAGACGTTTCTGTAGATTGGGCACAGCGCTCTGCAGGGTGTTAGCAGAGACTTTCCCGGGACAGTGAAACCCTATGTCAGAGACACTGAGAAGAAGCCCCAATGTTCCCTCCAGGCACTTTCAGTGTGGGTGCCTTCTCCACGTGGTTCCTGGTTTCCCTGCAGCGCTGAAGAGAATGTTAGCAAAGAGGTAACCGGGACAGTGAAAACAGTACTCAAAGACAGGGAGAGCAAGCTCTCTCTTGGCACTTTGGATGTGGGACATACAGCGAGATGTTTGCTGCTTTTGCGTTTGGCTGTTGGGAGATTTACAGCACAAAGATATCTAGTTGATTTGAAGCAGTTCCGAGAAAGTCTAAACATAATCCCCACTTCTCCCTCCTGGCACTTTCCATGTGGGAGATATAGCAGGATGTATATTGGTTTTGAGGACAACTCAATGGACAGTGTAAGGAGAAAAGTTCATGGCTCCTTGAATGCTGCTCCTGGAGACACTGCGATCAATGAGGGAGATATGTCAAGATGTGTGTTGGTTTTGAGGACGGCTCTCTGGAGAGTCTTAGCAAAGAGGTCACAGGGATAATCAGAGCAATTCTCAGAGACACTGAGAACAAGCTCGACAATTCCCTCCTGGCACTTTCCCTGTAGGAGATACCGCAAGACGTTTCTGTAGATTGGGCACAGCGCTCTGCAGGGTGTTAGCAGAGACTTTCCCGGGACAGTGAAACCCTATGTCAGAGACACTGAGAAGAAGCCCCAATGTTCCCTCCAGGCACTTTCAGTGTGGGTGCCTTCTCCACGTGGTTCCTGGTTTCCCTGCAGCGCTGAAGAGAATGTTAGCAAAGAGGTAACCGGGACAGTGAAAACAGTACTCAAAGACAGGGAGAGCAAGCTCTCTCTTGGCACTTTGGATGTGGGACATACAGCGAGATGTTTGCTGCTTTTGCGTTTGGCTGTTGGGAGATTTACAGCACAAAGATATCTAGTTGATTTGAAGCAGTTCCGAGAAAGTCTAAGCATAATCCCCGCTTCTCCCTCCTGGCACTTTCCATGTGGGAGATATAGCAGGATGTATATTGGTTTTGAGGACAACTCAATGGACAGTGTAGGGAGAAAAGTTCCTGGCTCCTTGAATGCCGTTCCTGGAGACACTGCGATCAATGAGGGAGATATGTCAAGATGTGTGTTGGTTTTGAGGACGGCTCTCTGGAGAGTCTTAGCAAAGAGGTCACAGGGATAATCAGAGCAATTCTCAGAGACACTGAGAACAAGCTCGACAATTCCCTCCTGGCACTTTCCCTGTAGGAGATACCACAAGACGTTTCTGTAGATTGGGCACAGCGCTCTGCAGGGTGTTAGCAGAGACTTTCCCGGGACAGTGAAACCCTATGTCAGAGACACTGAGAAGAAGCCCCAATGTTCCCTCCAGGCACTTTCAGTGTGGGTGCCTTCTCCACGTGGTTCCTGGTTTCCCTGCAGCGCTGAAGAGAATGTTAGCAAAGAGGTAACCGGGACAGTGAAAACAGTACTCAAAGACAGGGAGAGCAAGCTCTCTCTTGGCACTTTGGATGTGGGACATACAGCGAGATGTTTGCTGCTTTTGCGTTTGGCTGTTGGGAGATTTACAGCACAAAGATATCTAGTTGATTTGAAGCAGTTCCGAGAAAGTCTAAGCATAATCCCAGCTTCTCCCTCCTGGCACTTTCCATGTGGGAGATATAGCAGGATGTATATTGGTTTTGAGGACAACTCAATGGACAGTGTAGGGAGAAAAGTTCCTGGCTCCTTGAATGCCGTTCCTGGAGACACTGCGATCAATGAGGGAGATATGTCAAGATGTGTGTTGGTTTTGAGGACGGCTCTCTGGAGAGTCTTAGCAAAGAGGTCAGAGGGATAATCAGAGCAATTCTCAGAGACACTGAGAACAAGCTCGACAATTCCCTCCTGGCACTTTCCCTGTAGGAGATACCGCAAGACGTTTCTGTAGATTGGGCACAGCGCTCTGCAGGGTGTTAGCAGAGACTTTCCCGGGACAGTGAAACCCTATGTCAGAGACACTGAGAAGAAGCCCCAATGTTCCCTCCAGGCACTTTCAGTGTGGGTGCCTTCTCCACGTGGTTCCTGGTTTCCCTGCAGCGCTGAAGGGAATGTTAGCAAAGAGGTAACCGGGACAGTGAAAACAGTACTCAAAGACAGGGAGAGCAAGCTCTCTCTTGGCACTTTGGATGTGGGACATACAGCGAGATGTTTGCTGCTTTTGCGTTTGGCTGTTGGGAGATTTACAGCACAAAGATATCTAGTTGATTTGAAGCAGTTCCGAGAAAGTCTAAGCATAATCCCCGCTTCTCCCTCCTGGCACTTTCCATGTGGGAGATATAGCAGGATGTATATTGGTTTTGAGGACAACTCAATGGACAGTGTAGGGAGAAAAGGTCCTGGCTCCTTGAATGCCGTTCCTGGAGACACTGCGATCAATGAGGGAGATATGTCAAGATGTGTGTTGGTTTTGAGGACGGCTCTCTGGAGAGTCTTAGCAAAGAGGTCACAGGGATAATCAGAGCAATTCTCAGAGACACTGAGTACAAGCTCGAAAATTCCCTCCTGGCACTTTCCCTGTAGGAGATACCGCAAGACGTTTCTGTAGATTGGGCACAGCGCTCTGCAGGGTGTTAGCAGAGACTTTCCCGGGACAGTGAAACCCTATGTCAGAGACACTGAGAAGAAGCCCCAATGTTCCCTCCAGGCACTTTCAGTGTGGGTGCCTTCTCCACGTGGTTCCTGGTTTCCCTGCAGCGCTGAAGAGAATGTTAGCAAAGAGGTAACCGGGACAGTGAAAACAGTACTCAAAGACAGGGAGAGCAAGCTCTCTCTTGGCACTTTGGATGTGGGACATACAGCGAGATGTTTGCTGCTTTTGCGTTTGGCTGTTGGGAGATTTACAGCACAAAGATATCTAGTTGATTTGAAGCAGTTCCGAGAAAGTCTAAGCATAATCGCCGCTTCTCCCTCCTGGCACTTTCCATGTGGGAGATATAGCAGGATGTATATTGGTTTTGAGGACAACTCAATGGACAGTGTAGGGAGAAAAGTTCCTGGCTCCTTGAATGCCGTTCCTGGAGACACTGCGATCAATGAGGGAGATATGTCAAGATGTGTGTTTGTTTTGAGGACGGCTCTCTGGAGAGTCTTAGCAAAGAGGTCAGAGGGATAATCAGAGCAATTCTCAGAGACACTGAGAACAAGCTCGACAATTCCCTCCTGGCACTTTCCCTGTAGGAGATACCGCAAGACGTTTCTGTAGATTGGGCACAGCGCTCTGCAGGGTGTTAGCAGAGACTTTCCCGGGACAGTGAAACCCTATGTCAGAGACACTGAGAAGAAGCCCCAATGTTCCCTCCAGGCACTTTCAGTGTGGGTGCCTTCTCCACGTGGTTCCTGGTTTCCCTGCAGCGCTGAAGAGAATGTTAGCAAAGAGGTAACCGGGACAGTGAAAACAGTACTCAAAGACAGGGAGAGCAAGCTCTCTCTTGGCACTTTGGATGTGGGACATACAGCGAGATGTTTGCTGCTTTTGCGTTTGGCTGTTGGGAGATTTACAGCACAAAGATATCTAGTTGATTTGAAGCAGTTCCGAGAAAGTCTAAGCATAATCGCCACTTCTCCCTCCTGGCACTTTCCATGTGGGAGATATAGCAGGATGTATATTGGTTTTGAGGACAACTCAATGGACAGTGTAGGGAGAAAAGTTCCTGGCTCCTTGAATGCCGTTCCTGGAGACACTGCGATCAATGAGGGAGATATGTCAAGATGTGTGTTGGTTTTGAGGACGGCTCTCTGGAGAGTCTTAGCAAAGAGGTCACAGGGATAATCAGAGCAATTCTCAGAGACACTGAGACCAAGCTCGACAATTCCCTCCTGGCACTTTCCCTGTAGGAGATACCGCAAGACGTTTCTGTAGATTGGGCACAGCGCTCTGCAGGGTGTTAGCAGAGACTTTCCCGGGACAGTGAAACCCTATGTCAGAGACACTGAGAAGAAGCCCCAATGTTCCCTCCAGGCACTTTCAGTGTGGGTGCCTTCTCCACGTGGTTCCTGGTTTCCCTGCAGCGCTGAAGAGAATGTTAGCAAAGAGGTAACCGGGACAGTGAAAACAGTACTCAAAGACAGGGAGAGCAAGCTCTCTCTTGGCACTTTGGATGTGGGACATACAGCGAGATGTTTGCTGCTTTTGCGTTTGGCTGTTGGGAGATTTACAGCACAAAGATATCTAGTTGATTTGAAGCAGTTCCGAGAAAGTCTAAGCATAATCCCAGCTTCTCCCTCCTGGCACTTTCCATGTGGGAGATATAGCAGGATGTATATTGGTTTTGAGGACAACTCAATGGACAGTGTAGGGAGAAAAGTTCCTGGCTCCTTGAATGCCGTTCCTGGAGACACTGCGATCAATGAGGGAGATATGTCAAGATGTGTGTTGGTTTTGAGGACGGCTCTCTGGAGAGTCTTAGCAAAGAGGTCAGAGGGATAATCAGAGCAATTCTCAGAGACACTGAGAACAAGCTCGACAATTCCCTCCTGGCACTTTCCCTGTAGGAGATACCGCAAGACGTTTCTGTAGATTGGGCACAGCGCTCTGCAGGGTGTTAGCAGAGACTTTCCCGGGACAGTGAAACCCTATGTCAGAGACACTGAGAAGAAGCCCCAATGTTCCCTCCAGGCACTTTCAGTGTGGGTGCCTTCTCCACGTGGTTCCTGGTTTCCCTGCAGCGCTGAAGGGAATGTTAGCAAAGAGGTAACCGGGACAGTGAAAACAGTACTCAAAGACAGGGAGAGCAAGCTCTCTCTTGGCACTTTGGATGTGGGACATACAGCGAGATGTTTGCTGCTTTTGCGTTTGGCTGTTGGGAGATTTACAGCACAAAGATATCTAGTTGATTTGAAGCAGTTCCGAGAAAGTCTAAGCATAATCCCCGCTTCTCCCTCCTGGCACTTTCCATGTGGGAGATATAGCAGGATGTATATTGGTTTTGAGGACAACTCAATGGACAGTGTAGGGAGAAAAGTTCCTGGCTCCTTGAATGCCGTTCCTGGAGACACTGCGATCAATGAGGGAGATATGTCAAGATGTGTGTTGGTTTAGAGGACGGCTCTCTGGAGAGTCTTAGCAAAGAGGTCACAGGGATAATCAGAGCAATTCTCAGAGACACTGAGTACAAGCTCGAAAATTCCCTCCTGGCACTTTCCCTGTAGGAGATACCGCAAGACGTTTCTGTAGATTGGGCACAGCGCTCTGCAGGGTGTTAGCAGAGACTTTCCCGGGACAGTGAAACCCTATGTCAGAGACACTGAGAAGAAGCCCCAATGTTCCCTCCAGGCACTTTCAGTGTGGGTGCCTTCTCCACGTGGTTCCTGGTTTCCCTGCAGCGCTGAAGAGAATGTTAGCAAAGAGGTAACCGGGACAGTGAAAACAGTACTCAAAGACAGGGAGAGCAAGCTCTCTCTTGGCACTTTGGATGTGGGACATACAGCGAGATGTTTGCTGCTTTTGCGTTTGGCTGTTGGGAGATTTACAGCACAAAGATATCTAGTTGATTTGAAGCAGTTCCGAGAAAGTCTAAGCATAATCGCCGCTTCTCCCTCCTGGCACTTTCCATGTGGGAGATATAGCAGGATGTATATTGGTTTTGAGGACAACTCAATGGACAGTGTAGGGAGAAAAGTTCCTGGCTCCTTGAATGCCGTTCCTGGAGACACTGCGATCAATGAGGGAGATATGTCAAGATGTGTGTTTGTTTTGAGGACGGCTCTCTGGAGAGTCTTAGCAAAGAGGTCAGAGGGATAATCAGAGCAATTCTCAGAGACACTGAGAACAAGCTCGACAATTCCCTCCTGGCACTTTCCCTGTAGGAGATACCGCAAGACGTTTCTGTAGATTGGGCACAGCGCTCTGCAGGGTGTTAGCAGAGACTTTCCCGGGACAGTGAAACCCTATGTCAGAGACACTGAGAAGAAGCCCCAATGTTCCCTCCAGGCACTTTCAGTGTGGGTGCCTTCTCCACGTGGTTCCTGGTTTCCCTGCAGCGCTGAAGAGAATGTTAGCAAAGAGGTAACCGGGACAGTGAAAACAGTACTCAAAGACAGGGAGAGCAAGCTCTCTCTTGGCACTTTGGATGTGGGACATACAGCGAGATGTTTGCTGCTTTTGCGTTTGGCTGTTGGGAGATTTACAGCACAAAGATATCTAGTTGATTTGAAGCAGTTCCGAGAAAGTCTAAGCATAATCGCCACTTCTCCCTCCTGGCACTTTCCATGTGGGAGATATAGCAGGATGTATATTGGTTTTGAGGACAACTCAATGGACAGTGTAGGGAGAAAAGTTCCTGGCTCCTTGAATGCTGTTCCTGGAGACACTGCGATCAATGTGGGAGATATGTCAAGATGTGTGTTGGTTTTGAGGACGGCTCTCCGGAGAGTCTTAGCAAAGAGGTCACAGGGATAATCAGAGCAATTCTCAGAGACACTGAGAACAAGCTCGACAATTCCCTCCTGGCACTTTCCCTGTAGGAGATACCGCAAGACGTTTCTGTAGATTGGGCACAGCGCTCTGCAGGGTGTTAGCAGAGACTTTCCCGGGACAGTGAAACCCTATGTCAGAGACACTGAGAAGAAGCCCCAATGTTCCCTCCAGGCACTTTCAGTGTGGGTGCCTTCTCCACGTGGTTCCTGGTTTCCCTGCAGCGCTGAAGAGAATGTTAGCAAAGAGGTAACCGGGACAGTGAAAACAGTACTCAAAGACAGGGAGAGCAAGCTCTCTCTTGGCACTTTGGATGTGGGACATACAGCGAGATGTTTGCTGCTTTTGCGTTTGGCTGTTGGGAGATTTACAGCACAAAGATATCTAGTTGATTTGAAGCAGTTCCGAGAAAGTCTAAACATAATCCCCGCTTCTCCCTCCTGGCACTTTCCATGTGGGAGATATAGCAGGATGTATATTGGTTTTGAGGACAACTCAATGGACAGTGTAGGGAGAAAAGTTCCTGGCTCTTTGAATGCCGTTCCTGGAGACACTGCGATCAATGTGGGAGATATGTCAAGATGTGTGTTGGTTTTGAGGACGGCTCTCTGGAGAGTCTTAGCAAAGAGGTCAGAGGGATAATCAGAGCAATTCTCAGAGACACTGAGAACAAGCTCGACAATTCCCTCCTGGCACTTTCCCTGTAGGAGATACCGCAAGACGTTTCTGTAGATTGGGCACAGCGCTCTGCAGGGTGTTAGCAGAGACTTTCCCGGGACAGTGAAACCCTATGTCAGAGACACTGAGAAGAAGCCCCAATGTTCCCTCCAGGCACTTTCAGTGTGGGTGCCTTCTCCACGTGGTTCCTGGTTTCCCTGCAGCGCTGAAGAGAATGTTAGCAAAGAGGTAACCGGGACAGTGAAAACAGTACTCAAAGACAGGGAGAGCAAGCTCTCTCTTGGCACTTTGGATGTGGGACATACAGCGAGATGTTTGCTGCTTTTGCGTTTGGCTGTTGGGAGATTTACAGCACAAAGATATCTAGTTGATTTGAAGCAGTTCCGAGAAAGTCTAAGCATAATCGCCACTTCTCCCTCCTGGCACTTTCCATGTGGGAGATATAGCAGGATGTATATTGGTTTTGAGGACAACTCAATGGAGAGTGTAGGGAGAAAAGTTCCTGGCTCCTTGAATGCCGTTCCTGGAGACACTGCGATCAATGAGGGAGATATGTCAAGATGTGTGTTGGTTTTGAGGACGGCTCTCTGGAGAGTCTTAGCAAAGAGGTCACAGGGATAATCAGAGCAATTCTCAGAGACACTGAGAACAAGCTCGACAATTCCCTCCTGGCACTTTCCCTGTAGGAGATACCGCAAGACGTTTCTGTAGATTGGGCACAGCGCTCTGCAGGGTGTTAGCAGAGACTTTCCCGGGACAGTGAAACCCTATGTCAGAGACACTGAGAAGAAGCCCCAATGTTCCCTCCAGGCACTTTCAGTGTGGGTGCCTTCTCCACGTGGTTCCTGGTTTCCCTGCAGCGCTGAAGAGAATGTTAGCAAAGAGGTAACCGGGACAGTGAAAACAGTACTCAAAGACAGGGAGAGCAAGCTCTCTCTTGGCACTTTGGATGTGGGACATACAGCGAGATGTTTGCTGCTTTTGCGTTTGGCTGTTGGGAGATTTACAGCACAAAGATATCTAGTTGATTTGAAGCAGTTCCGAGAAAGTCTAAGCATAATCGCCACTTCTCCCTCCTGGCACTTTCCATGTGGGAGATATAGCAGGATGTATATTGGTTTTGAGGACAACTCAATGGACAGTGTAGGGAGAAAAGTTCCTGGCTCCTTGAATGCCGTTCCTGGAGACACTGCGATCAATGTGGGAGATATGTCAAGATGTGTGTTTGTTTTGAGGACGGCTCTCTGGAGAGTCTTAGCAAAGAGGTCAGAGGGATAATCAGAGCAATTCTCAGAGACACTGAGAACAAGCTCGACAATTCCCTCCTGGCACTTTCCCTGTAGGAGATACCGCAAGACGTTTCTGTAGATTGGGCACAGCGCTCTGCAGGGTGTTAGCAGAGACTTTCCCGGGACAGTGAAACCCTATGTCAGAGACACTGAGAAGAAGCCCCAATGTTCCCTCCAGGCACTTTCAGTGTGGGTGCCTTCTCCACGTGGTTCCTGGTTTCCCTGCAGCGCTGAAGAGAATGTTAGCAAAGAGGTAACCGGGACAGTGAAAACAGTACTCAAAGACAGGGAGAGCAAGCTCTCTCTTGGCACTTTGGATGTGGGACATACAGCGAGATGTTTGCTGCTTTTGCGTTTGGCTGTTGGGAGATTTACAGCACAAAGATATCTAGTTGATTTGAAGCAGTTCCGAGAAAGTCTAAACATAATCCCCGCTTCTGACTCCTGGCACTTTCCATGTGGGAGATATAGCAGGATGTATATTGGTTTTGAGGACAACTCAATGGACAGTGTAAGGAGAAAAGTTCCTGGCTCCTTGAATGCTGTTCCTGGAGACACTGCGATCAATGAGGGAGATATGTCAAGATGTGTGTTGGTTTTGAGGACGGCTCTCTGGAGAGTCTTAGCAAAGAGGTCAGAGGGATAATCCGAGCAATTCTCAGAGACACTGAGAACAAGCTCGACAATTCCCTCCTGGCACTTTCCCTGTAGGAGATACCGCAAGACGTTTCTGTAGATTGGGCACAGCGCTCTGCAGGGTGTTAGCAGAGACTTTCCCGGGACAGTGAAACCCTATGTCAGAGACACTGAGAAGAAGCCCCAATGTTCCCTCCAGGCACTTTCAGTGTGGGTGCCTTCTCCACGTGGTTCCTGGTTTCCCTGCAGCGCTGAAGAGAATGTTAGCAAAGAGGTAACCGGGACAGTGAAAACAGTACTCAAAGACAGGGAGAGCAAGCTCTCTCTTGGCACTTTGGATGTGGGACATACAGCGAGATGTTTGCTGCTTTTGCGTTTGGCTGTTGGGAGATTTACAGCACAAAGATATCTAGTTGATTTGAAGCAGTTCCGAGAAAGTCTAAGCATAATCGCCACTTCTCCCTCCTGGCACTTTCCATGTGGGAGATATAGCAGGATGTATATTGGTTTTGAGGACAACTCAATGGACAGTGTAGGGAGAAAAGTTCCTGGCTCCTTGAATGCCGTTCCTGGAGACACTGCGATCAATGTGGGAGATATGTCAAGATGTGTGTTTGTTTTGAGGACGGCTCTCTGGAGAGTCTTAGCAAAGATGTCACAGGGATAATCAGAGCAATTCTCAGAGACACTGAGAACAAGCTCGACAATTCCCTCCTGGCACTTTCCCTGTAGGAGATACCGCAAGACGTTTCTGTAGATTGGGCACAGCGCTCTGCAGGGTGTTAGCAGAGACTTTCCCGGGACAGTGAAACCCTATGTCAGAGACACTGAGAAGAAGCCCCAATGTTCCCTCCAGGCACTTTCAGTGTGGGTGCCTTCTCCACGTGGTTCCTGGTTTCCCTGCAGCGCTGAAGAGAATGTTAGCAAAGAGGTAACCGGGACAGTGAAAACAGTACTCAAAGACAGGGAGAGCAAGCTCTCTCTTGGCACTTTGGATGTGGGACATACAGCGAGATGTTTGCTGCTTTTGCGTTTGGCTGTTGGGAGATTTACAGCACAAAGATATCTAGTTGATTTGAAGCAGTTCCGAGAAAGTCTAAACATAATCCCCGCTTCTGACTCCTGGCACTTTCCATGTGGGAGATATAGCAGGATGTATATTGGTTTTGAGGACAACTCAATGGACAGTGTAGGGAGAAAAGGTCCTGGCTCCTTGAATGCCGTTCCTGGAGACACTGCGATCAATGAGGGAGATATGTCAAGATGTGTGTTGGTTTTGAGGACGGCTCTCTGGAGAGTCTTAGCAAAGAGGTCACAGGGATAATCAGAGCAATTCTCAGAGACACTGAGTACAAGCTCGACAATTCCCTCCTGGCACTTTCCCTGTAGGAGATACCGCAAGACGTTTCTGTAGATTGGGCACAGCGCTCTGCAGGGTGTTAGCAGAGACTTTCCCGGGACAGTGAAACCCTATGTCAGAGACACTGAGAAGAAGCCCCAATGTTCCCTCCAGGCACTTTCAGTGTGGGTGCCTTCTCCACGTGGTTCCTGGTTTCCCTGCAGCGCTGAAGAGAATGTTAGCAAAGAGGTAACCGGGACAGTGAAAACAGTACTCAAAGACAGGGAGAGCAAGCTCTCTCTTGGCACTTTGGATGTGGGACATACAGCGAGATGTTTGCTGCTTTTGCGTTTGGCTGTTGGGAGATTTACAGCACAAAGATATCTAGTTGATTTGAAGCAGTTCCGAGAAAGTCTAAGCATAATCGCCACTTCTCCCTCCTGGCACTTTCCATGTGGGAGATATAGCAGGATGTATGTTGGTTTTGAGGACAACTCAATGGACAGTGTAAGGACAAAAGTTCCTGGCTCCTTGAATGCCGTTCCTGGAGACACTGCGATCAATGAGGGAGATATGTCAAGATGTGTGTTGGTTTTGAGGACGGCTCTCTGGAGAGTCTTAGCAAAGAGGTCAGAGGGATAATCCGAGCAATTCTCAGAGACACTGAGAACAAGCTCGACAATTCCCTCCTGGCACTTTCCCTGTAGGAGATACCGCAAGACGTTTCTGTAGATTGGGCACAGCGCTCTGCAGGGTGTTAGCAGAGACTTTCCCGGGACAGTGAAACCCTATGTCAGAGACACTGAGAAGAAGCCCCAATGTTCCCTCCAGGCACTTTCAGTGTGGGTGCCTTCTCCACGTGGTTCCTGGTTTCCCTGCAGCGCTGAAGAGAATGTTAGCAAAGAGGTAACCGGGACAGTGAAAACAGTACTCAAAGACAGGGAGAGCAAGCTCTCTCTTGGCACTTTGGATGTGGGACATACATCGAGATGTTTGCTGCTTTTGCGTTTGGCTGTTGGGAGATTTACAGCACAAAGATATCTAGTTGATTTGAAGCAGTTCCGAGAAAGTCTAAGCATAATCCCCGCTTCTCCCTCCTGGCACTTTCCATGTGGGAGATATAGCAGGATGTATATTGGTTTTGAGGACAACTCAATGGACAGTGTAGGGAGAAAAGTTCCTGGCTCCTTGAATGCCGTTCCTGGAGACACTGCGATCAATGAGGGAGATATGTCAAGATGTGTGTTGGTTTTGAGGACGGCTCTCTGGAGAGTCTTAGCAAAGAGGTCACAGGGATAATCAGAGCAATTCTCAGAGACACTGAGAACAAGCTCGACAATTCCCTCCTGGCACTTTCCCTGTAGGAGATACCGCAAGACGTTTCTGTAGATTGGGCACAGCGCTCTGCAGGGTGTTAGCAGAGACTTTCCCGGGACAGTGAAACCCTATGTCAGAGACACTGAGAAGAAGCCCCAATGTTCCCTCCAGGCACTTTCAGTGTGGGTGCCTTCTCCACGTGGTTCCTGGTTTCCCTGCAGCGCTGAAGAGAATGTTAGCAAAGAGGTAACCGGGACAGTGAAAACAGTACTCAAAGACAGGGAGAGCAAGCTCTCTCTTGGCACTTTCGATGTGGGACATACAGCGAGATGTTTGCTGCTTTTGCGTTTGGCTGTTGGGAGATTTACAGCACAAAGATATCTAGTTGATTTGAAGCAGTTCCGAGAAAGTCTAAACATAATCCCCGCTTCTCCCTCCTGGCACTTTCCATGTGGGAGATATAGCAGGATGTATATTGGTTTTGAGGACAACTCAATGGACAGTGTAGGGAGAAAAGGTCCTGGCTCCTTGAATGCCATTCCTGGAGACACTGCGATCAATGAGGGAGATATGTCAAGATGTGTGTTGGTTTTGAGGACGGCTCTCTGGAGAGTCTTAGCAAAGAGGTCACAGGGATAATCAGAGCAATTCTCAGAGACACTGAGAACAAGCTCGACAATTCCCTCCTGGCACTTTCCCTGTAGGAGATACCGCAAGACATTTCTGTAGATTGGGCACAGCGCTCTGCAGGGTGTTAGCAGAGACTTTCCCGGGACAGTGAAACCCTATGTCAGAGACACTGAGAAGAAGCCCCAATGTTCCCTCCAGGCACTTTCAGTGTGGGTGCCTTCTCCACGTGGTTCCTGGTTTCCCTGCAGCGCTGAAGAGAATGTTAGCAAAGAGGTAACCGGGACAGTGAAAACAGTACTCAAAGACAGGGAGAGCAAGCTCTCTCTTGGCACTTTGGATGTGGGACATACAGCGAGATGTTTGCTGCTTTTGCGTTTGGCTGTTGGGAGATTTACAGCACAAAGATATCTAGTTGATTTGAAGCAGTTCCGAGAAAGTCTAAACATAATCGCCACTTCTCCCTCCTGGCACTTTCCATGTGGGAGATATAGCAGGATGTATATTGGTTTTGAGGACAACTCAATGGACAGTGTAGGGAGAAAAGTTCCTGGCTCCTTGAATGCCGTTCCTGGAGACACTGCGATCAATGAGGGAGATATGTCAAGATGTGTGTTGGTTTTGAGGACGGCTCTCTGGAGAGTCTTAGCAAAGAGGTCAGAGGGATAATCAGAGCAATTCTCAGAGACACTGAGAACAAGCTCGACAATTCCCTCCTGGCACTTTCCCTGTAGGAGATACCGCAAGACGTTTCTGTAGATTGGGCACAGCGCTCTGCAGGGTGTTAGCAGAGACTTTCCCGGGACAGTGAAACCCTATGTCAGAGACACTGAGAAGAAGCCCCAATGTTCCCTCCAGGCACTTTCAGTGTGGGTGCCTTCTCCACGTGGTTCCTGGTTTCCCTGCAGCGCTGAAGAGAATGTTAGCAAAGAGGTAACCGGGACAGTGAAAACAGTACTCAAAGACAGGGAGAGCAAGCTCTCTCTTGGCACTTTGGATGTGGGACATACAGCGAGATGTTTGCTGCTTTTGCGTTTGGCTGTTGGGAGATTTACAGCACAAAGATATCTAGTTGATTTGAAGCAGTTCCGAGAAAGTCTAAACATAATCCCCGCTTCTCCCTGCTGGCACTTTCCATGTGGGAGATATAGCAGGATGTATATTGGTTTTGAGGACAACTCAATGGACAGTGTAGGGAGAAAAGGTCCTGGCTCCTTGAATGCCGTTCCTGGAGACACTGCGATCAATGAGGGAGATATGTCAAGATGTGTGTTGGTTTTGAGGACGGCTCTCTGGAGAGTCTTAGCAAAGAGGTCACAGGGATAATCAGAGCAATTCTCAGAGACACTGAGTACAAGCTCGACAATTCCCTCCTGGCACTTTCCCTGTAGGAGATACCGCAAGACGTTTCTGTAGATTGGGCACAGCGCTCTGCAGGGTGTTAGCAGAGACTTTCCCGGGACAGTGAAACCCTATGTCAGAGACACTGAGAAGAATCCCCAATGTTCCCTCCAGGCACTTTCAGTGTGGGTGCCTTCTCCACGTGGTTCCTGGTTTCCCTGCAGCGCTGAAGAGAATGTTAGCAAAGAGGTAACCGGGACAGTGAAAACAGTACTCAAAGACAGGGAGAGCAAGCTCTCTCTTGGCACTTTGGATGTGGGACATACAGCGAGATGTTTGCTGCTTTTGCATTTGGCTGTTGGGAGATTTACAGCACAAAGATATCTAGTTGATTTGAAGCAGTTCCGAGAAAGTCTAAGCATAATCGCCACTTCTCCCTCCTGGCACTTTCCATGTGGGAGATATAGCAGGATGTATGTTGGTTTTGAGGACAACTCAATGGACAGTGTAGGGAGAAAAGGTCCTGGCTCCTTGAATGCCGTTCCTGGAGACACTGCGATCAATGAGGGAGATATGTCAAGATGTGTGTTGGTTTTGAGGACGGCTCTCTGGAGAGTCTTAGCAAAGAGGTCACAGGGATAATCAGAGCAATTCTCAGAGACACTGAGTACAAGCTCGACAATTCCCTCCTGGCACTTTCCCTGTAGGAGATACCGCAAGACGTTTCTGTAGATTCGGCACAGCGCTCTGCAGGGTGTTAGCAGAGACTTTCCCGGGACAGTGAAACCCTATGTCAGAGACACTGAGAAGAAGCCCCAATGTTCCCTCCAGGCACTTTCAGTGTGGGTGCCTTCTCCACGTGGTTCCTGGTTTCCCTGCAGCGCTGAAGAGAATGTTAGCAAAGAGGTAACCGGGACAGTGAAAACAGTACTCAAAGACAGGGAGAGCAAGCTCTCTCTTGGCACTTTGGATGTGGGACATACAGCGAGATGTTTGCTGCTTTTGCGTTTGGCTGTTGGGAGATTTACAGCACAAAGATATCTAGTTGATTTGAAGCAGTTCCGAGAAAGTCTAAGCATAATCGCCACTTCTCCCTCCTGGCACTTTCCATGTGGGAGATATAGCAGGATGTATGTTGGTTTTGAGGACAACTCAATGGACAGTGTAAGGACAAAAGTTCCTGGCTCCTTGAATGCCGTTCCTGGAGACACTGCGATCAATGAGGGAGATATGTCAAGATGTGTGTTGGTTTTGAGGACGGCTCTCTGGAGAGTCTTAGCAAAGAGGTCACAGGGATAATCAGAGCAATTCTCAGAGACACTGAGAACAAGCTCGACAATTCCCTCCTGGCACTTTCCCTGTAGGAGATACCGCAAGACGTTTCTGTAGATTGGGCACAGCGCTCTGCAGGGTGTTAGCAGAGACTTTCCCGGGACAGTGAAACCCTATGTCAGAGACACTGAGAAGAAGCCCCAATGTTCCCTCCAGGCACTTTCAGTGTGGGTGCCTTCTCCACGTGGTTCCTGGTTTCCCTGCAGCGCTGAAGAGAATGTTAGCAAAGAGGTAACCGGGACAGTGAAAACAGTACTCAAAGACAGGGAGAGCAAGCTCTCTCTTGGCACTTTGGATGTGGGACATACAGCGAGATGTTTGCTGCTTTTGCGTTTGGCTGTTGGGAGATTTACAGCACAAAGATATCTAGTTGATTTGAAGCAGTTCCGAGAAAGTCTAAACATAATCCCCGCTTCTCCCTGCTGGCACTTTCCATGTGGGAGATATAGCAGGATGTATATTGGTTTTGAGGACAACTCAATGGACAGTGTAGGGAGAAAAGGTCCTGGCTCCTTGAATGCCGTTCCTGGAGACACTGCGATCAATGAGGGAGATATGTCAAGATGTGTGTTGGTTTTGAGGACGGCTCTCTGGAGAGTCTTAGCAAAGAGGTCACAGGGATAATCAGAGCAATTCTCAGAGACACTGAGTACAAGCTCGACAATTCCCTCCTGGCACTTTCCCTGTAGGAGATACCGCAAGACGTTTCTGTAGATTGGGCACAGCGCTCTGCAGGGTGTTAGCAGAGACTTTCCCGGGACAGTGAAACCCTATGTCAGAGACACTGAGAAGAATCCCCAATGTTCCCTCCAGGCACTTTCAGTGTGGGTGCCTTCTCCACGTGGTTCCTGGTTTCCCTGCAGCGCTGAAGAGAATGTTAGCAAAGAGGTAACCGGGACAGTGAAAACAGTACTCAAAGACAGGGAGAGCAAGCTCTCTCTTGGCACTTTGGATGTGGGACATACAGCGAGATGTTTGCTGCTTTTGCGTTTGGCTGTTGGGAGATTTACAGCACAAAGATATCTAGTTGATTTGAAGCAGTTCCGAGAAAGTCTAAGCATAATCGCCACTTCTCCCTCCTGGCACTTTCCATGTGGGAGATATAGCAGGATGTATGTTGGTTTTGAGGACAACTCAATGGACAGTGTAAGGACAAAAGTTCCTGGCTCCTTGAATGCCGTTCCTGGAGACACTGCGATCAATGAGGGAGATATGTCAAGATGTGTGTTGGTTTTGAGGACGGCTCTCTGGAGAGTCTTAGCAAAGAGGTCACAGGGATAATCAGAGCAATTCTCAGAGACACTGAGAACAAGCTCGACAATTCCCTCCTGGCACTTTCCCTGTAGGAGATACCGCAAGACGTTTCTGTAGATTGGGCACAGCGCTCTGCAGGGTGTTAGCAGAGACTTTCCCGGGACAGTGAAACCCTATGTCAGAGACACTGAGAAGAAGCCCCAATGTTCCCTCCAGGCACTTTCAGTGTGGGTGCCTTCTCCACGTGGTTCCTGGTTTCCCTGCAGCGCTGAAGAGAATGTTAGCAAAGAGGTAACCGGGACAGTGAAAACAGTACTCAAAGACAGGGAGAGCAAGCTCTCTCTTGGCACTTTGGATGTGGGACATACAGCGAGATGTTTGCTGCTTTTGCGTTTGGCTGTTGGGAGATTTACAGCACAAAGATATCTAGTTGATTTGAAGCAGTTCCGAGAAAGTCTAAACATAATCCCCGCTTCTCCCTGCTGGCACTTTCCATGTGGGAGATATAGCAGGATGTATATTGGTTTTGAGGACAACTCAATGGACAGTGTAGGGAGAAAAGGTCCTGGCTCCTTGAATGCCGTTCCTGGAGACACTGCGATCAATGAGGGAGATATGTCAAGATGTGTGTTGGTTTTGAGGACGGCTCTCTGGAGAGTCTTAGCAAAGAGGTCACAGGGATAATCAGAGCAATTCTCAGAGACACTGAGTACAAGCTCGACAATTCCCTCCTGGCACTTTCCCTGTAGGAGATACCGCAAGACGTTTCTGTAGATTGGGCACAGCGCTCTGCAGGGTGTTAGCAGAGACTTTCCCGGGACAGTGAAACCCTATGTCAGAGACACTGAGAAGAAGCCCCAATGTTCCCTCCAGGCACTTTCAGTGTGGGTGCCTTCTCCACGTGGTTCCTGGTTTCCCTGCAGCGCTGAAGAGAATGTTAGCAAAGAGGTAACCGGGACAGTGAAAACAGTACTCAAAGACAGGGAGAGCAAGCTCTCTCTTGGCACTTTGGATGTGGGACATACAGCGAGATGTTTGCTGCTTTTGCGTTTGGCTGTTGGGAGATTTACAGCACAAAGATATCTAGTTGATTTGAAGCAGTTCCGAGAAAGTCTAAGCATAATCGCCACTTCTCCCTCCTGGCACTTTCCATGTGGGAGATATAGCAGGATGTATGTTGGTTTTGAGGACAACTCAATGGACAGTGTAAGGACAAAAGTTCCTGGCTCCTTGAATGCCGTTCCTGGAGACACTGCGATCAATGAGGGAGATATGTCAAGATGTGTGTTGGTTTTGAGGACGGCTCTCTGGAGAGTCTTAGCAAAGAGGTCACAGGGATAATCAGAGCAATTCTCAGAGACACTGAGAACAAGCTCGACAATTCCCTCCTGGCACTTTCCCTGTAGGAGATATCGCAAGACGTTTCTGTAGATTGGGCACAGCGCTCTGCAGGGTGTTAGCAGAGACTTTCCCGGGACAGTGAAACCCTATGTCAGAGACACTGAGAAGAAGCCCCAATGTTCCCTCCAGGCACTTTCAGTGTGGGTGCCTTCTCCACGTGGTTCCTGGTTTCCCTGCAGCGCTGAAGAGAATGTTAGCAAAGAGGTAACCGGGACAGTGAAAACAGTACTCAAAGACAGGGAGAGCAAGCTCTCTCTTGGCACTTTGGATGTGGGACATACATCGAGATGTTTGCTGCTTTTGCGTTTGGCTGTTGGGAGATTTACAGCACAAAGATATCTAGTTGATTTGAAGCAGTTCCGAGAAAGTCTAAACATAATCCCCGCTTCTCCCTCCTGGCACTTTCCATGTGGGAGATATAGCAGGATGTATATTGGTTTTGAGGACAACTCAATGGACAGTGTAGGGAGAAAAGTTCCTGGCTCCTTGAATGCCGTTCCTGGAGACACTGCGATCAATGAGGGAGATATGTCAAGATGTGTGTTGGTTTTGAGGACGGCTCTCTGGAGAGTCTTAGCAAAGAGGTCACAGGGATAATCAGAGCAATTCTCAGAGACACTGAGAACAAGCTCGACAATTCCCTCCTGGCACTTTCCCTGTAGGAGATACCGCAAGACGTTTCTGTAGATTGGGCACAGCGCTCTGCAGGGTGTTAGCAGAGACTTTCCCGGGACAGTGAAACCCTATGTCAGAGACACTGAGAAGAATCCCCAATGTTCCCTCCAGGCACTTTCAGTGTGGGTGCCTTCTCCACGTGGTTCCTGGTTTCCCTGCAGCGCTGAAGAGAATGTTAGCAAAGAGGTAACCGGGACAGTGAAAACAGTACTCAAAGACAGGGAGAGCAAGCTCTCTCTTGGCACTTTGGATGTGGGACATACAGCGAGATGTTTGCTGCTTTTGCGTTTGGCTGTTGGGAGATTTACAGCACAAAGATATCTAGTTGATTTGAAGCAGTTCCGAGAAAGTCTAAACATAATCCCCGCTTCTCCCTCCTGGCACTTTCCATGTGGGAGATATAGCAGGATGTATATTGGTTTTGAGGACAACTCAATGGACAGTGTAGGGAGAAAAGGTCCTGGCTCCTTGAATGCCGTTCCTGGAGACACTGCGATCAATGAGGGAGATATGTCAAGATGTGTGTTGGTTTTGAGGACGGCTCTCTGGAGAGTCTTAGCAAAGAGGTCACAGGGATAATCAGAGCAATTCTCAGAGACACTGAGAACAAGCTCGACAATTCCCTCCTGGCACTTTCCCTGTAGGAGATACCGCAAGACATTTCTGTAGATTGGGCACAGCGCTCTGCAGGGTGTTAGCAGAGACTTTCCCGGGACAGTGAAACCCTATGTCAGAGACACTGAGAAGAAGCCCCAATGTTCCCTCCAGGCACTTTCAGTGTGGGTGCCTTCTCCACGTGGTTCCTGGTTTCCCTGCAGCGCTGAAGAGAATGTTAGCAAAGAGGTAACCGGGACAGTGAAAACAGTACTCAAAGACAGGGAGAGCAAGCTCTCTCTTGGCACTTTGGATGTGGGACATACAGCGAGATGTTTGCTGCTTTTGCGTTTGGCTGTTGGGAGATTTACAGCACAAAGATATCTAGTTGATTTGAAGCAGTTCCGAGAAAGTCTAAACATAATCGCCACTTCTCCCTCCTGGCACTTTCCATGTGGGAGATATAGCAGGATGTATATTGGTTTTGAGGACAACTCAATGGACAGTGTAGGGAGAAAAGTTCCTGGCTCCTTGAATGCCGTTCCTGGAGACACTGCGATCAATGAGGGAGATATGTCAAGATGTGTGTTGGTTTTGAGGACGGCTCTCTGGAGAGTCTTAGCAAAGAGGTCAGAGGGATAATCAGAGCAATTCTCAGAGACACTGAGAACAAGCTCGACAATTCCCTCCTGGCACTTTCCCTGTAGGAGATACCGCAAGACGTTTCTGTAGATTGGGCACAGCGCTCTGCAGGGTGTTAGCAGAGACTTTCCCGGGACAGTGAAACCCTATGTCAGAGACACTGAGAAGAAGCCCCAATGTTCCCTCCAGGCACTTTCAGTGTGGGTGCCTTCTCCACGTGGTTCCTGGTTTCCCTGCAGCGCTGAAGAGAATGTTAGCAAAGAGGTAACCGGGACAGTGAAAACAGTACTCAAAGACAGGGAGAGCAAGCTCTCTCTTGGCACTTTGGATGTGGGACATACAGCGAGATGTTTGCTGCTTTTGCGTTTGGCTGTTGGGAGATTTACAGCACAAAGATATCTAGTTGATTTGAAGCAGTTCCGAGAAAGTCTAAGCATAATCGCCACTTCTCCCTCCTGGCACTTTCCATGTGGGAGATATAGCAGGATGTATATTGGTTTTGAGGACAACTCAATGGACAGTGTAGGGAGAAAAGTTCCTGGCTCCTTGAATGCTGTTCCTGGAGACACTGCGATCAATGAGGGAGATATGTCAAGATGTGTGTTGGTTTTGAGGACGGCTCTCTGGAGAGTCTTAGCAAAGAGGTCACAGGGATAATCAGAGCAATTCTCAGAGACACTGAGAACAAGTTCGACAATTCCCTCCTGGCACTTTCCCTGTAGGAGATATCGCAAGACGTTTCTGTAGATTGGGCACAGCGCTCTGCAGGGTGTTAGCAGAGACTTTCCCGGGACAGTGAAACCCTATGTCAGAGACACTGAGAAGAAGCCCCAATGTTCCCTCCAGGCACTTTCAGTGTGGGTGCCTTCTCCACGTGGTTCCTGGTTTCCCTGCAGCGCTGAAGAGAATGTTAGCAAAGAGGTAACCGGGACAGCGAAAACAGTACTCAAAGACAGGGAGAGCAAGCTCTCTCTTGGCACTTTGGATGTGGGACATACAGCGAGATGTTTGCTGCTTTTGCGTTTGGCTGTTGGGAGATTTACAGCACAAAGATATCTAGTTGATTTGAAGCAGTTCCGAGAAAGTCTAAACATAATCCCCACTTCTCCCTCCTGGCACTTTCCATGTGGGAGATATAGCAGGATGTATATTGGTTTTGAGGACAACTCAATGGACAGTGTAGGGAGAAAAGTTCCTGGCTCCTTGAATGCCGTTCCTGGAGACACTGCGATCAATGTGGGAGATATGTCAAGATGTGTGTTGGTTTTGAGGACGGCTCTCTGGAGAGTCTTAGCAAAGAGGTCACAGGGATAATCAGAGCAATTCTCAGAGACACTGAGAACAAGCTCGACAATTCCCTCCTGGCACTTTCCCTGTAGGAGATACCGCAAGACGTTTCTGTAGATTGGGCACAGCGCTCTGCAGGGTGTTAGCAGAGACTTTCCCGGGACAGTGAAACCCTATGTCAGAGACACTGAGAAGAAGCCCCAATGTTCCCTCCAGGCACTTTCAGTGTGGGTGCCTTCTCCACGTGGTTCCTGGTTTCCCTGCAGCGCTGAAGAGAATGTTAGCAAAGAGGTAACCGGCACAGCGAAAACAGTACTCAAAGACAGGGAGAGCAAGCTCTCTCTTGGCACTTTGGATGTGGGACATACAGCGAGATGTTTGCTGCTTTTGCGTTTGGCTGTTGGGAGATTTACAGCACAAAGATATCTAGTTGATTTGAAGCAGTTCCGAGAAAGTCTAAACATAATCGCCACTTCTCCCTCCTGGCACTTTCCATGTGGGAGATATAGCAGGATGTATATTGGTTTTGAGGACAACTCAATGGACAGTGTAGGGAGAAAAGTTCCTGGCTCCTTGAATGCCGTTCCTGGAGACACTGCGATCAATGTGGGAGATATGTCAAGATGTGTGTTGGTTTTGAGGACGGCTCTCTGGAGAGTCTTAGCAAAGAGGTCACAGGGATAATCAGAGCAATTCTCAGAGACACTGAGAACAAGCTCGACAGTTCCCTCCTGGCACTTTCCCTGTAGGAGATACCGCAAGACGTTTCTGTAGATTGGGCACAGCGCTCTGCAGGGTGTTAGCAGAGACTTTCCCGGGACAGTGAAACCCTATGTCAGAGACACTGAGAAGAAGCCCCAATGTTCCCTCCAGGCACTTTCAGTGTGGGTGCCTTCTCCACGTGGTTCCTGGTTTCCCTGCAGCGCTGAAGAGAATGTTAGCAAAGAGGTAACCGGCACAGCGAAAACAGTACTCAAAGACAGGGAGAGAAAGCTCTCTCTTGGCACTTTGGATGTGGGACATACAGCGAGATGTTTGCTGCTTTTGCGTTTGGCTGTTGGGAGATTTACAGCACAAAGATATCTAGTTGATTTGAAGCAGTTCCGAGAAAGTCTAAACATAATCCCCACTTCTCCCTCCTGGCACTTTCCATGTGGGAGATATAGCAGGATGTATATTGGTTTTGAGGACAACTCAATGGACAGTGTAGGGAGAAAAGTTCCTGGCTCCTTGAATGCCGTTCCTGGAGACACTGCGATCAATGTGGGAGATATGTCAAGATGTGTGTTGGTTTTGAGGACGGCTCTCTGGAGAGTCTTAGCAAAGAGGTCACAGGGATAATCAGAGCAATTCTCAGAGACACTGAGAACAAGATGGACAGTTCCCTCCTGGCACTTTCCCTGTAGGAGATACCGCAAGACGTTTCTGTAGATTGGGCACAGCGCTCTGCAGGGTGTTAGCAGAGACTTTCCCGGGACAGTGAAACCCTATGTCAGAGACACTGAGAAGAAGCCCCAATGTTCCCTCCAGGCACTTTCAGTGTGGGTGCCTTCTCCACGTGGTTCCTGGTTTCCCTGCAGCGCTGAAGAGAATGTTAGCAAAGAGGTAACCGGGACAGTGAAAACAGTACTCAAAGACAGGGAGAGCAAGCTCTCTCTTGGCACTTTGGATGTGGGACATACAGCGAGATGTTTGCTGCTTTTGCGTTTGGCTGTTGGGAGATTTACAGCACAAAGATATCTAGTTGATTTGAAGCAGTTCCGAGAAAGTCTAAACATAATCGCCACTTCTCCCTCCTGGCACTTTCCATGTGGGAGATATAGCAGGATGTATATTGGTTTTGAGGACAACTCAATGGACAGTGTAGGGAGAAAAGTTCCTGGCTCCTTGAATGCCGTTCCTGGAGACACTGCGATCAATGTGGGAGATATGTCAAGATGTGTGTTTGTTTTGAGGACGGCTCTCTGGAGAGTCTTAGCAAAGAGGTCACAGGGATAATCAGAGCAATTCTCAGAGACACTGAGAACAAGCTCGACAATTCCCTCCTGGCACTTTCCCTGTAGGAGATACCGCAAGACGTTTCTGTAGATTGGGCACAGCGCTCTGCAGGGTGTTAGCAGAGACTTTCCCGGGACAGTGAAACCCTATGTCAGAGACACTGAGAAGAAGCCCCAATGTTCCCTCCAGGCACTTTCAGTGTGGGTGCCTTCTCCACGTGGTTCCTGGTTTCCCTGCAGCGCTGAAGAGAATGTTAGCAAAGAGGTAACCGGCACAGCGAAAACAGTACTCAAAGACAGGGAGAGCAAGCTCTCTCTTGGCACTTTGGATGTGGGACATACAGCGAGATGTTTGCTGCTTTTGCGTTTGGCTGTTGGGAGATTTACAGCACAAAGATATCTAGTTGATTTGAAGCAGTTCCGAGAAAGTCTAAACATAATCGCCACTTCTCCCTCCTGGCACTTTCCATGTGGGAGATATAGCAGGATGTATATTGGTTTTGAGGACAACTCAATGGACAGTGTAGGGAGAAAAGTTCCTGGCTCCTTGAATGCCGTTCCTGGAGACACTGCGATCAATGTGGGAGATATGTCAAGATGTGTGTTTGTTTTGAGGACGGCTCTCTGGAGAGTCTTAGCAAAGAGGTCACAGGGATAATCAGAGCAATTCTCAGAGACACTGAGAACAAGCTCGACAATTCCCTCCTGGCACTTTCCCTGTAGGAGATACCGCAAGACGTTTCTGTAGATTGGGCACAGCGCTCTGCAGGGTGTTAGCAGAGACTTTCCCGGGACAGTGAAACCCTATGTCAGAGACACTGAGAAGAAGCCCCAATGTTCCCTCCAGGCACTTTCAGTGTGGGTGCCTTCTCCACGTGGTTCCTGGTTTCCCTGCAGCGCTGAAGAGAATGTTAGCAAAGAGGTAACCGGCACAGCGAAAACAGTACTCAAAGACAGGGAGAGCAAGCTCTCTCTTGGCACTTTGGATGTGGGACATACAGCGAGATGTTTGCTGCTTTTGCGTTTGGCTGTTGGGAGATTTACAGCACAAAGATATCTAGTTGATTTGAAGCAGTTCCGAGAAAGTCTAAACATAATCGCCACTTCTCCCTCCTGGCACTTTCCATGTGGGAGATATAGCAGGATGTATATTGGTTTTGAGGACAACTCAATGGACAGTGTAGGGAGAAAAGTTCCTGGCTCCTTGAATGCCGTTCCTGGAGACACTGCGATCAATGTGGGAGATATGTCAAGATGTGTGTTGGTTTTGAGGACGGCTCTCTGGAGAGTCTTAGCAAAGAGGTCACAGGGATAATCAGAGCAATTCTCAGAGACACTGAGAACAAGATGGACAGTTCCCTCCTGGCACTTTCCCTGTAGGAGATACCGCAAGACGTTTCTGTAGATTGGGCACAGCGCTCTGCAGGGTGTTAGCAGAGACTTTCCCGGGACAGTGAAACCCTATGTCAGAGACACTGAGAAGAAGCCCCAATGTTCCCTCCAGGCACTTTCAGTGTGGGTGCCTTCTCCACGTGGTTCCTGGTTTCCCTGCAGCGCTGAAGAGAATGTTAGCAAAGAGGTAACCGGCACAGCGAAAACAGTACTCAAAGACAGGGAGAGCAAGCTCTCTCTTGGCACTTTGGATGTGGGACATACAGCGAGATGTTTGCTGCTTTTGCGTTTGGCTGTTGGGAGATTTACAGCACAAAGATATCTAGTTGATTTGAAGCAGTTCCGAGAAAGTCTAAACATAATCGCCACTTCTCCCTCCTGGCACTTTCCATGTGGGAGATATAGCAGGATGTATATTGGTTTTGAGGACAACTCAATGGACAGTGTAGGGAGAAAAGTTCCTGGCTCCTTGAATGCCGTTCCTGGAGACACTGCGATCAATGTGGGAGATATGTCAAGATGTGTGTTGGTTTTGAGGACGGCTCTCTGGAGAGTCTTAGCAAAGAGGTCACAGGGATAATCAGAGCAATTCTCAGAGACACTGAGAACAAGATGGACAGTTCCCTCCTGGCACTTTCCCTGTAGGAGATACCGCAAGACGTTTCTGTAGATTGGGCACAGCGCTCTGCAGGGTGTTAGCAGAGACTTTCCCGGGACAGTGAAACCCTATGTCAGAGACACTGAGAAGAAGCCCCAATGTTCCCTCCAGGCACTTTCAGTGTGGGTGCCTTCTCCACGTGGTTCCTGGTTTCCCTGCAGCGCTGAAGAGAATGTTAGCAAAGAGGTAACCGGCACAGCGAAAACAGTACTCAAAGAGAGGGAGAGCAAGCTCTCTCTTGGCACTTTGGATGTGGGACATACAGCGAGATGTTTGCTGCTTTTGCGTTTGGCTGTTGGGAGATTTACAGCACAAAGATATCTAGTTGATTTGAAGCAGTTCCGAGAAAGTCTAAACATAATCGCCACTTCTCCCTCCTGGCACTTTCCATGTGGGAGATATAGCAGGATGTATATTGGTTTTGAGGACAACTCAATGGACAGTGTAGGGAGAAAAGTTCCTGGCTCCTTGAATGCCGTTCCTGGAGACACTGCGATCAATGTGGGAGATATGTCAAGATGTGTGTTTGTTTTGAGGACGGCTCTCTGGAGAGTCTTAGCAAAGAGGTCACAGGGATAATCAGAGCAATTCTCAGAGACACTGAGAACAAGATGGACAGTTCCCTCCTGGCACTTTCCCTGTAGGAGATACCGCAAGACGTTTCTGTAGATTGGGCACAGCGCTCTGCAGGGTGTTAGCAGAGACTTTCCCGGGACAGTGAAACCCTATGTCAGAGACACTGAGAAGAAGCCCCAATGTTCCCTCCAGGCACTTTCAGTGTGGGTGCCTTCTCCACGTGGTTCCTGGTTTCCCTGCAGCGCTGAAGAGAATGTTAGCAAAGAGGTAACCGGCACAGCGAAAACAGTACTCAAAGACAGGGAGAGCAAGCTCTCTCTTGGCACTTTGGATGTGGGACATACAGCGAGATGTTTGCTGCTTTTGCGTTTGGCTGTTGGGAGATTTACAGCACAAAGATATCTAGTTGATTTGAAGCAGTTCCGAGAAAGTCTAAACATAATCCCCACTTCTCCCTCCTGGCACTTTCCATGTGGGAGATATAGCAGGATGTATATTGGTTTTGAGGACAACTCAATGGACAGTGTAGGGAGAAAAGTTCCTGGCTCCTTGAATGCCGTTCCTGGAGACACTGCGATCAATGTGGGAGATATGTCAAGATGTGTGTTGGTTTTGAGGACGGCTCTCTGGAGAGTCTTAGCAAAGAGGTCACAGGGATAATCAGAGCAATTCTCAGAGACACTGAGAACAAGATGGACAGTTCCCTCCTGGCACTTTCCCTGTAGGAGATACCGCAAGACGTTTCTGTAGATTGGGCACAGCGCTCTGCAGGGTGTTAGCAGAGACTTTCCCGGGACAGTGAAACCCTATGTCAGAGACACTGAGAAGAAGCCCCAATGTTCCCTCCAGGCACTTTCAGTGTGGGTGCCTTCTCCACGTGGTTCCTGGTTTCCCTGCAGCGCTGAAGAGAATGTTAGCAAAGAGGTAACCGGCACAGCGAAAACAGTACTCAAAGACAGGGAGAGCAAGCTCTCTCTTGGCACTTTGGATGTGGGACATACAGCGAGATGTTTGCTGCTTTTGCGTTTGGCTGTTGGGAGATTTACAGCACAAAGATATCTAGTTGATTTGAAGCAGTTCCGAGAAAGTCTAAACATAATCGCCACTTCTCCCTCCTGGCACTTTCCATGTGGGAGATATAGCAGGATGTATATTGGTTTTGAGGACAACTCAATGGACAGTGTAGGGAGAAAAGTTCCTGGCTCCTTGAATGCCGTTCCTGGAGACACTGCGATCAATGTGGGAGATATGTCAAGATGTGTGTTGGTTTTGAGGACGGCTCTCTGGAGAGTCTTAGCAAAGAGGTCACAGGGATAATCAGAGCAATTCTCAGAGACACTGAGAACAAGATGGACAGTTCCCTCCTGGCACTTTCCCTGTAGGAGATACCGCAAGACGTTTCTGTAGATTGGGCACAGCGCTCTGCAGGGTGTTAGCAGAGACTTTCCCGGGACAGTGAAACCCTATGTCAGAGACACTGAGAAGAAGCCCCAATGTTCCCTCCAGGCACTTTCAGTGTGGGTGCCTTCTCCACGTGGTTCCTGGTTTCCCTGCAGCGCTGAAGAGAATGTTAGCAAAGAGGTAACCGGGACAGCGAAAACAGTACTCAAAGACAGGGAGAGCAAGCTCTCTCTTGGCACTTTGGATGTGGGACATACAGCGAGATGTTTGCTGCTTTTGCGTTTGGCTGTTGGGAGATTTACAGCACAAAGATATCTAGTTGATTTGAAGCAGTTCCGAGAAAGTCTAAACATAATCGCCACTTCTCCCTCCTGGCACTTTCCATGTGGGAGATATAGCAGGATGTATATTGGTTTTGAGGACAACTCAATGGACAGTGTAGGGAGAAAAGTTCCTGGCTCCTTGAATGCCGTTCCTGGAGACACTGCGATCAATGTGGGAGATATGTCAAGATGTGTGTTGGTTTTGAGGACGGCTCTCTGGAGAGTCTTAGCAAAGAGGTCACAGGGATAATCAGAGCAATTCTCAGAGACACTGAGAACAAGATGGACAGTTCCCTCCTGGCACTTTCCCTGTAGGAGATACCGCAAGACGTTTCTGTAGATTGGGCACAGCGCTCTGCAGGGTGTTAGCAGAGACTTTCCCGGGACAGTGAAACCCTATGTCAGAGACACTGAGAAGAAGCCCCAATGTTCCCTCCAGGCACTTTCAGTGTGGGTGCCTTCTCCACGTGGTTCCTGGTTTCCCTGCAGCGCTGAAGAGAATGTTAGCAAAGAGGTAACCGGCACAGCGAAAACAGTACTCAAAGAGAGGGAGAGCAAGCTCTCTCTTGGCACTTTGGATGTGGGACATACAGCGAGATGTTTGCTGCTTTTGCGTTTGGCTGTTGGGAGATTTACAGCACAAAGATATCTAGTTGATTTGAAGCAGTTCCGAGAAAGTCTAAACATAATCCCCACTTCTCCCTCCTGGCACTTTCCATGTGGGAGATATAGCAGGATGTATATTGGTTTTGAGGACAACTCAATGGACAGTGTAGGGAGAAAAGTTCCTGGCTCCTTGAATGCCGTTCCTGGAGACACTGCGATCAATGTGGGAGATATGTCAAGATGTGTGTTGGTTTTGAGGACGGCTCTCTGGAGAGTCTTAGCAAAGAGGTCACAGGGATAATCAGAGCAATTCTCAGAGACACTGAGAACAAGATGGACAGTTCCCTCCTGGCACTTTCCCTGTAGGAGATACCGCAAGACGTTTCTGTAGATTGGGCACAGCGCTCTGCAGGGTGTTAGCAGAGACTTTCCCGGGACAGTGAAACCCTATGTCAGAGACACTGAGAAGAAGCCCCAATGTTCCCTCCAGGCACTTTCAGTGTGGGTGCCTTCTCCACGTGGTTCCTGGTTTCCCTGCAGCGCTGAAGAGAATGTTAGCAAAGAGGTAACCGGCACAGCGAAAACAGTACTCAAAGACAGGGAGAGCAAGCTCTCTCTTGGCACTTTGGATGTGGGACATACAGCGAGATGTTTGCTGCTTTTGCGTTTGGCTGTTGGGAGATTTACAGCACAAAGATATCTAGTTGATTTGAAGCAGTTCCGAGAAAGTCTAAACATAATCCCCACTTCTCCCTCCTGGCACTTTCCATGTGGGAGATATAGCAGGATGTATATTGGTTTTGAGGACAACTCAATGGACAGTGTAGGGAGAAAAGTTCCTGGCTCCTTGAATGCCGTTCCTGGAGACACTGCGATCAATGTGGGAGATATGTCAAGATGTGTGTTGGTTTTGAGGACGGCTCTCTGGAGAGTCTTAGCAAAGAGGTCACAGGGATAATCAGAGCAATTCTCAGAGACACTGAGAACAAGATGGACAGTTCCCTCCTGGCACTTTCCCTGTAGGAGATACCGCAAGACGTTTCTGTAGATTGGGCACAGCGCTCTGCAGGGTGTTAGCAGAGACTTTCCCGGGACAGTGAAACCCTATGTCAGAGACACTGAGAAGAAGCCCCAATGTTCCCTCCAGGCACTTTCAGTGTGGGTGCCTTCTCCACGTGGTTCCTGGTTTCCCTGCAGCGCTGAAGAGAATGTTAGCAAAGAGGTAACCGGCACAGCGAAAACAGTACTCAAAGAGAGGGAGAGCAAGCTCTCTCTTGGCACTTTGGATGTGGGACATACAGCGAGATGTTTGCTGCTTTTGCGTTTGGCTGTTGGGAGATTTACAGCACAAAGATATCTAGTTGATTTGAAGCAGTTCCGAGAAAGTCTAAACATAATCCCCACTTCTCCCTCCTGGCACTTTCCATGTGGGAGATATAGCAGGATGTATATTGGTTTTGAGGACAACTCAATGGACAGTGTAGGGAGAAAAGTTCCTGGCTCCTTGAATGCCGTTCCTGGAGACACTGCGATCAATGTGGGAGATATGTCAAGATGTGTGTTGGTTTTGAGGACGGCTCTCTGGAGAGTCTTAGCAAAGAGGTCACAGGGATAATCAGAGCAATTCTCAGAGACACTGAGAACAAGATGGACAGTTCCCTCCTGGCACTTTCCCTGTAGGAGATACCGCAAGACGTTTCTGTAGATTGGGCACAGCGCTCTGCAGGGTGTTAGCAGAGACTTTCCCGGGACAGTGAAACCCTATGTCAGAGACACTGAGAAGAAGCCCCAATGTTCCCTCCAGGCACTTTCAGTGTGGGTGCCTTCTCCACGTGGTTCCTGGTTTCCCTGCAGCGCTGAAGAGAATGTTAGCAAAGAGGTAACCGGGACAGTGAAAACAGTACTCAAAGACAGGGAGAGCAAGCTCTCTCTTGGCACTTTGGATGTGGGACATACAGCGAGATGTTTGCTGCTTTTGCGTTTGGCTGTTGGGAGATTTACAGCACAAAGATATCTAGTTGATTTGAAGCAGTTCCGAGAAAGTCTAAACATAATCGCCACTTCTCCCTCCTGGCACTTTCCATGTGGGAGATATAGCAGGATGTATATTGGTTTTGAGGACAACTCAATGGACAGTGTAGGGAGAAAAGTTCCTGGCTCCTTGAATGCCGTTCCTGGAGACACTGCGATCAATGTGGGAGATATGTCAAGATGTGTGTTGGTTTTGAGGACGGCTCTCTGGAGAGTCTTAGCAAAGAGGTCACAGGGATAATCAGAGCAATTCTCAGAGACACTGAGAACAAGCTCGACAATTCCCTCCTGGCACTTTCCCTGTAGGAGATACCGCAAGACGTTTCTGTAGATTGGGCACAGCGCTCTGCAGGGTGTTAGCAGAGACTTTCCCGGGACAGTGAAACCCTATGTCAGAGACACTGAGAAGAAGCCCCAATGTTCCCTCCAGGCACTTTCAGTGTGGGTGCCTTCTCCACGTGGTTCCTGGTTTCCCTGCAGCGCTGAAGAGAATGTTAGCAAAGAGGTAACCGGCACAGCGAAAACAGTACTCAAAGAGAGGGAGAGCAAGCTCTCTCTTGGCACTTTGGATGTGGGACATACAGCGAGATGTTTGCTGCTTTTGCGTTTGGCTGTTGGGAGATTTACAGCACAAAGATATCTAGTTGATTTGAAGCAGTTCCGAGAAAGTCTAAACATAATCGCCACTTCTCCCTCCTGGCACTTTCCATGTGGGAGATATAGCAGGATGTATATTGGTTTTGAGGACAACTCAATGGACAGTGTAGGGAGAAAAGTTCCTGGCTCCTTGAATGCCGTTCCTGGAGACACTGCGATCAATGTGGGAGATATGTCAAGATGTGTGTTTGTTTTGAGGACGGCTCTCTGGAGAGTCTTAGCAAAGAGGTCACAGGGATAATCAGAGCAATTCTCAGAGACACTGAGAACAAGCTCGACAATTCCCTCCTGGCACTTTCCCTGTAGGAGATACCGCAAGACGTTTCTGTAGATTGGGCACAGCGCTCTGCAGGGTGTTAGCAGAGACTTTCCCGGGACAGTGAAACCCTATGTCAGAGACACTGAGAAGAAGCCCCAATGTTCCCTCCAGGCACTTTCAGTGTGGGTGCCTTCTCCACGTGGTTCCTGGTTTCCCTGCAGCGCTGAAGAGAATGTTAGCAAAGAGGTAACCGGCACAGCGAAAACAGTACTCAAAGAGAGGGAGAGCAAGCTCTCTCTTGGCACTTTGGATGTGGGACATACAGCGAGATGTTTGCTGCTTTTGCGTTTGGCTGTTGGGAGATTTACAGCACAAAGATATCTAGTTGATTTGAAGCAGTTCCGAGAAAGTCTAAACATAATCGCCACTTCTCCCTCCTGGCACTTTCCATGTGGGAGATATAGCAGGATGTATATTGGTTTTGAGGACAACTCAATGGACAGTGTAGGGAGAAAAGTTCCTGGCTCCTTGAATGCCGTTCCTGGAGACACTGCGATCAATGTGGGAGATATGTCAAGATGTGTGTTGGTTTTGAGGACGGCTCTCTGGAGAGTCTTAGCAAAGAGGTCACAGGGATAATCAGAGCAATTCTCAGAGACACTGAGAACAAGATGGACAGTTCCCTCCTGGCACTTTCCCTGTAGGAGATACCGCAAGACGTTTCTGTAGATTGGGCACAGCGCTCTGCAGGGTGTTAGCAGAGACTTTCCCGGGACAGTGAAACCCTATGTCAGAGACACTGAGAAGAAGCCCCAATGTTCCCTCCAGGCACTTTCAGTGTGGGTGCCTTCTCCACGTGGTTCCTGGTTTCCCTGCAGCGCTGAAGAGAATGTTAGCAAAGAGGTAACCGGGACAGTGAAAACAGTACTCAAAGACAGGGAGAGCAAGCTCTCTCTTGGCACTTTGGATGTGGGACATACAGCGAGATGTTTGCTGCTTTTGCGTTTGGCTGTTGGGAGATTTACAGCACAAAGATATCTAGTTGATTTGAAGCAGTTCCGAGAAAGTCTAAACATAATCCCCACTTCTCCCTCCTGGCACTTTCCATGTGGGAGATATAGCAGGATGTATATTGGTTTTGAGGACAACTCAATGGACAGTGTAGGGAGAAAAGTTCCTGGCTCCTTGAATGCCGTTCCTGGAGACACTGCGATCAATGTGGGAGATATGTCAAGATGTGTGTTGGTTTTGAGGACGGCTCTCTGGAGAGTCGTAGCAAAGAGGTCACAGGGATAATCAGAGCAATTCTCAGAGACACTGAGAACAAGATGGACAGTTCCCTCCTGGCACTTTCCCTGTAGGAGATACCGCAAGACGTTTCTGTAGATTGGGCACAGCGCTCTGCAGGGTGTTAGCAGAGACTTTCCCGGGACAGTGAAACCCTATGTCAGAGACACTGAGAAGAAGCCCCAATGTTCCCTCCAGGCACTTTCAGTGTGGGTGCCTTCTCCACGTGGTTCCTGGTTTCCCTGCAGCGCTGAAGAGAATGTTAGCAAAGAGGTAACCGGCACAGCGAAAACAGTACTCAAAGAGAGGGAGAGCAAGCTCTCTCTTGGCACTTTGGATGTGGGACATACAGCGAGATGTTTGCTGCTTTTGCGTTTGGCTGTTGGGAGATTTACAGCACAAAGATATCTAGTTGATTTGAAGCAGTTCCGAGAAAGTCTAAACATAATCGCCACTTCTCCCTCCTGGCACTTTCCATGTGGGAGATATAGCAGGATGTATATTGGTTTTGAGGACAACTCAATGGACAGTGTAGGGAGAAAAGTTCCTGGCTCCTTGAATGCCGTTCCTGGAGACACTGCGATCAATGTGGGAGATATGTCAAGATGTGTGTTTGTTTTGAGGACGGCTCTCTGGAGAGTCTTAGCAAAGAGGTCACAGGGATAATCAGAGCAATTCTCAGAGACACTGAGAACAAGCTCGACAATTCCCTCCTGGCACTTTCCCTGTAGGAGATACCGCAAGACGTTTCTGTAGATTGGGCACAGCGCTCTGCAGGGTGTTAGCAGAGACTTTCCCGGGACAGTGAAACCCTATGTCAGAGACACTGAGAAGAAGCCCCAATGTTCCCTCCAGGCACTTTCAGTGTGGGTGCCTTCTCCACGTGGTTCCTGGTTTCCCTGCAGCGCTGAAGAGAATGTTAGCAAAGAGGTAACCGGCACAGCGAAAACAGTACTCAAAGACAGGGAGAGCAAGCTCTCTCTTGGCACTTTGGATGTGGGACATACAGCGAGATGTTTGCTGCTTTTGCGTTTGGCTGTTGGGAGATTTACAGCACAAAGATATCTAGTTGATTTGAAGCAGTTCCGAGAAAGTCTAAACATAATCGCCACTTCTCCCTCCTGGCACTTTCCATGTGGGAGATATAGCAGGATGTATATTGGTTTTGAGGACAACTCAATGGACAGTGTAGGGAGAAAAGTTCCTGGCTCCTTGAATGCCGTTCCTGGAGACACTGCGATCAATGAGGGAGATATGTCAAGATGTGTGTTGGTTTTGAGGACGGCTCTCTGGAGAGTCTTAGCAAAGAGGTCACAGGGATAATCAGAGCAATTCTCAGAGACACTGAGAACAAGCTCGACAATTCCCTCCTGGCACTTTCCCTGTAGGAGATACCGCAAGACGTTTCTGTAGATTGGGCACAGCGCTCTGCAGGGTGTTAGCAGAGACTTTCCCGGGACAGTGAAACCCTATGTCAGAGACACTGAGAAGAAGCCCCAATGTTCCCTCCAGGCACTTTCAGTGTGGGTGCCTTCTCCACGTGGTTCCTGGTTTCCCTGCAGCGCTGAAGAGAATGTTAGCAAAGAGGTAACCGGGACAGCGAAAACAGTACTCAAAGACAGGGAGAGCAAGCTCTCTCTTGGCACTTTGGATGTGGGACATACAGCGAGATGTTTGCTGCTTTTGCGTTTGGCTGTTGGGAGATTTACAGCACAAAGATATCTAGTTGATTTGAAGCAGTTCCGAGAAAGTCTAAACATAATCCCCACTTCTCCCTCCTGGCACTTTCCATGTGGGAGATATAGCAGGATGTATATTGGTTTTGAGGACAACTCAATGGACAGTGTAGGGAGAAAAGTTCCTGGCTCCTTGAATGCCGTTCCTGGAGACACTGCGATCAATGTGGGAGATATGTCAAGATGTGTGTTGGTTTTGAGGACGGCTCTCTGGAGAGTCTTAGCAAAGAGGTCACAGGGATAATCAGAGCAATTCTCAGAGACACTGAGAACAAGCTCGACAATTCCCTCCTGGCACTTTCCCTGTAGGAGATACCGCAAGACGTTTCTGTAGATTGGGCACAGCGCTCTGCAGGGTGTTAGCAGAGACTTTCCCGGGACAGTGAAACCCTATGTCAGAGACACTGAGAAGAAGCCCCAATGTTCCCTCCAGGCACTTTCAGTGTGGGTGCCTTCTCCACGTGGTTCCTGGTTTCCCTGCAGCGCTGAAGAGAATGTTAGCAAAGAGGTAACCGGCACAGCGAAAACAGTACTCAAAGACAGGGAGAGCAAGCTCTCTCTTGGCACTTTGGATGTGGGACATACAGCGAGATGTTTGCTGCTTTTGCGTTTGGCTGTTGGGAGATTTACAGCACAAAGATATCTAGTTGATTTGAAGCAGTTCCGAGAAAGTCTAAACATAATCGCCACTTCTCCCTCCTGGCACTTTCCATGTGGGAGATATAGCAGGATGTATATTGGTTTTGAGGACAACTCAATGGACAGTGTAGGGAGAAAAGTTCCTGGCTCCTTGAATGCCGTTCCTGGAGACACTGCGATCAATGTGGGAGATATGTCAAGATGTGTGTTGGTTTTGAGGACGGCTCTCTGGAGAGTCTTAGCAAAGAGGTCACAGGGATAATCAGAGCAATTCTCAGAGACACTGAGAACAAGCTCGACAGTTCCCTCCTGGCACTTTCCCTGTAGGAGATACCGCAAGACGTTTCTGTAGATTGGGCACAGCGCTCTGCAGGGTGTTAGCAGAGACTTTCCCGGGACAGTGAAACCCTATGTCAGAGACACTGAGAAGAAGCCCCAATGTTCCCTCCAGGCACTTTCAGTGTGGGTGCCTTCTCCACGTGGTTCCTGGTTTCCCTGCAGCGCTGAAGAGAATGTTAGCAAAGAGGTAACCGGCACAGCGAAAACAGTACTCAAAGACAGGGAGAGAAAGCTCTCTCTTGGCACTTTGGATGTGGGACATACAGCGAGATGTTTGCTGCTTTTGCGTTTGGCTGTTGGGAGATTTACAGCACAAAGATATCTAGTTGATTTGAAGCAGTTCCGAGAAAGTCTAAACATAATCCCCACTTCTCCCTCCTGGCACTTTCCATGTGGGAGATATAGCAGGATGTATATTGGTTTTGAGGACAACTCAATGGACAGTGTAGGGAGAAAAGTTCCTGGCTCCTTGAATGCCGTTCCTGGAGACACTGCGATCAATGTGGGAGATATGTCAAGATGTGTGTTGGTTTTGAGGACGGCTCTCTGGAGAGTCTTAGCAAAGAGGTCACAGGGATAATCAGAGCAATTCTCAGAGACACTGAGAACAAGATGGACAGTTCCCTCCTGGCACTTTCCCTGTAGGAGATACCGCAAGACGTTTCTGTAGATTGGGCACAGCGCTCTGCAGGGTGTTAGCAGAGACTTTCCCGGGACAGTGAAACCCTATGTCAGAGACACTGAGAAGAAGCCCCAATGTTCCCTCCAGGCACTTTCAGTGTGGGTGCCTTCTCCACGTGGTTCCTGGTTTCCCTGCAGCGCTGAAGAGAATGTTAGCAAAGAGGTAACCGGGACAGTGAAAACAGTACTCAAAGACAGGGAGAGCAAGCTCTCTCTTGGCACTTTGGATGTGGGACATACAGCGAGATGTTTGCTGCTTTTGCGTTTGGCTGTTGGGAGATTTACAGCACAAAGATATCTAGTTGATTTGAAGCAGTTCCGAGAAAGTCTAAACATAATCGCCACTTCTCCCTCCTGGCACTTTCCATGTGGGAGATATAGCAGGATGTATATTGGTTTTGAGGACAACTCAATGGACAGTGTAGGGAGAAAAGTTCCTGGCTCCTTGAATGCCGTTCCTGGAGACACTGCGATCAATGTGGGAGATATGTCAAGATGTGTGTTTGTTTTGAGGACGGCTCTCTGGAGAGTCTTAGCAAAGAGGTCACAGGGATAATCAGAGCAATTCTCAGAGACACTGAGAACAAGCTCGACAATTCCCTCCTGGCACTTTCCCTGTAGGAGATACCGCAAGACGTTTCTGTAGATTGGGCACAGCGCTCTGCAGGGTGTTAGCAGAGACTTTCCCGGGACAGTGAAACCCTATGTCAGAGACACTGAGAAGAAGCCCCAATGTTCCCTCCAGGCACTTTCAGTGTGGGTGCCTTCTCCACGTGGTTCCTGGTTTCCCTGCAGCGCTGAAGAGAATGTTAGCAAAGAGGTAACCGGCACAGCGAAAACAGTACTCAAAGACAGGGAGAGCAAGCTCTCTCTTGGCACTTTGGATGTGGGACATACAGCGAGATGTTTGCTGCTTTTGCGTTTGGCTGTTGGGAGATTTACAGCACAAAGATATCTAGTTGATTTGAAGCAGTTCCGAGAAAGTCTAAACATAATCGCCACTTCTCCCTCCTGGCACTTTCCATGTGGGAGATATAGCAGGATGTATATTGGTTTTGAGGACAACTCAATGGACAGTGTAGGGAGAAAAGTTCCTGGCTCCTTGAATGCCGTTCCTGGAGACACTGCGATCAATGTGGGAGATATGTCAAGATGTGTGTTTGTTTTGAGGACGGCTCTCTGGAGAGTCTTAGCAAAGAGGTCACAGGGATAATCAGAGCAATTCTCAGAGACACTGAGAACAAGCTCGACAATTCCCTCCTGGCACTTTCCCTGTAGGAGATACCGCAAGACGTTTCTGTAGATTGGGCACAGCGCTCTGCAGGGTGTTAGCAGAGACTTTCCCGGGACAGTGAAACCCTATGTCAGAGACACTGAGAAGAAGCCCCAATGTTCCCTCCAGGCACTTTCAGTGTGGGTGCCTTCTCCACGTGGTTCCTGGTTTCCCTGCAGCGCTGAAGAGAATGTTAGCAAAGAGGTAACCGGCACAGCGAAAACAGTACTCAAAGACAGGGAGAGCAAGCTCTCTCTTGGCACTTTGGATGTGGGACATACAGCGAGATGTTTGCTGCTTTTGCGTTTGGCTGTTGGGAGATTTACAGCACAAAGATATCTAGTTGATTTGAAGCAGTTCCGAGAAAGTCTAAACATAATCGCCACTTCTCCCTCCTGGCACTTTCCATGTGGGAGATATAGCAGGATGTATATTGGTTTTGAGGACAACTCAATGGACAGTGTAGGGAGAAAAGTTCCTGGCTCCTTGAATGCCGTTCCTGGAGACACTGCGATCAATGTGGGAGATATGTCAAGATGTGTGTTGGTTTTGAGGACGGCTCTCTGGAGAGTCTTAGCAAAGAGGTCACAGGGATAATCAGAGCAATTCTCAGAGACACTGAGAACAAGATGGACAGTTCCCTCCTGGCACTTTCCCTGTAGGAGATACCGCAAGACGTTTCTGTAGATTGGGCACAGCGCTCTGCAGGGTGTTAGCAGAGACTTTCCCGGGACAGTGAAACCCTATGTCAGAGACACTGAGAAGAAGCCCCAATGTTCCCTCCAGGCACTTTCAGTGTGGGTGCCTTCTCCACGTGGTTCCTGGTTTCCCTGCAGCGCTGAAGAGAATGTTAGCAAAGAGGTAACCGGCACAGCGAAAACAGTACTCAAAGACAGGGAGAGCAAGCTCTCTCTTGGCACTTTGGATGTGGGACATACAGCGAGATGTTTGCTGCTTTTGCGTTTGGCTGTTGGGAGATTTACAGCACAAAGATATCTAGTTGATTTGAAGCAGTTCCGAGAAAGTCTAAACATAATCGCCACTTCTCCCTCCTGGCACTTTCCATGTGGGAGATATAGCAGGATGTATATTGGTTTTGAGGACAACTCAATGGACAGTGTAGGGAGAAAAGTTCCTGGCTCCTTGAATGCCGTTCCTGGAGACACTGCGATCAATGTGGGAGATATGTCAAGATGTGTGTTGGTTTTGAGGACGGCTCTCTGGAGAGTCTTAGCAAAGAGGTCACAGGGATAATCAGAGCAATTCTCAGAGACACTGAGAACAAGATGGACAGTTCCCTCCTGGCACTTTCCCTGTAGGAGATACCGCAAGACGTTTCTGTAGATTGGGCACAGCGCTCTGCAGGGTGTTAGCAGAGACTTTCCCGGGACAGTGAAACCCTATGTCAGAGACACTGAGAAGAAGCCCCAATGTTCCCTCCAGGCACTTTCAGTGTGGGTGCCTTCTCCACGTGGTTCCTGGTTTCCCTGCAGCGCTGAAGAGAATGTTAGCAAAGAGGTAACCGGCACAGCGAAAACAGTACTCAAAGAGAGGGAGAGCAAGCTCTCTCTTGGCACTTTGGATGTGGGACATACAGCGAGATGTTTGCTGCTTTTGCGTTTGGCTGTTGGGAGATTTACAGCACAAAGATATCTAGTTGATTTGAAGCAGTTCCGAGAAAGTCTAAACATAATCGCCACTTCTCCCTCCTGGCACTTTCCATGTGGGAGATATAGCAGGATGTATATTGGTTTTGAGGACAACTCAATGGACAGTGTAGGGAGAAAAGTTCCTGGCTCCTTGAATGCCGTTCCTGGAGACACTGCGATCAATGTGGGAGATATGTCAAGATGTGTGTTTGTTTTGAGGACGGCTCTCTGGAGAGTCTTAGCAAAGAGGTCACAGGGATAATCAGAGCAATTCTCAGAGACACTGAGAACAAGATGGACAGTTCCCTCCTGGCACTTTCCCTGTAGGAGATACCGCAAGACGTTTCTGTAGATTGGGCACAGCGCTCTGCAGGGTGTTAGCAGAGACTTTCCCGGGACAGTGAAACCCTATGTCAGAGACACTGAGAAGAAGCCCCAATGTTCCCTCCAGGCACTTTCAGTGTGGGTGCCTTCTCCACGTGGTTCCTGGTTTCCCTGCAGCGCTGAAGAGAATGTTAGCAAAGAGGTAACCGGCACAGCGAAAACAGTACTCAAAGACAGGGAGAGCAAGCTCTCTCTTGGCACTTTGGATGTGGGACATACAGCGAGATGTTTGCTGCTTTTGCGTTTGGCTGTTGGGAGATTTACAGCACAAAGATATCTAGTTGATTTGAAGCAGTTCCGAGAAAGTCTAAACATAATCGCCACTTCTCCCTCCTGGCACTTTCCATGTGGGAGATATAGCAGGATGTATATTGGTTTTGAGGACAACTCAATGGACAGTGTAGGGAGAAAAGTTCCTGGCTCCTTGAATGCCGTTCCTGGAGACACTGCGATCAATGAGGGAGATATGTCAAGATGTGTGTTGGTTTTGAGGACGGCTCTCTGGAGAGTCTTAGCAAAGAGGTCACAGGGATAATCAGAGCAATTCTCAGAGACACTGAGAACAAGCTCGACAATTCCCTCCTGGCACTTTCCCTGTAGGAGATACCGCAAGACGTTTCTGTAGATTGGGCACAGCGCTCTGCAGGGTGTTAGCAGAGACTTTCCCGGGACAGTGAAACCCTATGTCAGAGACACTGAGAAGAAGCCCCAATGTTCCCTCCAGGCACTTTCAGTGTGGGTGCCTTCTCCACGTGGTTCCTGGTTTCCCTGCAGCGCTGAAGAGAATGTTAGCAAAGAGGTAACCGGGACAGCGAAAACAGTACTCAAAGACAGGGAGAGCAAGCTCTCTCTTGGCACTTTGGATGTGGGACATACAGCGAGATGTTTGCTGCTTTTGCGTTTGGCTGTTGGGAGATTTACAGCACAAAGATATCTAGTTGATTTGAAGCAGTTCCGAGAAAGTCTAAACATAATCGCCACTTCTCCCTCCTGGCACTTTCCATGTGGGAGATATAGCAGGATGTATATTGGTTTTGAGGACAACTCAATGGACAGTGTAGGGAGAAAAGTTCCTGGCTCCTTGAATGCCGTTCCTGGAGACACTGCGATCAATGTGGGAGATATGTCAAGATGTGTGTTGGTTTTGAGGACGGCTCTCTGGAGAGTCTTAGCAAAGAGGTCACAGGGATAATCAGAGCAATTCTCAGAGACACTGAGAACAAGATGGACAGTTCCCTCCTGGCACTTTCCCTGTAGGAGATACCGCAAGACGTTTCTGTAGATTGGGCACAGCGCTCTGCAGGGTGTTAGCAGAGACTTTCCCGGGACAGTGAAACCCTATGTCAGAGACACTGAGAAGAAGCCCCAATGTTCCCTCCAGGCACTTTCAGTGTGGGTGCCTTCTCCACGTGGTTCCTGGTTTCCCTGCAGCGCTGAAGAGAATGTTAGCAAAGAGGTAACCGGCACAGCGAAAACAGTACTCAAAGACAGGGAGAGCAAGCTCTCTCTTGGCACTTTGGATGTGGGACATACAGCGAGATGTTTGCTGCTTTTGCGTTTGGCTGTTGGGAGATTTACAGCACAAAGATATCTAGTTGATTTGAAGCAGTTCCGAGAAAGTCTAAACATAATCGCCACTTCTCCCTCCTGGCACTTTCCATGTGGGAGATATAGCAGGATGTATATTGGTTTTGAGGACAACTCAATGGACAGTGTAGGGAGAAAAGTTCCTGGCTCCTTGAATGCCGTTCCTGGAGACACTGCGATCAATGTGGGAGATATGTCAAGATGTGTGTTGGTTTTGAGGACGGCTCTCTGGAGAGTCTTAGCAAAGAGGTCACAGGGATAATCAGAGCAATTCTCAGAGACACTGAGAACAAGCTCGACAGTTCCCTCCTGGCACTTTCCCTGTAGGAGATACCGCAAGACGTTTCTGTAGATTGGGCACAGCGCTCTGCAGGGTGTTAGCAGAGACTTTCCCGGGACAGTGAAACCCTATGTCAGAGACACTGAGAAGAAGCCCCAATGTTCCCTCCAGGCACTTTCAGTGTGGGTGCCTTCTCCACGTGGTTCCTGGTTTCCCTGCAGCGCTGAAGAGAATGTTAGCAAAGAGGTAACCGGCACAGCGAAAACAGTACTCAAAGAGAGGGAGAGCAAGCTCTCTCTTGGCACTTTGGATGTGGGACATACAGCGAGATGTTTGCTGCTTTTGCGTTTGGCTGTTGGGAGATTTACAGCACAAAGATATCTAGTTGATTTGAAGCAGTTCCGAGAAAGTCTAAACATAATCGCCACTTCTCCCTCCTGGCACTTTCCATGTGGGAGATATAGCAGGATGTATATTGGTTTTGAGGACAACTCAATGGACAGTGTAGGGAGAAAAGTTCCTGGCTCCTTGAATGCCGTTCCTGGAGACACTGCGATCAATGTGGGAGATATGTCAAGATGTGTGTTGGTTTTGAGGACGGCTCTCTGGAGAGTCTTAGCAAAGAGGTCACAGGGATAATCAGAGCAATTCTCAGAGACACTGAGAACAAGATGGACAGTTCCCTCCTGGCACTTTCCCTGTAGGAGATACCGCAAGACGTTTCTGTAGATTGGGCACAGCGCTCTGCAGGGTGTTAGCAGAGACTTTCCCGGGACAGTGAAACCCTATGTCAGAGACACTGAGAAGAAGCCCCAATGTTCCCTCCAGGCACTTTCAGTGTGGGTGCCTTCTCCACGTGGTTCCTGGTTTCCCTGCAGCGCTGAAGAGAATGTTAGCAAAGAGGTAACCGGCACAGCGAAAACAGTACTCAAAGAGAGGGAGAGCAAGCTCTCTCTTGGCACTTTGGATGTGGGACATACAGCGAGATGTTTGCTGCTTTTGCGTTTGGCTGTTGGGAGATTTACAGCACAAAGATATCTAGTTGATTTGAAGCAGTTCCGAGAAAGTCTAAACATAATCGCCACTTCTCCCTCCTGGCACTTTCCATGTGGGAGATATAGCAGGATGTATATTGGTTTTGAGGACAACTCAATGGACAGTGTAGGGAGAAAAGTTCCTGGCTCCTTGAATGCCGTTCCTGGAGACACTGCGATCAATGAGGGAGATATGTCAAGATGTGTGTTTGTTTTGAGGACGGCTCTCTGGAGAGTCTTAGCAAAGAGGTCACAGGGATAATCAGAGCAATTCTCAGAGACACTGAGAACAAGATGGACAGTTCCCTCCTGGCACTTTCCCTGTAGGAGATACCGCAAGACGTTTCTGTAGATTGGGCACAGCGCTCTGCAGGGTGTTAGCAGAGACTTTCCCGGGACAGTGAAACCCTATGTCAGAGACACTGAGAAGAAGCCCCAATGTTCCCTCCAGGCACTTTCAGTGTGGGTGCCTTCTCCACGTGGTTCCTGGTTTCCCTGCAGCGCTGAAGAGAATGTTAGCAAAGAGGTAACCGGCACAGCGAAAACAGTACTCAAAGAGAGGGAGAGCAAGCTCTCTCTTGGCACTTTGGATGTGGGACATACAGCGAGATGTTTGCTGCTTTTGCGTTTGGCTGTTGGGAGATTTACAGCACAAAGATATCTAGTTGATTTGAAGCAGTTCCGAGAAAGTCTAAACATAATCGCCACTTCTCCCTCCTGGCACTTTCCATGTGGGAGATATAGCAGGATGTATATTGGTTTTGAGGACAACTCAATGGACAGTGTAGGGAGAAAAGTTCCTGGCTCCTTGAATGCCGTTCCTGGAGACACTGCGATCAATGTGGGAGATATGTCAAGATGTGTGTTGGTTTTGAGGACGGCTCTCTGGAGAGTCTTAGCAAAGAGGTCACAGGGATAATCAGAGCAATTCTCAGAGACACTGAGAACAAGATGGACAGTTCCCTCCTGGCACTTTCCCTGTAGGAGATACCGCAAGACGTTTCTGTAGATTGGGCACAGCGCTCTGCAGGGTGTTAGCAGAGACTTTCCCGGGACAGTGAAACCCTATGTCAGAGACACTGAGAAGAAGCCCCAATGTTCCCTCCAGGCACTTTCAGTGTGGGTGCCTTCTCCACGTGGTTCCTGGTTTCCCTGCAGCGCTGAAGAGAATGTTAGCAAAGAGGTAACCGGCACAGCGAAAACAGTACTCAAAGAGAGGGAGAGCAAGCTCTCTCTTGGCACTTTGGATGTGGGACATACAGCGAGATGTTTGCTGCTTTTGCGTTTGGCTGTTGGGAGATTTACAGCACAAAGATATCTAGTTGATTTGAAGCAGTTCCGAGAAAGTCTAAACATAATCGCCACTTCTCCCTCCTGGCACTTTCCATGTGGGAGATATAGCAGGATGTATATTGGTTTTGAGGACAACTCAATGGACAGTGTAGGGAGAAAAGTTCCTGGCTCCTTGAATGCCGTTCCTGGAGACACTGCGATCAATGTGGGAGATATGTCAAGATGTGTGTTGGTTTTGAGGACGGCTCTCTGGAGAGTCTTAGCAAAGAGGTCACAGGGATAATCAGAGCAATTCTCAGAGACACTGAGAACAAGATGGACAGTTCCCTCCTGGCACTTTCCCTGTAGGAGATACCGCAAGACGTTTCTGTAGATTGGGCACAGCGCTCTGCAGGGTGTTAGCAGAGACTTTCCCGGGACAGTGAAACCCTATGTCAGAGACACTGAGAAGAAGCCCCAATGTTCCCTCCAGGCACTTTCAGTGTGGGTGCCTTCTCCACGTGGTTCCTGGTTTCCCTGCAGCGCTGAAGAGAATGTTAGCAAAGAGGTAACCGGCACAGCGAAAACAGTACTCAAAGAGAGGGAGAGCAAGCTCTCTCTTGGCACTTTGGATGTGGGACATACAGCGAGATGTTTGCTGCTTTTGCGTTTGGCTGTTGGGAGATTTACAGCACAAAGATATCTAGTTGATTTGAAGCAGTTCCGAGAAAGTCTAAACATAATCGCCACTTCTCCCTCCTGGCACTTTCCATGTGGGAGATATAGCAGGATGTATATTGGTTTTGAGGACAACTCAATGGACAGTGTAGGGAGAAAAGTTCCTGGCTCCTTGAATGCCGTTCCTGGAGACACTGCGATCAATGTGGGAGATATGTCAAGATGTGTGTTGGTTTTGAGGACGGCTCTCTGGAGAGTCTTAGCAAAGAGGTCACAGGGATAATCAGAGCAATTCTCAGAGACACTGAGAACAAGATGGACAGTTCCCTCCTGGCACTTTCCCTGTAGGAGATACCGCAAGACGTTTCTGTAGATTGGGCACAGCGCTCTGCAGGGTGTTAGCAGAGACTTTCCCGGGACAGTGAAACCCTATGTCAGAGACACTGAGAAGAAGCCCCAATGTTCCCTCCAGGCACTTTCAGTGTGGGTGCCTTCTCCACGTGGTTCCTGGTTTCCCTGCAGCGCTGAAGAGAATGTTAGCAAAGAGGTAACCGGGACAGTGAAAACAGTACTCAAAGACAGGGAGAGCAAGCTCTCTCTTGGCACTTTGGATGTGGGACATACAGCGAGATGTTTGCTGCTTTTGCGTTTGGCTGTTGGGAGATTTACAGCACAAAGATATCTAGTTGATTTGAAGCAGTTCCGAGAAAGTCTAAACATAATCACCACTTCTCCCTCCTGGCACTTTCCATGTGGGAGATATAGCAGGATGTATATTGGTTTTGAGGACAACTCAATGGACAGTGTAGGGAGAAAAGTTCCTGGCTCCTTGAATGCCGTTCCTGGAGACACTGCGATCAATGAGGGAGATATGTCAAGATGTGTGTTGGTTTTGAGGACGGCTCTCTGGAGAGTCTTAGCAAAGAGGTCACAGGGATAATCAGAGCAATTCTCAGAGACACTGAGAACAAGATGGACAGTTCCCTCCTGGCACTTTCCCTGTAGGAGATACCGCAAGACGTTTCTGTAGATTGGGCACAGCGCTCTGCAGGGTGTTAGCAGAGACTTTCCCGGGACAGTGAAACCCTATGTCAGAGACACTGAGAAGAAGCCCCAATGTTCCCTCCAGGCACTTTCAGTGTGGGTGCCTTCTCCACGTGGTTCCTGGTTTCCCTGCAGCGCTGAAGAGAATGTTAGCAAAGAGGTAACCGGCACAGCGAAAACAGTACTCAAAGACAGGGAGAGCAAGCTCTCTCTTGGCACTTTGGATGTGGGACATACAGCGAGATGTTTGCTGCTTTTGCGTTTGGCTGTTGGGAGATTTACAGCACAAAGATATCTAGTTGATTTGAAGCAGTTCCGAGAAAGTCTAAACATAATCCCCACTTCTCCCTCCTGGCACTTTCCATGTGGGAGATATAGCAGGATGTATATTGGTTTTGAGGACAACTCAATGGACAGTGTAGGGAGAAAAGTTCCTGGCTCCTTGAATGCCGTTCCTGGAGACACTGCGATCAATGTGGGAGATATGTCAAGATGTGTGTTGGTTTTGAGGACGGCTCTCTGGAGAGTCTTAGCAAAGAGGTCACAGGGATAATCAGAGCAATTCTCAGAGACACTGAGAACAAGCTCGACAATTCCCTCCTGGCACTTTCCCTGTAGGAGATACCGCAAGACGTTTCTGTAGATTGGGCACAGCGCTCTGCAGGGTGTTAGCAGAGACTTTCCCGGGACAGTGAAACCCTATGTCAGAGACACTGAGAAGAAGCCCCAATGTTCCCTCCAGGCACTTTCAGTGTGGGTGCCTTCTCCACGTGGTTCCTGGTTTCCCTGCAGCGCTGAAGAGAATGTTAGCAAAGAGGTAACCGGCACAGCGAAAACAGTACTCAAAGAGAGGGAGAGCAAGCTCTCTCTTGGCACTTTGGATGTGGGACATACAGCGAGATGTTTGCTGCTTTTGCGTTTGGCTGTTGGGAGATTTACAGCACAAAGATATCTAGTTGATTTGAAGCAGTTCCGAGAAAGTCTAAACATAATCGCCACTTCTCCCTCCTGGCACTTTCCATGTGGGAGATATAGCAGGATGTATATTGGTTTTGAGGACAACTCAATGGACAGTGTAGGGAGAAAAGTTCCTGGCTCCTTGAATGCCGTTCCTGGAGACACTGCGATCAATGTGGGAGATATGTCAAGATGTGTGTTGGTTTTGAGGACGGCTCTCTGGAGAGTCTTAGCAAAGAGGTCACAGGGATAATCAGAGCAATTCTCAGAGACACTGAGAACAAGATGGACAGTTCCCTCCTGGCACTTTCCCTGTAGGAGATACCGCAAGACGTTTCTGTAGATTGGGCACAGCGCTCTGCAGGGTGTTAGCAGAGACTTTCCCGGGACAGTGAAACCCTATGTCAGAGACACTGAGAAGAAGCCCCAATGTTCCCTCCAGGCACTTTCAGTGTGGGTGCCTTCTCCACGTGGTTCCTGGTTTCCCTGCAGCGCTGAAGAGAATGTTAGCAAAGAGGTAACCGGCACAGCGAAAACAGTACTCAAAGACAGGGAGAGCAAGCTCTCTCTTGGCACTTTGGATGTGGGACATACAGCGAGATGTTTGCTGCTTTTGCGTTTGGCTGTTGGGAGATTTACAGCACAAAGATATCTAGTTGATTTGAAGCAGTTCCGAGAAAGTCTAAACATAATCGCCACTTCTCCCTCCTGGCACTTTCCATGTGGGAGATATAGCAGGATGTATATTGGTTTTGAGGACAACTCAATGGACAGTGTAGGGAGAAAAGTTCCTGGCTCCTTGAATGCCGTTCCTGGAGACACTGCGATCAATGTGGGAGATATGTCAAGATGTGTGTTGGTTTTGAGGACGGCTCTCTGGAGAGTCTTAGCAAAGAGGTCACAGGGATAATCAGAGCAATTCTCAGAGACACTGAGAACAAGATGGACAGTTCCCTCCTGGCACTTTCCCTGTAGGAGATACCGCAAGACGTTTCTGTAGATTGGGCACAGCGCTCTGCAGGGTGTTAGCAGAGACTTTCCCGGGACAGTGAAACCCTATGTCAGAGACACTGAGAAGAAGCCCCAATGTTCCCTCCAGGCACTTTCAGTGTGGGTGCCTTCTCCACGTGGTTCCTGGTTTCCCTGCAGCGCTGAAGAGAATGTTAGCAAAGAGGTAACCGGCACAGCGAAAACAGTACTCAAAGACAGGGAGAGCAAGCTCTCTCTTGGCACTTTGGATGTGGGACATACAGCGAGATGTTTGCTGCTTTTGCGTTTGGCTGTTGGGAGATTTACAGCACAAAGATATCTAGTTGATTTGAAGCAGTTCCGAGAAAGTCTAAACGTAATCGCCACTTCTCCCTCCTGGCACTTTCCATGTGGGAGATATAGCAGGATGTATATTGGTTTTGAGGACAACTCAATGGACAGTGTAGGGAGAAAAGTTCCTGGCTCCTTGAATGCCGTTCCTGGAGACACTGCGATCAATGAGGGAGATATGTCAAGATGTGTGTTGGTTTTGAGGACGGCTCTCTGGAGAGTCTTAGCAAAGAGGTCACAGGGATAATCAGAGCAATTCTCAGAGACACTGAGAACAAGATGGACAGTTCCCTCCTGGCACTTTCCCTGTAGGAGATACCGCAAGACGTTTCTGTAGATTGGGCACAGCGCTCTGCAGGGTGTTAGCAGAGACTTTCCCGGGACAGTGAAACCCTATGTCAGAGACACTGAGAAGAAGCCCCAATGTTCCCTCCAGGCACTTTCAGTGTGGGTGCCTTCTCCACGTGGTTCCTGGTTTCCCTGCAGCGCTGAAGAGAATGTTAGCAAAGAGGTAACCGGCACAGCGAAAACAGTACTCAAAGACAGGGAGAGCAAGCTCTCTCTTGGCACTTTGGATGTGGGACATACAGCGAGATGTTTGCTGCTTTTGCGTTTGGCTGTTGGGAGATTTACAGCACAAAGATATCTAGTTGATTTGAAGCAGTTCCGAGAAAGTCTAAACATAATCGCCACTTCTCCCTCCTGGCACTTTCCATGTGGGAGATATAGCAGGATGTATATTGGTTTTGAGGACAACTCAATGGACAGTGTAGGGAGAAAAGTTCCTGGCTCCTTGAATGCCGTTCCTGGAGACACTGCGATCAATGTGGGAGATATGTCAAGATGTGTGTTGGTTTTGAGGACGGCTCTCTGGAGAGTCTTAGCAAAGAGGTCACAGGGATAATCAGAGCAATTCTCAGAGACACTGAGAACAAGCTCGACAATTCCCTCCTGGCACTTTCCCTGTAGGAGATACCGCAAGACGTTTCTGTAGATTGGGCACAGCGCTCTGCAGGGTGTTAGCAGAGACTTTCCCGGGACAGTGAAACCCTATGTCAGAGACACTGAGAAGAAGCCCCAATGTTCCCTCCAGGCACTTTCAGTGTGGGTGCCTTCTCCACGTGGTTCCTGGTTTCCCTGCAGCGCTGAAGAGAATGTTAGCAAAGAGGTAACCGGGACAGTGAAAACAGTACTCAAAGACAGGGAGAGCAAGCTCTCTCTTGGCACTTTGGATGTGGGACATACAGCGAGATGTTTGCTGCTTTTGCGTTTGGCTGTTGGGAGATTTACAGCACAAAGATATCTAGTTGATTTGAAGCAGTTCCGAGAAAGTCTAAACATAATCGCCACTTCTCCCTCCTGGCACTTTCCATGTGGGAGATATAGCAGGATGTATATTGGTTTTGAGGACAACTCAATGGACAGTGTAGGGAGAAAAGTTCCTGGCTCCTTGAATGCCGTTCCTGGAGACACTGCGATCAATGTGGGAGATATGTCAAGATGTGTGTTGGTTTTGAGGACGGCTCTCTGGAGAGTCTTAGCAAAGAGGTCACAGGGATAATCAGAGCAATTCTCAGAGACACTGAGAACAAGATGGACAGTTCCCTCCTGGCACTTTCCCTGTAGGAGATACCGCAAGACGTTTCTGTAGATTGGGCACAGCGCTCTGCAGGGTGTTAGCAGAGACTTTCCCGGGACAGTGAAACCCTATGTCAGAGACACTGAGAAGAAGCCCCAATGTTCCCTCCAGGCACTTTCAGTGTGGGTGCCTTCTCCACGTGGTTCCTGGTTTCCCTGCAGCGCTGAAGAGAATGTTAGCAAAGAGGTAACCGGCACAGCGAAAACAGTACTCAAAGACAGGGAGAGCAAGCTCTCTCTTGGCACTTTGGATGTGGGACATACAGCGAGATGTTTGCTGCTTTTGCGTTTGGCTGTTGGGAGATTTACAGCACAAAGATATCTAGTTGATTTGAAGCAGTTCCGAGAAAGTCTAAACATAATCGCCACTTCTCCCTCCTGGCACTTTCCATGTGGGAGATATAGCAGGATGTATATTGGTTTTGAGGACAACTCAATGGACAGTGTAGGGAGAAAAGTTCCTGGCTCCTTGAATGCCGTTCCTGGAGACACTGCGATCAATGTGGGAGATATGTCAAGATGTGTGTTGGTTTTGAGGACGGCTCTCTGGAGAGTCTTAGCAAAGAGGTCACAGGGATAATCAGAGCAATTCTCAGAGACACTGAGAACAAGATGGACAGTTCCCTCCTGGCACTTTCCCTGTAGGAGATACCGCAAGACGTTTCTGTAGATTGGGCACAGCGCTCTGCAGGGTGTTAGCAGAGACTTTCCCGGGACAGTGAAACCCTATGTCAGAGACACTGAGAAGAAGCCCCAGTGTTCCCTCCAGGCACTTTCAGTGTGGGTGCCTTCTCCACGTGGTTCCTGGTTTCCCTGCAGCGCTGAAGAGAATGTTAGCAAAGAGGTAACCGGCACAGCGAAAACAGTACTCAAAGACAGGGAGAGCAAGCTCTCTCTTGGCACTTTGGATGTGGGACATACAGCGAGATGTTTGCTGCTTTTGCGTTTGGCTGTTGGGAGATTTACAGCACAAAGATATCTAGTTGATTTGAAGCAGTTCCGAGAAAGTCTAAACATAATCGCCACTTCTCCCTCCTGGCACTTTCCATGTGGGAGATATAGCAGGATGTATATTGGTTTTGAGGACAACTCAATGGACAGTGTAGGGAGAAAAGTTCCTGGCTCCTTGAATGCCGTTCCTGGAGACACTGCGATCAATGTGGGAGATATGTCAAGATGTGTGTTTGTTTTGAGGACGGCTCTCTGGAGAGTCTTAGCAAAGAGGTCACAGGGATAATCAGAGCAATTCTCAGAGACACTGAGAACAAGCTCGACAATTCCCTCCTGGCACTTTCCCTGTAGGAGATACCGCAAGACGTTTCTGTAGATTGGGCACAGCGCTCTGCAGGGTGTTAGCAGAGACTTTCCCGGGACAGTGAAACCCTATGTCAGAGACACTGAGAAGAAGCCCCAATGTTCCCTCCAGGCACTTTCAGTGTGGGTGCCTTCTCCACGTGGTTCCTGGTTTCCCTGCAGCGCTGAAGAGAATGTTAGCAAAGAGGTAACCGGCACAGCGAAAACAGTACTCAAAGAGAGGGAGAGCAAGCTCTCTCTTGGCACTTTGGATGTGGGACATACAGCGAGATGTTTGCTGCTTTTGCGTTTGGCTGTTGGGAGATTTACAGCACAAAGATATCTAGTTGATTTGAAGCAGTTCCGAGAAAGTCTAAACATAATCACCACTTCTCCCTCCTGGCACTTTCCATGTGGGAGATATAGCAGGATGTATATTGGTTTTGAGGACAACTCAATGGACAGTGTAGGGAGAAAAGTTCCTGGCTCCTTGAATGCCGTTCCTGGAGACACTGCGATCAATGTGGGAGATATGTCAAGATGTGTGTTTGTTTTGAGGACGGCTCTCTGGAGAGTCTTAGCAAAGAGGTCACAGGGATAATCAGAGCAATTCTCAGAGACACTGAGAACAAGCTCGACAATTCCCTCCTGGCACTTTCCCTGTAGGAGATACCGCAAGACGTTTCTGTAGATTGGGCACAGCGCTCTGCAGGGTGTTAGCAGAGACTTTCCCGGGACAGTGAAACCCTATGTCAGAGACACTGAGAAGAAGCCCCAATGTTCCCTCCAGGCACTTTCAGTGTGGGTGCCTTCTCCACGTGGTTCCTGGTTTCCCTGCAGCGCTGAAGAGAATGTTAGCAAAGAGGTAACCGGCACAGCGAAAACAGTACTCAAAGACAGGGAGAGCAAGCTCTCTCTTGGCACTTTGGATGTGGGACATACAGCGAGATGTTTGCTGCTTTTGCGTTTGGCTGTTGGGAGATTTACAGCACAAAGATATCTAGTTGATTTGAAGCAGTTCCGAGAAAGTCTAAACATAATCGCCACTTCTCCCTCCTGGCACTTTCCATGTGGGAGATATAGCAGGATGTATATTGGTTTTGAGGACAACTCAATGGACAGTGTAGGGAGAAAAGTTCCTGGCTCCTTGAATGCCGTTCCTGGAGACACTGCGATCAATGTGGGAGATATGTCAAGATGTGTGTTGGTTTTGAGGACGGCTCTCTGGAGAGTCTTAGCAAAGAGGTCACAGGGATAATCAGAGCAATTCTCAGAGACACTGAGAACAAGATGGACAGTTCCCTCCTGGCACTTTCCCTGTAGGAGATACCGCAAGACGTTTCTGTAGATTGGGCACAGCGCTCTGCAGGGTGTTAGCAGAGACTTTCCCGGGACAGTGAAACCCTATGTCAGAGACACTGAGAAGAAGCCCCAATGTTCCCTCCAGGCACTTTCAGTGTGGGTGCCTTCTCCACGTGGTTCCTGGTTTCCCTGCAGCGCTGAAGAGAATGTTAGCAAAGAGGTAACCGGCACAGCGAAAACAGTACTCAAAGACAGGGAGAGCAAGCTCTCTCTTGGCACTTTGGATGTGGGACATACAGCGAGATGTTTGCTGCTTTTGCGTTTGGCTGTTGGGAGATTTACAGCACAAAGATATCTAGTTGATTTGAAGCAGTTCCGAGAAAGTCTAAACGTAATCGCCACTTCTCCCTCCTGGCACTTTCCATGTGGGAGATATAGCAGGATGTATATTGGTTTTGAGGACAACTCAATGGACAGTGTAGGGAGAAAAGTTCCTGGCTCCTTGAATGCCGTTCCTGGAGACACTGCGATCAATGAGGGAGATATGTCAAGATGTGTGTTGGTTTTGAGGACGGCTCTCTGGAGAGTCTTAGCAAAGAGGTCACAGGGATAATCAGAGCAATTCTCAGAGACACTGAGAACAAGATGGACAGTTCCCTCCTGGCACTTTCCCTGTAGGAGATACCGCAAGACGTTTCTGTAGATTGGGCACAGCGCTCTGCAGGGTGTTAGCAGAGACTTTCCCGGGACAGTGAAACCCTATGTCAGAGACACTGAGAAGAAGCCCCAATGTTCCCTCCAGGCACTTTCAGTGTGGGTGCCTTCTCCACGTGGTTCCTGGTTTCCCTGCAGCGCTGAAGAGAATGTTAGCAAAGAGGTAACCGGGACAGTGAAAACAGTACTCAAAGACAGGGAGAGCAAGCTCTCTCTTGGCACTTTGGATGTGGGACATACAGCGAGATGTTTGCTGCTTTTGCGTTTGGCTGTTGGGAGATTTACAGCACAAAGATATCTAGTTGATTTGAAGCAGTTCCGAGAAAGTCTAAACATAATCGCCACTTCTCCCTCCTGGCACTTTCCATGTGGGAGATATAGCAGGATGTATATTGGTTTTGAGGACAACTCAATGGACAGTGTAGGGAGAAAAGTTCCTGGCTCCTTGAATGCCGTTCCTGGAGACACTGCGATCAATGTGGGAGATATGTCAAGATGTGTGTTGGTTTTGAGGACGGCTCTCTGGAGAGTCTTAGCAAAGAGGTCACAGGGATAATCAGAGCAATTCTCAGAGACACTGAGAACAAGATGGACAGTTCCCTCCTGGCACTTTCCCTGTAGGAGATACCGCAAGACGTTTCTGTAGATTGGGCACAGCGCTCTGCAGGGTGTTAGCAGAGACTTTCCCGGGACAGTGAAACCCTATGTCAGAGACACTGAGAAGAAGCCCCAGTGTTCCCTCCAGGCACTTTCAGTGTGGGTGCCTTCTCCACGTGGTTCCTGGTTTCCCTGCAGCGCTGAAGAGAATGTTAGCAAAGAGGTAACCGGCACAGCGAAAACAGTACTCAAAGACAGGGAGAGCAAGCTCTCTCTTGGCACTTTGGATGTGGGACATACAGCGAGATGTTTGCTGCTTTTGCGTTTGGCTGTTGGGAGATTTACAGCACAAAGATATCTAGTTGATTTGAAGCAGTTCCGAGAAAGTCTAAACATAATCGCCACTTCTCCCTCCTGGCACTTTCCATGTGGGAGATATAGCAGGATGTATATTGGTTTTGAGGACAACTCAATGGACAGTGTAGGGAGAAAAGTTCCTGGCTCCTTGAATGCCGTTCCTGGAGACACTGCGATCAATGTGGGAGATATGTCAAGATGTGTGTTGGTTTTGAGGACGGCTCTCTGGAGAGTCTTAGCAAAGAGGTCACAGGGATAATCAGAGCAATTCTCAGAGACACTGAGAACAAGCTCGACAATTCCCTCCTGGCACTTTCCCTGTAGGAGATACCGCAAGACGTTTCTGTAGATTGGGCACAGCGCTCTGCAGGGTGTTAGCAGAGACTTTCCCGGGACAGTGAAACCCTATGTCAGAGACACTGAGAAGAAGCCCCAATGTTCCCTCCAGGCACTTTCAGTGTGGGTGCCTTCTCCACGTGGTTCCTGGTTTCCCTGCAGCGCTGAAGAGAATGTTAGCAAAGAGGTAACCGGCACAGCGAAAACAGTACTCAAAGACAGGGAGAGCAAGCTCTCTCTTGGCACTTTGGATGTGGGACATACAGCGAGATGTTTGCTGCTTTTGCGTTTGGCTGTTGGGAGATTTACAGCACAAAGATATCTAGTTGATTTGAAGCAGTTCCGAGAAAGTCTAAACATAATCGCCACTTCTCCCTCCTGGCACTTTCCATGTGGGAGATATAGCAGGATGTATATTGGTTTTGAGGACAACTCAATGGACAGTGTAGGGAGAAAAGTTCCTGGCTCCTTGAATGCCGTTCCTGGAGACACTGCGATCAATGTGGGAGATATGTCAAGATGTGTGTTGGTTTTGAGGACGGCTCTCTGGAGAGTCTTAGCAAAGAGGTCACAGGGATAATCAGAGCAATTCTCAGAGACACTGAGAACAAGATGGACAGTTCCCTCCTGGCACTTTCCCTGTAGGAGATACCGCAAGACGTTTCTGTAGATTGGGCACAGCGCTCTGCAGGGTGTTAGCAGAGACTTTCCCGGGACAGTGAAACCCTATGTCAGAGACACTGAGAAGAAGCCCCAGTGTTCCCTCCAGGCACTTTCAGTGTGGGTGCCTTCTCCACGTGGTTCCTGGTTTCCCTGCAGCGCTGAAGAGAATGTTAGCAAAGAGGTAACCGGCACAGCGAAAACAGTACTCAAAGACAGGGAGAGCAAGCTCTCTCTTGGCACTTTGGATGTGGGACATACAGCGAGATGTTTGCTGCTTTTGCGTTTGGCTGTTGGGAGATTTACAGCACAAAGATATCTAGTTGATTTGAAGCAGTTCCGAGAAAGTCTAAACATAATCGCCACTTCTCCCTCCTGGCACTTTCCATGTGGGAGATATAGCAGGATGTATATTGGTTTTGAGGACAACTCAATGGACAGTGTAGGGAGAAAAGTTCCTGGCTCCTTGAATGCCGTTCCTGGAGACACTGCGATCAATGTGGGAGATATGTCAAGATGTGTGTTGGTTTTGAGGACGGCTCTCTGGAGAGTCTTAGCAAAGAGGTCACAGGGATAATCAGAGCAATTCTCAGAGACACTGAGAACAAGATGGACAGTTCCCTCCTGGCACTTTCCCTGTAGGAGATACCGCAAGACGTTTCTGTAGATTGGGCACAGCGCTCTGCAGGGTGTTAGCAGAGACTTTCCCGGGACAGTGAAACCCTATGTCAGAGACACTGAGAAGAAGCCCCAATGTTCCCTCCAGGCACTTTCAGTGTGGGTGCCTTCTCCACGTGGTTCCTGGTTTCCCTGCAGCGCTGAAGAGAATGTTAGCAAAGAGGTAACCGGGACAGTGAAAACAGTACTCAAAGAGAGGGAGAGCAAGCTCTCTCTTGGCACTTTGGATGTGGGACATACAGCGAGATGTTTGCTGCTTTTGCGTTTGGCTGTTGGGAGATTTACAGCACAAAGATATCTAGTTGATTTGAAGCAGTTCCGAGAAAGTCTAAACATAATCGCCACTTCTCCCTCCTGGCACTTTCCATGTGGGAGATATAGCAGGATGTATATTGGTTTTGAGGACAACTCAATGGACAGTGTAGGGAGAAAAGTTCCTGGCTCCTTGAATGCCGTTCCTGGAGACACTGCGATCAATGAGGGAGATATGTCAAGATGTGTGTTGGTTTTGAGGACGGCTCTCTGGAGAGTCTTAGCAAAGAGGTCACAGGGATAATCAGAGCAATTCTCAGAGACACTGAGAACAAGATGGACAGTTCCCTCCTGGCACTTTCCCTGTAGGAGATACCGCAAGACGTTTCTGTAGATTGGGCACAGCGCTCTGCAGGGTGTTAGCAGAGACTTTCCCGGGACAGTGAAACCCTATGTCAGAGACACTGAGAAGAAGCCCCAATGTTCCCTCCAGGCACTTTCAGTGTGGGTGCCTTCTCCACGTGGTTCCTGGTTTCCCTGCAGCGCTGAAGAGAATGTTAGCAAAGAGGTAACCGGGACAGCGAAAACAGTACTCAAAGAGAGGGAGAGCAAGCTCTCTCTTGGCACTTTGGATGTGGGACATACAGCGAGATGTTTGCTGCTTTTGCGTTTGGCTGTTGGGAGATTTACAGCACAAAGATATCTAGTTGATTTGAAGCAGTTCCGAGAAAGTCTAAACATAATCGCCACTTCTCCCTCCTGGCACTTTCCATGTGGGAGATATAGCAGGATGTATATTGGTTTTGAGGACAACTCAATGGACAGTGTAGGGAGAAAAGTTCCTGGCTCCTTGAATGCCGTTCCTGGAGACACTGCGATCAATGTGGGAGATATGTCAAGATGTGTGTTTGTTTTGAGGACGGCTCTCTGGAGAGTCTTAGCAAAGAGGTCACAGGGATAATCAGAGCAATTCTCAGAGACACTGAGAACAAGATGGACAGTTCCCTCCTGGCACTTTCCCTGTAGGAGATACCGCAAGACGTTTCTGTAGATTGGGCACAGCGCTCTGCAGGGTGTTAGCAGAGACTTTCCCGGGACAGTGAAACCCTATGTCAGAGACACTGAGAAGAAGCTCCAATGTTCCCTCCAGGCACTTTCAGTGTGGGTGCCTTCTCCACGTGGTTCCTGGTTTCCCTGCAGCGCTGAAGAGAATGTTAGCAAAGAGGTAACCGGCACAGCGAAAACAGTACTCAAAGACAGGGAGAGCAAGCTCTCTCTTGGCACTTTGGATGTGGGACATACAGCGAGATGTTTGCTGCTTTTGCGTTTGGCTGTTGGGAGATTTACAGCACAAAGATATCTAGTTGATTTGAAGCAGTTCCGAGAAAGTCTAAACATAATCGCCACTTCTCCCTCCTGGCACTTTCCATGTGGGAGATATAGCAGGATGTATATTGGTTTTGAGGACAACTCAATGGACAGTGTAGGGAGAAAAGTTCCTGGCTCCTTGAATGCCGTTCCTGGAGACACTGCGATCAATGTGGGAGATATGTCAAGATGTGTGTTTGTTTTGAGGACGGCTCTCTGGAGAGTCTTAGCAAAGAGGTCACAGGGATAATCAGAGCAATTCTCAGAGACACTGAGAACAAGCTCGACAATTCCCTCCTGGCACTTTCCCTGTAGGAGATACCGCAAGACGTTTCTGTAGATTGGGCACAGCGCTCTGCAGGGTGTTAGCAGAGACTTTCCCGGGACAGTGAAACCCTATGTCAGAGACACTGAGAAGAAGCCCCAATGTTCCCTCCAGGCACTTTCAGTGTGGGTGCCTTCTCCACGTGGTTCCTGGTTTCCCTGCAGCGCTGAAGAGAATGTTAGCAAAGAGGTAACCGGCACAGCGAAAACAGTACTCAAAGACAGGGAGAGCAAGCTCTCTCTTGGCACTTTGGATGTGGGACATACAGCGAGATGTTTGCTGCTTTTGCGTTTGGCTGTTGGGAGATTTACAGCACAAAGATATCTAGTTGATTTGAAGCAGTTCCGAGAAAGTCTAAACATAATCGCCACTTCTCCCTCCTGGCACTTTCCATGTGGGAGATATAGCAGGATGTATATTGGTTTTGAGGACAACTCAATGGACAGTGTAGGGAGAAAAGTTCCTGGCTCCTTGAATGCCGTTCCTGGAGACACTGCGATCAATGAGGGAGATATGTCAAGATGTGTGTTGGTTTTGAGGACGGCTCTCTGGAGAGTCTTAGCAAAGAGGTCACAGGGATAATCAGAGCAATTCTCAGAGACACTGAGAACAAGATGGACAGTTCCCTCCTGGCACTTTCCCTGTAGGAGATACCGCAAGACGTTTCTGTAGATTGGGCACAGCGCTCTGCAGGGTGTTAGCAGAGACTTTCCCGGGACAGTGAAACCCTATGTCAGAGACACTGAGAAGAAGCCCCAATGTTCCCTCCAGGCACTTTCAGTGTGGGTGCCTTCTCCACGTGGTTCCTGGTTTCCCTGCAGCGCTGAAGAGAATGTTAGCAAAGAGGTAACCGGGACAGCGAAAACAGTACTCAAAGAGAGGGAGAGCAAGCTCTCTCTTGGCACTTTGGATGTGGGACATACAGCGAGATGTTTGCTGCTTTTGCGTTTGGCTGTTGGGAGATTTACAGCACAAAGATATCTAGTTGATTTGAAGCAGTTCCGAGAAAGTCTAAACATAATCGCCACTTCTCCCTCCTGGCACTTTCCATGTGGGAGATATAGCAGGATGTATATTGGTTTTGAGGACAACTCAATGGACAGTGTAGGGAGAAAAGTTCCTGGCTCCTTGAATGCCGTTCCTGGAGACACTGCGATCAATGTGGGAGATATGTCAAGATGTGTGTTTGTTTTGAGGACGGCTCTCTGGAGAGTCTTAGCAAAGAGGTCACAGGGATAATCAGAGCAATTCTCAGAGACACTGAGAACAAGATGGACAGTTCCCTCCTGGCACTTTCCCTGTAGGAGATACCGCAAGACGTTTCTGTAGATTGGGCACAGCGCTCTGCAGGGTGTTAGCAGAGACTTTCCCGGGACAGTGAAACCCTATGTCAGAGACACTGAGAAGAAGCTCCAATGTTCCCTCCAGGCACTTTCAGTGTGGGTGCCTTCTCCACGTGGTTCCTGGTTTCCCTGCAGCGCTGAAGAGAATGTTAGCAAAGAGGTAACCGGCACAGCGAAAACAGTACTCAAAGACAGGGAGAGCAAGCTCTCTCTTGGCACTTTGGATGTGGGACATACAGCGAGATGTTTGCTGCTTTTGCGTTTGGCTGTTGGGAGATTTACAGCACAAAGATATCTAGTTGATTTGAAGCAGTTCCGAGAAAGTCTAAACATAATCGCCACTTCTCCCTCCTGGCACTTTCCATGTGGGAGATATAGCAGGATGTATATTGGTTTTGAGGACAACTCAATGGACAGTGTAGGGAGAAAAGTTCCTGGCTCCTTGAATGCCGTTCCTGGAGACACTGCGATCAATGTGGGAGATATGTCAAGATGTGTGTTTGTTTTGAGGACGGCTCTCTGGAGAGTCTTAGCAAAGAGGTCACAGGGATAATCAGAGCAATTCTCAGAGACACTGAGAACAAGCTCGACAATTCCCTCCTGGCACTTTCCCTGTAGGAGATACCGCAAGACGTTTCTGTAGATTGGGCACAGCGCTCTGCAGGGTGTTAGCAGAGACTTTCCCGGGACAGTGAAACCCTATGTCAGAGACACTGAGAAGAAGCCCCAATGTTCCCTCCAGGCACTTTCAGTGTGGGTGCCTTCTCCACGTGGTTCCTGGTTTCCCTGCAGCGCTGAAGAGAATGTTAGCAAAGAGGTAACCGGCACAGCGAAAACAGTACTCAAAGACAGGGAGAGCAAGCTCTCTCTTGGCACTTTGGATGTGGGACATACAGCGAGATGTTTGCTGCTTTTGCGTTTGGCTGTTGGGAGATTTACAGCACAAAGATATCTAGTTGATTTGAAGCAGTTCCGAGAAAGTCTAAACATAATCGCCACTTCTCCCTCCTGGCACTTTCCATGTGGGAGATATAGCAGGATGTATATTGGTTTTGAGGACAACTCAATGGACAGTGTAGGGAGAAAAGTTCCTGGCTCCTTGAATGCCGTTCCTGGAGACACTGCGATCAATGTGGGAGATATGTCAAGATGTGTGTTGGTTTTGAGGACGGCTCTCTGGAGAGTCTTAGCAAAGAGGTCACAGGGATAATCAGAGCAATTCTCAGAGACACTGAGAACAAGATGGACAGTTCCCTCCTGGCACTTTCCCTGTAGGAGATACCGCAAGACGTTTCTGTAGATTGGGCACAGCGCTCTGCAGGGTGTTAGCAGAGACTTTCCCGGGACAGTGAAACCCTATGTCAGAGACACTGAGAAGAAGCCCCAATGTTCCCTCCAGGCACTTTCAGTGTGGGTGCCTTCTCCACGTGGTTCCTGGTTTCCCTGCAGCGCTGAAGAGAATGTTAGCAAAGAGGTAACCGGCACAGCGAAAACAGTACTCAAAGACAGGGAGAGCAAGCTCTCTCTTGGCACTTTGGATGTGGGACATACAGCGAGATGTTTGCTGCTTTTGCGTTTGGCTGTTGGGAGATTTACAGCACAAAGATATCTAGTTGATTTGAAGCAGTTCCGAGAAAGTCTAAACATAATCGCCACTTCTCCCTCCTGGCACTTTCCATGTGGGAGATATAGCAGGATGTATATTGGTTTTGAGGACAACTCAATGGACAGTGTAGGGAGAAAAGTTCCTGGCTCCTTGAATGCCGTTCCTGGAGACACTGCGATCAATGTGGGAGATATGTCAAGATGTGTGTTGGTTTTGAGGACGGCTCTCTGGAGAGTCTTAGCAAAGAGGTCACAGGGATAATCAGAGCAATTCTCAGAGACACTGAGAACAAGATGGACAGTTCCCTCCTGGCACTTTCCCTGTAGGAGATACCGCAAGACGTTTCTGTAGATTGGGCACAGCGCTCTGCAGGGTGTTAGCAGAGACTTTCCCGGGACAGTGAAACCCTATGTCAGAGACACTGAGAAGAAGCCCCAATGTTCCCTCCAGGCACTTTCAGTGTGGGTGCCTTCTCCACGTGGTTCCTGGTTTCCCTGCAGCGCTGAAGAGAATGTTAGCAAAGAGGTAACCGGGACAGTGAAAACAGTACTCAAAGAGAGGGAGAGCAAGCTCTCTCTTGGCACTTTGGATGTGGGACATACAGCGAGATGTTTGCTGCTTTTGCGTTTGGCTGTTGGGAGATTTACAGCACAAAGATATCTAGTTGATTTGAAGCAGTTCCGAGAAAGTCTAAACATAATCGCCACTTCTCCCTCCTGGCACTTTCCATGTGGGAGATATAGCAGGATGTATATTGGTTTTGAGGACAACTCAATGGACAGTGTAGGGAGAAAAGTTCCTGGCTCCTTGAATGCCGTTCCTGGAGACACTGCGATCAATGAGGGAGATATGTCAAGATGTGTGTTGGTTTTGAGGACGGCTCTCTGGAGAGTCTTAGCAAAGAGGTCACAGGGATAATCAGAGCAATTCTCAGAGACACTGAGAACAAGATGGACAGTTCCCTCCTGGCACTTTCCCTGTAGGAGATACCGCAAGACGTTTCTGTAGATTGGGCACAGCGCTCTGCAGGGTGTTAGCAGAGACTTTCCCGGGACAGTGAAACCCTATGTCAGAGACACTGAGAAGAAGCCCCAATGTTCCCTCCAGGCACTTTCAGTGTGGGTGCCTTCTCCACGTGGTTCCTGGTTTCCCTGCAGCGCTGAAGAGAATGTTAGCAAAGAGGTAACCGGGACAGCGAAAACAGTACTCAAAGAGAGGGAGAGCAAGCTCTCTCTTGGCACTTTGGATGTGGGACATACAGCGAGATGTTTGCTGCTTTTGCGTTTGGCTGTTGGGAGATTTACAGCACAAAGATATCTAGTTGATTTGAAGCAGTTCCGAGAAAGTCTAAACATAATCGCCACTTCTCCCTCCTGGCACTTTCCATGTGGGAGATATAGCAGGATGTATATTGGTTTTGAGGACAACTCAATGGACAGTGTAGGGAGAAAAGTTCCTGGCTCCTTGAATGCCGTTCCTGGAGACACTGCGATCAATGTGGGAGATATGTCAAGATGTGTGTTTGTTTTGAGGACGGCTCTCTGGAGAGTCTTAGCAAAGAGGTCACAGGGATAATCAGAGCAATTCTCAGAGACACTGAGAACAAGATGGACAGTTCCCTCCTGGCACTTTCCCTGTAGGAGATACCGCAAGACGTTTCTGTAGATTGGGCACAGCGCTCTGCAGGGTGTTAGCAGAGACTTTCCCGGGACAGTGAAACCCTATGTCAGAGACACTGAGAAGAAGCTCCAATGTTCCCTCCAGGCACTTTCAGTGTGGGTGCCTTCTCCACGTGGTTCCTGGTTTCCCTGCAGCGCTGAAGAGAATGTTAGCAAAGAGGTAACCGGCACAGCGAAAACAGTACTCAAAGAGAGGGAGAGCAAGCTCTCTCTTGGCACTTTGGATGTGGGACATACAGCGAGATGTTTGCTGCTTTTGCGTTTGGCTGTTGGGAGATTTACAGCACAAAGATATCTAGTTGATTTGAAGCAGTTCCGAGAAAGTCTAAACATAATCGCCACTTCTCCCTCCTGGCACTTTCCATGTGGGAGATATAGCAGGATGTATATTGGTTTTGAGGACAACTCAATGGACAGTGTAGGGAGAAAAGTTCCTGGCTCCTTGAATGCCGTTCCTGGAGACACTGCGATCAATGTGGGAGATATGTCAAGATGTGTGTTTGTTTTGAGGACGGCTCTCTGGAGAGTCTTAGCAAAGAGGTCACAGGGATAATCAGAGCAATTCTCAGAGACACTGAGAACAAGCTCGACAATTCCCTCCTGGCACTTTCCCTGTAGGAGATACCGCAAGACGTTTCTGTAGATTGGGCACAGCGCTCTGCAGGGTGTTAGCAGAGACTTTCCCGGGACAGTGAAACCCTATGTCAGAGACACTGAGAAGAAGCCCCAATGTTCCCTCCAGGCACTTTCAGTGTGGGTGCCTTCTCCACGTGGTTCCTGGTTTCCCTGCAGCGCTGAAGAGAATGTTAGCAAAGAGGTAACCGGCACAGCGAAAACAGTACTCAAAGACAGGGAGAGCAAGCTCTCTCTTGGCACTTTGGATGTGGGACATACAGCGAGATGTTTGCTGCTTTTGCGTTTGGCTGTTGGGAGATTTACAGCACAAAGATATCTAGTTGATTTGAAGCAGTTCCGAGAAAGTCTAAACATAATCGCCACTTCTCCCTCCTGGCACTTTCCATGTGGGAGATATAGCAGGATGTATATTGGTTTTGAGGACAACTCAATGGACAGTGTAGGGAGAAAAGTTCCTGGCTCCTTGAATGCCGTTCCTGGAGACACTGCGATCAATGTGGGAGATATGTCAAGATGTGTGTTGGTTTTGAGGACGGCTCTCTGGAGAGTCTTAGCAAAGAGGTCACAGGGATAATCAGAGCAATTCTCAGAGACACTGAAAACAAGATGGACAGTTCCCTCCTGGCACTTTCCCTGTAGGAGATACCGCAAGACGTTTCTGTAGATTGGGCACAGCGCTCTGCAGGGTGTTAGCAGAGACTTTCCCGGGACAGTGAAACCCTATGTCAGAGACACTGAGAAGAAGCCCCAATGTTCCCTCCAGGCACTTTCAGTGTGGGTGCCTTCTCCACGTGGTTCCTGGTTTCCCTGCAGCGCTGAAGAGAATGTTAGCAAAGAGGTAACCGGCACAGCGAAAACAGTACTCAAAGACAGGGAGAGCAAGCTCTCTCTTGGCACTTTGGATGTGGGACATACAGCGAGATGTTTGCTGCTTTTGCGTTTGGCTGTTGGGAGATTTACAGCACAAAGATATCTAGTTGATTTGAAGCATTCCGAGAAAGTCTAAACATAATCGCCACTTCTCCCTCCTGGCACTTTCCATGTGGGAGATATAGCAGGATGTATATTGGTTTTGAGGACAACTCAATGGACAGTGTAGGGAGAAAAGTTCCTGGCTCCTTGAATGCCGTTCCTGGAGACACTGCGATCAATGTGGGAGATATGTCAAGATGTGTGTTGGTTTTGAGGACGGCTCTCTGGAGAGTCTTAGCAAAGAGGTCACAGGGATAATCAGAGCAATTCTCAGAGACACTGAGAACAAGATGGACAGTTCCCTCCTGGCACTTTCCCTGTAGGAGATACCGCAAGACGTTTCTGTAGATTGGGCACAGCGCTCTGCAGGGTGTTAGCAGAGACTTTCCCGGGACAGTGAAACCCTATGTCAGAGACACTGAGAAGAAGCCCCAGTGTTCCCTCCAGGCACTTTCAGTGTGGGTGCCTTCTCCACGTGGTTCCTGGTTTCCCTGCAGCGCTGAAGAGAATGTTAGCAAAGAGGTAACCGGCACAGCGAAAACAGTACTCAAAGAGAGGGAGAGCAAGCTCTCTCTTGGCACTTTGGATGTGGGACATACAGCGAGATGTTTGCTGCTTTTGCGTTTGGCTGTTGGGAGATTTACAGCACAAAGATATCTAGTTGATTTGAAGCAGTTCCGAGAAAGTCTAAACATAATCGCCACTTCTCCCTCCTGGCACTTTCCATGTGGGAGATATAGCAGGATGTATATTGGTTTTGAGGACAACTCAATGGACAGTGTAGGGAGAAAAGTTCCTGGCTCCTTGAATGCCGTTCCTGGAGACACTGCGATCAATGTGGGAGATATGTCAAGATGTGTGTTGGTTTTGAGGACGGCTCTCTGGAGAGTCTTAGCAAAGAGGTCACAGGGATAATCAGAGCAATTCTCAGAGACACTGAGAACAAGCTCGACAATTCCCTCCTGGCACTTTCCCTGTAGGAGATACCGCAAGACGTTTCTGTAGATTGGGCACAGCGCTCTGCAGGGTGTTAGCAGAGACTTTCCCGGGACAGTGAAACCCTATGTCAGAGACACTGAGAAGAAGCCCCAATGTTCCCTCCAGGCACTTTCAGTGTGGGTGCCTTCTCCACGTGGTTCCTGGTTTCCCTGCAGCGCTGAAGAGAATGTTAGCAAAGAGGTAACCGGCACAGCGAAAACAGTACTCAAAGACAGGGAGAGCAAGCTCTCTCTTGGCACTTTGGATGTGGGACATACAGCGAGATGTTTGCTGCTTTTGCGTTTGGCTGTTGGGAGATTTACAGCACAAAGATATCTAGTTGATTTGAAGCAGTTCCGAGAAAGTCTAAACATAATCGCCACTTCTCCCTCCTGGCACTTTCCATGTGGGAGATATAGCAGGATGTATATTGGTTTTGAGGACAACTCAATGGACAGTGTAGGGAGAAAAGTTCCTGGCTCCTTGAATGCCGTTCCTGGAGACACTGCGATCAATGTGGGAGATATGTCAAGATGTGTGTTGGTTTTGAGGACGGCTCTCTGGAGAGTCTTAGCAAAGAGGTCACAGGGATAATCAGAGCAATTCTCAGAGACACTGAGAACAAGATGGACAGTTCCCTCCTGGCACTTTCCCTGTAGGAGATACCGCAAGACGTTTCTGTAGATTGGGCACAGCGCTCTGCAGGGTGTTAGCAGAGACTTTCCCGGGACAGTGAAACCCTATGTCAGAGACACTGAGAAGAAGCCCCAATGTTCCCTCCAGGCACTTTCAGTGTGGGTGCCTTCTCCACGTGGTTCCTGGTTTCCCTGCAGCGCTGAAGAGAATGTTAGCAAAGAGGTAACCGGCACAGCGAAAACAGTACTCAAAGACAGGGAGAGCAAGCTCTCTCTTGGCACTTTGGATGTGGGACATACAGCGAGATGTTTGCTGCTTTTGCGTTTGGCTGTTGGGAGATTTACAGCACAAAGATATCTAGTTGATTTGAAGCAGTTCCGAGAAAGTCTAAACATAATCGCCACTTCTCCCTCCTGGCACTTTCCATGTGGGAGATATAGCAGGATGTATATTGGTTTTGAGGACAACTCAATGGACAGTGTAGGGAGAAAAGTTCCTGGCTCCTTGAATGCCGTTCCTGGAGACACTGCGATCAATGTGGGAGATATGTCAAGATGTGTGTTGGTTTTGAGGACGGCTCTCTGGAGAGTCTTAGCAAAGAGGTCACAGGGATAATCAGAGCAATTCTCAGAGACACTGAGAACAAGCTCGACAATTCCCTCCTGGCACTTTCCCTGTAGGAGATACCGCAAGACGTTTCTGTAGATTGGGCACAGCGCTCTGCAGGGTGTTAGCAGAGACTTTCCCGGGACAGTGAAACCCTATGTCAGAGACACTGAGAAGAAGCCCCAATGTTCCCTCCAGGCACTTTCAGTGTGGGTGCCTTCTCCACGTGGTTCCTGGTTTCCCTGCAGCGCTGAAGAGAATGTTAGCAAAGAGGTAACCGGCACAGCGAAAACAGTACTCAAAGACAGGGAGAGCAAGCTCTCTCTTGGCACTTTGGATGTGGGACATACAGCGAGATGTTTGCTGCTTTTGCGTTTGGCTGTTGGGAGATTTACAGCACAAAGATATCTAGTTGATTTGAAGCATTCCGAGAAAGTCTAAACATAATCGCCACTTCTCCCTCCTGGCACTTTCCATGTGGGAGATATAGCAGGATGTATATTGGTTTTGAGGACAACTCAATGGACAGTGTAGGGAGAAAAGTTCCTGGCTCCTTGAATGCCGTTCCTGGAGACACTGCGATCAATGTGGGAGATATGTCAAGATGTGTGTTGGTTTTGAGGACGGCTCTCTGGAGAGTCTTAGCAAAGAGGTCACAGGGATAATCAGAGCAATTCTCAGAGACACTGAGAACAAGATGGACAGTTCCCTCCTGGCACTTTCCCTGTAGGAGATACCGCAAGACGTTTCTGTAGATTGGGCACAGCGCTCTGCAGGGTGTTAGCAGAGACTTTCCCGGGACAGTGAAACCCTATGTCAGAGACACTGAGAAGAAGCCCCAATGTTCCCTCCAGGCACTTTCAGTGTGGGTGCCTTCTCCACGTGGTTCCTGGTTTCCCTGCAGCGCTGAAGAGAATGTTAGCAAAGAGGTAACCGGCACAGCGAAAACAGTACTCAAAGACAGGGAGAGCAAGCTCTCTCTTGGCACTTTGGATGTGGGACATACAGCGAGATGTTTGCTGCTTTTGCGTTTGGCTGTTGGGAGATTTACAGCACAAAGATATCTAGTTGATTTGAAGCAGTTCCGAGAAAGTCTAAACATAATCGCCACTTCTCCCTCCTGGCACTTTCCATGTGGGAGATATAGCAGGATGTATATTGGTTTTGAGGACAACTCAATGGACAGTGTAGGGAGAAAAGTTCCTGGCTCCTTGAATGCCGTTCCTGGAGACACTGCGATCAATGTGGGAGATATGTCAAGATGTGTGTTGGTTTTGAGGACGGCTCTCTGGAGAGTCTTAGCAAAGAGGTCACAGGGATAATCAGAGCAATTCTCAGAGACACTGAGAACAAGATGGACAGTTCCCTCCTGGCACTTTCCCTGTAGGAGATACCGCAAGACGTTTCTGTAGATTGGGCACAGCGCTCTGCAGGGTGTTAGCAGAGACTTTCCCGGGACAGTGAAACCCTATGTCAGAGACACTGAGAAGAAGCCCCAATGTTCCCTCCAGGCACTTTCAGTGTGGGTGCCTTCTCCACGTGGTTCCTGGTTTCCCTGCAGCGCTGAAGAGAATGTTAGCAAAGAGGTAACCGGCACAGCGAAAACAGTACTCAAAGACAGGGAGAGCAAGCTCTCTCTTGGCACTTTGGATGTGGGACATACAGCGAGATGTTTGCTGCTTTTGCGTTTGGCTGTTGGGAGATTTACAGCACAAAGATATCTAGTTGATTTGAAGCAGTTCCGAGAAAGTCTAAACATAATCGCCACTTCTCCCTCCTGGCACTTTCCATGTGGGAGATATAGCAGGATGTATATTGGTTTTGAGGACAACTCAATGGACAGTGTAGGGAGAAAAGTTCCTGGCTCCTTGAATGCCGTTCCTGGAGACACTGCGATCAATGTGGGAGATATGTCAAGATGTGTGTTGGTTTTGAGGACGGCTCTCTGGAGAGTCTTAGCAAAGAGGTCACAGGGATAATCAGAGCAATTCTCAGAGACACTGAGAACAAGATGGACAGTTCCCTCCTGGCACTTTCCCTGTAGGAGATACCGCAAGACGTTTCTGTAGATTGGGCACAGCGCTCTGCAGGGTGTTAGCAGAGACTTTCCCGGGACAGTGAAACCCTATGTCAGAGACACTGAGAAGAAGCCCCAATGTTCCCTCCAGGCACTTTCAGTGTGGGTGCCTTCTCCACGTGGTTCCTGGTTTCCCTGCAGCGCTGAAGAGAATGTTAGCAAAGAGGTAACCGGCACAGCGAAAACAGTACTCAAAGAGAGGGAGAGCAAGCTCTCTCTTGGCACTTTGGATGTGGGACATACAGCGAGATGTTTGCTGCTTTTGCGTTTGGCTGTTGGGAGATTTACAGCACAAAGATATCTAGTTGATTTGAAGCAGTTCCGAGAAAGTCTAAACATAATCGCCACTTCTCCCTCCTGGCACTTTCCATGTGGGAGATATAGCAGGATGTATATTGGTTTTGAGGACAACTCAATGGACAGTGTAGGGAGAAAAGTTCCTGGCTCCTTGAATGCCGTTCCTGGAGACACTGCGATCAATGTGGGAGATATGTCAAGATGTGTGTTGGTTTTGAGGACGGCTCTCTGGAGAGTCTTAGCAAAGAGGTCACAGGGATAATCAGAGCAATTCTCAGAGACACTGAGAACAAGCTCGACAATTCCCTCCTGGCACTTTCCCTGTAGGAGATACCGCAAGACGTTTCTGTAGATTGGGCACAGCGCTCTGCAGGGTGTTAGCAGAGACTTTCCCGGGACAGTGAAACCCTATGTCAGAGACACTGAGAAGAAGCCCCAATGTTCCCTCCAGGCACTTTCAGTGTGGGTGCCTTCTCCACGTGGTTCCTGGTTTCCCTGCAGCGCTGAAGAGAATGTTAGCAAAGAGGTAACCGGCACAGCGAAAACAGTACTCAAAGAGAGGGAGAGCAAGCTCTCTCTTGGCACTTTGGATGTGGGACATACAGCGAGATGTTTGCTGCTTTTGCGTTTGGCTGTTGGGAGATTTACAGCACAAAGATATCTAGTTGATTTGAAGCAGTTCCGAGAAAGTCTAAACATAATCGCCACTTCTCCCTCCTGGCACTTTCCATGTGGGAGATATAGCAGGATGTATATTGGTTTTGAGGACAACTCAATGGACAGTGTAGGGAGAAAAGTTCCTGGCTCCTTGAATGCCGTTCCTGGAGACACTGCGATCAATGTGGGAGATATGTCAAGATGTGTGTTGGTTTTGAGGACGGCTCTCTGGAGAGTCTTAGCAAAGAGGTCACAGGGATAATCAGAGCAATTCTCAGAGACACTGAGAACAAGATGGACAGTTCCCTCCTGGCACTTTCCCTGTAGGAGATACCGCAAGACGTTTCTGTAGATTGGGCACAGCGCTCTGCAGGGTGTTAGCAGAGACTTTCCCGGGACAGTGAAACCCTATGTCAGAGACACTGAGAAGAAGCTCCAATGTTCCCTCCAGGCACTTTCAGTGTGGGTGCCTTCTCCACGTGGTTCCTGGTTTCCCTGCAGCGCTGAAGAGAATGTTAGCAAAGAGGTAACCGGCACAGCGAAAACAGTACTCAAAGACAGGGAGAGCAAGCTCTCTCTTGGCACTTTGGATGTGGGACATACAGCGAGATGTTTGCTGCTTTTGCGTTTGGCTGTTGGGAGATTTACAGCACAAAGATATCTAGTTGATTTGAAGCAGTTCCGAGAAAGTCTAAACATAATCGCCACTTCTCCCTCCTGGCACTTTCCATGTGGGAGATATAGCAGGATGTATATTGGTTTTGAGGACAACTCAATGGACAGTGTAGGGAGAAAAGTTCCTGGCTCCTTGAATGCCGTTCCTGGAGACACTGCGATCAATGTGGGAGATATGTCAAGATGTGTGTTGGTTTTGAGGACGGCTCTCTGGAGAGTCTTAGCAAAGAGGTCACAGGGATAATCAGAGCAATTCTCAGAGACACTGAGAACAAGATGGACAGTTCCCTCCTGGCACTTTCCCTGTAGGAGATACCGCAAGACGTTTCTGTAGATTGGGCACAGCGCTCTGCAGGGTGTTAGCAGAGACTTTCCCGGGACAGTGAAACCCTATGTCAGAGACACTGAGAAGAAGCCCCAATGTTCCCTCCAGGCACTTTCAGTGTGGGTGCCTTCTCCACGTGGTTCCTGGTTTCCCTGCAGCGCTGAAGAGAATGTTAGCAAAGAGGTAACCGGCACAGCGAAAACAGTACTCAAAGACAGGGAGAGCAAGCTCTCTCTTGGCACTTTGGATGTGGGACATACAGCGAGATGTTTGCTGCTTTTGCGTTTGGCTGTTGGGAGATTTACAGCACAAAGATATCTAGTTGATTTGAAGCAGTTCCGAGAAAGTCTAAACATAATCGCCACTTCTCCCTCCTGGCACTTTCCATGTGGGAGATATAGCAGGATGTATATTGGTTTTGAGGACAACTCAATGGACAGTGTAGGGAGAAAAGTTCCTGGCTCCTTGAATGCCGTTCCTGGAGACACTGCGATCAATGTGGGAGATATGTCAAGATGTGTGTTGGTTTTGAGGACGGCTCTCTGGAGAGTCTTAGCAAAGAGGTCACAGGGATAATCAGAGCAATTCTCAGAGACACTGAGAACAAGCTCGACAATTCCCTCCTGGCACTTTCCCTGTAGGAGATACCGCAAGACGTTTCTGTAGATTGGGCACAGCGCTCTGCAGGGTGTTAGCAGAGACTTTCCCGGGACAGTGAAACCCTATGTCAGAGACACTGAGAAGAAGCCCCAATGTTCCCTCCAGGCACTTTCAGTGTGGGTGCCTTCTCCACGTGGTTCCTGGTTTCCCTGCAGCGCTGAAGAGAATGTTAGCAAAGAGGTAACCGGCACAGCGAAAACAGTACTCAAAGACAGGGAGAGCAAGCTCTCTCTTGGCACTTTGGATGTGGGACATACAGCGAGATGTTTGCTGCTTTTGCGTTTGGCTGTTGGGAGATTTACAGCACAAAGATATCTAGTTGATTTGAAGCATTCCGAGAAAGTCTAAACATAATCGCCACTTCTCCCTCCTGGCACTTTCCATGTGGGAGATATAGCAGGATGTATATTGGTTTTGAGGACAACTCAATGGACAGTGTAGGGAGAAAAGTTCCTGGCTCCTTGAATGCCGTTCCTGGAGACACTGCGATCAATGTGGGAGATATGTCAAGATGTGTGTTGGTTTTGAGGACGGCTCTCTGGAGAGTCTTAGCAAAGAGGTCACAGGGATAATCAGAGCAATTCTCAGAGACACTGAGAACAAGATGGACAGTTCCCTCCTGGCACTTTCCCTGTAGGAGATACCGCAAGACGTTTCTGTAGATTGGGCACAGCGCTCTGCAGGGTGTTAGCAGAGACTTTCCCGGGACAGTGAAACCCTATGTCAGAGACACTGAGAAGAAGCCCCAATGTTCCCTCCAGGCACTTTCAGTGTGGGTGCCTTCTCCACGTGGTTCCTGGTTTCCCTGCAGCGCTGAAGAGAATGTTAGCAAAGAGGTAACCGGCACAGCGAAAACAGTACTCAAAGAGAGGGAGAGCAAGCTCTCTCTTGGCACTTTGGATGTGGGACATACAGCGAGATGTTTGCTGCTTTTGCGTTTGGCTGTTGGGAGATTTACAGCACAAAGATATCTAGTTGATTTGAAGCAGTTCCGAGAAAGTCTAAACATAATCGCCACTTCTCCCTCCTGGCACTTTCCATGTGGGAGATATAGCAGGATGTATATTGGTTTTGAGGACAACTCAATGGACAGTGTAGGGAGAAAAGTTCCTGGCTCCTTGAATGCCGTTCCTGGAGACACTGCGATCAATGTGGGAGATATGTCAAGATGTGTGTTGGTTTTGAGGACGGCTCTCTGGAGAGTCTTAGCAAAGAGGTCACAGGGATAATCAGAGCAATTCTCAGAGACACTGAGAACAAGATGGACAGTTCCCTCCTGGCACTTTCCCTGTAGGAGATACCGCAAGACGTTTCTGTAGATTGGGCACAGCGCTCTGCAGGGTGTTAGCAGAGACTTTCCCGGGACAGTGAAACCCTATGTCAGAGACACTGAGAAGAAGCCCCAATGTTCCCTCCAGGCACTTTCAGTGTGGGTGCCTTCTCCACGTGGTTCCTGGTTTCCCTGCAGCGCTGAAGAGAATGTTAGCAAAGAGGTAACCGGCACAGCGAAAACAGTACTCAAAGACAGGGAGAGCAAGCTCTCTCTTGGCACTTTGGATGTGGGACATACAGCGAGATGTTTGCTGCTTTTGCGTTTGGCTGTTGGGAGATTTACAGCACAAAGATATCTAGTTGATTTGAAGCAGTTCCGAGAAAGTCTAAACATAATCGCCACTTCTCCCTCCTGGCACTTTCCATGTGGGAGATATAGCAGGATGTATATTGGTTTTGAGGACAACTCAATGGACAGTGTAGGGAGAAAAGTTCCTGGCTCCTTGAATGCCGTTCCTGGAGACACTGCGATCAATGTGGGAGATATGTCAAGATGTGTGTTGGTTTTGAGGACGGCTCTCTGGAGAGTCTTAGCAAAGAGGTCACAGGGATAATCAGAGCAATTCTCAGAGACACTGAGAACAAGATGGACAGTTCCCTCCTGGCACTTTCCCTGTAGGAGATACCGCAAGACGTTTCTGTAGATTGGGCACAGCGCTCTGCAGGGTGTTAGCAGAGACTTTCCCGGGACAGTGAAACCCTATGTCAGAGACACTGAGAAGAAGCCCCAATGTTCCCTCCAGGCACTTTCAGTGTGGGTGCCTTCTCCACGTGGTTCCTGGTTTCCCTGCAGCGCTGAAGAGAATGTTAGCAAAGAGGTAACCGGCACAGCGAAAACAGTACTCAAAGAGAGGGAGAGCAAGCTCTCTCTTGGCACTTTGGATGTGGGACATACAGCGAGATGTTTGCTGCTTTTGCGTTTGGCTGTTGGGAGATTTACAGCACAAAGATATCTAGTTGATTTGAAGCAGTTCCGAGAAAGTCTAAACATAATCGCCACTTCTCCCTCCTGGCACTTTCCATGTGGGAGATATAGCAGGATGTATATTGGTTTTGAGGACAACTCAATGGACAGTGTAGGGAGAAAAGTTCCTGGCTCCTTGAATGCCGTTCCTGGAGACACTGCGATCAATGTGGGAGATATGTCAAGATGTGTGTTGGTTTTGAGGACGGCTCTCTGGAGAGTCTTAGCAAAGAGGTCACAGGGATAATCAGAGCAATTCTCAGAGACACTGAGAACAAGCTCGACAATTCCCTCCTGGCACTTTCCCTGTAGGAGATACCGCAAGACGTTTCTGTAGATTGGGCACAGCGCTCTGCAGGGTGTTAGCAGAGACTTTCCCGGGACAGTGAAACCCTATGTCAGAGACACTGAGAAGAAGCCCCAATGTTCCCTCCAGGCACTTTCAGTGTGGGTGCCTTCTCCACGTGGTTCCTGGTTTCCCTGCAGCGCTGAAGAGAATGTTAGCAAAGAGGTAACCGGCACAGCGAAAACAGTACTCAAAGAGAGGGAGAGCAAGCTCTCTCTTGGCACTTTGGATGTGGGACATACAGCGAGATGTTTGCTGCTTTTGCGTTTGGCTGTTGGGAGATTTACAGCACAAAGATATCTAGTTGATTTGAAGCAGTTCCGAGAAAGTCTAAACATAATCGCCACTTCTCCCTCCTGGCACTTTCCATGTGGGAGATATAGCAGGATGTATATTGGTTTTGAGGACAACTCAATGGACAGTGTAGGGAGAAAAGTTCCTGGCTCCTTGAATGCCGTTCCTGGAGACACTGCGATCAATGTGGGAGATATGTCAAGATGTGTGTTGGTTTTGAGGACGGCTCTCTGGAGAGTCTTAGCAAAGAGGTCACAGGGATAATCAGAGCAATTCTCAGAGACACTGAGAACAAGATGGACAGTTCCCTCCTGGCACTTTCCCTGTAGGAGATACCGCAAGACGTTTCTGTAGATTGGGCACAGCGCTCTGCAGGGTGTTAGCAGAGACTTTCCCGGGACAGTGAAACCCTATGTCAGAGACACTGAGAAGAAGCCCCAATGTTCCCTCCAGGCACTTTCAGTGTGGGTGCCTTCTCCACGTGGTTCCTGGTTTCCCTGCAGCGCTGAAGAGAATGTTAGCAAAGAGGTAACCGGCACAGCGAAAACAGTACTCAAAGACAGGGAGAGCAAGCTCTCTCTTGGCACTTTGGATGTGGGACATACAGCGAGATGTTTGCTGCTTTTGCGTTTGGCTGTTGGGAGATTTACAGCACAAAGATATCTAGTTGATTTGAAGCAGTTCCGAGAAAGTCTAAACATAATCGCCACTTCTCCCTCCTGGCACTTTCCATGTGGGAGATATAGCAGGATGTATATTGGTTTTGAGGACAACTCAATGGACAGTGTAGGGAGAAAAGTTCCTGGCTCCTTGAATGCCGTTCCTGGAGACACTGCGATCAATGTGGGAGATATGTCAAGATGTGTGTTGGTTTTGAGGACGGCTCTCTGGAGAGTCTTAGCAAAGAGGTCACAGGGATAATCAGAGCAATTCTCAGAGACACTGAGAACAAGATGGACAGTTCCCTCCTGGCACTTTCCCTGTAGGAGATACCGCAAGACGTTTCTGTAGATTGGGCACAGCGCTCTGCAGGGTGTTAGCAGAGACTTTCCCGGGACAGTGAAACCCTATGTCAGAGACACTGAGAAGAAGCCCCAATGTTCCCTCCAGGCACTTTCAGTGTGGGTGCCTTCTCCACGTGGTTCCTGGTTTCCCTGCAGCGCTGAAGAGAATGTTAGCAAAGAGGTAACCGGCACAGCGAAAACAGTACTCAAAGACAGGGAGAGCAAGCTCTCTCTTGGCACTTTGGATGTGGGACATACAGCGAGATGTTTGCTGCTTTTGCGTTTGGCTGTTGGGAGATTTACAGCACAAAGATATCTAGTTGATTTGAAGCAGTTCCGAGAAAGTCTAAACGTAATCGCCACTTCTCCCTCCTGGCACTTTCCATGTGGGAGATATAGCAGGATGTATATTGGTTTTGAGGACAACTCAATGGACAGTGTAGGGAGAAAAGTTCCTGGCTCCTTGAATGCCGTTCCTGGAGACACTGCGATCAATGAGGGAGATATGTCAAGATGTGTGTTGGTTTTGAGGACGGCTCTCTGGAGAGTCTTAGCAAAGAGGTCACAGGGATAATCAGAGCAATTCTCAGAGACACTGAGAACAAGATGGACAGTTCCCTCCTGGCACTTTCCCTGTAGGAGACACCGCAAGACGTTTCTGTAGATTGGGCACAGCGCTCTGCAGGGTGTTAGCAGAGACTTTCCCGGGACAGTGAAACCCTATGTCAGAGACACTGAGAAGAAGCCCCAATGTTCCCTCCAGGCACTTTCAGTGTGGGTGCCTTCTCCACGTGGTTCCTGGTTTCCCTGCAGCGCTGAAGAGAATGTTAGCAAAGAGGTAACCGGCACAGCGAAAACAGTACTCAAAGAGAGGGAGAGCAAGCTCTCTCTTGGCACTTTGGATGTGGGACATACAGCGAGATGTTTGCTGCTTTTGCGTTTGGCTGTTGGGAGATTTACAGCACAAAGATATCTAGTTGATTTGAAGCAGTTCCGAGAAAGTCTAAACATAATCGCCACTTCTCCCTCCTGGCACTTTCCATGTGGGAGATATAGCAGGATGTATATTGGTTTTGAGGACAACTCAATGGACAGTGTAGGGAGAAAAGTTCCTGGCTCCTTGAATGCCGTTCCTGGAGACACTGCGATCAATGTGGGAGATATGTCAAGATGTGTGTTGGTTTTGAGGACGGCTCTCTGGAGAGTCTTAGCAAAGAGGTCACAGGGATAATCAGAGCAATTCTCAGAGACACTGAGAACAAGCTCGACAATTCCCTCCTGGCACTTTCCCTGTAGGAGATACCGCAAGACGTTTCTGTAGATTGGGCACAGCGCTCTGCAGGGTGTTAGCAGAGACTTTCCCGGGACAGTGAAACCCTATGTCAGAGACACTGAGAAGAAGCCCCAATGTTCCCTCCAGGCACTTTCAGTGTGGGTGCCTTCTCCACGTGGTTCCTGGTTTCCCTGCAGCGCTGAAGAGAATGTTAGCAAAGAGGTAACCGGCACAGCGAAAACAGTACTCAAAGACAGGGAGAGCAAGCTCTCTCTTGGCACTTTGGATGTGGGACATACAGCGAGATGTTTGCTGCTTTTGCGTTTGGCTGTTGGGAGATTTACAGCACAAAGATATCTAGTTGATTTGAAGCAGTTCCGAGAAAGTCTAAACATAATCGCCACTTCTCCCTCCTGGCACTTTCCATGTGGGAGATATAGCAGGATGTATATTGGTTTTGAGGACAACTCAATGGACAGTGTAGGGAGAAAAGTTCCTGGCTCCTTGAATGCCGTTCCTGGAGACACTGCGATCAATGAGGGAGATATGTCAAGATGTGTGTTGGTTTTGAGGACGGCTCTCTGGAGAGTCTTAGCAAAGAGGTCACAGGGATAATCAGAGCAATTCTCAGAGACACTGAGAACAAGATGGACAGTTCCCTCCTGGCACTTTCCCTGTAGGAGATACCGCAAGACGTTTCTGTAGATTGGGCACAGCGCTCTGCAGGGTGTTAGCAGAGACTTTCCCGGGACAGTGAAACCCTATGTCAGAGACACTGAGAAGAAGCCCCAGTGTTCCCTCCAGGCACTTTCAGTGTGGGTGCCTTCTCCACGTGGTTCCTGGTTTCCCTGCAGCGCTGAAGAGAATGTTAGCAAAGAGGTAACCGGCACAGCGAAAACAGTACTCAAAGACAGGGAGAGCAAGCTCTCTCTTGGCACTTTGGATGTGGGACATACAGCGAGATGTTTGCTGCTTTTGCGTTTGGCTGTTGGGAGATTTACAGCACAAAGATATCTAGTTGATTTGAAGCAGTTCCGAGAAAGTCTAAACATAATCGCCACTTCTCCCTCCTGGCACTTTCCATGTGGGAGATATAGCAGGATGTATATTGGTTTTGAGGACAACTCAATGGACAGTGTAGGGAGAAAAGTTCCTGGCTCCTTGAATGCCGTTCCTGGAGACACTGCGATCAATGTGGGAGATATGTCAAGATGTGTGTTGGTTTTGAGGACGGCTCTCTGGAGAGTCTTAGCAAAGAGGTCACAGGGATAATCAGAGCAATTCTCAGAGACACTGAGAACAAGATGGACAGTTCCCTCCTGGCACTTTCCCTGTAGGAGATACCGCAAGACGTTTCTGTAGATTGGGCACAGCGCTCTGCAGGGTGTTAGCAGAGACTTTCCCGGGACAGTGAAACCCTATGTCAGAGACACTGAGAAGAAGCCCCAATGTTCCCTCCAGGCACTTTCAGTGTGGGTGCCTTCTCCACGTGGTTCCTGGTTTCCCTGCAGCGCTGAAGAGAATGTTAGCAAAGAGGTAACCGGCACAGCGAAAACAGTACTCAAAGACAGGGAGAGCAAGCTCTCTCTTGGCACTTTGGATGTGGGACATACAGCGAGATGTTTGCTGCTTTTGCGTTTGGCTGTTGGGAGATTTACAGCACAAAGATATCTAGTTGATTTGAAGCAGTTCCGAGAAAGTCTAAACATAATCGCCACTTCTCCCTCCTGGCACTTTCCATGTGGGAGATATAGCAGGATGTATATTGGTTTTGAGGACAACTCAATGGACAGTGTAGGGAGAAAAGTTCCTGGCTCCTTGAATGCCGTTCCTGGAGACACTGCGATCAATGTGGGAGATATGTCAAGATGTGTGTTTGTTTTGAGGACGGCTCTCTGGAGAGTCTTAGCAAAGAGGTCACAGGGATAATCAGAGCAATTCTCAGAGACACTGAGAACAAGCTCGACAATTCCCTCCTGGCACTTTCCCTGTAGGAGATACCGCAAGACGTTTCTGTAGATTGGGCACAGCGCTCTGCAGGGTGTTAGCAGAGACTTTCCCGGGACAGTGAAACCCTATGTCAGAGACACTGAGAAGAAGCCCCAATGTTCCCTCCAGGCACTTTCAGTGTGGGTGCCTTCTCCACGTGGTTCCTGGTTTCCCTGCAGCGCTGAAGAGAATGTTAGCAAAGAGGTAACCGGCACAGCGAAAACAGTACTCAAAGACAGGGAGAGCAAGCTCTCTCTTGGCACTTTGGATGTGGGACATACAGCGAGATGTTTGCTGCTTTTGCGTTTGGCTGTTGGGAGATTTACAGCACAAAGATATCTAGTTGATTTGAAGCAGTTCCGAGAAAGTCTAAACATAATCGCCACTTCTCCCTCCTGGCACTTTCCATGTGGGAGATATAGCAGGATGTATATTGGTTTTGAGGACAACTCAATGGACAGTGTAGGGAGAAAAGTTCCTGGCTCCTTGAATGCCGTTCCTGGAGACACTGCGATCAATGTGGGAGATATGTCAAGATGTGTGTTTGTTTTGAGGACGGCTCTCTGGAGAGTCTTAGCAAAGAGGTCACAGGGATAATCAGAGCAATTCTCAGAGACACTGAGAACAAGATGGACAGTTCCCTCCTGGCACTTTCCCTGTAGGAGATACCGCAAGACGTTTCTGTAGATTGGGCACAGCGCTCTGCAGGGTGTTAGCAGAGACTTTCCCGGGACAGTGAAACCCTATGTCAGAGACACTGAGAAGAAGCCCCAATGTTCCCTCCAGGCACTTTCAGTGTGGGTGCCTTCTCCACGTGGTTCCTGGTTTCCCTGCAGCGCTGAAGAGAATGTTAGCAAAGAGGTAACCGGCACAGCGAAAACAGTACTCAAAGACAGGGAGAGCAAGCTCTCTCTTGGCACTTTGGATGTGGGACATACAGCGAGATGTTTGCTGCTTTTGCGTTTGGCTGTTGGGAGATTTACAGCACAAAGATATCTAGTTGATTTGAAGCAGTTCCGAGAAAGTCTAAACATAATCGCCACTTCTCCCTCCTGGCACTTTCCATGTGGGAGATATAGCAGGATGTATCTTGGTTTTGAGGACAACTCAATGGACAGTGTAGGGAGAAAAGTTCCTGGCTCCTTGAATGCCGTTCCTGGAGACACTGCGATCAATGAGGGAGATATGTCAAGATGTGTGTTGGTTTTGAGGACGGCTCTCTGGAGAGTCTTAGCAAAGAGGTCACAGGGATAATCAGAGCAATTCTCAGAGACACTGAGAACAAGATGGACAGTTCCCTCCTGGCACTTTCCCTGTAGGAGATACCGCAAGACGTTTCTGTAGATTGGGCACAGCGCTCTGCAGGGTGTTAGCAGAGACTTTCCCGGGACAGTGAAACCCTATGTCAGAGACACTGAGAAGAAGCCCCAATGTTCCCTCCAGGCACTTTCAGTGTGGGTGCCTTCTCCACGTGGTTCCTGGTTTCCCTGCAGCGCTGAAGAGAATGTTAGCAAAGAGGTAACCGGCACAGCGAAAACAGTACTCAAAGACAGGGAGAGCAAGCTCTCTCTTGGCACTTTGGATGTGGGACATACAGCGAGATGTTTGCTGCTTTTGCGTTTGGCTGTTGGGAGATTTACAGCACAAAGATATCTAGTTGATTTGAAGCAGTTCCGAGAAAGTCTAAACATAATCGCCACTTCTCCCTCCTGGCACTTTCCATGTGGGAGATATAGCAGGATGTATATTGGTTTTGAGGACAACTCAATGGACAGTGTAGGGAGAAAAGTTCCTGGCTCCTTGAATGCCGTTCCTGGAGACACTGCGATCAATGTGG